>NC_092043.1:5231144-7631144 GCF_003086295.3 Arachis hypogaea | reverse complement strand
AAATAAAAAAAATAAAACACTTATAACAAGGTGGGTCCTCATCATAACACACCTAGTAGCTCTTATAGTTCACGTAAAAAAAAAAAAACAATCACCACAAAAATGCATGAAATTCAAGTTTGTGTTTTTTTAGTAAACTATCAGTTTTATTCATAAAAATTAAAAATACTGACATATCTCTTCATAAAAGATAAAATTTATCATTTCTATCCATATAAGATTGACTTTTGCAAGTAAACTTATCTAAACTCCAAATAATTACATAAAATTTCTAAAATACTCTTGGTGAGTCTCATCCTCCTCAATTCTTCGTCTATAGTTCTTTTCTTATGTCACAACTCCCAATCCCCCTTCTCTTCTCTCACTCATCCACTTTCGAACTCACTCACTCACTATATATCTGTTAGCTCTGAACCACCACCACTATCGCAGCACCATTCCCTTTCCTTCTCTCTTCCTCTCTCTCTCTCTCTCACTTTTCCTATCTCACCTCTTGAACATCAACATAGCCCAACGACTATCCTCTTCAAAATCACAAAAAGGAATAAACATAGATCAAATTAAAGAATACAACATGCATAGATTCAAAATAAAACCCTAATTTCTTAGAACATTACCAAAAATTATCAATTTATCAGATTTCAGATCACCATTTTTATTGCAAATAACACAGAATACTAATTCGATTCCAGCAGCACTGGGAGGAGGAGAAGAGGACAGTGACGCCGAGAAAAGGAGAAGACGAAGACACAGTGTTTGGAAGAGGAAGGAACTCAGCGCTGAAGAAGCTGTAATTACAAAAAATAGAGGGCTTAAAATTGCTACTTCCTGAAGATGGAGCTCGCGGCAACAAAAGGAGGGGACGATTGAAGAAGATGGATGAGAAGGAACACGGCTAGAGAGAGAGAGAGAGAGAGAGAGAGAGAGAGAGAGAGAGAGAGAGAGAGAGAGAGAGAGAGAGAGAGAGAGTCACCAAGGATAGTTTGGAGATTTTATATTATTTAGGGTTTGGATACGATAATTTTGCTTGTAAAAGTCAATTTTTTATGAGTATAAATAATAATTTCTATCTTCTATGAATAGATATGTCAACGTATTTAACGTTCATGGATAAAAATAATAGTTTATCCTTTTTTTAATGATAATATGATCGATTATTTTAAGCGTAAAAAAAATCAACCACTCATTTACAATATATATTAAAATAACCTAAATAACATATATATACATAAAATTATGATAGATGATTTTTTATGTCCATAGAATTTGTTAATCGAAATGCAGCAACCATGTACAATTCCTCCATTGTTTTTTTTTAATAGTACGTCTGCAGTTCTATTAATATACAATTTAATTTTTCATTAAAGAACCAAACACTTTAAACCATATTTATATTTTGTAAGAAAAAGAGTAATTAAGAAATTAGTCTTAGTTACTCATGTTCTCACCAAAGAACAAGTTAAAGATATACTAACAAAACCATTATCTTCTCTTTTTTATAGATTTAAGAGCGAATTTTGATTGACAATTGTCACCATGAGTTTTGGGGGAAGGGGAGGGGGGAGATATAGAGGATAATAAAATCATTTAATTTGAGTATTATTTTACTTAAAAATCTGTTATAACTAACAGATAAATAGAGCTAGTTATAGACTTGTAGTTCTACTTTTAAGTAATATAAAAAAATGTGTATATATAAAGAGCATTATTGTTGTACAAAATCATCACGATCATAATACAATTGTTACATTTCTTCATTTTCTCTGCTTCATCATGCTCTCAGCATTATTCCAAAGCATAACACTCATACATACTATGATGATAAACGAATTATAATTGCAGAAATTTTCAAAGTAACTACTAATATCATGGCACGTATAGAATTATAGATGCCCTGTTTTTCAGACAATAGTGACTGATTGTTGTTTTCGTTACTTTGTCGTATACATGTGTTGCTGAATCATCTTGGATAACGATTTTTAAATCGCTTTCGATTCCTTCTCTTTTTGAAACTTCTACGGATCGGATAGGATTAGAACAGTTAATTAATGTTATTTTATTTAAGAGGCACCTAACACAATCCATTTGCTTAATTGTTCCTAACATCTTTGCATGGGATCTGAGTGATGATTATTATCATTATTGTTTTGAAAATGGAAGCAACGAATCGATAAGGACTTTCAATATAGTGTGAGATTAACTGATTTGATTTTAATTTTTATCTATACAAAGTAAAATGTTCTTTTCTCACCTAACTTGAAATATTTAGAAGAATGTCACTCTTTTAGAGTTGAGATTAGAAGATTTAGCTTGTGCCTTACACATCAGTTAGATGGGCCCTGCATTATATGGCGAAGTGAAAGAATATTCAATCTTTATCTTAATTCTAAACACTACATACCTACTTTAGGATTGGGATTTGGGACAACAATAATTTTGTGTGTTGTTTAGTATGTTTTCGTCAAAAAATTAAAATTTTCACTAATTTAAAAGTTATTTGGCACTATAATTAGTGTTGGATTATTAAATATGATGGTGGTATAATTTAGACTAAAAGTTTGTTTTGTTTTTTTTGTTTTTTGTCTAAATAAAAGAAAAAATTAAAACAAATCTCTAGCACAAATCAAAACTGATAATTTGCTGAAAAATAATATTAGGTTCTCCAAATCACATTATTAGAATTATTTTTTACTTCATATTTTTTTTGTGACTTTTTTACTTCATATTTAGCTATTGGATTTGTCGTTTTATTTATTTTTTAATTATCCAATTAACTTAAATATACTAAAATCTTGACAAAGATTTTTAAATTTTGTGAACTAAATCAACAACTTCAAACGTGTATCTACCACTAAAGTCATGCAAAAGCACAGGATATTCAAATAATCCGTTTCACATACAATGTCTCTTAAACTACAGTCTAAGACAAGCTCTTTTCAAACTGCGAAAAATCATATATATATATATATATATATATATATATATATATATATAATAATAATAATAATAATAATAAAATAGTGCAATTAAATTATCTCACAGTAATTGTGATGAATATTTTCAGATGGTATATCCCACAATAAAATATAAATTTCTGGTAATGATAGTTGCAACAATATATATTAGATCCTTTTAATATTTTTAATTTTTTTATTTATTTTCCATTTTTGTTAAAAAAATTACAAGATCCTCAAATGTTGATTAAATTTCCAATTACAGAATATATTACTAAACCATTTTAGCTGAGTGAAATATACATTATTAGCTTGTCTTTTACCTCTGAGGCTGACTTTATATATTAGTACTCCACTACTTAATTTCTGTAATTATTATTCCATTATAAATGCATAGATAAATTAAATAAATAGGGATTAATAAAGGTACCTATGAATAAAAGGAATCTTGCATTAATTAGTCCATTAGATACAGGGCTATGACGTTATATTGACATGGTAGTGACAACTGAACCGCCAAATTGTCCTGATTTTATGAGCTTTTGTTTGTTTGTTACTCATCTTTCTGTTCTAAGATCTTGTCAATTACACTGTCTTACATTCACTAAAACTAAACTAAACTAAACTAGTACTGTTACATATATACCACTTTAATTTAATTTGCTTATTATCACACACACCAACTGAATGCGATACTGCGATAGCATATAATGTTAATAAAAAAATTTTATATTAGGATTAATCAGTTGTATTATGAAATATAGTAGTTATATATATATATATATAGCTAACACACGCTTCTACTAATAATAATAAGGCCAGGTATGCATATATGTTACTTTTAAACAGAAATCATTATGTATGTTCATCAATTAGAATGAATCATATGCAGCTGGTGCCTTAACTTTGATGTTCTGAAGCCTCATATAGAATAATGTATGTCTACTAATTAATAAAACGTGCATTATTTTAGGGTATTCCAATATGATTTGTCATCAATAAGGAACAATAATAATTAATATAGCAACCTATTTTAAAATTTTGAACTCCATTGGTCAATAAATTGCTATTATATCAAAAATATTACATACACATAAAAAAATTAAACACTAAATTAATTATTATATATTTGTATATATATAGTATAATAATCTCTGATTAAAATGAATTATATAGAATAAATTGACAATTATATGAGTATCAATTTTATTGATAATAATGAATATAAACACATAAATCATGCAAACAAATCATGTGATTTGGAATGTGTGGTAGCACCATGTCTCCTACCGCCATGAAATTCAGCCTCTGATTGCACATTCTTTTGTTTAATTGCCCATTCAATTAGTTGCTAATTAATATTTCGTTCAGGTATGTGCTCAAACTTGTAAGTTATAACTTATAACTAATTTCATATATATCCAAAATCACAACACATGAGACTATTAATTATTATTATGTAGATAAATCAATTTTGTCATTTTACTTCATTAACAAATATCTTTTTTTTTCCCTAAAGCTCTGTAGCTATATATAATAAAATTACTCTATTTTATTTACTTTTCTACATATAAGGAAAAGCAAGAAAAAAATGACAATATGTATCAATTTAGCACAGGCATACCTCCTGGGATTTAACTACGTTATGTCACATTACTAGATGTTTCATAAAGATAAATATGTCGGTCCCAACAAGGCCACCAATATTATACAAATGAGTAATGAATTATGTGAGCCATAAATTTCACAGCCAGCTGCATGCTTCTAATTTGGAAAGGAAATTTATTCTTTAATATGTGTTGAAAATTATCTGATATATTAAAATTTAAATTATACTATTGGTGCTACCTCTCATTATGTCTTGTGACAGAGGAAAAAAAAATGTGTCGAATACTATTTAATAGGATGATCCTCCGGGAGTTACGAAATTAACTATAAAGGATACAACAGAAGTAATTTAATTTTAAACACTTTTAATTTAGCTCAATATATATTATTCTAGAGAAAATTTCACTCCCCTCTCTTGCAAGATGTTAAAATAATACTCTCCTCTCCTCTATTTTATAAATATACATTCTCCTTCTTTCTAACTTTTAAAAAATTTTCTCTTTAATCCATTTTAAATTTTTTATGTTAATTAATATTAACTTTATCTATTTTTAAAAAAATACTCATTTGCAAAAATTTTATTTTTTATCATTAAATTTTGCTTACCAAAATACTCTTTAATAAATTATTCTTTTATTGATTAAATTATATTTTTACTAAAATATTTTTAAAAAAATTAATAATTAATTTTTTTTTCTAATAAGATACCTAGCCTTTACTAATTTTTTAATTATTAAATTTTGATTTTACTAAAATTTTTGTTAATAATTATTTTTATATTTACTATTAATTTTTTTATATCAATATATATTATTTTAACATTAAATAAAAAAATCTTACCACCGTTAATATGTATAACAATTAATATATATTGATATTGAGAAATAATCTTACTAAAATTTTTTATTTAATGTTAAAATAATATATATAGATATCAAAAAATTAATCGTAAAATATAAAAAAAATTGTTAACAAAAATTTTGATAAAATTATAATTTAATAATTAAAAAATTATTGAAAGGTATTTTAGAAAAAAATAATATAATTATTATTTTTTTAAAAAAATTCAATTTAATCAATAAAAGAATACTTTATTAAAGGATATTTTAGTAAGTAAAATTTAATGATAAAAAATAAATTTTTTGTTAATAGGTATTTTTTTAGAAAATAATTTTTTTTCTTTAAAAATAGAAAAAGTTAACATTAGTTAACTTAAAAAGTTTAAAATGGATTAAAGAGGAGGCTTTTTAAAAGTTAGAAGGGAGGGAAATGTACATTTATAAAATAAAGGGAAAGAGAGTGTTATTTTAACATCTCGCAAGGGAGAAGAGTGAAATTTTTTCTTATTTTTATTGTTACTAAAAATAATGTTTTTAGTAATGATACACGAGTTCGAAATTCTCTAAAAGTTAAAAGAGAACAATTACCTCTAAATAGCATGTTCGTTATAAGTTTAATTTTGGAATAAAAGGAAAGAAAAGGAAATTTTTTAGTGTAAAACGAAATTACTTTTATTCTGATATTTAAATTCTTTTTTTTTTTCCTCGGCGATTCAACTTAGGGACATACTTTTCTATGTTTTGCCACTACAAAAATCAAAGGTATAGAGACATCAAAAGATTTGGAGCCCTACCTGGGACAAAGGATCAGTATACTGATCTCTTTCACAAGTTTATGGAATGATGAGTTATTGACAATAATGCATGATCCAATTCACCGTTTTTCTTTTCTCTTTTAGACCAAACTAATAACGATCAAATTATTTTTCTCCTCTCAAATTCATAGATCCATACATCTTGCCTTTTTCTTTCTTTTTTTTTTTTTTGCTAAAGTTATTTGAATATATATTTTGATCTTGTTAAAATGTATTTATTATAAGTTTTAAAGTTGACAACTTGATAAATATAATATACTTTACAATTAGATATTTGGAAAGGAAAGTATACTTTAAATTGAACCCACTAAATTTTCACTCAAAATATATTTATTTAACTTTTTAAATAAACAATATTTTGATGTAGTTTTTTTTTTAACTAAAGATAAAAAGATTCGAACTCGCGACCTCTTAGATGATATGGAAAGATTATGCCGTTTGAGTTATAATTCATTAACTAATGCAAAGTTTGTAAAATGAAAATTTACACACAAAAAAATGATTATTTTTTATATCGATCACATAAATAATCATACATAAAAATGGATATAATTAGAGAATTATGTGAAAATTGTAACAATAGCAGTGCATCAAAATAATTAAACAAAAAAAATGAAAATTAGTTCTATATAATGTCCATGCATTTGTATGGATACAATATTAGGAAGCATGCATTCATCTTATATATATACATATAATTACGGATACGTCTCGAGTAAAAATCAAAATCGTTTTTGATCTTTTTGTTATTAAAATCATTCTTAACGTTATAAAATTATTTTTTTGTCTATAAATAATATTTTTTAGACAATTTTTCCCTTAAACAAAAATTTAAAAATCCTCCCTACCTTCACCACTAACCTCTGCATCATCATCACTATTGCTACGCATCTCTTTCTCCCTTTTCTTATGGCCACCACCACTATCACCATAACCATCACCATTGGCATCATAACCATCACATCTTTCTCTCTATTACCAGTTCATCATCCTAAATTACTACCACCCACTACTTCCAACCCTTTCACTACAACAAAATAGCATTTTGACAACGGTTCTTTTAATGCTTGGTGACAGTTTTAATTGTCACTAAATGATTTTGCGACGGCTAAAAAAAGCGTCACAGATTTGAGCGTCGCCAGTTGGCATAGTGACGGTTTTAGACCACCATTGGTAAGGAGTGTCGCTAAATTGTTTGTGACGGTTTTTAAAGTATAAAACCGTCACTAATTTGTAACACTTGTAAAGGTATTTTTTATACTATATTTCGTGACGTTTTGAAACTGTCGTTAAATTACTAAATCCTATGATAGTTTTTAGGCATATTTAGTGACTATTTAAACCATCACTAAGTTAGTAGTTCTTATGACAATTTTTAGGCATATTTAGTGACTATTTAAACCGTCACAATATTTTTAGTGACAGTTTTTCGATTTAAAACCGTTACTAAGTTATTTATTCCTGTGACAGATTAGTGACCATTTTAAACTGTCATAATCTCTCCAACATCAAAATTTCTATTATCAAAAGTTAAATTCTCCATAAATGACATTGTTTTTCAACAAATCCAAATTCAATCCCGCAAGTTTACAAAAATAACAACAATGTATTTCAAAAGCTGAATTCTACAAGTTTTAATTACATAGCCATAATCCATATGTAAATTTAAAAAATTCCAACTTAATCCAAACTTGTAAACCTAACAATGCATCTTCAGCTCCTCAATCAGGGAACCAGAAATCATTCGTTGTTTACGTGCTTTTACCACCTCCATTCTCTCCTCAACTATCCCCTACAATGTGATACATAAGAGCAAGTAAACTACTCAGGTCAGTCAGTTGAAACTAATGGATCAACCTCAACTGATGGCTTTGCTGCCAAACTCTATGCTATTTCATTACCAAATATTAAATTAGCATAATATAACCATACAACATCATCAAAATATGAAATACATACGTAAATTTCATTGATATCATATCTTGATCTCAAATTTTCTAGTACACCAGGTTTGTGTAGGTATGCAAGCTTTGTCATATCGTCTACTCCACTTGGCAGAACTTCAGTGTCTTTATGATAAATATAGGACACTTTAATAATAACCTGAATTTCAAGGGAAATTAAAGCATGGGCACATTGCAATACAAGAACAATAGTTTCATTAAGCTAAAATCAGAGGATCCTCACCGTCTTTCCTGAAGTGCAAGAGACTTTAACTTCTTCTCCATTAATCTCCAAGACTTCACTATCTATCCATGCTACTTCAGAATCCTCAACCCAAACATGGGACCCAACTATAGGAGTGGTAGCAGCAACCTACAGTGCAGAAAGTGTCCAACTTTTCTTAACTAATCATAGTAGGATTCATTTGCCCCTCTAAATAAATTTATGCATAATTAAGCAACTAAAACAAAAGGCATTCACAGAAGAGTTTATAATTTTTTTCTTTCAAAAAAAAGGAAAGATTCCAAATTCTATTTTCTATGCAACAGAGAAAAACCACAGCCGCCAATATAAAAAACTCCATCTCACACCAAGACTTGGAATTGACTCGAGCAAGACGAGAAAAGACCAAGAAATAGATACCATTTTGAGAATGGGGATGGGATCAAGAACTGAGCTTGCAACTGGAATAGTGAACAGGGCTAATGGTCAAATCTGCAGCTTTCACCTCCTACACCTGAATAAATAAATAAGATAATACATGATCAGAAGTATTCCCTACAAGTTAAATTGTGATATAACACTATACTTACGGAAATATAGTTTACGTACTACTCATCAATGACATATAGTACACTAATAGAAAATGACCTCATATATTCCAATAATCAAGAGGCAAACGACAACTCATTGACAGAACTAAAGAACAAGAACAAAATTACCAAGGGCATACAATACTCTTACCTCACTAGCTTCAAGCCAGACATCAGGCTTCATTGTATCTCCATATCGATAGTATAACTGAAAATCACTAGTAATATTAGGCAGGGTTCAAACCAGGTTCAAAGAAGAACAAGAAATGGAAGTACCTTTGGCTCTGGAATCACTTGAGAACCAAGACTTTTAGAACGCGGTTCGAGCACATCTTCAGTAAATCCCGTTCCTACTCAGAGTAAAAATTTCAAAATATAAGACAATTAATTTTAAGAAACAAAAGAACTCAACAGTTACTTAACAACATCCAATCACTCACCAATCTTACAAATACTCTGAAATTCTTCGTTATTGTAGTCATAGCAAGCAAGAAGAAAAGCACCATAGACTCCTACAAGACATCATTCAGCTTTTATTTCAAACCACTTTGAGCTCAGTCTGTAATATAGCATTATGTAGAAAATCCCTATGGCATACATGATATTGACAAGACAACATTGGAGGTAGCTGTTTTGCAATTAATAATAAAAGTAACAAATACAATACTAGCATCAGCATATCATGAAGAGTATACTTTATGATCACCTGTATGATTCCCACATCCGTGGAATGCAGCTATAGTACCAAATCTAGCGAGTCCCCTATGCTGCATATTAGAGAGAATGAATAAACAGAAATCCAGTAAGATTTAAGAGAATTAATAAGTTAAATATTACACTCTTACTTATCCAGATAATCTTTCTTCAGTTTTAGCCAATTATTTGACCGATTGGAAGGTTCATATATAGAATCTTCATCTAAAGTTTTAATGATTAATCTCTCACAGCTACAATTCAAGGGACAAGCCAAATGACAAAATTAAACATAAGATTGGGTGATGGAAAAACAAAAGTGATGAAATTTCTAAACAATTAAAATTAAATAGAATCAATAGGAGACCTTGACCCAACAGTTTTGTCTAGAAATTTCTGAATTTTCTCAATGTCATTTGATGTTATTGCAGTTGCATACTGAAAAACTCCAATTTCTTCTTCAAAAGAGGCATAAAGATGCTGAAATGAGAAAACAAGCACTTGTCAACATATTGTTCTTTACTTATTGTTTATGCAAAAAGCCTATTAAAAGTGAGGCATAGCAGTTCACAGCATCTACGTGAGATTCACTTTTAAGAAACATCTTTCAACAGACATCAGTTTTAATGAGGCATAGCAGTTCACAGCTGGTCAATGCCAAATCTTTCAACTAAAGTACACCTGCCGAAGTACTAAACTTAATTTTAATCCAACACACCTCTGCATCGCCTGCACGATATTCTGGTTCAAAGCCATCCAGCCAATGAGAATATATTTACAGACCTCAGTTTGACAGTACTTGTGGAATCAAATCCTTATCACTAAGTTACAACCTCTTAGCAATGCATTAGCCTAGCACAAGAACTGCATAGTATTTTTAGTTATATCCGTGTAAAGGTGTGCCAACTGCCAAGACAATACACTAACTAAACCTACACTTTACAATGAATGTACGACTAACAATTTTTACAGCCTGATGAAAAAAAGAAACCAGAAATAAACAAAAAGGAAATATAGAAAGAATCACTTCACTATAGTGGTAGAGCCTATAAGTTAATACATATGAACCACAAAAATGTTGTATCATCATATAGTGCTGAAATGCTAATGCAACCCACAATAGACATTGTCAGCACTCCATCCTCATAAGAATGAGCTTTGTATACTGATTAACTCCTTGCACTTTGTAACACCCAAACCAAAAAACAAACAAGCAAACAGACAAACTCTTTGCATCATATTTCCCAAATCTCAACAACCACAATGAGATTAACTTGGTATTCTAGCCGTCCATACTAAAGTGAACTATAATTTTGAAAAAAATTAAAAAGCACTAGTACCTGAACTTCTGGAACTTCAGATTGCCAAGTGTTACCATCTTCTACTATTGCGACTATGGAACTTCCTTTCCAAAGTAGTCCCTCTACCCTTACTTGGCCTTTGAGTACAGGATTTTTGGGGTCCTCAATATTATACTGCCTTATATCACCATGAAGCCAATTCACAAAGTATGGAAACTGGTCATCGAGAGATATTTGAAAATCAGTTATAAGCCCAGGCATCTCTGGAAGAATCCAGTTTTGCACTTTCAATGGTTCCACTGATATTGCAACCTGAAAAGGTCAGCTTAGTATATAAGTATCATTGTTATTTTTATTTATTAATCAAATGTGCCTCAACTGATGCACAAAATCTAACCAGAAGATAATACTCTATGGAAAACAGTAGCATTTTGAATCTTTTCTTTCTTGACAGTGGAGGAAGGGCTTTGTATCAGGGATTTCGAACATATGAGGGTATAAAGGAATCTCAACTTAATTGGCTCCAGGTAATAACAATGTTTGATTTTTAAATTCTTTTTTAATCCCAAAAAAGAAATTAACAATGTTTGATTTGAATATTGTTATCAGTTGGTCATTAATGATAGAGCAAATTCGTAAATCGTTCCTCCAAAGATAATTAGAACATCAAGTTAGTCCCTCAAAACATTAAACACCAAATTTGTCATGCATAGGGTAAATTAATAATCAATTCAAGTAAGGATCAAGTTGGTATCCCAAGATACGTTGAAGAATTAAACTGATGTCCATTTTAGACATCACGCAATCTACTCAATGATAAAGAATCAAACTCTGTAGAAGACTAACTTGATAGTTGACATAGCCATATATATTTGGCCGACAAATTTGAGTTTTAACTACCATTCAAATGCTTTTAATATGTTGTGAATAGAAAAAGAATTCAACACCTTTAATTTTCTAAATTCAACGCCTAGTATGGCTTATAATTTCTTAGAGCTTAAGATAGTTTACTTATATTTTATTCCAATTCATCAGTGTAGATACATCCTCCTCAGTAGACACATCTAAGATAAGTTCACTAATAAATTTCAAACCTCTTGGTCCAATAAGGGATCCAGCAAGAAGGTAGCTCACAATAACAAAGCAAAGCAGATGAAATCCAATACTCAACGTAACTTATTGCAGAAGACCACTTAAAAAAAACACTTATTATCAATGAAATTGCATAAAAGTCACAAAATGCCACAATGCTTAATAGTAACAGTTACAAAGCGGTTGTCCCAAACAAGAAGATAATTCCATCAATGGCTGCAGAAACTATGAGAACCACTAAATTTGATATTAACTTGCATGAATGAACAACAATCACACCTCATGATAGAAAATAAATAGGAAAACTAGATAAAAGAATTTCAAAAATTTCAAGACCAGATCATAAAAACTGATACTTATATAAAAAAAATAACTTTAGAATAATCCTAATAGAAATAGCAGCTTAAGCAGAAATTAAACTATGAAAATAATCCAAGAGCAAGAATTTAATAGCAAATGATACTTAAAAGTGATGATATTAGAAGAAGAAACTGTGATTAACCTAAGAAAACAAGAAATTACAGCAATAAAAATTACTAAAGATGCAAAAATATCAATATGCTTTTACAATTCAATCAATTCATGCTTCACTTCTACTGCTTCTCAAGATATCCTACAGAGTCAATAACAAAAGGAAAACTATCTTGAATCAATAGTTTTTCTTGTCAAAGTAATCATCTTTCTTTATTATTATTATTATTCTAATTAGTCAACAAATATACATATTAATAAGGAATAAGAAACAGTGCAAACTCGATCAAAGTTGAAGAGGAAAGAAAGAGAAAGTAGTAACAACTTTATGAATGCGCATAAGGAAAAGTAGCACAGCATTCAGAGAAGGAGAATAAGAATTCCACTAAAAAAGAGAGAAAAACTTTTACCTCAGGGAAGTTGTGAATGCCCACATCTTGAAAACTGAAAGCATTAATAGATAAAAAAAACATGGAAGGTAATGTTAGATGCAGTAAGAAACACTTTAGCATAGCTTATTAGTTTACACAAGTATTATTCACGAATTATTTCAAACTAAAACGAGGAAGAAGGAAAATAGAGTAATAATAAATTAGGGATGAACTTATTAAAAGTAAAAAGACAAGGTCACCAAAGATAGAAACAGGTAATATAAGTTATATTCGTTGTATAAATCATGATAACATTGATTTATTATCAAAATAAAACTTTGTAACCAGACAAATACTAAATGCTATGAAGTATCAAAAAAACAGGAAGCCTAATCATGTAAAGTCTAAAAAGTTTAAATGAAAAATAAACTTGGCTTAATTAGCTAATGTCTAAAACCCAAGTTTTAGAGAAATACCTATCCAAATTGTGCCTCCGGAATTTAGATAGTAAAGCTCATTCATAAGGGTTTAGAGAAATACCTGTCCAAATTTTAGGGTACCTGCACAACTCTGAATGCTTCAGAAATTAGAAAGTATAAGATAGTGAATAAAAAATTGAGCACTACCACTTAAGAAGTCTCTTGTCTTCAAGGATTGGTCTTTGTCAGTCTCCAATCCGAGCCTCCCATTATCGGTGCCCTATGTCACCAATTGATAGAAGCTTTAGTAGGTTATTAATAAAGTCTATTAGGCTATTAGCAATTGATAGAATTGTACATCTGCATCCTTATCACTACAAAAATTTCAGCGTCCTTTGTTCTAGTGGAAAGGAAAATGACAAACATCAAACAAAAAAGGAATAAAAAGGTGAATTTTCACATTAGAAATTTACTGATAACACGTTAACACTAACAAGTAGATTGAGAATTAAGATATCTAATCTTATACATTATTGAGTTTTGTGCATTATTGCCAAAGAATTATGAAGAACATGTATGAAATGAAAGTAATTGCATAAGGTTTTGAATTATGCTTGTTAAAAAAGTATGCTTAATCATAGCTAACATGAAATCAACGGGTCAAAAACTATATAATAAAACAGCAACATTGCACAGAATAATATTGACAAAATGCTATAAAATGAGAGGTCTGATACCTCCTTGGAAACCTCGTCAGCTTCCTTAGATGACCTTGCGTAGTTAACAAGCACCTGTAATACAAAGCCCAAATAATAATTGAGCATCAGGATCAAAAGTAAATCACGTTAGCACAAAAGTAAATTAATTGAAAAGTAAACAAGTTTTAACCAAACAACCACATCATCGAACACACACTGCACTGTTATTGCCACAACAGATTTGTCTTCCTTTTAGTTTTGCTTAATTAACATTAAAGAGAAATGTAATTGCCTACTTGAAGAAGCACAAGTAAGAGCATGATTTTTGTTTTAATTTATTTCTAGAGACGTCTAGGAAGCTTCTATTATAACCTACGTTTAACTTAAAATATGTTAATCCAAATATAACTTAAAGTAATGAAGAAAGAATGCTACTCTTACTAACCATTTTTCTAGAAGAGGAGACACCACCTTGTAACTTAGGAATGCCATCAATTTGCTCAACATAGCAAGCATAGTTTTCGGTACCTAAAATGATAATAACAGCAACATCATTGTCCCATAACATCACTCACCTATATATTAGGAAATAGGCATTTACTTCAACCATACTACCATTGCATTGATTTAAGCTTTTACAATTTTACAATAATTATTAAAAGAAGAAATAAGAATCAGAGCATTTAAAGAAATCTAGTTGAAGCATTTCATCGAACATGTTGAGTGCTAGTAAAATTAAAAAGAAATAAGAGATTTCAAAATAAAAACTGCAAATATCAATGAGCATATAATCATTATGATAAATTTCAGCAAAATAGAGCACCAAGAATAAACAATTGCAACAACTTCAGCACAACAAACGCTAATAAGCAAAAACAAAGAAATTGCAGAGGGAAAAAGTAGAAGAACATTCAAATACTTACTATCGATGTTGAGTTTAAAGAGAAGAAAAATTCGCTGGAAGGGAAATTAGGGTTTGCACTCATAAAAGAGGGGAGGGGAAGGGACGGCCAGTGGACAGAAAATAGCGAACAGTGACCGGCGAATGACAGTAATGGCGATCGGCGAACGGTGGGCAAATGGTGAATACGAACTAGTAAAGGCTGTGACGGTACTTTCTCTTCTCTTCGCTTTGCTTTGTTCGCTTCTCATCTTCAAATGACTTTGGAAAAAATAAAACATAAACGAAAGCAGGAGAGAGATTTTTACTGACGGCTAAAAAATTAATTGCATAAGTGTCACAGTATTATTAAATGGAGACACTTAAAATAAGTGTCATAAAATAAGTGTGGCTATATAGTCAATTTGGCGTAGTGTTTTCTTTCCACCTAAATTCTTTTTTTGTGCAACAATTCAACAATTTAACAAAAATTATCAACCGCAATAATTCAGCAATTTAACAGAAATCATCAACTGCAATCATCAACAAAATAAATTTAACAGAAATTTCAAATTAAAAAATAATTCAGCAATCATCAACTGCAATTTTAGATCCAAGATCAGCAACAACAGAAATTAAAAAATTTAGAAAGAAAGAAATGATATTCTTCAAAAATTAAAAAAAAAAAACATAAAAAAAGAAAAGCCAGCGACGGTACAGACAGAACAAATGTACAAAAATGATGGGGGATCAACGAAACCCTTGCCCAGCGATGACGGAGCGGTTGAAACTTTAACGATGGCGGCGCAGCGGAACATAGTGTGACGGGAGAGAAACCAGAGCCCAAGCCCCGCGAAGGCGAAGAAAAAGCCCGCAGATGCATAGAGAATATGAGAGAAACAGTAAAAGGTTGACCTAGCACCGATGGGGAACACCAGCGACAGCGGTGCGACAAGTCCCAGTAGAGAGAGAGATATAAAGAACGACAAGCCTATCGCGACAAGTCTTATCGCCACAACGCAACGGCGGCAGCCATCCCCTTCCCTGCCGTCACCTCCCTCTTCTTCCTTTCCTTTTCTTTCTTCTCCCTTTTTTATTCCTTTTCTTCATTTTGGTTTTTCTATTTTAGGTGGAAAGGGGTGGGGATAATGGAGGTGGGGTAATGGGCGGGGTACTGTGGGTACTAGGTAGTGATGATAGAAAAGGGTTTTTATGTCATTTCAAAAATTTTTATGGACAAAAGGACAATTATATAACATCTTGTAACGTTGAGAATGATTTTAATAATAAAAAAAGGTTGGAAACGATTTTAATTTTCACTCAAGACATTAAGGACAAAAAAAGTACTTAACCCTAAATCATACTAATAGCCATTTTTATTCTAATTATTGTTTAAGGACTCTCATTATGATAAAGCGGATATACTTCCATTTATAATGCACCGTACCGCTATAATGTTAATTGCAGTAGATAAGAGCAAATTGTTAAATGTTCACGTTTATTTTGCAAAAAACAGCACAGATAAATAATAAATATTCAATTTAAAGTCAGAAATTTGTAAGTTTACATGTGAAGGATTATAGTGTTTTGAGAATTATCTGAAATGTTGATTTAGCTTTGAATGTGAGGTCCAGCATCTTTATAAGACAACGTCTAATTTATTGATGACGAAGTACCGTCTGAATTTCTCGTGAGGAGGTAGGCGCAGGGGCGCAGGTACATAGAAGAAAAGGGGGGCAATGCCCTTCCCCCCCCCCCAAATTTTAGTTTTTATTTAAAAATAAAAAAATTAGTCTAGTCCCCCCCTTTCTTTATTTTCCAGTCCCCTCTCTTTTTGTTCTATCTTTTCCAAACGCCCCCTCCCTTTAATTCCTTAAAAAAAACCCAACCCAATAGCCCATTCCCTATCTCCTTTTTTTATTTTCCAACCCCTATCCCTTTTTTTTAAATTCTCAACGTACAATCATTCCCCAATCCCCATCCCCTTTTTTTATTTCCCAGCATACGAGTCTCTCCCTCTTCGGCTCTTCTCCTTCCCGCCTTGTCTTTCCAAAATTTCAGGTAACAACTTTTTCTATTCTTCTTCTTTTTTATCTTTTTAATCTTCTTATCTTTTATAATTTTACCTCTTTGACTTTTATTTTTTTGTTTTTTGCAGATTAAAAAAAAGATAGTAGTTTAACAAGTGATTTTTCACTCCTCTTTCTCAAAAAAAGTTCTATTTTTATTCTTTTTTATATATTTAGTTATTTACTTAATTAGTTAATTTATTATTATTTGTTAATTAAGTTTATGTTATTATATGTTAATTTGTATATTTAACTTTTTTTATTAGTTAACTATTTAATTACAATTTTATATTATTTATACTAGGATGTTAGTATTATTGTTCTGAATTTTAATATTTTATTTTATATTGAAATATAATTTTTATATTTTATAAAGATTTAAACTGTAATTTACACTTTTCGCTAAATATATTTTTAATTATAGGAACTTATTTGGCCATTTGAATTATGAGTAAGTTCAAAACCATTGATACATTTTTTAAAAGAAAAGATCAAGAGAATGAAGATGCTTCTACTATTACTACTCCAATACTTGAGGGGTCATCAAATTTCATTACTTCAAGTTCTTCATTGAATAGCTCAAAGCGTCCACGACTTCTTCCAAATCAACTGGATGTTTTTCGTTTGGAAAGAGATCTTGGAATGCGACCAATGATTTGGAAGTTTCCTCCAAATAAAAGAGATGAAATCCGTCGGGCTTAATGCAATGCATATTGTTTTTACATCAAAGTTACTTCTTCAACAATTAAGAGATGGTGGATGGTGCAATTTTCTTGCAAATGTTAAAGATTTTTGTGAAAAACATGAAATTGAAGTCCCTAATATGAGTGCACAATATGTTTTTGGAAGAGGTCGATCTCGTCAACCAAGTGTGACAGTTGAGCATCATTATCGAATAGATGTATTCTTGGCAACAATTAACTCTCAAATACAAGAGTTAAATAGTAGATTTAATGAGCAAACAATAGAGCTTTTGACTTTGAGTTGTGCTTTGGATCCTAAGGACAATTTCAAATCATTTAATATTGAAGAAATCAGTAAGTTAGCAGAGAAGTTTTATCCCCTTGACTTTCCTTCTAATGAGCTAAATATTTTGAAATCTCAGCTGCAACATTATCAGCATGATATACCAAATCATTTGAAAGCCATTGGTACACTTTCTGAATTGTGCAACAAGTTGCAAGAAACGGGAAAATCAAGAACTTATCACATGGTTGATAGATTAATACGTCTTGTTTTGACTCTACCAGTGTCTACAGCAACAACAGAAAGAGCTTTTTCAGCAATGAAAATTGTTAAGACAAGACTCCGAAGTAAAATGGCTGATGAATTTCTTGCAGACAACTTGGTCATCTATATAGAAAAAGAATTAGCAGCTATTTTCGACACAAATTCAATTATAGATGATTTTGAAAATAGAAAAAAAACGTCGAATAGCTTTTTCATGATACAAAATTATAAGTGGTAATTTTTATATATTATTGTCTTACTTTGATTGAGATTATATATATATTTATTTTTTAATTTTATCATTAGAAATAGTTAGCCTAGCTCCGCCCCTGAGGAGGTGGTACCTGTAAAAGACTCTGATATTTAAATTAGCAAAGATTTTAGGCAGATTTTTCATAAATCATAACATATCTCATACTTGAGGGATGTCAATGTATTTATCTTGAGAGTTTGTTGGAAACTATCTTTTAAAAAAGATAAAAATAATAAAAGAAATTTGCGAAGACAATTATCTGTTTAGACAGATAGAACTAGACTCCTTTACAATCTCTGACCTCTTTAAAGAGGTTGAGCATGTTGTGAAGTCTACCTTTTTTTATGGGCCTTTTATACTTGGTGAGCCTGGCTTTGTTTATTAGATCAGGATATGAACAATTGCTGTTTTTAATTTTTCATTCTTTTAATTTCAAATAATAATAATAATAATAATAATAATAATAATAATAATAATAATAATAATAATAATACATAAAAATTTATTTTGACATTTGTAGAGAGTGAATATTAGAATATATAATATATATTAAAAAGGTGTGAAACAGTACATATAAATATGAATTCCGCTAGGGAGCCAATGGAGTATTTGTACAATGTGTACAATAGGCTATTTATTTGGTCCAATATGAGTTAAAAAGTGAATATTCAGGGTAAAATACTACTAATTTCTCAAACACAATACACCCATACTATCCAGAATAACCATCCGAATACCAAAGATAATAAACATCTGATATTCTATTGAATCGAACATCCATATACCTCAAGTATACACATTATACAGATACTCCATTAACTCTCTATACTTCCTCTATAAATATACATAAAAGAAATATTAAGGGAGTAATATATTTTTTAATATTAGTCAATATTTTTTTATTAATATCTTTTTTTTTTTTTACTATTTGGATTGAGATTTAGAATTTATTAAAAATTAAAATTTAGTATTTCAAATTTAGAGTATTGTTAATTTTCGGCCAAAAAAAATTTGTTAGTGATGTAATATTATTTAATATATAATTATAATATATCTAATTTAGTAATTAATTTTTTGTATGTAAATAATGTATATTTTTTTAATAAAAGATCACGCTTCAACTCTTTTTATATTTACGGTTAACCAATATCCAACAAATTATTATATATACAAGATGAAATTTTAATTTTCAACACTTACTTTCAAATGAATGAATAATCTAATTAACTATTCAATTAACTCAAAATTAGTTTCGATTCTTATAAAACTTTAAACAATTCCATGTATCATACACCTCTAAATTAAAACAGCACCAACTGTTTTATCAATTGGTGGCCCACAGGAAATAAAAATAATCAAAATCAAATTTACTCTCCAACCAATCTAAAATCTAGCAAATTAAAAAAATTAATTATCAAAATCACACGATTTTTAAATTGATTATGATAAAAAAAAATAAGTCCTTGCTTAAAATAAAAAATTAGATTGATTATAAAATTTTAAATTTAAACTCTAAATCTTTCATTATAAAACCTAAAATTCTAATACCCTAAATTCTAAATCTTAAACCTAAACTCTAATTAAAATATAGATTCTTAATTCATAAACTCTAAAATTTAAATCTTAGATTATAAATACAAATTTTTAATTTTAAATCTTAAATTATATTTTAAATATAAAATTATATATTTCACCCTATATATATAGTATGTTGATTGATTTTTTTCTTGATGAAATATCTAAAAGATCAAGAACGAACTACAACTTTGGTAAGGAAGAAAAATTAGTAATAGGAGTTAAGGGTAAGTAAGAGAGAATATTTAGGAATTAGGAAGTGTAGTTAAATAAAACAATAAATAAATGCCTAGGTAATTGATAAAAGTGATATAAAAAAAGTAGTATTAAATTTTAAATATAAAAATATAATAATCTGAATGCTGAAGTAATAGGGCAATTTTTTCTTAATTTTAATTTTTTAAATATTAATTTAAATATATTAATTTTTTAAAAAATAATGTATTAATTTTAAGGTCACTACAAGGGAGGTAGGAATTGGCGGCGGTTTTTTTTATTAGCGGCGATTTTAAACCGCCGCAAAATCAAATGCCGGCGGCTAACCGGACCGCCATGGATATAGACACCGGGATTGTGTTTGGCGGCCGTTTTTACAAACCGCGGGTATAGCTGCCACTAAATCAATATTTTTGTGGCAATTAATTTAGCGGCAGTTTTAAACTGCCGCTATATACAAGTATTAGAATTTAGTCCATTTTTCATCGGCGGTTAAGAACCGCCGCAATGTTATTACGGGTTTTTAATTTATGGCTGTTAAAACGTCTTTTTTTAAAGTTGTTTTTTATTAATTAAAATTTAATACATATAATTGATTAAATCGTATTATTTTTGTCAAAATTAGATCAGATAAATTGATTTGGCCAAAAATTTGGTGAATTACATCTTGAACCAATCTAAATTAATATTTTTTTATAAAAATGACTAAAATACTCTTATTATTATTATTATTATTATTATATATATATTTATTGAGAATCCTAAATCCTAACCCTTTTTTTCTTTCTGTGTCGTCATAGAATTAGGATTTAGGATTTTTAAAATTTTAAAAAATATATATATAATAGTATTATTTTAGTCATTTTCTATAAATAGGGTTATTGTAGTCATTTTCTATAAAAAAAATATTAATTTAGACTGGTTCAAGATTTGATTTATCGATTTTTCGGCCAAATCAATTTATCTGATCTAATTTTGACAAAAAAAAAAACATAATTTAATCAATTATATACATTGAATTTTAATTATTAAAAAACATCTTTAAGAAAAAGACGTTTTAAGTGTCTTTATTTGAGTGGCTCTCTAATTTTAAATAGACAATTTTAAATTACGTTATATGTTTAGTGGTCTATTAATTAGTGAGTTAAAATTCTATCTTTTCTGTGATTTTGAACCATATATCTTTTCTATTATTTAAATCGGCTCATCTTTTTTATTATTTGAAATGTTTTATTTTTAAGAGTTTATTTCAATTTAAATTGTTAATATTTTTTGTTATTTTTAAAAATTATAATATCTCGTTTATACTATAAATGGAATATATTTATAATTATTTCATTTATAATGCAAATGAGATAAATTAATAAATAGGTTATAAATTATATATTTTAATAATTAAAATAATTAAATTATTTATTTAAAAGAATTCCCGAAGTAATAGTATAGCTAGGAAAAGAACTAAAGAAGTACGATAGAGTACAACAATAGAGCGGGATTTACGAATATAATATACGGCATTGCAACAGGGAAGGACCAGACATGATTTACGTTGTCGTCATGCACTAAAAGTATAAAACTACCAAGTACTTTCTACATGCTGCGGTGCCGTGTCCACGACCAAAATTAAAAAGCTCTTCTATCTTTTTCTCTCTCTCTCTCTCATAAATTTTGATTACCAAAACTTTATTAAATTAATAGACGAAAATATAACATATATGTTCTTTTAACTTTTATACATTTTTTTTGTTGTGAGTTTGAATCATACATAATTTTGCATGGAATATTGTTACGGTGGGTAACCAGAGATTAATAGAATGAATGGTGTAGGTTGGCCCAATCGTCCGCGAAGGGTGAACTCCGAGTTGGTTTACACGCTGGAACCTCCTTCCGACTTGTATACGTGGGTGAATGGGGGGTGGTACCTGCAAAGACACTCCGATGCCTAAGTCAGCAAGGGTGTTAGCAGGTCTAGAGAGTATTGAGCTTAGAGATACCTGAGGGGTGTCAGTGTATTTATAGTGGTGAGCCAATAACCACCGTTGGAGTAGTGCCGTATCTTTAGGATGTTAACCGTCCCATTATCTTGGGGAGGTTAAGATATGGCTTTATGAAGCGGTTAGAGAGATTTTAGGGGCGGTTACTCATTTGAATGAGTGTTTATCCGCCAGCTAATCTCATGTCCGACTTTTTTAGAGTAAGTCGTGGTAGATACCGACCTCTTATGTGAAAGTCGGTACTTAGCTAGGCTTAATCCTTCAGATTAGGCCTTTTATTTGGACCTGGGCCTTTGACATTGGACCAGGGTATGAACAAATATTTTATTTTATTTTATGCTACCGAATTTTTAAGTAAAAAAATCAAATCTCTATTTTTTAATTATAATATTATATCATAAAATCATAAAACCACTCTTATTAAAAATCTTAAATAAAATTAATAATTTAATTTTCATATACTGTTAGTATAATAAAAATATTTTTTATATTAATTAAATAAATAATTATTTAAAATAATAAATATAATTATACAATGATATAAAATATTTTAAGCCATGTTTGGCACTGATTTTTCTTTGAGGGGCAAAGTTGAAAGTTGTGAACAGCAGGAGTGGAGAAGGCGTTACGTTGTTTTCGGCCATTTATTATTCCTCATTATTTATTTTACCATTTCTTCCTTTGGACCCCACTCAACCCTGTCGGTGGATAAATTCCCCTCTCTCTCTCTCTTCCATCTTCAACGCTTTCTATAGTTCCTCACTCCTTTTTTTTTTTTCCATGTTTTAACTTTTAACACACTCCTTTAACAACATATTATTAGAGTAATATATAACCATGTTTATATGTTACTTTATATGATACATATTTAAGGGTAGTGGTGTGTATGTAGAAAAGGAGGAAAAGGAGCACTAGTTTTGTTTGTTTGTTTTATGGTGATGATGGATAAGACGCCAACCAGTTTTGACTGAGCCAAGAGCAGCTAGCTAGCTGTATCGGGTTAACTCCAAATAAACACTGAGGGGCCTATGCATTAACAAACTAGCATCAACAATTCAACATGATGTAACCAGCTCTGTGCCGAATAGGCCACTCTAAGATTAAATTTTTATCAATTTACCTATTTTGTTATACTTTTAATAATATAATACATATCTTTTTATAATATTTTTAAGTTTGCTCACACATGTTAGCAAAATTCAATTTTATTTTATAAGGTCTTATTAGATTTTAAGGTGAAGTTCCCTGGAGATTCTATATTTGTTACAATGAATGAAATGTTTTCATTTGAGAATCAGCCAATAAAAAAGCTAATTGCAAAATGTTTTACCATCGAAAAGTTTTGAAAAGCAAAAAATGTTAACGGCCTAATAATTGAATGGTTATATCTAACGAGGCCTACAATACATACAAGTCTTTTTAACTTATAAGTCTTATAAGTTACTATACATACGGGTCTTTTAATGCGTTATTCAACCGTTTCCTGTTTTCAAAGTGCTACACTCACTATGTATTATGAACGACTCTTCTTCTTCTTCTTCTTCATCTTCCTCTTCCTCTTCCTCTTCCTCCTCTTCTTCTTCGAAGCGCTACACTCACCATGTATTATGAACGACTCTTTCTCTTCCTCTTCCTCTTCCTCTTCTTCGTTTTTTTTCGATTTTCATAGTTTCTGAAATCAAGCTTTGAAATCGTTTTGAAGATAATGGAACTTCAAAAATACACCCAAACGATTACAGAAATACACCCAAACGAATACAGAAATACACCAAAAGGATTATAGAAATACACCCAAATAGTTACAGGAATTCACCCAAACGATTATAGAAATACACCCAAAAGATTACATAAATACACCCAAAGTATTACAAAACTACACCAAAAGGATTTAAGAAATACACCCAAAATTCGTTGAAGTACACTTTATACATAATTCAGAACTCTTTCTCTTTCTCCTCATCATCTTCTGCTGCTTCTTCTTCTTCAAAAACGATTTCAGAGCTTGATGTCAAAAAATAATGGAAATCGAGAATAACGAAGAAAGAAAACAGAGAGAAAAGCACGTAAATGAAGAAGAAGAATAGGAAGACGAGGAAGAAGAACGTGTAGCAAGAAAAAGAAGAAGGAGAAAGACAAGGCAAAAAACAAAAGAAAAGGAGAAGAAGAAGAGTAAGAGGAAGAAGAACGTGCAACAAGAAGAAGAAGAAGGAGAAAGAGAAGGAAAGAAACAAAAGAAAAGAAGAAGAAGAAGACAAAGAGGAAGAAGAACGATTTAAAACGCGTTTTGAGTGTTAATTTTAATTGGACTTGTAAGGCTTACAAGCCTTAATCGCTTGTATGCGAAGAATTTTTCATATCTAATATCTCTTCTTATGCGAATTGTTTTTAAGGTTAATAGAGATTGAATTCTAAGTTTTAAGTCATAGAAATTTTAATATTATATTATAAAATTATTTTTATTTTTAAATTTAAGATGATATTAAAAGAGATACATAAATAGTTATATTAATTATAGTAAATGTATATTAAAATTAGTTATTAAAATTAATTATTAGTATAAAATTATATATATATTAATGAATTTAATTTTGATGTATTGTCAATGTAAAATCATTTTATACGTACATTTAATTACATAACATCACATTAACAAAAATAATTACTTTTTACATTAATTGTGTGAATGGTCATTTAAATGAACAGTTGTAATAATTGTATAATTATGTAAAATATTTTATATTGTCAATGTATTAAAATTAAATTTCAGATTAAAATACAAAATATATATTAAAAATGAATTAAATTATATATATTTATATATAAATACATAATAATTAATTTTGATAGTTAATTTTAATGTGTAAATAATATTTTTAATAATTATATATGTAATAAATACCACGTCAATTTTTTAAGCAAAATACCGAATCACAAACTTTATAAAAACTATAAGAAAGTTTAAAAAAAATACTAAAATACCAGTATACTTAAAAAATTTTTTATAATATAATAAGTGCAGGAGGACCCTATATAAGAGTAGTGAACAAACTGTAAGATTAGGTTAAAAGGGCATATAAATAAATGGCTGTTAACGTCAAGCACTGGGTTAGGATCTCTCTGACCATATATATGCATACGCATATGTAATTCTATGTACTTTAGGTAGAAGGCATTTTCTATGATCATATTCATTATCCGTCTACTCATGTCTCTTGTTTAACATTACTCTCTTCATTAAATAATTCTTATATTATCTATACTTGCTCCAACAATACATTACAAAATAAAGTATATAATACTGAGAATAATCTTATTTGCAAGTAAAGTTATTATATGTGTATTGACAATATATATCATCCAATCATACATTATTACGTCAAATCTCGCTTTACTATTTGAATGTTCATGGATAAATAAGAAATTTTATTGAATATAATAAGAGTGTAATGTATCATTTAATTTGTTGATCGACATTCAATTTCGCTGCTTTAGTACTAGTACTAGTTTTCAATATTTCTTGGATTGGATTAAATACATGATGGCCCAGCATTACATATGGTCATTCCCTAATTTGCGGGGTCAATGATAAGGGCGTTGACTACCTTACTGAACATATTGACTACCTTATTGCCTTATTGGTAATTCTTCTCTTTTTCAGGGAGAATTATTTTCCATATCTATTAATTGACAACTGATGATAATGCACGGGGTATTTAAGTTCTCAACTATTAGACAACTTAATAACTATATTTGAATATGCACCGTTTTATTTCTTAATACAATTGAATAGTGTGTAAATCTTAAGGATAGATTGTGTATGATTATCAATTAACGGAAATAATAATTAATTGCAGCTATATGATTGAACAGTTAGATGACTTCATCAAATTAAAACAAGAGTAAATAAACCCTTTTTTTGGCATTGTCTTTTTTTTTTAATTTAGATAATTCGTACTTTAATTATTAAAAAATAACAATTCATCTTTTATTTTATTTTTTATTAAACACGAGTTATTTTGTAAGAATTTTTAATAAAATATGATAAAAAATATTTATATGTGATAATTTTTTTGGTTAAATAAATTCAACAACTTCTAATCTTAGACTGCGTTTGTTTACTTAGACATGTACACTAGTACATAGATACAGTGGTATATATCTATTGTTTGTTTACTGAAACACGAATTTTGAATAGACACAATGATACATAAATAGACATAGAATACATATTTTTAATGTCTCACTTTAAAGTTGAGACACAACTTATGAGACACAATTTTTTTTTTACATTTATCCTTAATTAATTTCAAAAATTTCAATTTTATCCCTACCTCAATCCTATCCTAACTTCTTTCTCTGCTCCATCTTCCTTCTCCGTTAGTCATCTACCTCTCTCCAGATTCTTCTCTTCTGTCATAGATCCCGTCGCCACCGCCATGCCTTCCTCCTCCGACGGTCCTCTCTCTCTCCAATGCCACACTCTTCTTTGTTGCATTCTTAAATTTGTGTCTCCTTCAAGCTCTTTTGTCGTCGCCTTTCTCGGATCTGCGCCGCCTCTACATCGCTACCGCTACTCGTTCAGATCTATCGCCCTCGCCGTCCAGCCCTTGCCACACAGAGTTACAGCACCGTCCAATCCACAGCGAGTCGCAGCACCGTCCAACGCTCTCGACACTGCAAGTTAGTGTCGCCATCCAATGCTTGTGACCCAAAAAATCGCAGCACCTCCTCTGCTCCTTCCCTCACCTCTTTCATTCTTCTGTGATTTTTTTTAATTTTGGTTATGCTTACTGTGATTATTTCCTTAGTCTTCTCTATCTTTTTTTTTATTTTTTTTAGATAAATGGTGATTATTAAAAATTTGTTAGTGAGTTTTTGGTAATTATAGATGATGATGAAGATGATAAATCTAATAGTAGTAGGATGGTGGTAGTAGATAGTGATGGTGGTTGTGGATCGTGGTAGTTGTAAATACAATTGTGTTATTGGTGAGGATAAATTTGTCATTTTAATAAATTTGTATATACAGTGTACTGTTATGTATAATATTATCAAATAAGATAAAAATTATGTGTATATTCATGTCTATATATTGTTGTGTCTTTATATTTCTATCTATTGCTAATTAAAATAGCAAACAAATGGAGCTTTATATGACAACACATCCACACTACATTATCATCCACATAACTAGCATGGCGTACTTCTCCTGTTCGAACCGGGGTTTGAAACCAAACTTCTCCTCAGGAGGATAGATGGGGCGATTCAGGTGAAATCCAAGAATTTCTTTTTAATACTTAGTACATTCACTAAAGTTATGTGACATAATTTGTATAATTAACTATCATAATCGGTCTTACGTAAATAATAACTATTTGATTAAAATTATTTATTTTTTTATAATCATCAAAATAATATCTCAATTAAATGATTATTATTCCTCTATAACATAGTTTTAATGTTTGTATAAAGGATAAAAATTTCAATCAAATAATTATTATTCATATATTATATGTAAATGCTATATTATATAAATTAACATTGTATGTAAGTATTTTTTATCGATGATATTCATAAAAAACTCTTATATTAAAAATAAAGTTAAAAAATAAATTATTATTTTTTAATTATTAAAGTACAATCATCTAAATTAAAAAATTGAAAGAAATAAAAAAAATTTACTCTTAAAATAAAGTAATTAAAATTTTCTTCTCCATATATGATTTTGACAGCTCCCCTTAATTTTTGAGACTGCAGCTTTTGTTATTTGTATCAGAATGTTATCAAGTATTTTTGGTACTACTTTCCCTCCTAATTATATATATATATATATGAATTTAATTAAAAAATTAATTTGTTTAGTTAATATCAAATATATTTTTAATTTTTTAAAAATTTAAATTACAATCTCAAATTTAAAATTTTCAAAAGATAATTATTGAAAGGTATCAAATTCAAATAAAGAAGAGAAGAGAGAAAAAAGTTTCAGAGAGAAAGGAGAAAAAGAGAATGATTCTCAAAATTGATTTTGGTAAAGTGAAGCTAACAACTAGAAGTACAGATTAACATATAACTATTTATAGCTAGGTTAGTATGTTAGCTTTCACAATGTGGACCACACAATCTGAACAAACTAGCTAACAGCTTTACCAAACTAACTAACAGCTTAAGCACTAGAGCTAACAGCTTTGCCAAACTAACTAACAGCTTAAACACTAACTAACTAGTTCTATCATGACCTCTACTCATTGATCTTTCTCTAATACTCTATCATGACCTCTACTGTAAAAACTAGTTAGTTTTGTTGTTATATATGTTTGGACTTGTTCTTCTGGTGCTTCACCACTACTGCTATCTTGTTTTATACTGTCAGAGTGTGCTTCACATCGCTTCTTTTTTTTGCTGAGCCTGATAGTGACACTACTGCTATTGTATGGCTTCAGGTCTTCCACCATCAACTTTGACTGAGACTCCAAAAAGACATCACTTGGTAATAATTTTGTCAACACATCAGCCAGTTGTACAGTCCTAAGGACATGACTCACCTGAACAACTTTCTTAGTGACATAATCTCTCACAAAGTGAAGATCTGTCTCAAAGTGTTTTGATTTTGAATGTAAAATTGGATTTACAGCCAACAGGACAGGATTTAGATTATCACAATATATTGATGGAACTATTGAGAGTTTAGCTCTAAGTTCAACCATGAAATTCTTAATCCAAATTAGCTCAGCAACCAGGTTAGTCACAGCTCTATACTTTGTCTCTGTGCTGGACCTGACAACAACTCCTTGTTTCTTTGAGCTCCATGAAATCAGATTACTACCAAGAAAAACACAAAACCCTCTAGTGGACTTTCTATCATTAGGATCGCCTCCCCAATCTGAATCACTATAGGCTGCAATATTTTGCACACTCGTCTTGTGTAAGTGTAAGCCAAAACTTGATGTACCATTCACATATCTCATCACTCTTTTCACCAGTTTTCAGTGTTCATCCAAAGGGGTTTGCATAAATTGAGACTTTGCCAACAATATATGTTAATTCTAGACGTGTGACCGTAAGATATTGCAAGCTACCCACAACTGAACGGTAGAGTTTTGGATTGTGAAACATTGAACCCCCAAAGGCAGAAAATTTGACAGAAGATGGTAGAGGTGTGTGGCATGGCTTGCAGTGTTCCATATCAGCCTTCTTGAGTAGATCTTTAACATATTTTTCTTGGGACAATAGAAAACCACCAGCACCAGTCTTGGTCACCTAAATTCCAAGAAAGTAATGTAGTTCTCCCATATCTTTTAGGACAAATCTGACATTGAGTTGCTGCATTACAAGAGAAATTTCTTCATCAGAATCACCTGTGATGATTATATCATCCATATACACCAAGACAATTAGGTGTGAGTTATTTTTGAACCTAGTGAAAACCAAAACATCAGACTTCGTTGCACTAAATCCAAGATGGTACAAGGCTGTAGACAGTTTGTGGTACCAGACTCTTGGTGGCTGTTTTAAACCATCGAGAGCCTTGGTGAGTTTGCACACCAAACTGCCATCACTAACCTCATAACCTTTTTGTTGCTTCATGTATACATCTTCAGCCATATCACCGTGTAAAAATGCATTGTTTACGTCAAGCTGTCTAATTTTTCAACCCTTAGATAGGGCTACGGTAAGCACAATTCAAATGGAGGTGGGTTTTATCACCGGACTATATGTTTTAGTAAAGAAAGCCTGGCCGTTGTGAGAATCCTTGGGCTACTAAACGAACTTCGTATTTTTGAAAGCTGCCATATGAGTTGTACTTAATTCAGAAAATCCATCTGCTATCTACTGCCATTCTCCCTTGAGGTAGAATTACTAATTTTCAGGTTTGATTTTGCATTAAAGCCTTGTATTCAGCATCCATTGCTGCCTTCCACTATAGATTAGCTAAGGCATTTTTTACTATCCTTGGTTCAACACTGACTGAGAAAGCTCTTGGCTTAAAAATCTCATTTTTGCTCTTTGTGACCATAGAATGAATGTTGAGAGAGTTTGGGGCTACACTTGGCTGATCATCTGTCAAAGAGAGGACAATCTTTAGGTCTGAAATAGGAACCTGAATAGGTATGTCTGATGGAACTGAAGGTAATGGAAAGGGTGGGGCTGAAATGTTGTTATTAGGAGTATTTGTGATTGGAGTTGGGTGTCTTGGGAGTGTATTATAATGTACAGGTTAGAGGGTGATTCTTGTTAATAGTGGAAACATTGGGACAGAGTGAGGACTATAATCATGAGGGGAGGATGAACCTTGCAGTGTTGAGGGTGAAATGAGCCCATTCTTAAAGGAAAACTGCTCTTTATCAAATATCACATTGCTAGAGATTACCACCTTGTCTTGGGCAGTGAAACATTTGTAGCCTTTATGAATTGTGCTATAACCAAGAGAGATAAATGTTGCTGACCTGAGCTCCAATTTGTCCCTATTATATGGCCTCAAGTGTTGAAAACATAGGTAGTCAAAAACTTTTAGGGATGCATAATCAACCCTTTTATCAAATAATTTTTCAAAGGGTGACTGATCCTTTAAGACTGGAGTTGGCAACCTGTTTATCAAGTGTACTGCTGTCATGAATGTATCTCCTCAAGATTTGATGGGCATTCTAGCTCCTGCTAGCATTGCTAAGACTTTTTCAACCACATGCTGGTGCTTTCTCTCAGCGCTGCCATTTTGCTGATGCTCATATGGACATGAGAATTTGTGTATAACACTTTGTACCTGTAAATCCTTAGCCAAGCTCATATATTCAGTAGCATTGTTAGATTGAAGCATCTTGATTTTACTGTTTAATTGAAATTCAACCATTTGTTGAAAATATTTAGAAACTGATTTGAGTTGCGAAGGTGTCTTAATAAGGTATTGCCATGTGTATTTACTATAAGCGTCAACAAAGTTAACAAAATAAAACTTTCCATTCACCTCAGGCACAAGGGCATGATCCCAAATGTCTGTGTAGACTAGTTGCAATGGAGTAGTGTACAAGGTGTTTGAAGGAGGATAAGAAAGATTGTGAAATTTTTCAAGTTAGACAGCAAAAAGCACAAACACTTTTATTCATAGAAGCTGGAATATTACAAGATTTTAAAATAGAACAAACAACATTACTTTTAGAATGATGGCCTAATCTATTATGCCACAAAACAAATTGATCAACATGAGACACATCTGAGATAAGAGCAGTTGGGTTATTTGATAGAGTAAAATTGAGAAATTTGTACATCCCTCTTTCAACCTTTTTATGTAGGACAATCTTTTTAGTTCCCTGAGATTTCACACAGCAACCATTAGAGTAGAATTAAAAAAAGACATCATTATCACAACAGAATTTGTACACACTTAGCAAATTCTTTGTTATGTCAGGAACATGCAGTAGTCTATGTAGCAAGAATTCTTTGTTACTCAAATTATTTTTAAAATAGGAGTTTCCAACAAGGTTAATGTAAAAACCTAATCCATTTCCTACAATTACTTGATCTGTGCCCTCATAATTTTCTTTTTCAATCAGATTTCCTTGATCAGAAGTCATGTGATGTGTTGCACCCAAATCTGGATACCAATTCTGATCTTGAAGCGTTGCAGGTGTAGCAAGTATATTGCTCAAATTTGCTTGTGGCTCCTGTATGGTCTGCAAACTGCACCCTCCATATTGAGTTAGTGAATTTTCTCCTTTGTCATATCTATACCAACACGTCTTGGCAGTGTGTCCAATTTTGTTATACACCTGGCAGACAGGTCTATTACTGTTGAACACTCTTGAGTCATTGTACTGCTGTTGTTTGTCATTACTCACAATTTTTGATCCTTCGTTGTTAGTGAATCTTGATCCATCAATAATATTTTTAAATCTTGAATTGTTGCTTGTGAACCTTGGATTATTATAGGACTGAGCTTTAAATCTGGAATTATTTTCACCAAATCGCCCATTTTTCATTGATCTGCCACCGCCTCTTCCTCTAGAATCACCTCTAAAATCGCCTCTGAATCCTCCTCTCATATTGTAATTTTGAGAGTAATTTTGAGAATAACCTCGTCCACTTTGTGCCATATTTGCCTGTATGAATGATTTTGGTTTTCTAAACCTTTCCAACATACTTTCATGAGTTAACAGCGAAGCCTCCAATTCTCCAACTGAAATACTCACTGGTCTTATAACTACAGAGGTAATTCCGGTCCATATTCTTCAGTTAATCCATTCAAGATAGCATTAACGCAATCACTTTCATGCATTGGTTCTTCCACTGAAGCTAGGGCATCAATCGTTCCTTTTAAGGCTAACACATAGTCACTAATTGAAGCGCCTATCTTAATACTGTTTAATTTATTTTTCAACTGCATTATCTTTGGTCTAATCTGCGAAGAGAAATGATCTTCTAACCGTTTTCAGACTTCATACGAATAAACGCATCCTACCATTCGAGTAGTGAAAGCCTTCGTCATCGAAGTAAGCAACCACAACTTCAACATTGCATCTTATCTTTTCCATATTGCAAATTCTGGAGTTACTTGTCCTGATCCATCAAACCTCATTGGAATTTCCTCTTCTGTGATATGATGAAGCAAGTCATGACCTTCAATTGTTGATTCTGCTTGATCCTTCCATTGTAAGAAATTATCATCGTCGAACTTCATAGAAATTGGTGAAGAAGTGAAATTTGGAGTAACGGTTGATTGATTCATTATGTTTCTAGCTTGTGGATTGTGCTCTGCCATTAAATTGAATAGAGAGAGCTCTGATACCATGAAAGGTATCAGACTCAAACAAAGAAGAGAAGAGAGAAGAGAATTTTAGAGAGAAAGGAGAAGAAGAGAATGATTCTCAAAACTGATTTTGGTAAAATGAAGCTAACAACTAGAAGTACATATTAACATCTAGCTATTTATAGCCAGGGTAGTGTGCCAGCTGTCACAATGTGGACCACTCAATTTGAACAAACTAACTAACAACTTTGCCAAACTAACTAACAGTTTAAGAATAGGGATGACAACACCACCCGAACCCGTGGGTACCCATCCTGTCCCTACTCGCTCGGGAGAAAGGGTAATTACTTGCCCCACACTGGGGCGGGACGGGTCCGGGTTTAGGTACTACTCGCCCCGGTATATATATAATATATAATTTTAATATATAATATGTGTAATATATACAAAATAATTAGTAAATGAATTAATAATATTGTATCATATTTAAAATTTTACTTTAATTTATGTTATGTATGTGAGGATAGTTATATAAATTTTGAAATTTAATTTTATTTATTAGACTTTAATAATTATAGGGGTGAATAGGGTATCTGCGAAGGCGGGGCGGGTACTTATGGGGATGGGACGGGTCCCTGCGAGAACGAATTAGGGTTCAATCTTTTACTATTTGCGGGTAAAAATAGGACAAATTTTATGCGGATTATTATAAGACATGACGGAGTCAGGTGGAGCAAAACCCCGCCCTTATCCGCCTCGTTGCCACCTTTATTTAAATATTAGAGCTAACAGTTTTGTCAAATTAACTAACAGTTTAAGTTCTAACTAACTAATTCTGTCAATTATAAAGAATAATATTATAATAAGAAATTAATTAATATTAACTATTAAAAATTAATTCTTTAAAAAATTAGACTAACTTAACAACAATAATTTATCAATGCTATATTTCTTTGAAAAATTAGACTAGCTTAGCTCCCACGGTCCCACCCGTTGTTTTCTTTCCGAATTAGACCCCATATAACTTGAAAGAAACGAACGAATAATTATATAGAGAGAAGTTAGAATTTAGTCAAATTAATTTTTATATATATTTTTTAAATATTTAAAGTAAAGATTTTATCACAAGAAATACAATTCTACTTGGCATATGTGTTGATGAGGCCCTGGATATCTCTGGTGCACAAAAAGTACAACAACTTTTATTATTATATAATAATAATATTAAGTGCAAATTAATTAACACTTGATGATAAACTTTTATATAAGGTTGCCACGCAGGTAGGACACCGTCATTGGGCATGAATTTTGGAATTACTTGGGGGATTTGCTATGCTATAAGTGCTGTAATAAAAAATTTCAACCATAGCCAAAAATATTTTATATTCCATTATTTAGTAGTGCTCTCTGCTCTGGTTTCTTCTGCTTGATGAAAATGATATTCATCGTTTTCTCTTTCATATTCCTTAGAATATATTAGTGCCAGTTTTCTTCTTTTAATTTTTGAAAAATACCATGTATAATAAATTTCTTATTTATAATTATATATAATTATAATTTTATACAATATATTACTTATATAATTATCATATTTAAACTTGCTTTTAATTTGAATAAAAAATATTTCTATATGTAGATATAATATTTTTTTCTTCTGATTTTATACAATTTTTTTCTTCTAATAGTAAATTATTATATAGAAAATCATTCGGATAAAGATATCAAAAATATTTTTTTAAAGATATTTTTTAATAATTAAAATTTAACACATATTGATTAAACTGTGTTATTTTTATTAAAATTAGACCAAACAAATTAGTTTAATCGAAAAACTAATAAATTAAATTTTAAATCGGTCTAAATTAATATTTTTTTATAAAAAATGACTAAAATATCTTTATTCTAAAAATTGACTAAAATATTTCTATATATATATATATATTAATTTTAAAAACTCTAAATTCTAATTATATGACAACAGAAAAAAAAAGAGTTAGAATTTAAGATTTTCAAAATTAATATATAATAGAAATATTTTAGTCATTTTCTATAATAAGGGTATTATAGTTATTTTTCTAAAAAATAATATTAATCTAAATCAATTTAAAAATTGATTTACCATTTTTTTAATCAAATTAATTTATCTATTTTAATTTTAAAAAAAAATAATACGATTTAATTGATCATATACATTAAATTTTAATTATTTAAAAATATTTAAAAAAATTTTAAACGGTTTTATCTAAGTAACTTTTTATTATATATTTTGAACTTCTAAAAAAATTACTTTTCTAGAAATTAGGAAATACAATGATTGATAATTTAATACTAAATTATACTATGTTGCAAACCTTAAAATCAATAGACTGCAGTTGTTGTTTTGTTGGTTGCTTTCCTTCTCAAGCGGTTGACTTCAATATTGTCGGGTTACTGGTTAGAGTATTTATTATGTTGCCATGGCTCTAATTTATTTTATTTTATATTTTTCTCAACAAGGCTACTCACTCAAATTTATGCCAAAATTAAATGTATAAGCAAAGACACATCAAAAGTGACAACAAATTATCTATATAGCACGGGCATTTTAACATTTTTATTTTTATTGAGAAAACATAGTTATTGAAAGTGGAATGAACCGAAGGAAGCGAATCTGGTTTAGACAGTTTAATACTTTAATCAGAGCGTGAGAGTATTTTGTAACTAAATTTAAACTTCAAAATTGAAAGCAGGTGCAGCATTGCATGTGATGAGGCACAACCACACGCACCTTATTGTGTTATAACGGGGGTGAAAGAACACGTATTTTCTTTATATATGCACGTACTTCTTATTAATGAGGATGCATGATAAGTAAAGCTTTAAGAAAATTATAATAATCACATATATAATTAGACGGTATAATCAATTTTGTGGATAACTTTAAATAATAGAATTCACTTGCAGAAGTAGTTAGTGGAATAAAGAAAAATAATATTTACACTATTGTTTAAATATATAATTTTATAATGTTTTATATTTGTTTTATTTTTTAATAATTTTTTTTAAAAATAAAAATATACAAGAGAGATATATAAAATAGTATATATTATAACAAGGAAAAGTTTAGAAACGAACGGTTTTATTAAAATTTGACCAACTTAATTTGCAAAAATAAAGTGAATAATTTTATTTCATTGGATGAAATTTCATATCATTAAAATTATTAATAATGACTAATTAATGACTACAAATTATAAAATTTACTGATCCTTAACACTCCTCGTATAACAATTTTCAAAAGTAATAATTATTAATTAGCTTAATTTAGGATGAACATATTCAAACCAACAAATTAAATAGCATAATCTCTTCTTACTCACCTAAATTAGGAATTCAAGTCTCACTCCTCCTATAATGTGCAGATGCATATGTATGTATGTCCGTCGTTTTTCTTGCAAAATGAAGCTACTAATATATTAATTAAGATTGAGAATGGATTAATTAAGACAATAACAATAATAAGAGAGAGAGAGGGGGGAAACAGATCAGAAGAAGACAGAGAACACTTATTAGAAGTGTGGGAAAGGAATAGAAGCTTGAAAGTAGAAAACCCCCCCTTGTTTGATTTCCACTCATATCCAGTGGGCAGCAGTGCTTCAAGTAGCAGCCAGCTAATTCCCGCGACATCGACTTCGCACCAACCAAACACCCTTAGCTTCCCCTCACTCACTCAAACCCACTTAACCACCGTCATTTATATAAACCGCACCGTTTTGCTTATTTCTCATCATCACTATCACAAATAACTTTCACTTTCTCTTTCTCTCTGGCATTATCACAATCACTTTCTATACAATGGAGTACGGGAGGCTTGGTCCTACTGACTTATCTCGTGCCGATGAAACTCCGGTTAATAGGCCGAGATCCTCTACAACTGCCAACACCAAAATTATACTCTTCTCGCTTCTTGCTATTGTTCTCATTGTCGCTTCTGCCATCTCCGCCGTACTTGTTACCGTCGTCCGATCTCGCGCTTCCACCGACGACGGACGATTAAAGGAACCTACTCTCGCGGGCAAACCGACGCAGGCCATCTCACGCACCTGCAGCAGGACAAGGTTCCCGGACCTCTGTGTTAACTCGCTTCTCGATTTTCCGGGATCCACGGCGGCGACGGAGCGGGACTTAGTCCACATTTCCTTCAACATGACGCTGCAGCACTTTACTAAAGCGCTCTACATCTCCGCTGCGATTTCTTCCTCCGGTGTGTACGCCTCCATGGATCCACGCTCCCGTGCCGCATACGACGACTGCCTTGAGCTTCTCGACGAGTCCGTGGACGCCATAGCAAGATCTCTCACTACAGTCTCTCCCTCCGGCGCATCTCCCGGCGGCACTGTACGACCGCTTGGATCGTCCTCGGACGACGTGCTCACGTGGCTAAGCGCCGCGCTTACAAACCAGGAGACGTGTGCCGAGGGGATGGAAGGCGCCTCCGGCGCCGTGAAGAGCCAGATGGCGAACAACCTGAAGGACTTGTCGGAGCTGGTGAGTAACTGTTTGGCGATATTCTCGGCTTCCGGTGCCGGCGACGACTTCTCCGGTGTCCCTATACAGAACCGGCGAAGGTTGATGGCAATGCGAAAGGAAGAGGTGGAGGAGAAGGAGGATTTCCCTAAGTGGCTGAGTAAAAGAGATAGGAGGTTGTTGAGTTTACCGGTTTCGGCCGTACAGGCGGATGTCATCGTCTCAAAGGACGGTAACGGCTCCGTCAAGACCATCGCCGAAGCCATTAAGAAGGTTCCGGAGTACGGTAACCGGCGATTTGTTATTTACATAAAGGCAGGAAGGTAAATTATTCACTGATCTTTTTAATTACTTACTTGTTTTGGTTGGTTTATTTTTATATTTATTTTTCTGTACTATACAATTAGGTGAGCTAAATAAATTTTAAAAAATATTTTAAATTACACTTTATATTAATTAATTGTTATTAATTAATAATTATCTAAATTTTATTTTTTAAAATATAAAATTAATAATTATTAATTATAATAATTTAAAATTGATTGATTAGGAATTGTTTATTTATATATTTTTTTATTTCAAATTGTAATTATTAATAATAATAACCATAATTATTTATTATTATTAAAGATTCTCATCATATATACTTTTTTACTGATGCTTCTCTTTCTTAATTCCAATAACCGCTTATTTGCTAATGGTTTTGGTTCAGTTTATAATAGTAACTTTAATATTAACTGAGTAGAGTAGCATATAAATTTGAGTGACGGTGATCATCGGTTATTAGTTTATACTTTATAATAAGATTGTGATTGTTGAAAAAGACTTTGGAGGATCACGGTCACGGCAGTGATGGCTTCATTGACTTATCGAGGACTAATGATCATGCATGCACTTACTCGCAACTGTAATCATGTGACTCAAATATTGTGTGTGATTGTGATTTTTTTAAAGGCAGGAGCTGAGTACTGGATTAGTATTAAATATTTTAATTAATCCCTCGAAGCATCTATCCCTCATTAATAGATTTTTGGCATGTTAAAGAATAAATAAAAATCCACTAAAACTGATTTTTTTTTTTTGTTTCCCACGGTATCCCCCAACCCGGCAGGTCAAGGACTAATCCGTCGCGGTACTGAGCTCCATTTAAGGGTTTGCCGCTGGCCAATGGGTTGCTGCATGCACAAGGCGAGATTCGAACCCCCGACACTTGCTTAAGCGGACTAGTGAGCTAACCACTAGACCAACCCAACTTGGTTACTAAAACTGATTTATTTAGCTTTGGATGTTAACAACTCCGAATCTAAATGATGTCAATGCTTCAACCGATATATAAATAAGAATAAAGCAAGGTGACGCAACATTATTCTTCTGATGAAACCATCATATAAAATTTATTGGAAATGTTTAGTAGCCAAATAAATTTAGCTAAAATAAACTAAAATTAACTTATCTAGTCTTTATTAATTATTGTAATATTAAATAAGACAAATTTTTGCTGTTTGCTGTTTTTTTTTCTTAACATTATTGAAAATTTATTTACAATTAATTTCAGGTACGAAGAGGACAATTTAAAGGTGGGACGGAAGAAAACAAACGTCATGATCATCGGGGACGGCAAGGGCAAGACGGTCATCACGGGCGGTAGAAACGTTTTGCAGGAAATGACCACATTTCATACTGCATCCTTTGGTAAATTCCCTTTTCATCATTCATCTTTTTGCATATTATGGCGCTTTTTGTCTAATCATTATTGTTTACAATAAATATTGTCTTAGGAAGAATAAGCAAAAAAAAAGTTTTAATTATATGAACGGAAAGGTCCAAATCCATCCATGCATGACACGAGGTAGAAGTAGAACCGTACCTGAAGCACGTGGCCTGCTATTTTAGGCTGTCATGTTTTAAGATTCCCTGCTGTCTAGGACCTTGGTAATTTAGGACTTGATTATCACCCCATACCACTTCCATTTCAGGGCAATACAAAAGAAAATTGTACCATTACAATTAATCCTCTTTAATTAGTCTATGTGAAAGTCAAATTTCATCTTGATGATCACCATCAGTGTGCATTTCTCATGTGTATACAGTATACACGTATAGTAAATTAGTAACCCTCTAGGCCCTAGCTACCTTTCAAAAACGACAATGTGAAAAACTGTTAAAATTCGCAATCAAGTATGGTTAGTTAGTTAGTTAAAGCTGAGGTCATTGTTCATTTGCTAGATAATTAAGTAGATAACTTAGGAGATATTTCTGTTGTATGGGCTTCCATGTGATTAGGTAGGTGCGTGGGTAAACTATATAATAGCTGAGTTTAGAGTAACATGGCTCAACACACTGTGTATTATTTAAATGTTTAGTCAAAGCATGGGACTGCAGCGTTTTTACGCAACACATTTTCTTCTGTCGCACCAAAACATATGATCAATGTACTTAATGATCTATAACTATCATCAAATAACGCAACCATTAATTCAGATGGTAAGTCTAACTTCAACGAATGGCTCCAAATTAAAGTAGCAAAACCAAATTATTGAATATTTATTTGGGTTTTTTTTTTGGGGGGGGGGGGGGTCACACGCACAGAGCTTTGCCAAACTCAAATTTATAAATAGATAAATAACAACCAATAGCATTTTCTGTTACTTGTTGTAGTATACAAGTTAACCAAATTATTTTTCTAATCAGTCACCCAAAAAAAAAATTTATTTTTCTATTCAAAACTAACCTCTAACAACAACAATCATGACTCATGAGTATCGTCATTCCACCAACTTAATTATTAGCTCATTCCTGCAGCTGCGAGTGGCTCTGGATTCATCGCAAGAGACATGACATTCGAGAACTACGCGGGCCCAGCGAAGCACCAAGCGGTGGCTCTCCGCCTCAGTTCAGACCACGCGGTGGTTTACCGGTGCAACGTCATAGGCTACCAAGACACATGCTACGTTCACTCAAACCGTCAATTCTTCAGAGAATGCGACATATACGGTACCGTAGACTTCATATTCGGCAACGCCGCAGTGGTATTCCAGAACTGCAGCCTCTACGCTCGAAAGCCCATGCCCCAACAAAAAAACACAATAACGGCCCAAAACAGAAAAGACCCGAATCAGAACACAGGCATTTCGATCCATAACTGTCGGATCCTAGCCACGTCAGATCTCGAGGCATCAAAGGGTAGCTTCCCAACATATCTGGGCCGTCCATGGAAAATGTACGCTAGGACCGTATACATGATATCATACATCGGTGATCACGTGCATCCACGTGGATGGTTAGAGTGGAACACAAGCAATTTTGCACTGGACACGTGTTACTACGGTGAGTACATGAATTTTGGGCCGGGTGCTGCCATCGGTCAACGGGTTAAATGGGCTGGGTATCGGATCATCACGTCCACCGTGGAAGCAAGCAGATTCACGGTGGGCCAATTCATTTCAGGCTCCTCGTGGTTGCCGTCCACCGGAGTGGCTTTTATTTCTGGCCTATCAACCTGAAAACAAGAACCTCAATCTTTTTTCACAATGCACATGGACAAACCCAATTTGGCATTATAATTTTTATTTGTAATTGTACTAAAGTAGAAAAATAGTGGTATGTTTTTTGTTTCTTTCCCCTTGGGGCATAATGTTTTTATTTGTCTTTCCCATGATGATAATAAGAAATGTAACGTGTAAACATTGTTTAATATAATAATATATATAGATCTTATTTTTGCTCATCTTTAAGTCCAAGTTGTCCACTAGCAAGAAGTAGTAGCATCCTGGTTTCGCTGACAATTGAGAAATGATCATCATTTCAGTTTGTTGATTTTGACTTTTTGAAGGCCACCAGATTATTATTGTTGATGGAGTAAAAAGACTCATGTTTGTCTAACATCGGATACTAGCATTAGTAGTTGTTGTTGTTACGTAAAGACGGAAAATCTGAGAATAATAGTGGTTGAGGTTTAATTTAGAAAAGAAGGGAAGCAAAACTTAGTTCATCCCACCATACTCCAAAATTATTGAAGTTTGAAATAACCGGTTTTTATGTGTTTTGCTAATTAATGAATATTAGACACTGAATAAAGAATAAAATGAAAAACAAAATGGTTGAGAACTACGATATATGGCTACACTATTTAACAATTAATAGATCTGAGTAAAATTTTTATTAAGAATAATACTTTTAATTTCTGAAAAAAAAGAGTAATTTATTTTAAATGCAACTTAAAATCGGCACACACAAAAAAAATGCAACTTAAAATAAATAAATAAATAAAATTTGTGTCACGTCATTCTGTGGGTTGCAACTTAATTAAATGGAAACAAACACATGGGGCTTTGTTTCGGCTGAGCCATCTGTATTTTCGTCGAAATTTCTATGGAACATGCATGGCGAGACATTTATTTATGGGGCAGCAGATAAGACATGTCACATGGTGTGTGTCCAATTGTCCATGGTAGTTACATTATTCAACAAATTAAAATGTTCATGTGAGATTATATTTGTCTTAGGGACATATATTATCAGGAGGTTAACCAATCTCACTTCTCAAATGTCAGCGAGCAATAAGCCATTCATTGATTATGATGGCTCTTTATAATTGTTCTCCTCTTTTTATTTTTAATAATATAATTTAATATCAATGATATACTTTAAATAATTGTTTGACTATGTATTATTTCGTATTCAATTCTAGAGTTTATTGTTACAATATTTATGACATAAAAATAATTTAATCAAAACAATTTCCATGAATAAGAAAGACCATTTAAACATCAGAATAAGAAATAATATGTAACTTTAAAATAAAAATATTAGTATATAGACAATATATTTTCTTAATTTAACCAACTTTTGAAAATAGTCACGAATAATTTTATTTATATTCAGGAAACTAAACTTTTGTTTGGTAAGTAACTAGTTGGTCATTATTAAAAAAATTATCTATTACTATTTATTTATTTATTGTTCTATTGAGTCAATTAATTAAATTTATTTTTAATTTTGATACTAAACTAAATTTAGAAATAAGCAAAATGTTAAAAAAAAATGAGAGTACATACTTCTCATATAACGATTTATTCCTATGGGTTCATCCATGCTCTGCTAGGGTTTTACTGCGCCACCTTCATGATTATACCTTTCTTTGTCTTTTCTTTGTCAAAGTCTTTTCCATTTTCTTCTACTTTCTTCTCTTAATTTCTTTTCTATTTCTAATTTACCCCATTTAGTTCCCTAATTTTCGTTTCTTCTCCTAATTCATTATTACGCTAAATTTCTCTTTTAATTCACTCTGTTTTGTAATTTACTTATTTCATATATCTTTTTTTTATATATTTTTTTTCCATCAAATACCAATTTTTTCTACACCACGAGCCACAAATTAAAGACTCAAAATCCTATATAATTGACAGTGATCAGGAGGATGATTTGATCGTTTTAGCTTATGAAGAGATCTCTGAAGGAATTCAAGCCTGTACGCGAAGCCTGAAAGGATTTTCTCAGATCGAATCTTTTTGGTAGGTACCATGAAAGGAGCTCTCTATGCAATATGGAATAAACCCGAAGGATTCAGAGTAGTCGAAAAACTCAACAATGAGTTTCAATTTTTCTTTGAGAATGACTTTGATGTGACTCAAATTGAGAGGGATTCTCCTTAGTTATTCAAGAGTTTTGTTCTTCACGTTCACAAATGGAAGCAGTCAATAAACATGGAGGATAATCACAATTTTGGGGATTGCCTGAACAATACAAAACGCTTGAGGTGGACCGAAAATTGGGTGGGAGACTTGGTCAAATTGAAGATGTTGCTTTGTTTGAAGTTAGAGGCAAAGATACACGCATAGTGAAGGCTAAAGTGGAATTGAACGATGATAAAAGAGTGAGAGATACACTGAAATTGCTTGATCCTAATCAGAAAATGCTGGAAATTGGAGTACGCTATGAACGTATAGGTGTGTTCTGTACTTATTGTGCAAAATTGGGGCATGAGTATAAGAACTGCCAATTTTTTATTAATGATTCTGCCCAAAACAATATCAAGAAAGATAGAGTTGGTGAATGGCTTAAGGCAGGTCAAGTTTTAACTGAAAAGCGAGCTTCTTTCAATCCTAATCAACCTCGGGATGGTTCTATTCCAGCTCAACCGAAGAAAAATTCTCCACCTGCTTAGCTTTTTTTAGTTTCTCAAAATTGAGTGTGCAATACGATAAAAAAAACAGAATAATGAAAAAAATTGCTGTTAATTCGGGTTTTAGAGCAGAAAATAAGGGTAAATCAGAAAACACTGGTACGACTATTGATACTAATTCTTCTTCTAATGCTTTATTGGAGATATCATATCCTATGAATAATGTCCAACACAATAACAACGTGATGTCCAAGCTTAGAAAGGAGAACAAAAATCCAAACCTGAAACAACTTGCCAGAAAGTCTGTGATAGGTTTCAAACGAAGGAGTGGAGGTAACGTTACTGAAGATATTCCAAAGAAAATTTGTATCAATGATATTGTCTCTGATGCTATGACAGTGGAGGGTGCCAACCTTCAAGTGGTACCCAAAGAAATATGAAACTGCTCTCGTGGAATTATTAGGATTTGGGGAGACCCTTGACAATCCATAATCTTAAAAGGATTTGCAAATCCTACTCCCCCGAGGTTGGTTTTATCTGTGAAACAAAAAATCAAGGACATCTTTTCCTCCACTTGTCATGAGAACCCTGAACTTCTGTTTCCTTATTTTAAACCTAAGGTTACAGCTCACATGAACCGTAGGCTTCAAAAACCAGTGACTATGGAAGAAGTGAAACATGCAACATTTAGCATTCATCCTCAAAGTGCTCTAGGAGATGATGGTATGACAGCAAAATTTTTTCAAAGCTTATGGAATATACTTAGTAGTGATGTATTTCGAGCAGTTAAGAACTTCTTTTCAGGGGCAGAATTTTGAAGGATTTTAACCACACTCAGATCTATCTTATTCTCAAGATTTCTGATGCTAAAGATATGACTCAGGTAAGACCAATAAGCCTATCCTTAGACTTTTACAAGATTATCTCTAAAGTACTTGTACATAGACTTCAGGGTATGATGAATAGACTAATTAGCCCTACACAGAGTGCGTTTATTAAAGGCAGATTAATCTCTCATAATATCCTAAGTGCTCATGAGTGTATGCAATACTTGAAGAACAAAAAAGGGGACTCGAAAATGAAATGGCGCTAAAATTATGTATGAGTAAGGCATATGATAGGGTGGAATGACACTTTCTTTGGTTTATATTGGAGAAGTTTGGTTTTGACTCCCAATGGATCATGTGGATTTGAGAATTAGTGACAACTGTTTTTTATTCTGTCATTGTGGAAGGACAATCCTATGGTTTCTTCAAACCAAATAGAGGTATTCGACAAGGAGATTCTCTATCTCCCTATCTTTTTCTTTTTTGTGCAGAAGGTCTCTCCTTCTTGCTACACAAGGCATAACAAAACAGACCAATTCAGAGTCTTCAAATACATAGGCGATGTCCCAAGGTCAACCACCTCCTCTTTGCTGATGATTCCATCTTGTTCTGTAAGGCTAATCCTGAAGCATGCTCAAACATCCTACATTTATTGAATTCTTATGAAAGCAACAGTGACCAGAGGGTAAATCTTAATAAATTGTTGTATTCTTTAGCCACAACACTCCCTCCACTACTCGTACACTACTGGCTAACTTTATGAATGTTAATCATATTGGGGCTCAAGATAAATACCTTTGTTTGCCTTCTATAGTCTCTAAATCGAAAAGGCTTCTTTTAGTATGATCAAAGAGAAGGTTCGGAAAAGAATACAAGGGTGGAAGCACAATCTTATATCGTCAGGTGGTAGATGATGAGCGAAAATTTTATACGCTTTTTGACATCATTTTCATATTGTTTTCGTTATGTTTTGTTTAAGCTTTATTATATTTTCATAGGTTTTAGTGCTAAATTCACATTTTTTATTTTACTATGAGTTTTTGTATGTTCTGATGATTTCAGGTAATTTCTAGCTGAAAATGAGGAGTTTTGGCAAAGTCCGATTCAGAGGCAAGGAAAGCGTAGCAGATGCTGTCAGATTCTGACCTCCATGCATTCAAACGAGAATTTTTTGAGCTACAAAAGTCCAAATGATTCGCTCTTAATAGCGCTGGGAAGATAACTTTTAGAGCTTTCCAGAAATATATAATGGTCTATACTTTTCTTCGAAGGAGTCTGCCCATATCGGGCATTGAACGCCAAGGAGTTACCCCCTTTCTGGCGTTGAACGCCCCAAAGGAACCTAAGCCAGCGTTGAACGCCACATTCCACTCCATTCCTGGCGTTCAACGCCATCAAGAGGCACAAGGTAGCGCCAATCACCCCCAATGGGCGTTCAACTCCCATTCGTCAAGTTGGACGCCAAGCTCAACCTAAGTACTCAACCAAAGTGGGCCTAAGAGTGGATTTTCGCACCTCTAGTTTAGTCTATCATAATTTTGTACTTCTTTGTTATTTATTAGGTTATTATATATAGAAGAAGATCACCCTTGTTTAAGATCTTCTTCCACCACTTTTGAATTCACATTACTTTCTGTAAGCTATGAGCTACTAAACCTCCTAAGTTAGGGTTAGGAGCACTGCTGATTCTCAAAGATTAATAATATTACTGTTTCTATTTCAATACACGTTTGATTTCATTCTCTTGTGCATTTTCGTTCTTCATCTCATTAACTGAGGATGAACTGTGAAAATCATCCTTGTTCTACATGGGTTCCGTGTGAGTCCTAACCCAGATAGCATTGTGCCACAGCTAGAGAATGCACTGCGAATTCAAAGAGAGTGCCTGGGCGAATTTGGATAAGTGACATAAAATTCCGTTGGCTATGGGTTGCTGAGGTATCTGTGGCGTTAAGGCTAGAGTTTGAGAAGCAACATTCCCTAATCTGGAAGATCCAACCTTGTCTGTGGCGTTTTGAGTAGGATCGCAAAGGGGAGTGGATTGCTTAGGTCTTCACCTTCGGCTATAGTGAGAAGCCATGAGTTAACTTGATGATGGTGTTACATGAGTTGCTCGGATATGGTGGACTGCTATGGTTTAGAAGAGGCTAACTTGATAAGGTTACTACATGAGTTAGTCAATTACGACTGCGATTGAAGTTCGTTATTGAAGTAGACAGTAAGAAAAGTTAATTCGGAAGGAATACGCATGTCCGAAGCCTTAACTGATTATCTATCACTGTTTTCACACCAATCTGGTATTTTGTTCTTTACTATTTCATTTATGCTTTCAAACAAGCAACCATCTTTTCTAGTCGCCTGACTAAGATTTACAAGATAGCCATTACTTGCTCAATCCGACAATGCTTGCTCAATCTGACAATCTCCGTCGGATTCGACCTTCACTCACCTGAGGTATTACTTGGATGACCTAGTGCACTTGCCGGTTCAGTTGTTCGGAGTTCAATTTGGCGTCGTTGCCGGGGATTGTTCGAGTTTGACAAACTACCGGACTATCTTGTTGCTTAGATTAGGTGCTTTTTACGGTTTAGTTACTTTTGTTTGTATCTTTTGTTTTCTTTTTCAAAAACTTTTTCAAAATCTTTTCTTTTCTTTATCTTTTGTTTGAGTCTTGTGTTAATCTTTAAGTTTGGTGTCTTTTTGGTATTTCTTGGTTTTTCTTTCCTCTGGCTTTTCAAAAATTTTCTCTTATTGTTCTTTCTTGGTATTCGAATTGTTCTTGTTGATTTCTTCATTTGATTTTAAAAATTTTACGTTTGGTGTCTTTCAGTTGTTTTTCTTTTAATTTTCGAAAATTAGTGTCATTTGATCTTAAATCTTTAAGTTTGGTGTCTTTTTGTTATTTTTATTTTTCCTTAATAATTAAAAAAATACAAAGATATCTCTTTTATTTTTATTCAAATTTTCGCAATCTTTACTATCTTTTCTTATCTTGATCTAAAAATTTTAAGTTTGGTGTTTTCTTGTTAGTAAAGTTTAAATTTTACTTTCAAATCTTTATTTTATCTAACTTTCAAAAATCCTATCTTATTCTAAAATCAAAATCAAATCTTTTCCGCTTTCAAAATTCAAAATTCAAAATCTTTTTCAAATCTCTATCATATCTTTTACTTTAAATCTTTCCTATCTTATCTTCTTCAAAATTTTAAATGTCAAATTCTTATCTTTTTAAATCTTTACTATCTTTTAAAGTTTGATTTTCAAAAATATTTTTAATCTTATCTTTCTAATTCTTTTTTAAATTTTTATCTTATCTTTCCTTTTGAATTCAAAACTTACTTATCTTATCTTCTTTTTAATTTTAAATTTTAAACTTTTAAATTTCAAATCTTTCTCAAATCTTATCTTTCTTTGTTTGACTCTTTCTTTCAACTTTTAAATTTCAAAATCTTCCTTTCAACTTTTTCTTTTTAATTTCAAAAATCAAATCTTTTATTTTGTTTTCAAATCTTGTTAATTAGTTAGCTACTTGTTTTATCCTTTATCTTCCTTTCTCTTTCTTCTTTTTCAAAACCTCCTAACTACTTTCTCTTTCTTCTTTTTCAAAAATTTCATCTCTCTTTCCCTCTCTATTTTCAAATATATCCCTTTTTCTCTCTCTATTAATTTTTAAAAACTATCCTTATTAAAGGACATCTTCTTTTCTTTTCTTCTTGACCTATCTCTCTAACAAATGATCTCTATACTCTGACATAGATAATCCTTTCTTCTTCTCTTCTTACATTCTTTCTTTTTGTTTATGAGCAGGAACAGGGATAAAAAACCTCTCCTTCATCCTGATCCTAAACCTGGGAGGAATCTAAGAAGACGGTTACATCAAGTTAGAGCACAACACTCCGGAAAAAACTTCACAGATTTTTTCGAACAAGAAGCTGAGAATACAGACATGACAACTATTCCCAATGATAGAGGAGACACGAGGAAGGTCCTATGTGAGTTTACTGCACCCACTTCTGACTTCTATGGACGGAGCATCTCTATACCTGCCATTAGTGCAAATAACTTTGAGCTGAAACCTCAACTGGTCACTCTAGTTCAATAGAACTGCCAGTTTCATGGACTTCTACAGGAAGATCCCAATAGATTCATCTCTGATTTCTTGGAGATCTGTGATACTATTAAGACTAATGGAGTAGATCCAAAGATTACAAGCTTATGCTTTTCCCCTTTGCTGTAAGGGACAGAGCTAGGTTATGCCTGGATTCTCAGCCTAAGGAAAGCCTAGACTCTTGGAGAAGGTGGTCGATGCATTTTTGACCAAGTTCTTTCCACCTCAAAAGTTGAGCAAGCTGAGGATGGAAGTTCAGACCTTCAGACAGAAAGAGGGTGAATTCCTCTATAAAGCATGGAAGAGGTACAAGTAACTGATCAGAAGGTGCCCTCCTAACATGATTTCAGACTGGACCATGCTAGATATCTTCTATAATGGTCTTTCTGAATTGTCCAAGATGGAATTGGATCACTCTTCTGGTGGATCACTCCACTTGAAGAAAACGCCTGATGAGGCGCAGGAACTCATTGACATGGTTGCAAACAACCAATTCATGTACACTTCTGAGAGGAACCCTGTGAACAATGAGGTGTCTCAGAAGAAAAGAGTGCTTGAGGTTGACACTCTGAATGCCATATTGGCTCAAAACAAGATCCTGACCTAACAAGTCAACATGATCTCTCAACATTTGATTGGATTACAAGCTGTAGCTGGCAGCACTCAAGAGGCCTCTTGTGAAGGAGATGCCTATGATCCAGATTAACCCATGATGGATGAAGTTAAGTATTTGGGAAATCCCTTAGGAATTCCCAACAATGACTTTTATGGAAACACCTACAACTTATCCTAGAGGAATCATCCTAACTTTTCATGGAAGGATCAATAGAAGCCACAAGAAGGCTTCAACAATAATCAAGGTAGAAAGAACCAGAATAGATTCAATAACATACCATTTCCACCTTCTCAGCAACAGATGAAGATGTCTAAGTAGAGCCTCTCTGACTTAACTACTATAGTCTCCTATCTCTCTAAGACAACTCACAGTTTCATGACTGGAACAAGATCCTCCATCAGGAATCTGGAGGTACAGATTGGTCAGTTGAGTAAGAGAATCCCCGAGATCCCTACTAACGCTCTTCCAAGTAATACTGAAGTAAACCCAAGAGAAGAGTGAAAAGCCCTCACTGTAGCAGCTGAGGCCGAATCTGAAGAGCAAGTGTTGGCGTTGAATGCCAGCCAGGGAGTAGATGTTGGGCGTTCAATGCCCAAGAATGAGAAAGGTGTGGTGTTGAATGCCATAATGGGAGTAGTTGGGCGTTCAACGCCCACTAAGGACTCCCTTGTTGAAGAACTAAAAGAAACCAGCATGTATGAGGAGAGCATAGAGGTTCCCTTGAATGCCTTGTTGCAGATTATAGAATCTGAAGAATATTCCTCCTCTGATGAGGAAGAGAAAACTAGGGAAGAGCAAATTGCTCGGTACTTAGGAATCCTGATGAAGCTTAATGCCAAGTTATTTGGAACAGAGACATTGGAGGACGAATTTCCAGTGGTCACCAAGGAATTCAATGCCTTGGTTCAGAAGAAACTACCTCAGAAGCTGCCGAATCCTGGACGCTTTCTAATTCCCTGCACCATAGGAACAATTACCTTTGAGAAGGCTTTATGCGACCTAGGGTCCAGCATAAACCTCATGCCTCTCTCTGTAATGGAGAGACTGGAAATTTTTGAGGTGCAAGCTACCAAGATCTCATTGGAGATGGCAGATAAATCACTGAGAAAGGCATATGGTCTAGTAGAGGATGTCTTAGTAACAGTTGAAAACTTTTACATCCCTACAGACTTTATAATCTTAAATACTGGAGAGAACGAGGATGAATCCATCATCCTTGGACGACCTTTCCTAGCTACTGCCAATGCTATAATTGATATGGCAAGGGGAGAGCTCGTTCTGCAGTTGTGGAAAGATCACATCTTGTTCAAGATTCCTAAACCCAACTCCCTCCCTAAGGGAGAGACAACTATGCAACACTTAGTGTTCTAACTCTCTCTCTCAGTGTAGAGCTTTACAGAGCCCCCAAACACCAAATCTAAGTTTGGTGTTGAGAAACCATCATCAAGCACTGAGAATAAAGGCACAAAGAAAAAGGTACCTAAAGGCTGGAGGGATAAGAAAATCCCCATTGAAGGCCTCTCATCTGGCATGGGAGTTGTCTTCACAGACAGCCCAGTGATTCCACACACTGTGAATAAGATCCTGTCTCTAGAACACGTGGAGCTCATCCATGAGAGCACAGAAAAGAAGTTCTCTGTAATGGGTGAACTTCTGAGCCCCTATCTATCCCCGTAAAAGGGTTGACCATCAAGCTAATGATGTTAAAGAAGTGCTTGTTGGGAGGCAACCCAACCATAACTAAAGTATTTCTGTTTTTCTTTATTTCTCTAATCTTAGTTTATTTTCATAAGTTTGTGATCATGTGCAGTAGTTAGAGACAGAGACATTCTGAGATGGAAATAGAGAACACCCTAGAGTAAACCCCTTGTTGGCGTTGAACGCCAGACAAGGAGGCAGGAAGGGCGTTCAACGCCCTATAAGGGCAAGAAAGCTGGTGTTGAATGCCACACAGGGAGATTGTGGGTGTCTAACGCCCAAGAGGGAGCAGCTTACTGGCGTTGAACGCCAGAATGGGACCATTCTGGGCGTTCAATGCCTTACAAGGAGCAGAGACCTGGCGTTGAACGCTAGGAAGGGAGACTCTAAAAGGGCGTTCAACGCCCTACATGGAGCAAGAAGTTGGCGTTGAACGCCAGTCAGGGAGCAGAGGCTGCGCATTTAATGCCCACAAGAGGGAAGAAAATTCGAATTCCCTAACCTCTTAGGATCAGCGGGTCCCACAGAATCTCCACCTACCCTACCTTCTTATCTCTCTTAGTTTCCCTCTTTCCCACATACACTCTTTCCCATACACCCTCAACCAATCACATCCACATCACCTTTTTCTCTTTCCAACACCCTTCATCACTACCATCCATCAATTCCCACCAACCCATTTCAATTTCAAATCCTTCCCACCCATACTCCTTTCATAATCGAAACCCAACCCTAACCCACCCTATAGGGGTGTTCGTGGTGCGGTTTGGTTCGGTTTTTTAGGAAAAAGCCATCCGATCCGATCGTCTAATTAAAGTGCGGTTCGGTTTGGTTCAGTTTTTTTGTCAAGGTCATCCGAACCAAACCAAACCAATTAAAATTGTTTTGGTTTAGTTCGGTTTGTTCGATTTTTTCAATTAAATAAAAAAAATTCTACCATACTATTATGCAAAGAATGCGAGTTAGGAAAACAACATAAAGCATCCATGTTCTGTATATTAAAATTATGCTCAAATAGATACATAACAAACTTCATATACTCAATATGTGGGATACATATCCCCAACTTAGCTTCTACCTAATCATGCATAATCAAGCTATATAGTTTGGACGATTTAGCATTGGATTTTAGCAAGCCAGCAACAAAACCAACGATAAAATAATTCATCAAATCAACAATGCACCCACCAGTAAACAGCAAGTAGCAACAAATCAACCCAAAAAGCAGTTACATAATAAGAACAACAACAACAATAATAATATAAGACTAGTAGAAAACATTCTAATCTAGTTATATATTCTTCTCTAATTCATCTTAAATGAGAAAATTTGAAATAGAAAAAAAGGCAGCAGTAACTATCATATCCAGTGCATCTGCGTTTGTCTCCTACATAGTATGATGTCAAGAGTTTACAAGCAACATAAATCGTTTAATAAAACAAAGTGCAGTGGTCAAAGAAAATAGTAATTTTGATTTTGTTGATTGTGTTAATTAAGTAGACCTGCGAGAGATAAAAGAGAAGAACAAAAGAATAGCCACTGCATTTTATGTGGCAGTGAATAAAATTTCGGTATTATAAACCACAATGGTATGATGAGATCACATTCTCTAGTCATCAAGTAAGAATATTGCAATGACATCGTACAACAGACAATGGAGGAGCTTTACAGCAGATGGTTGCTGTTGTTAACATTGTAAGGGACTTTAAAATGGCAACTGATGTACATAAATAGTTACAAAGATCTAATATGACATGAAATCACAAATAAATAGCAGAAACACAAAAAATAAATTAAAAACAGAACAATACCAACAACTAGCAACAATAGCAACAATAAAGTAATTGAACAGAAGTAATTCAACAATATCCAGTTTCTCATGACATATACTAAATCATTAGATACAATGACGAAGGTAATCTAATACTTCAAAACTGCTTCTATTTTTTCATTATTCAAATTTATCTTATTATACTGATTTCAATCTCTTCCTATCAAGATCCAGAACCTCCAACACTTGATAAATCATACTAAATCACTTCAAAAGTAATTTTTTATTTCATATTATTTTTCCAAAAAAAAAACTAATAATAATAATAAACCAGAAGCAGTGTCAGATAAAGTTTTCAGATATTTTCAGCTACTGTATCATTGAACAAGTATGTCTAGCTGATCGAAGAAATGGAACACATACCCTTCGACATCAAACAATACTAAGCTACTTCAGAGTATGATAAAACCTATTTGACCAAGGTAGGTTTTCAAGATTACACATCTTCCGGCAGTCACATAATTCTTGGACAGAGCATCTCCTAAACAAATACATTAAACAGTGAACCACAGAACCATTTTCCCTAAACAAATACAGTGAACCACAGAACCATTTTCCCTAAACAAATACATTGAACAATCAGAAGCAATTTCCCTAATCAAATAGAGTGAACAGTGAACCACATAACCAACAATCAGAAGCAATTTCCCTAAACAATGAATAACAAATAAACCAATGAAAAGCAATTTCAATAAACAATGAACACTAAATAACACAATGAACAACAATCAAAAGCTGTTGAACAGAATAAAACAATGAATCAATAATTATTAAACAAAAATTAGTCAACGGGCTCCATATCTGACTGGAATCGGTGGCTGAGTGGCTCGGTGCTGTGCTGTGTTGTGGGTGGCCAGAAACGCTGCTGGGAAGAAGGCTTTGGCGTGCTGTGTTGTGTTGTGTTGTGCTGGGTGGCTCGGAGGGAACTGGGAGAAGGCTTTGGCGCTGCTGGGAAGAACACTGCTGGGTCCGTGCTCGCTGTCGCTGGGAAGAGCGTTGCTGGGTCCGTGGTTGCTGGGAAGAAGGCTTCGGCGGCACTGCCAGGTGCTGGAAGGAAGGGCTTCGAGCTCGAGACTCTAGTGGAGAGAGCAAGAGTGCGAGACTGAGGAGAGGAGAGTCTCGAGACACCTAGATCTAGGTTTACGTTTGGGGGTGTGGACTGGGGAGGGGGGTTAGGTCGCGAGTGATTCAGGAGAGGAGAGTCACATTAGGGGGGTTTGGTTTTTTATGGTTTTTAATATATCGGTTCGGTTCGGTTCGGTTGGGGTTTTCATTGTCAGAACCGAAAACCGAACCGAACCGCAATAAAAACAGCAAAATGTATTTTTTTCGGTTTTTTTTATTTTTGATTTTTTCGATTTTCGGTTTTTTCGGTTCGGTTGATCGGTTTAGATCGGTCCGGATCGGTTTTGAACACCCCTACCACCCCTATAAATAACCCATCATACAACCCTTCAAACACACCTCATACACAATAACCCCCACTTGGCCGAATCCCTCTCTCCCTCTATCTCTACTATTCTCTTCTTCTTCCACTCTCATCTTCTCTTTTATTTATATTTACTCGAGGATGAGTAAAGTTCTTAAGTTTGGTGTTGCAAAAGCTTTGCTTTTTGACTTCTACCATCCCTAAGTATGGCACCAAAGTCTGGTAAAACCTCAAGAAAGAGAAAAGGAAATGTTATTGCCTCCGCTTCCGAATCTTGGAAAATGGAGAGATTCATCACCAAGACTCATCAAGACCACTTCTATGAAGTAGTGGCAAAGATAAAAGTGATCCCCAAGGTCCTTTTTAGGCTAAAAAAGAATGAGTACCCGGAGATCCAACAAGAAATCTGGAGAAGAGGTTGGGAAGTTTTGACCAACCCTAACCCGGAAGTTGGAATCTTAATGGTGCAAGAGTTTTATGCTAATGCTTGGATCACAAAAAAATCATGACACTAGTGTGAACCCACACCCCAAAAATTAGCGCACCATGGTCCGAGAGCATCTCTTGGATTTCAGCCTTGAAAGTGTAAGGTTGGTGCTCCAACTGCTAGTAATGCAAGGAGACCTACATCCTTACACTAGAAGAGTCAATTTCGATCAGAGGCTAGACCATGTCCTTTCAGACATTAGTGTGGAAAGAGCTCAGTGGAAGAGGGATGCTCAAGACAAGCCTGCTGATGAGTCCATATTTTTACGATATATTTTGGTTTGATTTGAGTGGATTTCATCACATAAACGCACATTTATTCATCTAAATAGCATGCTTTTGAGATTTCTTCCTAAATTGTGCTTAATTGTGAAAACATGCTTTTTAAGCCTTAAAATAGCTAAAATTAATTCACTTTAATCCCATTTGGTGCCTTGATGTATTTGTTGAATGATTTCAGGTTTTCAAGGCAAGTATGGGATGGAAGAAGTAAAGAGAAAAGCATGAAAAAGGGAGAAATCATGAAGAAAATGAAGTTTGGAAGCTGCTGCAACGGTGCGTACGCACAATGATGCGTGCGTACGCACAACAGTGACTTCGTGCAAGGATGCGTACGCACCAAATGTCATGCGTGCATATGCGTGAGGTCATTAATGCAAATTGCTGGGGGCGAATTCTGGGCCTCCAAAACCCAGTCCAACTCATTTTCTGAAGCTATTTAAGGCCAAAGTGAAGAGGAATGAAGGGGGGCAATTAGGTTTAGTTTTTATATATTTTTCTCTTAGTTTCTAGAGAAAGAAGCTCCCCCCTCTCTCTAGAATTAGAATTTTTAGCTTAGTTTCCTTTTAATTTCAGCACTTTAATTCTTGTTTTAGTGTAGATTTTTTTATGTTTTCATGTTCCTTCATCTTGTTCTTCTTCATTTCTCTTGTTATTTCCTTTATTTTGTCATTTTTATGTTTATGGATACTCTTGTTTAATTTAATTTCAATTAATGCAAATTTATGTTTTATGTTCATTTAATGCTTTCTTTAATTGTTATTGTCATTTTCTTGCTTTTGGTATTTTAGAATTTATTTTTAATGCATTTTAATATTATTTTATTTTCATGCACACCAAGTGTTTGATAAAATGCTTGCCTTAGTTTTTACTTAGTTTTTCTCCACTCCTGGCTTGAAATTATTGACTTTGGTGATCCTTGAGTCATTGATGTCTATTCTTGTTTGATACATTAGAGTAGTTAGTTGATTTGGTTTCCATTGACTCTATGTGACCCTTAGTGTTGACATAGGACTTATGGATTGAAATCAACTATGCCTATTTGACTTATCTTCGATATAAGGTTGACTAAGTAGGATTAACTCTTCATAATCATCATATGTTTGTGGTCAATGTCTAGGATAGGTAACCTTAGCCCTCAATTACTTGCCAAGAGGTTTTCTTGCATTTGAAGTTTCCTTTTCTTGCATTTTATTGCTTTTGACTTTTATTGCTTTGATGTTTAATTTCCTTGTTGAGGCTTTTGTTGATCCTTCCATGAGAAATTTGGATGATTTCTCCATGATGAATTATAGGTGTTTCCATAAGGTTCACCCATATAATTTACCTCTGCTATTGCAGGGTTCTCAGGATCATAAGTTTCTTCTTCAGAAGATGCCTCTTTAGTACTGTTGGATGCATTTTGCCATCCATTCAGACTTTGAGAAATCATGTTGACTTGCTGACTCAACATTTTGTTCTGAGCCAATATGGCGTTCAGAGCATCAATTTCAAGAACTTCTTTCCTTTGAGGCGTCCCATTATTCACGAAATTCCTTTCAGAAGTGTACATGAACTGGTTATTTGCAACCATGTCAATAAGTTCTTGAGCTTCTGCTGGCATTTTCTTTAGGTGAATGGATCCACCTGCAGAATGGTCCAATGACATCTTAGAGAACTCAGACAGACCATAATAGAATATATCTATCATGGTCTATTCTAAAAACATGTCAGAAGGACATCTTTTGGTCATCTGCTTGTATCTCTCCCAAGCTTCATAGAGGGATTCACCATCTTTTTCTTTGAAGGTCTGAACATCCACTCTAAGCTGCTCAGCTTTTGAGGAGGAAAGAACTTATCCAAGAAGGCCGTGACCAGCTTATCCCAGGAGTCCAGGCTATCTTTAGGTTGAGAGTCCAAGCATGCTTTAGCTTTGTCTCTTACAGCAAAAGGGAAAAGCATGAGCCTGTAGACTTCAGGATCTACTCCATTAGTCTTAACAGTCTCACAGATCTGCAAGAACTCAGTTAAAAACTAGTAGGGATCTTCTGATGGAAGTCCATGAAACTTGCAGTTTTGTTGCATTAGATCAACTAATTGAGGTTTCAGCTCAAAATTGTTTGCTCCAATGGCAGGAATTGAGATACTTTTTCTATCAAACTTGGAAGTAGGTGTAGGATAATCACCAAGCATCCTCCTTACATTATTGTTGTTGGGTTCGGCTACCATCTCCTTTTCTTGTTCGAAAATTTCAGCAAGGTTGTCTCTGAATTGTTGTAATTTAGCTTCTCTTAGTTTCCTCTTCAGAGTCCTTTCAGGTTCTGGATCAGCTTCAACAAGAATGTCTTTTTCCTTGTTCCTGCTCATATGAAAGAGAAGAGAACAGAAAAAGAAGAGGAATCCTCTATGTCATAGTAAAGAGGTTCCTTATTGTTAGTAGAAGAAGAAAAGGAATAAAGAAAGGAGAATCCAAACACAAAGGTGAGGATAGGGGCAGTGATTTGAGATGAAGAGAAGTGTTAGTGAATGAATGAATAAATAGAATAAGATGAGAGACAGAAGTTTTTGAAAATAATTTTGAAAAGGAGTTAATGATTTTCGAAAATTAAGATAAGAAATAAAATTAAAATTAAAATTTAAAACAATTAATTAATTAAAAAAAAGAATTTTTGAAAAAGAGGGAGGTATTTTCGAAAATTAGAGAGAGAAAAGTTGCTAGGTGGTTTTGAAAAAGATAAAAAACAAACAAAAAGTCAAATAGTTAGTTGAAAAAGATTTGAAAATCAAATTTGAAAAGATAAGAAGATAAGAAGATAAGAAGTTAGAAAAGATATTTTAAAATCAAATTTTTGAAGATAAAATTTTGAAAAAAGATATGATATAAAAGATAAACTAAAAAGATATGATTAAAAAGATATGGTTAGAAAAGATTTAATTTTTAAAATTAAAATTAATTACTTAACTAACAAGAAACTAAAAGATAAGATTCTAGATTTTAAAGATTGAACCTTTCTTAACAAGAAAGTAACAAATTTCAAATTTTTGAACCAATCACATTACTTGTTAGTTAAGTTTCAAAAATTTTAAAATAAAATTAAGAAAAGATTTTGAAAATAATTTCTGAATTTCAAAAATATGAAAGAAAAATGAAAAAGATTTGAATTTTGAAAAAGTTTTAAAAAGATAAGATTTTTTTTTAAATTTGAAAATTTGACTTGACTTATAAGAACTAACTAAATTTAAAATTTTTTTTGACTAAGTCAACCCAAATTTTTGAAATTTTGAGAGAAAAAAAGAAAAGATATTTATTTTTTTTATTTTTGAATTTTTAATTATGAGAGAGAAAAACACAAATATGACCCAAAACATGAAAATTTTGGATCAAAACCAATGATGCATGCAAGAACACTATGAATGTCAAGATGAATACCAAGAACACTTTGAAGATCATGATGAACATCAAGAACATATTTTTGAAAAAATTTTGATGCAAAGAAAATATGCAAGACACCAAACTTAGAAATCTTTAATGCTTAGACAATATGAATGCAAAGATGCACATGAAAAATAATAAAAGACACAAAACAAGAAAACATCAAGATCAAACAAGAAGACTTACCAAGAACAACTTGAAGATCATGAAGAACACTATGAATGCATGAATTTTTGAAAATTGCAAGAACAAAATGAATATGCAATTGACACAAAACTTAAAACATGACACGAGACTCAAACAAGAAACACAAAAATATTTTTGATTTTTATAATTTTATTATTTTTTTTAATTTTATTTTATTTTTTCGAAAACATTTAGGAAAAAGGAAGTAATGAATTCAAAGTCCTCAATCAAAATTCCAGGAATCATACCAGGTTAGTCTAAAGCTTGATGGCCAGCCAAGCTTCAGCATACCATTTTGAAACTCTAGAATTCATTCTTAAAAACTCTGAAGGATTTTTCGAAAATAGAGGGAGAATTTTGAAAAATATTTTTGAAAATTTTTTTTGAAAATAAATGAAAAGAAAATTACCTAATCTGAGCAACAAGATGAACTGTTAGTTGTCCAAACTCGAACAATCCCTGGCAACGGCACCAAAAACTTGGTGCACAAAATTGTGATCATCAACAATGGCGCCAAAAACTTGGTAGCGCTCTCAAATGTGAATCACACTTAGTCACAACTCCGCACAACTAACCAGCAAGTGCACTGGGTCGTCCAAGTAATACCTTACGTGAGTAAGGGTCGATCCCACGGAGATTGTTGGTATGAAGCAAGCTATGGTCATCTTGTAAATCTCAGTTAGGCAGATAGTAAATGTTTTGGAGTTTTCGAATAATAAATAAAGCATAAAATAAAGATAGTGTTACTCATGTAATTCAATGGTGGGAATTTCAGATAAGTGTGTGGAGATGCTTGTCCCTGTTGGATCTCTACTTTCCTACTGCCTTCCTTCAATCCTTCTTATTCCTTTCCATGGCAAGCTGTATGTAGGGCATCACCGTTGTCAATGGCTACATCCTATCCTCTCAGTGAAAAAGGTCCAAATGCTCTGTCACGGCACGGCTAATCATCTGTCGGTTCTTGATCATGTTGGAATAGAATCCCTTGATTCTTTTGCGTTTGTCATCACGCCCAACAATCGTGAGTTTGAAGCTCGTCACAGTCATTCAATCCCTGAAAACTACTCAGAATACCATAGACAAGGTTTAGACTTTCCGGATTCTCATGAATGCCGTCATCAATCTAGCTTATACCACGAAGATTCTGATTAAGGAATCCAAGAGATATGCGCCCGGTCTAAAGTAGAACGAAAGTGCTTGTCAGTCACGCGTTCATATGTGAGAATGATGATGAGTGTCACGGATCATCACATTCATCATGTTGAAGTGCAACGAATATCTTAGAACATGAATAGCTGAATTGAATGGAAAATAGTAGCAATTGTATTAAAACTTGAGGTACAACAGAGCTCCACACCCTTAATCTATGGTGTGTAGAAACTCCACCGTTGAAAATACATAAGTGGGGCCAGCCCCCAAACGTAATCAAAAGACCGAATGGTCAAAAGACCTTCCAATCAAATACCTTACAATCAAAGACACCTAGTACAATAGTAAAAAGTTCTATTTATACTAGACTAGCTACTAGAGTTTACAGAAATAAGTAATTGATGCAAAAATTCACTTCTGGGGCCCACTTGGTGTGTGCTTGGGCTGAGCTTGAACTTTACACGAGCTGAGACTTCTTTTGGAGTTGAACGCCAAGTTGTAACGTGTTTTTGGCGTTCAACTCTGGTTCGTGACGTGTTTTTGGCGTTTGACTCCAGAATGCAGCATGGAACTGGCGTTGAATGCCAATTTACGTCATCTAATCACGAATAAAGTATGAACTATTATATATTGCTGGAAAGCTCTGGATGTTTACTTTCTAACGCCGTTGAGAGCGCTCCATTTGAAGTTCTGTAGCTCCAGAAAATCCATTTCAAGTGCAGGGAGGTCAGAATCCAATAGCATCAGCAGTCCTTTGTCAGCCTTTTATCAGAGTTTTGCTCAGGTCCCTCAATTTCAGCCAGAAATTACCTGAAATCATAGAAAAACACACAAACTCATAGTAAAGTCCAGAAATGTAAATTTAGCATAAAAACTAATGAAAACATCCCTAAAAATAGCTAGATTATACTAAAAACTATCTAAAAACAATGCCAAAAAGCGTATAAATTATCCGCTCATCAAGGAACATGCTATTTATTTTGATTATGTGGTTTCTGTTTTTAACCGGCCAATGTGTTGTGTTCTAAACCGCGCACATTTAGAATGCATGCATTGTCTTTTATCATACCACACACATCTAAGTTTTCCTCAATCGTTGTTTATTTGTTTATACAGAGCAACTGGAGCCCCCAGAGTCCACTCACTGAAGGTGGAGCCTCAAAGCCCTTCATCCCTCGGATTGTGTGCATGCACGGAGGACCGTGCATTATTTAAGTGTGGGGGAGGATCACTAACTTCAAGGGGGGTAGAAATTTCTTTTGCCAGACACTTGCATTATTTGTTAATATTTAATTACATTTTGCTTTGCTTGTTTTGCTTATATATACCTTTGCCTGCTTATAGTCTTATTACAGTTATATTTGCATGTTGCTTAGTATAAGAAATAAGTTTGGTAAAACAACAAAGAATTTTCAAGAAATCTCTTTTAGGGCATTTCATTAATTAGATTTGAAAAATTGTTTTGAACTTGCTTGAAGTAACTTTTTATGGAACATAGAAGAGAGCTTGAACAAATACCAAGTGAGATTTGAGCTTTAATTGTATGGTTGCACATTTTCAACCACAAATTTTGTTCTTGTGTGTTATAAACTCCTTTTATGATTGTAATCTTAGATTTGCTTTAGTTTATATATCCTATATTTGATATTTTGAATTGCATTTAGTATGATTGAGGCCATTTTTAAAATTAAACTCACAAACCCATATGGCCAACCCTTACATCTACCTTTGTAAACCACTTTTGAGCCTTTAATTCCCCTTTGTTCTAATTTAAGCACATCATTTGCCCTAAGCAAAAGATCATTATGTCCATAAATTGTATCTTTGATTAGTTTGGGTTTGAGTGTGTGTTAATCAAGTGTGGGGGAATTTGTGGAAAACTTTGGTAGTTAGTGCTTCGGGTGTTCATTGAAAATATTTGGAAAAGTGAAAAAACACTCATGCATTCATTACTTGGAACATTTGCATCTCTCTTGTATGATAAAAAAAAAAGAAAAAAAAAGAAAAAAAACAAAACAAAAAAAAGAAAAAGAAAAAAATAATAAGAATGTAAATAAGAGATGCATATGTGGTTGAATTGAAAAGAAGCATGCATGAGTGAATGTGAGAAAAAGGGATAAATGGGTAGCTAGGTTGTTTTGTTATGTATATAGGATGATATAGGATTAGGTGGGATACTTGAGCTAATCAAAGATCCAATCTATTAGCCCACTTAACCATATTAATCCTACCCTTACTTAAGCCCCATTACAACCCACAAAAGTCCTCATGATATTTGCATTCATGCATCAAATATTAGTTGATTGTTAGATGACTTGCAAATCTTTGAGAAACATGATTAAAGGAGAATTGAGTGATTAAGCCCTGCACGCTGAGCGATTAGAGTGTAAACACATCCGGTGAGGGGTTTAGTTGCTCAAATTCTATGCTCCCATCTCTTATCCTATATCTTCTTGCAAGTTGCTTTTCAATTTTTGAAAATTTCAAATCAAATCTTTGTACATTGAGCATATTGCTATATTTGCTTTATCTTGGCCCTAAGTTTTTACTTTGGATTGATTGGGATTCTTTTGTTTGTTTCTTACAAAACTCAATAGGATCTATAGTATAGATATAGATAGATAGCATATAGTATAGTTGCATGCATATAAGTAGTTGCATTAAATAAAATGTTAACCCTTTCATTCTTCTCCTTTAGTTGTGTTTAGCATGAGGACATGCTATTATTTAAGTGTGGGAGAATTGATGAGTCCATATTTTACGATATATTTTGGTTTGATTTGAGTGGATTTCATCACGTAAACCCACATTTATTCATCTAAATAGCATGCTTTTGAGATTTCTTCCTAAATTGTGCTTAATTGTGAAAACATGCTTTTTAGACTTTAAAATAGCTAAAATTAATTCACTTTAATTCCATTTGGTGCCTTGATGTATTTGTTGAGTGATTTCAGGTTTCCAAGGCAAGTATGGGATGGAAGAAGTGAAGAAAAAGCATGCAAAAGAGAGAAATCATGAAGAAAATGAAGTTTGGAAGCTGCTGCAATGGTGCGTACGTACAGTGATGCGTGCGTACGCACAACGGTGACTTCGTGCAAGGATGCGTACGCACCAAATGTCATGCGTGCATATGCGTGAGGTCATTAATGCAAATCGCTGGGGGCGAATTCTAGGCCTCCAAAACCCAGTTCAACTCACTTTTCTAAAGCTATTTAAGGCCAAAGTGAAGAGGGATGAAGGGGGGCAATTAGGTTTAGTTTTTATATGTTTTTCTCTTAGTTTCTAGAGAGAGAAGCTCTCCTCTCTCTCTAGAATTAGAGTTTTTAGCTTAGTTTTCTTTTAATTTCAGCACTTTAATTCTTGTTTTAATGTAGATTTCTTTATGTTTCCATGTTCCTTCATCTTGTTCTTCTTCATTTCTCTTGTTATTTCCTTTATTTTGTCATTTTTATGTTTGTGGATACTCTTGTTTAATTTAATTTTAATTAATGCAAATTTATGTTTTATATTCATTTAATGCTTTCTTTAATTGTTATTGTCATTTTCTTGCTTTTGGTATTTTAGAATTTATTTTTAATGTATTTTAATATATTTTTTTCCATGCACACCAAGTGTTTGATAAAATGCTTGGCTTAGTTTTTACTTAGTTTTTCTCCACTCTTGTCATGAAATTATTAACTTTGGTGATCCTTGAATCATTGATGTCCATTCTTATTTGATACATTAGAGTAGTTAGTTGATTTGGTTTTCATTGACTCTATGTGACCCTTAGTGTTGACATAGGACTTATGGATTGAAATCAACTATGCCTATTTGACTTATCTTCGATGTAAGGTTGACTAAGTAGGATTAACTCTTCATAATCATCATATGTTTATGGTCAATGTCTAGGATAGGTAACCTTAACTCTCAATTACTTGCCATGAGGTTTTCTTGCATTTGAAGTTTCCTTTCCTTGCATTTTATTGCTTTTGACTTTTATTGCTATGATGTTTAATTTCTTACATGTTTAGTTTTCACACTCTTGGTTGAGAAATTGGGTGTTTGGGTGGAATTGAGTTGTGGATGTCCCCGCATAGTGTGGGAATGGCTAATTGGTTTGGTTTTCATTGACGCTAGTCTTTCACTAAGTAATTAATGAGTTGATTAAGACTTATGGATTGAGATCAATTATGCCCTTTTGACTAATTCTCAAGGAGGATTGACTAATTTGGATTGACCCACACAATTGCTATGTTTGTGGTCTATAACTAGGATAGGAATCCTAAATTTCCCAATTATCACCAAGAGTCATTTTTAGTATTTAATTTCTATTTTCATTGCTTTTAATTGCTTTATTTTGATTCCTTGCATGTTTATTTAATTTCTTGATATTTACATTTCTTGCTTCTCTTGCTTTCCCAATTCTCCATGCTCTCTCATAGCCAATAAATGTACATTTCATTGCAACTCCTAGGGAAGACGTCTTGAGGTTTAAATACTCTCGGTTAATTAGAATTTGTAAACATTTGATTAAGAGAACTCATTGTTGGTTTGTACTATGCTACCAACGAATTGGCTATGAGAAACATGATGTAACATGATGTAACACCTTGCTATTGTCGTAGTGTCTCTGGATCATCTGTGTCAGGCATATGTCAAACTCGATCCCGAAGCCATGTCAGATTCAATGAGAAAGCCTCCTTCCTCTGTGCTTCCTACTGTGGAACTACTCTAGGCCTGGCACCAAGTAGTCGCTCAACCAACTCCCACATCTCGGTGTCATACCATCTGTAGAAATCAGGGAAGCACCCCCACTGGCTCTCTGTGTGCGCATAATCCGAGGTGGTACGCAATGTTCTGCAGGGTGATAGTGGCCCTACCCCATGGCAGGTGGAACGTGTAGGTCTCCAAATGTCAGCGCTCCACGAATATCGTGATTAGGAAGTTGTCAAAAACGAAGTCCCTGAAAGACACCCTGTTGCCGAAACTAACCTTCCTTAAATATGGGACGATAGCATCCGGTGGTGGCAGCGTGTGACTCACTCGTCAAGGAAAAAGTAAGCGAGGCATCTGACAAAAACTAAATTATCACAATTAAAAAAATATTGTATACATTCATTGACATAACAAACTAAGTTAACTATTATATACATTTATTTAAAAAAAATTTACACATATGTACTAACTGAATTTATGTAAATATAACTTTTTACTTTAATATTTACTTAGTTAATTAGTAAATATTTTCTCAATACGTTACTTAAAATAAAAATATTTACTAAAGTAATTAATAATCTAATTAACAAACTTTTACTTAGTAATTTAATTTACGTAAATAGAAAATTACATAAATGTTCACTTAATAAATACCTTTTATTTGGATAGTTAATAACTAAATTATTAAATTAATAAATATGTAACTAATAAATTAATTTTAAGGGTTGAAAAATATCTACCTCAATATTTAATATCTAAATTAATAATCATGTACTTAAAAACTTAATTACAAAAAAATCAGAACTACATTCCTAAAATCATATCATATCAGTGATCTGTTGCTAACGATACATTTAGCCACCTAAACCATAAATCGTATTCTAGTTTTTGGAAAGTATCCTAACCATGGCGATGCATATATAGGATAACATAAACGTGAAGATAACAAAATTAATTGTAAAGTCGGCTGCCCCAGTGATGTGCCATGTCGCATTCAATTAATTGATGTCCGGATCATGTACATATGTGCGTGTCATCTTCATCTTACTCAATACTATGGTCAGAAAAGAATAAAAGAGAGAAAAAAGTGGTGAAAAGGTTAGAAATAGAACCCACAAAGTCATTGTGAACGACATCTATATATAGGCCTTACCTAGTCTTATCTCGTTTACACTGTTTATACGTAGTATAAACGAGATACGTATAAACTTATCTCGTTTATGCTATAAACTAGATAAATCATCTTACGTATTTTTATAATAATTTTTAAAATTATTTATTTCAATAAATAATTTATTACTATTATTATCATTATTATTATACTTAAGAAGTATTGTTACTACAAAATGGCATAAAAAGGAACAATATTGTAAAATTAGAACTTTATTTGTCTAAAAAATAAAAATAATGACTTAGTAATTCTCACTTTATTTTTTGCGTAATATACCAGGGTTTTTATTAGGTTGGGAGTATTAAACTCAGGAGAGATGATTAAAAAACACAAATCCTCACCCATGTGCCAACCAACGCAATTTGGTTTGAATTAAATATTTTTCTTAATAGAACATCAAGTAGGATCCAATAGTGGTGGCTTGTGTTCTTTTAATTGGGCTTTGCATAGCCCAAACCCTTAAACAAAAATACAGTTTCTTTTTAAATACAAATTTTAGTAATGACCAAAAAAAAATACAAATTTTAGTCATGACCCAAAGAAAAAGAGAATACACAATTTTATTGGTTTCTATTACTATCCTAATTCCTATCATGATGTAATTCTATTATGTAATATGTATTACTCTATTAATACTTCCCAATCTTTTCATTGTCGTGCGATTATTAATTAATATAAGTTAACCCTCCAAGCTTTATTTGGTCTACAACGCTATCCTTAGTCGCGTACAACACAAATCTACTCTCTATTTTATTATTACTAACGTAGACCAGTAAACATGTACTATTAAATACTAATAGAGACTTGATATCCGAATTTTATATTTTCTATAATATAAATATATTAAATTTCAATACCAAATAGAAATTTGATATCAAATGCCATACTGATTAAATTAGAGTAAACAATGACATAGAAAAAAAAATATATCGTTGACAAAAATCATAAAAAAAATACAAATAATAAATAAACTACTAAAAAATTTAAAATCATAATAAAAATAATCAAATATTACTTATATATGTTCTCAGAAAAACTCTAAAAATCATATTTTTATTGATTTTTATAAAATATAATTAGAAAAAATAAAATGTTTTTATCTTTAAAATCTAATGATTTTAAGTCAAGTGATTATTTTTGTGATGTTCTTTGAATGGCATTTTTAAAAAAAATTAAGGGAAAAGAGGTCTAGTATCAAATTTTATTTTTATGTTTACATACATCTTTTAAATAACAAAAAATTAAATCAAATACACAAATTATTTATTAAATACAAAAAATTATTTACTAGCCATAGGAAAGAAGATATTTTCTTATTATTTATTATACACTTTTTAAAATTTTGCGAAATTTATTTGTCTTTATTTTTTGTTACCATTTTTTATAGTTAGCCTGTGAATTATTATTTTGTTTCTTTAAATTTTGGGATAAAGCCAAAGTCAAAAGCTTTAATGTTATCGTCAAAGTGAATATTGAATGAATGGAATAAAAATAAAATAAAATAAAATTGAAGAAGTTTCCATGTACATTTGGTTTTCCCTATCTGGCTATGAAATTTTAGATTCATTTACTAAAGCTATTAAACTGAACAGAACTTGATCCGTTCTCTCTCTCTCCCCTCACAAGTTCAGAGTTTCAGTGATTCCAATCAAATCCAAACTATACGTATAAATTCTTATTCTCTGTCAAAATCTCTCTCTCTCTCTCTTTTAAAATCCCATATTGTTTTCCAATTAACAATTTCTTCGTTTTCATGGCAGATCCTTCCCATCTTAAACCCAGGTTAGATTCTAACTATCGTCATCCTAGACAATGGAGCTGGATTAGCTTTAAATGCCCCCTTTTATTTTGTTATGAGCTTTAATTACCCTTTAATTAATTAAAAATCGTTCCTTTTATGTTCCTTGGGGGCTAGAAAATATTTTGTGATCTGATCCACTTGCAGTTGGATAGGCTCACGTGGTTTTTGTTCCTGGTTCTGTTCATTGAACTCTAATTAGCAGAGTTGTTAGTAATCCTAAGTGACTCTGAAAAAAAGGGTTCCCCCGCGGGGGGGATGTTTAATGTTGTTATATTTTGTTAATGTTGAAATGTAAGTGGAAACCAAATAAAGCAAAAGAATTTGCCTTCTTTCTGTTTGATTTTGTTGGTTGCTTTTGCTTTACTTTCTAGCTTGCTTGGACCAATTGGTGTTTAAGGCTATTCCTCGCTTTTTAAGTGGTGCTGTATTGATTTAAACATGCACCAAGAAGTTCAGACTTAAAAGATGTTCAAATTTATATGATATTTGCTAGACTCCATCAAGGGAAACTATTAGTTTTCCATGGTGCTTTTTTTACTTTGGTGTGTTCTTGATGTGAATGAAAATTTGCGGCTCTTATAAGTTAAGACACAGATTCATATAAAATTGATGTCCTTGTTCATAAACGGTGAAAATAAAATCAAAATTCTATAGTTAAAGATGGTTGGTGCAGTTTATAATGATAACTGATTGCTTACTAAACAAAAAAACCAAAGTTAAAATCCTGTGACTCTGGCGAGGTCAGGTTTAAAGGAATTATTCATAATTTATTGCTGGAAAATCCTATCATTTGTTGTTATTTCTGATGTGATGGACCTTGGTTCAAGTGTTTGTAATGTGTCTATTGTTGTTGTCTGTTGTAGAAGTTATAGATTTGTCAACTTTCCACCCCTCAGAAATGCTCTGAAAATTCATGCTTTGTTGCAGTTCAATCTTATATCCATTGGTGTATTTGTAATGCAATCAGTTGATGAACGAGAAGAGGAATCCAAAGCGTCCAAGATCACTGTATTCCAAAATGCCTATGACAGACTCTAATGATGTGCAGAGTTTTGATAATAGCATTGTTTTCCCTGTCGAAGACATTGTGCAATATCCCTTGCCTGGCTATGTATCACCATTTTCAATAAGTTTCAGTCCTGATGATAGTTTGGTATCTTATTTATTTAGCCCTGATCACACATTAAATAGAAAGGTTTTCGCATATGATCTGAAGACCAACAAGCAAGAATTGTTATTTAGCCCTCCTGATGGTGGACTTGATGAGAGTAATATTTCTGCCGAAGAAAAGTTGAGGAGGGAAAGGTTGAGGGAGCGCGGGTTAGGAGTGACGCGGTATGAATGGGTGAAGACAAGCTCGAAAAGAAAAGCACTCGTGGTGCCATTGCCCGCTGGGGTTTGTTACTCTGTCATTCAAAAGATTATAGCTTGTCATTATTGTTTCATAGGAATTGCTTTGAATAGTTATGTTTTTATTCAAAAGAGAAGTGATGATAGGATTTTAAAATATATGCTGCACCTTAGTACTTAAATCCAGTAGGAAGACTATATTAGAAAATGCATGCATAGATACCTATTACCCGAATAGTTTAAGTATGCATGTATGTATTTTGCTTAGACAGTGTGTAGTGAAATATACTCTTTTTTTTTTTTTTATCAAGTTTCTAATGATTTTGTCTTTTACATATGAACAGATTTATGTTCATGATATTTCCAATTCAAAATCAGAGCTCAAGCTTCCAAGTACATCAGCTTCACCCATTATTGATCCACATCTGTCCCCGGATGGATCGATGCTTGCTTATGTAAGAGACTGGGAGTTGCACGTGCTGAACCTCTTGACTAACGAATCAAAGCAGTTGACCCATGGTGCAGCTGGAAATGGTTTGGTAAGTTTAGTAGTCAGTTGGCCTTAATGTGCTAGGGTTGATGAATTTGCATTCCATGAAAACCGTTTATTAATCTTGTTAGTCACCTGATTGAATAATGTAACCTTTCTAGCTAAGTTAAGGTCAGTGTTGATTTTTCATGGAACAATATCTAGTAAGATTCTAAGGTTCTTTTCTTATTTATGAAAATAAAGCTGGATTGAATTAAATTTGGAACTTTAAAGGAGTCAAGTTATTCATGATTATCCTATAGGCTTTTGGCTTGTGCTTGTTGCATTGAGTTTACTTTGGACTCTGGTAGAAGAAACAACTTTTTTGTTCTTCTTGATAGTCTGTCTGAAAATTCTGAACATGGGTTTTGTGTATTGCAGACTCATGGGCTTGCCGAATATATAGCTCAGGTGAGATTTCTGCAAAAGTATATCTTCTTTTGTACAGCTTTAGTATAAACTGTATACACTGTATTCCTTATACCAAGTTGTTTTCCCTTTCACACATGACTGGGCAGGTTGGGAATAACAAAGTTATTAAATGATGGGATTATTTACTGAATCATTGTTATTTACTATAAGATTTTCCTCTGATTTTGTCTTGTTAAGAACTAAGAACCAGCACTTCTGATTTTATCATTGTCATTACGATGTTAAGTGCAGGCTCATACTGGTTTTCATTTTAAGAATAACGGTAGTTTTTCTGGTTGCAGGAGGAGATGGATAGGAAAACAGGATATTGGTGGTCACTGGACAGTAAATATATAGCTTTTACTGAAGTTGATTCTTCTGAAATACCACTCTTTAGAATCATGCACCAGGGTAAGAGCTCAGTTGGTCTAGATGCACAGGAAGACCATCCTTATCCTTTTGCCGGTGCTTCAAATGTTAAAGTGCGCCTAGGGGTGGTTTCTGTTTCGGGAAGCTCTACCAGTTGGATGGATCTTCGGTGTGGGGGTTTGGAACAGCAAGACAATGAAGAAGAATATTTGGCCAGAGTAAATTGGATGCATGGAAACATTCTGACTGCTCAGGTTTTGAACAGGAAACACACTAAAATAAAGATCCTAAAGTTTGATGTCAAAACAGGCCAGAGGAAAACTATATTGGAGGAAGAAAACAACACTTGGATCAATATACATGACTGCTTTACACCTCTTGATAAAGGAGTTACGAAGTTCTCTGGTGGTTTCATCTGGGCCAGTGAAAAAACAGGATTTAGACATCTTTATGTTCATGATGCAAATGGGACTTGTTTAGGTCCCATCACTGAAGGTGAATGGATGGTTGAGCAAGTAGCTGGTGTGAATGAGGCTACAGGATTAATATATTTCACCGGGACCTTAGACAGTCCTCTGGAGTCCAACTTATATTGTACTAAATTTTTTGTCGATGGAAGTCAGCCACTTCAAATCCCTGTCAGGCTTACACACGGCAAGGGGAAACACATTGTTGTCCTTGATCATCATATGCGAAGTTTTGTTGATATCCACGACTCGCTTGATTCTCCTCCTAAGGTGTTACTTTGCTCCTTAGAGGATGGAAGCATAATAAGGTCTTTGTATGAGCAGTCTTTTACGATTCCAACCTCCAAAAAGCTTCAACTTGAACCACCAGAGATTGTTGAAATACATGCCAATGATGGCACTACATTGTATGGGGCTCTATACAAGCCTGATGCCTCAAGATTTGGACCTCCACCGTACAAAACCATGATCAGTGTTTATGGTGGTCCAAGTGTACAGCTTGTTTGTAACTCTTGGCTTAGTACAGTTGACATGAGAGCGCAATATTTGAGAAACCAAGGCATCTTAGTTTGGAAGGTCAGTTCATTGAATTTTACATGATTTTACAAGTAATGAAATGTTTGCCTGAAGAGATTAATGCCATTGAGATGGGCGATCCATCAGTTCACCCATGCATTTGTTTTCCATTTATATGCTCAATGGTTATTGTCTAATGTCCCAAATTCATATGAAGCTTTCTAACATGGATTCTTTATTTCTATTTTTCTCTTTTTGTGGTGTGCGTCTTTGCCAATATGTTCAGTTCATCCTTCAAAGTCAGTTGTTTTTCTTGTTATTTACAGTTAGACAATAGAGGAACTGCAAGACGTGGGTTGAAGTTTGAAAGCCATTTCAAGAGCAAACTCGGTCAAGTTGATGCTGATGATCAGCTAACTGGAGCAGAGTGGCTTGTCAAACAAGGGCTTGCAAAAGCTGGCCACATTGGATTGTATGGGTGGAGCTATGGCGGTTACCTCTCAGCTATGGCCCTGTCAAGATATCCAGATTTCTTCAAATGTGCCGTGGCCGGTGCGCCTGTTACGTCATGGGATGGATATGACACATTCTACACGGAGAAGTACATGGGATTGCCATCCGAAAATCAATCCGGGTACGAATGTGGTGCAGTGATGAACCATGTACACAAGTTGAAAGGAAGGTTGTTGCTTGTGCATGGCATGATTGATGAAAATGTACATTTTAGGCACACTGCTAGGCTTGTTAATGCTCTTGTGGCAGCTGGAAAACCATACGAGCTAATAATCTTCCCGGACGAACGTCACATGCCACGGCGCCATAGAGACCGAGTTTATATGGAAGAGAGGATATGGGACTTCATTGAAAGGAGTCTGTAAGATAACTTGTTTATGCATGTTGCGTTGTTGTGCTCTATTTATTGGGCAGAGTAGTTTCTGAAGTTCTTATACCCAGAATTGTTTATATTTCTCTCATGGCTGATTTACTTTGCTTCTGGGGAGATTGGCCATTTGGCTCGTTTTACACTGAGGAGAAAGAATCAATAAAAGTTTATGAGCCAAGAAGCTTAATCCTATCTGTAGCCAGGAGGATTATCATTATCAGTAGATTGATCTGATATAATTTTTCAAATATGTTTCTCTTGAATTAGAGATTGTTTGGTGGAAGTGTTGCATTGTAAAATTTGGGAGGGGTTAGTTTAACTTATATGGGTGTTTTACTTAAAGATGTGCGTACTGGAAAGGAATTTGTTTTAGCTTTAAAGACTAAGAGGGTGCTTCCATGGTGACCTCTTTGTTCTACATCTTGACGCGGGTGCTACCATGGTGATTGCTTGAGTGCTCCTTCTAGCTTGTTGCTGCTTCTGTTCCCCACTTAGAATAGCCTTGCTCCTTCCTCTTGCCTCTGTTGTTTCCTTCTTCCATTGAAGGCAATGATATGACATGAGGAACTCCCATTCCAGCTCCATATCTTCTGGATGTCCCCACATTCCCAACATGACTTCTACAACCTGCACCCAAAGCTCCGTTGCTCCTTTTGATACAAGCTAATGAATTTTCCTTCAAAAGGGTCTAATCTCAAGTTAGCCATTGTTGAGCGTAACATATATCATAAAAGCTCCCTTTAGAGTACAATCAACTGTTTGGATGAGTCTCTTTTTTTTTTTTTTGTCATACAAATACACACACTAACCTAGCCAATGCTAATACTCAAATCTGGTGTGGCTTAGTTTGAGGCAAACAGCTTGGCCACTACGTCACATGCCAGCCGAGTCTCTTCTTAAGGGATAAAAATAGCAGAAAAAGATCCTCTAAAGTGAAAATGTTTTTTTTTTTTCTCTCAAAGATAGTAGGTTATATTTCATTAACTATTGAAAAATGAAATACAAAGATGTCCAAAAGCAGGACAGCATAATAAAAGGTGGGGATTTTCCAAAACAATACACTGAAGGTATTCATCCAACGGTGCATGGTCGAAAAACGAAGAAAAATCTTAAAGAAGAAAGAATGATAAATCAAATTGAAAGAAACTAAGAGTTTGCCTCATGGAGATTACAATCTAAACTGGGAGTTCTTTGGATTTCACAGAGCAACTTGACAGAGTTTGTTAGAATAGCAAATGGCATTGAAGTAGAACCTTCAAAAATTAACTGGTTGTGAGCTTTCCAGCAGTTCCAGCAAATGATGGCAAGCAATTGAGGATTACGGTCAGCATTCTTCAACGGGTTAAGCATCTCTATTGATGCAGTTCACCATGTCCAAAAATTGTTAGAACTCTGAGGGAGAAGACAGTCACGAAGATAACTCTGAGACCATATTTTTTTAATTCTAGAGCAATTGATCAAACAATGAGTGATTGTTTCTGTTGCTTCATGATAGCAAGGGCATATTGGCGATATAGATGGGATGCAGTGATGAATCTGAGCAAGTACTGGAAGCTGACCATGGAGAGCTTTTCAGATAAATAGCTTAATTTTGTGAGGCAACTTCAACTTCCATAGATCAATCCACGACTTTTTCTGCTGTATATAATTAGGGCAAAGCTCCAGACGCGGATGGTAAAATAAATAGCCAATTCTGTAACCTGAAACCATATCATATTGCTTGGATTTGTTCAAATCCCATTGTAATGTGTCCCTACTCTGCTGAATTTTAACTGACAAAATCCTGTCTGCAACATCTTGGGAAAATAAATATTGGCGATATAGATGGGATGCAGTGATGAATCTGAGCAAGTACTGGAAGCTGACCATGGAGAGCTTTTCAGATAAATAGCTTAATTTTGTGAGGCAACTTCAACTTCCATAGATCAATCCACGACTTTTTCTGCTGTATATAATTAGGGCAAAGCTCCAGACACGGATGGTAAAATAAATAGCCAATTCTGTAACCTGAAACCATATCATATTGCTTGGATTTGTTCAAATCCCATTGTAATGTGTCCCTACTCTGCTGAATTTTAACTGACAAAATCCTGTCTGCAACATCTTGGGAAAATAATTCTTGAATGAGATTCTGATTCCAATTCCTATCTTCAGTAATTAGATCTTTAACTCTTGGAACCAACTCAGAAATAGCCTGTCTGTTTGCATGTCAGAAATCATTAAAGGATACGGAGGAGGCAGCCAAGGATCCTTAAAGGTTCGGATATTCTCTCTAGTACCCACAACCCACTTAAGATCTTTTTCAACAATCTTTCAGCCTTCCAGTATGCTCCTCCATCTCTAAGAAGGTAAGACTCCAATTTCTGCCATTATAGCATTACCATTGCTAAAGTATTTACCTTTTAGGATTTTGGATAGTAGGGAAGTAGGCTGTGTTATGAGTCGCCAAAACTGTTTTCCTAAAAGCGCCAGATTTTGGATTCTGAGATCTTTAAATCCGAGGCCTCATTCTCTTCATGGGCGAGTCATAGTGTCCCAGCTAATCCAAGCCATCTGTCTTTCAGAACCTTTTTGTCCCCACCAGAACTGAGAAAGTACAAAGTGAATTTCCGAAATTGAACCATCAGGCAACTTGAAACAAGACAATGTATAAATAGGAATAGCTTCTCCTACTGTTTTAAGTAATACCTATCTACCACCTGACGATAGAAGATTGCGCTTCCACCCTTGGATTCTTTTCCTAACCTTCTCTTTGATCATACTAAAAGAAGCCTTTTTCGATTTAGAGACTGTAGAAGGCAAATCAAGGTATCTATCCTGAGCCCCAATATGATTAATATTCATAGAGTTAGCCAGTAGTGTATGAGTAGTGGAGAGAGTGTTGTGGCTAAAGAATACAACAGATTTATTAAGATTTACCCTCTGGCCACTGATTCTTTCATAAGAATGCAATAAATGCAAGATGTTTGAACATGCTTCAGGATTAGCCTTCTAGAATAAGATGGAATCGTCAGCAAAGAGGAGGTGATTGACCTTGGGACATCGCCTATGTATCTGAAAACCCTGAATTAGTCTGTTTTGTTCTGCCTTGTGTAGCAAGAAGGAGATACCTTCTGCACAGAAAAGAAAAAGATAGGGAGATAGAGGATCTCCTTGTCGAATACCTCTATTTGGTTTGAAGAAACCATAGGGTTGTCCTTCCACAATGACAGAATAAGAAACAGTTGTCACTAATTCTCAAATCCACATGATCCATCGGGAGTTAAAACCAAACTTCTTCAATATAAACCAAAGAAAGTGCCATTCCACCCTATCATATGCCTTACTCAAATCTAATTTTAGCGCCATTTTATTTTCGAGTCCCCTTTTTTTGTTCTTCAAGTAATGCATACACTCATGAGCAATTAGAATATTATTAGAGATTAATCTGCCTTTAATAAAAGCATTCTGCGTAGGACTAATCAGTCTATTCATCATACCCTGAAGTCTATGTACAAGTACTTTAGAGATAATCTTGTAAAAGACTGAAGATAGGCTTATTGGTCTTACCTGAGTCATATCTTTAGCATTAAAAATCTTGGGAATAAGACAGATCTGAATGTGGTTAAAACCCTTCAAAATTCTGCCTCCTGAAAATAAGCTCTTAAGTGCTCGAAACACATCACCACTAAGTATGTTCCAGAAGCTTTGAAAAAATTTTACTCTTATACCATCATCTCCTAGAGCACTTTGAGGATGAATGCTAAATGTTGCACCTTTCACTTATTCCATAGTCACTGATCTTTGAAGCTTACGGTTCATGTGAGCTGTAACCTTAGGTTCAAATTCAGTAAACAGAGGTTCAGGATTCTCATGACAAGTGGAAGAGAAGATGTCCTTGAAATTAGATTCAGCCACAGAAGCAATACCAGCATTTGAAGTAGCTATTTCACCATCACTGCCAGTTAGTTGCCAAATTTTATTCCTTCGAGTTCGATTTCTAAATTTCTGATGGAAGAAAGTTGTATTCTGATCACCGGATTTGAGCCATTTTACTCTAGACTTATCTTTCCAATAAGATTCCTCATTTTGCAATGCTTTTTCAAGTTTGTCCTCTATTTCTGAAATGATGTCGCCTTCATGAATTCCTGCTAAACGAAGTTCCTCTAATTCAAACTGTAGTAAATCAATCTCCACCTTCGAATTAGATCTGTGTTCTTGCTGCCATCTGACAATCTGATGCCGACAATGCTTTATTTTTTGAGCTAGGATATACATGGTTGAACCATCAACTGTTCGTGTCAAACCTCTCTAACAATCTGCCTTATTTCATCATTGGAACACCATCTTTCTTGGAATTTGAATTGCTATTTAGATCTCTCAGTTCTCGGATTAGAGTCTAAGAGAAGAGGGGAGTGATCCGACCCTGATTCTGATAGTCTAAGAACCGATGCATTGGGATAGAGTTGCTGCCAATCAACTCCTACCAGGAATCGGTTCAGTCTTTCCTGTATCAATTCATCACCACTCCGCCTATTCGACCAAGTGAATGGTCTTCCGACCATGCCAATATCAATCAGGGAATTATCATCAATAAAACTGTTAAAAGTTTTAATAGAAGAAAGAGATTTAACATTTCCACCTAATTTCTCCAATTGATTAGAAATGACATTAAAATCACCCATTAACACAATTTTACCATCGAACTGTTGGGTAACTGAAGTTAATTCAGTAAACTAAGTCATTCTACTTTGATCATTTGAGTTGAGATAAACACTTAGAATACCGTAGAGATCATTAGAGTCCTACTATTTTAATCTAAGAGTGATTAATGGTATAAATTAATTCAATTTTTTTTTTCTAAAATGACTAAATAACTTTAGAAGAGTAGAATCCAAAATAGCAATTTGGTTTAACTGTTTCTCGTTTATTCCTTTATGGGTTATTGGGTTTGGCTTGATTCGGGCAACTTTCTTCCAACTATGATGTGGGCTCAACAATATGGATTTAGTGATTGGGTTTCTTAAATTAATGTGAGAGAAATGGTTAACATTAACGATGATAACACAATTTGAGTTGAATTTTGAAAAGTCAGAAAATATCGAACCCCTCTTTATAAGAGAATTGAGTATATATATATTACGTTATATATACTTAAAAAATCAATCACTAAATTAGTTATTTAAATAAAATTCATGTTAAAATATATATTAAAAATAAAATAAATAACGCATTTATACATAATAGCTTATTTTTAATAGACACAGCATTTATAATATTTCAAAACACTTATATTTTTGTCAAGTATATTCAAATTTATAAACAATATCTAGTATTTTAGAATACCATTTTATGATCTTGAATGTTTTATGTTGTATAATAAATTTTATTGGTAAAAAAAAATGAGTGGGGAAAAAGTATAGTAGAGTCGGATAGTATCAAAACCCGTCCTACTCAAAATTCTTCACATCAACCAAGATTGCTGGGATCAAGTTACATAAAACTAATTACATTACCCCTGCTATATACATAAATGCTCAAAATTAAAGCTAGCCTTGCACTTGAATTTGCAATTCAAGTGACCAATTATTTGACCCAAGATAGAGTGCGCACTAGAGAAAACCTCACATAGTAGCATGAACTCCTGCAAAACTAAGTTCTTCTCTGAAGCTTTCTTGTGAAACCAACGACACAACAGCACCGCAGGAGAGATCATCTCATCTCATATTATCTCTTAGGTATGTTCGGTTCGAGGTTAAAAATGGGGATGAAATTTTCATGGAACTTTTCCATGTGTAATTTTACTCATGCAACTAAACCATCAAACTTTACACCCCACTTTTAATTTTAAGCACAAGTCTTGAAAGTAATAATATTTCAAAGGCACACCCTTTGATAAAAAGCCAAAGCATCATACACATACATCTGCATCATCAACATCTGAATTTACAACAAAACTGGGAAATGCTAAGGTTATATCCCTGCAAGATAGGGGGAGCAAACATTCATGAGATGAAACTCAGTCATCAAAATTCAAAACCATATGTTACTTACATACATTTATTATTATATAATATTATATTTCTACATAACTTTCAATTCGGACAAAGTGGTATATTAATTTAAGGATTAATGTCTAGACAATTCAATGAATGGTTCAACAATGAATGGTTTAGACACATTGACTCCTTAATGTACCACTTGCCCAAATTTGACAGTTCTTTTAAAAGGAATGGAATAACATTTAAGGTTCATGGAGAGGAGCTTATACTGACTTTAGATATGGTAGAGTCATGTTCTTTATCAAGGATGGATGCTTAGACACAAATGCTTTCCACTCATCCTGATCAATCCTTCCATCACCTTTTGTATCAGCATCACTAAAAGTCTGTGGAGGAAATTATATACAATTTTAGAAACATCAATTTCAAAGAGAACTTGAAAAGTAGTAATTAAGGTAAGGAATCTTAATAACCTTATCCACGATGGATTCCACGATATCATCTGAAAGCACAAGATCAGACTCGTGTAGAAGTGCCAACACCATCTCCTTCAACTGCATGAAACCATTATTACTTTAAGCAATGCAATAATAAAGTGAACCAAAAAGCATGATAGGGAATTTCTTTTTGATAATATATGCATACAAAATATTGAAACTAACGATAATAATAGAAGATTCATATATTTCAAAGAGCAAGAAAACTTAGCCGCTAATATTTAATGCTGATTTGTTAAAGGAATAGAAAAAGTACTATACCTCTTCACGTTCAATATACCCTGTCTGCCTTAGATCATATAACCTAAAAGCAACTGCAAAATCATTATATGCAACTTAATACAATGATGAATAATTGAATATAAACCATTTATGCAGTTCAATATATTATTTTGTCGGGGTTCTATCTTACATTTGATCTTGTCTTCCATAGATGCATCTGGGTGAAATACACCCAATGATCGAACAAATTCTCCAAACTCAATGACCCCATTTTTCTTGATATCAAATAGATCAAAAATCTACAAAGCAAAAGTGACCATGCATTGGCAGGAGATTAAAACATGAAACAAAGCTAAGATTAAACACTTTCAAACCATAGATACACGATTTGATCAAAGTTACAAACCCTGTCTGCAAACAGATTTCTCTTGTTTTTATTCCTGAAGAGTGCAAGTTGGAATTCTTCCTGAAATTAAAACGTATGATCAGAAATGTGGTAATCTTAATATCCAAGTACCAAAATTAGGGATATATGACAATTGACATATCTAGAGGGGAAAAGAAGTCTAAACTCACCCTGTGAATAAGACCATCTGCAATAATTGAATTGCTCAACTTCTTGTAAAGCTCATATAAGGCCTCAACTTCACTCACATTAACTGCAAAGAACAGAAAATAACAGACAAAAAACTTTTATAACTGCTTGTTAAGATCGAGGCCATGATAATGTAAATCTATGGTTTAGCTAAACAAATCAAATGCTCCTCTGAAGTACAGCTTCAAGAGTTTACCAGCTGATGATGGATACTCACAAGGTGTCTGAGAAGCAAGAACAATGGGTTCCTCGTAACCCGGTACTTTATTTATGACTTTCTTTGAATACTTGCATCCCATTAGAATAGAAGAAAGATTCACTCCCCAAACTTTCTTGACAGCAATCTTATTTGTTCATCCCAATGAAGCTACTAGAACTAACTTGGTGCTTGAGTATCTGAACAGAAAGTGTTTAAGGAGTTAATAAATAAACAATTTACAGCCATACATAGTAAATAAACAATTCAGCAAGTACACAGATATAATATCTGACATAAAGAAACTACAATCTGTGAATAAAAAACATAAATTATATCAGTCATATTACTTGCATCATTTGAGGAACGATAAGAACTCATGAACCTTATTCTAAATTTCTAATTGGAAGAGTGCATTAAAGTACAACTACAGTTAGAGTATTATATGGATCAATCACTGTAGTTAGCACAAACATAAGTCAAACTATGATGTACAGTTGGTGAAATACACAGTTATTATTATTATTATTATTTGTAACAAATTAGAACTAGAATCAATTTGATAGGGCTAGACGGCTCAAAACTTTTTTAGTTTGGGTAGTTTTCAAAAAAGTCAGAGCAGATGAAGCAAAAAGTGTACTCAAGGAAAAATCTACAAAGGCAGAGGAAAATTTGATTAGCCAAACATGATTTCATGCTACTCTGTGGACGGTTACATCTTTTTCCTCACAACACACTCAAACCTTCTATGTAGTACATATAGCACTATAAATTAAACATAAAACGGAAAAAAACTAATGCTACTTGCAAGAAACTAATGTCTTTTTTTTTTTAAATAAGGACTATTTTATTTTTAATTTAGATTTGTTAAAAAATTCATGATTTTGGAGAAAAAATATGTTTAACAAGTTTATTTGGACGCATCGCCTTTGTTCAATTTTGATGGCTCAGATTGATTGCAAAACTATAATTTTGAATGAAAGGGACATGAAAAATTATACAAAATCCAAGTCCTATTAAAAAACAAATGGCCATTACATTAATATTACACAGATACTGAAAGGAAAAACATTTCTTTCTTTTTTTTGGATTTAGTTATCATACTTCATTCAGTTTTGACATGCACTCTGATTAAATATTCATGATAAAATAACATTACTCTAACATTTAAGAGATAATTGAGACCTATACAGACAAAAAATCAAAATAAGCTAGGTACTTATTAATTCATTGCTGGCCACACTATTAGAACATGTCCAATAGTATAGCCACGTTACCTTATTGATGAACCAACCAGTTACAGAACAAGTCGAAATAATAAACAATAGCATCTAAAAGGACGCCTCATATATTAAAGAAATAAACGACATAAAAATAGTTCACGAGGAATCTATGAAAGAATAAGCAATATCCTAATTTTTGTAGACAAAAAGGGAAAAAAATTAAAAATTGTACTCTATTTTGAAATATAGATACAACCTATAAGAATAGAAAACACAGTAACTGAGGAAGCTTAGGCCAGGGGAGTAGATCTTGCTTCCATTGTAAAAGAGGCATCAGAATTTTTTATTTTGCTTGAAAGAATAAGAGAAAGGAGACTGAAGCTGTGAAACACGTCTCCAAGAGGCGGTAGGTGTGATGATAATAATGGCAAAATCAGAGTCAGAGGCATTAATTTAGTTCGTTGAATTTGAAATGCATATCCGCACCGCTTTTCTGAAAAATATCAATGAGATCACAGTACACGAGGCCATCTATTAAATAATTAACCTTTTCGTCATTCATGACTCACGAGTATTACCAAATTAAAGTTCACTTCGAATTTGAATTCTCAACCTCTTATTAGTAATGCTCAATTTCTACTAATATTTTAATTTAATGTAAATTATTCACAAGATTCAGATGAGAAATCAATACAACCCTACATATGGCAGTGTAGAAGAAGATGAAGAAGAAGAAGAAGAAGAAGAAATGGCTTCGTTCGTTCGTTCGTAGGCGTAGCTTTGAAATGCAGATTTGCACGTATGAATCGAAACGATTTTTTCGTTGCTGATATAACGAATACAATTTGATTGGAATATTCGAGAAGAAGAAGAAGAGTGCGAATATATAACGAAAGAGGGACAGACCTGATGGGCGACGGACGTCGGACGTGAGGTTCTTGAATGGAAATGACGTGGAAGGGAAGAAGGTGTTTTGGAGTGTTATTGTTATAGTTTCATTTTTGCGGTGGCTTTATGAATGAATATTTATAATCTCAAATCACAAGCAACCATCCATTTAGGCGCGGTCCGCCTCACCTTTTTCTCTTAAACAGTTAAACTAACACCAACACATTTGCTCGTTTACTCTATTTCAATTTTTCTCATTCTTTTTATTGTTTTTAATTTTTTAACAATTCCACTTACGTATTTAAAATATATTAATTTTCAACATAATAACCTATTAAATTATAATAAAAATATCCTAACAAATTTAATATCAATTTCAGATCAAAAGAGATGTCATCACTCCTTAGGACAGTTTTTGTCATATTTAATAGATCATTAGTACATCTGTTTAAATTTACAAATTTAAATGGAACAAATTAGTCTGCTTGACAGCCCATCATCTGGTCCAAATCTTTTTGAAACTTTCTTCAATTTTATATACAAGAAAAAATAGGTGATATTATTTTTATTGAATAAGGTTACATGTACACTACAATGAGTTACTAAAATAAGTGGATTTGTTATTTAAATAAATAAAATAAATTTAATAATTATTAAAATAAATAATTTAAAAAATATTTACTAAAATAAATACTCCTCTCTTATTCCGTTTACATTTGTAAACAATATAATTTTGTATGTATCTCGTTTACCGTATAAACTAGATAAGAGAGGGGTATGCAATTCGTATTTATCTTGTTTATACTGTAAACGAGATATACAGTGTAAACCAGATATATGTATTTTTTAAAAAAATTGAAAATAATAAAAAATATTAATGATATCAATAATGTTAACAGCCCGGTTTTCACTTGGTTTTTATCCGGTATAATCGTGGTTCAAAAGTGTGTAAGTTTCATCAGATCTAGAACCGAGTTCGGGTCTAACAAATAGTCCCGGTATATATTTTGGGCCGGGTCACATCAAACCCGATTTCACCCAACTTATAAACACCTCTAGTTGCTACCAACCTCGCGGATTTGGCTTCTGCTTTGGCTTTGGCATCGACTTCTGCTTCCGGGTCTGCGTCTGCTTTTGCTTCTGTTTTTGCTTCTGCTTCTGATTTTGATTTGTTATTTTTTTATTTTATTGTTGTTGTGTATTGATTTTGTTGTTGAATTTGATGTTGTTGTTTCTGAATTTGAACAATGTGTTATTGTTAGTGTTTTTTAATTTGATTATTAGTATTTGGTAGGAGTAAGGGAAGTAGTGGTGGTGGTAAAGATGATGGTGGTAGAAGGTATTTTTATCCATAAAAAGTCAAAAAGACGATTTTAATACCAAATAAAACGTTGGGGACGATTTTAAATCTAAAATAACATTGAGGACGAATTTGATTCTAACCCTAAATCTTAGAGACCAAAACCGTATTTAAAATTTAAAAATAACAATTCAAGCAAATAATAATTTATAATTTATAAATAAAATTTTAAAAAATTCTAGCGAACAACTTAGACAAATAATAATTTATAATTTTTAAATTTTTTTATGACAACACCTAAATAAATAATTAGTTCAACAATATTAAAAATTAAATATTAACAATCTAAAAAAACGTATTTAAAAATAATAACCTAAATAAATAATAAATTATAATTTATAAATAAAATTTTAAAAGCTTTTAATAATAACACTTAAACAAATAAACTCTCAAAATTAATATATAAACGTCGCGTTAACAAAAAATCTCCCTATTTATATTACTATTACTATAAAGATTGTGTTATTGTGTATACCTTTTTTTCTACTTTAATTATTTAATACTTTTCCTATTTAGACAGTGAGTTGCTTTTTTCTAACAAAAAAGTTCAGCTTTCTATTCTTTAATAAAAAAAAAACTTATTTTTTAAAGTTATATATACTTATGTGTTGCTTTATGTAATTTTTACATTCATTTAAATAATGGATTTTAATGACCATTGACCGAATACAAATTGAGTTTCATTTACTGCTTAGTTGTATTGTTTATAAAAATCATCCGATTGGCCTATTTTATAAACTTTCACCATTTTGCACCCATATTGAAAATTTTTTTTCCCACTTTGTATTCATATATACTTTTTTTTACACTGCTAAAAGATTGTTTATATTCATACGCCTTTAATTTTTTAAATTTTAAAATTATAAATATGAGAGAATTGAATTGTTGACTTAGTTTATATTTATTTTATAAAAAAAACAATTAGCCTACTGATTTTATTTTGTTTTCCTAGAGGAAACAGCTTCAGTAAAGTGGATTCCATATATTTTTCTTTAGATACTGAACTATTCAATTATTCACCAAAAGATAAAAGGAACATCCATTGTATTATCTTTGTCTTTAAAGAGGACTAAACTCCTAAAAAGTAACGTCCCTTATATTCTATTTATTGTCACCTTAGTGTGTTCTCAAATGGAGCCACTATACTTTTATTTTATTTTCTTTTAATTTGACTTGTAAGTATAAAGCAACTAGTTTGTGAAGAGTCCATATCATCTATCATTTTTCACTTGATGAGTGTATATGTATGATGAAGATCGTGTACTTATATGAATCACAATTTATTCTACTTGAAATAGATCAACATATGTATGACGTACCATATGTCTAACACTTGGATTATTATAATATGTGACGATTTAGCAAATCCTCAACCATATATTAAAGAAATAATACAGCCTAACTAATTTGTTTTTTATTTTTCTGGGTCGCTTCGTAACAACTGGTAAAAACATAATCTTATTGCTTCCCAGTTCTTTTTTTTAATACACAAAGATAAAATGCTGGTTTACATATATACTAGAGCGACCAAAATACTGGTTTGCTTTATTGTTAATAAAAAATATTACCTGCATGGCTGCATATCATCAAAATATAAATACTAAACTAATTATTATATATTTATGTACAAATAAAAATATATATTATATAATTTATTTTTAATATATTTTTTATATTTTTATATATATTTTATAAGAATAGTTTATTTAATGATTAATTTTTTTATATATATAACTTGATTGATTATTCAATACAATATTGTTATGAATAATCCAAACCGACATGTGATAATCGTTTGGTTGGATTACCTCACAAAAATAATAGGAAATATAGTATAAACTATATATTAACTATCGGAGGCACTAAAACGACTTTTTTTTATATTTTTTAATAATTAAAATTTAATGTATATAATTGATTAAATCGTGTTATTTTTATTAAAATTAGACCAGATAAATTAATTTGACTAAAAAATAATAAATTAAATCTTGAACTGGTCTAAATTAATATTATTTTTTATAAAAAATAATTACAATATCTTTATTATAAAAAATGACTAAAATACTTCTATTATATATATATGAAAACTCTAAATCCTAATACTATGATGGCAAAGAAGTAAAGGACTAGAATTTAAAATTCTCAAAATTAATATATATAATAAAAGTATTTTGTCATTTTCTATAATAAGGGTATTGTAGTCATTTTTTATAAAAAAAATATTAATTTAGACCAATTCAATATTTGATTCACTATTTTTTTCGGTCAAATAAGGGGCAGAGCTACATAATGAGGGGTAATGCCCTAATTTTAATTTTTTACATATAAATTATATTTAAATTTCAGTTTAACCCCCTTAAAATTTTATTTTAGTCTTATTTTATTGTGTAAATATTTTTTTCTCTCCTCTAATATTTCATTTAACTTTTTCCTGGGTCAAATTAATTTGTTTGATCTAATTTTGAGAAAAATAACATGATTTAGTCGATTATATATATTAAATTTTAATTACCAAAAAACATCTTTAAAAAAAGACGTTTTAAACGTCTTTAGCCTTGTTTGGGTAAGCTTCTAAAAAAAGATCTTCTTTCGAGTTATCTTTTTTTAAAAGATCTTACGGAAAAGTAAAAATAATTTTATGTTTGGATATCTCATGCAAAAAGATCTTTTTATCTATCAATTATGTTTGGGTATAACAATATAAAAGTATTTTTTGTTTATTTATTGAGTAAATGCCCAAAATGGTCCCTAAATTTCAAATCGCTACTCAATTTAGTCCCCAATTTTTAAAAATGACCAACTAAATCCCTGAAATTTTCAAAAGTGCATCTCCGTTAGTCAACTGTGTAAACGTTGATGATGTGGAGTGTGAAGTGCCATGCGGACATTCCAACTATATGTTGATGTGTACTAAACTTGAATTTGATTCAAATTGGTATCTAAAATTGCTTAATAATATCCAAATTAGTCTATTTTCAATTATAAATCTCTAATTCCCAAAATATTGTCTTATCTTCTCCGACCTCTCTGCTGTCTTCTTCACTTCTTCGACCTCTATGCTATCTTCCAATTCATCTTATTTTCATGTTTGCGTGAGTAATGATGGGTGGTGGGGAGAGAAGCTAAAGTAGCCAAGTAGGAACATGCTAAACTCAGAGATTATGCAGAGAAGTTGTTGAGATCTAATCCGGGTTCAATTATCAAGTTAGGTGTTAGTCCAATGCCTAACAGAAATGGTGTATTTAAAAGATTTTATGAATATTTAGATGGGTACAAAAAAAATTTTGTGGATGATTGTAGACCCTTGGTAAGACTAGATGGTGCTTTTTTGAAGACCTATTATGGAGGTTGGCTATTGTGCGTCATGGGTCAGGACGCAAATAACCATGTATATCCAATTGCATGGGCTACTGTTTATATTGAGAACAAAGACACCTGAAAGTGGTTCTTGGAGCTCTTGCATGAAGATATTGGAGATTAGATAGAGCATGGTTAGAGCTTCATTTCTGACATGTAGAAGGTAACCTATAGGCTATAAGGTTCAATTAAAAGCATGATATATGATTTTAAGGATCATTTTGAATTAATGAACACAATTTGAAGGACTATTTTGCATTAATACCAAAAAATTAAAAGACAATTCCGAATTAAGTTATCTGTGTTATCGGTGATTGTAACATATATTGAATGACTATTTTGTTATCTTGTAGGGTCTGGTCCTAACATTGCGTGAGGTTATGTCAGGAGCGTATCACCACTTCTGTGCGTGTCTCTTGTGGCAAAACTTCTAAAAACAATGAAAAAACTCACTTAAAGAGCTTGCTTTAGAAGTGTGTTAGAGCAATGACTGTCCAAAAATTCAATGGGCATATGCAATCAATAAAGAATGTGAATGACTATCTAAAAATTCAACGAGAATCAAGAGTTGAACTCATGAAAAATTAGTATTTTATTTTTTTGCATCTTCGTCAAGACATTACATACCACTTAAAAAATTTAAAATTCCATAATACATTCATAATTTATTTACAATAAAATCCAACAAGCTAAACATAAACACACACCAAAGGTAACTACAAAAGCCAGCAACACCATTATCATCGTCTTTAAAGTTTTAACATCACTCTTTAAGCTTATTATCCTCCAATTAAACTAATGCAAAACTTCTTGTGAAATAGGTATTGTATAAACTAGTTTTTCACATCCATTAGTCCAACGGAAGAAATTACAATGAATTCCATACTGCAAAGTAAAAAACGTAGGTGAATTCAAACTCAAAGTGAAACCATCTTAATTTTATTCAAAGCCATAACCTTACCTCATAATTTCGATAACCATAAAATAGTCTACCAGAATTCTCTAATGTCATTGAGTACTTCATCATCATCTGAAGCCTACAGTTGCAAAAAATAATGTTCTTACCTCCCCTATTGTGCATTCCTTTGTTGCTATAAGGTCTCACTGTAGAGTTGTTCCTACTTGAGTTACTTTGTCTTCTCTCCCTACCACCCATCATCACTCACACAAACGAAAAAATAAGATGAACTGGAAGATAGCAGAGAGATCGAAGAGAAAAAGACAACAGAGAGGTCGAAGAAGAGAAGACAATAATTTAGAAATTAGGGCTTTATAATTGAAAATGGACTAATTTGGGTATTATTAAGCAATTTCAGATACCAATTTAAATCAAATTCAAATTTTGTACACATAAGCATATAGCTGGAATGCCCACATGGCACTTCACGCTCCACATCATCAATGTTTAGACAGTGGACTAACGGAAATGCACTTCTGAAAATTTTAGGGATTTAGTTGGTCATTTTTAAAAGTTGGGGACTAAATTGAGTAGCGATTTAAAATTTAGGGACTATTTTGGACATTTACTCTTTATTTATTACATGAAAACATCATTTTTTTATAAAAAAAAATAATCTTTTAAAAGAAGATATAAATTGTCACTTCTTAAAAAAATATTTTTTATTTTTCTAGTATTTTTATTTTTACTATTAAAAATTTATTAAATACACTAAAAAATAAAAAAAAATATTTTTTATTAAAAAAATATTTTTTTATCAAAATAATAACACTTAAACAAATATCTAAGTGATTTTCATTAATTATCAGGTAAATTCTAAGTATAAGATAAAAACATGGGTCGTTATACCGTAAAGATGTAAATCCATAAAGATTTACAGATATTCTTATTCAGATAACAGTAACGTGACAAATATATACATGTCTATCTTTAGAGGAGCATGTCACGCTAGGAACCACTAGTCCTTTCAGCTTGGCTAGTCGATCAGTGTTACGTTAATATAGCATGGAGATGTGGCCGCTGTTTGGATGGATTTATTGTAGATATTTTTAATTTTATGAACATGGGGTATTTTTTATTATGTGCCTCTAAGCGTACATATCCACCCTAAAGTTTACCTTTTACAGCAACATGTATTTAATTCTTTTTTTAAATGTCCAAAAAAAACTCTTCTTTTCATTTCAATAGATTTACAACATTTCAAAATACTAAAAATAAAAAATTTATTAAAAAATATTTGTAAAAGGAAGTTACATTTCTTTAATTTATAATGCTTTAATATTTTTAAATTAGGTTTAAGCCTTATTTAGATTATATTAATTGTTGATATTTAAATTTTATGAAACTTTTAAAATAAAATTTTTATTTTAAAAGCCATTTGAAAATAATGAGAGCCTTATCATTAGAATTAGAGACGAATCTATATATATAGTAGAAAGAGTAACTTACTCCACTACAATTTGAAAATTTTTTTAGTAGTATATAATAATAATATTTATTTGTCTTTATTAAATTATTGAATTTGACCCCACAATAATTTTTTACTCAATTTTTGATACTTAATAGTCAGTTTAAGAATCATATTAGATGTTTATTAAAATGATCAATTCTCAATTTAAATAAGATTAGTATTCTTTCTTAAAAATGAACTCGATCAAAAGATATTATTTATCTTTTTTTTAAATTAGTTTTAATTTTTTCTGTAACAACTATATTAATTGAAAAAATATTTTTAACTATGAATATCATTGAGAGTTGGCTTTTGATTATATAAGAAGTGAATTTTTAAATAATTTTTTAGTGATATTATATATATAAAGAGACATTTCAATTGTATTACTTAAAAAAAAAGATTACTCAATTTTTTTAAAAAATATGAAACCTAAAAAATAGAATTATAAATTATATATTATTATTTAAATCATTATTTTAGTATTTTAATTTGTAAATTATATAATTGAAGACTAATCATATTTTATAATAATAAAATATAATTATAACAATAATTATGCTATATGTATATAAAAAGGAACTATCCATATAGAATATATATTGAAATATAAAATATATATTGAACATGAATTAAACAATAAATATAATTATACACAAATACATAATGGTTAATGAATAATTTTATAGCTGATTTTTATACAATATAATATTTTTATTGTAAAAAATTTATCTTGTGTCCTAAAGATACATATTAAGATTACAAATTGAGGGCAAGGTGTACTAGAATAAAAGTTTGCAAGGTGTACTAGAATAAAGGGTATTTTAAGTCATTCTAAGCCGTTTTCTGTGGAAAACAATTTAAGAAAATAGCTTAAAAAAATATTAGAAGTACTGTAAAAGTTTGTAATGTTCTAATAATTTAGGTAAATACTGATCATAACTATATTTTTTTTTTAATTTCTAAATTATCATTGACTATGTAGAGTTTTTTTTAATATCCTAAGTCATTAGGACATTACAAATTTTTATAATACTCTGAACATCTTTTAAGCCATTTTTTAAATTATTTTGTATAGAATAAAATATTTTTTTGTGATATAATTTAAATAAATTTATTAAAAAATTTTATAAAAAAATTCATGAGCTATTAAAAATGCGCAAAAGAGTATTGTATGAAATTCGAATTGATAGCTCATTAATATTTTAAAGAAGTCTCGTAATTAAATATTTTGTTAGCTTTTTTTTTAAAGCATGAAATAAAATATATATTTTTTATTTTTAAATTATTAATTTTTTTAATAAAAAAATGGGCAGAATTAAGAGTAATTTGAATCTGACCAATTCGAATTACTATGTGCTTGTGCAGCGTGTGTGAGTATAATTCGAATCACCCTGATTCGAATTACTGTGGGTGTAATTCGAATCAGGTTGATTTGAATTAATGGTGTGTGCGTTTGTGTATAATTTGAATCAACATGATTCAAATTATGTGTGAATAGAGTTCGAATGAACCTGATTCGAACTACATATAAACGTGGTTTGGTTGATTCATGAAATAGATTTTGGTTTGATGGATTTCTGTAAATAAATTAATTCACCCCTTGGCTTAATTGAGTGTTTTGCCTAATTATTATATATATTAACAATGGTAAGTTTTTTTTATTTAATGTTAAATAATATATATTGATATTGAAAAAATTAATAATAAAATATAAAAATAATTGTTAACAAAAATTTTGATAAAATTATAATTTAATAATTAAAAAATTATTGAAGACTATTTTAGAAAAAATAATTTAATTATTAATTTATTTTAAAAATTTTGGTAAAAATACAATTTAATTAATAAAAAATAATTTATTAAAGGATATTTTGGTAAGTAAAATTTAATGATAAAAAAATAAAATTTTTGCTAAAGAGTATTTTTGTAAAAAATCATTTATTTTTTCTTAAAAAATAAATAAATTTAATATTAGTTAACACAAAAAATATAAAATGGATTAAAGAGGTAGTTTTTTAAAAGTTATAAGAGAAGAAAATGTACATTTTACAAATAAAAGAAATGAGAGTATCATTTTAATATCTCTTAGAAGAAGAGAGTGGAATTTTCTCTTATTTATTTTTCAAATATTTTTTTTAATAATTTTTATATATGTGGTTATTTTTATTAATTATTAGTGATAATGATTTTTAATAAGATAAATAAAACTTCGAAAAATTTTTATTGAAATTTTATTTTCTAGATTTCATATTTTAGATCAAAATAAAAAAAAATTATTTTAGTTACTTATATAATTCTCTCATTGAATTAACATAATATTGGTAAAAAAAGGGTTTTTTTTTTATTATGCTGAACCGTTATCAATTTTAAAATACTGAATATTCATATTGGCAAAACACTTATGTAATTCACTTCAAAGTTTATAATCAAAATAACACTAAAGAAATCTACAAAACATACATATAAGTCAAATTATTTTACCTAAAAAGATGGTACAACATCTGTGCTAAACAATTCTTTTGTTGTTCAAAATATTTAAAGAAAATTATTGTTACAAGGAGAGTTGAGTTTCGGGTTTACAGTGTCCCTAATTTTTTTACCTCTTGTTACGGAAAATATCCAACCCAAAAGCACAAAGTCGCTCGTTTCTCGCACAAGCCATCTCTAATTTCCAACAGCGTCAGACACTATCTCGCCAGCCGCCTCCAACTTCTTTTATACGTATCTCTATCCGAACGACTACAATGGAATCTCTTTATATCTGTACAATCTAACATCTGTTTTTTGCTTTAATTTGTGTCCCTCTAGTTTCATTTTGGGATAAAGAATATAGAATATAAGATACTCTTTTAATCAATCAAATATTTTGATGAATATTTCCCACCACCATGTGCTTGTGTCAAGGAACTGACAATAAAAGAGCTAAATATGACTTAGCTTTTGAAAAAGAAAAAGGCTTCTATGAAAAAATATGAATTGATGATGCATCCCTCTTGAAAAACCTCTATCATTGCACTATATATAGAAGGAGTTAAGATTCCTTTAATCAAAAAACCAACACCAACATATAAGTATATAACAGAATCAACTTTTACCAACTTATTTATCAGCAGTGTATAAATAGTTTTAAGTAACTACCCTTAATTGAGTTAAATAAAAGGAGAAATTATTTAAAAAAATAAAATAAATATGATATAATTGCAATTCGTTATATATGTGTGTATTTTTTAACATTGTATTATTTTTAATAAAATTCTCAAGTCATTATATATACAATATAGAGCGGTTTTCTTTCAAATCATATTTATGAAAGAAAAAATTTTAAATACTAACATGTTTTAAAAAAGTTATATTATGTACCGAAAAAAAAACTTAATTTAATTTAGTCAGCTCCGTACTATTTTATGGCCAATTAAATTAATAACAAACAGAGAAAATAGAATTATGTAAAACTTATTTATTTATTTATTTATTTTTGCAAATTTTACCGGTAGAAATATTTTTAAAAAGCATAACAAGTTACAGTTTTATTAGAGTTTTTTGAAGAGGTTTGATCTTATTAAGAATTGAGTTATTTGTTTAGTTTGTATTAATTGATAAGATGAACATTAAAAAAATTGGGTAGACTAAAATTTATTTATTTATTTATTTTTTCACTCATCTTTAGCCCTTTTAGTATATTATTTTCTCTCCAACAAAAAAATTGTGTACTCCAAAAAGTGAAAAAAAAGAAAAATAAGTCACATATACTAATCCAAGGCACATCACGTAAATGAAAATAAATACAGATTCAAAATCTATCGCATTATAACAAACAAATCTAAAAATTAAATAGAATTTTAACCTTAAAAATAAAGAATTCTCATAAACAAGAACAGATCCTAATAACAGAAAAATTCAATAAAATCAGTTAACGAGAGAAGAGGCATGAGATCCAAGAAGAGAAAAAGGAAAAAAACATAAATTCAAACAAGGTATCCAAAATATAGTAAAATCGTCATATAAATGAAAATAAAGACAAATTTAAAATTTATCACAACCTTAACTTTAAAAATAAAAATTCTTCAATAACAGATGTCAAAATTTAAAAATCCTCAAGAACGAAGATAGATCCTCAAATTGATTGAAAGAAAGAGACGCATACTACTCAGAATCAGAAAAGGGACTGAGATTATGTTTAGTTTAGTGTTGAAAAGAAGGAGTAAATACCCATAGTCGTCCCTGAAATTCACGCAAATATCCATAGTAATTTTTAAAATTCCGATTTTTTCATTGTAGTCCTCCAGATAGAGCTCTGAGCACTCAATCTGGTCCCTGGTCATATTTCAGGTGATGAGTCATCACTAGAGCGCTGACGGGCCTCGAATTGCCACGTGGGAGGGGTCCAAAATATCGTCGTTTTGGTTTGGCACCCTTCATAGCCAAAAACGACGCCGTTAGATGTTTTCACAAACGCTTCACTTCACTCGTCTCTTTCTCTTCCACCCTCTGACTTCTTTTTCATTTCCCCGTCAATGGCATAGCCGTAGGGTTGTATTCGCTGGCTAGAAAAATTTGAGAGAAGAAGTAATTCGACCAGAAGTTGTTATCGTTCTTTCTCTCTTTCACGAGAAGAACATGATTCTGACTTTGTGATCGGACTCAAAGTAACCTTCCTTTTTTTACTTTGCATTTTTAATACAGTGTTAATTGATGATATGCAAGTTGTTAGTGTAGTTGAGATTCTGTTATGTGTTCACCAAATCTGAATCTCATCTTTTGTGGGGTTTCATAATCACAAGTGTTTTACTTCATAAACCGATTTTAGAAATGTTGTTCCCATTGTAGCACGTTTCATTTTTTCTTTTTTTTTCTTTCAGCTATTTGTGCTTTATTTTGTAAAATTAACCATATGCTTCTTCCAGAAGAACTTGAAATTCCTAATTTAATAAAAAAAATGTGCTTTTGTGATTGGAGATTTCAATATCATATGCATATGAAGAATAAAAAATGTATTATATTTTTGTGGCACTTTTGTGAATAGAAAATTAGAAATCATAGTTAGCTTAGATAAGATTGTTAATCATATATTTCTTCAAATATTGTTTTGCTGAGTTCATATTTTAGAATCTTCAATTCTTCATAGTGTTGGTGATTTAATCAAGAAAGTAGCTTAGAAATTTCAGAGAGACTGAAGATGAGAAAGGTTCTATTTTTTGACATCTCTTGTAGAATATAGTGCTAGAACTCATGCTGAGAAGACATTGGTATCCAAAGACAAGAAACTGAAAATGAAAAGAGATGAAGTAGTTAAAATTAAGATCATCCTTCCACCTGGCTATGGGAAAAAAATCTATGAAATTGATCCACTTTTGCTCACTCACCGCGACCATCTTGATTTCTAGTAACATTACTTTTAAGCTTCATTTTCTTTAAGTATTTATGGAACAATTATCTGAGTTGCTAGATCATGTAAATTTTTCAAATTATAGTTTCGGACGATACTTGAGATTGCGAGAGGATATCGACGAGCATGAAAGTGGCCTAAATCCATTTTCTCGCGACCATGAAAATTTTGACTTTAAGCAGAGGTATCAAACTTTTTGCTTAAAAAGCTGCTATGAACTTATCTACTTTTATTAATACAAACTTATTTATCAATATTACTACTATGTTTTGCAGTGTCACAGGAATTACTTATAGAGAATGGGCACCAGGAGCTAAGGTATATATGCTTTCATATTATATTCTTAACTCTTATTATTAAAATTGGTTTCTTTTTTTATGCTCAAATTCAATTTAAGGGGTTGTATTATTAAAAAATCTGTTTTGGATGTTCATCTAAAATTCAACAAATATCTTGTTTTCGATGTAGAAATATAGTTTTACATGTGTCTTAAAAATGATTAGATATTTTTTCAGTCATCAGCATTAATTGGAGACTTCAACAATTGGAATCAAATGCCGCTGTAATGATTCCGGTATTGTGCTAGTTGGAGCATGTAATCATCTTCGGTTAATATATCCAAACAGAATAAATTTGGTGTGTGGGAGATTTCTTGCCAAACAATCCAGATGATTCGCCACCAATTCCTCATGGATCTTGAGTCAAGGTATGCTTATGTAGATGGTTCACCACCAATTTCTCATGACATCGAAGCACCAATATATATCGTGAAAAAAATGAACAGAAAGAAGTGTATGAAAGAAGAAGGAAAAGAGATGAACATGACGAAGAGATGAAGTGTCTGAGAATTTGGGGATTTAGGGTTACAGGAGGGACCAATCTGGGTGCAATTTAAAAATTAGCCAGCTCAGCTAGTCGTTGGGACCCCTCCAGCGTGGTAAACCGAGTCCACGTCAGCACTCCGATGATGAGTCATCACCTGAAATATACCCAGGAACCAGTTTGAGTGTTCGGAGCTCTATCTAGAGAACTACAATGGAGAAATCGGGATCTTAGGAATTACTATAATATTTGCGTGAATCTCAGGGACGACTATGAGTATTTACTCGAAAAGAAGAAAAGTACGTTTAAGTGTATTGACCGTTTTTTTTGTCATATTTAGATTTTTTTTACTCTAAACGCGAAAATAATTTTACGTTCTCAATGTCTATTTACAAAAAACTAGAAATTGTAGCTTTTGCATTTAAGAAATCACTTTAGGGATGAATTTATTTTTTGTTGACAATTCTATCTTTTATTTTCTTTCTTATATTCTTTTAGTACTCAAATATTTTAAATATATAATTATATATTTTTATAAAATTTTTATTTTTTGTTTTATATAATTTTTTTATTTTTTTGACTTGTTAAAATTTGTAAGTGTAATTCTTGTATATTAGTTTATTATTGTAATTTTGTTATAATATAAATTTTTGATTTTATTAAAAAGAATAAAATAAATAAAAAACTAATTATAATTAATAATAAAATCATAAATAATTAAAATTTATAATTTAAAATAATATTAAATAAAAGAGTGCTGAAAGTACTAAAAAAATTATGAATAATATAATTTAATAAAGTATATTTTGATATATTATTCATCTATTATTTTTGTTTTTGATATAAAATATATTTTGTTAATTTTTTATATGTTATTTTTAATTTAATATTTAAATATTATTTTTTATTATAAAATTAATTCATAAAATTTATTTAAATATTTAAATTAAATTAATAAAATAATATAAAATTATTATTTAAATTCATTTTTTTAGTAAATTTTTATTTAAAAGTGATTTTAAACCATATAATCCAAACAACATTTATTTTGATATAAAAATGTCAAATATAAATCACGTTAACACCAACTTATTTTTTAATCAAAACAAAATTAATTTTATGCATTTACAAACTTTAATCTAAACACATATTTAATTACAAAAATATTTATATCCGTAATATAACTCTTTTTATACCAGAAGTACTTACCCTAACGTTTTTCTTATCATAGTGAATTATTGGCTTATTCTAACTGCATGCAAACACCTTTTATATCAAGATGACACAAATTTATGATCTCTTTCGATGAATCTACTATATTGTTAGTATAATATATAATACTCTATAATATTTACAAATAACATACACATCATGATTCACTATCATTGAAAGTTGAAACTCTAAGCACGTACTTCACATTATTTTTGGAAGTCAATTATTGTATGCTCATCATGCATTCAACGTCTTCAATTTCACACTACTGGATTTGATTGATAGTAAAATGAAGTTAATGACATGAATCTCATTTTTGTTATCAGCGTCAAACAAGTTAATCAAAGCAGTATAGTAAACAAAAAATCTAGGATTCAGTGGTGGATTTATTAGAAGAAAAAATAATAATCCAAAATCTCAATGATTCTTACATTGCCATCGTGCTTAATTCAATAATGCATACGTAATTACAGTTTCAAATCTCACAAAGTTGATTCGATCCACTTTTCCAAAAGTAATAACCAATTAACTATTCCATCTAATATCGGTGCATGCATGGAGTTGGATCTATCATTACTTTATGACACACATAAATACATAACAAAAAAATTGTGTTAACTTCGGCATGGTAATAAATGTATATGTATTGATATAAGAAAAATATAGAACAATAAAAATGAGATGAAAAAGTATAAGTAGATAAAAGAAAATATTAAATAATGTGAATAATGAATATATTAAATATTTAATTCAATAGATATGTAGATGATTATATTTATTATTTTTAATTTGATGGATATTTTTTTATTTGATTTAATCATACACAATTAATAATGACTAAATGTCCAATTCATTAAGTGTACAGATAGTTATCATAATGTTAAGGTTTATTAGGTAATTTAGAATTGAGTCTTTTTTTTATTTTATTAGGTCAATTTTAGAGCTCATTATTCACATTATTTACAAAAATCATTGAATTGTTTACCTAACAAAACTAAAATAAGATATATAAATTATATTATTACGTTAGTATTTAATTTTTTTATTTAAAAATGTACTATATCATTACTGATATTAAAATTAATTAAAAAGGGCAAACATATTCTTTTAATTATTTTTTTAAAATTTAAGCATATTTATTTTTATCTTTCACAAATACTACTCTTTTAAATTCAACAAATATTAAAATCAAATTAAAATTTTGAACTCTAAAATTTAAATAATTTAGCACAAAAACAAAGAAACAAGATCTCATAACAAAAAATACTCTTCATCTTCTTCCACTTTCTAATAACTTTTAGTATGCAACCATTGTGGCTGGCAAAAAAAAAAAAAAAAAAAAAACTAGATCTCAGAAAAAAAATGGCTTTGGCAGCGTCAAAAGGAGAACGTAACTATACATCTTCGTTTTTCTCTTCTTTATCGCCGGCGATCTCAAAGTGAATAATCGGCTGATTCTCATATTTAAGTTCTTTTAAAAATAATAGTTTAAAGGATATTATTGTCTTTTTAAATTAATTATAAAAAAATTATTATAAATAATAAATAATATATTTTTAAATAAAAAAATTAAATAATGAAATAGATAATATAATCCACAAATCACATTTTTATTTGTTAATATTTTTTTTATCATATCAATACATAAATTTATCATTATATTGTAATAAAGCAAACATCCATAAAATTTATATACTACTCAAATGATGGATAGGATAGGATTTATAATAATAATAACTCAGTAAATATCAAATGCTGATGTATATTATTGTTGTGATGATCTATAATAGTTTTGTTTAATATAATTTAAGATATTAGTTATTTATAAGTGATTAACAACTCAAAAAATAATTAAATAATAGATGTCTATTATTTTATTATTAATAAAAATATCAATTAATATCAATCTAATTAAAAATAAATATTCTAATATTCTCTTATATCTTCCTTAAATTTAAGTGGCAATTTTAGTTTGCAAAAATACAAATTATTTAAAATATAGTAGAATAAAAAAATGACGTGAACTCAAAGAATAGATATAACATTTTATGAGTTTAAGATTTAAATTAAATATAATTTATTATATTAAGATTAAATCAGATTTAAATTATAATCACATTTATAATTTATCTAACTCATTATTTGTACTTTTGTAGTGTAAAATAATGATGGTGAGAGAAAAAAAAAAAAGCTTTTTAACAATTTATTTTGTCTTGTATGAACTTTCTACTTAACAAACAAATAGTCTAAGTGAAAATGTGTGTGTAATAATATTATCTAATTTTTATTTTCCTTTTAAAGAAAATATGGCATATAATATTACGATGCTATATTTTTTTTAATATATATTTTTTATCTTTTAATAATTAATCCTTCAAAATTATTCACAATCCTCCTAGTCATACGTAAAATAAATCTAATAAAAAGAAATTCAATGTAAAATCATGTGCACTTGTATTTTGAGTTTTGACTATCTAGAATTCTAATACCATGTCATGATATCACTCATCCTAGATACTTACGCTGATAGAAAAAGATAACATTAATGATTATATTCTAATACTCTCTAAATTTCTATTATTCACATTATACAGATATTTTATTGGCTCCCCATACTTAACCTTTAAAAAAATATGCTCAAAACCAAATTCAATGGCCATCAATATAAATTGATTATAGAACAAGATTGTTTCTAGCGTGGGACGTGTTTGATATGTGCCATTTTATGGAAATAGACACATATAGTTGGTTTGCAGTCAATTTTCATTACCCTGTCTCCTTATATAAATAAATACACACTACAATTACGTTATCTGTTAATAGAGAGTCAATTATATAATAATATTACTAACATATATAGTATTACGCTGTGGAATTCAAGTAATAAACGAAAGCTACGGAACAATATATAGTTAAAAAAATAATTAAAAAAAGAGTGTATATATATATATATTAGGCTTGATTTGCTGATGCCACTTTAGAGGATAAATTGTCCATGTTGGCAATGTGTGATTACGATAATATATAATACAATTGAGTACACGTTAATTAATTAGCTGGACAGAAGGTAGGAGTTAGGTGGCACAACAATAGTATATAATTATAATTTGACAACATAGTTGAATTGTTTTTGCAACGTTTTTAATTTCAATGTTTGAAAAATTGACTTTACGATATTTAATTATGATAATAACATGTAATAATAATATGCTATGATAATAACATACGGTATTACGTTAATACGCATTTGGCATTTGTTTTGGAGTATAGCTTAGTAAGTTGATAAGTTCCGGCGATTTGATAAGTCAGCTTCTCACAACTTGGTGAAGTTGAAAAAAACATTTGTCGATTCCATCTCTTTCAATGAGATGGTGCATTGAAAAATAAGCCATGTCTTCAAGTTGCACGCACGCAGACCAGACCATTTCATAAGGAGACAAATATCATGTTTTAGGTACATATATATTTTTAAAAATAAATTGATGATGGCGTTTTCATGAATATACGCCACATGGTCGTAATTATCGTGCTAAGTTTTATATCAGGTTTGAAAAAATATAGATAAACAACTCTTAATTAATTAACTTTAAATATTTTTTATATTTTTAAAAGATAAAATTTAAATCATTAATTAATAACAATTAATTAGTATAAAGTGTATTCTAAACAAATAGTAACATAACGGAACGACGATTAAATGAGAATTCGACGCGACAATATAACACTAAACACAACACAATGACAATGTCATTAAGGTTGAAACCATCGAATCCGGCCATTAAGAACGTAACTTAAAGGCACTAAATGCTGGGAACGACACAACCCAAAGGGACAAAAATAAAAGGGAAATGCACTCAGTAGGTAAGACATATGTTCCATATCACGTAAAACAATACTAATTTTAACATCAGAGTGTCTTACAGGTTGTCCATCCGGCTTGTTTCTGCGCACGTCGAAGTTAGGATCTTTAATCTTCATCCCTTCAGTTCGTAAACTCACTTCAAGTATAAACATTTGGCGCCGTTTGTGGGATCCTACTTTGCCATGGATCATGGCTGAACATCAAATTCATTCTACAATCAATTTAGAGACTCCAGGGAAGGATCAACATCAGGAGGATGGATACGAAACTGATGTTACCCCAAGTCGCAAAGAAGTCCCCCTCGAGTATGAAAATCAAGGAGTCCCTAATCCAAAACCCCGCCATGCAGAAGCTCGTCATTTCATTGGCCTAGGGGATGACTACCATCACGCCATGCAGGAAATGCGGCATCGGGTACAAGAGTTGGAACTCCACCGTTTGGAACTTGAACGATAATTGGTTGAACGCTCATTGTCTAGGCAATTGTGCTCTTGAAGTCGCACAAACCAGGGAATGTGAAGAGCGCAATCCTAAGAACCCTGAACAAAGGCGGGGCCTCAATCGACAGGATCACGTTCACCCCAACATCAAAGAGAGGAGAGGAGGTCACCTCGACGGCATGGCAATTTTCGGGATGCAGATAGGCGGGTAAGGGAAGAGTCACAATCTGCCTAGTCTAAAAGGAAGTGGACTCCAAAGAGGAGTCCAAACCCTAAAAGGCACAGTAAAACCCGAGAGCATGTGATAATGGGACAAACTCCATTTACTTTTCACGTCCTTCAAATACATTTGCCAAAACATTTTGACAAACCTACTGATTTAAAGTATGATGGAAAGATGGATCTTCAGGATCACATTGATGCCTTTGAGGCGAGGATGAATTTAGAAGGAGTCGGAGACACAATCCGATGTAAAGCCTTTCCAGCGATTTTGTTGGGACCAGCTATGACGTGGTTTAATACGTTACCTTCCGGATCAATTTCTTCCTTTGTTGACATCAAAGTGAAATTTTTATCCCATTTTACCACTAGGAGAATCTAGGCTAAGCATCCTATCTCCCTATTGGGGGTGGAACAAAGAGTAGGAAAAAGCATCCGAGATTATCTTGACCGCCTCAATAAAGCACTCCTGGAGATAAACACGCGAACTCCAGAGGTCGTGTGCTTGTGCTTGATTGCTGAATTGTTGGAAGAAGACTTCCGTAGACATCTAACTTCCAAGGATGTGAAGTCAATTGAAGAAATTCATTAGATCGCTATAGAGTACATGCGAGATGAAGAAATTTCAAAGGTGGTCTCGACAAAAAGGAAAAATCTGGCACCGTCATCAAACAAAGTCGGAAATTTTGGACAAATCTCATCCCCAAAATCACCAACCCCATGAGTCGAAAAGTTTTCTTTCTACACACCTTTAGTGGCTTCACTTACCGAAGTACCTCAACAAGTCACTCATCGAGGCATACTACTAAAAGCAAGACAGATTCGACCTAGAGCCTCGTTAAACAACTCTTAATATTGTGATTACCACAACCCTATGGTCACAAGATCGAGGATTGTAGTGATTTAAATGATGCTTTGGAATAAACGATTCAAGATGGTAAGCTCCTCGAATTCGTCTAGCACGTAAGGCTGCCTAAACGGCACAACGAGGACGAAGATCGGAAAACCAAGAACCCAAAGAACTCCAGACCTTCAGATAACACGAAGGACACATCCCAACCCGTAGTTAAAGTGGTTGTTGAAAGGAACGGATTGCCAAAATCCAACAATGCCATTAAAATGGATGTCAAAGCTGCAACCTCCGACGTTCTCAAAGTAACCTGCATTCCAGCAATACAGTTCTCGAAAGAGGATTTTCAAGTTGCCACATCCAAAGATGATGAATCCTTGGTGATTACTGATAGGTTGGGTAATGGCATCGTGAAGAGAATCCTCATTAACACAGGTGCAGACTCAAACCTTCTTTTCAGGAACGCATTCGATGCCCTAAGTTTAAAGGATCAACATTTGGAGCCCTCATCTCCTAAGGGTTGTTGGGCTTGAAGATCATTATATCAGACCTGATGGGGCCGTTGACATTCTCTTCACCATGGGAGAAGGTGTCAATATAAGGGAGGTATAGGCCTAGTTCTTCGTCCTTCAAGATTCTACATCTTATAATGTGATCTTAGGAAGGAAGACACTCAACAATCTATGCTCATTCATATCAACAAAAGTTTTGGTCATGAAGTTCTTGACGGTGGAAGGTCGGGTTGCAACCATCCGAGGAGATCGGGTATCTGTAGTTAAATGCAACAAGGCTAGCCTCACGCTCTGGGATAAAGCTAAGGAATCTACAGGGGGTGTTTCTTGTTGACCTAGACTCCCGACTACAGGAGAAACTGAGACCAGAGCCCAATGGACAGTTAGAAAGATTTCAAATCAGTGATGTGCCAGAAAAGTACACTATGATCATCAAGGAACTACCTTATCCCTTGAAGTCAGAACTTCAGAATTTCTTGAGAGGTAACGTGGATTTATTTGCTTGAGAATATGCCGACACACCTGGAATTGATCCAGCATTCATATCCAATCAATTAGCTATCAACCTAGAGTTCAAGGCGGTTGCATAATGACGTCAAAAGATGTCATCCGACCGAGTAGCCGAGGTTAAAAGACAAGTTCAGGGGTTATTAGATGATGGGTTTATTCGGGAATTAACTTAATCATGGCTGTCCAGTGTGGTTATGGTAAAAAAAGTCTAATGAAAAATGGCGAATGTGCGTAGACTATACGGATTTAAATAAAGCTTGTCCAAAAGATTATTTTTCTGTACCTAATATTGGTAACATGATTAACTTTTCATCGGGATATCAGATACTAAGCTTCCTAGATGTTTATAGTGGTTATAACCAGATTTCGATGCATAAAGCTAACGAAGATAAAATAGCTTTTATCACCTCTGAGGGGATTTACTACTACACTGTAATACATTTTGGTTTAAAAAATACAGGGGAAATGTATCAAACGTTAATGGCAAAAGTTTTCAAGCAAAAGATCGGAAAGAATATGGAAGTCTACATCGACAATATGTTGATAAAGACAAAGGACAACTCCGACCTGATTGCTAACTTGCAGGAAATTTTTAATTGCCTTCGATTTCACAGGATGAGGTTGAACCCGACAAAATGTGCATTTGGAGTTTGGGGAGGTAAATTTTGAGGGTTTATGGTCACTCAAAGAGGCATAGAAGCTAATCCTGAGAAATTCTGGATAATTCTAAACATGTCGAGTCCTCGAAATCTTAAAGAGGTTCAAAGGCTCACAGGTCGATTGGCCGCATTGTCGAGATTTTTAGGGGCTTCCGCAATAAAAGCCAAACCACTTTTTAAATTGATGAGAAAGGATGTGGAATTTGCCTGGACCGAGGAATGTGAGGCAACTTTTCAATATTTTAAAAACTTGCTCTCATCCCCTCCCGTCTTACAAAGCCGGAACATCGGCAATCCTTGTTCTTGTACCTATCCGTGACCGAAGAAACTCTAGCTTTGGCCTTGGTTTTAGAGGATCAGGATAAGCATCAATGTCCCGTGTATTTTGTTAGCAAGGTTCTTCAAGGACCTGAGCTATGATATTCAAAGATGAAAAAACTTGCATTTGCTCTACTCACATTGGCTCGTCGGTTGCGCCAATACTTCCGAAGTTATTTGGTAATAGTGTAAACCGACCAAAAAAGTTTTCCAAAAGCCTGACCTAGTAGGTCGTATAATGAGTTGGTCCATTAAGCTATTTCATTTCGATGTACGTTATGAGCCATGCTCCACCATTAAGACCCAAACGATGGTAGATTTCCTAGCTGAAATGACATACCCAGTCTCCGACATACCGATATGGGAGCTTCATGTGGATGGAGCTTCTAATATCAGATATGGAGGAGCTGGCCTTATCCTAACTAAGGGTTAGGACTTGGTAATGGAAGTCTCCATCAAATTTGATTTTTCTATCTCAAATAATTAGACTGAGTTTGAGGCTTTGCTTGCAGGATTGGCGTTGACTCGGGACATTGGAGCTACAGAAGTGACTGTGTTCAGTGATTCATAATTGGTGACATCCCAAGTTAACGGGGAATACCAGGCGCGGGATCCACTATTGCAACAGTCTAGTGCTTTAAGCTTGTATACTTCTTTAATTCTGAAGGGTCTTCTCCAGTTCGGAGCTACCTTTCCTTGAGCTCCTGAGGTTCCGGCATTAGCTTGTCTTAACACTAGATTCCAGCTCGAAAGCTTCTAGATCAAACCCTGGTGTTGTATCTTTTGGCCACCTATTGCTTTAAAGCTTGCTTGACTAAGTTAGCCATATTTCTAACTTCATCAATTAGGTCCAAGATTTCGTGAGTTACCGAGGTTCCCAAAAGCATTCTTGGACATGGCTCCCCAAGCTCTACCAGGATTACCGCCTCTTCACCATAGATGAGTCTGAAAGATGTTTCGTTGGTGTGGATTGTACTGTAGTTCGGTATGACCATAGTACTAACCACACCTCGTCAGCCCAAGAACCTGAGGGCTCATCCAATCTTTTCTTTATCTTATTCAAAATCACTTTATTAGTAGCTTCGGCTTGTCCGTTTGCTTGCAGGTGCTCCACCAAGACAAATATTTGCCAACTTCTTAAGCCGAGCAATAGTTTCTGAAACTTCGAATCCGTGAATTGAGTTTCATTATCTGTAACAATAGATTCGGAGATCCCAAATCTCGCAATGATTTCTCTTCAAACGAACTTCCGCCACTGAGCGGAACTGATACTAGACAGAGACATGGCTTCAATCCACTTGGTAAAATAATCTATAGCAACTATTAGATATTTTACTTGACTTGGTTCTTGTGGAAAAGATCCCAATAAATCCAAGCCCCATTTAGCAAATGGTCTTGTTAGGGTGACAGATACAAGCTCATGAGGAGGTGCTTGGTGGAGGTTGCCATGCAGCTAGCATTTGTCACATTTTTTCACATACTCCATGGCATCCTTAATGAGAGTGGGCCAGTAGTATCCGACTCGGATGACCTTCTGAGCCAACGACTTTTCTCCTAAATGATGTCCACAACAACCTTCATGTATCTCCTACAATACATACACTGTTTGTTGGTGATTTAAGGATTTTAACAATGGTTGGGACACGTCCTTTTTGTACAACTGTCCATTTATCATGATATATTTGGCCGCTTTAAGTCATAACTTGTTTGCTTCCTTACGATGACTAGGCAAGGTCCTGTATTCTAGGCATGTACAAATTGGGTTCATCCAAGTATTAAGATTGGAGGAACAAAAAATCAGGATGTTGAGTTTTTTTACAGTAGGTTCTATAAGTACCTCTTGTATCAAACTACGATTTTCTTTTCTGTTCCAGGCTTAGTACTTACGAATTTGGACAACATATCAGCTCTTGTATTTTTTTTCTTAGGCACATTCTTGATTAAAAAATAATCAATGGATTGCACCTCTTGTTGTACTTTTCCAAGAACTTGGAATGTGACTCATTTGAAGATGTATTACTCTTAGAAGTCTTTTGGCTATGAGTAGAATAGGGGCAATCTTTTCCTCGATATCTAGGTTTTTAATAAGGCTTCCTTTGTATTTATCAAACATGTTTTATTCGCAACTTTGTGATATGTTTCGATAAAATATGAATTTCTAATACTTTGTGTTATGTTTTGATAAAATATGGATTTTCAATACGGAATTTTATGTTATGAATAAGTTATGCTGAACTTCTTCACTAGTATAAAAATCGAATTCGGGTCACAATTAAAAACTAAAAAACGGTTAAATAGAGCCCAATATTTAATCAAAACGTTAAAACGTTAAGAGTTATAAGTTAGTCTCGAGCATAACGGGAACGCATAAAAGCGGTCCCGACAACAAACGGGAAAAAGTGCTATCAAAAGTACGAAAGTTCCAACTACCAAATTTACAACACTTAGCAAAATAAGTTCAAAATTACAAAATAGAAACAAACTTTCTATCCACCACCTTTTTGAAGGCATCGACTTTAGAGACGTCCAAGTCGGGAGCCCTCCATTTGATCTGGTCAAGGATGTTTCGCCCTGCATCGAAAACCCCATCCACGGCAGCTTGCTCCGCTCTTCTGACTAAGAGCTCAAGCCCATCAATCCATCCAATCAGCCCGGAAATAGGAAATTTGCTTTTTTAAGTTTTTTTCCTCTCAAGTCAGAAGCAGTTTTGGCCTCCTTTAGAGTTTTTACCTCAGCCTCAAGGCAAGTCTGCTTCTCTAGGAGAGAGGTAATTGTAGAATTTAATTTCTGAATCTAAGTGTTGGCATTGGTAATTACCTTATCCTTGGATAGGAAGTCAAAATGGAGATTTCCAACTTGTATTTCGGTATAATGGACACATGTCATCGAACGAAGAAGCATTCTTTGGACTCGGGGAAGGGTCTCCTCCAGGGGCATCTTGGCAAGCACTAACTTCATTTTCTCATTCATGAAATGTTGGTCCACGAAGTCAAAAGCTCAGAATCCTTTGTCTAAAATGTGCTTGAGTGATGAAGGAGACAGAATATTGACATCTGATAAACCACTATTTTATGGTTTATCCTTCCCAAATTGATGCTATGATTGAAAACATGCTTGTTTGGCCTTTAATTGACTATTTCTTAAATCCTCTCTTATTTTCATTCGATGTCGTGATAAGTGTGTTCAGTGTTTTCAGAGACTACAGGGCAGGAATGACTTAGAGGATGGAAAAGAAGCATGCAAAAGAGGAAGGAAGATAAGGAATTAAAGATCTCAAGGGTGAGCAACGACGCGCACGCGCAAAGCACGCGTACGCGTGGAAGGCCGTCATGTGCTGCATATCAGAATTCGCCGGGGGCAATTTCTGGGCCCCTGTTTGACCCAATTTCAGGCTCGAAAGTCCAGAATAGATGCAGGGGTGTAGCAGAGACTTGACACACTTTTTATTCTCACTTAGTTCTAGTTTTAGTTTAGAGAATTCAAGAGAAAAAAAACACTTGCTCTCGTAGGTTTCTTAGCTTTTCATAATTTTTCCTAGTTTTGCTTGGATCGGATCTTGAGAGAGAGTTACTACTATCTTCGGTGGAAGTCTTCGTCATTTTAGTTTGATTTTCTCTTACCTTACTCTTATGCTTTCCATTTCAATTGCTTGGATTCATGTTATGATTTTCTTAATTTTACGTTTATTAATATAAGAAACCAATTTCAGTTTTAATTCCATTACTTGTTGAATTCCTTTTAAATTACTTATCATCTCTAATTTTAGTTTTATTAATTTTAATTTTAATTACCATGTCCTTTCTCTACTCCCTTCATATGTTTGTGGAAATGGCATTCATATCAATAGAGTAGAGCTCCCAACTTGACTTTGGAGTTGATTAATAGGTAACCCTTGAGTTGGAATACTCAAGTGTTAATAGCTAATGGAAAACTGCTGCCAATTGGATTATCACTAACTCTAATCCTTCTTTGGTAAGCGATTAGGACTTGTGAATCGAAGTTGGTTACCTACTTGACTTTTCTTTATTAATTAAAGGATAACCAATTAGAAGCAACAACCATTTCTCTATTATACTTGGAAAAACCAATAAGGATAGGAATTCCTATTAATTTTCTCCTAGTCAAGAGTTCTTATTTTAAATACACAACACATCTTGTTATCATTCACTGTTTTAATTTTCAGTTACTTATTTTTCTAATTTCAACATCAAAAAAATTTCTCAGAAAATTTTTGATCAATAATTTGCACCTTGTTTCAACTCGTTGGGAAACGACCTGGGAATTCTAATCCCAGTATTTCATTTGTAATTGTGAAAAACTCTTTTTAAATTGATAAGTGAAATTTTCGTCGATTAAGAACTGTACTTTCAACGCTACTCTTATTATAAATTCTTAATCGGCAATTTTTCGCCTGTCAACATCCTCCTTACCGGTGTCTTTTAATTTTTTCCTTGAAGGAGAACAAACTGGGGAATCCCCTCCAGGTCATGAACCTCGACCTCGGGACCCCTTCCCTCCCCACTTTCCTCAACTCTACGAGGTTGTGATTGGTGGCTGATGGTGGCAGAAGGGAAACTTGATCCCCACCAACATTGATTGGGGATTGACTTGACCTCTTCTTCATTTCGGCGATAGCGGCAAGTCCCCCAACCATATCAACTGAAATAGGAAATTGTCAGTAATATGAAGTCGCGAAGTATAAACTAAAGAGACTGTGAATACAAAACTTACTAATAGCGCTTTGAGCAACTTGTTCGTTTATGAGAATGTCCCTTAAAACTAGGGAATGCTTATTCCACAGCATCATTAACAAATTGATACTTAAAAGTTCGTTAGCATTGACGTCAGAAGTTCGGATTTTCGATGAAGAAACATTATAATTTTAATACAAGTTAAATCTTTTGGTACCCTCCAAAGTAAAAAAGAAGGGAGTCGTGCCTTCTACCCCCTCAATCTTAAATTAACTTTTCTTTGAATCCATGATATGATTCCTCAAACAAAGTAAATATTTTCCTATTAGGAATGCCTTGAAAAGAGACGAACCTACGACCCTGCCACCTAAAGGAGACGATGAGAGTGAATAAATAAAAGAAGACTCTAAGAGTAGGCTCAATATCCAGAAACGAGCACAAAAGCTTGAAGCCCCGGATAATGGCCCAAGAATTCGGGTGGAGCTGGGAAGGAGCGCATCGAGTATGCGTTAATAACCTTATCTGAAAATCAAAAAAAGTAGGCGAACCCCAATCCAAAAAATAAGGCCTCATACATCCACAACCAATCTGGAACAATACCAGCATGCTCGTTTATATGGCATAGCCGATCTTCAGACCTCAGAATAGAGAAGACGTAAAGATTGCTTCGGTCGGAATCAAAGATAACTCGAGCCTCCCTCAAATTGTCAAGTTCTTCACGAGTAATCGTAGAAGGCGTATTCTTGACTTCTTCAAAAACCCAAGAGTATATATCTACCTCTAGCTCACTTTTCATTCCCAGAGCGGTGGCAGGACGAAGTTTCGACAGATTAGCAGCACCGCCGCGCCCTCAGCTCATGATAACCTTTTTCTTGGCCATCTCGTAAAAACCTACAGAGGCACCACTACTATGTTACTAATACTACGTTGCCAGAAAAAAAAATCCTAAGAATATAAGTCCTATAGCTATAGCTCGTTCAAAACATAGAATGAACTTGCAAAGTGCAAGAAACTACGAAGAGTGGGGGAAAATAGTAATCATCAACTATTTGGGAACGAAAAATAGTGGTGCCCCTACTACAAAGAGCATATTAAGAGATAATAGGGACAAAGAAAAAACAAGGTAAATACCAAGCGAAAGGGATAACATGCAGAATGAAAAAAAATTTAAAGAAATTCCTCTAGTAAAAACACAAAATACGGAGAAATAAAAGCTTCACTAACCTCAAATGACGATTGTTGTAGAAATTGTTGATAAATGCCACTAATCCTCCTTAGCACAACAAAGGTCGCAACGACGACGGGAGCAAAACAAACCCAACAAGGGAGATTTGTATAGAGAAAGAGAAGAAACTGTTCGCATGGATTTGAAAATGAAATGGTTTGAAAAGTAAAAAGGTAAAATAAAACCTATTTAAATTTATTAAATGTTGCATTTAAACTTAAGTTAATGTTGCATTTATTACTGGAGAGAGAATGTGGGAGAAGGCTGACAATTTGCAAAACGGGAGGATTATGGCTGCTCCAATGAAACTAAAGGAAACTGTTCAGTTTTCTTAAAGAACCCTTTAAGGTCCCATCAAAAGACCACCCCAACATCATAAACTCGAATTTCCGTGACAAAAGAATTTGGGTCCAGGAATTCGAGTTGGGGGTACTGTTTTGGACAAATAATAACATAACAAAACGACGATTAAATGAGAATCCGATGTTACGATATAACACTAAACACAACACATCGGCAGCGCTATTAAGTCTGAAACCGTCAAATCCAGCCATTAAGAACGTAACTTAAAGGCACTAAATGCTGGAAAACGACACAATCCAAAAGGACAAAAATAAAAGGAAAATGCATTCAATAAGTTAGACACATGTTCCATATCACCTAAAATACTACTGACTTTAGTATGAGAATGTTTTGCAAGTTGTCCACCCGGCTTGGGTTCTGTGTACACCGAAGTTAGGATCTCCGGTCTTCATCCCTTTAATTTGTAAACTCACTTCAAATACGAATATATTACATTTCAAAAATACTTGTTAACTTATTTTTGGTTAGACCTTTATTAATTACCTAACAAAATCGTTCTGGTTTTCTTTAATTTTTGGGAATATATTTTATTCAATTATGATACAAAATGCGTTTGCCTCTATCTTGGAGGTATATCATTGCAGTAGGGGTAAGCATGGGTAGTGGGTACTCGATTATCCGTCCGAATCCGAACCGAACCAATTAAATTTGTTCTGGAACTAACGGGTAATCGGGTCCAACCCGAACCAAACTGATAGTTTTTGTTAGTGATTGGTTCGGGTATCGATTTTGGGGGTGCAGAACCCGAACCAACCCGTGAACCCGATCATATATTAATTAAATAAAAAAATAAAAAATATATACATGGCTTTTCCATTAGACAATGATTATTCATTATTAATATGTTTGGATTTTAATGAGTTTAATTTTTAATGTATTTGGCATTTAACATATTTGGATTATTTCTATTAATGTTACATGTTTATTGTATTTGTTGAATTTTTAAAATAAAAATTTTGATCTTTTTTATGAATTTCAAAGTCATCGGGTACCCAATTATCCGAACTGAATCGATCCGTTCTTAATTGGTTTGGTTTGGTTCGGGTACATATACAAAAAAAAAAACGCAAATCCGAACCAAAACGAACCAATTATATTTTGATCGATTCGGTTCTAATTTTACTATAAAGCCGAACCAAACCGACCCATACTCACTCCTACATTGCAGAATATTTAAATAATACATATAATTTTATATGTATAAACATTCAATAGTATATGGACTGTAAAAATAATCAATTTTTGAGAAAAATTATCTAATTTTTCACACTCGTTATTAAAAAATTAGCTAAATATATAAATATAGTTAAATAGACTAGTAAGCAAATTATTGGAATAATTCAAGTTTGTTATGTAGTTCTGATTTGAAAGTATAATCTCCTTTCTTTTTGTCTTTTAGTTGTATGGGTTAACATTGTTTTTTGGGGTTACAAGAATGGAATTGCTAGAATCAAAACTGATTATTGTAAGATATTGGGCCTTCACAGCCCAACAAAAAAGGTTATCCGAAATCTTGGAAATCCTCACACTCCATCCTCTAAACCCCTCTCTGAACCCTATCTATGTTCTGAAACCCTCCGATCAGCATTGCAACAATGGCTCTCTCAAAGGCCACGTTTTTTACCCACCTTAGAGCCGCCGTGATACAGCACAAGCACCGCCGTCCTCCATCCTCCACGGTATCCCTCCGCCTTCTCTCATTCTCCTCTCCAGAAGAAGCCGCCGCCGAGCGCCGCCGACGCAAGCGCCAGCTCCGCATAGAGCCCCCTCTCTCCGCCCTCAACCGTTCCCAACAGCAACAACAACAACAAACTCAGAAATCGCAATCCCCTCCGTACTACCTGAACCCTAACAATCCCAAACTACCCGAACACGTGTCAGCACTAAACGGCAACCGTCTCAACCTTCATAACAAAATCTTAACCCTAATTCGCGAGAACGATCTCGACGAGGCGGCGCTCTACACGCGCCACTCCATTTATTCCAACTGCCGCCCAACGATTTTCACCATCAACGCCGTTCTCACCGCCCTCCTCCGCCAGTCACGCTACTCCGACCTCCTCTCTCTCCACCGCTTTATCACCCAGGCCGGCGTCGTTCCAAACATCATCACGCACAACCTTGTCTTCCAGACCTACCTTGATTGCCGGAAGCCTGATACTGCATTGGAGCATTACAAGCAGTTCCTCAATGATGCACCGATGAACCCTTCCCCAACGACGTACCGGATTCTGATCAAGGGTTTGGTGGATAATGGGAAGCTTGAGCGTGCCTTGGAGATCAAGGAAGAAATGGATTCTAAGGGTCTTGCAACTGATCCTCTCGTTTATCACTATTTGATGCTTGGTCATGCTAGGAATTCGGATTCGGATGGCGTGATTAAGTTGTATGAGGATTTGAAGGAGAAATTGGGCGGGGTTGTTGAGGACGGTGTCGTGTTTGGGTGCTTGATGAAAGGGTATTTCTTGAAGGGGATGGAGAAGGAGGCCATGGAGAGTTTTGTGGAGGCTGTTGGGGAAGGTTCTAAGAAGAAGATGAGTGCTATCGCTTTTAATTCTGTGCTGGATGCCTTGAACAAGAATGGGAAGTTCGACGAGGCATTGAAGCTGTTTGATAGGATGAGGAGCGAACACAATCCACCATGGAGGCTGGCTGTGAATTTGGGGAGCTTTAATGTGATGGTGGATGGGTATTGTGCTCAAGGAAGGTTTAAGGAGGCCATTGAAGTTTTTGGGAAGATGGGGGAGTATAGGTGCAGCCCCGATACACTGTCGTATAACAATTTGATTGAGCAGTTGTGTAACAATGGGATGCTTGTGGAAGCTGAGGAGGTTTATGGGGAAATGGAGGGGAAGGGAGTGAACCCTGATGAGTTCACTTATGGCTTGTTGATGGATACCTGCTTCAAAGAGAGTAGGCCTGATGATGCTGCTGGGTACTTTAGGAAGATGGTGGATTCAGGGCTCAGGCCTAACTTGGCCGTTTACAATAGGTTGGTTGATGGCTTGGTGAAAATCGGGAAGATCGACGAGGCAAAGTCTTTCTTTGACTTAATGGTGAAGAAGCTCAAGATGGATGTTGCTAGCTATCAGTTCATTATGAAGGTGCTAAGTGATGAGGGAAGGTTGGATGAGGTGCTTCAGATTGTTGATACGTTGTTGGACGACAATGGGGTTGATTTCGACGAGGAGTTTCAGGAGTTTGTTAAGGGGTTGTTGAGGAAGGAAGGCAGAGAAGAGGAGTTAACGAAACTGATGGAGGAGAAGGAGCGGCAGAAAGCCGAAGCAAAGGCTAAGGAGATTGAAGCAGCTGAGGCTGCAAAAAGAAGTGCTAGAGCTGCAGTTGCTTCATTGCTTCCTTCCAAGTTGTTTGGGAATAAGGATGCTGATTCAGAGGCTAAAGAGAGCAATGATGCAAATGCTTCTGAGCCAGAGTTGGCAGAGAGAATAACTGAAACTGAGGGTTCAGTTGATGGAGAGACTAAAAATGAGGTAACCGCTTGAAGTTGCAACTTCATTAATCTTGATATGCTTAGATCAGGAAATGTAATGCATGTGTTTCTTCTTTATCAAAAATAGTTTTGAATCATAAACTTATGTTACCAAATTTTCGGTTGTAATTAAATTGTTGGGGAAAGGATTATGCAGTTATTGAGTTGATCAATTTCACATTGAAACTTCCTTTTCCTTTTCCCCTCTATAGTGCTGCAGCTACAAGATTATGGCTTTTGGATTGTGACTTATTTTATGCCTAGAAATGAGAGTAATGTTTCTCTAGAAATTATACTGAACTTTCTTAAATTGTAAGTGAAGCAACATTGATTTTGTTATTTACAAATAAAGACTAGACAACAGGGTTAGAAGAAAGATGAAGCAACTTTAGTTACCACGCAATTGTGCAGTTAAAGTGAATACTATAGTACCTCCAAAGCTACTAGTGCTAAAAGCAAATAATTTCGTACGCAAGGTAGCTTTTGTTTTTGGAGACAGGACACAGCACATTCTTAAAAAGTGTTTGGAAGCAAAGATATGGACACTGAACATATTGTCTCTGGGACAGTTTTTTATACTTTTGTGTTCACTCTTTTATAAAGGACAATGATGGACATGTGATTTGGAAGAGGGACACGGATTGTTTGTATGAATTTTTTTTCTTTTTTGTCCATGGTGCTATTTTTTATTATTCCAGTGTTACCCCTTCTTATTTTTCCTATTTTGCGATGTTCTCAGAAAGTACTTTTTTTACTCCATGCTCTTTTTCTATCTCTACGTTCTTTTTCTTTCTCTTTTTTTCTCAGATACTCTCTCTTTTTTATAAAAATTTTTATTGGACTGGATAATTTCTTTTTTCTTATCATTCTTATTTCAACATTATTTTAACCTTATATTATATTATTTGATTTGTAATAAAAATAATAACAAAAATAATTAATCTGGAGACTTTTAAAAGATAAATATTATAAAGGTAAAATTGATATTTTAAAATGCTAAAAAATAATTTATAAATTGTAATTGATTTTATATAATTTAAAGAAAAATTAATTTTTTGAAAAGAAAAATAAAATTTTAGATAAAAAAATTAATTTTCTAAATAAAAATAGATTTTTATGTACAAAAATTAATTTTTTTCCATTTAAAAATGGATTCTTTTTTTAAAACTGATTTTGTATTTAAAATTAATTTGGCTTATTAACCTAAATAAAATTTTTTATTAATCAAACTCAGATTTTTTTGTTAATATTAACCATATGTATTCCTACATATTAATAATAAATTTAAAAAAATAATTATATTTATAAATTTTATTTTAATATAAATACTATTATATAATTTTGTATTAAAATTTTTGACTGCTTCAAATATTTTTTTCAAGTTCTCACTGTCTGTACTCTTACGTACTCTCATTATTTATTAAAACATAATACTGGATATTACATTAGTGTCCTATCCATCGTATCCAAACACGATGCACAAAACATAATTTTTAATGTCTCTGTTCTATTGTCTTTGTCTCAGTGTCCTGTTCTGTCGTATTGTTTTTGTCTCAGTGTCCTGTTCTGTCGTGTCTCTACAAACAAACGCTACCCAAGTGAACAAAGATTTATAATTTTATATATAGTATTATTACTGGTGGCAGTTAAAGTAACACGATATAGTTGGCGGCAAGTGGGAGCAAAGTTAACATCAGATGTGAGGCCAATTATGATGACATCCAATCTCCATTGTAAAATTCTGATCAAGAATCAAGCAATTTTTAAAGTTAAAAAAAGCTCTTGTTCATTACAAAGCTTAGTAAAAGTTATAAAAAAATAAAAAAAAAGGCTTGAAAGCAACTTTAGTGCCTTAAGTAACCTATTACAGATGATAAAAGTTGGTATAAATACAGAGTTTTCAGAAGAGTGTCCGAAACACAAAAGGGACAGAATACTCTTCAAGTAACATGTCAGCTACAAAGATTTGGTATGCAAACTCCACCATCTGGATTCTGTTGTTCCTTCCATATTCTTCCAGTGACTCTGAGCTTCAGCTCCTTCCTATCCCCACCAGAGAAAAATAGGGCCATGTTTCGTTGAATAATGAGGCCATCATGACTATCCCTAACTTTCCGGTGGCTATCCCGAACACTTCTAGGCATACCCTCCCAGATGAGTTTCCTGCCATTGGCCCCAACCTCTAGGCTATAGCTATAGTTCCGAGCCTCATTCTCATCACCCATAAAACGAAGGAATGCCATGTACACAGGAGCCATCCCAAGCTGGAAAGCTTCAAAGTGGAGGCAGAAGTACTGACCAAAACAATGAAATACCTATCACAAAAAATATTGACAAACAGAAAAATCAGAGACAGTGAGGACTGGGGAATATATGCTAGATTACACTACATTTGCAAACCAGAAAATGAATCAACATTAATTTGTACCTATACATCGCAATTCAACATTAAAAAGGGAAAACAAAAGGAAATTGTGTTAACAGCAACGTATATTATCTGATATACTTACTGTGAGCATCCAGGTTGCATTCTCTACTTCCCTGGGATTTGATTTCACATATCTGTGGTTGAATGTGCATCCTGTGTGCATGTCCACCTTATGATCGTCCCTCAAATGAGCAACGAGGAAGGGAATATCCCCAACAACAGAACACTCTGATCCAGCATAAGGACAACTGTATGGCCTAAAATTGCATACAGTCTCATGCTTAAGCTTGCTGTAGTATGGAAATATTTCTGGACATCCAAGGGAATAGTACTTGCATGGTAACTCAAGTGATTCAGCCACCTTCTCCAAGGCTAGGCACCTGATATCTCCAAGCTCTTGTCTACAAGTGGGGCACCGGTTGTGTACCCTTGTTTTACATGTGGAACACAGCGTGTGCCCATTGTGGCACTGCAAATCAATCAACTTGTTACAACGTTTATGCCCCATTTTGGCAAATACATACAAGTTTTGCACCTTGAATAAAAACAATATCAACTTTTGCACACATCAAATGAGGTATAGCCAACGTTTTAAAGACAAGAACAAATTTTGGCAAAGTAAGACAATACATGTAGACATGATATTTACATGGCATGTGTTCTGAACATATTACAGGTGTCCTGCAAATTGAACCAAATTTTGGTAACTTGCTAAAACCAAATACATGACTCAATTCTTCAAATGCATAAAACAAAATAAAAACAAAAATTTCACAATATAAGAAATTCCCTATCACAAATTGCAAGTATTGCCGTAATTACACAATCATCATTCAAGAGTCGCACCAATTCCGAATCTCCAATCAAAACAGACACAAGCAAAGGTTTTACAATTATAACCCCTTCCATCATGTAAGGAAAATCCAAACTCCAAAATCAAATCCGAGGTATTTTGCTCTCCCTCACCAATCCCCCATCGAATCTGATTATGCAAATGGGATCAATCTAACCCCAGAAACAAAACTTACAAACAGAACTCATATGATACAATGCAAAATAAGATTTAAGAGAACATACAAAAAAAAAAAAAACCTAAATTGGCAAAAGGACAAACCTGATGAATTGGGGGGTACATTGAATTTGTACATACAGGGCATTCCAGCAACTCATGGACGCTGGTTGCAGGAGTTATGGCATTGGGACCCACAGAATTGTTGTTATTGGCTCCTCCATTGCGTGGTTTTGTGGAAGGAAACTCAGAATGATGGTGAGGGTGGATCTCATCCTCGTCCATGCCATCCGAGGATGACACACACTCGATGCTTTCCAAGTCCATCACAACCCACCAAAACCCTCCACCTCTGAAGAAGGAACCAAAATAAAAGAGAAAGAAAAAAGAAAAAAGGAGAAATACCCAGTAATCAAAATCGGATTTTTAAGCCAAATTAATTACCTGGGTATTCCCCTTTTTTTGGTTTCAACCTTCTATCCCCTCAATTCTCTCTCTCTTTTGTTTTTTTCTTTTGCTTTCCTGGAAAATTTTACCAGGGAAAAAAAGAAAGAAGAGAAGGAGAACAGAGAAGAAAGATGATGGGAATGGAGAGAGATAAATGTGTGACAAACCAAACAACTCCTTTCCGAGGAAGAACAGGTTCTTTTCTTCCGGGTCTATCTCTTTCTCTCTCTATGGAGGTTCAAGTTTTGGGTCGTGTGTGCAGAGAGAGACAGGGAAACGAGAACCGTTAAATTTCAGAAATTAGATAATGCAGGTATTAATCCAACGGTAACTAAGTTTAGTCTGATGCGTAATTTCTAATTTGTTTATCCTAAAAAATAATTAATATAAATATTTCAATATTAATTCTTTTGAGGGGGAAGCTTTTATCTTTATTTTTTTCTAAAAAAGGGAAAAATCTTTAATTCTAAGACTCTATCCATGGTCCATACATATTTTTTTATATTAAATCCATAAATAATCAAGGTAATAAAATTTAAATAGTTATCAACTATACTCATAACTCATGGCACTAATTTTAATTTTAATTATTTGCTCAAAACAATACGATCTATGTTATTGAGGAAACAAAATGAGATAAAAGTTTAATGCAGTAAAAAATTTTCGGATAAAGTATATTTTTTGTCCCTAAAGTTTGATAAAAGTTTTAAAAATATCTCTAAGTTTTATTTTGTTTCAATTTTATCTCAACAAATTTCGATTTACATCAAATATACTCCTGACGGCTAATTTTTCAAAAAATTTAAAATCGATTCAACAATTTCATAAGAACAACTCTCAACACAAACAAATAAAGCATAATTTTCATGTATTATTATTAGATTGGTTTTAAATTTTTTAAAAATATAACCATCGAAAATATATTTGATGCAAATCATAAATTTTTTGGACAAAATTAAAACAAAATAAAACTTAAAAATATTTTAAAAATTTTGCCAAATTTTAGAAACAAAAAATATTCTCTACCCAAAATTTTAAAAATTATCAAATCATATCAGGTGATTATTTACTATCATATGGCAATTACTTGAAAGTTTATTAAATTAAAATGTAAGATCAGCATTACATTTTGTATTAATAGTGTATGAATTTTAATCTAAACCTAATTACTTGAATTTGATACTCTCTCCCCGTTTTATTTTGCTTTTGTTAGAAGCAAGGTTTTTTCACTTAAGTTTTTATTGGAAGCAATGATCATTATTTTAGTGGTCTACTTTTGTGCATTCTTAATAATCTCCGCCAAGTAAACAAATAGTACTTAGTATGACTCTGAAAAAAATTCAAAATTTTAAACCCAATCTAAATCAGATCATTTAAAAACAATCAATATTAAATAAAAAAATTCCAAATCAAATAATTCATTTCTCTTTTTTTTCCATCCTGTTGTTTCTGTTGTCTGCATTTATTGTCTCCACGGCAGCCGGCACTGGAGCAGGCAGCTGGCACCGCGTCGTTCCTCCGCTTCTTCTGCCCTTGCTGCCGCCTCCTGTGCCTCTTTGGATCGTCGCCGCGCCGCTGCTTTGTTCTGCCGTCTACTGTTCCGCCGTCCACCTTTTCTCGCTGTGACCCAGCTCTGTTCTTCTTCTCTGAAAGCTCGCTTCGCGGTGCAGACTCTAGTGCTCTGATATTTCTCGTCTTCTGAACTTCCAATCCAAACATGTTAGTTGAATTACATAATACAACAGTTATATTATAACACTTGCCTTTAATAGAACTCCTGTTTTATTTATGTACAGAGATTAGGCAGCTTAGGCCACATTTTTTATTGTTAAAAGATCTTTATAGTTTTTAGTTCATATAAGTGCAAAACCAAAAGAAATGCATTATTAACAAATAATTATCAAACCAAAGACCTCTTTATTCAAGTTAAAAAGCAGTCGCTCACCTTGTACGATGTCCATGAATAAAATCACCATACTCTAAAACAGAAATCTTTGCATCTTTAAATGCGAAAACCAAAATGCTAAACACAGCCATGGATTCAGCATTACCATGTAACCTGAATCACACGTACAAACCAAAACACCAAATCATTAGTGAATCCAACAGATTAAAGTAACATATCCCTTTGTTCCAATAAGGTATATCAATAGAGACTAGCTAACCCACAATGTGCTGATTACTAGAAAAAACAAAATGCCAAGGTTACAAGCTAAATTCATGAACATAATATTTCATATGAATTTCCCCTATAACAATTATTTTCCTTTGGTTGCAAGTTGCATTAGAACAAATTAACTCTAATTGTATCTATATCTCTCTTTATTTAGGGTCAGAATAGGTCAATTCATAACCTAGGATTATATACGAAGCAGCAAAATAATAATACCAACAACAAATAGGAGATCGATTCATAACCTTAACCTATGCCACATGACAACACAGTGAATAAATATATAGAATAGTTAAAGGGGAGAAAAAGTTATATCAAGGCCCTGTATATATAATGTTGTATAAATAAACATATAGAATAGTTATTGGGGAGAAAATTGAAACATTAAGGGTATCTTAATCAAATTAAACGTGACAGTACCTAATTAACACATTGGGGACATACGCTATAAATAACATAAGATAACAGACAAAGAAAGCGAGTCATGTTTGTTGCAACATCAACTACCACAGATCACTTATCGATATTCTCAGTAAGTCAACATACTTCCTTGAAGTAGATTCATAGCAGAGTTGCAGCATCATAGCTTCTCAGTCAACCTGATCATGAATGAATTTACAGTGGAAGAATCAAGAAGAATCCATGATGAGTCAAACAACTCATGGAAGAACTCTGCTCCAATCTCCTCAGCAGCGTTTCTAAACGCAATCCCAAATGCATTCCCCTGAGTTCCGATCAGGCGAGGCTTCCCATAAACGCCTACAATCAAAATCCTATTGGGTTCTTGAGACGAGCAAGCACAAAGCAAAGGTTTCATCCTTGCCCTCTTCTCTCTCAAAGCATCCATAAGGAAATAACAGAATTTAGTCAAAGCCTGCGGATAACCAAGCAACTTGGTGTCAGTCGAATCCTCAAGCTTCACCCACCGAACTTCCTCCCACTTCTTATGCACCCATTCTTCGCAATCGCAGTGCTACCTTGCCTTAGAATAGCTCTCTGAATCCTAATTGCGTGTTGCATCCCGGCCTTGAGCTTATCAAGATTGCTTAAAAGACAATGCATCGTAAGCCACCCCGAATTGCTTGGATGCACAAGAAACATCTGATTTCAAAAACGATTCAAGAAGGGCAGTCACTCAATACACCACATCCACGGCAGACACCCTTGAGCTATACCCATGTATCCTCAAGAAACCCCTATAATAGAAATCAGTGAGTCCATACTCTGGCAAAAACCGCTCAATTCATGTTTAATCTTCTTCTTTACCTCCATACTCATGTACTGGAACTTCTGCTGGAAATCCACGAGCGCAAACCCCATCCTAGCTAGCAGAAGGTTCAGCTTCTTGACCCCATTATCGCTCCAAGTCTTCAACTTGGTTGCAATGTAAGATGAGCACAACATTGAATCAAGCAAGCTCCACTCCTTCAACAACGTAAGCCTAAGCTCATCCTCACAAGCAATCTTGCACGAATGTGGCGCCCGTATCCTAGTCCCATCCTTGAGAGTAACTGATGTAACCACATCCAAGTTGCCAGCACATCTAATTCAGTCCTCTAGCTCTGCCACACCGTCACGGTAACTCTCATCACTCAACCTCTCATGAACAAACTGGTCAGTAAGAGACACACAAGACAACCACAACACTTCATTGGTGTTCTTACGTAGTGAATCAGCCAGTTCATACATCAAACACCCGGAAGGCTTCCCGTGAAAAGTCCCCAACTTATAATACTTCTTAACCTGGTTCTTAAAAAGCTGAACCGGATCAGAATCCGAAACCCTTCTCCTCTTTCTCCTAGACCCCTGTTCATCTTCATCATTGTCGCTATTTTCGCTATCTTCCTCATCCAATTCATCCGAATCCTCTTCGGATTCTTCCACTTCATTGCCTTCCCTGCACATGTAGCTCGCATTGGCCAACTCAGCAAGGGTAATATCAAAACTGTAAACAAGATCCGCTATCTTCTCATCCTCATTAGTAAACAAAACAACTACCGATTCATTTTCTTGGCTGATATTGTTGAGATGGATGCGACGGTGGCTATCAACAACAAAGACACGGGCAGAGGGTGGCAAATTGAGAGTCTTCTGTAGGTCCCTGTGGCAGCCCCAGTTGATTAAGAGCATTGCGACATAGTCACCAGTTTCGGCGGCAGAGGCAAGCGTGGGGCCGGCATAATTATGGATCTCGTTGAAGGAAGAGACCGGATAGCAGGCGTATTGAAGGCCGTCGGACTCGAGGATGTGGAAGATGATCTTGAGGGTGCAAAGTGAGTCAACATCGGAGGTTGAAGGGAAGATGAGGAGTGGCGTGGAGGGCGACTTGGATGCTGACTCCCGCAGCTTGTTATAGAAGGAAACGGCCGTTTGCTCTCTCACCATAATAATAACAACCTACAATCTCATCACATTATAATTAAAGAACGAAAGAAATATAATTTAAAATAAAGGCAGATGTACCAAGTACCAACACAATATATAGAACTGTATTATATACATATTTTTGTAAACAGTACTATTTACAGTGAGCTTTTTGTTATCAACCATCAATGATTATAAAATATTTATCTAACCACAAAAAGATAAATGAAAAGGTTAAACTCAGTGGCCAGCTACTTTTCATTATTTTCCACATTAAGAACCAATAAGATGAGGGATCCATGGATAACACCTACACCAAATGATATTAATCTTGGATGTTGCTTATCCCAGATATAATCACCTCAAAATCATCAAGATTCAGAGCAAACAAGCACAAAGATGTAGGATAAACCCTTAAGTGCAACAGATTACAGAGAGGGAGAGAGTATCAAACCTGAAGTGAAGTGAAAGTTGAGGAGGAGGAGGAGGAGGGGCAACTGGGGCTGCAGCGGCGATGCTGTTGACGGCAGACGGCGACTTCTTTTGAGCTGACGCGCTGGGGAGACACAACGGCAAGGCAGAGCGCAGAACAGTGGACGAGGTGGGCGAATGCGACAGCAATAGCTACAATCTGTTTGTTGCCGGGTAAAGTTCCAAGAGATTAGACCAAATGCACCAATATTCTATCTAGTAAGTTGATTTACCTATCATATAAAAAGAATATAAAATTTGAAAGAAAGCAATTATAATAACAATCATATAATTATTAGCTTCTTTTTTGACACTCATTTGTAATTGAAATTTGTTTCATATTACGAAATTCAATTTAACAGTGAATCAATCATTAAAAGATGGATAATGAAAATGTCTTATTTGGAGCATTGAACTGAAATATTTAAAGGCAAAAAAATAATGAATGGTCCCACACTCCCCACAAGGAAAAATAGTAATGAACGGACAAAACAACGCATTCTAATTGCTATAATAAAATAAAAATGAACAATCTTAAACTATAAATAGATTTTGCCTCAAGCTATATGATTCATTTAGTCTACTAAGTGCATTTCAGAAAACTAAACTTAACACCTTAAATAAAATTTAAAAAAAAAAAAACAGAGAGGAGTGACAAAGTACTGGGAAGGTTAGTACAATTTTGGTGAACAATTTGTGTGCTGTTTTGAAATTCCAACATGCATGTACAAGTTACTTCTTCAATTTAGAAGCATCAGTAAGAACATTCCATTTTTTCCTTTATTAAGTCTCACATTTAAATAAATATTGTTACTTTTTTCACACGGTTATTTATTTAAAAAATCCATAACTATTCAATAAAGTTTCCTCCACAGTTATACAGCATCAATCAAGAGTCAAGACCTACACTACTCAAAGATTCATTATTGACCCCTTAAAAAATAACATTAAAACACACCTCTTTAATTTAAGCTTAACTCAAACCTCAATCCAGATAACACCATAACATTTAAGTGTGACTTTGAAATGTTCTTTAAGTGCTGCCAATGCCATCAATTAATTCAAATAAAGGAAATTCATTAAAGATATTCCTAATTGCAAGCATCAGAGGGTAATGAACTAATGATATCATACCTCAAGAAGAGACCCTCCAGTCAAAACTGTTGCACCTTCACTCTTGGTAGTTGAAATAAACGTGAGAACTTTATGATACTGAAACAACCATACAATTCAAAATTTAGATTTTTGCTAAATGCTTCAATCATTTATATAGATTTTCAAGTTACAAAACAACAAAGAAATCTGATCCAAGCAATTAAAGATATAGCCAACCAAGTTACAGGACAGATTTGGCATAATATTTCTTACTTGAAAACTCTAAGTGGATTTTATCCTCATTGATTAATAGTTATGTATACATACTGTTTTAATTTATTTAATAAACTAAAAGAATGGTCAATCATCCATTCATAGGAGACGGGTATTGAATAATATATATTCTATGCTTAGCAATTGTTTCTCTTCTAGTGACATGTAAATAGATAGAGAACTATTATGTATATTCTGATTTATCTGCCCCCTCTCTATCTCTCTCTGATCTCTTTTCTTTTATAATAATATATAGCAGAAAGCAAAGCCTTGCAGCTTGTATTATGGCATATCAATAGATAAAAATGAGACAGCATAAAACATGCAGGGTGAAACCAGCAGCCATGTCTGTGTATGTGAATCAATGACTGATATAACACATATTTCTATAGACCACAGCTAGATAAAGCTTAGCTCGTTCAATAAATCAATATAATTCCTTCATTATGAAACACTAATACACAACGCTTAATTTGTCAAAGACCATTATGAAATCTTATACCTCCTTTTCTTTACAGTTTGCCAAAATTTGTCTACAGTAGTAGACACGGCCGAGAACAAGGGAAAATGCATGGAAAAATCTATCACTTTCACCGTTGCTACAATAATAGTTGGAATAAACACTGAATTTTAACATGCATATTTGACAAATTAGTTTCATGCGACCAATCTGTTTCAAAAAGACTTAAATAATAAAAATCTAGACTAAAATTGTTAAAAAGAATTAAAGACTAATCTATTTTTGGTGGTGCTAAATGCAGAGGTGGAGAATGCAGGGTTTTAATGGTGTGGCAGAACCTATAACCTTAAAAATCAGAAACAATCAAGGTTGTGAGAACCGAACCGGTCGAGTGATTAGTTCAATGGTCCAACAAAAGTCAAACCGTAGTTGAAACGGTTTAATTATATATAAAATACAATTATTAAAAGTTCAATATATAATTTCAAAATGCATAATGTTTCATCTTCAAAATAAAAAATTTCTAATTAGTTTCGAATCAACAAGCCAACAACTAAGAAATTAACTCAGGATCAGAACAGTAGTACAAAATTAACTAAGAAAGTTAAGAACAATCAACAATAATTGGAGCAGAACAAAAACAACAATCAACAATCAACCCCTGGTTTTGTCCAATAGTTACATATAGTGATACAAATGCATGTATTTTGAAAAACTCTCTTCATTGTTCCAGTAACAGAAAAGCTTAAGGAAGCTAGAGTCTAGAACTGAACAACTATATCTGAGGTTTGAGGTGTTAAACAACCCAATCAAAAGAGTGAGTTCGGAAATGAAAACACTTCTATTCTATCACTAGCATAACTATCTTCATCAAGGCACACTCACATTCAATTAAATAAAACATATCTCCTGCTACAGCCTACAGGACCTGTAGATTTAATAAACAAAAGATATATCATGTATGCATTGTGGCAATTCAGAAATGGAATAAACATTTAGAAGGATAATATATTAATATTAGCCTCAACTAATATGAAAGAGCAAAAGCTAACTTCCAACACCTAATATTCCATGATAGTTGTTTACAAAGTCAAAATGATGGAGCCTTAAAATGAAAGATGTGTTGTGCTTCAGAAAAAAAAAAAAGGAATACAAATAAAATTTCATCTCGGTGAATCACAAGTTCAACAAAGTTAAGCAACAATCTCAAATTCTCAATCGTTGTGTATCAGTCGAGTATCAAGAAAAGTTCAACAGAATCATTCAAACCATTATTTCAGAAAATCAGCAACTCAGAACAAGACAGAGAGCGAGAGAGAGCTCGAAGAGGGACGTTGAGCTCGGACAAAGACAGGGAGAGAGAGAGAGCGCTCGAAGAGACGACGACCGACCAACCTTTGGCGAAGGCGACGCCACGAGCTCACGCAAACCTTCCTGCGACGACGAGGAGAGGAGAACGATGAGAAGCGGGCCGAGCAGAGCTTCCACACGCGAAGCGGCACCCATGGTCTGTCCCCGCCGGCGGCGACAGCACCCTCTACCGGAGGAGAAGAGTTCGGCGATGACTTTGAAGATGGATGGTGGCTGCAGGTTGCGTTCGAACTTCGAAGGAGGTTCGGGGACTAGGGTTCTTCAATCTTCATTCTTCATTCTTCAGAGTTGAGAGAGAAAGAGAGAACTACGCCGTTTTGAGGGTATACTACCGAACCAGTAACCCTCAAAAACATAAAAATTAGATTACCTTGAAAAGCATGGTCTTTCACTCTTTCAGTCTTTTATGAGAAAAACATAGCTATCAAAAACTGAATCTATAATGGATTTGGTCATACAATTAAATCAATGATTTAATTGATAGGTTAATGATTTATCCAATTGATCTGGATATAATTAAATAAAAATATACAATTATAAAAAAAATTAAAATATATATCTTTACAACTATATTAATAATAAGATGAAAAAAATTTGATAGTTGATAGCAGTTAAATAACAATTTAATTAAACTTAAACGATTTTTAATTATCAACTTTATATGAAGTTAGGGATAATTTGACTTTATTTTTTAGCTTATAGTTGGTCAAAAAAGTGATTTAAGTGTCTCCAAGTGCTCTGCTAGGGCAAACTAGTGCTCATTGAGTCGCAAACATATAGGATTCAAATCCTGATCTAAACTGGTGTGTAACACCCAATATGGATCAACAAAAGAAGTTGCTGGAAGGAGGAAACAACCAAAACAGAACGGATAGTGATGAGGAGGCAGAGGAGGTAGTGGTTCTAGAGGAGGCGGATATTGAAAGAGGCATAAAGGCATGCTCAAAAAGTCTGCTGGGAAGAATTATTGCTGATAAACCCTTCTCTTCAGAGACTCTGACTAATGTCTTGAATGTTATTTGGAGAAGACCAGAGGGACTTAGGGTTGCTGAATAAGGAAGGAACCATTTTCAATTTTTTTTTCAACAATGAATTGGATATGTTGAGAATAGAAAAGGGATCACCTTGGCTATTCAAGGATCATATCCTTCATGTTAAACAGTGGAAGGAGGCTGATCAGATAGAGGAGACTCTGATATGCAGGTTCCCAGTGTGAATGCAATTATGGGGCCTACCTGAAAGCTTTAAAACTATGAAGGTGGGGAGAAAACTTGGAGGAAGTGTTGGAAAGGTGATTGATGCTGGATTCTTTGAGGTAAAGGGCAAAGAATCGAGAATATTAAAAGCAAAGATAGAAATAGAGGTTGACAAAAAGATCAGAGATCACCTCAAAATACTGGGGCCAAGTCAGCAGAAGATTGAAATGGGACTGAGGTATGAACACTTAGGAACATTTTGCACTTATTGTGCAAGGCTGGGGCATGATGCGAAACACTGCCAAGTGCTAATCGGTGACTCTAAAGAGGGTAATGCAAAACAGGACCGTGTCAGAGAATGGGTGAGGGCAGATCAACTCGGGAAGAGGGTAGTCATCATAGAGGAAGATCAAAATCCTGCAGCAGACTCAACCAATAATGCCAAAAATTCAAATAAGAAAAAGCCAAAGCCAGCTTGGCTAGTCAATTGCTTCTCAAATCTCTCAGTGAGTGAAAATAGAAATAAGGGGGAGCAAGAAAAACATGGAAACAACCAGCCAGAAAAAACGAAAAACATGAGGATGGAGGATAAAACAGGGGGAGTCAATACAATAACTGAGGTAGCGGATTCTCAAACAATCTTCACTGACATAACCATGCCAATAAACATGACGATAAATAGGGGCAGGGAAGAGGTGCAGCCGGAGTGTCTTAATGCTAATCAAAACTTGAAAAAAATGGCGAGAAGAAAAGTCAATGAGTACGCTCAGATTACTGGTGCAAAACATGCCAATGATGATAAGGAAAATGATGCTGATCCAAAAAGAATCTGTGTGAAGATGAATCAAATGGATGTCACTAAGGTGGAGGATGCCAGCCTTCAAATGGCATCCAAAGAGCCATGAGACTACTAATATGGAATTGTCAAGGTTTGGGAAGACCCCTGACAATCCATAACCTTAAAGGGATTAATAAATCCCACTCCCCCGAGATTGTTTTTTTTTTTAAGTGAAAGCAAAAATCAATCTTGACAGGTAGAGTCAAAGATGAGAGACTGTGGTCTGACAAAGTGGCATATAGTGGATCCAAATGGTAGGGTTGGTGGCTTAATTATAGCATGGAGGGAAGGAGTTGACGTTGATATTGTGGAGGCAGAAGAATTCTATATAGTAGCAAGGGTCAAAGATAATTGCAGGGGAGAGAGCTGACTATTCGTTGGTGTGCATTTGAGCCACAATGATCAGCTTAGGAGCGTACAATACAACACTATTTCGGCAATGATCCAACAACATCGTGAGAGAGTTGTCGTTGCTGGGGACTTCAATGCAATAACCAGTCCTAATGAAAAGGAGGGAGGAGGTGAAAAATCCCCAACATCTATTACAAATTTTAACTGTTTTATTGGGGAAAATATGCTGGTAGATCTTGGAATGGTTGGTAGAAGGTACACTTGGAGTAATCGGAGGAGGGGGGAGGAGCTAATTCAGGAGAGATTAGATAGATTCCTAGCATCAGAGGAATGGATGCAGCTATATACCAACCCAATGGTGCTTCGACTCTCGAAAACGGGCTCAGATCATGCTCCCTTACTACTGGACTCCCATCCTCAGACTGAGAGATCAAAACGTAGATTTAAATTTCAAGATCGGTGGTGTGATTTGGAGGAAGTTAGACACTTAATAGCAGATGTTTGGAAGACCTCTTTTGTTGGTTCAGCTATGTATATAGTGGCTAAAAAGATTAAATTATGTCGGCACAAACTTGTCCAATGGAAACAAAGCAGCAACTCCAATTCAAAAAAAGCCATTGACCAATTAACTATTGCTTTAGAAGAGCTTCGAGCAGGAGGTGTTCAGGGAGGTATTGAGTTGCTTGAGTTAGAACAGAAGTTAGAGGAAGCCGTGCTTAACGAAGAACGCTATTGGAAAAAAAAATCCAGAATCAAATGACTCAAGGAAGATGATCGAAATACAACCTTTTTTCACCGGAAATTCAAATGCCGAAACCGAAGAAATAAGATATGGAGATTAATTGGCCCGAATGGAGAGGCAGCTTCCACTCATCAAGGGATAGCAAACATAGCAGAGGAATATTTTCGAGGGATTTTCACTTCTTCAAACCAGGCAGACCCAGAACCTTATTTTGAGGACTTTGAGCCTAAGGTTACAGCCCACATGAACCGAAGGCTTCAAAGACCTGTATCTATTGAAGAGGTGAAGCGTGCCACCTTCAGTGTTCACCCCCAGAGTGTTCCGGGAGATGATGGAATGACAGCCAGATTTTTTCAGAGGCACTGGGACATTGTTGGGGCGGACATTTTATAGGGCTGTTCGTAGCTTTTTTGGAGGAGGAAGAATTCTGAAGAGGTTTAATCACACTCAAATTTGTCTGATCCCCAAGACCGCTGATGCTAGCTACATGAACCAGGTAAGGCCGATTAGCCTATCTACAGTTATGTATAAGATTATCTCCAAAGTCTTGGTCCATAGACTACAAGGGTATATGCATTCCTTAGTGAGTCCTAATCAAAGTACTTTTATTAAAGGCCGTTTGATTTCTGACAATATTCTTATCGCACATGAATGTATGCATCATCTAAAAACTAAGAGGACTGGTTTGGAGCTGAAATGGCTATCAAATTAGACATGAGTAAAGCATACGATAGAGTTGAATGGAGGTTTTTGTGGTTCATTATGGGCAAACTTGGTTTTGGAACAAGGTGGATTGACTGGATTCGTGAACTTGTATCAACTGTTTCTTATTCTGTTATTGTGGAAGGACAACCTTTTGGCTATTTTAAGCCAGAAAGAGGTATCCGACAGGGTGACCCTCTTTCCCCCTATCTTTTCCTATTATGTGCAGAAGGACTCTCTTTTTTGCTACACAAAGCAGAGCAAAACAGACAAGTTTCAGGTATTCAAGTTAATCGGCGGTGCCCTGCCATTAATCACCTATTATTTGCAGATGATTCCATTATTTTCTGTAAAAATTTAGAGGATAATTGTGAGAACATTCTTAATTTGCTGAACTCATATGAAGGGTATAGTGGTCAACAAATCAACTTGGACAAATCAGCGGTGTTTTTTAGTAATAACACTCCTCCCCACGTTCGAATTCAAGTGGCAGGTAAACTAAATATCCATCATATTGGAGCTCAGGACAAATATTTGGGTCTTCCTTCTCTTATTCACAAGTCCAAAAGAGAAACCTTTAGTGAAATTAAGGAAAAGGTTAGGAAGAAGGTTAACGAATGGCAGCAAAATTTATTATCAACAGGAGGCCATCAGGTTTTGTTAAGAGCAGTTGGTGAGGCAGTGCCGATTTATACACTTTCTTGTTTTAAATTACCAGACACACTATCTGAAATCCACAGTATTTTGACAAATTTTTGGTGGGGTCAGAGAGGTAATGAAAGACGTATGGCTTGGATCAGCTGGAACCAAATGACAAGGCCAAAAAAGGAGGGAGGTCTTGGGTTTAAAGATCTTAGAGCCCAAAACCTAGCTCTACTAGGCAAACAGTTTTGGCGAATCACAACAAAGCCTCAATCTATTCTAGCTCAGATATACAGGGAAAAGTACTATCGATATGGCAATTCAATGAATGCTGAAGCAGGAAACTCACCTTCGTGGGGATGGCGAAGTATGTTGGAGGGCAGAAAGATTGTTGAGAAAGGCCTCAATTGGAGAGTAGGTTCCGACTCTACAATTCGAATATTTGCTGACCCTTGGCTACCTCCTCCATATCCAATGAGCATTGCTCCTGAAATGAGCACACATTCTAATTCTAGTCAGCACATATGGGTTAGGGATCTTTTGACAGAAAACAGAGAATGAAAACAAGACATATTAAATGAAATCTTTTCACCTGAAGTAAGAAGCAAAATCCAATCAATTAAGCCAATAGAAGGGAACGATGTTCTGCAATGATTACTTAATAAATCCAGATTGTATGATGTGGCTTCAGGCTATCAGATAGCATATCAATTTTTTCATGCAGAACCAGAAATAGAACTTGGAGAGAACCCAAGTACCTCAGTTTGGAAAGATCTCTGGAAGAGAAAAATACCTCACAAAGTCCAAATTTTCATTTGGAAATGCCTCCACGAACGGATACCGGTCTTATCCCTTCTGCACCAACGATTCCCTTCCACAAGCCCTAACTGTCCGAGGTGTCAACTGGAAGAAGAAACCATCAATCACTGCCTGACCCAATGCCCTGGAACGAGGTTCTTCTGGGAGCAGAGCCCATTCAACACTAACACGATCAACCACAACTTTCCAAGCTTCCGTCAATGGTGGAAAATGTCACTGTCAGCGTTGCAAAATAGCCATGGAAGTGGGAGAAAGATAGATCTTCTTGCTTGTCTTTGTTGGAATATTTGAAAAGCAAGAAATAGACTAATCTTCGAGAATCAGAACTCAGATCCACTGAAAATTTATTCAACCTCGTTGAGATTACTTGGTGAAGACCAAAGATCATCTGTCATCGCTCTTTGACTCAACCTCTATTTTCCCTTTCCTATTCTCTCTCTGTTTCTTTATTGCAGTTTTTTTTCGTTAGTATGGCTAAAGTATTGAGGCAATTAGTGCTTACTGGGAGAACCCCACTTTCTTTCTTTATTGTCGTATAACTTGGACATATGTTTACTCATTTTATAATGAATAAATTTAATATCTTTGGAAAAAAAAAACTTTACATGAAGTTAAGTGCATAAATTTTCACTTAATAATAATCAAATATCAATTCTAACACATAATTAATAATACAAAAATAAATAACAAATTAATTATTAGTATAAAATATTTTTTCAATTTAAATAAATAAAAAAATAAATGATTAACAAATTAAAAATCGAATTCAAATCTATTCTTACAACAGCAAATTTATTTCATTAGTACTTTTCAACAACAAATTACATTATGATAATTTTCAATAACAAATTTTTTTATTTGTAGTAGCCACCAAAAAGTTTCTCTTATTACTCCTGCATTGCCTATATATTATGTCCTTTGTTTTTTCTTACTACATAATATGGCTAAAAAAATTGGATATGAAAGTAAAATGAGTATTATACCTTAACGTGATAATTTTTGGTATTTTTTAAAACTATAAGAGGTACATAAATCGGGTCCGAGTACAGAAATCGGACGGTTCGATTCCTGTACCTCTTCAAAATCGGACGGTCCGATTTGTACTTTGTACATTAAATCATCCCACATTTTAGAAAAATATCACAAAAGACCACAATTTAAAAAAACATCATTGTTAATCCAATATTAAAAATAAAAAAGTGACATAATGTGATGATAAATTGATAGCTATTATTTATTGAAACTTAATTCTTCTTTTAGAAAAGGAATGCCTTGGTTGAATTCTCGCTTTGCTGTCATCAGTATCAAACTAGATCATTCTGTATCTTTGTTCCGTTGACCGTTTCATTCGTCACTTACTGGTTGACTTCATATTTGATTAATAATCTAAAGAAAATTGTTGTTACTATTTCGTTAAGATTTGGGTTTGAAACCTGCATTATAATGCATTTCATGTGTGTGAGTTTATGTCTTACTAATAAGAGATGCTGGATCCATAAAATTGGTCATTAATCAGAGAAGAAGAGGTAATGGCATCATCACAAGAGAGGGGTGCTTATAGAGCTAATTGTTTTGCTCAAGCCTCCTAATTCTTCTCATTGGCCGCTTGATGATCATAATCTGAAAACCAACAGCAAGTTATTCATCTAGGCATCGATATTCATGTGCCGTGTATCGTTAACTTTACGTCTAAATAAAGTGATACTGTGCTAAATCATAATTAATAATAGAACAAGTGTCAATAATGATTTTATTTTGTTGATATTTATTAATTGATTTTGGAAAGTAACAAACCGTCCAATTCATGTTAAAAAATATCTTTATCACATAGATGGAAACTCCAACTCAATCCACCATATAAAAACTGACCCAAAGAAAATGAGCCCTCTTCTTTTATTATTGCTTCTTTTAAAACCTATTAGCAATGTCGTATTAAATATTACTTACTAACATCATCACAGACGAAGACATATGTTGTTTTGATTCCATTTTCACTTTTCCACCGCTTCTCTTTTAGGTATGTACTATGTACGCGTGGGTTGGCCTTGCTTAGGTACCATACTTGTTAGTTGATATTGCAATACACCAAATCCTAATACGACTATATTAAGTATACACCAAAATCAATTATCAAAATCAACCACCAGTACAAAATACATATTAGAATATAAATATATATTAAAAATAAATTAAACAACACATATGAGAAAGTATAGGGAGCCAATGGCCTAAGCGTACAATGTGTTTGAACCTTGGTGAACCCCAAAATCAGCTTTTTATAACAGATGTTTATTATCCCTGGTATCCGGATGGTTATTCTGGATAGTATGAGTGATATTCATTTTATTTATAAACTAAAGATTTAGCCCATTGTACACATTGTACGCTTAGGCTATTAGCTCCCTAGCACTACCTTGTTTATATACAAATACATTAATGGCTGATTTTGATGTACCAATAGTATTTTTGGATCCTCATAATAGATAGAAACGAAGAATCATGAAGATATCTCCATCATAGTGATCTAACTAAATCTCTTTCTATTTCTAAAAAATTGGAATATTTTTTTGGATACATCTAGGTAAATATTAAAATCAACTTTCAAACTTTAAACGTATGAATCGTTAGTTCATTAATTATGAGTTGATTTTATTATTTCACTATCAACATTGTATAAAATTTAACATCAAGGTTTAAAAAAGTACAATGAACCCGACGGCTTAAGTATTGTTCAATGAATCATTAAAATAGCCACCAAACTTCACTTATAATTTTTGCCCACTAATTCATTATGCAGCAGATGATGTACCCGTGTGAAGGAATTATGAACTTTTCTAGAGCGCACTCTAAATAAAATTCCCCAAACAAGAAACAACTCACCCCTTGTTTCAGTATTCAATAAATTATGTAAAAGGCATTGGTGGGGCAAAATGCCAAAATCTAAGTGATGCACTTTGCTCCATCAATTCTGCACAAAACTTGTGTACATGAATCAGGTATTGTACACTAAAAAAGTGGTATGGGACAATTAGTTTACCTTGCTGTAATTTGTTGGAATGACCATAGAAGCTAGAAAGTTACTATAAGATATTACATTATGTGACTTGGACCCTTCTATATTATTCAAGAAATGTATCAACTTGCTATGTACAAAGATAAATACAGCAATGGATTACATGCTTGCAACAATGGAAGGAAGTTCCGCCTCTGCTTCGTGCTCTCCGGCCGGTGCCTCTGTGGCCTACATGCAGAATAAGCATGATTAGGGATTTAATTAAAAAGAACCATCGTGGAAACTGTGATGCCATTTCAAATGATGCATACCTCTGAAATATTCTTTTGAGCTAAAAGATAACGCTCCAATGCACCTTTGCCATAAAGGATCTTGGCCCCTTTCCCACGCTCCTCACCACCAACAGCCCCTTCATCAACAACAACAGCCTCTATAATATCATCTCCTGTTCTTGTATCGGGGATCTGCACAAACATTTAACAAACTAAGCAATACAATAATACAGTTCATGAAAAACACATTCCAATTTGCTAAATTCCTAGTGAAGAGCATAGGTTTGTAGACCAATGCACACCCCATCTAAAATTTCTTGGTCAGGAAGTTACTAGTTTACAAAAAGCCATCTATTCTGACTATGCTTTTCTAAATAAAATAGAGATCCATCAAAATACATGAGTGATATTAACAGTCAACACACGCACTCGATGTCATACATTACATACAAATTATTCATTCAAAGAAAACTAGCATACCTCGTACATGGCATCTACCAGCACACTCTCCAATATTGATCGTAAGCCCCGAGCACCGGTGTTTTTAGATATTGCTTTTCTAGCAATTGATCTCAGAGCGCTTTCTGTAAAATGCAGCTTTACCTGAAAACAAAATAATGTTAATTGTTGTCGAAACAAACAATTTCCAGCCAAAAAGCCTATGAAAAAGTTTCAAAATCTACATGAGAAACCGAATCCCTTTTTCCCTTATAACTATCATGACATATTATCTGTTTCCCTAGATAAAGATGAGAAGGTTCATAAAAGCTTACTCCATTCATGTGGAACATCTTCTTGTACTGCTTCCCTAGAGCATTCTTAGGCTCTGTGAGGACCTATAGAACATATTGAAAAATAGCAAAGTTAGAAGCATCGGTGGCACGCAAAATGACTATTGAAGTTGACAAAAAAAAAACACAAAGCATGTCTTAAGAGAAAATTTCTGCCACCACACAAGCCAGGCTGCCAGGGTCAATCACATTCTTTCTCACCATCTGTTGTTCAATTTTGTAGTCATCAACAGACAACAGGTACTTGATTTACTAACTCATTCATTTGAGAACTCAGCTAAATGGGAGAAGCATTCACAATTTCACACAAGGATTCAGTGACCAAGTTGAATGGTTACTCGAATATAGCCTACCTGAATGAGTTGCTTTTCAGTTAAAGCTGACAAACTGACAAGGATAGGAAACCGCCCAACGAATTCAGGTATTAAACCATATGCAATAAGATCACTACTTTCCACCTGCCAAATATAATTATTTTCAGTGATACAAATGTCCAACCTGAAACTAGTAGATTCATAGAAGCTGGTGTACTTAAAAGAGACATAACATGTGACTTACAGTTCCTAATAAAGTTGATGTAACAGCAGCATCTGTTACACCACCTGTTCTCATGTTTGAACGTACAGGTGCCCCGAATCCAATTGAAGAATCGTGACGCCTAAAATGGAATCAAGGGAATTACTAGTTACAAAGTGTTGCACACCCAACATTATTGATATCATTGGTATTCAATTTACAGCATTTGTCCAACCTTTCTGAGATTGTTTTCTCTAAGTCAACAAAGGCTCCTCCACAAATGAAAAGTATGTTCTTTGTGTCAATCTGTTAAGAGAAATAGATAGCACAGCAGTTGTAAATAATAGGCTCATTCACCGTAGGCCGCTGGTCTCTTTAAGTATACACAAGTAAGTCAACTTGTAGTATAGCATACCTGAATACTGTCACCTCTTGGATGCTTTCGAGCTCCCTTCTCAGGAAGATTGACAACCTTGAATGGAAAGAATGCAACAGATCAATATTACAATGAATTGATAAAGATACAGAAACAAAAAGTAATATAACTAGCTTTGACTTTTTACTGTTTCAACATCATGTTAGCAGCAGTATCAAATAGCTAAAAGATTCACGAGAAGAACTAACCGTTCCCTCAAGCATCTTCAATAATGCCTGCTGAACACCTTCACCAGAGACATCTCTGCTGATGTTAAGGCTCTCAGCCTGAAATATGAAGATCAGACTTAGAAGACAGTGGGAAGAAAAGTTTTGGGATTTTGAAGAAAGAAAAGAAGGGGGGGGGATGTAAGAAAAGGGGAACCTTCTTGGTGATCTTGTCAACTTCATCAATGTAAACAATGCCTCGCTGTGCAGCTTCCAGATTATAATCCGCAACCTGGAAATATATGTATGAAATGTTGATTCAGATGCTATGATTGTTGACTTAAGTATTTCATTAAACTGCAGCTAGTCCATGGCTACATAAACTCAGAAGTAAGACTTAAGTATGGGTTATTATGTTATTTCCGTCTGTTTATTTCAATATACATGTAGCCATTTTAAATATTCAAGCCAGTAATAAAGTTTGTTTAGCAGTGGTATGATTTTTTAAGTTATTGTCGTCTATTTATGTCAATATACATGTAGCCATTTTAAATATTCAAGACACTGTAATCTTCCTCCAACACTCTATGCTACAAAAGCTAAACAAAAAAACCTATTTTCTTCCCAAGATTGAATCACACCGTTTAAACCTGGTCTATATTCCTGCAAAAACTAGTTTTGTTTGGGCTTAATGACAAATCTCAAATTGCTACGGTGTATGAAAATGACAGGTGCTTACGGTGAGTAACTTGTATAATATGGACTCCACATCTTCTCCAACATAACCAGCCTGCACAAAGTTGGCACTGGGGCATTTTCAAATTGGACAAGCAGAAATGCATCTGGTATATAACACTCAAATTTCTTGGCGGTAAGAAAATCATATTAACTTGCCTGAGTTAGTGTAGTAGCATCTGCAATAACAAAGGGAACATTTACAAACCGTGCCAAAGTTTTGGCTAGTAATGTCTTCCCTGTCCTTGAAATGGCATCAAAAAATTAACAAGTTAGACTAGAAACATGTCATCAATGAGACATAAAGTTGAAGTGAAAAAGGGAGTCCTATACTTGGCTGCCACTTTCATTTATATTATAAATGATTCCACAGTCAAATTTCTAACCAAGGGATTTGGCCCAAATAAATGCACCAGTGCAACTAAAATGAAACAATAACAACTTGTAATTCCAACAGCTGAAGGATGATAAATTATGCCAAAATACCATGAAAAACAATAACACAAAACTACGAGTTCTATGAAGATACAAACACTAAAACAGAAAGTAAAGGTTAAATAAAATAAAGAAACTGGTTTACCTGATCCTGTTGGCCCCATGAGAAGGATATTGCTTTTCTCAAGTTCAACTCTATCATCATCAGATGCATCAGCTTCACCATTGCCGCTGTAACCTCCTGCAGGCCTAGCATTCCCAATAGTAAGAACAAGAGAAAAAGCAGCAGCATCATCAACCAACAACGAACGAAACAGTTAAAAACAGAAGGCAAACTAACTAGAAACTACTTCACAATGAAGTATTAAGTATAATATACCAACCACTTGGGTGAAGATTCATGAAATATCCTCTTATAGTGGTTATAAACTGCCACAGAAAGCACCTGAAAAAAAAAGCCAAAAAAAAAAAATCAATAACCATTCAATCTCTTTCATCACTCAATCATTCAAAAAACAATTCAAAAGAAGAATTCAACCTTCTTGGCCCTCTCTTGGCCAATCACAAACTTGTCAAGCCCCTTGCAAATCTCCTTTGGCGTTGGAAAACTATTCCCAATAGTGGTTCCATCCCAGCACCCATCCTTTGAATCAAAAGGCCCCGAATCGCCGGAACCGGCCGCACCACCAGCGCCACCTCCGCCGCCACTGCCACCGCCACCACCGGCATCAAAACTGTTATTAGAATTCCTGACTACAATCCCGCCGCCATTCCAGAGCTCGGGAGGGTCCCCATAAGAGTCGAGAACCTCGTATCTGGTTGGAGAAGGGTTTGGGAAATTGCCGCGGAGAGAAAGGGGCTTGAAGGAGGTGAAGTGGTAAGGAGTGTTGGAGAACGGGTGGTCCCACTTGGTGGTGGCCGGAGGGAGGGAGATTGGGGTGGTGCGGCCACCGTGCATGTGGTGGCTGAAGAGGAGGAGCTGCCTAAGGTGGGTTGTGGCTTCCCTGTAAATGTGTGGATTCTTCGATCGAAACGCTGCTGCTGCTGTGGCAGCCATGGAAGAAGGGAAATTAGTTAGGTGTGGTCAAAGGTGGGATTGGAAAGTTAAGATTTTTGGTTATGGCGGTGTGAATCAGTGGTGCTAACTCATATGGGGGTGTAGTCAGATATTTTTTGGTGGAAGAAGACGTTGATTTTTTTTTTCTTATTATTATTTTTAAAAGAGAATAAGAAGAAGAAGAGGAAGAACCGAAGAAGAGAGAATATCTAATATCTTCTAACCAGTGAGTGAGTGGATTAAAGAGAGAGACTTTGCTTCGTTTATAGTACTTTTGTTTACCAAATAAGGAACAAATGCTACTTGCGCAGTTCTACACTCCAGGGTTTTGTTTTGGGTTTTATTCTAGATTCAATTTTTCCGATTCATAAAATTATAAAAAATAAATTATTATTAAATTACTGTAGTTGATAAAAATTATAAAACTAACAATTAAATCTTTATTTTTTATTTTAATATTTTTCTTACTTTAAAAAATCGCCTTCTTTTATTTTGTTTTGTAAATTTTTTATTCTCATCCTTTCTTTTTAAAGTAATACTAAGAAATCAATTGGAACAAAAAAAACTATGTTAGTGTCTCTAAAAATAAAAAATTATATCAAAAATACATGAAAAATTAGCTATCAAATTAATTATTAATTTAAAATATGTATTAAAATATTAAATATATATTTTTATTTTTATTTTATCTTTATTTTTATCTTTATCTTTATTTTTATCTTTTATTTTTATAATATACAAATCTTTTTAGTAATACAAATAGGGAGCTCTTATCTTTATCTTTATTTTTACAGTAATCTTTATAGTAATATAAATAGAGAGTTCTTATGCTGACCTTAGACTTATATATTGAGTTTGCAAATTTATTTGCTTAGTTATCATTATTAGAAATTCTTAGAATTTTATTTATAAATTATAAATTATTATTTACTTAGATCGTTATTTTTTAAATTTTAAATTATTTATTTAGGTTGTTATTTTTTACATTTTAAATTATTTGTTTAGGTTGTTTTTTTTTTAATTTTAAGTTATTTGCATATTACTCTTTTGAATTTTTAAAATTTTATTTATAAAGTATAAATTATTATTTGCTTCGATGGTTACTTTTCAAATTTAAGTTATCTGCTTAGGTGATTGTTTTTTAAATTCAAAGTTGTTTTATTTACGTGGTTATTTTTAAAATTTTAAGTTATTTATTTAACTTGTTATTTTTTTAATTTTAAGTTATTTGAAGATTACTCTTTTAAATTATAAATTATTATTATTTACTTAAGTTGTTATTTTTTAATTTTAAGTTATTTATTCATAAATTAAAATTTTTTAAAAAAATTAATTTAAATTTATTTTAATTCAAATTTATTCCTAAACTAATAAGGTTACGTAATTATTATATGAGTGAATTCGAATTAATTCAAATTTATTCATAAGCTAATAATGATAATTATTAATAATTATTTAATTAAATTTTTATCTAATAATAATAATTTTGTTTACATTATATCATCTTTTAGTTGTTAGGATTTTTATTTTAAATTTAAATCAAAATCAGGTTTTAGAAAATCTTAACTATGAGTCAATTATAAAAGTACGAATTAGAGAGGTATACACACTTTCCTTGCTCAATACAATTAATTACTTCTTTTAAAAAAATTTTATCTTTTAATTATGGTGGTTCGTGTTCACAAAATTGTTAAGATCAAACCTACAAATGATAATTTGTATATACGTATACAAGTGATAAAGTTATGGACACTATCGAATTATGAAAATTTTTTATTACTATACTCAAAGACATCTTACAAACATGATAATGACATGTATCAATATTACCAAAATAGCAAGTAATAATGGTAATAGAACGTAGTTTCTTTTTGAATTTAAGGATACATTATTTTTTTTATTATATAAGATAATTGATATATTATTTCTAAAGATTACAAAGGCAACTACATTTAATTCGAATTTTTTAACTAAAGAATTAGAAACAGTATACGTAGCTGAAAAGAGAAACACTTAAGACAAAGAAAATTATTGTTAAAAAAATTGGTTATAAATCTTCCAAGAATTTTTGAAGAAGTTGAAAATATTATTGAAAACACGACTGTAATAAATAATTTTGTGCAAATTGAATAGCTAGTCATATTCGATGTTGTTGAGAATACAGATAATTTAAAAAGTATCTATATCAACACTTTATTATTCACTATTGTTATGGTTTTTATAGAGAAAAAAATGATCGATTGGTATACAAATTTTTAAAATTTTGACAAAGATATGGTTATATATTATATTTTTTGTATTTGAACATTGATATATTGTAACTATCATTATTTGATTCATGTGTATTATATAATTTTACTCTTAAATGCAAGTTCAGCTACCTCGTTAATAGCTGCAATAAATTTTTTATCATTACACAGTAGTCTTATAGAATAGTAAACATCTTTAAAGTTAAAATATGTAATCTCATTGATTATTCTAGAGTCCGTTTGGAAAGTAGTCGAAGCTACTTTTTTTTCTTTTTACTTTTAGATGATGAAAAGTCACAAATATTTGGCACCATTTAAAAAAAAAAAAGTAACTTTTCGAAAAGTTAATTCATAACTTTTTGAAAAAGTATAAATATGATTTCTCTTCATTCTATCACTTCCTTAATAAAAATTTAATTCCAAAACAAAAGAAAATTACTTTCCTTTCACGCAAGGTCTGCTAGAAGCACCGGCTTTCTACCATCATTTTCACGCAATATTCCAAATCTCACCATTTTCACGTAATGATTCATCTGATGGAAGTATTGATCCTCCACCACCATTTTCAGACAATATTGCATCTGACCAACCTACTGCATATATTCCATTTAGATATTTTTATCATTTTATCATTCTATTTTTTATTATTAAATTTGTATTTAACTGTGGTATGAAATTTCAGTTTTAATTTTATTTTTTTCACATATGATTTTATAGCTTGCTATTATTTTCATAATTAATTATAGCAAATTTTTTTATCTCAATAAACGAGAGGAGAGTTCTAATAGGAGTAAAAAAATAAAACATAGCAATAAAATATACATTTACACATATTTTATATTTATTTTTTATTTTCACCTACCATATCATACACAATATTAGTGATTAGGTTATGTAAAATCAACATTCAATATTGGAAAGTATTTGTTATCATCGTTATTTAATATTCATTCTCTTCTGTAAAAAAATTATTTTATGAGTTATTTATCCAAACGCTACAACTTTAAAGTAAGTACTTTTATAACTAAAAATCCAAATACAAAATAACTTATTTATAAACTGCTATTAATAAAAGTCCTTATATTTTAGGCTCTTTTTCTAAAAGAACTTAATTTAAGTTATTTATTAAAACTGAATAGACTCATATGTTGTGCAACTTCTCTAAATAGTTAACAAAATTCTCATATATTATATATCACATGAACTATTAAGTATTAACTGTCCTAATACACGATATTTTTTATCGGTCTTTAACCTTTAAGTTTCTTGGATTGTTAATTCAGTCAATCTCTTGCCAACTCGAGTTACATGTCATTGTGATGAAGAAATTTGATTTTTTTTTATAATTTTACACTTTCATTCTAATCATATTACATTATTTATTTAGAATGAAAGTGTAAAATTTATTTATCTATACAAAATTACATTACTTTAAGTATAAAATTATAAAAAAATAAATTTATTTAAAATGAAAGTAATGTGATTAAGTGTAATTTACTTATATGTGATTAAAAATTAATTGAATACTATGTATAGTAAAAAAATTGATATTATTGAATCATAAAATTAAAATTTATTTTTATGTATCATTTTTGTCCCCAACATTTTTGTCCTATTTAAGTCTTTAACGCTTCAAAATTGACTCAGTGTTGTCCTGCCGTTAGAAATCCGTTAACAGAATTGACGGCGGGACAAAATTGAGACGATTTTAAAACTTAAGGACTTAAATAGGACGATTGAAACGCTAGGAACAACTTTGAAACTTACCCCAAATGTTGGGAACGAAAACGATACTTTACTCTTTATTTTTAATAATAATATTAATAAATTTTATTTTAAAATTACTTATTAAATATTCATAAAACCATCATGTGCTTTTGCTAAGACATGACGATTGATGACGAATTAAAAAATTTCTGCCTTATTGAGATTTAGAAGATACTCAATAGCAATGCAGATCTTTAAGAGACTATCAATCAATGTTATATCCTGAGCCGTTTGATGTTCGTTTTTTCAGAATAAGCTAATAGAGGAAGAGTTAGCATATGTACAAACTTATATACGAAACAAAAGATGACTCATAAACAAAAGTTAGTATTCTGTGAGATACTCAATGTTATTATTGTAGACTCTGGTGATTTTTTATTTCGTTTATGGGCATGGTGGATGTGGTAAGACATTTATTTGAATGAACTATCTTCTGCTATTTAGTTTAGAGAAAAGATTGTTTTAAATGTCGCTTCCAGTGGAATTGCACCTTTACTCCTACTTGATGGCAGAACGGTTCATTCTAGATTTTTAATACCCATTACAATTACTGATGAATCTACTTGCAACATCAAGCATGGCATTTGAAGTCTGAGCTGCTCATCGAAAGTAGCTTAATAATTTGGTGTAAAGTTCCAATACTCAATAAAATGTGCTTTGAAGCACTTGAACAGACGCTCAGTGATCTTATGTCAGTTACTGATCAACATAAGACACATCAATTATTTGGTGGTAAGGTTGTGGTTCTAAGAGGTGATTTCAGACAGATACTTTTGGTGATTTCAAAAGAGAGTAGACACAATATATTATCATCAGCTATTAACTCATCCCATTTGTAGTTGTTCTATAAAGTTCTTAAGCTACATACGAATATGTGGCTTCTAATGTGTTCTTTGAGTTAACATGATGATGAAATAAAGAGATTTATTAATTGGATACTTGATGTTAAAAATGAAAATATTGGTTTTACTGTTTGTGATGAGCCAGAAGTTGAAATTTTAGATAATCTACTAATTATAACTACTGATGATCCTCTCTCTCATTTGGTAGACTTTGCATATCCAAATTTGTTGTAAAATATGTCAGATTACAGGTATTTTTAGAGTAAGACAATTCTTGCACCCAGGCTTGAGAGTGTCGAGAAGGTAAATGATTTCGTCTTAACAATCTTCCTAGAGATGGAAAAGGAGTATTTAAGTTCTGACACAACATGTCAAGCTGATGAAAATGAAGATGTCCAATAAGAGTGGTTCACATCAGAGTTCCTAAATAATATCAAAGGTTCGGGACTACCCAACCACAAGTTTACTTTGAAGCCAGGAGTCGCTATAATGCTACTGCAAAATATATACGAGATTTCAATTTTATGCAACAAGATAAGATTAATAGTTAACGAACTTGGCAACAACGTAATTGGAGCGACGACAGTGACCGATAGAAATATTGGCGACAAAGTGTATGTTTCAAGAACGACGATAGTGACCGATAGAAATATTGGCGACAAAGTGTACGTTTCAAGAATGAACTTGATCCCTCCAGATTTAGGATTGTCATTGAAGTTCCAACGGAAACAATTTCTATTAACAGTGTGTTTTGCAATGATCATCAACAAGAGCTAGGGTCAATCATTATCACATGTAGGACTTTTCTTGCCAAAATCAGTATTCACTGATGGACAACTTTATGTTGTTTTGTTAACAGTTAAGAGTCGTAGTGGCCTCATGGTTCTAATTCTGGACAAAGACGGCAATCCAAAGTCATCAACAACAAATATCGTATTCAAAGAAGTTTTTAATAATATTTAGGTAAGAAAAATAGTATTTTCATGTTAATAACACTTTTGTACAAATATTTACTTTAGATATAACTAATTTATCTATAATTCTACTTTCAGACTTGAAATAAAATGTGTAAGAAGAAGTACAACATTATATGCCAATTGCTTTTCTAATGAGGTTAGTAAAATATTAGATTGTCGATAAATTTTCATTAGTTTTTTGATATAAAGTTTAGTATAAAATTGACATGCTACTATTATAGTTATATATGTTCTTATGTTTTTAGGTCTCTTTTCTTATGGTTCAAGAATATTATAAATTTCAAATTATTCTATTTGCATTTTACTTTAAATAAAGATAAAATAACATAATCAATAGATTTATTATATAATAACAATGATAGTGTTATACTAAACTTAAAAAATCTATGATTATAAAATATTATCTTTTATTTAATTTATCAAATTAAAATGTAAATCCGTGCATCGCACGAATTTAACACTAATTAAAAATGAACTAAGAGAATATTCATAAAAATGTTCAATTTTTTTTTTTAACTCTTTCATTAAAAGTTAAAATAGTGGTTTTTTTTTATTTTTTATCATGCAACTCACACATTCTACTTAAATCTTCTTAAATCACTGTCTCCATTAAAATTCAAACCCCAAAATATGATTTATGGGACTTACATATTTGCCATTAGCCTCGTAGCCTCGTTAAAAATGAATTAAGAGAATATTCATAGAAATGTTAAATTATATATTTTTTTAACTCTTTCACTATAAGTTAAAATAGTTTTTTTTTTTTTTATTATGCAACTCGCACATTCTACTTAAAGCTTCTTAAACCACGGTCTCTATTAAAATTCAAACCCCAAAATATGATTTATGAGACTTACATATTTGCCATTAGCCTCATAGTCTGGCCAGTCGCCAGAGTTCATCATTAAATTAGTGTTGTCAATAGCTTCTCTGGTTTCTTAATTTGCTTTAAGATTTCTTTGTGTTGTTGGCAAGTAGTTATATAGATTACAATCAAATCATTGGATCTATCCAAGTTGTTATTTATAGGTAACATAATAATTGTGTTTATTAAATATGTCATATTTATATAAGTTATTAGATTTTATTAAATAAAAATTAAAAATTAATATAAAAATGAGTATTAATAAGTTTTAATAAATATAAAATATTTTAATATATAAATAAATATTTTTTAATATATTATACTTTAAATAATAATATAATTTTTATTTTTAAATAAATAAATAAATATAAAACATATTAATACAAAAATATAAGTATTTTTTATTTATTAAAATTAATTATTATGCAATAAATTTTATAATATTAAAATAATATTTTAAACTCTAATATAAAATATAAAATAATTAAATTTTATTTTATATTATTTGATAAATAATTAGATTATTATCTTCAAAATTTATTAACTAATTATTACTTTTGTTAAAAATATTATTATATAATATAATTTTTATTAAAATATTTGTAAAATTTAATTTTATGACTTTATTTAATATGTATAACATAGGTTATACATAGCAAGGTCATTTTTATAGATTTGTCTTATTTATTGACTTTTTTTATATATTAGTTTATCATCAGAAAAAATAACTTTTATGCATAAATACTGCTATAGTGTGGCGGCTAGTGCAACTATAAAAACTAATATTTATATTGAAAAAAGTTTCGGAATCTAACACTGTTTTGTCAATAAATTAACAAACAATAATTAAACACTAAAAAATATTTAAAATTTAAAATAAATAAAAATATTCAAAACTCAAGTAAAAAAATAAAATTAATTTAACATATATAATTTAAGATTTAAGATTTAAAATTAAAAATTTAGAATAAAAAATTTAGGGTTAGAATATAAATTTAGAGTTCGAATTGAGAATTTAAAATTTAAAATTTAGAATTTAGGATTGTCAAAAGCAATAGAGTGTGGGTAGTCAATACTAGATTTTTTTTAGTGTCTGGACAAAAATTAAAAAAACTAAAAAAAATAAAAGAAAGACAAACGGAAGACCTCTATAACTCAAATAACATCCATCTTAAATAAGAGTGTCAACAATGTTACCAGGAAAATCTAACTACTTAACATACTCGTTCTGACTCTAAGTTCCGAACTTTACTATCAGATCGACCATACTATTCCCCTCTCGAAGCACTAGGCTAAAATGAACCTCCCATTCCCTGCCAAACATTTCATGAATAAGCAACTCCAAATTTTCATCTTTGTTGTTTTTTGAAGCAGGCTCAGCAATAAATGCTTTTCTTGAATCTATTTCGCACATAATCTTTTTAAGTCATACTCCCATGCTAAAAACATTCCTATCCATATTACAAAGAGTTCGAATCTTTTGATGCTTCAAATTAGAATTCGCTCTAAACAATTTTTTATTCAACCACTTTTATTATTTCTAATCATAAAAAAAGAAAAAGAAATACAAAATGATAAAAGAATAATTTTTAAAAATATTGTGAATATTTTAAATTACAAATATTTTAATAAAAAGTTAGATTATATAAAAATATTTTTAGAAAAAATAGTTAGTTAATAAGTTTTTGAAAAAAATAATTTAATTATTTATCGAGTAATATAAAATAAAATTTAATTATTTTAATTTATATTTTTATGTTATAATTTAAAATATAATTTTAATATAATTTTTTAATATTATAAAAATTTTATTGTATAATAATTAATTTTAATAAATAAAAAATATTGATATTTTTTGTATTTATGTGTTTTATATTTATTTATTTAAAAATAAAAAATTATGTTATCATTTAAAATATTGTATATTAAAAGATATTTGTTTATGCACTAAAAGATTATGTATTTATTAAAATTTATCAATATTTTATTATATTAATTTTTTATTTTTATTTAGTAAAATTTGATAATTTATATAAATTTGGCACATTTAATGTGTATAAAATTAGAGTAAACACCCAATTCAGTCTCTGTCCATTTCTAATTAGGACAACGCGATCCTTCACCAAAAAAGTAACCCACGTCGGTCCCTGTCTATGCAAAAAATAACTCATTGCACCCTTCCCGTCCATAATTGACGGAAGAAGCTGATGTGTCACTTACCAGCGCTGATCTAGCAGTTAGTCCAGAGTTAAGTGTCAATGTGGATAAGTGAGAATGGACAGGGATCGATTTGTCCCCCTGTCACATTAAAAAACGACGCCGTTGCTAAGTTAAGAATAAGCAAACGTCATTCTCACCCTAATAACCCTCAAGCCCTAACTCAAATTTACAGAATAACCAAAACCCCTCAACCTTCTTCGCTCGATAGGATAAAAAGTGGTGAAAGTAGCAAGTGTTGGTGCTAACAAGGGTGCTGACAAGGCCGCTAGGAAGGACTCGGGGGACTCCTCTAACGTCGCACTTGACGGAGTCACTGACGTCGTGCAGTAGAGGCAGCTTGTGTCGGCATTCAGGTTAGTAATAAATTTGGGCATCTAAAATATTATTCTAATCCAATCTCTGTTCCTAAATTGCATATTGGTGTCTTAGTGTTCAGTAGGTTGAAATGGGTTGTCTGGTTGTTTATTTTTATAAATGTTGTGATACTGAATGGATTTTGAAGTTTTTTATTTAATTTGTTAAATAATTAATGTTAATTATCATTAGTGTAGATGATTGACACAGTGATGTTAAATTGTCATGAAATGAATTTTGATTAGTAAAAATAATTTTTAGATGGACGAGTTTGAAGTAGTTCCTGTTTTTCTCATGGAGAAATTTTTAAGAGGAATGCACAGGGCAAATTAGAATATGTTGATGGAAAAGTCAAAAAGTGGCCACCTTTAGATATTGATTTGGTGAACTTATTTGATTTTGAAATGTTGCCGAAGGAGTTGGTTATAGGGAGTATAAGACGATGTTTTGGTTTGATAGCATGGCACCTGACTTGAAATCTAGCTTGCATGTAATGAGGGGTGATACTGAGATAAATGACATGAGGAATAACAAGATTAAAAATAAGGGGATAAACGAGATTTATATCTACTTTGATCACCCGGTTAGTATGCCAGAAGTTGTGGATGAGGATATGTAAGCTGAGGAGGTTATTATGAGTGACCCATCTTCCTCAGGTGATGGGTATGAAACAACTGAGGACGAGCCATATAAGCCACCTCCTCCAGAATATGAAGAGACTCATAGTAGTGACGATAGTGAGGTACAGAAAAGGAAGGAGAGATTGAAGAAAAAGAAGAAAAAAATGGTGTCACCAAAGAAGAGAACTAGTCAGGATCCAGCTGGGGAGGTGAAGAGTGGTCTAGCTGGTGAGGTGAAGGATGGACCAGATGGTGAGGTGAAGTCTGGCCCAAATAGGGATTTAAGCAAGGATGGCCCAAAAAATAGGGATAAGCCTGGACCAAGTAAAGGTGGTCCATGTTATTCTCCAAAGACAGCCAAGAAACGGGCTTCTAGGAGGTATTCAGGTAGGAGGAGGAAATATATTCTAAGAGATGGAAAAATTGGGGTAGAAGGTGCAGTAGTTGATGGGCCTAAAGCGGGTGGTGGTGTGGAGGCTAGACATGGACTGGTTGAGAATACAATGACATCAAGTTCCAACAATCACTTTTTTGTCATTACGTATACTGTGATTCCAAACGAATGTAAAGACACTTGGGGTTGGTTTTTGTCAATACTGAAGCAGGATATGGGGGATTGCACTGAGTTGGGACTGAATTTTATCTCCGATCAACAAAAGGTCAACTTTAAACCCTGCTAATTAGTTACTTGTGTTGAATTCTTATGTATGATATACTCTATTTTGTATCATAGACTTGTATTACTCTGCTATGGATTTGATCATAATTATATATAATTCTACGCTCTGATTTGGTTGGTAATCTCTGTTCCATTGACATAAAACTTTTTTATTTTTCAGTTTATTAGTTGATGAATTAATTCTTATGTTATCTAAGAATCTGGTTCATTCATCATCAATTGATAATTAAATATGTTGTATTGCATCTCCCTGATTATATATTGTATTTAATTTGAGTTACTTTAATTGGAGTCTTAGGATTTGAAGTGTGGATCATTGCTAATTAGAATGTTCTAATCATATCATGTCCTTAGACTGATACAGGGGTTGGCATTGGCCTTGAAGGAGATATTTTCGAGAGCTCACCACAGGAATTGTGTATTACATATCTGGAAGAACTTCATCAAGCACTTCAAAGACGAAGAGACAAAGTAATTGGTTTGGGAATGTGCAAGGTGCAGCACATATATTGAATTAGCTGCTGCGATGGAGAAGTTAAAGCGAGTAAGTGCACCCGCATGGAGTATATGCAAAAATTTGAGCCGGCTGTATGGTGTAAGGCATACTTTAGTTATGGGCCGAAAGTGGACAACATAACTAATAATATGTGCGAAGTATGGAATGCAAAGATTGTGGAGCATAGGGAAAAGCCTATTCTAACCATGTGTGAAGGGCTACGGTGCTACATAATGAGAAAGATGGCAACGCACAAGAAGAAGTTAGAGGCTCACATTGGACCACTTGTATCAGTTTAACATAAGAAGTTGGATCAATTTATCAAGCCTAAGTGTCATAAATGGAGAGCTATATAGGCTGGTGATTCAGAAAGAGTCCTCTTTGAGGTTCATTCCTAAAACCATAAAGTGGGTGTGAATCTTCACAAGAGAATATGTACATGCAATGTATGACAGTTGACTGGTAAGTCTGGTTATATAGTTATTGGATAATTATTTAGTTGTTATAATTTTTGGTTTATCACTATATGTCTATTGTCTTTTTCTAATTCTACATCAATTCGTTATTGTACGTAGGAATGCCTTGTAGACATGCCGTTGCAGTACTAGCTAAAATGGGTCTTAAGGCTGAGGATTTCATGCATAAGTGGCTAACTATGAAAGCCATCAGAGCAACTTATTCACATTGCATTAAACCAGTCAACAATGAATAGTACTGGACACCTACCAATGCACCAAGGTCACTGCCTCCCACTATCAAGAGAGCTGCTCATAGACCTAAGATGAAGAGAAGAGCTGATCCAGTTGAGAGAGAGATGAGCACCACCAATGTGAAGAAGACATTCATTGTTACTTGCTCTAAGTGTGGCCAAACGGATCATTACTACAAGACATGTCCGAATGCAGCACAAGATCCCAACTGGAAGCCTATGACTAAAAAGGAGAGACGAGCACAGAAGAAGACACAACTCAAAAATCATCAACTGATCCAGCAACAAGCACTGATCTAGCAACAAACACTGCTCCAGCCCCAAACACTGATTAGGTACAATGTGTTAGCTTTAAGAATTGACTTATCCTAAACAATAACTTCTTTACTCTATGTTTGAGAATTGAGGTGCAATGGCTGTGTTATGTACTGATTAGGTTTATATGTTGCTTGCTTGAGAATGACTGTGTTATGTACAATGACTGTGTTTGAGAATTGTCTTTTGTTGCTTTCTTTCTATAATATATTGAATTTTGTAACAGAATAAAGTCAGAAAAGCTAAGAAGAAACTACCCAAAAATCAGAGAGAAGAAATTTCAGTTTCGCAAGCTGCACCACCAGCTGAGAAGGTATTTTTTTCCTGTTGTTAAAAAAAACAAAACCTGTTTCATCCAAGAAATTATTACATCTCAATCCCTTAAAGTTTTCTTTCATATAACTGTTAAACCTACATTGTTACAGGCTGCAGGAGAAAACTCCAATGAAAATCCTCCAACATTTAGGGCGAAGCAGCAGATTGTTAGGCCTCCAGCTCCATGTTTCGTGCCTCCACCCATACCAGTACCGGGGCCAATCTTATGGTTCAAATCTCAACCTTCCCAAACCCTAAACCTGATACCTCACAGCTCACAGCTCCAATCAAATGACTTAATAGCTGGGAAGACTACTCCAAGAACCAGTCATGATGCGATTTCTGAAGAGACGATGGCAGCTGCAAATTCAACTACAGCATCACAACTTCTGAAATTTGTGCCAACACCCGACTACAGGCCTCCAGGACTTAGGCCTCTTAAGCAGGGGTGACACTTATAATAGGAATTTAGGTATGTGATACTGTTATTTTGGTATTTTGAAACTTTAGTTCGAAAGATACAATTATGTTAACAAATGTCTTGCTATTTTTTGGTATTTTGGTATTTACGAATGTATAAGTTTTGATTAGGGCCATGTTGCCTCTGCAATGATATTATAATTGTGAACATATGAATTACATCTTTCTTAACAATATGAATATAATGGTATGAATTGCTATGCTTTACAAGATTTACTTCAATCTATGTTACATGCACAAATATTTGCTGCTCTAATTTGCATTAAGTTCAGCTAACAAATTTTAAACAGTCAATATAATAATTCATCTTCATATAACTTACATCCACAATATTTACATATCTAATCTTATCTTGCCACACAATTCTTAGATATCCTAAAATTATTCATTAGGTTGCACACATAGTTGTCCTAAATAAACAGGCAACTATAACCCCAATCAAAAATGCAAAAATACTACAACCTAACCCTAAGCATCTACTTTCACCCATTTTTTCCTGCTCTTTCTCAATTGATTTTCTAATCCAATCAACCTAATTTTTAGTTCTTTCACTTTGTCATTTACCGCATCACTAAGGCCTTCAAATTGCTGCTGGTTCTGCAGCAATAGCCCCTTTGATGTTGTCTTCGAAACATGCTCATTAAAGGAAGCAACATAATCATCTAGCCATGCAAAAAATGAGCAACATCCTTCTACAGTCTACATATAGACAAATTAAAAAAGGTTAAAACCATGATCAAACCTGGAACTAAGTATAGAATCGAACACATTCGGCACAAAATTTTACATGAACATACCTTGAATTTAGGACACTATAAGAATAACCTATCCAGATTACTTTTGGTCCCAGACATGAACAGAACAATATCAGACCCGCAACAGAATTTTGGAAAGACCCATCTCTTTTTCCTTCTACCTACAATACTCTCATTAGAGTTCATGCTATAACTCCAACTATCACCAGCTCGTAGGTTGGAGGATGTGCAACATTCTCCTCTTCCAACCATGGTCTCCTAGAATTTCGTTATTGTTTAGACTATGAATACTTTGTGTAGAGGTTGGGGAACGAAAAGATGAAGTAAACGTTTGTTTCTTCTTAACCTATCAACTGTGTCTTTTTCAATGTGACAGGAGGACAAATCGATCCCTGTCCATTCCCACTTATCCACGTTGGCACTTAACTCTGGACTAACTGCCAGATTAGTGCCGGTAAGTAACACATCAGCTTTTTCCGTCAACTATAAATGGGAGATACACGGGAGTTATTTTTTGCATAGATAAGGACTGACGTGGGTTACTTTTTTTATGAGGGATCGCGTTGTCTTAATTAGAATTTAGAAATGGACAAGCATGGGATTGGATGTTTACTCATAAAATTATTATGTTTCTTTTAGGCATACTCGTTATTTATAGTTTTAGTTCGATCCCATCGAATAGGTGAAAGAAATTTTGTAATTCCATCGTTTTCAAAAATTGCACCCTAACTATTAAAACTTTGGGGCAATTTCTTGGACTTGGGATAATTTTTAACAATATGAAGCAACTCTTCAGGCTCACCTTAACAAATAATAGCAGTCCCCATTCCCTCCAAGGATTATAACTTTCCTCTTTTTGCAGCCCTTGACAATTTCAAAGTTCTGTACAAATTGTTCTGCTAGGCCTCTGCCAATTTGAGAGAGTTTTATGAGTACAGTTTGGTAGTTAAAATGTTGGGTTTTCTTTTGGGTTGGCCCTTTTCTTTGATGGGAATATTGGGATCTTATTAAGCCTTTTTTTGTCATTGTTTTCTCCAAAAAGCGCCCATTATGCTGCAACCAGCATAGGAAATACATGTCTTTTTTCTTAAAAAAAAAAAATTAAGTTAACATGTATTTTAATTATACCTAATAAAAATTTTTAATTTATAATTTTAATATGTGTTTTTAGAGTACAAAATAATTAAATAAAAAAGGTTTTGTTTTCCCCTTATAAACAAAATGTGACCTATAATTTACTATTTTGGAATTGATTGTGTTAGTTGAAAAACCCAATTGATCATGAAATTCACAACCAACATGATTAATAATAAATTTAAATTGAAAAAAAAAATCATTTTCCATGGTTTAATACGAAAATGGTGTTTTTCCATTGGCAAACACATACTAATTTTATAATTTTCATTTATAGGTTCACAAACTCTCCAATGCACATGCCTGGCCTAATGAAATACTGTTCAACTTGGATATATGCATTGTTTTAAAAGAAAAATAAATTATGAGTACATATAGTTTTGAATTGGATCGGAGCTGGTGGGATTATTTCATGCAAATATAAGGGAAGCATAGGTGTGTGTTCCCATTACAATCATGGTGATCAATGAAGCAATGTAAAGTAATTACTAATTAATCAACACATGGTTAGTTGGGTTGGCAAATATAGCTTATGTTCGAGTTATATAGGTATTGAAAAAGTTACACTACTCTTTATAGGAATAACATAAAAAATACTTTTGGAATAAAGCTGTCTTTAATTCAATTCAAGGATATATAACATGGTTTTAATAAGGAGGAAAAAACAAGGCATGTGTAAAGTGACACAATAAATTGCTGAAAATAGCATCTCACCATCCTAATGCACCCTTCTTACCTTGCTCACCTTATACATATCTTCTTCTGTCTCTCTTTCAATACAAGCAAATATGACAAGCTATTTTTTTTTTCTCTCTCTTTAATTTCATCATGGTCAATAAAAGACTTCAATTCAGTTCTTTCATCTTTTTCAGCCCATCATGGTTCACAACACCCAAAAGAGACGTTCACATCAACCTCAACAATAATAGAAGAAGAAAGATACATTCAATTACGTTTTTAGCTGTTTTCATAAGCTCAACGTGTAACGTTACTCTCATATGTCCCAAATGGTCCAACAATAATGTTCAATCTGCATGCATGTGTGTAAAGATTCATTAGAGCTTCCCAGAAATCTGAGTATTAATCGTCAAATACTCACGTTATATGACTAATTTTTTTTAATTTGTAAATATTTTAATGTATAAAAGCCTAAAACAAATTATCCAAAATTTTAATTTTCTTTTATATTTAGAGTAAGAATTAAATCTATCACATTTGTTTAAGAACCGAAGAATAATAAATTTGCTCCCAAGTTGAGATTAGGATTATCTTTAATGTCAACTCTTGCATTTTCAATAAATAAAAATAATTAACTGTAAATAATCGTAAAACAGGTATTAAATGTGAAAAAAAATCTAAAAAATTGTTAGAAGCTTACAAGAGTAAAGAGGAAAAGGAAAAAAAAGACAAAAGTGTATGCCAAAGCTCTATGATCATGACACGTCAGAGAAAAATGTTAAGGTAATGATGATAAGAGGGATGTGTGTGTGTGTGTCTATTCTTGCTTAAGTTGGCAAGAAGGAATTTGGCATTTTTGTATTTTTGATGAAGAAGAAAAAATATCACATGACAATGTCGTCACAAGGAAATGAAATTATATATGTAATGCTTGCTGATGGGTCAAATTATATTGGCTGTAATCATTGGATGAAAGTTGTGTGCATCCGTGCATGTAACCAGCAAGGTAACATCTCAAGTAATAGTAATTAATTAAGGTTTGATCCATGATTTTGTTGTCCTGTGAACACTAAGGTAGCGCTTGGTGGAAAGATAGAGACGGAAAGACCGAGATTGAGAGACAGAGACTAAGAGACAGAGATTGAAATAAATCTTAGTATTCTGTTTGGTGCAAAATGAGAGACAGGAATTGAAACAAGAATAAAACTCTAATTTAATTTGCATAAAGGGTAAAATTGAAATTAATTAGTTGAAATAAAAGTATTTTAGGTATAAAATATTATTAAAATTTTAGTCTTCATCTCTAAAAATTTCAGTCCCCTGTGTCCCTACTTTTTGGAGGTATTGAAATACTGAAATTTTAGAGACAGAGACAAAAATTTTAGTACCAGTCTCTGAACTAACAAACACGATACTGAGTCTCAGTCTCTCAGTCTCTGTCTCAGTACCTGAAAACAAACGCTACCTAATTGTACTTACAAACGACAACGTTCACTAAGATAAGTGTTCAATCAATAAAAAATTAGTTAGAAGGATTATTTCAATTTATAAACCCTTTACTCTTTTTTATTTTTTTTAATGTGAGACTAATTTCATACACTATTCTTTATACTTGCACATTAACAAATTGACTATTATATTAGTTAGATGATGACAGTGATAATATATATATATAAAAATAATGAAGAATGCTAGGAGGCCAATAGAAATTGTGATATATAACCATCAATTAGCCATCATAAGTGTGTTTAATGGTAGGAAATTATATCCAATAGTACATAATTACTCATTTTACTTTTAATGGCTATATATCACAATTTCTGCTGATCCCTAGACTTTCTCATAAATAATTTGAATTTGTGATATGTGATGGTCTAAGTCATAAAAGAGTGACTTGTTTCCTAATAATGAAGAGAGTAAATTAGATGTGATATGCAGCTTAATTAAGCTTAATGTTAATGTATAATTGGGAAGTTGTGTGGTGGTTTGGCAGATTCCATGTTAAAGGCAGTGGGGTCAATTGAACTAAGAATTGAGTGAGCAGCGTACATGGCGTGTGACTTAGGGTTGAGGCTCGTGATTGATCACATGATGAAGAAGGAAAATAGAAGAATATTATTATTTTCACCTCAATGAATTATAGATAATTTTGTCTTTATATTCTATCTATGTAGCTATACCCAAGATAATAGTAGCGGTAGTTGACGTGTGCATTCATCCGTGAACGTGATCTTATTTAATTCCTACCGCGCCATCCAGCGCCCTTTACATACTTACATTGTTACTCTCTCTCTCTCTCTCTGGCAGTTACAGATGGTGTTCCATCTTCTGTATCTGCTGGATTGCATGTGATACAGAAGAAGATCAGATGGGGAAGAAGAGGGGAAGCTGGTTCTCTTCGGTCAAGAAAGTTTTCAAGTCATTCCCTAAGGACTCCAACTCACCCCTTCCACACAACAAGGTTTCCTTCTTTTTGTTTCTTGGAGAATCATGTATGTTTATTTTAATTCTCACTATACATGCTATGTTATCAATTTATCATTGATCACTATCTAGTAATGCAGAATTTTAATTTCTTCAATTAGTTATTAGGATATCATCACAACCTTACCTTACAGAATTAATTAAGACCTGTTTCTGCTTCATATGTCATAAGTATAGCAACTGTCATTTTTACTTATTGTTGTCTTTTATGAAACCCCTAAAAGTATGAGCTGCTCTGGCCCTTGTTATTAGGACCATCCACCCATTTCAAGTATATGTGCATGTAATTATGTGTGCATATGGTCCCCTATCATATGATCAGATATCAAATATTTGTGTCACATAGTTATCACACCACCTAACCCATCACATCTTTCTCCTTCATCATCATGTGCGTCCTATGTTAGATCCCCCATCACCATAAAACTTTTCTTAGATCTAAATAATTAAGATTTGATCCATGATTTTCACTTTCAGAAGGAGAATGAAGACAAGTGGCAGCAGGAAGCAGCAGAAGTTGTGTCTTTTGAGCATTTTCCTGCAGAGAGTTCTCCTGATGGAACTAATGAGGGTAGCACCACATCAACTCCAGTGGCTGAGGACAGAAATCATGCCATTGCCTTTGCCGCTGCCACTGCCGTAGCTGCGGAAGCTGCCGTGGCGGCTGCTCAGGCAGCCGCTAGAGTTGTGAGAATGGCGGGTTATGGACGCCACTCCAAGGAGGAAAGGGCGGCGGTACTCATTCAATCATACTACAGAGGATACCTTGTAAGAATAGGGTTTGGTCTAATCCATAAATAAGCCAACCACCCACTCTACTGTTGCACGCACTTTTTAGTAATAATATAGGTTCAGTTATAATTAATTTTGTATAAGAGTAAATAAACCTAACAAAAAGTTATTACTAATGAAAAATAATCTAGATAACAAAATTTAAACTTATTGAATGGTGTAGGCTCGACGTGCACTGCGTGCATTGAAGGGATTGGTGAGGCTGCAGGCACTTGTGAGGGGACATAATGTGCGGAAGCAAGCGCAGATGACAATGCGGTGCATGCAAGCATTGGTTCGAGTTCAGGCAAGAGTAAGGGCTCGCAGAATCCAGTTAAGTCATGAGAAGAAGAAGCAAGAGGAGAGACAACATGAAGCTACAATGAAGAGGGAGAGAGCTCTTGCTTACGCCTTCAACTACCAGAAGAGTGAGACTCCACAATTGGATTGGAACTGGTTGGAGCGTTGGATGTCATCACAACACACCGATGACATGTCCCAAGAGAAAACGGTTCAGATGGACATGCTTGGGCCTCGTGATCCAATAATGGCCCAAGACTACCTTAATTCAAGCCCTATCTCCAAATTGCAACACCAGAGACAGCACAGTGGAGGTGCAACTGTGCCAAGCTACATGGCCCCAACCCAGTCTGCAAAGGCCAAGGTTAGGGGTCAGGGCCAACTTAAGCAACGGCCTTCACCTGGGCCCAACTGGAACACTTCCACAAGGAGAACCCCTGCTGTTGGGTTGGGCTTTGACTCATCTAGCTCTGGTGGGCCCACTGCAGCCTATCAGTTTCCAAGGTGCCCAAGCCCAAAGATAAATGGGGTGCGCCTACAATCTAGACGAATTTCTGGCGGGAGCCCAGATCATGTTAGTGGGGAAGATTTTGCTCTTCTCCTTGGAGCCCATGGTTGGGCATGACTTGCCTTTTCATTACAATTCCGAGAAGGAAAAAGAAAATGTAATTATATATGATGTTTTTTATGATCCGCACTTTGGTCATTTGACACGCATTCGTATTTATCGTAGTAGTGTAATAATGTGTTTGATGTCACTAGCAGCAGTGTGTAACTCGAGAAAAGAGTGGAGATTGTAACATGCAGGAAGATGTTTTCCGTTTTGTAATTCCTATTTAAAAATGTAAAGTTATATTATATGGTTTATCTTATCATGCACAACATATATTTTATAAGATAATAATGTGATTTGAGTGAAGTTGGTCCATTGTGGAAAGATTCTAAAAGAAATCTAGAATTGTGGTGGTGAAGGGTTTTATAATCAGAAGATGAGAAGAAGAAGACAAGGATGAGGATCTGGATGGTTCCATTGTTAGAGGTTTAAGTAGCTTAAAAAGGCACGGTGGTTTGTTCCCGGAATTTGGCGGTTATTGTGGATCTGACACACGCGACCCCACACTTCACACTAGGCCGCTTTTTGTTAGTTTCTTGCTTTCTCTCACGTCACTCTTTCATGTGATTCTTGTTCTTTTTCTTAGCCTCCTTCACGATCCTTTCCTTCCAAAATCGAACCATTCCAATGGAGTCTCTCCAACTCACTCCTATTCATCACCATTCCTTTGTTTTTGTAAGGCACTCGCATCTCCAATTAGGTTCCCATCTCCCTTCTTCTCTGCTTACAAGAGCTTCTAGAAATGCTAACCTGCGCCTCACAAGATCCTTTTCCGGCGAGGTTGGTCCTCCTGCTTCCCATGACGAAAACAACCCCTTTCCCTTCAAAGACGAGCAACCACAAGAACAAGAAAGGGGTCTCTTGTTGGCCAGAGAGACAGATGATTTTGGCTCACTTGTTGGCTTCCGTTTGATTCCTGGCTCCGGTTTGTTCTTTCTCCCTTTCATCATTTCTTTTTTAAGTGTTTCTTGTTTCTGTTGAATCTTGAATTCTTTCTGTTGAATCTTGAATTCCCTTAATTCATTGTATATGAGTAATCCTGCATCCATCAAATTTTGGAGGATGCCATGATTTTGGTTAGTAGAGCTGACTAGAGTATGAATGACATATAGGGACCACGACAGAAGAACAACCTGAGGCTAAGGTTGGAGAAGAGTTAGAAGAGAAAGCTGAGGCTAAGGTTGGAGAAGAGTTAGAAGAGAAAGCTGAGGCGAAGGTGTCCTATAATATTACCTTTGTTACTGCTGAAGCTGCTCCATATTCAAAGACTGGTGGCCTTGGAGATGTTTGTGGTTCTTTGCCAATAGCACTGGCATCTCGTGGCCACCGTGTTATGGTCGTCTCGCCAAGATATATGCATGGTACTTCTGAGGATGCTAGGTATTCTGGTGCAGTTGACATGGATTGCAACATCAAAATATATTGCTTTGGTGCTGCTCAAGAAGTTGGCTTTTACCATGAGTATAGGAAAGGTGTTGATTGGGTAAGAACTAAGAGCTCCTGAGATTTTTATAGCCATTTCTCATGGAATTTAATTTTGATAGATTGTTTAAACCTTTTGTAATTTTTCCCTCCTAGCATGCATGTACTTCAACTCTGTATTGATGGTGCTCAGTACTGCTACAATGTTTAGGTATTTGTGGATCACCCTTCATTTCATAGAGCAGGGAGTCCATATGGGGACATGTATGGCACTTTTGGGGACAATCAGGTATAATCTGTCCAATTCTAGCTTTGATAATAGATCTAGATGTGTATTCTACTTCAAAATAATGATAAATTTACCTCTCATTTGGTTTTACAGTTTCGGTACACTTTACTTTGCCATGCTGCATGTGAAGCCCCATTGGTGCTTCCATTGGGAGGGTACACTTATGGAGAAAGATGTTTATTCCTAGTTAATGATTGGCATGCCAGCCTTGTTCCAGTGTATGCATGCCTACCTTTCTCTACTCTTTTAACAATCCCCCTCCTATTTCTTTTCCAATGGAACCACTCTTGCAAAAACTATCTTAGTTCCAATGATAATATGAGGTGATATTACAGTCTTGCTGATAATTGGTACTGTTGCTTCAACTTTGGTGCAGACTTTTGGCAGCAAAGTATCGTCCACATGGGGTATATAAGGATGCACGCAGTGTATTAGTTATACATAACATTGCACACCAGGTAAACTAATTCCATTTTTTTATGTTACTAAGAATAGGATCAATAACATTGTGCTTTGAGCCTTTGACCTCAATGCATTCTTAACTTGGGCTTTCAAGCTTCTCAGGCAGAAAAAGGAGGTCTCTATTAGTTCTATTTTATGTTTTTTCACTCTATGCCTTCTTCTTGGCTTCCTTTAGTTGAGAATTTCTAACTCATCCTAGAAATTAGACAGAAAGATCTTAAAATAGTAAATTGCATTTCCAAAAGTTGAAAATTTAATACTTTTTATTTGAGGTTTATACTAACAACCAAGCAGGTCAAGCACTAATCATATACTAGGTGGGACTTATTTTGAATTTTTATATAACCCTAACTACATGATTACTTGGATAAGAGGATACTGGTGTTTCTTGACTATCTCATACACACGCAGAGTTTTATATTCTCTAGTTTATAGATGCATAAAAAGACACATCTGTTTGGCAATGATAGGTTCATTGTGTTGTTGACTCACTTGATTGTCTTTGATCTGTAGTCCCAAATGCAAATCTAGGATGCATGATTGGCTAAAACCTAAATGTAATATACAAATTTATATTATGAAACTATGTGTGGACTTGTGGAAAAAACTTGCAGGGTTTGGTTATAATTAATTGTTAGATAGTTTATCTCTTGTCATTAGTCTTTTTATATCAGCAAACAAGCTGATGATGCTATATTTCAGGGAGTGGAACCTATAGTTACATATGGTAACTTGGGGCTACCTTTGGAGTGGCGTGGAGCACTGGAGTGGGTGTTCCCCAATTGGGCAAGGATGCATGCTCTCGACACTGGTGAAGCTGTCAATTTTTTGAAAGGTGCCATTGTTACAGCAGATCGGATAGTTACAGTAAGCAAGGTCATTATCCTGAACATCACATATTTTTGTTGCTGCTGTTTATTGAGTCAAAACATTTGGTTGTATGGTGCTCAATATTTTCTGTTTTCCTTGAGGTTTTAAAGCCTGCATCAATTTGTTCAATTTACTATGATGTAATAACATGCTTCGTATAATTGTCTTGTATTTGATACTGTGATCACATGCAATCTGTAAAACCTGGATCTCTTTGCCAGGGTTATTCCTGGGAAATCACAACTAGTGAAGGTGGATATGGTCTACATGAGCTACTGAAAGATCGAAAAAGTGTTCTCAGTGGTATGTTCCTTCAAACTCTTTTTTTCTTGTAGCCTACGCTTTCTAGCACAACTCCTGAGGGAATTTCATGTTTTAGAGAAAGCTAAAGTGCATGTATATTTCTCCATAGTCTTTTTAGAATAAGATGCTTGGGTATCTGTTCGGTTGTTTACTTATCTGGACTTATTGTTGTAGAATCTGTTGAACTTGTAATAAATGTATCGGTTTGAATTATCTAAGTAGAACTTTGGAGTTACTGTAACTTGTTTTCTTTGTTATAGCCCTGATGTGGTTTCATAAATACAGTAGCAGAGAACTTATTATTTTGTAATAATCACTAGAGTCAAGATGCTTCTTTTTTTGTTTATCTTTTCTGTCAACCGTATGTCCATGCCTAATACTAACACTTACATGTGGTTTGGTGAGTTGAAATACGGAAAATCAAACCAAGGATGAAGGAACTATGTTGTTAATCCTTCATCAAATGATGCACCTCAAAGCTCAACCTTGTAATGACTCTGTTACTGTTTTAGGGATCACAAATGGAATTGATGTTACTGAATGGGACCCTTCATCTGATCAATATATTCCTTTCAAATATTCTGCTGATGACCTCTCTGGGAAGGTCAAATGCAAGATAGAATTGCAGAAGGAATTGGGTCTCCCAGAGAGACCCGATTGCCCAGTGGTAAGTTTATGTAATTTGCTGCATAAAATTTTGATCCACTATTTCTTTTATTGATTATAGCTGCAAATTGTAGATTGGATTCATTGGAAGGCTAGACTATCAAAAAGGAATTGAGCTGATTCGCATGGGAATTGCAGAACTCATGGAAGATGATGTTCAGTTTGTAAGTGATTTTGTAAATTAGTTCTGGGCACATATATCTTTAAAACCATAATGTAGTAGCATACAAAATTTAAATTTAGAAATTGTAGGCTATGATTACCTGCTAAATAAAATATTAAATATTTATACACTTGGGAATATGTTTGAGGCCCCTCAAATACTAATTGATATATGTAAGTATTATTTCAGAGGAATTTGCTGTACTGTATTTGTGGCCTTCATATCTGGTTGACCCTGTCTAATTGTTTTTCAATCTTCAGGTAATGCTTGGGTCTGGAAATCCTGCATACGAAGATTGGATGAGAGCAACAGAGGCTACTTATAGAGATAAATTTCGGGGTTGGGTTGGATTTAATGTTCCAATATCTCATAGAATAACTGCAGGGTAATCCCAAAGATTATGAATCCTTCCTAGAACAATTAACAGGTTATGCTGTAATGTTTCTGCATTGGTCATGCTTCTTACTACTGCTGTGTTCCTATTATGACCAGGTGTGATATACTATTGATGCCATCGACATTCGAGCCTTGCGGACTAAATCAGTTGTATGCAATGAGATATGGAACTATACCAGTGGTTCATCAAACCGGGGGGCTGAGAGTTAGTCGAGGAAACTTTAGCCATTGACTTGTTCAATATGATTTGGTTTCCTTCCATTGACGCCTTTAACTTTTGGTTGTTTTTAACAGGACACTGTTCAAAATTTTAACCCATTTGCTGAAGTGAAAAATGATGAAGGCACAGGGTATGTTTGTCCTTGTCTTCAGTGGCTTGGATTGTTTCTTCAACTTATAGTTTCATTTGAAAATTCAAATGCAATTTTGATTTATAAACTTTACAACTATAGGAAATTGAATGACTGTCTTTTTAACTTGACTAACAGGTGGACGTTTTCTCCACTAACAAAGGAGAACATGTTAGTGGTAAGATTCCTATTCATTCAGATTCATTATTTTTTTAAATATATATGTTATGTTATGACAGTGTCCTGTTATTCAATCAAGAATATTCCTTTTTATGTTGTTTGGCCTTTGCAAAATGCAAATTGATGTGGAATTTTCTAGTCAATGCCACTTTGGTTAACCAATAAGGTTACAACATAAGTTTGTGGTTGTGACATGTGAGACCTAGCATAGCTTGTCCTACTTTCCTTTTCCTTCTTTTTTGTGCATAGAGGAGTCCCCATCATAGATAGAAAACAAAAGTTATGGACTAATCCTATGGTAAGCATAATTTGTATCAACCACTATTTTAGAATTCTCTTCTTAGATAAATCTCTCTCTTCCTCATAAGGATTAGATTGAAGGAAACACTCACCTCAATATAGAATCATGGCATGTCTGGGCGCTTGTTATTAAATGTTTATAGAGATACTTACAGATCATTCTCCAGTAGACAAGATAAACTAAGGGAAACAAACCCATTTGGGGGAGGGATTCAATAACTAATTGCTTCATTTTCCATCACTGTTATAGGACTTGAACAAACCTTAGAAAATGTTTTGTGTACACCAACAACAATTACAATTACTCGTCCTTAATTTTTAATTTAATTGTCTAAAAGATATTGAACTTTGATCCATGTGGGCGGCTTCTTTGGTCAACATTATTTTAAAAGAACTACCATATCCTCATTTCCTTTGTTATTTTTGTGGTCGCCGTCGCCGTCGTGGTCGTCGTCTAATTATTTTTATTTTGATTGATAGGCTCTGAGATATGCCATACAAACATACAGAGAATACAAGTCTTCTTGGGAGGGATTGATGAGAAGAGGAATGACAAGAGACTATACTTGGGTAAATGCTGCTACTCAGTATGAACAAATCATAGAATGGGCATTTATGGATCCACCCTATTGCTGATGAAGCCTTCAAATATGATATCAGCTCACTAGAATCAATATTTTGGACTCCATCTTTGCTGTATAATTTTGCTACTATATTTTAATTACACGCAGTTTTGCTCTCATTGGTAATGTCATATCAGCATATAAACTCACCAAATATTCTTAGGAGTATATTCAATACGTGATTCTTTTTTTCTTTCCCCATTGAGTCCATCAATTTGGTGTATTTTCACTACTATATTCAATTATAAGCTTCCATTGATGAGATGAGATGAGATGAGATGATATAGTTGTTTAAACTAACGAAATACTTGTATGTTACCATTAAAGTATACTGTGCATAATATATGCTCTAGAAAAAACAAGAATCCGAAAAATTATTTATTTTTATGAACAACTATAAATTAGTAGTAGTTATCCATATCTTTTGAATATTCACATGTTATACTGCTGCTATTTAAAAAGAGCTTTTAAGTGTCCTAAAAGTACTCATTTGATTATTAATATAAAAAAAATAATGTTGAAAAACTAGAGAGTTTATCTACAAAATTTCAAACGTTTTTATATTGAATAATTTGAACCAGTATTGTTATTCCTAATTTCTTACACAACACAAGACTTATATAAAGATCACCAGAGATAATAATTTTGGATTTTGAGTTCTTTAATGTTATAATTATAAATGAAGTTAATGAATTTAATAACTCAGGAATTTATGACATATTTTAAGAGATACATGGGAAAATGGGAATTATAAATTTTGATACAAGTGTGATTAGGCCATGTGCGGATGCCGCCGACACAAGTTGCAAGCTGCATGTTTTTGATACCCTTAACAAAGGAGATTGCTGAGCTGAAACCTCTTGTCTTGATCTTCTTCTTCTTATTTTTTTAATTTAGAAATTACTTTTAGGCTTTTATGAGGTGCATCCATATGGGGGTGTCCTGAAGCCTTTGGACTTTGTAATGGAATGGATGCATCTTTATCCTTTCACTACAGTAATTTCATAATTTCTAATCCTTCTCAAAAAGGTTGAATTTTATAGTGCATAGTCACCGTAGTCAGCAAAGAGCGTGTCCACCACAGAACGCAACAGGTAACGACAATAACAGTTGGCTCCAAGCTCCGCAGATCCAAGCTCTTTATTTTTTTTTCCTTTTTCTTTTTCCATTTTCCCTTTCTTTTATTTTCTTTTCTCTCAAACAAACTTCATTCCCTTTCTTCTAAAATTCGTCCTCCCAATTTCAAAAACCCTAAAACAACGATCAACATCAGTTTCACAACATCAAGAATAAAACCAATCTCTTCTTTTTGATCTATTTCGGTTGGGCAACAATTCTCAATGCCACTTCTCCTCTTACCCGAATCAAATTCAAAAGTCAAAACCCCAAAAATTTCCAATTTCCAATTTCTCCTTTGATTCGGATTCCCAGAATGGTGACGGATCCGGAGCTGATCAAATACGTATGCATTGCAAGGGCCACCACCGTCCTGGCCCACCGCCGCGCCACCACCGCCGATCCCGACGTCGAGTGCCTCGCTTCCAAATGCATCGCTCTGGCACCTCCGAATCACTCTCTCTTCACCCAAACCCTAAAACGCCGCTCTTACACCTTCCTCATAGACCCTCCCTTCGTCTTCTTCGCCATCTTTGACCACCGGTTAATCAAGCCCTTCCAGCTCCGCTTCCTCCACCGCCTCCGCGACTCCTCCTCCGCCTTCCTCCGATCCCAACCCCCAACCAAAGATGATGACTTTGTAGCGTTCTGTTTTCAGTCCCAATTCGATTCCATATTCGGCGAAACGCTCAATTTCGAATCAGGGGGGACCGACGCAGCCCCCGTTTCGAGAAGCCCAAGCGTGGAATCTCCATCCACCGCCGCCAACAAGATAGGGAGGTCGCCGTCGACGGTGCCGCTACTCGGGAAGCCACAGGAGGGGATGTTGTTGAAAAAGAAGAAGAGGGTGGTGGAGGCCGTCAATGGAGAAGTCAAAGACGGTGTCGGCTCGCCGGAGAACAAGGTGGACGTGTGTTCCGACGAAGTCAACGGCGGCGGCGGAACAAGGGACTTCTCGCTAGGGGTGACGGCGAAGGGTGGTTGCGGGGGCAACGATCATCATCGGCAGAAAGCGAAGCATATATGGAAGAAGCACGTTTGGGTGGTTCTGCTTCTTGATTTGTCCGTTTGCATGGTTTTGTTCGTGATTTGGTTATGGGTTTGCAGCGGATTTAAGTGCATGACCTATTGAATTTTGAAGATCATAAAAAAACTCGGATAAAAATTGGAACTTTTTTGGAGGAAATGGAAGCGGATTTTAATTTCTTTCGGTTTTTGTCCCTTCTTCATTTTGGGGAAGGGATTATTAGCTTCTTTGTTTCTATTCGCAGAAATAGAGGGGTTGATCACAGTCACATGAACATGCTCTGTTGTATATTGGAGAAAAGAAAAACAAACCTTTGGGTATGTATATGGTGATTTTGGTGGTGGTGGGGTGGGTTCTATTTGATTTAATTTGATTCTTGAGCTTTTGTTTTTTTATTTCCTTTTTGGAAATTTACCTTTTTTTTTTTCATGGGAATTGAGATATGGAGAAAAGATCCCATTGATTCAAGTTGTTCCTCAATTGTGCAAAGTTACAGATTCCAAAAAGATGTTGACTATGATATGTTTTTCTGCTACTTTTAAGCATAATTGAGCTTTCTCTTGTTAAGTTCATGGATTCTATTCTTTTAAGATTGTATTTGAATAGGTGAAGAACTGGTTTGATGCACTTCTTTTCCGTACATCAATGAATGATACAGTAACATCACGAGAATATGCAGAATGAAAAATTGCTGATGTGTCTCTATGTATTTTGTCTCCCAATTTATGGAATTTGTTTATAATCTCTACTTTTATTTTCTTCTTGCTTAATGATTTTACCATATAAAACACACATAAGAAGATTAAATTTCCAGTGCAAATATGACTTGTCTTTGGCTTTAGTGAAGTACACGTTCGCAGCTACTAAAACCTAAATAACTTTGAAAAAAGTTTGCCCCCATTCCGAATTTCCTTGCATTTGGACATGTATACATTTTGTATTTTGTATTTTGTACATTTATTGTATATGGTGTAAGTGTCAACTTTTGTAATTTTTATTTATTTAATCAATCTCATAAGAACACTTAGGAGCAAAATTCATAACTTGTTCTTCATAAATGTCTGCAATCATGTTTCATTATCCATTGTATATGTAGTTGGGTTGGACAGAGGAGAATATGCCACTATCTATGAATTAAGAATATAGATTAAAAAGAAGGCAAATTACATGTGCCTTTTATCAGGTAAAATTGAATCCAGATATTAACTTTAAAGAAATAAATGTCTCTAAAGTTGATTTATTTTTTTTCATCTGATGCTAATAGCCTAATAGCTAATAATAAATAGAAACATGTCACCAATAAAAAGCATATTAGGCAATAGGCATTGATGAGAAAGGTGAGATGGGGAGTGTGGACACACAGAATGGCGATATGGATGCTTTTTATTGCCCACATATTTGATGTCCCCAATTCTATGAAGTATGAAGAAGCTTAGCCTTTAATTTTATGCAAATATGTTGTTTAATTTGTGGACAAATCAAGTTCAAATTCAGGGGGTGCCTTGCAGTAACGTAACACAGCCATCAGTGTTAATAATATAACTAAATTAATGCTAAATCAAATCACATCAGATGATCTTATACCCAAATCAAATGGAATAATCATGAATAATGGGGCTAGGTGGCTTAATATTGAAGAATAATAATACAAATCAGAACAAGCATGCGTTACCGACAGTGTCACATGCAAGTTTGCTTGCTTCTTTCTTCCATTATCAGTATCGCTCTCATCTGCTGTTACTTTCTTTTTTAGATCAATGTCCAAAATATACGATGGTAAGTAACATCATGTGAATGGACTATCATTTTCTTAGCCTCTTACAATAATAGCAAATTAAAAACCTGGATAGAGGAACATAATAACTCAGCCTCCGAATCAATGGAGTTGGAATAATTCATGATCGATTTTGTATTTATAATGAACTATTAGAGGAACGAAAGAAGAAGTTCTTTCAAGTAGATATCAAGATATTGATAACAGGAAAATATAAGGAGAGAATGCAAATGTTGAATAACGGGAATAATAATTAAAAAAAAGATAAATTAATTATTAAAATTAATTTTTAATTTATTAGAATAATTAATTTTAAATTTAAATTATTAGAGTTAAGTAACGTAACTTCTTCCGTCACATCACGTTTTTATTTCATCTCAACCCTCCTCCTCTTTCAACTCACGTTTTCTCTTTTTATCATGCTGCAACGAAAACAGCGGCATAGTTCAACCACTGCATGGTGCAGCGCCGTCAAATGCTGTCTACCATCGCAGCTTCCTCCTCGCACGCTACAGCCGCCGCCGCAGTCCCACCCCACTGTCATGATTGCAAGCATTATTATGTGTGCTACCTTCAAGACCACAGAAAAGATAAGTCAAGCATACAGAATTGCAGTTATTGGGGATATGCTGATCACAACGTGGCTGGTTTCATTGATAATGGTAGTTATATGGAAGAAGAGAAGTTAAGTCTTAAAGTGGTCCCTGAATTTGCATTCGAGTCTCAAAGTGATCACTGAAATTAATAATTACTTAAATTTGTCCCCAAATTTATACTCTGGGACTCATAGTAATCCCTAAAATAATTTTCGTCCATCCTTACCATCAGAAGGACTGAAACGACGTCGTTTTGTATTTATATAAAAAAAATCCTAATCTCCAACACGACGTTGTTTTGTATTTTACAAAAAAAAAAAAAACGTAATCTCCAATTGCCTTCACCAATTCTCTTCTTCTTCTTCTTCTTCAAATTCACAGTAACAACAACAACATCATCATCATTGCAAACAATAATTAAACTATCAAATTCATATTAGTTTATGTAGACATTCGATAATCATGCTCAAGCCAATAATTTCATTTTTAAATAACAAAATTTTTTATAAATCATAGCAGTGGCAACAATAAATATGCAATAACATCACATCGATCAACAACAAAAATTAAAACATAAGCAACTAAAAAAAGAATAAATGGGGGAAGAAGAGGCAGAGCAGATCGGCGAAGCAGAAGAAGAAGGCCGCCGGAGCAGAGAAAAGCAGAAGCACATGCACGAGAGGAGGCACCACGGTAGCCCAAAAGCAAATTAACGAAAGGGGGCGACGACGACAAGAGAGGCAACACCCGCAGGAGGTTTGCCTTATTTAATTCTTTCCATCTTCCATTATCTCTCTCTGTGAATTAACAAATTATTATTTTGTTTCTTCTGAGAAAAAAAAGAAAAGAAAAACTGGGGATGAATTGAAAAAGGAGAAGGGGAGCGTAGAAGGAAAAGGAAGAAAAAAATTGGGGAAGAAAAAAGGACCGGTGAAAGAAAAGAAAAAGGAATATGGGAATGGGGAATGGAAAGGGGAGCGTGGAAGGAGTAGGGGAAGGGGAAGGAGAACTGAGAAAGGGTTGGGGAAGAGGAAAGGGAGTGTGAAAGGGAAAGAGAAAAGGGAACTGAGAATGGGGAAGGGGAGCGTAGAAGAGAAAGGGAAGGGAGAAGTGAAAAAGGGCTGGGGAAGAGGAAAGGAAAAAGAAAATTGGAGAGGGGGTATATTTTTTAAAAAAAATATAAAACGACATCGTTTTAGTCATTTCTAATGGCAAGGATGGACGGAAATTATTTTAGGGACTACTATGAGTCCCGGAGAACAATTTCAAGGACAAATTTGAGTAATTATTAACTTTAGGGATCACTTGACGGAAATTATTTTAGGGACTATTATGAGTCCCGGAGAACAATTTCAAGGACAAATTTGAGTAATTATTAACTTTAGGGATCACTTTGAGGCTCGGGTGCAAGTTCAAGGACCACTTTGAGACTTAACTCGTAAGAAGAGCATATGGTAAGTTACTATCTTCTTATTGGTATTCGGCCGTATAGAGACTATTTATTTCTCATCTCGAATAATAAAGTTCATGGAAGGAGGCTATATTCCAATTGTGTCTTCTTTGTTCTTGACGATGATAATGGAAATCTGGCATTATGTGCACAAAGAGAGGTACATATTCGAGCTTAGTAATAAGATTCCAATGAGTACATGTTCATGATGGCATGCATTATTGTTTGTGCTGCCGATCACTGCAGCACCTTCCCTCTGTCTTGTTTTCACTTTGTTGTGGTCAATCCATAATATGCCGGATGGTTATTTTAGTAGATATGTAGATGAATATTTTAATTCTTATGTGGATGGTTATTTGATTGGAATGAGTTTACTTAGATACAGTTAAAATATATTGGATGTTCAATTCACTAGGTATGATACCAATAATACCAATATTTTACGAACATTTTTATTAGTTCTGATTTTCTCTGCTGCCATCATTAAATAATTTTAGTTTATTTCTTAATTTATTTCGATTCATTTGTGTGTTAATTGAGGTTCACTTGATGCTACTGATAAGTATTGACCAATTTTTTTATTCCTTAAGTAATTTTAGTTTATTTCTTAGTTTAATTGAGATTCATTTGGATCAAAAAATGAATTCGATATGTTTTTATTAATGATTGAGTCTTTTTTTAGAAAAAAAGAACGAAAACTATTTATTATCACTTTATTTAATTGTATTAGATTTCTTTCCATTCAATTTGTCTTGAAAGCCATTCCAACCATTGGGACAAATTATTTATCGACAACACACCTAGACTGCAAATAAATTGAAAATATTATTAAAGTGAAACCATTGTATAATACCAAATGAACTGAATATTTTTCTATTATATAAATTCAAATTCAAAAACACATGCGTCTAGAGTGAACCAAAAATATTATCAAAGTGAAATCATTGTATAATACCAAATGAACTGATCATCTGTCCATTATATAAATTCAAATTCAATTCAAAGTGTTGGTTTTTGTTAGTAAAGTATTGGTGTTGTTGGTGATTACGATAACGAAAGAGAAGAAGAAGAAGAACCGACGTGTGCGAATTTGAAAGAAGAAGAGGAGGAGGAGGAGGAAACGGAGAAATAGAAAGAGAAGACGAAGAAGTTGCGTTATTAAAATATGCGTGTGATACACGCTGGTGTGATGAAAGTGGTTTTTATTGAGTTTGGGTCAACTTGGTTGGATTTGGATACAAAAATGCTTGGATGTGTAGTTGGGCTGTTAGTTATAATAACAAAGTTAACCTTTTTTTTCCAAAGACATTCAATTTATTTTATTCATCAGAAGAGAAAAAAATAAATATTGTCCAAAGTAAAGGATGTAAACCCCGATTAATTAGTAGATAATTAGTCAGTAAATTATTTTTTAATAAGGAAGATTAGAAATGCGAATATTATATCAAATTAGGATAGAGCTCATCGAAACGAGAATTTTGACACTAATTTCGAAGAAAACGGTCCAAGAATGGACCGAAAGGGCCGAATCGGGCCCGTGGGCCCAAACCAGCCCAAAAGAACGTTAAATGAACCCAAATTCTCCCCCTTCTTTCCATTTTGATGTTGCAGCAAGCCTCGAAGGGGAAGAACGAAGAACACCTCCGAACCCTCGTTCCAAAATTCAATTTCCCGTAACTTCTCCGTCCGAGCTCTGATCGCTACACCGTTTGCGGCCACGCGTCCACCGCGTCGAGCTCTACATTTCTACCAGAACAATTTCATAGGTAACTTGTTCTTTTATTCTCAGCCTCTTCTTTCCCAATTTTTGGGAAATTAAGTGGAGGTATTGAATTTCTTTGTTCTTTGATGTTTTAGGATCCAATTAGCTTGAGAAAAACGTTCACTCTTGCTTATGTGAAGCTTGGGAAAGGTGAAGATATCATAATTCTATTTTAATTTCATAGAATTTAAGCTTTGAGTATTAATTGGGTATATGTGTGTTATAAATGTGTATTAGGTTGAGAATAAATAATTGGAGCTTGGAATTGTGGATATTGGAACTTGGAGGAAGCTGAGCCTAGTGTTTATTGAATTCTGGAAGGGCTGTGTTTGTTTTGGAAGGGCTGTGTTTATTATAATTAAAGTGCCTTGATCGTTACGTGGGAATCGGCCAAGGTATGGTTTAGGTTTCTTGCATTTAATATATAATGTTCTGTGAAAACTTAGGCTAGATGACCATAGGATAAGTTGGAATGCAGTTGTATATTTAATGTTTAGTAATGGTTTGATGAATATGCTTGGTTTGGTTTGGTGATTTGTTTGTAAGATGATATTGGTTGCTAGTTGGATCTTTGAAAGGATATGTGAGTGAATTGTTGATTATATGGCTATATTTTGGTTTGGTTGAATGATGATTGATGAAAAGATATGGAGCTTGTTGAGGATTATTGTTGGCAATTTGGGTTGGTGGTAATAGGTTTGAAAATAATTGGAATGGAAATTTCGAATGAAAAAATGAGGTATTTTGTGTTAAAAACCTAGGATTTGTGAACTATGATTCTTAGTTGAATTTTGGTTGTTGGATTTGAATATTGTATGAGTATAATTGTTTATCTGAGGTTGATTTATTGTGGTTATTGTTATGATGATGAGGAAGGGTATGTTGAATTGAAATGACTGCAGGCTTGGACCCGAAAAGGGTGGCAAAGTCCGAATTTTAGAGGAGATACTGCCGAAATTTTATAAAAATTAGAGATTTTGTTTATATGATTATTTAAAAAGATTTAGATTCAAAGGTTATATGGTTTGATTTTGAGTTATTAAGAAAATGAGTATGTTTTAAGTTTGATTCATTTAGAAAAGAATGAATTATGTTTTGAATTGGAACTATTGATGGACGGAATGGGAGGTGTGATAATGAAGGATAAGGATTGAATATGATTGATGTATGATGATGAATGAGATGCGATTGAGAATGATGAGGATGTTGATGAATTATAATCGAATTATTTATATGGCTCATGAATTTGAATGATCTGAGATACGAGGTTCCTTGGATTAAGTGCCGTGGCTTGCCACCACGTGTACCAGGTTGAAAACTCGATACTCTGTTGACCCTACGACGTAAATGTGACCGAGCACTATATAAATTCCTGGGAATGTTACCCCCATTGAGCAATATTGATTATCTGAGAAAAAGCTATGCATAGACTCTTGGGGATGCACGTCGGGGGACAGTCTAAGGACAATTCAGACTTGTCGGGTTGGCTGGATAACCGACAGATGAGCCTCATCAGCCATAGGACAGGCATGCATCATATGCATATTACTTGAACTACTTGCTTGTGCTTTAATTGGGTGTGCCTATATGTACTTTCCATGCTAAATGTGTATTTGTTACTTGTAGTAATTGTAACCTTCTTGTGTTTGTCTTTATCTATCTATTTGTCTGTGAAAATGCGTAATAGAGTTGGAGGTATGGAGGAATGACAGTATGAGACTTAGATTTAAGGTTAAGTTAAGTTAGGTTTAAATGTTCTTAGAAAACCACCTTTTATGGCTTCTGTTTAATACTTTAAGCTCTATAATATGAGTGTCGGCATTCTAGGATTGCCTCTGGCATTCCCAGGACCTTATATCTTACATGTGTGGCACCTTTACCATACTGAGAACCTCCGGTTCTCATTTCATACTATGTTGTTGTTTTTCAGATGCAGGTCGGGAGCCATCTCGTTAGGCGTCTGGACTCTTAAAGCGGAGGGGTTACTGGGTAGTTTTGTTGTGCAGTGATATATAAATATGTATTTAGCTTTCTCTCCGCATAACTTGTCCTTTTTGATCATCTTAGAGGTTTATGGAGAGGCAGGATTGTGTATATGTACTTTTGGGTTTTGGGTATGTATGTATATATGTGTAAATATTCTCCGGCCAGTCTTGACTTCGCAGGCTGAGTTAGGAGCTTGTTACTTTGTATCTTTCGCACTCTATTCCTACTGTTGTTATCTTATGTTCGATAGTTATGGTTTTCTTAGCACGCAAGTTAACTCGTTCCTTGAGCGTTGCGCTTTTATCTCGCGATTTTTATTTTCCCTATTCTTCAAAGCTCCTAGCTTATTATAATTCTTCTGCTATTATATATACTCATTTTATTTTAGAGGTCGTAATACCACACCACCTTCGTTTTACGACTTAAGCGTAAAGCTTAGTGTGGTAGGGTGTTACATTATGGTATCAGAGCAGTTCGTTCCTAAAGAGCCTGATATACGGACTGATTGTACTTTTGTGCATTCTTTGTATATGTGTTTATGTGCTATTAGGATATCTGACTGATATATATGGCATAAACATTTGTGAGCATGCATTTGGAACTTAAAACATTAGACCTGCGATATTGAGACTGATCAACTTAATATCACTTGTTTAGTATGTATAAGGACCAGATGTCGACTCGCGGACACGGTCGTGGGTGAGGTAGAGGTAGGATAGGCACCGTTATTCCTGGTTTGGCAGGGAATGATCTAGAAGGCTTTATGGTTGCTATGGGAAATATGGATGCAGATATGCAGGCAATAGCTGAGGTGTTGGGTAACCAGATAAATTTGAGTAATCATGGGAACAATAATGATGAGGACGGTCCTATGACACTTGCTACATTTCTGAAAGTTTACCCTCCGACTTTTAGGGGAACCTCAAATCCCACTGATGCAGATAATTGGACACAGGCTATGGAACGGGCATTGCAGGCCCAACAAGTTCCTGAAGAGCAGTGAGTTGAATTTAGAACTTATCAGTTGCAAGGTGAAGCTCATTATTGGTGGCAGGGAACCCGACATATCCTGCAGCTGGGTGGCGCTGAGATAACTAGGAGTTTGGTTATCTAAGAATCATGTTTTGCTTGATTGTTCTGAAAAGTCAGTACAGTTTATGCTGGAAGGGTCAGAAGCACCAGTTGTGGTGAATAGTTTCTTTTTGAATTCTATGATAGTAAACTATTCTGGAACTGAATGTCAGGGTATTATGTTATTGACTGCAGGAGTATCAGGTGATGATTAGAGTTTAGAGCAGATTCCGGTTGTATGTGAATTTCCAGGTGTGTTTAATGCATTTCTACCTAACCGGAAAGTTGAATTTGCAATTGAGTTAGTGCCTGGAGCCGATCCGATTTCGATTACTCCTTACAGGATATTACCTTTAGAAATGGCCGAACTGAAAGCTCAGCTGGAAGATTTGTTGGGTAAGCATTTTATCCAACCAAGTGTTTCTCTGTGGGGAACGCCAGTGTTACTGGTAAAGAAAAAGGATTGGAGTATGCGGTTGTGTGTCGACTATCGGCAATTGAATAAGATCACTGTGAAGAACAAATATCAGTTGTCTAGAATCGATGATCTAATGGATTAGTTACAGGGTGCCGGTGTGTTTTCTAAGATTGACCTGCGATCCAGGTATCATCAGATAAGGGTTAGAGACGAGGATATTTCGAAAACTGCTTTCAGGACGCGTTATGGTCATTATGAGTATACAGTGATGTCTTTTGGGTTAACTGATGCCCCGGCAGTATTTATGGATTATATAAATAAGATTTTTCGACCGTATCTGGACAAGTTTGTTATTGTCTTCATTGATGACATTCTTGTTTATTCTAAGACTGAAGAGGAGCATGCTGATCACTTGCGAACTGTGCTGCAAATTCTGAGAGACAGGAAGTTATATGCTAAGTTATCTAAATGTGAGTTCTGGAAGAGTGAAGTGAAGTTTTTTGGCCACGTGGTAAGTAATCAGGGAATAGCTGTGGATCCTGCTAAGGTGGAAGCAATGATGAATTGGGAGCGACCAACTTAAGTGACAGAGATCAGGAGTTTCTTAGGTTTGGCGGGGTATTATCGCAGATTCATTAAGGGATTTTCACAGCTCGCCTTACCTTTAACTAAATTGACTAGGAAGGATATGCCTTTTGTCTGGACTCCGGAGTGTGAAGAGAATTTCCAAGCATTGAAGCACAGGTTGACTACTGCACCTGTATTGGTATTACTTGAACCAAGTGAATCGTTTGAAGTGTACTATGATGCATCGCTGAAAGGTTTAGGGTGCGTTCTGATGCAACACCAGAATGTCGTAGCATACGCCTCACGGCAGTTAAGGTCGCATGAGATGAACTAGCCGACACATGATTTGGAACTTATTGCTGTTGTATTTACTCTAAAGATCTAGAGGCACTATCTCTATGGTGTCAAGTTTTATGTTTTCTCAAACCATAAGAATTTGAAGTATCTCTATGGGCAAAAAGAATTGAATATGCATCAGAAGAGATGGACGGAGCTTCTGAAGGATTATGATTTTGAATTGAATTAACATTCAGGAAAAGCGAACATTGTGGCGGATGCCTTGAGTCAAAAATCTTTATATGCAGCTTGGATGATGCTACGAGAGGAAGAGTTAATGAAGGCATTTCAAGGTTTGAATTTGGGAATTAGAGGAGAATCTGGAATTTTGTGTTTGAGTCAGTTGCAGATTTTAAGTGATTTTAAATCAAAACTTCTGAAGGCTCATCGGGATAATGAAGTGTTACGAAAGGTATTACCAGTAGTTGGACAGGGAAAATAGTGGAGAGTGGTAGAAGGTCAAGATGGTTTGTAGAGGTTCAAGAACCGGATTATTGTGCCAGATGTTGGAGACCTGCGACAGAGTATCTTGAAGGAAGCTTATAAGAGTGGGTTTTCAATTCACCCAGGGAGTACTAAAATGTATCAGGATCTGAAAGCGATGTTTTGGTGGCCAGGAATGAAGAATGATGTGGCATTTTACGTATCTAAATGTTTAACATGTCAGAAGGTTAAGATTGAGCATCAGAGACCACCAGGGACCCTTCAGCCTTTAGAGATTCCACAATGGAAATGGGAGAGTATCACAATGGATTTTGTGATAGGTTTGCCTAGAACCCGATCTGGTTGTGACGCTATTTGGGTGGTTGTGGTTCGACTAACGAAATCAACTCACTTTCTTCCTATCTGAATAAGTTGCACAATAGAAGAATTGGCTCAAATGTATATCAAAGAGATTGTCAGGTTACATGGTGTGCCTTCTACCATTATATCTGACAGAGATCCCCGTTTTACATCAAGGTTTTGGGGAGCTTTTCAGCGTGCATTTGGGACTCAGTTAAGTTTGAGTACTACATATCACCCTCAGACAGATGGTCAGTCAGAGAGAACTATTCAGACCTTGGAGGATATGTTAAGGGCTTGTGTTTTGGACCAGCCGGCGAGCTAGGATTGGTATATGCCATTAATAGAGTTTGCTTATAATAATAGCTATCATGCGAGCATCGGAATGGCTCCATATGAGGCTCTGTATGGCAGAAAATGTCAATATCTATTGTGTTGGTATGAAACTGGAGAAAGGAGTTTATTAGGGCCTGGGATGATAGCTGAAACTACTGAACAGATAAAGAAGATTCGTAGTCGAATGCTTATGGCCCAGAGCCGCCAGAAAAGTTATGCTGATCAGAGGTGAAAGCCTTCGGAATTTGAGGAAGGGGAGCATGTTTTTCTGAAAGTTACACCAACCACTAGAGTGGGAAGAGTTATTAAGACTAAGAAACTAAATCCCCGTTATATTGGACCGTTTGAGATCTTGAAGAGAATTGGACCAGTGGCTTATAGAATTGCCTTACCGCCGTTTCTTTTGAATTTGCACGATGTGTTTCATGTGTCATATCTTCGGAAGTATATTCCTGATGCAAGTCATGTTCTGGAACCGGAGCCAATCCAAGTAAGAGAAGATCGAACACTTTCAATAATTCCAGTAAGAATTAATGATACTAGTATTAAACGATTACGCGGGAAGGAAGTATCATTGGTAAAAGTAGTTTGGAGTCGAGCTGGTATGGAAGAACATACCTGGAAACTCGAATCAAATATGTAAACGGAATATCCACACCTCTATTCAGGCAACTAGATCTGAATTTTGAGGGCAAAATTCTTTGTTATGTGGGTAGAATGTAAATTCCGATTAATTAGTAAATAATTAGTCAATAAATTATTTTTTAATAAGGAAGATTAGAAATTCGAATATTATATCAAATTAGGATAGAGCTCATTGAAACGAGAATTTTGACACTAATTTCGAAGAAAACGGTCCAAGAATGGACCGAAAGGGCCGAATTGGGCCTGTGGGCCCAAACCAGCTCAAAAGAACATTAAATGAACCCAAATTCTCCCCCTTCTTTCCATTTTGATGTTGCAGCAAGCCTCGAAGGGGAAGAACGAAGAACACCTCCGAACCCTCGTTCCAAAATTCAATTTCCCGTAACTTCTCCGTCCGAGCTCTGATCGCTACACCGTTTGCGGCCACGCGTCCACCGCGTCGAGCTCTACATTTCTACCAGAACAATTTCATAGGTAACTTGTTCTTTTATTCTCAGCCTCTTCTTTCCCAATTTTTGGGAAATTAAGTGGAGGTATTGAATTTCTTTGTTCTTTGATGTTTTAGGATCCAATTAGCTTGAGAAAAACGTTCACTCTTGCTTATGTGAAGCTTGGGAAAGGTGAAGATATCATAATTCTATTTTAATTTCATAGAATTTAAGCTTTGAGTATTAATTGGGTATATGTGTGTTATAAATGTGTATTAGGTTGAGAATAAATAATTGGAGCTTGGAATTGTGGATATTGGAACTTGGAGGAAGCTGAGCCTAGTGTTTATTGAATTCTGGAAGGGCTGTGTTTGTTTTGGAAGGGCTGTGTTTATTATAATTAAAGTGCCTTGATCGTTACGTGGGAATCGGCCAAGGTATGGTTTAGGTTTCTTGCATTTAATATATAATGTTCTGTGAAAACTTAGGCTAGATGACCATAGGATAAGTTGGAATGCAGTTGTATATTTAATGTTTAGTAATGGTTTGATGAATATGCTTGGTTTGGTTTGGTGATTTGTTTGTAAGATGATATTGGTTGCTAGTTGGATCTTTGAAAGGATATGTGAGTGAATTGTTGATTATATGGCTATATTTTGGTTTGGTTGAATGATGATTGATGAAAAGATATGGAGCTTGTTGAGGATTATTGTTGGCAATTTGGGTTGGTGGTAATAGGTTTGAAAATAATTGGAATGGAAATTTCGAATGAAAAAATGAGGTATTTTGTGTTAAAAACCTAGGATTTGTGAACTATGATTCTTAGTTGAATTTTGGTTGTTGGATTTGAATATTGTATGAGTATAATTGTTTATCTGAGGTTGATTTATTGTGGTTATTGTTATGATGATGAGGAAGGGTATGTTGAATTGAAATGACTGCAGGCTTGGACCCGAAAAGGGTGGCAAAGTCCGAATTTTAGAGGAGATACTGCCGAAATTTTATAAAAATTAGAGATTTTGTTTATATGATTATTTAAAAAGATTTAGATTCAAAGGTTATATGGTTTGATTTTGAGTTATTAAGAAAATGAGTATGTTTTAAGTTTGATTCATTTAGAAAAGAATGAATTATGTTTTGAATTGGAACTATTGATGGACGGAATGGGAGGTGTGATAATGAAGGATAAGGATTGAATATGATTGATGTATGATGATGAATGAGATGCGATTGAGAATGATGAGGATGTTGATGAATTATAATCGAATTATTTATATGGCTCATGAATTTGAATGATCTGAGATACGAGGTTCCTTGGATTAAGTGCCGTGGCTTGCCACCACGTGTACCAGGTTGAAAACTCGATACTCTGTTGACCCTACGACGTAAATGTGACCGAGCACTATATAAATTCCTGGGAATGTTACCCCCATTGAGCAATATTGATTATCTGAGAAAAAGCTATGCATAGACTCTTGGGGATGCACGTCGGGGGACAGTCTAAGGACAATTCAGACTTGTCGGGTTGGCTGGATAACCGACAGATGAGCCTCATCAGCCATAGGACAGGCATGCATCATATGCATATTACTTGAACTACTTGCTTGTGCTTTAATTGGGTGTGCCTATATGTACTTTCCATGCTAAATGTGTATTTGTTACTTGTAGTAATTGTAACCTTCTTGTGTTTGTCTTTATCTATCTATTTGTCTGTGAAAATGCGTAATAGAGTTGGAGGTATGGAGGAATGACAGTATGAGACTTAGATTTAAGGTTAAGTTAAGTTAGGTTTAAATGTTCTTAGAAAACCACCTTTTATGGCTTCTGTTTAATACTTTAAGCTCTATAATATGAGTGTCGGCATTCTAGGATTGCCTCTGGCATTCCCAGGACCTTATATCTTACATGTGTGGCACCTTTACCATACTGAGAACCTCCGGTTCTCATTTCATACTATGTTGTTGTTTTTCAGATGCAGGTCGGGAGCCATCTCGTTAGGCGTCTGGACTCTTAAAGCGGAGGGGTTACTGGGTAGTTTTGTTGTGCAGTGATATATAAATATGTATTTAGCTTTCTCTCCGCATAACTTGTCCTTTTTGATCATCTTAGAGGTTTATGGAGAGGCAGGATTGTGTATATGTACTTTTGGGTTTTGGGTATGTATGTATATATGTGTAAATATTCTCCGGCCAGTCTTGACTTCGCAGGCTGAGTTAGGAGCTTGTTACTTTGTATCTTTCGCACTCTATTCCTACTGTTGTTATCTTATGTTCGATAGTTATGGTTTTCTTAGCACGCAAGTTAACTCGTTCCTTGAGCGTTGCGCTTTTATCTCGCGATTTTTATTTTCCCTATTCTTCAAAGCTCCTAGCTTATTATAATTCTTCTGCTATTATATATACTCATTTTATTTTAGAGGTCGTAATACCACACCACCTTCGTTTTACGACTTAAGCGTAAAGCTTAGTGTGGTAGGGTGTTACATTATGGTATCAGAGCAGTTCGTTCCTAAAGAGCCTGATATACGGACTGATTGTACTTTTGTGCATTCTTTGTATATGTGTTTATGTGCTATTAGGATATCTGACTGATATATATGGCATAAACATTTGTGAGCATGCATTTGGAACTTAAAACATTAGACCTGCGATATTGAGACTGATCAACTTAATATCACTTGTTTAGTATGTATAAGGACCAGATGTCGACTCGCGGACACGGTCGTGGGTGAGGTAGAGGTAGGATAGGCACCGTTATTCCTGGTTTGGCAGGGAATGATCTAGAAGGCTTTATGGTTGCTATGGGAAATATGGATGCAGATATGCAGGCAATAGCTGAGGTGTTGGGTAACCAGATAAATTTGAGTAATCATGGGAACAATAATGATGAGGACGGTCCTATGACACTTGCTACATTTCTGAAAGTTTACCCTCCGACTTTTAGGGGAACCTCAAATCCCACTGATGCAGATAATTGGACACAGGCTATGGAACGGGCATTGCAGGCCCAACAAGTTCCTGAAGAGCAGTGAGTTGAATTTAGAACTTATCAGTTGCAAGGTGAAGCTCATTATTGGTGGCAGGGAACCCGACATATCCTGCAGCTGGGTGGCGCTGAGATAACTAGGAGTTTGGTTATCTAAGAATCATGTTTTGCTTGATTGTTCTGAAAAGTCAGTACAGTTTATGCTGGAAGGGTCAGAAGCACCAGTTGTGGTGAATAGTTTCTTTTTGAATTCTATGATAGTAAACTATTCTGGAACTGAATGTCAGGGTATTATGTTATTGACTGCAGGAGTATCAGGTGATGATTAGAGTTTAGAGCAGATTCCGGTTGTATGTGAATTTCCAGGTGTGTTTAATGCATTTCTACCTAACCGGAAAGTTGAATTTGCAATTGAGTTAGTGCCTGGAGCCGATCCGATTTCGATTACTCCTTACAGGATATTACCTTTAGAAATGGCCGAACTGAAAGCTCAGCTGGAAGATTTGTTGGGTAAGCATTTTATCCAACCAAGTGTTTCTCTGTGGGGAACGCCAGTGTTACTGGTAAAGAAAAAGGATTGGAGTATGCGGTTGTGTGTCGACTATCGGCAATTGAATAAGATCACTGTGAAGAACAAATATCAGTTGTCTAGAATCGATGATCTAATGGATTAGTTACAGGGTGCCGGTGTGTTTTCTAAGATTGACCTGCGATCCAGGTATCATCAGATAAGGGTTAGAGACGAGGATATTTCGAAAACTGCTTTCAGGACGCGTTATGGTCATTATGAGTATACAGTGATGTCTTTTGGGTTAACTGATGCCCCGGCAGTATTTATGGATTATATAAATAAGATTTTTCGACCGTATCTGGACAAGTTTGTTATTGTCTTCATTGATGACATTCTTGTTTATTCTAAGACTGAAGAGGAGCATGCTGATCACTTGCGAACTGTGCTGCAAATTCTGAGAGACAGGAAGTTATATGCTAAGTTATCTAAATGTGAGTTCTGGAAGAGTGAAGTGAAGTTTTTTGGCCACGTGGTAAGTAATCAGGGAATAGCTGTGGATCCTGCTAAGGTGGAAGCAATGATGAATTGGGAGCGACCAACTTAAGTGACAGAGATCAGGAGTTTCTTAGGTTTGGCGGGGTATTATCGCAGATTCATTAAGGGATTTTCACAGCTCGCCTTACCTTTAACTAAATTGACTAGGAAGGATATGCCTTTTGTCTGGACTCCGGAGTGTGAAGAGAATTTCCAAGCATTGAAGCACAGGTTGACTACTGCACCTGTATTGGTATTACTTGAACCAAGTGAATCGTTTGAAGTGTACTATGATGCATCGCTGAAAGGTTTAGGGTGCGTTCTGATGCAACACCAGAATGTCGTAGCATACGCCTCACGGCAGTTAAGGTCGCATGAGATGAACTAGCCGACACATGATTTGGAACTTATTGCTGTTGTATTTACTCTAAAGATCTAGAGGCACTATCTCTATGGTGTCAAGTTTTATGTTTTCTCAAACCATAAGAATTTGAAGTATCTCTATGGGCAAAAAGAATTGAATATGCATCAGAAGAGATGGACGGAGCTTCTGAAGGATTATGATTTTGAATTGAATTAACATTCAGGAAAAGCGAACATTGTGGCGGATGCCTTGAGTCAAAAATCTTTATATGCAGCTTGGATGATGCTACGAGAGGAAGAGTTAATGAAGGCATTTCAAGGTTTGAATTTGGGAATTAGAGGAGAATCTGGAATTTTGTGTTTGAGTCAGTTGCAGATTTTAAGTGATTTTAAATCAGAACTTCTGAAGGCTCATCGGGATAATGAAGTGTTACGAAAGGTATTACCAGTAGTTGGACAGGGAAAATAGTGGAGAGTGGTAGAAGGTCAAGATGGTTTGTAGAGGTTCAAGAACCGGATTATTGTGCCAGATGTTGGAGACCTGCGACAGAGTATCTTGAAGGAAGCTTATAAGAGTGGGTTTTCAATTCACCCAGGGAGTACTAAAATGTATCAGGATCTGAAAGCGATGTTTTGGTGGCCAGGAATGAAGAATGATGTGGCATTTTACGTATCTAAATGTTTAACATGTCAGAAGGTTAAGATTGAGCATCAGAGACCACCAGGGACCCTTCAGCCTTTAGAGATTCCACATTGGAAATGGGAGAGTATCACAATGGATTTTGTGATAGGTTTGCCTAGAACCCGATCTGGTTGTGACGCTATTTGGGTGGTTGTGGTTCGACTAACGAAATCAACTCACTTTCTTCCTATCTGAATAAGTTGCACAATAGAAGAATTGGCTCAAATGTATATCAAAGAGATTGTCAGGTTACATGGTGTGCCTTCTACCATTATATCTGACAGAGATCCCCGTTTTACATCAAGGTTTTGGGGAGCTTTTCAGCGTGCATTTGGGACTCAGTTAAGTTTGAGTACTACATATCACCCTCAGACAGATGGTCAGTCAGAGAGAACTATTCAGACCTTGGAGGATATGTTAAGGGCTTGTGTTTTGGACCAGCCGGCGAGCTAGGATTGGTATATGCCATTAATAGAGTTTGCTTATAATAATAGCTATCATGCGAGCATCGGAATGGCTCCATATGAGGCTCTGTATGGCAGAAAATGTCAATATCTATTGTGTTGGTATGAAACTGGAGAAAGGAGTTTATTAGGGCCTGGGATGATAGCTGAAACTACTGAACAGATAAAGAAGATTCGTAGTCGAATGCTTATGGCCCAGAGCCGCCAGAAAAGTTATGCTGATCAGAGGTGAAAGCCTTCGGAATTTGAGGAAGGGGAGCATGTTTTTCTGAAAGTTACACCAACCACTAGAGTGGGAAGAGTTATTAAGACTAAGAAACTAAATCCCCGTTATATTGGACCGTTTGAGATCTTGAAGAGAATTGGACCAGTGGCTTATAGAATTGCCTTACCGCCGTTTCTTTTGAATTTGCACGATGTGTTTCATGTGTCATATCTTCGGAAGTATATTCCTGATGCAAGTCATGTTCTGGAACCGGAGCCAATCCAAGTAAGAGAAGATCGAACACTTTCAATAATTCCAGTAAGAATTAATGATACTAGTATTAAACGATTACGCGGGAAGGAAGTATCATTGGTAAAAGTAGTTTGGAGTCGAGCTGGTATGGAAGAACATACCTGGAAACTCGAATCAAATATGTAAACGGAATATCCACACCTCTATTCAGGCAACTAGATCTGAATTTTGAGGGCAAAATTCTTTGTTATGTGGGTAGAATGTAAATTCCGATTAATTAGTAAATAATTAGTCAATAAATTATTTTTTAATAAGGAAGATTAGAAATTCGAATATTATATCAAATTAGGATAGAGCTCATTGAAACGAGAATTTTGACACTAATTTCGAAGAAAACGGTCCAAGAATGGACCGAAAGGGCCGAATTGGGCCTGTGGGCCCAAACCAGCTCAAAAGAACATTAAATGAACCCAAATTCTCCCCCTTCTTTCCATTTTGATGTTGCAGCAAGCCTCGAAGGGGAAGAACGAAGAACACCTCCGAACCCTCGTTCCAAAATTCAATTTCCCGTAACTTCTCCGTCCGAGCTCTGATCGCTACACCGTTTGCGGCCACGCGTCCACCGCGTCGAGCTCTACATTTCTACCAGAACAATTTCATAGGTAACTTGTTCTTTTATTCTCAGCCTCTTCTTTCCCAATTTTTGGGAAATTAAGTGGAGGTATTGAATTTCTTTGTTCTTTGATGTTTTAGGATCCAATTAGCTTGAGAAAAACGTTCACTCTTGCTTATGTGAAGCTTGGGAAAGGTGAAGATATCATAATTCTATTTTAATTTCATAGAATTTAAGCTTTGAGTATTAATTGGGTATATGTGTGTTATAAATGTGTATTAGGTTGAGAATAAATAATTGGAGCTTGGAATTGTGGATATTGGAACTTGGAGGAAGCTGAGCCTAGTGTTTATTGAATTCTGGAAGGGCTGTGTTTGTTTTGGAAGGGCTGTGTTTATTATAATTAAAGTGCCTTGATCGTTACGTGGGAATCGGCCAAGGTATGGTTTAGGTTTCTTGCATTTAATATATAATGTTCTGTGAAAACTTAGGCTAGATGACCATAGGATAAGTTGGAATGCAGTTGTATATTTAATGTTTAGTAATGGTTTGATGAATATGCTTGGTTTGGTTTGGTGATTTGTTTGTAAGATGATATTGGTTGCTAGTTGGATCTTTGAAAGGATATGTGAGTGAATTGTTGATTATATGGCTATATTTTGGTTTGGTTGAATGATGATTGATGAAAAGATATGGAGCTTGTTGAGGATTATTGTTGGCAATTTGGGTTGGTGGTAATAGGTTTGAAAATAATTGGAATGGAAATTTCGAATGAAAAAATGAGGTATTTTGTGTTAAAAACCTAGGATTTGTGAACTATGATTCTTAGTTGAATTTTGGTTGTTGGATTTGAATATTGTATGAGTATAATTGTTTATCTGAGGTTGATTTATTGTGGTTATTGTTATGATGATGAGGAAGGGTATGTTGAATTGAAATGACTGCAGGCTTGGACCCGAAAAGGGTGGCAAAGTCCGAATTTTAGAGGAGATACTGCCGAAATTTTATAAAAATTAGAGATTTTGTTTATATGATTATTTAAAAAGATTTAGATTCAAAGGTTATATGGTTTGATTTTGAGTTATTAAGAAAATGAGTATGTTTTAAGTTTGATTCATTTAGAAAAGAATGAATTATGTTTTGAATTGGAACTATTGATGGACGGAATGGGAGGTGTGATAATGAAGGATAAGGATTGAATATGATTGATGTATGATGATGAATGAGATGCGATTGAGAATGATGAGGATGTTGATGAATTATAATCGAATTATTTATATGGCTCATGAATTTGAATGATCTGAGATACGAGGTTCCTTGGATTAAGTGCCGTGGCTTGCCACCACGTGTACCAGGTTGAAAACTCGATACTCTGTTGACCCTACGACGTAAATGTGACCGAGCACTATATAAATTCCTGGGAATGTTACCCCCATTGAGCAATATTGATTATCTGAGAAAAAGCTATGCATAGACTCTTGGGGATGCACGTCGGGGGACAGTCTAAGGACAATTCAGACTTGTCGGGTTGGCTGGATAACCGACAGATGAGCCTCATCAGCCATAGGACAGGCATGCATCATATGCATATTACTTGAACTACTTGCTTGTGCTTTAATTGGGTGTGCCTATATGTACTTGCCATGTTAAATGTGTATTTGTTACTTGTAGTAATTGTAACCTTCTTGTGTTTATCTTTATCTGTCTATTTGTTTGTGAAAATGCGTAATGGAGTTGGAAGTATGGAGGAATGGCAGTATGGGACTTAGATTTAAGGTTAAATTAAGTTAGGTTTAAATGTTCTTAGAAAACCACCTTTTATGGCTTCTGTTTAATACTTTAAGCTCTATAATCTGAGTGTCGGCATTCTAGGATTGCCTATGGCATTCCCAAAACCTTATATCTTATGTGTGTGACACCTTTACCATACTGAGAACCTCCGGTTCTCATTCCATACTATGTTGTTGTTTTTCAGATGCAGGTCGGGAGCCATCTCGTTAGGCGTCTGGACTCTTAAAGCGGAGGGGTTACTGGGTAGTTTTGTTGTGCAGTGATATATAAATATGTATTTAGCTTTCTCTCCACATAACTTGTCCTTTTTTATCCTCTTAGAGGTTTATAGAGAGGCAGAATTGTGTATATGTACTTTTGGGTTTTTGGTATGTATGTATATATGTGTAAATATTCTCCGGCCAGTCTTGACTTCGCAGGCTGAGTTAGGAGCTTGTTACTTTGTATCTTTCGCACTCTATTCCTACTTCTGTTATCTTATGTTCGATAGTTATGGTTTTCTTAGCACGCAAGTTAACTCGTTCCTTGAGCGTTGCGCTTTTATCTCGCGATTTTTATTTCCCCTATTCTTCAAGGTTCCTAGCTTATTATAATTCTTCAGCTATTATATATACTCATTTTATTTTAGAGGTCGTAATACCACACCACCTTCGTTTTACGACTTAAGCATAATGTTTAGTGTGGTAGGGTATTACAAAGGACATAAACAGACAAAAGAAAGGAAGAGTTTTCCATAGTATTTCACTCACAGGTGAGATAAATTAATTAAGTAAACTAAAGAAGAAGGGAAAGTATAGTAAAGACGGAACTAACGTTGAGGACACAGCGAACGAGCAAGGATTTCTTGGTGATGTTTGGCAGCGTTGGTGGCAATCACCTCCGGAGGAGTAGCTCGTTGTTCAAATACTCTTTGATTTCGGTCTTTCCAGATACTCCATATTAGAATTGCTGTGAGAAGAAGCCTGCTGCCTTCATTTGGTTGGCGTTCTAGAAGACTCACTATTAAACTCCACCAATCAAAGAAGTTGATTATCCTAGATCCAGGTACATATGCTTCCATTTCTGCCTTTTACCATATCAGTTTCACATTTCTACACTGGAACATACAATGGTTTATCGTTTTGTTTTCTTCCTGGCACAATGGGTATGTAGGAAGCGTGTTGGAGAACCTTTGGTGGATGAGCTGCATGACTGAAATTTTTTTATGGAGATATTTTCAGATAAAAATTGTGATCTTCTGAAGTGTGATCAATTTCCATAAATTGGACCAAATTTCTCTTTGTTGCATATACTCTGGACATATCTCAATTAGCTCATGGTAGAACAGGTCAGAAATTTGATATCCAGAGGCTACATCATAGCATTTAGAGTTGTTTAGCAGCCATTGAACCTTGTCTGGACTTTCATTTTGGGTTATGGCAGGTATTCATTATGCAATTTCAGGGAAAAACCTCTCTGAAATGAGTTGTTGGTTCCATTATTTACTAGTGCAGATTTCAAAGTCTACAAACTAACCAGTAAGTGCACCGGTCTTGAGGGTCGATCCCACGAGGATTGATGGACCAAGAAACAATGGCTAAGTGATTCACTTAGTCAGACAAACAAAAAATTGTGTTTTGAGAGTTTAATTGCATCAAATAGTAAATTCAGAGAATTAGAAGGCAAACAGTAAACTTTGTGTGAAAACTATGAGAGAAAACAGTTAAGGTTTCAGAGATGTTTATCTTCCAGATTTTATATTTCTTACCAACTATTTTAATCATGCAAGATCTAATTCATGGCACTATATTTTACTAAACCCCAATTCTTAGTAATTTAGTCTCCTCTAACCTAGTTAATTGCCAATTTCTTGGTCACTTAATTTCAATTAGAGGTTTAAGTCTAATTCTAGTTTATTAATCACAAAAATCCTAATTACCCAGATATAATTGAATTATATGTCACGTATCCCGTTAAGTCCAGATAATTAGTGATTTACGAGGAATTGTTTTCAAACAATTGTTCAAGTAAATTACTTTTCCAAGATTTAACAAGAACATAATTAGAACAAGGGTTATTCTTCCGATCTACCCAAATTCTTAAGATGAAAAACAAAAACAAATCCTTGAAATTGAAATCAGTACATTAATTAAAATAGAAGAGTAATTGTATTAATCCATAGAAGAAACAGAGCTCCTAACCTTAACAGGGGAGTTTAGTTGCTCATGGAGAAAGTAAACTCTAGCAGAGAAAAAGTTGTAGTTCTGAAAAGTACGGAAGAAGAGAAGAAAGAGACTAGGTCAAGATATCTTCTCCTTTTATATCTAATCCTAATAAACGTAAAATATATTTTCTAAAACCTAAAATATCTTTCCTTAATTTAAATATAAATTCTCAAAACTAAATAAAATCAACGAAATCATAAAAAGATCGTGCAGAGGTTCTCTTGGGCCAAGAGTCTGGCGCCAAACTTGAGAATTCCAAGTTTAGCGCCACTATGACTGCATCCAATAAGAGATTTATGAGTTCTTGGCGCTGATGTGTGAGCATCTTGTCTATCTTTTTCTAGTGAATTTGCATCTAAATTGTTGAGTTTAATTGAGAATTAATTATATTTTAGCCACTATGGATGCTATTTTGAGTTTTGTGCAATTTTATTTATTTTAGGTAGCATCCGGATGGATTTGATGAAGTTTCTGCAGAAAAGAAGAAGAAACCAAAGAGATGCCTAGCGAAGACCGACGCGGACGCATGGCCCACGCGACCGCGCGGAATGGAGAAATTGCAATGACGCGATCGCGTGCCTGACGTGAACGCGTGGACTAGAATCTGCACAAATGACGCGAACGTGTGGATGACGCGGACGCGTCACATGCGCGATCTGCAAAAATACAAATGACGTTGGGGGCGAATTCTGGCTGTTTTAACCCAGTTTCCAGTCCAGAAAACACAGATTAAAAGCTGCAGAATGGACAAATCAAGTGGTCCCCACCCATCAATTGAAGATCTGTTAATTAATTCAAATTTAAATTCAAATCTTATCTTTTAAGAAAAGATATTATCTTAAATTTAGATATTAGATTTTTTAATTAATTAGGATTAGTTATAAATAGGAACTCTGTACATTTAGACAAGGACATATAGATTGTTACCAGAACCCTTATTTTTCTTCTCTGAACCATGAGCAACTAATCCTCCATTGTTAAGGTTAGGAGTCTGTCTATTTGTAATGGATTAATTCGTTTGATCTTTCTAATTTATTCCATGCTTTGATTTATATCTCAATAATTGTTTTCGCTCTTTATTTTATGAATATGAGTGGAACGGAAGTATGACCCATGTTCTAATTGAGTTCTTGTAAAACTTGGAAAAGCTCTTTACTTGAACAACAGCTTGGAAACATATTATCCTAAATTTTAATTATTTTGATTTAATGGGATACGTGACATGTAATCCCCTTATTTTTGGGTAATTAGAATTTTTGTGGCATATAAACTGAAAATTGATTTTTATCCTCTAATTGGAATTAACTGACCAAGGAATTGGCAATTAATGAATTTTAGAGGAGACTAGGAAGGTCTAAAGAATTAGGGCCTAGTCACATATAGTTTGCCATGAAATTATATCTTGCATGATTTAATTAGTTAGTAATAAAAATTAATCCGGAAAAATAGATAACTCTGAAACCTTAACTATCTTCTCTTTATATTATTCCCAACTTATTTATTTGTTTGTGTTTAATGCTCTTTGAATACCAAAACACTCTTTTCTGCTACCTAACTAATCCTATCAAACGCTATTGTTGCTTGATCCATCAATCCTCGTGGGATCGACCCTTACTCACGTAAGGTATTACTTGGTACGACCCGGTGCACTTGCCGGTTAGTTGTGTGGGTTGTAAAATACCACACCAAGTTTTTGGCACCGTTGCCGGGGATTGATTGTGATTAACAACTATTAGTTGTTTGATCGCTTAGATTAGGCGTTTTAGTTTTAATTTTAGTTAAAAAAAATTTATATATATATATATATAATATTTTCGAAAAAAAATTTTAATAAATAAATAGCACCAATATTTTTCTTAATTTCTGAAATTAAGTTTGGTGTTACCTATTTATTATTTTCCTTCTATTTATTTTATTCAATATTTTTATCTCTTTACACAGGTTACCTTACTGGGAATTCTCTGCACTCTGACGTAGAGACTCCCATTCTTTCTTGTTTTCTGGTTGTTTATGCGCAGGAACAGAGACAAAGAACATCTCTTAGACTTTGATCCTGAACCTGAAAGGACTTTCAGGCGGCGTTTACAACAAGCAAGACTTTACAAGGCTACATAATCCACTATGGATCCCAATAATAATGCTAATGTCAATATGGCAAATCCGAATGGGGATGATCAACAAAGGAGAGTGCTTGGCTCTTATTCTGTCCCTACTGCGGATCTTTATGGAAAAAGCATTGTGGTGCCCCCTATTGCTGCGAACAACTTTGAGTTGAAGCCTCAACTGATCACCCTGGTGCAACAAAACTGTCAGTATCATGGCCTTCTCCACGAAGACCCAAATCAGTTTATTTCTAGTTTTTGCAAATTTGTGACACCGTGAAAACAAATGGAGTAAACCCAGAGGTGTACAAACTCATGCTCTTCCCGTTTGCTCTGAGGGATGGAGCAAAACTATGGCTAGATTCTCAACCCAAGGACAGTTTGGATACTTGGAACAAGATGGTTACTGAGTTTCTCACAAAATTTTTCCCACCAAATAAGCTGACTAAGCTTAGGATGGAGGTTCAGACCTTCAGACAAAAGGATGGTGAGACTCTGTATGAAGCTTGGGAGAGATACAAGCTACTGACTAGGCAATGCCCTCCAGACATGTTCTCCAAATCGACACAAATAGACATATTTTATGAAGGCTTGGGTGAAATGTCTAAAATGTGCTTAGATAATTCTGCAGGAGGTTCATTGCACAAGAAGAAGATACCGGAGGAGACTATTGAGCTTATTGAATTGGTTGCTAGCAACCAATATTTATACTCCTCTAACAGGAATCCTGTGAACTCTGAGGCTCCTCAGAAGAAGGGTGTCATGGAAGTGGGAACTCTTAATGCTATTCTTGCTCAGAACAAGCTTATGTCTCAGCAAATAAATCTTCTTACTCAACAGATGGGTGGCATGCAAGTCTCAGCTATCAACACCCGAAATTCCCCTCAAGAAGCTTCGTATGACATGACAGGTAATTTTGTGCAGAATGATAACTATGATTATACTCAAGCATCTTCTGAACAGGTCAATTACATGGGGAGTGCTACTAGAAATCCCAACAATGATCCCTATTCTCAGACATACAATCAAAGATGGAGAAATCATCCAAATTTTGGATGGAGAGACCAACCTCAGAGACCTCAAAATTTCAACAATAATTCTCAAGGCGGCTTCCAACAGAACAATTACAATAACCGCCAACCTCAGCCTCAGCAAGCCAACTCTAAATCCAAGGAAGATTCGAATTGGGAGATGATGAGGAGTTTTATGCAGGAAATAAGAGCCTCCATCAGAAACCTGGAAGTGCAAATGGGCCAGCTAAGCAAGCAAATACCTGAAAGGTCTGCAAGTACATTTCCAAGTGATACAGTGGTGAACCCAAGAGAAGACTGCAAGGTGATTCAATTGAGAAGTGGTAAAACAGCTGGCTCTGAGACAAGGGCTAATAAAGAGCTAGTTGAAAAAAAAGCTCCAGAGGAGAAAAAGGAAGAAGTGGAGCATGCCCCTACAAAGCGTGCAGACAACCCATTCCCTGACTCTCTAGACACGTATCCTACATTGCCAAAGGCTCCTGAATACAAGCCAAAAATGTCATATCCTCAGAGACTTCAGAAGGCTTCCAAGGAAAAACAGTTCTCTAAATTTTTAGATGTCTTCAAGAAGCTACAGATCAACATTCCCTTTGCAGAGGCTCTGGAGCAAATGCCTCTCTATGCTAAATTTATGAAAGAATTGTTGACCCACAAGAGGAACTGGAAGGAACAAGAAACAGTGGTGTTAACCAAGGAATGCAGTGCCATTATTCAACACAACCTTCCTGAGAAGATGCCAGATCCAGGGAGCTTTGTCATCCCTTGCACCATTGGAGGTGTCACCATTCAGAGAGCTTTATGTGACCTTGGAGCCAGCATTAATCTCATGCCACTTTCAGTGATGAAAAAGCTTCAAATTGAGGAGGTAAAACCCACTCGTATTTCTCTTCAACTTGCTGACCTTTCTATTAAATTACCTGTGGGTGTTGTTGAGGATTTACTTGTTAAAGTAGGACCATTCATCTTTCCTGTTGATTTTGTTGTATTAGACATGGAAGAGGAAGTAAAATCCTCTATCATACTTGGTAGACCCTTTTTAGCTACAGGTAGAGCTTTAATTGATGTACAAAACGATGAATTAACCCTGAGGGTCAATGAAGAACAGGTGGTCCTTCATGTTTCTGAAGCTCTCAAGCACTCTAATGATTCTGAAGGGTGTATGAAAATAGATATTATTAAACCACTTGTTCAAGAGGTACTGAAAGCTGAGATGCTGGATGACATTCTGGATCCTATCTCTGAATATGAATTAGTTGAAATTGATAATTCACCACCCCAGAAGGCTATGGTCTACACGCCTAAAGTAGAGGAGGAAGTCCCCAAGCTTGAGCTCAAATCCTTACCTCCTTCTTTGAAATATGTGTTCTTGGGTGAGAATGACTCATATCCAGTAATTATTAGCTCTTCCCTAAAGCCTGAAGAGGAAGAGGCGCTTATTTCAGTACTCAAGAGCCATAAAACAGCTCTTGGGTGGACCATTAGTGACTTAAAGGGGATTAGTCCAACCAAGTGTATGCACAAGATCCTCCTTGAAGATGATGCTAAACCAGTCGTGCAACCACAAAGGAGACTCAATCCAACCATGAAAGAGGTGGTCCAAAAAGAGGTAATGAAACTATGGGAAGCATGAATTATTTATCCTATTTCTGACAGTCCTTGGGTAAGTCCTGTGCAGGTAGTTCCCAAGAAAGGAGGGATGACAGTGATCAAGAATGAAAAGAATGAGCTTATTCCCACACGAACCCTCACAGGATGGAGAATGTGTATAGACTACAGGAGGCTTACCACTGCTACAAGGAAGGATCATTTCCCCTACCTTTCATTGATCAGATGCTTGAGAGGTTAGCTGGTCATGCATTTTATTATTTTCTAGATGGATATTCTGGATATAATCAAATTGCAGTGGACCCCCAAGATCAAGAGAAAACAGCATTCACATGCCCCTTTGGAGTATTTGCCTACAGAAGAATGCCTTTTTGACTTTGCAATGCTCCAGCAACTTTTCAGAGGTGTATGCTTTCAATTTTTTCTGATATGGTTGAAAAGTTTATTGAGGTATTTATGGATGAATTTTCTGTTTTTGGTAATTCTTTTGAATCCTGCCTTAATCATTTATCTCTTGTTTTGAAACGGTGTCAAGAATCAAACCTTGTTTTAAACTGGGAAAAATGTCATTTTATGGTTACAGAAGGTATTGTTCTTGGACACCGGATTTCAAGTAAGGGAATTGAGGTTGATAGAGCAAAGGTGGAGGTAATTGAAAAATTACCACCACCTACTAATGTTAAAGCAGTCAGGAGTTTCTTGGGTCATGCAGGATTTTATAGAAGATTTATAAAGAATTTTTCTAAAATTACTAAACCTCTAAGCAACCTCTTGGTTGCTAATGTTCCTTTTGTCTTTGATTCTGATTGTTTGCATGCTTTTGAAACTCTGAAAGCAAACCTTACCTCGGCTCCCATTATAGCTCCCCCTGACTGAGATCTACCATTTGAATTAATGTGTTATGCTAGTGACTTTGTTATAGGAGCTGTTTTAGGACAGAGGCATGGTAAGCTTGTACATGTCATTTACTAAGCCAGTCGTGTGTTGAATAATGCCCAAAAAAATTACACAACTACAGAAAAGGAATTATTAGCTGTTGTGTATGCTGTTGATAAGTTTAGGTCCTATTTACTTGGTTCTAAGGTTATTATTTATACTGATCATGCTGCTTTGAAGTACCTTCTAACCAAACAGGATTCTAAACCAAGATTAATCAGATGGGTGTTGCTCCTTCAGGAGTTTGATATTGAGATAAAAGACAGGAAAGGGTCAGAGAATCAAGTAGCCGACCATCTTTCCAGAATTGAGCCTGAAGCAGGAGTACAACCACCCACGGCTGTGACTGAGACGTTTCCGGATGAGCAGTTGTTCCTCATTCAGTAGGCACCATGGTTTGCAGACATTGCAAACTATAAAGCCATGAATTTTATCCCAAGGGAGTACAGTAGGCAACAAGTGAAGAAGCTATTGACTAATGCAAAGTACTACATTTGGGAAGAACCATACCTTTTTAAAAGGTGCTCAGATGGAATAATCCGAAAATGTGTCCCGGATGAGGAAAAGTAGCAAATTCTTTGGCACTGTCATGGGTCTGATTATGGAGGCCACTTTGGTGGTGAAAGGACAGCCAAAAGTCCTTCAGAGCGGGTTTTACTGGCCGACTCTCTTTAAAGACTCAAGAGCATTTATGAAGCACCGTGGCAGATGTGAAAAAGCTGCAAATCTCCCTACAAACCATGAAATGCCACAGCAGGGGATTCTTGAGGTTGAGTTGTTTGATATGTGGGGTATTGATTTCATGGGACCTTTCCCACCCTCACATTCAAACAACTATATTCTAGTGGCAGTTGACTATGTGTCTAAGTGGGTGAAAGCCGTAGCTTTGCCCACCAATGATGCCAAAGTGGTAATGAGCTTTCTTCAGAGATATATCTTTAGCCGGTTTGGTGTCCCAAGGACACTCATTAGTGATGGAGGGAGCCATTTCTGCAACAGACAGTTAGACTCTCTTCTGCAGAGATATGGAGTCCGTCATTAAGTGGCAACCCCTTATCACCGTCAGACAAGTGGACAGGTTGAAGTTTCCAACAGGGAACTTAAGAGGATTCTAGAGAAGACTGTCAGTATTTCAAGAAAGGACTGGTCTAAGAAGCTTGATGATGCTCTCTGGGCATACTGGACAACATACAAGACTCCTATTGGCATGTTCCCTTATCAGTTGGTCTATGGCAAAGCCTGTCACTTGCCAGTTGAGCTGGAGCATAAAGCTTACTGGGCAATCAGATACATGAACCTTGACTCAGAATCTGCAGGAATTAAGCGAATGCTTCAGTTGAATGAGCTTGACGAATTCAGATATTCAGTCTATGAGAATGCCAAGCTCTATAAGGAAAGAAATAAGCTATTGCATGACAAGAAGATAGCCATCAGAGTTTTTGAACCCGGATAGAGAGTGCTTCTATATAATTCAAGACTCAAATTCTTTTCCGGGAAGCTGAAATCCCGGTGGTCAGGACCATTTGTGGTTACCAGAGCTTCACCATACGGTCATGTGGAAATACAGGAAGAGAATTCTGACAGAAAATTTATAGTGAATGGCTAGAGGTTGAAGCATTACCTTGGAGGCGAGATTGATCGCCAGAGGTTCACTCATCTGCTGAACTAGCAGAACTGACCATCAAGCTAGTGACGATAAAGAAGCGCTTGTCGGGAAGCAACCCGATAATTTCGTATCCTTAGCCATTTTTATTTTTCGTAGTAGTAGTTTTCTTACTTATTTGATTCCATTGAGTTCTTACTAAATTTCTGATCATGCAGCTATTTTAGAACAGTAACCGGATATATTTCAAAAAAAAAAAATTTTGCCACCCGACGCGACCGCATCAGCGACGCGTCCGCGTCGAAGGGAGAGGGGAGAAAATAAAAACGAACAGAGAGTCACACTGGAGCGTGGCTGGAGACGTTCCAGTAGCACAAATTGTCCTACGCGACCGCGTCGCCGACGCGTCCACGTCGCATGGGAATAATGGCCACCCACGCGACCGCGTGCCCCATGCGGCCGCGTGCCCTGATTTTCGACATAAAAAGAGTGCACAAGGAATTATTGTGCGAGAGTGGTGCTGGACGCACAATCCCTATCACGCGACCGCGTCGCCGACGCGTCCGCGTCATTCTCTCTTGAAGCCCACTCACGCGATCGCATGCCCCACGCAATCGCGTCACCCTAAATTTGGCAAATATATAAATTCGAACAGAGAGTTGTGCAGGCGCGAGGCTGCACTCGCGCCAGAAGCATAACATGGATCACGCGATCACGTGACCGACGTGACCGCGTCAACTGAATTAAAGCACAATCACGCGAACGCGTGCCCCACACGGCCGCATCGCTTGTGCCGCCCAGTTTTCTCTCTCTCTCCCAATCCTAATTCTCCCTTATTCTTTTATCCTTTTATTTTTCTTTCTTCATAATAATTTATCTCTTTCTGTTTTCAGTTCTTCTTTGCTTGAGGACAAGCAAAACATTAAAGTTTGGTATTGACGCTTTGCTTAGAAATTTTCCGTTTATTCTCATGGCACCAAAAGGGAGGCGAATCATCTTCACTGAGGAGCACAACCTGAAGAATAAAGCAACCGCTAGGATAACTAAGGTGGTTGAGTTCCTTTCATTTTTATTCCTCCGTCTTTTTCTATGTTATGTTCTGGTTTTCTGCTATTTTGCTTTGTTCGTTGCATGATCCTTTATTAGTGAGAATCATAGGTCTAGTTTAGTTTTCCCTTAAATACTTTAATGCTGAAAAGATGTTTCATGTACCACTCACTGAACTTGAATCTAAAAAGAAAAGAAAAAGAAGTGATGTATTGCATGAGAAATTAAGTTTAATTTTAAGAATAGTCTTATTTACTTAAATGTGGTGGTATTTTCTGTGATTTTTGAATGCATGATATGAACAGTGTATATTTGAATTTGAATCAAGGGATGTTGATGTATAAGGAACAGGAATTTAGAGAATTATTATGCCTTTTCTGTAATAAATAAAAATTTAATCCTTGAAGCAAAAGAAACAGCGAAAAAAATAATAAAATAAAATAAAAGCAAGGTCCAAGGCTCTGAGAATCAATGACTAGGGAGGTCGGACATGATTAAAAGCTCAAAGAGTTGTTTCCCTAGTTATATGCTTGTGGTGTGATTGTGTCAAGTAATCCTTGAGACAGAACACTTAGAGTCGAGACCAAGTGTGTTTAACAGAGTATGCCAAAGGCTTTGAGCACCACTGTCTGGGAGTAATTAAAAGAAAAATCAGAACTCAAAGAGAGTTCCCCAGTTAAGTGCTTGTGGTGTTTCTGTGTCAAGTAAAGCTTGAGACAAAACTTTTAAAGTCACGGCTAGGCTCAGAGGTGCAAAGCACCAAAGAAAAATAAATTAAAGTAAATGTTGTTGTGTTCAAGGATTAAACTGAAATGTAAAGATCAGAGAATTCATAATATCATCCGGATTCTAATTCTGAATGACAATAACATTCTTGATTCAAAAGAGAGTGAGATGCCAAACCTATTCAGGATTACAGTTATAAACCCCACTATAAAAAGAGACATGAGCTTAATCGAACTCTCATTCTCATGCAAATTCACATCATAAGCTTATATTAGTTTTGGTTGCTTGAGAACAAGCAACAGTTTAAGTTTGGTGTTGTGATGCGTGAGCATCTTGTCTATCTTTTCCTAGTGAATTTGCATCTAAATTGTTGAGTTTAATTGAGAATTAATTATATTTTAGCCACTATGGATGCTATTTTGAGTTTTGTGCAATTTTATTTATTTTAGGTAGTATTCGGATGGATTTGATGAAGTTTCTGCAGAAAAGAAGAAGAAACCAAAAAGATGCCCAGCGAAGACCGACGCGGACGCATGGCCTACGCGACCGCGCGGAATGGAGAAATGACAATGACGCGATCGCGTGCCTGACGCGAACGCGTGGACTGAAATCTGCACAAATGACGCGAACGCGTGGATGACGCGAACGTGTCACATGCGCGATCTGCAAAAATACAAATGACGCTGGGGGCGAATTCTGGGCTGTTTTAACCCAGTTTTCAACCCAGAAAACACAGATTAAAAGCTGCAGAATGGACAAATCAAGTGGTCCCCACCCATCAATTGAAGATCTGTTAATTAATTCAAATTTAAATTCAAATCTTATCTTTTAGGAAAAGATATTATCTTAATTTTAGATATTAGATTTTTTAATTAATTAGTATTAGTTATAAATAGGAACTCTGTACATTTAGACAAGGACATATAGATTGTTACCAGAACCCTTATTTTTCTTCTCTGAACCATGAGCAACTAATCCTCCATTGTTAAGGTTAGGAGTCTGTCTATTTGTAATGGATTAATTCGTTTGATCTTTCTAATTTATTCCATGCTTTGATTTATATTTCAATAATTGTTTTCGCTCTTTATTTTATGAATATGGGTGGAACGGAAGTATGACCCATGTTCTAATTGAGTTCTTGTAAAACTTGGAAAAGCTCTTTACTTGAACAACAGCTTGGAAACATATTATCCTAAATTTTAATTATTTGGATTTAATGGGATACGTGACATATAATCCCCTTATTTTTGGGTAATTAGAATTTTTGTGGCATATAAAATGAAAATTGATTTTTATCCTCTAATTGGAATTAACTGACCAAAGAATTGGCAGTTAATGAATTTTAGAGGAGGCTAGGAAGGTCTAAGGAATTAGAGCCTAGTCACATATAGTTTGCCATGAAATTATATCTTGCATGATTAAATTAGTTAGTAATAAAAATTAATCCGGAAAAATAGATAACTCTGAAACCTTAACTATCTTCTCATTATATTATTCCCAACTTATTTATTTGTCTGTGTTTAATGCTCTTTGAATACCAAAACACTCTTTTCTGCTACCTAACTAATCTTATCAAACGCTATTGTTGCTTGATCCATCAATCCTCGTGGGATCGACCCTTACTCACGTAAGGTATTACTTGGTACGACCCGGTGCACTTGTCAGTTAGTAGTGTGGGTTGTAAAATACCACATCAGGCGCCAAACTTAAGCCACCAAGGCTGCATCAAATGTGGCATATTATGAGTCCTGCGCCAAACTTGGGTTGGTTGATGTTTGGCGCACCACCTTGGTGGCGTTTGGCGCCATGATTCCAAAAGAAAAGTATAGACTATTATATATCGTTGGAAATATCTAAAAGTTGGATTTTCAATGCCATTAAAATTGCGTCAATTAAACCTCTGTAGCTCAAGTTATTCTCATTGGAGTGCGAGGAGGTCAGGGTTGACAGCATCATCCACTTTCTTCCTTTTCTTCTACATGAACTCTATCAACTCGTCTGAATGCCACCTATAATAAATCAAATTGCAAAACAACTTAAAGTAGCATTCATGGTGGCTTAAAACACCTAAATCTTGATTAAACTTAACAAATTCAATTGCAAATTTACTAGGAAAAAATAAGGAAGATGCTCACACATCATTTACCGCTAGAGAATAAATCTTTGACTAGCAAAATGTGATTTGAATCTTGGCTAAAATTGTTGTCACAGAGAACTCTATATGGAAAGACCAGAGGAAGCCAAGGGTCTTTGAAGGTCCGAATGGTCTCACCGTCACCCACCCTCTAGATAATGCCTTTTTTAGCTACACTTCGCCCATAAAGAAGACTCTTCCAGCTCTAAGAAGGTAATACTCCTTTATCTGAGCTTAGAAAATCACCATACTTGTAATATCTGTCCTTTAAGATTTTAGCTAAAATGGAGTTAGGTTGGGTCATGATTCTCCAGCATTGCTTGCCAAGTAAAGTTAAGTTCTGTGCGCCAAATACTTATCTTGTAGGCCGATATGAGTGATGCTCATCGTTGTTGCAAGCATTTCTCGGGTTATAACAGGGGTATTATTGCTAAAGAAGATTGCCAACTTAGAGATATTAACTTTTTGTCCACTAAAGCTTTCATATGATATTAAAAGCTCTAGAATTCAGTCACAACTTTCTTCAGATGTCTTACAAAACAAAATAGAGTCATCAACGAATAAAAATTGATTAACTTTAGGGCACCTTCTAGTTACCTGAATACCGTAAATCAAACTATTTTGCTTTGCCTTGTGTAGCAGGAAGGATAAACCTTCCGTACAAAAGAGAAAAAGATACGGTGATAGAGAGTTCTCTTGCCGGATCCTTCTATTTGGTTTGAAAAAATCAAATGGTTGACCTTCCATAATAACAGAGTGAGAAAATGTGGTAACTAACTCACGAACTAGTTAATCCATCTCGTGCCAAACCCCAATTTTTCCATGATGAACCATAGAAATTACCATTCAACCCTATCATACGCTTTACTCATATCATGTTTAATAGCCATTTCATGCTCCAAGACCCTTTTCTTATTTTTAAGGGAGTGCATGCCCTCATGGGCAATTAAAATGTTATTAGAAATCAGCCGCCCTTTAAGAAAAGCACTCTAATTAGGGCTTATAAAGTTATTCATACAGTTTTGTAATCTATGTACCGACATTTTAGAGATAATTTTGTACATAACCGTAGATAAGCTAATAGGCCTAACTTGTGGCATATTGTTGGCATTTAGGACCTTTGGAATCAAGCAAATATTTGTATGGTTAAAGCTTTGTAATATCCTCCCTCCTCCAAAAAAGCTTTTGACTGCTCTTGTCACATCCTCTCCTACAATGTCCCAATAGAACTGGAAGAATTTTGCTGTCATACCATCATCACCTAGAGCACTTTAGGGGTGAACACTAAAAGTAGCTTTTTAAATTTCCTCTCCTGACACTGGTCTTTATAGCCTACAGTTCATGAAAACTATAACCTTAGACTCAAAGTCAGTAAGGAAAGGCTCCAGGTCGGCCTGGTTGGTAGAAGAAAAAATGTATGTAAAGTGTTCCTTAGCCACTCTTGCAATTTTAGCGTGAGAAGATACCACTTCACTGTTTCCTCCAATTAGACACCATATTTTATTCTTCATTCTCTGCACTTTGAACCTTCTATTAAAAAAAGCAGTGTTACGGTCTCCCTCTCTTAGCCATTTAGTTCGTAATTTCTTCTTCCAGTACAATTCTTCATTCAAGTAAGCCTTTTCAAGCTTCCACTCAATCTCATGTACCTCCGTACCCCCACAAATGCCTGCTGTCCTTATTTCCTGCAGCCGAGCATTGAGCATCTCTATCTCCTTCTTTGAATTTGATCGACTATTTTGTTGCCACTGACCAAGCTTATGTCAGCAAAATTTTAACTTCTAGGCTACGATATACATCGATGAACCTTCAACTGGAGAAGTCCAGGCTTCCCTAATAATACTCCTTATTTCCCCTACACCACACCATCTCTCTTGAAACTTGAATATTCTCTTTATTTTTTTCACCTGAGGGTTGGTGTCTAACAGCGGAGGAGCATGATCTGAGCCATTTTCAGAGAGCATGAGGACAGTTGGGTGGCAAAAGGATTGCAACAGTCCCCGGTTCACTAATACTCTGTCTAAACGTTCTTGAATTAATTCACTCCCAACCCTCCTATTGCTCTAAGTGTACTGTCGACCAGTCATCCTTATATCCACCAAATCATTGTCACTAATAAATAGGTTGAAGGCTGCCATTGACGATAAAGATGTGTCATCACCCCCTGTTTTCTCCTCTGTTTTAGTGATTGCATTAAAGTCGCCCAAGATAATAACATCTTCCTGAGTCTGCCCCACTATCCTCAAAATCTCTTAAAATTGGGCTGCTCTTACTTGTTTACTACAGTTGAGGTGGACTCCAATTATGTGCCTCTGTACATTATTCACCACATCCCTCACTACACCTTGTATATGAGAACTAAAACTGCTGGTTACTTCAACATCACATTCTTCTTTCCACGCCATGGCTAATCCTTTAGCAATACCATTTGGATTGATTATGTGCCATCTGCTAAATCCACACAACTTCAGCTTCGCTTCCACCAGACGAGTTTGGTTTTGAATGGGATTGAGTAATCTTTTTGAGGTTATGGATTGTCAGGGGTCTCTCCAAATCTCGAAAATTTCATGTAATGATTCTCATGGTGCTGGGGGTGCCATTGTACGGCTAGCACCATCCACCTTCTCTTTTTTGCTCCTCTTTCCTCCATACAGGCTTTTTTTTCTGATTAGGTTCATTTTCCCTACCTGTTGGTCCCTTTTTCACTCCACACACTTGCTGGTAATTTTCATCTCTTTGTCTAACAATTTTTTTAATCTTCAGTTTCCTTTTCTCTTCTTTAATCGCATCGCTCTTTTTCTGCTCTAACTCCATAGGTGTCTCCATTGGGTTAACATCATCCAATAGGATCAGGGCTCCATCATTTTCCATAGCCTGCCAGGCCTCCTCTGGAGTCTGATTTAGCACCCTGTCATCCCTCTTTTTAAGGGATTCTACTATCTCTTTTACCTGATTTTTGATTCCACACATGCTCAGCTCAGCAAAGCTTTCTATTAACCATGTAGGAGATGGTTTCTTCCTTGGTTGTGTAGTTTTTGGGTCAGAGTTTTTATTTCATGTAGTGTCATTGTCCCCCTCTGTGTCCACTCCTTTTCTTAGTTGATAAGCTTTAACCCACTTTCCTATGCGCTCCTGTTTGGTTTGATTTGTCATTGAGTCTATGATTAGCTTGTTACAATGCTTGGCATCATGTTTCAGTTTTGCACAATAGGTGCAGAATTTGCCCAGCCGCTCATATCTGACTTCAATCTCTATTATTCTCTATTTCGATCCAGCTAGTCTCAGACTATCTCTAACCTTTCGTTCTCCATCAATTCAAATTCTTGCTTTCAGAATTCTGGATTCTTTTCCCCTAACATTAAAGAACCCCACATCAATAACCGCTCCAATCTTCTCTCCCAATTTTCTCCTTACATCCAACATTTTAAATTCCTCCGGACGACCTTCTTCCCATACCTTCTCATCTTCATTCTATCTCTGAAGGTGGAGCACATAATCTTTAAAGATCCAGGGTCCTCCTTTTTCCACTCTTATTGCATCTTGTTCCTCCTTGAAAAAGAATTGGAATATGTTGTTCCCCTTCTCAACTGTACGAAGACCCTTTGGTCTCCCCCAAATCACCCTGAGGGCATTGTTCATTGTTCTTTGGGAGAAAGATTTGTCTGTGAATAATCTTCTAAAGAGGCTTTTAGAGCACGCCTTAGTCCCTTTTGCAATTTCTTCATCCCCTAATTATACTAGATCCTCCTGTTCCTCCCCACTATCTGAGTCATATTGTTTTCGTCCTCCTCCCGCTGACTCCATCATGGAGAATTTGTGTTTCAATCCCAGTCAACAATCAAAGTTGTGAGATTTTGAGTATGAGTTGAAAGTAAACAAAAGAACTCTAAAAGAAGAATACTTGTCAAAGCTCTAGCAGAGCACTTGTCAAAAACACTAAATTTTCACTTTCCAATAACAAAGTTTACTTATTATCAAACTAAATAAACATAAAATCATATAACTAAATATCATATTATATATAATATCTAAAATATATTCTAGTAAATGGGAATTGCATCGGCCAATTAGTTATAGTTCAAATGGCATAGTCTTCCCATACTCAATTAAGAGGTTGTGGGTTCGAGTCTTTTATCTTTGGTAAAAAAAAATGGGAATTTCATTGTATTTCTTCACCCATTTAAATCTAGATTATATGTTAGCACAAATATTTATCTTTTTTACTTTTTTTTTGGATGTGATTTATTTTTTAATTTGGTCATGGACATGATTTCTTTTGGTTTACTTTGACTTTTCGTAGTTGATGACTTTTTTTTCTGGATGAACTAGTTGACATTATGGAGGAAAATAGATTTTTGGTCAAACATTATCAGTCCTTTTTGTTGGGCATTTTTGTTAGGAGAATACTTGCTTAGACGCCAAAAACGAATATAATACTTATTTTTTGGTCTTAGGAAGGCCCAATCCATTAAAAGCCCATTTCATTATTCAAGGGAAAAAACTAAACGAAGATTAACTTTCTAGGACTAGAATAAGCAAAACAATTCTGGATCTCTCTGGAACCTTATGTTAAGATTATGATTTTGATCTCTGCATTCGAAAGTGTTGCAAAGTGATTGAGGATGGGTGAGAGTAGAATGGAGGAGATGACGCTGCCAGGGTTGTTCGAGAAAGCTCGCAAGATCCACGCCACCGTGACGGAGTCCGGTGGCGCCGACGATGAGACGGTGAGGAAGGGTTGCGAGGCACTCGAGAAGTGCGAGGAGATGGTTAGCAAGCTCGGATTGTTCTCCCCAAACGAGACCAAAGACGATATCTCCACAAACAATCTCAAGTATCTTCTCGTAAGTTCTAACCCTCATTTCCTCCTCTTATTCTTAATTAATTTTATTAATTCATTCATTAGTTAATTGTTCCTATTTCATTTCATGGATGATGATGAATGCTACTCAGTATCAAAAATAGAGAGAGAGAGAGAGAGAGAGAGAGAGAGAGAGAGAGAGAGAGAGAGAGAGAGAGAGAGAGAGTCGTTGTTTTAGTTTTTGTACGTGATTTTTTAAGAGTGTTATGTAATAATTCATATTTAGGGCAGTTTTTTTTTTTAAATTAATTTCCTGTGAATGATCCACATGATGTGATGCTTCCTCAGGTGCCATTTTATCTTGCTGAGCTGACTGAAAGAATAACGCAGGATGATAGGTTACAGGTTATAAAGGCTTCACAGGCAAAGCTTAAGGTAAGAGCCACTCATCTATAAAATCAAATTTACGAGTTTGAGATTTGATTCGATTTTACTTATGCTCCATGTGTTTGGTGAACTATGGAGTTTGATAACCTGTCCAAAATAACAGAAAATATAAATTAATAGCCAATTTCACTTTATTTTGCATAACTCTTGCTAAACCTTTGGTAATGTTTAATTTAATTGAAGCTTTCTGTTTCATTCTGTAGGAATTCATTTCCTTTTGTGAGGCAATGGAGCTGGTCCCAAAAGAGGAGCTAGAATTTTATTCGCAAGGGGTGCCAAAATCTGTTGCTGATCAGAGGGCCAGGAAGGTGTGGTTTTCTTTCCATATTTTCTTTTAACGGGAAGTGGACATTGGACATGCAAATTTGAGTTAAGAGCATCATATGGGTTTGCAACTAATTTTGTAAATAATTTGTTTCCTTTTGTGAAGATTGCTAGATTTAAGCGCCAGAGAGCTGCAGAGTCAAAGTTGCTGGAAATAAAAGAGCGAAAAGAACGGCGGGGGCGTTCTACTAGAGCAGCTGCACTTTCAACCCCTGTTGAGGCAGGAGAGGAAGAAGTATTGGATGATGATGGGGAAGAAGAAAGGGAGGTATGTTTCTGATGTAGTACTTATATTTTGGAAATACTATGGGTTATGCTTGTGTGAACACTGATTTTTACCTGATTGATTTAAGTTGCTTTATATAGGCTTTAAATTCAATCTGCTTCTGCTAAGCATTAGAGTTTAGTACTCGCTGGAAATACATAAAATGGATTTTGGCCATTTTAAATGCAGAAAGCATCTCATATCCATTTAAAATGGCACTATTACATCTATAGACTATAGTATCACTATATATAGAGCGGAGTCCTGATAGCTTTGAATTATGGAGAATATTCGCTTATTATTGATTTTTTTTTCTTTGGCAGGCTTGGAATACTACCATATCATTGGCGATTTGCAAGGTTTGCTTCTTATTTATACAGTTTTAATTGCTAGAGCTTTTCTACCTTATTGTGCTAATGTTTATCTTTACACTTCAGGCAATGGATCTGCTGGAAATGTTGAAGAAAGAGGAAGATATGCTGGTTGCTGTAAAGGATAAACAATCCAAGGTAGTAAACTGGCTGGCATGTGTGCAATTGATGAAAAGCTTTAGCTTGTTAGCTGCTATCACTATGTTATAATATAATATCATGTTAGAAAACCTTATTCCTTTATGAAATGTTGTTGGCTTCAAAAATGAAACTTGACAAACTGTTCTATGGTAGTAGAAATCAATACTTAACCATGTTTTGACATCATAGCACATTCACAAGCTAATTTGAAACTTAGGGTTGTATAATGTACGTAATTAAGTCTACCGGCATGTTGTATTTCAAAATTGTGATCTTGTTTGCCTTTCTATTTTTGTTGCTCCATTTTTAGGATGGAGATACGGAGTTCTCTAGGGAAGCTCTCGATGAACGTGCCAAGAAAGCAGAAGCTTGGCATCGTGATGCTGCAGTTCGTGTACAGTACACTAAACCGGCACAGCCAATCACATGCGCCACTTTTGCTCAGGATGTTCTGGAAGGAAGAGCTAAGGCTTCACAGGCACATGAACACAAACATCAACCGCTAATATTTGGACCAGCTAGTCTTTTGAACGGAAGCGTAACAACCGAGAGGGAAAGAATGGCTGCTCAGGTCTTCCAACCTAGTCATAGGTATATACATATTCACCCCTTTTTAGCATAAATTGCGCATTTGACCTGACTAAGCTAATGACTGAAGAGATTGTGAATAAGGAAATATAAATAAAATAAAATAAACAGATTATGGCTGAATGAAAGGAAATAGAGTTGCATTTCCTTTCAGTTTTGTTTTTTTTGCCTGGAAAGGATACAGGATTAGTAGGACTAGGATACCATCCTTCACCGAGAAGTGGCTTATTGGGTTTTTGCTCATAAACGAATTTATTAGAACACGATTTAGACTAGACCTTTTTTTTCATATTTATTTTGAGATGCTAAGTTGAATATATTTTGTGAAAGGATGCCAACCATGAGCATTGAGGAAGCAGGTCTTAAGGAAATGGAAATAATGAATAAATGGCAAGAGCGAAATGCCAGACTCATGGAAGAAGCCAACTCATCCTGGTACAAAGATAACAGGCCAACAAGGCCAGGAGAAGACGAAGATGAAGATGACGATGCTGCCCAGGAGAAAGCGCGGGCATGGGACGATTGGAAGGATGATAATCCCAGGGGTGCGGGAAACAAGAAACTCACTCCATGCGGCTAAATGAGGAATTGTAGGACAATCACAATCTTTTATTGTAATGAAAATATGAAATCCCATAAATTTTATTCTCTGTTCCCTTAATACCCCTTCACCCCTCTCATTTTTTGGTATCGGAATGGATGGGAGTAGTAGATTTATTCGTACCCTGTATTATGTATTAAGATTCTATGTATACCAGGTTCTCTGGACATATATTTTGTGTAGTTTTCACTGTTCAGATTCAATAGGCGACGCCATAGTGAATGTTATGTGATTATTTTTGGATACAATTTTGTACCTTTATACCATTAACACTGATACAAAAGCAGTGGGATCCCGTGATAGTCAATATACATGGATCCAAAATTCAAGATTCGTGATGGGAACAAATAGGTATGACTTTCTTCGTTCCAGGTCGTAAAATTCTAACACTTCGTTGTCAGGCTCTCAAAATCAGGTGGATAATAAATATCTATGGCTATTGAACAGTTTGGAAACCACTATAGACTCGATATTATCCTTTGAATTTTGATATTGAAATATTAAGCTTTAAAAGCTTACTGCTCAAAGGAAAAACAACAAAAGGGATTTTTCTTATGATCATATATTAAAAAATTAATTGGTGTGCTTAAGGACAACATAAAAAGAACAAATTATATATGGGAAATTGCACCGAATGCTATTAGAATAAAGGATATGAATCCTGCTTTTGAGTTCGCATTTCAATTTCCAAGTATAGATCTTCGATTTTGGAAATTACGAAAATCTTTACGTACATTGGACTATATAGTATATACACGTCACACATCTATATTGGTATTTGGCAGTAGAAATTTTTACATACTGCTGCTATGGTATTACGATAGTCCTTCGTATATTTATATACGATGAGTGCTAGGTAAATAATGACTATATTGAATAATATGAACAACCACCAATCAAATAAAAATATACTATACTCTAATTTAATGCTACTAATTAAATTTAAGATTAATTTACTCTTTTAACTCTATTAATTTATACATTGTTCAAAAATATTGTTGGTTACGTATACTTTTCCTTTATATATTCATATTCTTTGGAAGTTTTTCTCCCTTTTTTGGGGGTTGCGTGTGTATTTGTTTCGTTTGTTAATGATTAGAAACCAAAAAATATTAAAATCATACAATTCTCCTAAATTAAATTTGGTTGCATGAGTTTTTTTTTTTAATTGTGGTTTTAAACCAGCAAAGAAGCACGACAAAAAAAAACACCAACGAAGAAAGAAGGTAAATCATAGTTTTGAATCACTACTTATTAATAAAGCAAACAACTAGTAAATATAATCAGATTCAATTAGAGAAATTGCATAATTTTAGGATTTTTATAAATTTTATTTAAATAAATCCAAAACTCGATATGGACTTAGAATAAATTAAAAATACTCGGTTTGGTTTAGTATAAGTTTTTTTTTTAGTTACCCACACTATCTCCTAACCCGACAGATCAAGAACTAATCTATTGCGGATCTGAAATCTATTTAAGGGTTCTGCATGCACAAGTTGTATTAGGCAAAAAGAAAAAATAATATTTTATTTCAATATTTTTCCCCTTAATAATTTTATGTTATATATGAAAGAAAGCTCAACTACTAGCGTGGGACCACGGGAAAGAAGAAGAGCAAGAGGTGGAAAAATCTGTTCCATGTCCCCTGAGGTTTGAAAATTCTTAAATATTCTTAAATTTTATTTTATTTGAAAATAAAATTTGATCCCTCATCGATATTGAATGGGTATATTCAAATAATAATGTCTCTTTAAGATTTTCAAATGTATCTTAATGAAGTGAGTTGCACTCATGAGAGTATCTCTTAATTTATTTTATGCTACAAGCCATAATTTAGTTTGATGCTGTATAGCTTTTCATGAACAGGTTCCACCAAATTAAATTGTAAGAGATTCTAGAATCATTGGTAGATGGGGCATGTATCATATTCAGTATTTTACACCTTAATGTATAAGACATTATATTGCTTGAAAATTGCAAACACATACAGAAATGTTTGTTCTTAACTGCAAGACATGCTTTGTCCTACAAGAATAGCTAACACGGTGGCATATTAGATACCACAAGAGTATTATTATTGTTTCGAATTTAAATTTGGTTTTTTCTTGTATTTGTTTATATGGATACAATTATTTTTCTATGGTAATCGTGAATATTAATCTAAGAGCAAGATAACGTGGTCCAGTAGGGAGTGAGTTATTTAATTGGGTTGTTTATATTTATTTTGTTACACTAAGCTGCCGAATCATGAAAGTGACCTATTTGTCTAAATGGGTATACCAAGTTGCAAAGCAACCGGTTATTGTCCCTAACTTATGTGCGTATAATACAAAATTAACAAAACAGAAAGATACACTTATGTAACTGATCTCATGCAATGTCTCACATCTATTCTCATTATATCTTGTGTTTAAACTTGAAGTCTATTATAACTATATTCTTACAACTATTTTGACATGGTCGAGTGGTGAGCTCACTCGTTCAAATAGTCGTGGGGAGTTTGAGTTTTGATTTATGTATGTAGTGATTCATTGGCCAATAGCAGACTCGATAGAAATTTGATTTGCAATAAATTAGTTCTTAGTCTATTCAGATTGAGAGATAGCGTGAGAATTATAATATATTTTACAATCTTTTAACCCATTTTATTGAAATTTGAACCTTGGAAATTTTATGCCGTCGCATACTTTTATGTGACCTTAATAATTTATGTTAGGATCCAATTAAAACTTGGTTTTTCACGTTGAAAGATGACTTGCATTTTATATATAAAAAATGAAGAGTAGTATATTCTAGTGATGATACAGGTAAGCAACTGAAATTATATGATATTGTATAGCCAAATTGACTCAAAAGATATTTATTATTCTTCTTTTTGGTGATCAGCTTCTCTCTCTTGTCAGTAATGGTGACAAGCTCCCAGGAATCTAGTGCTTTTGCTTGCTAAATGGTTAATGCTTGAGCCACAAAGAAAATAAGAGTGTTGAGTAGTACAAAGGTTGGTGGTAGGAGAAGAAGAAAGGAAATATAAAAAAGAAGAATTAAAGAAGGATCATGTGTGGGGCTAATAGGGCCTGTACAATCACTTAGAACCAGGGAACCAAAACTTAATAGCCTTTTTTTCTTCTCTATTCTTGGTAGAGTGCACCCCACCTGTTCTACAGAATGTGCACGACTACACGTGTTTATAACAATCTTTTCTGCATTTTGTGGACATCTAATATGATCCCCTTCACATCAGTTACATGAGTTTTGCTATTTGGTGTGACTTGTGGACTTAACTGATCCATTCAAGTACTTTTTCCAGGCCTAGTTGCAGTTTCAGAAGGGGAGAAAATATGTAAGTAAGATCATTCTTGAATCCTGTGTTAAGGAAACTATTGCTTTAGACATACACTAATGTCTCCCATCATTTTCATTAGGCATCTGCTGTTTTAAACTCAATTATTGTACTGTCAAATATGTCTATCATTATTGAATCAATTGGGATCTATCTATGGCCAGAAATCATGTGAGTTTTAATGTAATGTGGGACTCAGTTTCATTAATTATAGTTGTTTTCTTATTGGTTTTTTTCTTTTCACAGTTGCAGAGAGGCAAAGGAGAACCAAAACCCCATTATAGTAATGGCAGAGGATAAGGGATTCTCTGTCTTGGATAACAGATTTGGGTATGACAAGAAGAGTGACACTGATATTATGTATCCTATGTATTTTGGTGTTTCTTGTGCGTTTTTTGCACTCCAAGCACTCACAAAACCACATGTTGAGGTTGAAAAATGGAGTGAAATCCGTGACAGCATACTCCAAGGGAGTGCACAGCTGCTTGGGTTGATTGTGTGGAAGGTTCAGAAAGGGGTGCCGGCTGGGAAAGAATATAGCAAGATTCTCTTCAAGCTCAGTAATGCTGAGAGGGAGATTGAGAATCTCAAGAAGATGAGGCATGAGGATGCAAAGGCCAATGAGAAAGTTGTGGGGATCTTTGCTGCACAGGAGCAGAGTTGGTTGCATGAAAGGCGGAAACTTCGGCAGCACATTGGGGCTCTGATGAATGAGCTGAGAGTGTTTGAAAAGAAAAAGGATGAGGCTGTCTCTGAAATGAGCCAGAAATTGAAGGAAATGGAGGATTTGCTGGAGTCCAGGGACAAAGTGATTCAAGAAGGGGAGCAGAAGAGGAAGGAGTTGGAGGAAAATCTTGCAAAGGCTGAAAGGGAAGCAGAAGAATTGAGAGAATCTGTTAAGCTTGAAGCTCAGGAACACTCCTCTGATCTCAGGAAGCACAAAACTGCCTTCATTGAGCTGGTGTCAAACCAACGGCAGCTAGAAGCAGAGCTTGGCCGTGCCATGAAGCAGTTGGAGGCTGCAAAGCAGGAGCTCGGTTCAGTCTTGGAGAAGAAGGAGGAGTCAGAATTGGTGGCCCAAAACTTGTCTATTGAGATTGCAAGGCTACATAAGGATTTGGAGCAGAAAGACAAGATTTTGTCAGCAATGTTGAGGAAATCAAAGCTTGATACAGCGGAGAAGCAAATGCTGTTAAAGGAGGTTAAATTGTCAAAGGCTAGGAGGAAGCATGCTGAGCAAGAATCTGAAAGGTGGAAAGCAGTTTCAGAAGGGAAACATGAGAGACATTCCTTGAAGAGCATGTTGGTGAACTTGAGTTCAAGGATGGATGTTTTCCCTGCTCCTAGAGTTGGCCAGCATAGTTCAACAGGATCATCACAGATTGCAAAGGAATCAGATTCTTTTCCACACTTTGCTGATAAATATTTGCCACAAAGAACTGAAGGCTTGTGTAAGATTGAATTCTCCAAACATGTGTTTGTGTTTATTTTGTCTCTGTATGGTTAATGTACAAAGTTCTTTTTGTATTTACCCTTTTCTCCTATTTACTCTGTAGCCGTTCCTGCTAATGCTAAGCGATTGGACGATTGGATGCGAGCCGAAGCAGAAAGATACGCGGCTCTGATTGAACAAAGGCACCATTTGGAGCTGGATGCTTTTGCAGAACAAATGAGAATGAAAGATGAGAAGCTAGAGGCGTTTCGCTGGCAGTTGTTGAGAATGGAACTAGAAACAAAGCAGCTTCAGTCACATTTGGAGGGGCTGGTGAAGGATGTTACACAGCTGAGACATGACAAGATGAGATTGGAGACCTTAGTGTTGGAGAGAGAAGACGAACTTGCTTCACTGAAAGAGAAATTTTCCTCACAAATGAGGTCATTCAACTGTATGAGAAATAACAACTCAAATTTGCATCCACAGCCTTCAGAACCAGTGCAACAAGATGCTGTCTGCTCTAAAGTCAAGGTTGTGAAGAGAAAATCAGGTGAGAAAGAACAAGAAATTGTGGAAACTTTGATTGAAGTGGATTGTGAAAAGGAAGTGCACCCTGTGGAACCTGATCAATTCAATAATGATGCTAATTCAGTAGTGCAGTCTCAAAACAATGAAATTGAAGTAGAAAAAGATATTTCTATGGAGGGTAGTAGTAGCATTATGCAGAACCAAAGTCCAAATCCTAATCAAATAGAAGTTGATGGTGCTGAAAAGATAGCATCTACCAGCCAGCCATCTAATAAGACAAAATCCCCATGGAAGATGGATCTCCATGCTCTTGGTGTTTCTTACAAGATCAAGAGGCTGAAGCAGCAACTTGTTCTTGTCGAAAGGTTGGCCGGAATCCAGGCAAGTGATGAAAAATCAGAAACCAGTGATGAGAGCAGAGGTGGTATGAAGGCATATCTGTCCTTGACTGCTTTGCTAAATAAACAAGTTGGAAGATACCAGTCCCTCCAAGAAAAGACTGATGATCTTTGCAAAAGGATGGTAAGCACCATTTCTATGTTAGTTTTATTAGTTTTTGAGTTTTGAAACATTAGTCCTATGAAAATATACTCAACATGTCCCAATGAACTTCAAACTATATTCTAGTGTCCAATGATAACCATTTGAAATTGGCACCTTAATTTTCAGCATGAGAATGACATATATGCAAGGCGTGGAGAGATGAATGGTGGTGCAAGATCAACACTAGAAGAGTTTCTAGAGGAGACATTTCAGTTACAAAGGTACATAGTTGCAACAGGACAAAAGCTGATGGAAATCCAATCAAAGATTGTTTCTGGGTATGGTGGGGTGGCAGAGGAGATGGAGAAGAGTGCTGGCATTGACATGAAGCGCTTTGCTGACAGCATCAAGAACCTGTTCCAAGAAGTTCAAAGGGGTCTAGAAGTTCGCACATCAAGAATCATTGGTGACCTTGAGGGAACACTTGCTTGTGATGGAATCACATCTTTCAGGAGATAGAATTGCAAAGTTAAACATCTTTTTATACATTATTTATCCAATAAGTTTTCTCAGAGCTATAGTAAAAGAAAATATTAGCATACTGTTTAGTGATTACTACAGTTAATAACATCATCAATGTGTATGTGTATATATATGCAAATCACACAGTTCTAATGGAATTGAAATTTCAAGGAAGTCATGGACCCACCATTATAAATCAAGGTAAGGTGAGGTAACATGGCTATAAGCAAAAGCTTTTCCACATTGGGGAATAATTTTAATGCATCCATATTAACATGATACATGATATTTTAAAATAATTTAATGGTATGATTAAGTTACAATAAAATTTATATTATAGAATTATCTTATTGTATAATGCATTATTAAGTGTATATTGTTGTATCTGTTAGCATAAATAAGTAGTATAATGTTTATTTGATAAGTTTTATTGGAGTAGTTATATGATTGCTTTAGCTTATAAGCCCTTTTTCGCTTCCATCACCAGTGACCTAAGACTAGACATTGTGGAATCCTTTATTTTTGTTGATCCAATCCATTTCATGTATTGGGTGAATTATTAAGAAAAAATTGATTCGCTAGCAAACACTTTTTTCTTCTGTCCTCCTTAATATTTTCTCTTTTTGCCGCCATTATGGATTAGAAGCTCTACAACCGTTCCTTCCAGTTATTTTTTTACTTTATATAATATTGACAGTAGTTCTTTCATTTTAAATTAAATATTTTTTAAGTTGTGTATAAGTATTAGGATAATCATTAAGTTTTATTAAAATATAAATAATTAAAATAAAAAGACAACATATTCTTAGTATATTTTCTAATGTTTGGTGATTAATTTTTAATACACATATAGCATTTTTGATATTTTTATTGAATTACCAAATTCTTTTCCTTATTAAAGAATCTTCAAAGGAACAAGATAAAAAATTTGGTTCTGTTACAACTTTGAAAATGCCACTTTTATGCAATTACTTTAAGAATTAAGAGCAAAAAAAGCATTTAGTTATCACATGGATATTTTATGTATTAGTTACTAAAGTCAGTTATTAGTATAAAATATATGTTAAAATATAAATACACATTGAAAATAAATTAAATCACATATGTATTTTATAAATATATTGGTCATTGATTTTAATAACTAATTTTAATGTAAGAATAATATTTTATTTGGTACATAATCCTGAGCTATAATTTTCTTCTTTCTTTTTGGTATAATATATGAACTAATGTAGCATATAAATAGACACTAAACCATCTCATTAGGCCTACCTTCCACTTTAATTCCCAAAACAAGACACTAAACCCAACACCACAAAAACACAATGCAAATCCATCTATTCTTAAAACTAACAAGTGGGTTTTTACGTTTTTATTAGTTTGTATCAACCTACCTTTTTTCTTCCAATTTTTTTTTCCCCACGTTTTTCTTTTGATAAATTACTCGATCTGAGTTAGGTGAATAAACTTTCAGTCATTTTAATTTATTTATTTATTTTTTCACCATATGATGAAGAAATTGGCAATGGTTAATGGCTTAATGCATGACTTATTTAAGAAAAAAAAATTCCCTTATGTATCATCTTATCATCATTCTAATAATTTTTTTTTTCTTTGAGTTTGATAAATTATTATTCATAAATAGTGTCAGCTATTGAAATATCTAATTTAATTAGGAGCTCATAGATACAGTGATGATTAGTAGCAGTGAACAAATAAAATTGGTAACTTGATTATTAGGAAAAGCTAATACTAGTGGACACAAAAGGAAAAAATTAACAAATTATAAATGTTAATCTCATGAAAAGCATATCATGATGAGAGCAACTAGCAATAAAAATTAACGAATCTCTCTACTTTCTAATTTCTTACATTGTCGTGTTTATTTAGGATTATACAATATCTTCCACCATGTTCTAAAAGCCGAAAAATAATACTACTAGTAAACAATAAAAGGAAAAAAAAAATAAAGTGCCTAGTATTAGTGCACCAAATTTCCATTATATTATCCTTCACCTTTAGTTTTCTTTTTAGTTTTTTGACTGGAGTTTTGTCTAGGACTCTAATTCTCCTTTATATTATTAGATAAAGACAAGTCTCTTAGTCTTAATAATGTTCATTTATTAATAAGTATTTTCTCTCTCTGTATTTGAATAATTGAAAAAATGACCTCAAAAATAATATCAAAGGACAACCATAACGATTTCTGAATTCCTTTACAAATATTCAGTGTTTAATCATTTCAACTCTTTCTTTCAATCATTTATATATCTTTGTTCATTCAGTATTTATCTCATCTTTTTTTATTTAATTAATCATAAAGCCATATGCTTTTTTGGTTGACACTAGCATTCTATCGACTAATTGTAGCTTCTTTTTGCGTCAGCCACGTTTAAAAAGGAAAATCTTTATATATATATATATATATATTAACTAATTAAAACTATTAATTTATAAAAAAATTTATATTATATACAGAAAAATAACATTCTTTTTTTTATTATTTATAAAATACATACTTTCTTTTCTTCTATTTATAACATATAGGCACTTTCTTCGTTTACAAGATTAAAATATTCTCTCTTTGATTTTTTTTTTTTAAATGTCAAGGTTAACTTCAATGTTAAGTATTTTTCTTATAAAAAGTTTTTAAGTGTTTTTATCTAAAATATACCCTCTACCATCATTGGTAACTCTGATTCACCACCACCCCACCGCCACAAAATTTTCCATTCTTTTCCAGAATCTCAAATGTCGAGTGTTTGATTATGCACATTCATGAAGTCACTAGCTCTCTTAAATTTTGTCAAGAAATTACTTGAATATGCAAATGTTTTATTTATTTTATATTTTTTTGTTTTTATCTTATAAGATCTGGCTACGTGTCATAAAATTACTAATTTAAAAATTTAAAATTATTAGATTATTCTAAAGTGTGTTTACTTTTGCCAAATGGAGAAGTTATCTAAATAAATTTTTGAGTTTTCAATGTCTCGAATTCAATAATTTTATGATAGGAAGTTGTACCTGTAATAACTCTAACTTTTAAATTAATATGAATCGTGAAAGACAATAAATTAAAAATCATTCTTAAATGCACATATTTAAAATAGTGCATATTTTATGAAATTACGATGTTATGATGTCATTTTCTTATATTATTACTAGACTATAAATTACCTTTTAGATTAATTAATTTAAAAAAAAATAAATTCTCTTCTCATAAGTTGTTTGATGATTTGTTGTAGTATTATATGTTGAGACACATTTTTTAAAATAAAAATATAATAAATATTATAACCTTCTCTTTTAAGAGAAAATAATGATTATAATATAGTCATTAAACTCTTAAAATAAATTATATATTAGATATTATACTATTATGTCAATTGATGAAAATCTGCTATATATAATTTTTATACCATATTTTTTAGAATTTTTTTAGAATCCGAAATAATAATCAAAATTAATTTTTTATATACTTTTAAATTCACTTCTTAATAATAATGAGTTTAAAAAAATATTCTAAAACACAGAAAAAAACATATGAATATCTAATACATCTTATTTAACTACTATCATCATTGTCAACTCAACTCTTTAACAAATAATTGTCGAGGCAATGCAAGGGAATAATAAAATAAATGAACACTATATATCTTAATTTTTGGTAACCTCAATATGGGTATCAAATCAATATTACATCAAGATTTCAGTTTAAAAAACAGATATGATATTTAAAAAAAAAATGGGTTTGACTCAAAAGTTACTTAGAGTTGATATCAAATGACTTATGTTAAAATATTTGTGACAAATTACAATGCAAGAGAATAAACAAAGCTTAAAATAGATAATTAACAAAATAAAAACTTAAAAGTAAAATGCTTGAAGAAAATAAAATAACGCAAAGATAAAAATAACAAGAAAAATAAATAAAATGAATAAAAAGCGTAAATGAAACAATAAGTGAATCGAAGTTTAAAAATAAAAAAAGAAATTAAAGTACTTGAAAAAAAATTCAAAGTAACAAAATGAATTAGAAATAAAAGGAAAAATAAAGAAAACAAATAAAATAAATAAAAAAAGATTGACTCCAGATATTCATATGCATTTGTATTTTATTAATTTTTTTGGTGTTAGTGTAACTAAATTTTGCAGAATTTTATATGGTAGTATAATGTTCAGATTGAAGTCTCTTTTTATTTCTATAATTTTTGTTATTTATAAATTACAAGAATAAATTTTGCAAGATGTCTTACTCTTCTCACGATCTAACTTTTTCTTATCTTTTAAACTATGATTCTAACTTAGTCATAAAAAAATTTGACTAATAAGTTAAACTGTTGTGCTAAACTGCTAATATTCTCATAAAATAACCCATTGCATACCATGGATTCAATTATTTGTAAGGATGAAATGATATTCCGTTCCACTATGATCGAGTTATTTACAATGTCGAATTTTTGTACTAATATATACTATATTAGCTTCTTGCTTTGATTATAGTATATTACTACAAATCAATTATAACTTTGAAAGTACTAAATTGAATTTCGCACGTTGTGTACATGTTATTATCTTTTAGATTATGCGCAGCTGCTAATTATTAAGAAGTAATTGGAAATTTGGAATACATGTGCGTATGCATGTTGTTGCATTCATTTTCTTCATCAATTCGACATGTCAATAGCGTACCATAAATAAAATAAAAACATACAAATACAGTGGGTGCTAGGAAGGTGCTTTTTCGTTTACGAACATTAATAACTTATTTAGAGCGATCGAAAATGTGTGAATAAAACCGTTGAGGATTAAGATCAATCAATTTTTATTATTATTACTCTTAATTTGCTTCCACATCCAAGTTATCATCAATCATTTTAAATTTACACAAGATCATAATCTTAATAATCAATATAGAACCGTAGGAAATAAGAAATGATTATTATTTAATTAAATTTACCAAACGAATGAAATCAATAATAAGTGAGGGAGTCACTGTTACCTTGAAATAGGGGCAGAGAGAGTGAACACTTTCTTTCCTTTTCGCAATTGCAACCACCAAAGTCATAATAATAAAACCATACCAAACTCAAATTTATCTCACCACCTTTACAGACTTTTCAGAGTCTTCACCTCTATAAAAAATTAAAACAAAAACAATCTTATTACTATTTGTATAACTATAACCATCTAGTCCTTTTCTATATGTTCTTTTTAGATAATTGTTAATTAATTAAATGCAAGGATGATATAAATAATTACCCAAGTACTAAAAATTTACTATCATATAACATAATTGACTGGTAATATATAAATATAGTAGCTTTGCTAAGAATAAATTATCATTCTTTTTATAATAAAAAATTTAATCATAGAGAATTCAAACTAATTCAATATTTTTAATGAATATTAAATTGGTCTATTTATTTTCCTAATGTGACCTTAAAAAAAAGATAAAATTATTAGTTATATACTAAAATCAATTATTAATATATTTGTATATAAATATATGTATAATTTAATTTATTTTTAACATATATTTTATACTAATAGTTAATTTTAGTGTAACCATAGCATAACCGAAAAAAGAAAGATAAGAATAATATACTTGTGTCCCTATCATTAATTTTGCATCTCTATAAAAGCACAGAAACCCACTTGACTTGGTTGCCATAAAGTGAAAGATGGAGTCATCACCACACTCAAGGTTGTCCATGCTCATCTCCTCCCGCCCAACCACACCGCCGGACTCTCCCCCTCCTCCGCCGCACACGGCGCCAGTGTCCGTGCCTTTCAAGTGGGAGGAAGCACCCGGTAAGCCTAGGCAGCCTTGCCACGTGGACACAAACGAAAAGGATAGCAACAGATCGTTGGAGCTTCCTCCGAGGTTGTTGTTTTTAGAGTACTCCAACTCCAACAACAAAGTGTCCAGCATGGACGTGCCTTCTCCCACCACCGTCTTGGCTGGGCCTTACGTGGGCCGGGCCATGTCCTTCACCACTTCCTACAGAACTCCCCGCGACACTCACAATTCTTTTTCCACTTTTGGGTCTGCAAGGTTTCCCACTTCCACCAACATCCCCCACCATCATCCCGAGGGCACTTTCGACTTTTTCCCTCCTCATCATAATAAGAAGGTTAAATTCCCACGCCGCTACTTGAGCCTCTCTAACAACCACCCCAACACAAACTCACATTTTTGGGTAATTAATCATTTCATTTTCTTACTCTTCAATTTTCACTTAGATATATTATAATTTTAGTTGTAAATTATAAAATTATTTCGTGGCATAAATAATTCAGAATACAATTAGTTATGTATGCATTATAAAAACACATATGGGGGGCATGGGTAGTAGAACGATAATATTATAGAAAAAAAATCAAAATTTATTTTATTTAATATTTATTAAATAGCTATTTTTTGTTTGTTACTAGTCATTTCCAGGGGCCGAAATCATAAAGTTAACTTTTGACAAAAAATATGTCTTTGCATTTGGTCATATTGTTTAGGGGGGTGGCTACAACTAACCAGCATAGTTTAATATTATAAAAAAAAAAAGGTTAATTATTATAGTCATACACTTTACACTTATGATTGACATTTTTTCTTAATTTTAATTTGTTCATAAAGAAAATACATGAGGCTGATAAAGCATCTATATTTTCTGGTGCCCAAAAGCCGGACTTTCAATTCATTGCTACAGAGGAAATTGCACCGACTGGATAGTAGTGTAATAAATTACTTTATTGATTAAAATTGATTAGGTTAGGTTTTGATATATCTTAATCACAGATACTATATATATTATGAATTAGCTTGTAACATTTAGTATTTAATTTTATTTATAACTGCAGGCAAGCATTTATGAAAGCTTTAAGCAAATGGTCCCATGGAAACGCAAGCAAGAAAAACAAAGAAAACGAGCTTATTAATATTGAGTTTATCTTTAATTGACCTTTTACATGTCACCGTGGTTCTCTTAATTATTACTATTGTTATTATTACTACATTTATCTTTATTATGCTATTTTGCTTAGCAAAATATATATTATTATAGATGTAAAAATCAATGCAAATATATGTATTTGACTGTCTAATTATAAAGAGACATAAGGTGCAGTAGTTGTTTTCTTATTGCATCAACATGTGATTTTAATTTGTACAGTAAAAATCTGTATATCCTTTAATTGTTTTAAAAAATACTTGTTCTTTACGGTTACGCAAGTCAATTATTCCATATATATGTATATCAATTTCTTTTGATGTGGTCATCCTTACTATTAACACTAATTTTCATTAACAAAAATAGCCGAAAATTAATATTAATATTGTCAATATATTTTTTTTTTCAATAATTAGGAATTCGTAAAAAGTGGCTTTAGATCTTTTTTTATAATTAATGATGTCAAAGATGTTTTTAAATGATTTATTAACACAATTATTAAATGTCGAAAATAAACATTTTAAAATAATTATTTTTTCCTATGCTAATAACCTTGGAATGTTTTATTTCAAGACTAATAATATATATTTCATTGTTCTCTGAAATAATTTTATATTCGATATTATAAAATGTTTGTTTATTTAGTGATACATTTGTTTCATTATGCATATTCCCAAAAATAAATTTTAAATTTCTAAAACAGTCTCAATATCAATAAAATGAGGAGATTTTTTTATAAGAAATATATAATTTAGGGAGGTAATATATAATAGTACTTTTTATATTTTAATTTTCATTCCTTTGATATGGAAATATCGAATACCCATCTGTTTGAATAAGAATAAAATTTTATATTTTGAATAAGAAATTATTTCTACAAACTAGACTAAAATATTTTAAACAAACATGACAATAATATAATTTTATAAAATAAACAATTCCTAAAAAAGTAAAATTCTTTGAAACAAACACACGACTAAAACTAAACACAAAACTTGTTTATAATGAAAGATAATTATGTATATTATAGGAGACTCCATGTTGAGATGGTACATGTTTGACGTTTGCTCATTTTAATTAATGTGTGTAGAAAAAACACACGAATGCAAACAAATCAAATAAATAAATAATTAAATAGCATAGTCAAAGCTAACTAGCAAGCTACATATAGTACAAGTTAGAAATGGAACCAATACTTTTTAAGTAAAAACTCACGTCCAGTCGATTTCACCTGAAGTTAATAACTGAGAATTTTTAGATAAAAAATTAATCAAATCAGTCAAATTATCTAACGACTCTCAGTTATCAATTTCACGTGAAATTGACTGCACCTGAATTTTTACCTATTTTTAATCAGAGTGAAGTAGAAGATTAAGACGCAAATACAGCGTTAATTTCTCTTAGAAATTCTTGCACTGCCTGGATTAGTTTAATTTGCACGCTTCAAATACTAATTCAACTGTACAGAGTCATAACTAATTATTAATATAACCCTTAACAATGACATGTACTGATCTAGAAACTATTTTCAACGACATGTGTCTCTAACATGTAACAACCTACACACATAATATAATAATGGGGTACATATTTATAGGGTACGATATTTTATGGACCAATTGATTATTGATACAGTAGTTACATGAATGCATGTTAAAAAGAATGATATGTATAAAGTGGTGGCTATATAGCATTATGTAGTAGTGTATTGTAGTTAAGAAACTTGTTGGCATTAAAATCCAGTGATTGCACCGCCGCAAATACAGACATTACAGTGCCTCTGTGCTAATATACTCAATAATAAATTCCCATTAACATTCCTTTATTAATATATGCAAAGTGGCATGTCAAAACTTAAAAAACCCTTGAAACACCACTCATGTAAACTGAATTTCAATTTCTTTCCCTTTTTTGTTTATATCAAGAAGTGATGTTAGAGACTTAGAGTTTTATTACTAGTAGCATATACTATCTGCAGAACTCAAAGATCACCCAATTAAAAATATAGGAAATTAATTTTTAGTAGGTTAATATGAGTCAATTTTATATTTAGATTTATAATTTAGAATTTAGAATTTAAAATTTATAAATTATAATATATGTTTAAATTTTAAATTAAATTAAATAATTTTAAAAGATTGATTGATGTTAATCGAAAAAAATTAATTACCTAACCTAACATTATAAAAAAGTCAAAATCAATTTTGATCTACCTATGTGTTAGAAATGAATGCGGATAAATTGCACAAATATCAAATTGAAGAACATAGTAGAATCATCATGAACCAAATTACAAGTGTCTAATTACAAGTATCATGTTATATTATAATCGAAAATGTTAACTAATTTTTATATTATGATCATTTACGACAACTTATTTGCAAGTCGTTTGGTTGGATGTATTTTTGGGTCTAATAGTAATTTGACCTTAAATTTATAAATATTATATTGTTAACGCTACAAGAAAAATGTTAAATTTTGTCGGATCTAGCATCGAATATTAGCGGCAAGTTTACCAGTGAATTTACTAGCAGATTTGGCAATAAATTTGTCGAATACAAAAGCTATCGTCGGATTTGATATTTCGACAGTAAATTCGTCGGTAATAATTAGAGAAAAAATAAGAAAAATTGGCGTCGAGATAAACGTGAAATTTATCCTCCGATAAATCTAACCTAAATTCAAAATGTGCAGCCATCTCCCTCACTTTTGAGAACACCATTCTCTCTCCCCCATTCTCCTCTCTATTCTCTCTCCCCTACAACATCTTCTGACAGCCCCTCTGACCACCCTCCGCCAGTGCAACCCACCTCCATTCTTCTCTAAAATTTGTGTCAAGTTGTTTGAATCATGTTTCATTGCCTCAAGCGAAATTTTTCCATCTGTCTCCACCACCGTTGGAAGAGCTGCCACTATCGCCTCTCTGTCGCCGGAGCTATGTCTCTCCTCTGTCGTCCAGATAGGTTGTCTTTATCCCTCTTTTTATTCTATTCTGTTTTCATTTTTTTTAATAAAAATTCTAACCCCTTTTTTGCCCTAATCCCCTTTTTTGAACCACCATTCAAGTCCACCTCTACCTTTGGTTCTTCCTCCTGTGGATGCTTCATTTCTCCATTCAAGTAAATTCTTCACTGTTTCTTTTATAATTTTTATCATTTTGCGACTGCTTTGTAATTTAGATATCATTCATTTAGAATGTTAAAGAATTTTGAATTGAAAAGGTTATCTATTTCAGCGATTAGGTATTTAGATAATAATTATTCTAAAATTTATACAAATAATAGTACTGGTATTATTACTGTTGCTTGATATTTGATGTAAATTATTTGTTAAAATTTTGAATTTCAATGACGTTAATGTTAATTTTATGTTGTGGTTAGTTTGCACTATCCTTGTAATTTGATGTGTTATGGTTAGAACTATTTTTGGATTTGTCTATTTGATTGAATATATGCTACTTGTTCTACATGACTTATTTATGAATTATTGTGCTTGTTATTGTTTAAATTGCTTGTGTTTATCGAGTGTGGGGAGGTAACAGAGACAGAGGACATGTTGAATCTTAGTGATACCCCTAAGTTTCAATCTAGATTATGGCAAGAAAGAAAAAGAATCGAATTTAAAAAAAGGAAAAAAGTTAGATCAACGAGTGAAAGTTAAATTTAATAAAAAGGTAAGTCACGCTAATGGTTTAAATTGGCTTCTAGGTTTGGAGATTTAGAGTTGTGACTTAAGATATTTAGAGCCAGTGTCTCGTTATGTAGTTCTATATATTTGATTTCAAAATCCTATTAGAAACCGTTAGGTTCTCACTTGTGATTATTTACTTCTGTTTTTTAGATCTCAGCAAATTTTTAGCGATGACAATTCACATCTGGTAAGTTTATTCTGTTCCTTGTTTCAACTTTAGTTTTAGTAGTTTTCTTTTACTATTATTGTACTTTTTAGGTTAGGTTTTTTAGAAAAGAAAACTCCATCTTATCTTTTTTTCATATTCTTCTTTTTAGTTTATCTTTCATACTTTAATTTTCTTCAATTTTACTGTTTATTATTGATTATGAATTTATTATCTCTGTAATTCTTTTATCTTTTTTATTTTTTGTTTTTTTTATTGAACTCTCTTTAGTTGTTTAAGATTTTTACAAAATAATAACTTGACAAATTAAGTTTTATCAAACTTAATTGAAGAACTACTATTAAAGTTTGAGTAACTAAGAGAACTTATTTATTTTTTGACTTTTAAAATTATCTCAGATGATTAATATTAATAATAGTTGACATTTTTATTGATTATGAATTAGTATTAGATTTGGCTATTGTATTACCTTAATTTATGGCAATATATAGTTGATGTTGTAGACGATAAATTAGTTAATTGTTAGTTAGTTAATTGGTGCATTTTAAATATGATTTTTCTACTTAATTGAATTCTTTTTTTTTAAATAATAAACTTTGGTATTTAAATTTGTTTGTAAACTTTCAACTAAAAATTATAGACAAATTATTATAAGAAATTATAAAATTTTGAATTTTGTTAGTTTAAAAATTATTAAATTTAAATATTTAAAATTATATATTAAATTTTTAAATAAATTTTAGAAAAAAATTAAAATATAAATTTACTGTGAGATTTATAAAAAAAAAATCTGATAGTAACAAGCTCTAAAATTTCGCAATTAAAAGTTATATCCACCACTAAATATATCAGTAAATAATTGTCAGCGAAATTTATACTGTTAGATTTATTCCAACACTAAATTCAAAGATAAACAAGTTATCGACGTATTTTTTGATAAATTCATCGATAAATCTGACTACTTTATTGTAGTGCAAGAGTTATAAAATGTAGTTAGTGAATGTTAAAGAAAAAATTATAAGATTTTTTTTGTGTTGTGTCTCCACATTTGTTTTGTATACTAAGTTACTAGTCACTCTTTTGATTAGAGAATATTGATTTGTATTTTTTTGATATCCTCTCTTTGTATTTTGGATTGAGTAATTACACTATTTGGTCTTTGTATTTTGGATGTATATTAGAATTTAGTTTTGGTGGAGTATCACAAATTATTATTTTATATTTCTATGTTAAAAATTTAATTTTAGTAGAGTGATTATCTATTTAACATTTCTTTAGGAGAGATTTGAGTTAAAATAAAGCAGCATCACTAATTACTATTTTATATCTCATTAAAAATTTGATCAAAATAAAGTGGTTATCCAAATTTATAATTTTGTTATATTATATTTTAGTAAAATATTTAGTATTTCATTAGTGTCAATAATGTAAATTTTGCATTTTCATGGACATGCTCTATTTTTTGACAAACATTACTCATATCTATACGGTATATATAATAAAAATATAAAAAGGACTGATATTTAATTTTTTTTCCTAAAATACTTTTTGTTATAATGTAATATAAGATTTTGTCAGCATATTTTTTAAGAGTATATTTTAAGAATATCATAAAAAATATTTTATTAAAATTAATGAAAAATTATTTTTTAAATATTTTTAATGCATTAAATATATAAAAAAATAAAATTTTTTATTATTAATCTCAAAGTGTGGTGGGTATAAAATAGCTAAATTCTATAATATATAAAAAATATTTTTTCTATAATATTAAAAACTTAAATTCAAAAGAATCTAGATACACTAGTTAGTATATATAAGTTTGTTGACATTAAGGTCTAATACACATTGTTGCATGCAAGTCTTTATCTCTGGTTGAATTATATAACCTCACATAATTTTAGTATCATAATATTGTAGAAGTGAATAAATTCTAAAATTTCCATTAGTTTTCATGATTTAAATTATATTACGTATTTACTTTATTATTTTATTTCCATCTAAAGTATCGATTTCTGACGATGTTTGATTTCTGACGATGTGAAAACAATATATTTGACACTAAATTTATAACATACCGGAAACTGTTTCTGTGCTATACTAAATAATGAAAGGGTATACAAATTATATACTATACTTTATCTTAAACATTATAATACCACATATGTTTACTAAGATTCTTATGCTTGATGCATCAAACATAAATTTACATGCTACTCGATGAAGGAGCTTTCTTAGGAGAAGAAAGTATAATCTGGATCTTGATGGCCCAAGAAATAAATGAAAATAGTCAAAAGTTTAAGGATCAGTTTGTAAATAGTAAAATTTAGTAAATAGGACAAATTTTGATATATCCTTTTTGCAACTTTTTTTTGTCATTATTATTATTATTATTATTATTATTATTATTATTATTATTATTATTATTATTGTCAATGTTACGACAATAATAATAATATTAGGATAGATTATAGGCCTAACAAAAATAATCCTAAAAAATTAAAATAAAAAACTGTATTTTAAGCCGTAATTTAAAGGCATATATTTAATTTTTTTTAATAAAAAATTGTTAATTTTATTAGAATATGATTATTATTCCTTGATTGTTATATATTTATCTATTTAGCCAATATATTTAGAGCGGCTTTTAATTAAGATTCTTAAAGGATTAGTTTTCTTCTTATAATTAGTATTTTGTTTCAAAACAAAATTAATTATTAATTCATTATTTACTATTATTTATTATTATTTCATTCCTTATTTTACTTAATTTAAATTAAAATAATTATAAAACCCTACTTAAAATTTTTGCAGATTTAATCATGTTTGATTATAGTATACATTATAATTTTAATTTGAGTTTTAACAAGGCTAAAATTTCAATTTTACTACAAAATGATAAAATATTCTTTAAGCATTCAAGTAAAAAAATGCTTGAACATGATACAGGATAATGGAGAGATTGAACATGATGTAAATCATAGGATCCAAGCAGGTTGGTCAAAATGGCGGAATGCATCTGGTTTTATATGCGACAAAAAAGTGCCTTTAAAACTTAAAGGTAAATTCTATCGCACCGCTATAAGACCGGCTATGCTGTATGGTACGGAGTGTTGGGCGGCTAAAGGAGAGCACGAACATAAGCTGAGTGTGGCAGAGATGAAGATGTTGAGATGGATGAGTGGTCACACGCGATTGGATAAAATAAGGAATGAAGATATAAGGGAGAGAGTTGGAGTAGCACCCATTGTGGAAAAGATGGTTGAATCGCGTCTCAGGTGGTTTGGACATGTGAGAAGAAGACCGATAAAACATCCAGTCAGGAGGGTGGATGAGATGGAAGATGGACAAAGGGCGAAAGGCAGAGGAAGACCTAAGAAGACCATCCATGAGGTGGTCAAACGAGATCTACATGTAAACGGCCTCTCTGTAGACATGATACATGACAGAGCACAATGGCGTCGTTTGATTCATGTAGCCGACCCCACTTAGTGGGATAAGGCTTTGTTGTTGTTGTTGTTGTTGTAAGCATTCAAGTAAAAATACTAAATTATCTACTTCAATGGTCAAATTTTTATATGCATTATTTATATATATAATTTAATAAATAAAATTTATTAATGTTCATCTAAGACTATTATATAATTTTATTAATTTAAAAAAAGTAATATTATTTATCCAACTTTTTTTATGAATCAAGTTTAATCAAATTAAACAATAAAACTAGAAATAATGCTAGTCATAATTTTTTTTATTATGTTATACTAACTTAATTAAAGTTGATTAAAAAAATTTTTAATATGTAGTATTATTCTTATTAAAATTATCTAATTATATTTATACAACTTAAACTTTTAGAAAAGATTATTAATAACATGTTATTGGCCAAAAATCTTATTATAATGACTCTAGAGTCTAGTAGAGTCTAGATAACTTGATGTGAATATATTTTTTTTACATTAACTTTAGATAAAAAAAAATTAGTTCTGACATATAATTGAAAATTTAAAATACAATTAATAAAAAAAATTTATCTATAAAAAGAATTATTAATGAGATTTAATCTAGATATAATAAGAAATAAATTATATAAACAGAAATTTTGCATAATAGATAAAGTTAGATGCAAAATTAACAATATTTATTAGGGGTGGCAATGGGGCGGGTAGGGGCGGGTTTTTGCTCTACCCGATCCCGCCCCGCTCAACGAAAACCCGCATCGAACCCGCCCCGCCTCTACCCGCGGGTAGTAAAATGTTAAACCCTAACCCGTCCCTGCGGGTACCCGCCCCGCCCCTACCCGCCTCTATAATTATTAAATCCAAAAATAAAATAAAATTTTAAAAATTATATAACTATTATTTATATACATAACATAAATTAAAGTAAAAATTTAAATATGATACAATATTATTAATCATTTTACTAATTATTTTATATATATCTTACATATATTATATATTAAAAATATATATTTATATATCTATTATATATACCGGGGCGGGTAGGGGCGGGTTCAACCTAAACCCGACCCCGCCCCGCCCCGCCCAAGAACCCGCCCCGTTAAAACCTGCCCCGGTGCGGGGTGGGTACCCGCGGGTTCGGGTAGTGTTGCCACCCCTAATATTTATTAATTAGTTTTTTTAATTTATTCAATAATAATAATAATAATAATAAGTTTGAAAAACTCTAAGTTAATATTAGTGATGACTAAACATTATTAATATAATTATTATTAATACGATCTTAATTCATACTTGTTTAATTAATAATTTTGTTGGTGCAGATTTTGCTATTAGGCCGAAAAGAAGAGAAAATTATTGCAAGCCCAATTGTATTAAAAATACATTCAGTATTGAGACAAAAATAAAAAAGTTTTCAGAAGTTGTTTCAAAGACCAACAAGTGTTATTAAGTGAAAAAGGGGCTAAGATTCAACCAACATTCTCTTAGTCACCGAAACCATCAATTGGTATCAGAACTTGGTGAGTTAAACAAAAAAATGGTCCCTGAGATTGGCGTTTTGCACTAAAATCATCCCTGAGATACCAATTGCACAAATTACGTCCCTAAGATTGAAAAAAATGCATCATATTAGTCCCTGACCTATTTTTCATTAACGACGTGATGACATGGCATGGTGATGTGGACTGTAAGTGACACGTGTCACTTCATAATTTGGCCACGTGAAATGGTATGATGATGTAGTGACCAGTGACACATGGCATACTGACGTGGATGGTTGTGCCACGTGTCACAATGTTATTTGGCCACGTGTCTGGTTATGCCACGTGTCATCCATTATACCATCGTTGTATATGCACCAAATTAGTCCCTCACTTTGCATTAAGTGACTCATTTTAGTCCCTGAAATTGAATGTCGTGCACCAAACTAGTCCCTTCACCAATTTTTTCTCATTTTTTTTAAATTTAAAATTTTAATATCTTGGATACACTAATTTCAATTCTATTTTTTCATATATCATTTAAATACAAGTGCTTTTATAAAAATTTTTAAGATTTTAGTTTTAATTATATAATTTTTTTAATAATTTAACATTGGTAAATTTTGTAATATATAAGTATGTTATTATAAAAAAATAATTATATGATTGATTAGACACATTTTAAAAAAAATGTGTTTTTAACAAGAAATTAATAATTAAAATAAATATTTTTTTCTTATGAATTACACATTTTTGTTATGTATAAATGAGCTAGATTGAAGGAACTTCAAACACCCTCACAACCACCTTTGACCTCTGCAGTCTAGACGAAAGAGGTCAGAGATGGTAATGAGGGAAGCTTGAAATGCCTTCACGTCAACTCCAAGACGGCGGCTATTAGAGGTATCTGCAAGAAAAAAATATTTTATAAAAGTATTGAAAGAGGTCGGAGATGGTAGTGAAGGTGTTTGAAAAGCCTTCACGTCAACTCCAAGTCGGCGATTAGGGTATTCGCAAGAGAAAAAATATTTTATAAAAACACTTTTATTTGAAGAACATGTGAAAAAATAGAATTAAAATTAATGTAAAAAAATATTGAGAATTTTGAATTTATAGAAAAAATGAGAAAAAACTGGTGAAGGGACTAGTTTGGTACACGACATTCAATTTTAGGGACTAAAATGAGTCACTTAATGCAAAGTGAGGGACTAATTTGGTGCATATACAACGATGGCATAATGAATGACACGTGGAAGAATATTGTTGCGACACGTGGCACAACCATCCACGTCAGCATGCCACGTATCACTGGTCACCACATCATCATACCATTACACGTGGCCAAATCATGAAGTGACACGTGTCACTTACAGTCCACGTCATTATGCCATGTCATCACGTCATTAATTAAAAATAGGTCAGGGACTAATATGGTGCATTTTTTTCAATCTCAGGGACAATTTTAGTGCAAAACGCCAATCTCAGAGACTATTTTGGGGTTTAACTCGAGCTTGGTCTCAAAGAGATCAAGCTTTGCAGCTTGGAGAAAAGATCCAGATAGCAGAAAACAGTGATTCTAATCTGGTGTCCTACAACCTGACAGAAGGACAGTCAAGCAACAGACCTCCCCTTTTCAATGGAAAAAACTACACCTATTGGAAGGAGAGAATGAAGATATTTGTGCAAGCTGTGGATTACAGACTTTGGAAGATTATCTTGGAAGGTCCTCAATTTTCAACCACCACAAGTGCTGAAAGAGTAGTCTCTCTCAAACCTGAAGCAAGCTGGACCGAAGAAGACAGAAAGAAGGTGGAGCTCAATGCCAAGGTTGTCAACTTGCTCAACTGTTCTATCAGCTTCGAGAAATACCGACGGGTATCGCGATGCACAACGGCAAAGAAAATATGGGACAAACTTTAAATCACACATGTAAGAACCACCATAGTGCAGAAGACCCGGACAGATATGTTGAACTGAGAGTATAAAATGTTTGCAATGAAGGGAGGATAATCTATTGATGAACTGTTCGAAAGATTCAACATCATCATTGTTGGCTTAGATGCTATGAAAATTACGTATCCTGATTCTGTGCTTGTGAGGAGAGTTTTGAGATGTCTCACAAAAGAGTGGAAAACTAAAGCATTAATTATTTCTGAGAGCAATAGTTTAGATTCTATGACATGTGATGACTTGAGAGGAAATTTACTTGCTTTTGAAAACACTTATTTAAAAAAAGATTAAAAAAAAGAAATTACTTTTTCTTCTATGACTAACCCCCTGGATGATGAATCCAGTGATAATTCATCTAAAAATGAGTTTGTGTTGTTTGCCAAAAAATTCAGGAAAATGGTGAAATTCAAAGAGAGAGGCAAAGGAAGCAGCTCAAGAAAACAAAAGAAAGACTTCAGTAAAGTGACATGTTACAACTGCAAAGAAACTGGGCATTTCAAATCTGATTGCCCTAAGTTAAAGAAGGAAGAGAAGCCAAAATGAAGAAAGAAAAAGGAACATGGCTTCATGGGAGGACTTCGAAAATGACTCAGACGATGATAAAGAATCCGAGACCAAGTCACAACCATGTCTCATGGCAGATCACATTGATTAGGTAGTCTTTCACAACCCTAACACTGAAGATCTCCATCTTATGATAGACCACCTTTCTGAAAAAATAAGATGCTTCTTGCTTGATAACCAAGATCTTGAACAACAAATCAAGCTGAAAACGGTTTTCTCAAAGAAAAGCTAAGGGAGGCCGAAACTGCTTGTGACCTTGTCGAAGAAAATAAGCAGTTAAAAGTCCAACTTAGAAGCTATGAAAGTGACGAGTTGATGAAAAAGATTAAAAATCTTGAAAATGACTTAGCCAAGTTTACTCAAAGTTTTGAAAATCTAAATCAAATATTGACTAGTCAAAAACCACTGTATGATAAAGCTAGCTTGGGGTTTCACAAGAATTTTAAATCTGTTGAAAAATCTTATTTTGAAAACATAGCTTCATCTTCAAATGATACAAGGTTTCAAAACCCAACAAGCTTTAACAAAACTGCAACTCCAAGATTTTGTAGACTATGCAACTGAAATGGCCACTTTTCCATTTAATATTTTTTTGGTGAAAGAATGATTGGTGACAAAGTTTACAAAGTAGTTTTTTACTACAATGGCTTGGGACATAGGAGATGGTTTAACGTGAAAGGATCCAAGAAGATTTGGATACCTAAGGTCACTTGAGCTCATTTTGTAGGTTTGCCTAGCATCCAAGCGTAATGACAATATGTGGTATATGGACAGCGGATGTTCTAGGCATATGACTGGAAAGGTAACCTTCTTCATAAAGCTTGATGAATATGATGGAGGGTTTGTCACTTTCGGTGATGATGGTAAAGGAAAAATAGTGGCCATTGAAAAAGTTAGTAAAAGTTTTTCTTCTTGCATAAATGATGTTCTTCTTGTTGATGGTTTGAAACATACTTTACTTAGTGTTAGTCAATTGTGTGATCTTGGTTTTGAAGTTGTTTTTAGAAAATTTGTGTGTTTGGTTGTATGTAAAAAATCTGGGGATATTTTGTTTGAAGCTAAAAGGTGTAATAACGTGTATGGATTAACTCTTGAGGACTTGAAGGATCAAAAAGTAACATGTTTTACCTCTCTTGAATCTGAAAAATGGCTATGGCATAAGAAATTGGGTCATGCTAGCATGTACCAAATTTCTAAGCTAGCTAAAAAAAAGTTGGTAAGAGGAATCCCAAATATTAAATTTGATAAGGATCTTACTTGTGATGCTTGTCAATTAGGCAAACAAGTAAAATATTCTTTTAAAGCAAAAGATGGAATTTCAACCAAGAGGCCATTAGAGATGTTACACATTGACCTTTTTGGACCAATAAGAACTCAAAGTTTAGAAGGTAAACACTATAGCTTAGTGGTGGTGGATGATTACTCTAGATTCGGTTGGATACTTTTTCTTGCTCATAAAAATGATGCTTTTCATGCCTTTTCAACCCTTTGCAAAAGAATTCAAAATGAGAAAGATTTAAAAGTTGCCCATTTGAGAAGTGATCACGGAAAGGAATTTGAAAACCAAGACTTTGAAAAATTATGTGATGATTTTGGAATTACTCATAATTTTTCATGCCTTAGAACACCGCAACAAAATGGGGTTGTTGAAAGAAGGAATAGAAGCCTTCAAGAGATGACTAGGGCTATGTTGTGTGAAAATGAGGGTCCAAAATTTCTATGTGCTGAAGCTGTGAATACAGCTTGTTATATTTTGAATAGGACCATAATTAGAAAAGGGTTGAAGAAAACTCTTTATGAGCTATGGAAATGAACCCCTCCTAATCTTAAGTATTTTCATGTTTTTGGATACAAATGTTTTGCGCTTAATAACAAAGAAAATCTTGGTAAATTTGATCCAAAATCATATGAAGGAATGTTTGTTGGATACTCCACCACTAGCAAAGCTTATAGAATTTACCTCAAAGAGCATAGAACCATAGAGGAATCCATACATGTATCATTTTGTGATTCTAATTTAATTCCCAATGCTGTGATAGATAATGATTCAGATGGTGAAGATGCTGTCAATAAAGAAACCAATGAAAAAAATTCCAAATCTGTTCAAAATGAAGAATCTGTCCGTCCAGTTTTGTCTCGTCATAATGGAAGAGATATTTTCATTTTGTCTCCTGAGCCAGCAAGAGAATTTGGAACAGAGTAACCCACAAAAGCTCATCAAAGCTTAACACCACTCTGAAAGCTAAGAGAATGGAAGTCCATGAGGGGTTATCCTCATGACTTTATCATTGGTGATCCCTCTCAAGGTGTAACAACAAGATCCTCAACAAAAAGGCTATCTGAACCAAGCAATTTTGCCCTCTTGTCACAAATGGAGTCCAACAATGTAAAACAAGCTCTTGAAGATCCATCATGGGTCAAAGCCATGCAAGAAGAGCTCGCTCAATTTGACAATAATGAAGTTTGGACACTAGTACCTCATTCGGATGGTAAGAAGGTAACAGGTACTAAGTGGGTTTTCAAAAATAAATTAGGTGAGGATGAAAAAGTTGTTCGTAACAAGGCTAGATTAGTGGCCCAAGGTTACGATCAAGAAGATGGTGTAGATTTTGATGAGTCTTTTGCTCCGATAGCAAGAATGGAAGTAATTAGGTTGCTTCTTACCTATGCTGCCCATAAGAGTTTTAAAATGTTTCAAATGGATGTCAAATGTGCTTTCCTTAATGGCTTTATTGATAGAGAAGTGTTTGTGGCACAACCCCCCAGTTTTGAAGATAAAGAATTTCCAAACCATGTTTTCAAACTCTCTAAGGCTCTTTATGGCCTTAGACAAGCTCCAAGAGCTTGGTATGAAAGACTTAGTGCCTTCTTGCTAGAAAATCAATTTCAAAGGGGTACCACAGATACTACTTTATTTATTAAAGCATCTAATGATGATATTCTCTTAGTTCAAGTTTATGTAGATGACATTGTATTTGGATCGTCCAATGAATCTTTGTGTGAAGAGTTTGGAAAACTCATAACTAGTGAGTTTGAAATGAGTTTAATGGGAGAGCTAACTTTCTTTCTTAGTCTCCAAACTAAACAAACTCCTAGTGGCACCTTTATTCACCAAAAAAAGTATGTACTAGAACTAATCAAAAAATTTGGCCTAGAAAATTCTAAACCGATGGGAACACCAATGCATCCTAACGCTAAACTTGAAAAGGATGATAATGGGAAAGATGTGGATGAAACAAGGTATAGAGGAATGATAGGTTCACTCATGTACCTTACCTCCTCTAGACCAGATATTGTCCAAAGTGTGGGTGTATGTTCAAGATTTCAATCTCACCCAAAAGAATCTCATCTTTCAGCTGTTAAGCGCATCATTAGATACATTAAGGAAACTAGTGATTATGGCTTATGGTATCCAAAATCTGATAATTTTTGTGCAGTAGGGTTTTGTGATGCAGATTATGCGGGAGATAGGGTGGATAGAACGAGCACATCCGGCATGTGTTGCTTCCTTGAAAGCTCCCTCAACATGTGGTCAAGCAAAAAGCAACCCACAGTAGCTCTATCCACAGCCGAAGCTGAATATATCTCTGCCTCCGCTTGTTGTTCACAATTAATTTAGTTAAAAACTCAATTAGAAGATTACAAATTAAAAATCAATAGTATACCATTGTTTTGTGACAATATGAGTGCTATAAACATTTCAAAAAATCATGTTTTGCACTCAAGAACCAAGCACATTGAGATTAATATCACTTTAATAGAGAACATGTGTGATGAGTTTGGAAAACTCTAATTTAATTTAGATGATGAACAAACAATATTAAAATATTTAATTGCAAAATTATTAGTTCAATCTTAATTAATCATATGATAATTTTGTGATGCAGGTTTTATATTGGGCCGAAAACAATTTTCTGGTGCAAGCCCAAAATACATTCAGCCTTTGGTTTTAATAATATATGATGAATATGGCTGATTTAATGTTACTTGGGCCCAAATGATTTTGATTGCTCTAAGCCCAAGTGTGTTACATGCTTTCCATTTGCTTTGTGCATGTTCCAAATTTCATCAGGAAAGCAAATGTTACTATTGGGCCAGAAATTTAAATAATGACACAAGCCCAATGTGTTTAGCATGCATGGTCTGAAAGGAAAATGATATTGGGCCAAAATGAAATCTATTGCTACCAAGCCCAATGTTGATGAATGTTTCCATGCCTTATTCGAATCCATGAAGCAAATGAGATGTCTAAATGCTTCCAACGGATTCCACTTCATTATTTTGAAGGATTTCAAATTTAATTAATGCATTGGAAACATAAGAAAGAAAGAGAAGATTGATTTGATGGCTATTATGACACTACACGCTACTCAACAAAGGGAAGTGGGAAACTTGAATTCACTTTTATTCTCTCTCTTTGTTCATTGATTATTGTTCAAATCCATTGAATATTTTCTCTCTTCTCTCTCATCTCTTTCTTCTTCTTTCTTCGGTTATTACACAGGAAGCCATGGAAGCTACTTGGAGCTACCAAAAAGAAAGGAAAGCATGCATCAAGACCATCAAGCTAATGATGGCAAGAAAACATACTAAAATAAAAATGAGCTGTAGCTAAAATACTCACCAAATATGGTTAGATTTGGTGAGGATATCTTGATCTTTTCATGCTCAAAAAGGAAAGGATGAAGATTCGGCCAGCAAGGAAGATCTTAGAGGCATGGCTTGTCTTTGATTCTGCTCAACCACCACAGGGAGTAGCTAGAGTGGCGAAGTGATGGTTGAAGGCAGAGATTGAAGCAGATGAAGTCATCATCATCATGAAGCATCAAGGGCCAGAAATTCATCTTGGAGAGCAAGCCAAGGATGGAGAGCTCGGATTGATGAAGAGTGATGACCAAGGAAGGACTAGAGGTATTTGCATGTTGGTTTTTGCATGAGTTACCTCTTCTCTCTTTGTGGCCGAACCGGTTTTGTTGTGAAGGAAAAGAAGCTGAGCTCGGGTTTGTGTTTCAACTGTGAAGGCTTCACTTCTCTATAAAAGGGGTGAACAGTCATGGTTTGATTCAAGGAGTAAGATTTGAGAGTGCAAGGCACAAAGTTCTCAGAGCTACCTAAGCTAGCAGTTCTTCTTCTCCTTCAATGTTTTCTGTTTAGTATTTTTCTGTTTAATTTTGTCATGTCTTGAGTCTCATGGAAAAAGGCAAACAGTAAGGTTTGTAAGAAAAAGCCATAGAGCGGAAAAAGGCAGAGAGTGCAAAATTAAAAGAAAAAGCCATAGATGTCTTAGACTTCCTTTGTTCATCTATGTTGTGTTTCATGATTCTGTGGGAATCCCCTTGTAAGTTGGGTTAGTACTTTACAAGTTGTAATCTGGATGATTATAGTGAAATTCCATCATTGTTGTGATGGAGACTGGATGTAGGCTGTATTGCACTTAGCAGCTGAACCAGGATATATCTGGGTGTAATCTTCTCTCTCTCTTACAACTTCAATTCTGTTTTTTACTGTTCAGATGAAAAATAAAAAATGTCTCGTGTCAAGTGACGAGACAAAATGAAAATGTCTCGTGGCTAGGGACGAGCTAAAAACAGAAAAGTTTCTTCTAAGTCCAGCAAGTGTTACCAAGCAAAAAGGGGCTAAGATTCAACCCCCCTTCTCTTAGCCACTGAAACCATCAATGTGCAAAAGGGTACTATTGATATTCAATTTGTAAAATCTGAAGACTAACTTGTTGACATTTTTACAAAATCCCTCTGTGAAGACAGATTCTGCACTTTGAGAAAAAGCTTGGGAATGATAGACTTAAGCTCTATTGATAACTTGTGAATTTTTTTTACTCTATTTAATTTTGTCTCGTAGGAAAGCAGGAGACAAATTTCAGGATGTGTTGAACGGGCTATCATCAAGGGGGAGACTGCGCAGACATTAATCTTTTTGGGCCCCACCAAATGTCTTTGACCCCACTCTGACCGTTTTGTTAGTTTCTCTTTGTGTAAATCACAATTCCTTTTTGTTGTCTCATCAAATATTGTTGAAAGAAGATCATTGTCAAATCAAATCTTTTCTCTCTTCTCATCTTTTGATTCTAGGAAACAACTTTTCAGTTTTTAATTTCAAATAAAAGGAAACCTCCCTTGGTTAATAACCGCTCATTAATGGTCATTAAACTCCCTCCATTTCTCTTACCACTCAACATTTAATGCGTCCCTCTACTCCATTCGGTTCTCTCTTCATCTTTCCCCTTCCACTTCTCCATTTTCATTATCATGAAAAAGAAAACTGCTCCAAGAAAGAATGAACGAATTCGCCTCTCCTAAAAACCTTCCACTCCTCAAACCCACACTCATATACACATTCATTCTACTTCTTCATCTTTTCACTCACCTCCATCCAAACAAACCGAGACCATGCGCGCGAAGGTAATAGCCCAGAAAACCTCTAGAAGAAGAAAATCTGGAAAGAAGAAGGAGCCAACCATGGAAGAGGAAGAAGAGTCCCACACCTCACCTACACCATCACCACCGCCATCACCACCAAAGAAGACCACCCCTGGCCGAAGCTCACAAAAGAAGAAAAGTTTCGTGTTACACAACACAACAAAACTGGCCAACTTGGAATCACTGGACTTCAAGAACAAATTCAACAAACCGCATTCACACTATGATCCATCTAGATTCAACTCGTGTGCCTCCTATGAGTTCCACAAGGAAGTGTTGGAAAGGCGTCATCTTTGTGCCTCACACTTAGTAAATCTTGACTCACTGGCTGCTAAAGGAATCAATCTTACTCCTCTGTTTGACAATCTGAAATGGACCCCTCTGCTCCACATTCAAAAACTGGTTTACCCAAGGTTGGTGCGAGAATTCTATGCTAATATAAGACTGATTGATGGCACCATACACTCCTATGTAAAGCGTGTGTATATGACTTTGAACTCAGAAATCATAAGTGCCGCCTTGGGGTACATTGATGAGGGACCACGAGCATACATGTCTGACAAATGGGATTCTCAGGTTGGAGTGACTCACCAGATTGCCCTGCAACAAATTTTTGCAAACTTACCTGGCTTGGATGGCTCTATCCCCACTCATAAGGCCCTCGATCCTGAGAACTCGCTGCTGCACCGAATCATCACCCATATTCTTACTCCTCAGAGTGGTTCACATAACAGAGTAACTGTTTCTGACTCTATTGTACTCTTTGCTCTTGTTACTTCTTCTCCTATCTCTTTCAGTTATCTTATGATAAGACACGTGGAAATCTGTTAAGAGTACCAAAAAGGCACATCTACCTTATGGCATGTTTCTCACCGATATCTTTGAATATTTTAAAGTTGATTTAACCAATGAAGCTATATATAGAGAATAAGGTCTCAATGATTAAAGGAGGAGGAGCTACGAAGGGATCCAAAGGGAAGAAGTCAGTCCTCTCGAACAGTGAGTTTGAAAGTCGGCTTGAGTCTTCCAAGACAACAGAATTGATCAAAGAAATTCTCACAAAGTTCTGCAACATGTCAAAGCTAATGGTGAAATCATACAAGAAAGCCCACAAATTAGCCTATGAAAATGAAAGGACTTGGGTCAAGTGCAAAGACAGGGTGGATCTAATGCTGCAGAATTTTGAGGAGGAGATGGATACTGCCAGTGATCATAATGCAGATGGCTCTGAGTACAATTTATCTGATGATTAATCACTGTATTTTTTTCTTTTGTTGATATTTGGCTAGTTTCGGCTCAATCTGATACTGTGATAAACACTTGGTATTTTTGTTATATTTTGGATATTTTGCTTCCAATGCTATTTTTTGTAGGTGCCTCTTTGATTACAAAAGGGGGAAAATGTTAGGTACCAGACAAATGACACAGTAAAATATAGAGATGAAAAATTAGAAATTTGTATAAAATATGGAAACAATTGAATAACTTTCTTTGAGAATTACAACTTCTCTCTCTCACAAGGAGACTACAATAACACTCTCTCTTGACAAAAGGAGAACACACTTCTCTCTATATATATAGAAGAAAACTACTCAAAGAAATATTATGTTATTCTCTTTGGATGACTTGATTGAAATGAATTAAAGAAAAACTCAATTTATAGGTGAGTCTCTTCAATATGAACCATCCGTCAATTAGAGGTATATAATTATTCTCTTTTTCAACCACTAAAATTCTAAGGTTATAAACTAAGATTGTTTATTACCTCTCATTTTATTTAGTTATTATTTATTTATATATTTTCTAAAATTAGCTTTACTAATTTTCACAATCTCCCACTTAAAGCTAATTTTGATAAATTTTCAAAATTCATGTTGCTCATGTATTCCATAGGCCGTATGAGGATCTACACCATTCAAACTTTTTTGTGTTGATTGGTTTTGTCATGGCATCTGCTAGGTTATCTTTAGTGTGAATCTTCTGCATATCAACACTTCCTTCTTCTACTACTTCCCGAACAAAGTGATATTGTACTCCAATGTGTTTTGTTCTTGAATGAAAGGCAGGATTCCTTGCAATGTGCAAGGCACTCTGACTATCACAATACACAGAAATCTTCTGTTGTTTGTGCCCGAGTTCTTCTATCAACCTTTGGATCCAAATAGCTTCCTTGCATGCTTGTGTAGCTGCCATATATTCAGCTTCTGTAGTAGATAAAGCTACAACAGTCTGTAATTTAGATAGCCAGCTCACAGCTCCTCCTGCAAGTGTAAACACATAGCCTGTAGTAGATTTTCGTTTATCAAGATCACCTGCAAAGTCTGAGTCGACATATCCATTGACAATGAATTCTGATCCTCCAAAACATAATGCAACATTTGAGGTTCCTTTGATGTATCTCAAGATCCTCTTAACAACATTCCAATGCTCTTTACCCGGATCTGCCATAAATCGACTTACCACCGCAACTGCTTGAGCAATATCTGGCCTTGTACAGATCATGGCATACATAAGGCTTCCCACCGCTGATGCATACGGTACTCGAGACATTTCCATCCTCTCTGCTTCACTACTAGGGCACATACTTGAGGATAATTTGAAATTCGTAGGAAGTGGGGTTGAAATTGGCTTACATTCTTGCATATTGAAGCGTTGCAAGATTTTCTTCAAATAATTCTTTTGCGATAGCCAAATCTTCCTATCTTTTTTGTCTCGGTGAATTTGCATCCCTAAAATCTTGTTTGCTGGTCCCAAGTCTTTCATATCAAACTCCCTAGCCAACTGTGCCTTCAATTCTTGGATTTGATCTTTGTTGGGACCTACCACCAACATGTCATCCACATACAACAGTAGAATGATGAAATCATTATCACCAGACCTCTTGTAATAAGTACAATGATCTGAACTAAGTCTATTGTATCCAAGGCTAATAATGAAAGAATCAAATCTCTTGTACCAACACCTTGGCGCCTGCATTAGACCGTACAGAGATTTAGTTAACCTGCAAACCAAGTTTTCTTTTCCTTGTTCTTCAAAACTTTCTGGTTGGAGCATATATATCTCTTCTTCAAGTTCTCCATGAAGAAAAGCAGTCTTTACATCTAATTGCTCTAGATGTAAATCAAATGCAGCACACATAGCCAAAACTACTCTAATAGTAGTTAGTCTCACCACCGGAGAAAATATTTCATTGAAGTCAATACCTTCTTTCTGAGCATATCCCTTGACAACCAATCTTGCACGATATCGTTCCACCTATTCATTACTATCTCGTTTGACCTTGTAAACCCATTTGTTACCGATGGCTTTCCGACCTGCTGGACGTTCAACAAGTTTCCAGGTATGGTTCCTATGTAATGCCTCAATTTCTTCTTGCATTGCTGTCATCCACATGGAAGCGTCTGGATTGCGCATAGCCTCCATAAAAGTTGTTGGCTCTCTATCTTCTGTCAAAAGACAATATGCATCATGGTTTGTCAAAACATAATTTGAGTGCCATGATGGTGTTCTTCTTTGTCGAGTGGATCGACGAACTTCTATGTCATTAGCCTCTGCTTCTTGTTCTTCGTGCTGTGGTTCTGCTTCAGAAAGATCACCTTCTCTGCATTTTTCATCTATTTGAACAGTGGTTATCTCTTTAATAGTGCTGTCATTTTCTTGTTCTTTTTGCAATTCATCTTCTGCAAATATCACATCTCTACTGACAACTACCTTGCGGGCAGTGGGATCCCACAGGTGATACCCCTTAACACCGTCAGCATAACCCAAGAATATACATTTTCTAGACTTTGGGTCTAGCTTTGTTCTTTCTTGGGAATTGTACATCACGTACACAGGACAACCAAATATATGTAAAGAAGAATAATTAGGTGGCTTACCTTGCCACATCTCCATTGGTGTCTTTAACCCAATTGCAGTTGATGGTGACTGATTTATCACATAACAGGCGGTTTTAACAGCTTCTGCCCAAAAAGACTTGGCTAAACCTGCAGTTTGCAACATAGCTCGTGCTCTTTCTAGGAGAATCCTATTCATTCGCTCTGCTACACCATTTTGCTGAGGCGTATATGCAACTGTGAATTGTCGTTGAATACCTGCTTGCTTGCAAAATGTTAGAAAATCACCATCAACATATTCTCCTCCATTATCTGTCCTTAAACACTTGATCTTCTTTCCAGATTCAAGTTCTAACTTTGCTTTGAAATCTTTGAACATCGCAAACACGTCTGACTTTTTCTTGATCGGGTACACCCATAGCCTCCTAGAGTAATCATCAATAAATGATACAAGATATTTTGCTCCTCCTAGGGACATCTCCGGCGATTCCCACACATCAGAATGAATCAACTCCAATATGTGCTTGCTCCGAGCAGTTGATCTACCAAACGTCAATCTATGTTGTTTGCTTGTAACGCAGTGCTTACAAAATGGTAAGTTTACCGATTTGAGCCCGGGAATGAGATTACGTTCTACAAGAATCTTCAAGCCTCGTTCTGACATGTGGCCTAGTTTGCAATGCCATATCATCATCATTTCTTCTTGGCTTGTTGAAGCAACTGATGCCTCTGCCTCTTGCAAAGTATCTCCCATAAGCATGTATAGATTTGCTGCAATCTTTTCTGCTTTTATTACCACAAGAGCTCCTTTAACAACTTTTAAGATCCCACCTTCAATATGGGTCTTACAACCAAGTTCATCCAATTTCCCAATCGACAACAAATTCTTCTTCAAGCCTTTCACATGTCTTACCCCTTGAAGTGAACGAATAGAACCATCAAACATTTTTATTTTGACAGTATCCATTCCAACAATTTCTAAGGCATGATCGTTTCCCATAAACACAGATCCTTCCAAGACAGGTTCATATGTACAAAACCAATCACGATGAGGAGTCATGTGCCATGTTGCTCCTGAATCAACAATCCAAACATCAGTGAGCTGTTTACTGCCTTTAGAACCAATTGTTGCTTCGCCATACAGGATTTTCTCCATCATCAGAGGTACTTGCAACACATCCTTGAGAACTTGATCCTTCTGGAACCTTCTCTATACTCTTCTTATTCCAACAATCTTTCTTGAAGTGCCCTCTCTTACCACAATTGTAGCATTTGACCTGCTTCTTACTTTGTGACTTTGGTCTACTTTGACTCCCACTGAAACCACGCTCCATTGATCTCCCTCCTGTCATCAACAAAGCCTCTGCTTGTTTTGAGCTTTCTAATCTATCTTCCTTATTCTTGCGCCTAGATTCTTCTTCAAGAACCGCAGCAGCCATGTCATCAAAAGAAAGATAATCAGTCAAAACATTATTAGTTAAGTTAATGATAAGCTGATCATATGAATCTGGTAGACTTTGAAGTAAGAGCTCTGTACGTTCGTTTTTCGCTATGGTATATTCCAACGATGAGAGTTGGGAAAATAGCGTATTTAGATTATTGATGTGATCCGTTGCCAATGTGGATTCACTCATTCGAAGAGTATAAAGTCTTCTCTTCAAGAATATCTTGTTGTGAAGTGACTTGACTTCATATAATTTGGTGAGAGTATCCCAAATTTTCTTTACTGTCTTTTTCTCTGCTACACTTGATAAAACTGAATCAGGTAGTGCCAAGTGTAAGTTTGCAACAGCATTGTTGTCCATCTCCTTCCATTTTTCATCTGTAATTCCAGTGGGTCTACCTTCAATTGCTGTCACGCAATTGTCTTTTCTCATAATGGCTTTTATCTTCAATTTCCATATGGAAAAATTACTCCCACTGAATTTCGGAATTTCATACTTTGCTGCCATTTTTTTTTAGACGGTAACTCGCAGCGGAGAAAAAAATATATTAATCAGCAACCTTTGGCTCTGATACCACTGTTAGTTACCAGACAAATGACACAGCAAAATATAGAGATGAAAAATTAGAAATTTGTATAAAATATGGAAACAATTGAATAACTTTCTTTGAGAATTACAACTTCTCTCTCTCACAAGGAGACTACAATAACACTCTCTCTTGACAAAAAGAGAACACACTTCTCTCTATATATATAGAAGAAAACTACTCAAAGAAATATTATGTTATTCTCTTTGGATGACTTGATTGAAATGAATTAAAGAAAAACTCAATTTATAGGTGAGTCTCTTCAATATGAACCATCCGTCAATTAGAGGTATATAATTATTCTCTTTTTCAACCACTAAAATTCTAAGGTTATAAACTAAGATTGTTTATTACCTCTCATTTTATTTAGTTATTATTTATTTATATATTTTTTAAAATTAGCTTTACTAATTTTCACAGAAAAATGACTGAAAGATTGAAATTAAGAAAACAGGGGATGAAATCCTTTGTGGATTTATAATCACCCTTGTTTCATCACCCTTGTTTCAACTACTGATTGTGGTGATGCTTGTGCTCTGTATTTTGGATTAGATATATGTATTTTGATTTGTGATTTATCTCATGGATGCATCTGATTTACCTTGGTAAATATGTTTTGGATTAGGAATATATTTGATTTACCTTGGTGAATATGTTTGCTATTTTGGATTAAGAATATTTTATTTTTGAAAATTCTGATTGCTGCCATGTTTTGAGATGCCATGTTTTGAGAAGATCATGCTTGATTAAAAAAAATATTTTTCATGTTCTGATCATTTTGCTCTGATATATTGATTGAAAAATATTTTTGAATAGATTGAATAGCAACTTCTTGAAACATCAAAATATTTTTGGTTGATATGTACTCAGTTGCTTTGTTGTTTGAGTAGAAAATCAATTTTTGATAACAAATGAGTTTTGTTTATCACTCCAATTCTACTCATAAATCAAGCCATTTAACATTATAAAATTTTACATGTTGAATAACATAGTTGCCTTAAGCTTGATTTTAAAAGTTATAGGTAGAGCTTCCCTTGGTAAAATAGCATACATTAAGGGGGAGCCATGTAACAATTAGAAAGAAAGGAATCCAAGTATTCAAAAGGGAGTACTCTATACTCAAATCTTTACTTTTTTCCATTTTAATTTTTTAATAATGTTTGTTATCAAGGAGGAGATTGATGAGTTTGGAAAACTCTAAATTAATATTAGTGATGACTAAACATTATTAATATAATTATTATTAATTTGATATTAATTCATACTTGTTTAATTAATAATTTTGTTGGTGCAAATTTTGTTATTGGACGGAAAAGAAGAGAAAATTATTGCAAACCCAATTGTATTAAAAATACATTCAACATTAAGACAAAAAAAAAATCTTCAAAAATTATTTCAAAGACCAAAAAGTGTTGTTATTAAATAAAAAAAGAGCTAAGATTCAACCCCCTTTCTCTTAACTACTAAAACCATCAAATAATAATAATAATATATTTGTCTAACTTAATTTCCAATATCTGTATGTATGTTAGTCATTCTATTCATAATTATATTATTAAATAAGTCACAAAAAATTATATTAAACTTTGAAACATGCATTGAATTGAATGTTTTAAATTCAGTATATTTCTTAAGAAAAATTTCCAATTTTCAAATACCATAAATAATGGTACTGCACGGAATCTGTAAACTTAATTCTTAAAGGTCCAATTTTTACTCTCCCCAATTCGCTCCCGCTCGATGAAAATAGCATGTTTCATACTTTACTTATTATGAACCAACCATATTATGCATTGACGCCATTGACCAAGTAAAGTTGATTGTTTCTACTTTCTTGATTTAGCTCACTGAGCTTTTGCAGGTTCTGCATATATATTTGGTAAAAACGTGATCAACATAGCAACGGAGACGTGTTAGTGAAGGAGAGGAGGAAACATCCTCGCATCTTCTAACCAAAATACAACCATTGCAACAAGCACTAAACAGTTAAACTATGTTAATATCTAATAACTGTTGCTTTGATCAGATGGAATATGAACATAGAAAGATTAGTAGCTTAGCTAAGTGATGATGATGATCAAGAAGAGTTAGAGGCCAAAAGTTTCCTCCTTTTGTAATTGGCTTTAAAATAAGCCTGCCTTAGTTTCTTGGTCTCTTGTGTGATTTCCGTCTCTGGAACTTGCTTCAACATGTTTATTTCTTCCTCCAACATTTCAACTTCATTGTCCAAACCTGTCTCCTACATTCAAAGTAAAATAATCATTGAGATTTGGTAAATGATATGAAGCGCCAAAACTTAATTATAATATATACCTTGAGAGTTTGTATGAGTAAATGCAAGCTCTTGATTTTCCTATGAGGCCAACGCTTGATGCTGAGTTCTCTGCACCTTCTCTTCAACAATGTCAAACCAATGTTCATCTTACTAGCAGCTTCTGTGATTGGCAAATGGAAGTGTTTCTTAATCTCATCGTATTCCAACTCACTCTTCTTGTTCTTAATCGTACTACTACTCGGAACAAGTTGTAGTAACTGCTTGTGTTCTTGATCCTCTTCCTCGCGCTCTTTCTTGAAATCGTCCAAAGGTGGAAGGTCGTCGAAGTCGTTATCCACTTCTGGCAAGTCGGTCAAGAAAAGCTTCTGCGTGCTTTTGTAGGTTAACAATGGCGCCCAATCGTCGAAATCATCCATAGGTGAAATCCCCATTATTCTGCAAATTAAATGGTTAGTAGAAAAACGGTTTCTTGAAAGCATGAAGCATGTTTGTAACAGAAAACATGTTATCGATGATGACTTACTTGTCGATGTCGTTAGAGAAAGAATCGAGTTCGTTATTAAAGAACTCCATAAGCAATTAGAAGATGAGAAGAGTGACGGAGTGAGTGAGTGTTGGAAAATATGCGAAAAATATATATATATATATAGTTGAATGAGTAGTTTGGGTATAGAATAGAATTGAACCTAGTCAAATTTTGTGTGGTGACAAATTTACCCCCAGTAAATTCCTTATCCCACCTTATCCAAGTTTATTCCTTTTTTGTCCGTGCCGAAGCAATAATAAAATTCGTGTGTAAATGCATTAATAATTAGCCGTACATTATTAGTGGAAAATAAATGAAATCCACTTGAATACTTGATTAGGGAGTTACGTTCATTCCCAAGGCCAGGCGGCACACACCTTGGAAGTTGAAGAATGAGGATCGTTATTATTGCAGCTATCTGCAGGTTTAATTTAACGTAATAAGAATAACATTGTCGTTTAATGGTTGTGTTGTGTATGTAGCACAGTAGCAGGCTTTGTCGTCTGAGGTTGTCTGCTGTGAGTTGAGATAGCCAATTTTCTGTATTTGGAGGGACACAGGAGATGCATACTATGTACCGTACGGTACGGACTACGGTACGGTACGCTGCTACTTCAAGCTTTGCTCTTTCCTTCCATCCACTATACTTTACTTTTCTTTTCTTTTTTATCATGGCCGTTGCTACCGTACGTGCTGAAGGCCTTGTATTTCAGCATCATGGGGGTACACGCACAGACAAAAGCTGTCCCGCTGCAGTGATTTAGGTGAGTTGGGTTATATTAATCATAGTTATGTTTTTGTAGTTCATGGCTATTTTTGGTTGTAAGGGTGGGTTGGGCCTAACGTGGAGGAACAAATTTTATTTTTGAAAAGAGAGAATAAATCAGTGTATGAAGTTCGGAAGTTGATCATGGTTAAGTGTTAAAATAAATCCACCGGTTTAAGTCCCTCACTACCAGGTACAATACCATGTGTTATTTATTCCAATTTCCACCATGCATTCAAAACATTACTTTTCTATTTCAAAGTAAACATGCATATTGGACTCATGGAAATTACGTATTTCTTAAATCTATGTAATTTATTATTATTTTATGTTTTATTAGTTTCTAATTTAATATTTTTTATATTAAAAAAAATATTAAACAAAGATTAGTGTAATTGTATTCTTCTAGATTGATAATTGTATGTAATTGTATTTTTATGTAATTGTATTTTATGTAATTGTATTTTTCACCATTACTATTAATCTAATCTTGCATCAGTAAACATCAAATTGACTCACAACACCTACACTACCTGAACCTCTAGTAAGACCTGTCTCTTCTAACCAAGACAACTCTAACAGGTATCTCTATTAGAGGACGTCCACTTTCTTTTCTCACATGCTAAAAAAATTTACCATCCTCACCATAACACTTTCCATACAACCATAAACCTAAAATTATATATAACAAAGTCACAAACGTTACATCGCTTCAACAGCGGAAGAATACTAACTTATTCATCACTATAATATTAGCTTACTCGAAACTTTATAATCATAAATACTTACGAAACCTCCCAAATTATGGAAATGACAGTGACTGATAAAAATTCTAAGTAATAATATATTTATTACAAGAAAAGAGTTTAAAGTAGTTATGTTTATGTGAAATTAACCGTTAAGAACTATTAAATGATCACTTAGTCAAACTTATCGAATATTCTAACGATTTTGAAGTTACAGTTTACATAGAAATAACGATACGTGAGTTTTAAGATAAAATTTAAAATTTTGATTTATGCTTTTAGATGTAGATTGTTTGTAGAATTAAGCCTAACAAATTTAAGTATTTGTAGAGTTAGGTCAAATATTTTTAGAAAATATGACATTTTTATTCTGGTTTGTTTAATATTATGATTTTGTAAATAATAATAATAATAATAATAATAATAATAATAATAATGTTTAAAATATTAACGTCATGTTTATTGCTATAACATTTGTTAATAATAATAAATAGGGTTAATTATGATTTTGGTCCCCAATGTAGGGGCTGAAAATTTTTTTCGTCCCTTGTCTTTTTTTCGTTCTAAAATAGTCCCCAAAATTTCAATTTGTTTTAAAATCGTCTTTTTTACGAATTATATTTTTTTTATTACCAAATTATCCTTTATTAAAAAAATTATAAATAAAATAAATATAAAATAAATAAATAAATAAAAGAAAAAAAGAAAGAAAGGGGGATCCAGAAGCGGGGAGGGGGGAGAAAAAGGGGACCCATGCCGCCGCATCGCCGCTGCACCGCCACCCCCGCTCGCCACTTCTTCTTCTTCTTCTTCTTCCTCCCGCCGCCACACCCACCGCCGCCCCCACTTCTTCTTCTTCTTCTTCTTTCCACCGCAGCACCCACCGCCGCCCGCCGCTTCTTCTTCTTCTGTGAATTCCGTAAAATGAATTTTTTTGTGAAATTTCTGAATTTTTTGTGAAATTTGTTGTGGAATATTGTTGTTGCTGAAATTTGAATTTGGAGTATTGTTGTTGCTGATTCTGGATCTGAGTTTTTGTTTATCTGAGTTGAGTTCTGGATTTTTTATGATGATTTTCTGAGTTGAGTTTTTGTTCTGGATCTGAGTTTTGGATATGAGTTCTGATGAGGATGACAATGATGATGCTGATTTTCTGAGTTTTGGTTGGTGTGATGGAGATGGTGATGGAGTGGCAGTGGGTGGGTAGTGGTGGTGGTGGTGGTTCTGGTTCTGGTGGTGGTGGTGGTGGCATGATTTTGAGGAAGAAGGGATATAGGCATTTTGGTTCGAATGACCATTTTAAAACAAACTGAAACCTTGGGGATCATTTTAGAGCGAAAAAAAGACGAGAGACGAAAAAAATTTTCAGCCCCTACATTGGAGACCAAAATCATACTTAACCCTAATAAATAATAATTTTTGTTTTAATATTACGATTGTTTAATATTATAATTTCGTTTTAATAATAATAAACAAGTAAGAGTGTTTTCAGTTTTAATAAAATTAAATATAATAATAATTTTTCAGCTCAATTTTTTGAATAAAAAATGGGGTTGGCTTAAAAAATTTGATGAAACTTATCATGATAATAAATTTGAGCTGGAGAATAATAAAAATAGTCGATAAAAAATATGAGAGTTTTTTATTCAACAAAAAACATGAGCTCAAGAATTACTATTATAACAATAATAAAAAAAAATACAAAAATGAGCTCAAATTAACAACTCAAAATATTTATTAATAACATCAATCATGAATAATTTAATTTAAAAAATACAAAATTAAACATATAGACTTTTAATTGTATTTAATATAAGAAATTAAATACTCAACAGTAAAAATATAATATTTTTTATTATTCACACTAACTGAATAATATAAAATATATATAAAGAATGAAATATACCTTGTAGAAATAATTAAATGATTGACATAAATTAAAGATGAATAAAAAGTTGGATGGGTGGAAAGAGGTATATTTGGCAGTGTCAAAAACTTATTTAGAAAAAAGTGGGGAAACGGTGAAAAAATGTTTGAAAATATTATTATTATTATTATTATTATTATTATTATTATTATTATTATTATTATTATTATTATTATTATTATTATTATTATTATTCATAGTGTTTTTGTAATAATTCTTCTTATTATTTTGTTGTGTTAGCCCCACACATTTACGACTAATTTTTTTGGATATGTAGTATGGAGGTGGGTGGTGCGAAATATGAATGTGGATAATTTTTTTTGAACCATAAAGTGAAGAAATTGGACGGTCTGATTTCTTTGTTAAAAAAATTTTAAACACAAATCGGACCATCGGATGGTCCGATTTGTGTGGGAAAAAAAATCGGAGGATCCGATTTGTATTTTTAAAAAAAATTTTATTTTAAAAATAAAAATTGAATAGTCCGATTTTAATATTAATTTTTTTAATTGTTTAAATTACAAATCAGACGGTCCGATTTGTGTAATGCAATTTTTTTAAATTTTTTAAACACAAATCGGACGGTCCGATTTACTCTTGACACCACAACTGCGTAAAGCACCCATACATTCTATAACTGTGTCCTATACCATTTCTCCTTCCATATCTAAATTAAAAAGTGCTTTCCAAAAAATGATCTATAACAGACTAAAAACACGCAAATAACTAAAGATTTTGACAATAAATTTTATGAACAATATGAATAATATTTTAAAATTGGTCCAATAAAGTAAAAGTAGAGTATATCCCGAATTACTTATCTAAATCTTAATATTAGGATAACCATCCGCACACCTAATGAATTGAACATCTAATATATTTATTATTCACATTATTTAATATTTTTATTATCTACCTATATTTTTCCGATAAGTAATCCTCATATTTTGCAAAAAGTTTGATAACAAAAAATTTTCAACCATAATTAGCCAAAAGTTTCTATAATTTACTTTATTTATTATCACTTAATAATAGTTTTATTTTTTATCTCATTCTCTTATCATTCCACTTATCACATTCTTATCAATTCTACTTATTAATGATATTAATTATAATATTATATTCCTTACTGGTAGACATTCTTGTAATCAATACTTAATATTCCTTTTATAATTTAATTTTTATATTTAAGAATACATTAAATATTAATAATAATAATAATAATAATAATAATAATAATAATAATAATGCACAGTAATGATAATATATATTAATTGAGTTAATTACACTTGATTCTTTGTTTCTCTTAAGATATTTAATATCAATCAATGGAAATACGAAAAAATCATTAATTCTTTGTTTCCGTTAAGGCATTTACTTGCACTTGATTCTTTGTAATATATACTTTCCATTAATTTAATTATGATCATTCAAAAATCATGACTATAATACCATTGCAAGTAGAATAGTGTATAAGTCAAGAAATTTTACAAGAAGTTGCGTTTCGTTGCAAATAGTATGGCTTTTGAATTCGACCTTAATACGGTACTTATGGTAGAATGTGCTGATGAAGAATTTGAACAACAGACGGACTCACCCGACGAGGTTGTTGTCAGTCAACTAATTCTCGAGAATATGAAAAATCACACTAGCTTTGATGAGGTATGGTAATAAACTGATTTAATTTTTTTTGTGCTTTTATATGCATTTATAATTATATTGTATACTAACTAAGTTCATACACATAACATTTATACGTACATATACATAACATCCATAATTACATACAACTACCATCTAAAAATTAAATTCATGTTTATTAGATATTATATCCATACACGTCATTTTTTAGTTATTACATATGTAAATATAAAGTTAACACATGTTTTTTAAATTTTATCATAACTGAATTTAAAAAAATATCAAATTCTTAAATTAATTTATTCAATTGATAAATTTACACATAACATCTATAAATTTATACACATAACATCCATAATTTGTATTCATAATATTTATAATTTCATACTTATAATGTTTATAATTAATAAATTTTTATAATTAATATTATCAAATTTTAAACTATACGTTTTATTGTATTTTTTAAATTATTTCATATGTGCACTAATAGACCATGATTTTAATTACTTTAATATTTTTATTTAATATTGATATGTATGCTTATTTATTGATTTTAATATGACGAGTTAATAATTATTTTTTAAAAATTATTTTTTAATTTTTGTTTATATTTTATATTTTATATTTTATTTTTTAATAGTCTATATGTAAAATATAAGTTGTATAGTAGAAGTTGTTAAAATATTTTAATTTAATTTTTATATTTTTTTGCAGAGAATTATTGCATTTTAATGGATAATAATGTGATTGAAAGATGTTAGGGATTTGATTTGGAAGAAACTGGATTTATTTTGGAAAGAACATTAATGACTTCAAACATGCAACAAAATAGTAGGTGATAAGGAAGATAAGTAATAAGGAAGTGTATGTCACTTGCTTTTCAAGAAAATAAGAATTTTTATGTAATATTTTTATATTATAATTATTTTTTGGCTACCTAGCATCAATCATTATGTAAAACTAACTATAATCAATAAATCACAATCTAGCTCATATTTTAGAAGAGTTTTAAGTGTACTAAAAATATGATATTCCAATTATTCTAACTGTTGATCTAAATTATAAAAAATATATATAATATATTAATTAAAATCAACGATTAAAATAATTGAAACACCAATATTCTCGGTACACTTAAAATTTTTTTATATTTTATATCACTCTGCAAATATCACATCATAGTATCTGCTGGACATGAAGGGACCAACGTTCCATGTATTTCCTTTAGGGGTGGAAACAGGTCAGGGCAGGCTGGCCTGTTATACAGTTGATTGGCTTGAGCCTGGCCTGCAGCCTGTTATAGGCTCTTTATAAAGTATTAGGCCTGACCTGTTATTAAGCCTGACCTGGCCTGAAGCCTGTTAAAAGGCCTGATAATTTTTTTACAAAAATAAAAATATTATTTAAAACAATTATTTTTTAATAAAAATTGTTATATATAATATGTCATATATTTAATATTTATAAAAAATTTTAAACTTCTAACATATTTAAAATATACAAAAATATTTATAATAAAATATAATAAATTTAAAATATCTCATAATTTTATTAATAATAAATAATTATTTATATATTTAATTATATTTTAACAGGCCCAGGCAGACCTGCCAAGCCTATAAGGCTAATTAGTAAGCCTAGGCCTGGCCTATTAATGTATTAAGGCTTTTAAAAGAACCTGGGCCTGTACCTATTTTATAACAGGTCAGACCAGATTAGGCCAAACACAGGCCAGACTGCAGGCCCCTAGCAGGCCGCTGGCCTTTTTCCACCCCTAATTTCCTTCTCCTTTCTCCAACACATTTCAGCATTGCCATTTCATTATATATGTTTTTCAAGTTTCAACAATTCTCATCTTTTCAATTTTCTGGCCTTAACTCTCTATCCATAATTAATTGTGTGTCTTATTAGTTTCATACACATGAACCATTCTCTTTTTTAATTTGGTTTGTAATTATTGCAGATGGGGAAAAGTATAGTACCTAGCTAACTAGTAGTATAGTACCTAGAAAAAGTATGACAAGAAAATAGACGATGGAGATACAATATGAGAAACCCAAGTTGGATCCAAAATTTACAGACTTGGGCCTGCATTCAAAATCATTTTTGGGACAAAAGAAAACATTAGTGGGCAAGGGGCCCATTCCAATAGTTCTATCAAAATTAGTATAAATGCCCCTCAAGTGTCAATGTCGTTAAATATTTTATGCTTCTGGATTCTCAAATTCATCTTTAAAATAATCACAAGTTAATGAAGAAATCATTAGCTGTTGGAATCTTTGAATTAGACGAGATTTTGTCAAATGAAGTTGTAGAGGTAAGGTGTAATTATGTTTAGGATTAGACTTTAAGATTCTTTAATCACGTATTTAAATTAAACTTGTAATAATCTCGTACAGTTTGGACAAATAGAAGAAGTCAGAAAACCCCATAAAGGTAAAAAAAAAAAAAAAAGTAAATCCTTGGGTTTACTAATAACTCCTTTACATGCTATTCCAAATTAGTCATATTTAAAAAAATAAAAAAATGGGGCCATGATGAGAGAGAAGTGGCCACCATCACTGACCAATTTCTTCCTACTTCCCAAAGCTGTTTGGAGTACTATTTTCTTCTCTAACAAATATTTTATTCCATTCTATCTATAGAGTTGTATAAAATTAAGACACCTGATTTCAGTTAGATTTTAAATCTAAATAATATTACACACTTAAAAATTATATACAAATGAATAGAAAATGGTTGATACAATAGATAAATATTCTAATAAATACTTTTATAAACTTTAATTTTAGAAGGTGGGATTTATACTCTGTTTTGTTTGTTTGTTAAAATTATGATAATTCATTTAAATAGAATGAAAAAAAGAAAATAAAAGAGAAGAAATTATTCCGGATTCCGCTGCCAATATTCCGAGTGCTTTCTTCTCCTTCCACCCACTTAACTGTTTAAGTTGGAAAATTTTTGAGCTGTCCCTTTTACACTGCTGCGTTTTGGTCAATAACTCAAACACCAAACCGTTTTGGTTTTTAGTTGGTAAGTGTGTGTCTTTGTTTTTTGTTTGACATTTTCGTTTCAAATGGGATGTGGGTTTCACACTCTAACCACTGCAAACTGAAGAAAAAAGAGCTGTTACCAGGTTTGTTTCTGCATTTTCCTTTAATACCATTTACTCAATTTGTTATTTTTCTGCTTAAAGTTAGCAACTTGTGGGCTTGATGGGGTTAAAATTTTGAACTTTTGATGTTTTTAAGTATTTGGGTGGGCTTTGCTTTTTGAGTGTCAATTTGAATTTTGATGTGGAAATTGAGTATATGTGAAGATTCAGACAAAGTGATGGAATTTTGTGCTGTTCAGTTCAATTTGTTGTCTTGTATAGTGTGGAAATTGGAATTGTCTCTCATAGTGTATAGTGTTATGTTATATGCTACTGATTTTGTTGTTAAAGCTCTGTTTTTGAATTATGGTATATACTTTTTTCCAGACAGCAATTATGTTAGATAATCAGCTTTAGGTATCTTATTAGTTGTTAGGGATGAGTTTGTCTCCTACTTTATCCCTCTTCTAATTACTGTCTTTTTATTTTTTATTTTTTTGTCAGTGTATGTTATCTATCAAGGGCTTGAAGTTTTCTCAACAATCTTCTTCTAAAAGGTTACCAATCTTGGTTTTGATATTCTTTTTTTTTTTTTTCTTTTGGCAGTGCTTTATTTTCATTTTTTCTTTAATCCTCATCACTCTGCCACCATGAATTCAAATTAACTGTTATTCATTTTCTTTCTTATGGATAAGGTGTTCTTGCTTCTATTATTTTCATTCATGGGGAAGATCACCACTTCTGCGGTACAGCCTGTGTCTCAAGAAGCTTCAACTGATGATGAGATTTTTATGCAGCAGAGCTTGATCTTTGATGATAGTCTCAAGGTACTTTGGTCATGTGTAATGCCCTTTTATGTGGCGAAGTTTGTTCCTCGACCATACCTCCGTCATGGCTAGCGCCTATTTGCATAATGCATCTCTTGCTTTTATTATATGATTTTGTTTGCTAACTATGTCTCATATTTTCATCACTGTTCCTAGGATTTGAAAAATCTCAGATCACAGTTATACTCAGCTGCCGAGTATTTTGAACTTTCATACACCAATGATGACCAAAAACAAATGTGAGTTACTTGCTGCGTGCTGTTATATATGTATGATGGTAGTATTATATCCCTTATTCCCATCTTTATTTTGTTTTCTCTTTTCGTGTTGTGGTTGCAGAGTGGTAGAGACATTAAAGGATTATGCGATTAAAGCTCTTGTGAATACTGTGGATCATTTAGGTTCTGTGACATATAAAGTGAATGACTTGTTGGAAGAGAAGGTTGTTGAAGTTTCCGGAGCAGAGCTACGTGTATCTTGTATTGAGCAGGTATACTTAGTGATCTCCACTTTGCTTCAGTCCATTAAAGGAAAGCTCAAACTAATTGCTGTGACAGTGGAAAATTCATTTATCTTTATCTTAGATTATTGGAGGCATCAACATGGGTTTGTTGCTTTGAGGTGCTGAGAATAAATATGTTTTTAGGCATAGTTAGAATCATTTCATATATTCTTTTCTCCTTTATTTATAGGATCCAGGATGAGTCATAAAATATATGGTTACTAGGAAGTGAAAAAACTTAGAAATTCATGTTGGGGTCCTCTTTTAACGCTTCTGGATACTCTAAATTGACATCCTTCATTATTGATACAAGTGTTTGTATCGATTCATGTAGAATAGAAGTTTGCATTTAGATGTTAATCTTACGAGAATTTCAGATGTTTAGCAGTATAGTATTTTATTAGCATTAAGCATTTATATCCAGATAATGTCATATCCATCATTCTAGTCTAGTATCTAGCAAGATAAGGCTTGGTTTTGTTTCTTGTATCACTTTTAGAGATTAATGTATGTTTATCGCATCAGATAATGGTAGCAGTATAAAAATTAGTGGAGCTATATTCAGTTATTGTGATCAATGGCTAAAATCTGATAGTGGTGCCCATAGGGAATCTTTGCATGGCTGATAATTATCTGTCTATTACAAATGACTTTTTGAGTTAGAAACTTGCTTCGCCAGTATGTTGTTATTTGCATAATTTTTCATATAAAGTTGTTTTTGAGGAGCGCTGTCTCGATATCATTGAAGTTGATTATTGTGAAATTTTGTGAAGACGGTTAACATTTTCTTCTTGGTGCATAACATGGTACATTAGAGAATGAGGACGTGCCAAGATTATATGGATCACGAGGGGCGTACCCAACAGTCGTTGGTGATCAGTACTCCAAAATATCACAAGCGTTATATTCTACCAGGCAAGTATATGCTGCATTCTTCTGAAAACTGTCATCTTACTTAACTTGTTACTTTCTCCACTTCCATTATACTTTCTTCCTATCACTTATTAGGAAGTATTCTCACATTCCTTTCATTTGTAAGTTCAGCTGGGGAGACCATGCATGGCGCGAACCAGACAAAATCGTCCTATGTTGGGTGCAACCTAGACGACGAAGATGACTGGCTTCACTTCAAGAGTGGTATCTTCTGCTTTTCAATATCAATCATCTTCGGGCTAACCTTAAAAATATAAACTTATATTCCTTTCACTCTATTTGTGTCCCAAAAGCTGTTCGAGCTACAATTAGAGAAACACCAACATCTACAGCTAGGTAACTACAAATGCTGCATGCCGTTGTCACATTAAATTGGCCTTTTACTAGGATAAGTATCTTGACATAATTCTTCATTTTGACGCAGTAGAGGGCGTTCACCATCACCTTCTGTCCAAACTCAGAGACCTGGAGGTTTTTCATTCACCTCAACCATGCCAAGAAAAGTTTTAGGTTGGTATACACACAGATCTTATAATATAAATATACTAGAGTTCATGTTATTATTGTCTTTCAAATTGTTATTTCTTTTTCATGTCCAAACAATGGCGAAGATATAGGTTAGGTTTTGTTGTTACCCGAATTCATAGTTGTTTTACATGTAATGTAGATAAGCGTTCTGTTTCACCGCATAGATTCCCACTTTTACGCACCGGGTCACGGTCAAGTAGGCCTACAACACCAAAGAGCAGTAGACCAACTACTCCAAACCCTGCTAGACCAACCACACCAAATCCTTCCAATGCAAGACAAAGGGTAAGTTTAACATTGTTTCTTTATCAATTTCAATTAGATTAATGACATAAATGCGAGTTGTTTGCTCGGTACAATATGAACAAATTCTATAGTTTCTTCAACCGCATCTCCATTTATGTTTCTTCCAGTACCCATCCGAGCCACGGAAATCAGCTTCAATGCGATTGCCAGCCGAAAGAGACAATGGCAAAGAAGTTGAACAATACCCCAGTAAAAGTAAACGTCTTCTGAAGGCATTGCTAAGCAGGCGCAAGTCTAAGAAGGATGACATGCTATATACATACTTAGATGAGTATTGATGCACTAAAAATCTAGAAGCAAAGGGAAAGAGAAAAGATGTCATGAAAGCTTGGAAACAAGTCAATTTTGCATTATAGTATTTCGTCCATTTGATCCAATAGGTTTCACTTTGTCACTTAAGAAGTATTATACGGTTGTTATTGTTATTATATAGTCTCCAAAATGGTCTTGCATGATAGTTTCATTGTTGATATTTTATTTTTAATGGTGAAACATTCTATATAATCAAGTAAATTTGGTTTCTCTTTTCGACTTTTCGGTTTGCAGGGTAAGGCTACATATGTTTCTCAAATTTGAGCAAATAACATGGCTTTTAATTAATCTACAGTAATATCAAAAAAATTTTCTAATCTACTTGATTTTGGTATCTATTTTTCCTTGTCAAATAATATTGTTCATGCCAATTATCCAAAAAGCTACTTCAATTTTCTTCCTAAATGCCATTTAAAGCAATAAGCAACATTCCTCTTTTTACAAGTTGGATGGAAGTCATAAATTTGTTGGTGGGAGAATATCAATTTTGCCACATGAATGAGTAAAACTTGGTTACACAATCTTGGAACAGAATCCTATAAAAGTATATGAAAGTGAAAATGCAAACACATACAAATATACTATGAGAAACCTAATAGGATTATATATAATGGTTGGAGTAGCAATACATTCTTTAAGAATAAGAAAAGTAAATGTCACAATTCCATTCCTTGACCAAATTCTTCAATCGTTTTTGTGGCCAGTGTAAGGACATCTACAAAAGCACTAAAAGATGCCCGAAGAAATCTTGCTTCCGTTGCCTCAAAGTGCCTGAATGGAACATAGGAAAAAAAAAAGTACCATTAGATATTCTGCAGAACCCTTTAAGCTGAATTAACTAATTACAGAAAAAAGTTTACTTTCTTAGGCATTCTCATCACATCAACTCATGATAATTTCATCACCATAACTGATGACTGGAGATTGATTACAAAGGTATGTTCGGTCCGCGTTCGCGAAACATTGTACTTGTGTTGGATCACATGGCAGGTAGGTGAGAAATGAAACCGTTGAGAAATTGAGATTTGGTACAAGCTTAAGATGTGGCTTAAGTAGTAAGAAACTATTAGCTAATCACATATATGTCTAACTAATCAATAACAACTCATCTAAACAATAATTAAACCGAAGTAATCGTTTACCAACACTATCACTTACTTTTAGAACATTAGCGGAACAAGAATTGTTTCAGTTGAACAGGAAAGGATGCACAAGTCATGCAGATCATAATAATAGCATAGAGGGTAGAGAAGAGACTCACACTGAAAGCTTTCCATGAGACACTGCCATGAGTCGTTTCACCTTGTCTGGTTGCAACTGCAGTAGACATGAAATCAAATTAGAAACCCAATGAGAAATTTTTGGGTAAAAGAATGGAAATTTGATAGCTTGAAGAAACAATTGACCTCCTTATCAACAGCTAAGGCTGCGCATACGATAGCAGCATTTTGTTCATGTCCAAAATCAACTTCTAGGTCACTGTAATGGTCATGAACAGTTACTAAGAAACAAATTTGGTAGATTAGCTTATCAAAGTGTTCATCATTGATTCTCCAAATATTTATCAGAAGTTGCTGAGTTCGTATTCAAATAACACGGTAGCCACTTGCACATAATTCACAAATAAGGGATCAGATACCAACAAGACCACACAAGAAATAAGGTAAACAAAAGAAGACAAAAACTTGGGAGTGATAATATTCATGGATAGCATATAAAACAATGCAAATAGAAGATTAAAAAAATACCAAATTTTTCAGAGAGAGAGAAGAGAGAGAGAGAGAGAGAGAGACCAGCTGAATGGCCATTGGGACCCAGCTTCTGCTGGTGCTGTGGCAGCCATTTCTGTTGTGATTGGTGAGAGCGAACAGGGGTTGGAGACGAAGAGGGAAGCTCCTGAGGTAGATGGCTAGGGTTTTTCAGTGAAATAGTTGAACTTGTTGGGAGTCACACAACTTTCGTTTTGGTTTCTTGTTGGTTCTTCCTTCTTAGAATGCTGCATTTGATCTCCGCTCACTAGAGTATCTAATTATTTTCTCTTGTATCTTCTTAGAATGTGTACACCATTGTGGCATTGCGTTTTATTTACTAGAGTAAATACTTTTAAAAATTATTGCAAAAATGGGTGGAATTACTTATCTCCATTACAGGTAAGTTTTTACGCCGTATACGAGATACGTAAGTGTGTTTGACACGTATATATCTCCTTAAGTGTGCAGCAGTATTAAATACGACAATTGCGATACACATCAACAACCATATATCCGCTATTATTTAACATTTTTTTTGTATTTTTTGAAAGAAAAACAGAAAAAAAAAATATGAAATATATGTGTCTAATGACAAGAATTACACGTCTTTTTATACCAATTAAAAATTTATCTTTATATATCTCATTTACCATAATTTTTACAATTATTTATATCAGTAAATAAAACATTATTTAATTCATTTAAATAAAAAAATCCTTGTGCCATGCCGAAGAAGATTGTCTTTCCAGTGACACCTTTGGGATGGATGTGGATTGTATTTCGTTTTCCACTTCTCTGTGTTTCTTGTCCTTTATCATGACAAAATCAAAGTGATAATTATTTTAAAGGAAAAGAATAATTCATATAGATTATTTATGTAACAATATATGGAAATTAAACATTCTTTTTATCCCTTTTAGACATCTTATTCAGCTAGTTACCCATTATTTTCATTTATCCCTTGCAATTTGAGAGAGATATGGGCCACAGCGACAGCGCAGGTCCTCTCAATATTTTCCTCATGTACTCATTTCACAGTTCCTAAACAAAAAACAGTTTACTATCATAACCAATCTGATTGGTCGACTTTCTATTTCTATTTGTATTAACTTTTTAAACCATTTAGGTTGCCATTTAAGCTCACAAAGACGGCACCAAGGAGGCACATATTATAGTCCCTCAGTGATGAATCATCTGCTTATACTTCTTTCTAAGCAGAGACAACCTCCTCTGCAAGGGAAGCATTTCATCTCTTCTCCCTAGTTTATCCAACAAGAATACAATCTTTTTCACTGTAACCAAAACTTCCTCACTCTCGTATCCAAATTCTCTCTCTTGTATACCTAGAATCCTTCTAAGTAGCACAACTAACTCGCTCTCATCTTTACCAACTTGAGTTTGAATAGACACCAAACAGTCCAAAGCCTCCCCTGCCATGCATAATATCATGTTAAAATAAGAATTTGATTCATATTCTCACGGCAAAATGTAACAGGAATTATGGAAAGGAAAGGGCAAACATACCAACTGGAAGAGAATCTTCTCCAAATGCCTTCTCACGGATGCGCAAAGCATCCAGTGCCAGTTTCTCAGCTTCTTCATCTTGTTTCAAATGGTGAAGCGTAACTGCAAGTTGCAACATTGGAAAGCTGACGAACTGGTCATCGCTTCCTTTCTGCTTTATCATTATTTCCAAACTCTTCTCAACAAGTGCTCGGCCTCTGCATAATTCTTCGATTGGGAATATGAAGTTGCAAGATTTATCATGTGTGTCACTAAGCCGGGGTGACCTTTTCCTTTGTGCCTCTCTGTGATTAATAAGCATTCCTCTAATAATTCTCTGCCTTCTTGTGCTCTTAAAGTAAAGTAATAGACACCACAGTGAGTGCCAAGTTACCATCAATTCTTAGTATTTGATTTTACTTAATGTTTTCTTTTTTTTTAATATGAGATAAAAATTAGAATTTGTTATTTGAATGCCAAAAGAATTACTTAAATCTTCCATTCAAATTACCAAGGTTGTAAGAGAAGTTTACCTCCCGACAGCATGAAGCAACTCAGCAAGATCTACCCTCATCTTTTCCATGATGCTGTCATCTGGCGACAAGTAATTGGAATCTTTCATGACATGAAGTGCATGTTCATACAAATTGATTGCTTCATCTGACTTCCCTGCAAATCATATTTCATATCAATCAGTGCCTAAATATTGTAGCCAAAAAAGAAAAGCAGAAAGATGATGAGAATTCTCTACTTGGACACCATTTATTTATTTATTTAGAAAAAAAAACTCATGCATGAAAGAGCTTGTAACCAACATTCGTGTTAAATGATACAACCACCAAATGAAAAAAGAACACAAACATGCGTGAGCACGAAAAAAGAAGCAGCAGCACAACAAAGCAAAGCAGAGAAAGAACTAGATAAAGCAAAGAGGAATATGCAAACAAAAATGAAGTTGTGTAAGTGAAAATGTACAGTTACCTTGAGCACACTTAACTTGGGCAAGGGAACTCATGGCCAATCCAATTCTTCCATCATTTTGTCCATATGACTTTGTGTATATGTCGAGAACCCTAGAAAACAGCATAAACAAAGGTAAATGTGCAAGAAAGCAGAGCCATTAATGCATTGAATCAGAAAGGGAGATATTTTTCTTATTAGAAAAAAGGAGTCAGCTCAACCTAGTAAAATGAGTTTCTGCATCGTTGACTCTTCTTTCTTTCAGTAAAAGATTGCCAAGACCAAGTAAAGGTACAACCAAATCCTTACTTTCAGCACCTCTCTTAGACTCCAAAATAGTTATTGCACACTGGTATTTCTCTATGGCTTTTGTTGCTTTTCCAGTTGAACCAAGAACCTTTGCCATAGCCAAATAGGGTGTGACAAGAAAAGGGCTGTCGTTACCTAAAAGAAGAGATGAAATTGAGAAAACCAGAATTTTGAAACTTTGAACATCAACTGCATCTTAGATGGAAATTTTTTTTGGTAACTATAACTGGACACGCACAAATAAAAATGTTTCAAGAAAATAGATCTAGTTTTTAGTGAAACCAAAGAGACAATTAATTAGAAAATAAAGCTAACATTGCTAGCTGGAACATCCACTCACCATAGGTCCTTTCCATAATGTTGAAAGCCCTTTGATACGTGTCCAGTGATTTTCCAAACTTGCTCAATGTTGAATACATACTTCCCATATGCGTAAGTATCAAATCTAGATGTTGTGTGTCATCCTTCAAATTGTCAATCACTTTTCTCATCTAGCAATAATGAAAATATAAGAACGGACACCACATAGAAAAGGGAGTGAAACACTATAAGATTCTACAGGGAACTACAACTAAAATAAGTATGCAAATGTATGCCTTTCACCATTGAAATATGACTTCAACAGATATATGGAACAAACAATTATTGGCAACTATAAGTATACAATTACAAAGAGATATAGTTACAAGAACACTACTTGAGCACGTAACACGTCAAACATAATCTTCCAAGACTAAAACCATGATAAATTTGACAAAATCGAAAGTAAAAACAAATACTCAGAAATAGGAAAATTGATACCACATTCAACAGAGAAGCAACAGTTTCTAGGTCTCCAACAGCCACATAACCCAGCGCTAAGACATCCAGAATTGCAGCTTCTTGAATGCCTTTAGAGCCGGCATTAAGTAGGTCAAGAGCATCATCTCTTTTTCCCATTCTAATCATTGTTTTCACTTCATCAAAGAACTCGTTCAACTCATTCTCAAATTCGTTTATTCTGCGGAACACAACTTGCAGAGTCAAGGTACTTGTAGCTATATATCGATGGAAGAAAACCGCTTCTTACCTGTGATTTTGATTAGCATTAGTGTCAGCAAAGTGCAAGGACTCAAGTGAAGCTGTTGAGGCACAAAAGCGAGTAACAGTGGTGATGGGTATAATGTAAAGCTTTGAAGTGCGATTCTCCTTTTTGTTAGACACTGAAAACATACGTGGAACCTCTTTGCAACCCCTAATAATAGATAACAAAGGAAACTAGATGAGGATTTTCAGAAATTGTAGCAATTGAAAGAAAGAAAGAGAGAGATAGGGAACCTGAATGGAGCGAAAGAGGGGGACGGAGCAAGAAACGAAGCTGAAGCTGACATTGTAGAGTAGAAAGTGAAAGCTGGTGTTGGCATTCAGCAGCACAACGAAACGGATAATGCTAAGAAAGAGCAGCACGGTTTGGTGGACGCTGTCAATGTATTCCAAATCAGGAATCAGTTAGCTGAAGTAGATGGTTAATGCTGAGCGACTGTCTCTGATCCGGTACAATTTTTTAAGAGGTATTATAACACGGGAAGCCTTCCAGGTTAAGAGGTTAATAGCTTTTTGGATGAAAATTTCTTAGTTTATGTATCATTTCTGATGAACCTGTTATTCGTGAACAGATTACTCGAACTCATAATCTCTGTATGAGTATTGGAAGACTATGTCATTTGAGTTATAACTCATTTGCGAGAATAGGTGTGCTTTTGTGAAATGGATTGTGACCAATGTCATTTTAGCTTGTAGTGTTTTAGATTAGGTTTTTTATTATCCATGTAGCTGATGAAATGTTGTTTGGTCCCTTACCCTCACCACCCTTTTTGGGTCATTGTGAGTAGTTAAGTTGAAAAAAAAGGGGGATAAAAAAAACTTGATCAAAGGATAAGTTAGCAGCTGGAACTTTGGTTGAATGGTAATATAAATTTATGATGCGTAAAATTGAAAGTTGTTGTCTAACCCACCTGGCCAAAAAAAAAAAAAAACGGATAAGTTATGAATAAATTTAACAAAATCGACAATGAATGATTTCAAGCTAACGTTAGACCAAAAAAATATATATATATTTATAGGTCACACTTTGAAAAATGGTTTTAATATAAAATGATTTTGGCCTTTTTCTTGAAAATTTATACTTTGAAAGTTTGAGTTATGATAAGAAATCTAATTGAAGCCATTATCAAAAAGCAATCTTTATAAAGAGTTAGTCGGTGTTTGAAACTTTGAATAGAGTAGTAATTATTTGAAGAAATAATTTTTATTAGTTACATACAATGATTTGTCAATGTCCATTGGATGTAGCCATATGTTGAAGCTGGCTATGGGAATGTACTTTTAGTGGAAGCCATGTGGTTTTAGAGGGAAAATAAATAAATAAATAAAATAGATGAAAGCCTATGTTTTCATTTGTGGAAAAACTTTCCATTGCATTGCTTACTCATAAAACTCGCGTTATCAACCAGGAAAAACACAATCCAGGGTAGCCGCCAACAATTGCTCCCTGCACTTTGCTGAAAGTAATAGTAACAAGTAATGAATAAGCTCGCCCAGTACAACATTTACATTGGAATGCTTCTCTCGCATTCAAAATTCCTAACTCTTGCTATATGGAAAACCAATCAGTGCATGGAACAAGATGCCAATGCCCCAGGCACACAAGTAATGGCAATGCCATAATCTTTAGCCAAATTCTCAATATGTGCATCACTCAAGGGCCGTCTTCTTGTGCTGTGAAAAGATCCAGAAAAGATAAATGTCAGTTCAAATTTGCATTTAAGATATACTGGGAATTGGGGGGTGGTTAAGAACCAAGATATATAAGACTTACTGCTCAAAATAAATCCCTGGAGCAAGCTCTGCGCTCTCTCTGCCTGCTCTGGAGTACCGGATATCTGAATAATCTTCTGTGTCGCATCTGGTCTATCCTCTACAAGCGTTACGTTGGCTCCTGACAACTGCTCCCATGAAAACATAAGTGAAAATGCATGACTTTAATTTCCAAAATAAAAATACAGACATATAATGATAATTTCCACAATCTAATGCAATACTAAAAAACAATTATCTCCTATTTTATTGGTCATTCTTGAAGCTCGAACATGAAAAAAATAGAATAAAGTACCAAAATTTCCCAAAGATTATTCGCATGACAAAAATATGGTCTAGAAAGAACTCATAGGGGGATCATCATGGACAGAAAAAACAGAACTCACATTACAGTAGGGCAATTTTTACGATTCATGTTAGTTTTAGCACTTTCCACTTCAAATATTAAGGTGAGGGGCTGTAAGATCTAATAATCACATATACCTCACTTATTTGAACAAGCTTGCTTTTGGATTTTGCTATAAGCTTGGGAACTGCATACTCTGGTAGAACAACTTCAAGTGTACTCCTTGTGACAAGAGGCACAGTAATCCTAAACACATACAAAATGGGAAATGGGATGAGATATTGACAAGGGGAGAAAGAAAACAGGATGACATGTTGAAAAAAGTAAGACACAACATTTCATGAAAGGGACCAGTGGACCACTTACCTATTTAAACCACTCGGCACGTCTTCGCGGCGGTCAGTCTCTTTCTGCTTTCCTGCCTCGGTGCTAGACCCTCCAGATTCCTTCCAAAAAGAAACAAGAGAAAAACTTATTTTTAATTCAAATAAAAAACAAAATTCTCTATAATTTGTCCCAAGCAGTCACTACTTATATAAGACTCGGTTCCCTAAGCTGTAGACAACATTTGAGATAGGAAACTGCATATATATAGCCATTGCAACATAGTATTGACTTATTTTTCAAGAAACCACTAGATCATTAGTCATTGGATAGTATGTGGCAGGTTCATATGATCACTTAACGATAACAGGCAAAATCCTTCTTTTATGACAAAGAATAATGAACGGGGAGGAAAAACTACTGAGATATAAATTTCCATAATATATTATATGCTTAAACGTGATTTTCAATGTAGATAAGAAATATATCTTGACATGGGTAAAAAATTCTCCCCAAAACCAGTCCATTAAATGGCAGATTAGCAAAATAGACAATATTTAAGATAAAATGTCAAGCAAAACGGACCATAATTAAGGTAAAATGACATTTCTTGGAATTGCATCAAAAGAATACCTTTGATGGAAAGGGTCCTGGTGCAGTTAGCACATTCTGATAGGCTGCAGGAGCTTCAGTAGCTGAAGCCATATTATTAGAAGAAGATGCCTCAATGCCCGATAAGGAGGTCAACGGTGGCATTGTATCTCTTGAAAAGAAGTCCTTATAAAAGTAACTTCTTAATCTTGATGTCACCTCAACAACAGCATCTCGTGCTGCCTTTATCTCTCCTACAATCTGCAGAGACAATAAAGGAAACAATATGAATGTACGAAGAAGAAATTAAATGTTTGGTCTTCACTTTGGCCTTGAGGATGGTAAAGTTTTTAATCCTATCTACTATTTACTGGAAAATTCCTAATAGAAAGTAGCCAATTAAAACCCTACACCCATTGGTTTTCAATAACTATTATAATATCCATCGGCATTTTGAAGTTCAACATCTATCATTTTCCTACTCAAGACCACATTTAGCAAAAGAAATTTGCTGTAGTTATATTTAAAGTAGTAGTAGGTCCAATGAATAACCTGTACTAGCTCATCAGTTCTTGCAACACAAAGAGGTAATTCTTCTCTAGGCAGAATCTGAATGTTTGCACCGGTCAACCTCCTTATTTCTGATAGTGAGGCCTCTTTTCCATCTATGCATTCAATATCGCTAGATGGGACGACGAGCCTGGTGGTTATAGTATTGTCCTTATCTAGAACAAGATCAACAATACGAGTTTGTATATGCAACAAGGCTTCCTGTGCTGGGAACAGCTCATCATCAGGACCCTTAAGTACATAATGAGAACAGTTAGAATTATATCCATCTGAAAAACACGTTGAACAGCTTTTGGAAGAGTTTAAGTTGCAACTACTTAAGCAGGAAGAAAATTGCCTCTATGACACTTATAGCTTGAAGAAGTGATCTAAGAGATATTGCAGTTGTTACACTCAATACACTACAAAAGGGACACAGACAAAAAGAGAAAGCAAGTACCTCCTCTGAAGTAATGATTATTATCTGTTCATCTGAACCACCAATAGGTTCGGCCACCTTTACATCTACCCCAACTTCATTTTGAAGGAACTCTACAATTCCATCTGATTCCCCAATAATGCGATCAACTTTCTCAACTGGACAAAGTATACGGAAAACAAGCTCCTCTCCATACAGGGGCTGTGCTTCATCAACCATGGGAGCAGGCCCTGGCTCCATTCCGTAATTACCCAATTGGGGTTGGTTATTGTTTCTGGCATTGGTGTTAGACATTCGTGAACCAAAATTAGCTCCATCTACAGCTGATCTACGAGATCCACCAGTCATGTGAGGAACATAATCATCGTCGGGAGAGAAAAATCGCTCAGGCGAATGTGCACGTCCATGGAAATGACCACGGTCACGATGCTGGCTCTCCCTTAACCGCGATGATATAATTACTATAGCATTCTTCACAGCATTTACGTCACCTACTACCTGCACCGCATATCATACAATTATTAATTTTCAGTTTAAATAATCTTTGAATGGGTAAAAGTTGCAGGGAAACACACCACATATTTGGAGTGACCATGCATTTCCATAACTTCACTATAATAACAAAGTTTAGGGGCTCCAAAACCAGAAAAAGAGAACCATTGAGAGCATGATAAAGCAACCGCTAGCAGTCTTCCACACTTGGTGGATTAAATTTGAGGAAAATCCGACAAATAATGTCATATTTGATCTAAATAAGTTCAACTAAAGAAGCACAAGATCCACCATCAAATCAAAATCAGTTACTGATATATGCAATAAATTTCAGGCATACATCATAAAACAAATCAATAATCCAAAACAAAAAAAAATGTACTCCAAACCACCAATTCAAAGCCAGAATGCTTTTGAAGCTGAAAATTGTTCCACCTTTCCAGCTCTTCAGCTGAAAAGGAAATGAAGAAGCTTCAAATGCTACTGATTCACAAGTTAAATCAACTAATGATTGTTAGCTCAAATTCTACTTCATTTAATTTATGAAACACCGGGTATTTAAGGGAAAAAGAAGTTAAAGGAATCCTGAAACGTTAGAAAAAGCCATATTCATTGTCTTCAGTTCAGCAATTTTAATTGGTTGTCCAAAAGTATAACAACCACTGAGTATATATAAGAGTAAATGGCAAAAAAACATAGTTTTTCCCCATAGTCCATTACTCCATACTCCACAATGGTGCTGGCATTCTTTCACCACCAATGAAAATAAAAAAGTAGGTGTGTTCTTTTTTCTCAGCATGCATGCAATTCAAACAATCACCAAAGGTAATTCTACTTTTGTTGGTTGCAATTTGCACCTGAACAATCTCTTCTGCCATGGAAACACAACGGGGTAGATTGTGATCTCTAGGGAGTATCCTAATTTGTGTCTTTGTTTCCATCCTCATTTGTTCAATAATCTTCCCTCCTTTTCCCAACAAACACCCTACATGCATTCTCGATACCACCAATCTCGAGGCCACTCGACTGTTCCCGCCACCACCACCACCTCTTCCGCCTCCTCCGCCAGGGAGGCCGTACTCCTCATCCTCCTCTCCGACCCCGAACGCAGCGTCGCTCTCCAGGATCCTGTCGTGGATCATGAGGAGCGCCTCCTGCGCCGGCGAAAACGACGGCATTCTCCCCTCAGGGTCGCGGCGGCGAGTGTCGGAAATCTCGATGATCCGCTCCTCGTCACCGGGGATCAGCTCGTGGACGTTGATCCAGGCGCCGGTGTGCTGCCGTATGGACTTTATTATGCTGCCAGACTTCCCGATGACGCCGCCGGCCTTCAAATCGTGGCACAGAATGCGGTAGCTGGTGGTAACCGTCAACGGCGAGTCCTGAGTCTTAAACTGGCGTCCTCCGCCGCCGCCGCCGCCACCACCACCTCCTCCTCCGCGGTGGCGGTGAACTGGAACGTTGTTATAGTGGTGGTTATAGCGGGGCCTGATCCTAGCGAGGGTGTCAGAATCATAGTCCTGGTCATAGTAGTAGTTCCTCTTAGATCTAGACCTATCCATGAAGGTTTTAGAACCTGGATTCGAGTTCCGAGTGAAAATCCGTTCGTTTGGGGATTTTTGAAGTTATAACGCTGGGTTTCCTTTCAATCCAAGCATTATGTTGCGTGCGTTTGGATGTTGAAACATAGAATTGAAATTAACTAGTTGTTTTTGTTATGTATGAGTTCCGATTCGATTTTGAAGTGATGTGTGAAACCCTAAAAAGAAAGAGAAAAGGGTGTGTCGCAGTGAAAGGGAAGTTGCAAGTAAGTATGTTTAGTTTAATTGAAATTGCAGATAGCAGAGCTGAGGAACGAAGAAAGAAGAGTGGGGTTGGGTCTATGTATGTATTTAATGTACTCTTGTGTTGTGTATCTCTCTCTATATTTATACGCTTATAATTATGTGCCGTATGCTTTTGCTGTCAACTACACTATACACTTAATACTTCCTACGTATCCTTCCATTCAACTTTGTAACTAAATACTATGCCATTTTAATTCAACTCGTTCTAAAAAATAATTTATAAATAAGTTATTTTATATTTAAATTTTTAATTTTAAAATATTTATTTTATAGAAATATGATTAAAAATAATAATATTATAAAAAAAGTCATTTTTTTAATTTTTTATAAGTTTTTAAATGGCTTCTTAGAAAGTAGCAATTTGATTTTAAAAATTACACCAGACATTAATACTAGGGGTGGCAAAGCGGGTTGGCTCGCCCCAACCTGCCCCGCCTAGGCCCGCCCCTATAAACGGGCGGACTGGCCTGCCCCGCCAATTAAAATGGGTTCAAAATGCTAGTCCGCCTCGCTTTATAGCGGATTGGCGGACTAACCCGCTTGACTTTTTTTTTTAAAATAAAATTCATTAAAATTAACAAAAAAATAATAATTAAAAAATCAAATACAAATAAAAAATAGTCAAATTATAATATAATTTTTTTATTTTTAACTTCAATCAAATTACTTAAAATAATATTTGTCAATAGAATCATCTTTATTTTAAAAAATAAGTCATATAATTTGAGCATATATACAAAATTGTAAAATAAAATAAATAAAGTTAACAACTAAAAGAAGAATAAAAATAAAAAATAAAAAAAGTGTTTAAAAATTATATAATTATTAATTTTATAATAGTAATCACTCTTTTATTTAATAAAAAAAAAATAAAAATCTTCGGCCCGGCAGACCGGCCCGCCCCGCCAAAACCCGCCAATTTGGCGGTGTGTGTTTGGTGGATTTTTTAATTTGGCGGGCTCCAAATCCAAACCCGACCCGCCTTTTTTAGCGGATTTAGCGGATCGGCCCGACGGACTCAATCCGTTTTGCCACCCCTAATTAATACTACTACTTTTTATAAGTTAAAAGTTCAAACAAATTACTTTTAAAACTTCCCAAATGGGCCTTAAGTATATTTGGATTGGAGTTTATCAAATTAGAGTTTGAATAAGAATGATTTTGTAGAATTAATTTTGGATAAAAGTGAATTTATGTTAACATAATTTATGCTTGATAATTTTATACTAAAATTGATTTTGATAAAATAAATATTATTTGGACAATATTAATTAAAATTAATTTTGGATATATAATTAGTTAATTACTAAAAAATATAATATTATTTTTTAAGTGTATTTAATTTTTTTTATATTTTTTAGTATATTTTTTATATAATATTTTTTATAATACTCTATTTTAGTATGTTATAATTTTTTATTATTATAATTTAATATTTATTTATTAAATTAAAAATAATATAAAAATTGAGAACTTTTTAAGTATTTTTTAATAAAAATTAATAGTTATTTATTAAATTAAAAATAACATATAAAATAACATATTTTAGTGCTCTTTTTAAGTACTCTCAATAATTTTAATTGTATTACAGGTTCTAATTTTTTATTAGTTATACTTTTATTATTATTTATGGTTAATTTTTTTATTTAATTTATCATTTCTATAGAAACAATAATACATATTATAAAAAATTAGAATAATAAATCATACACAAGAATTACAATGAAAAATTTTATAATATCAAACAAAAAAATATTCTATAATTTTTTAGTACTTTTAGTATTCTTTTATTTAGTATTGTTTTAGACTGTAAAATTTTATTACTTATGATTGTATTATTATATATGATCAGTTTTTTATTTACTTTGTCCTTTTTAATAAGATCAATAATTCATATTATAATAAAATTATAATAAAAAATTAAAATATGAAGGGAAGTACTAAAAATAATAAAAAATTAAAATATTTAAAAAATCTTATGGAGAAAACCAATAATAACCGGCAACAAGCCTTACTTCAAGTGAACTGGTTGTTAGGATCCAAAATCACTTCTGCTCTTAATGAACTTAAACCCACTTTTATCCTCTGTAATACGTTTGTCAAACACATCCTAAAACTGAGCTTTTAAATCTATTATTAATATAAAACAATAACATTACGCATTTCACTAACGAAGTCCAACTAAGTTGTTATAACCTCCTCTCCATCCATGTCTATCCGTAACTGACTTTTAAATGTAAACAACTTTCTACTTTTCACGGCAAATTCTTCTTCTTACTCTTCTTTCAAATTTGCGGATGTATGTTCTTTTTTTCGTTATCTTCATCGTTTTTGTTAGGTATCAGACCAATGATACAATAAAATATAGCGATGAAAAATTAGAAATTTGTATAAAATATAGAAACAATAACTTTCTTTGAGAATTACAACTTCTCTCGATCACAAGGAGACTACAATAACACTCTCTCTTGACAAAAGAAGAACATACTTCTCTCTACATATATAGGAGAAAACTACTCAAAGAAATATTATGTTATTCTATCTTAATGACTTGATTGAAATGGATTAAAGAAAAACTCAATTTATAGGTGAGTCTCTTCAATATGAACCATCCGTCAATTAGAGGTATATAATTCTTCTCTTTTTTCAACCATTAAAATTCTAAGGTTATAAACTAGGATTGTTTATTACCTTTCATTTTATTTAGTTATTATTTATTTATTTATTTTCTAAAATTAGCTTTACTAATTTTCACAGTTCATATTATCGTCGTTATTGTTATTGTTATTGTTGAATTTTTGTCATGTTGATAATGTTATCTGATTTAAAATTGATTTTAAATGTGTTTTTTTCACGATTCAGTCTTGTTTGTGTGCTTATTTTCGAACTGAGTTTATGTGTCGCAATCATTATATAATTTCGGTTCATTTCTTAGTTAATTATGTCGCAATTGTTATGTAATTTGGCTTTTCGGTGCATTTATGAGTGAATAAAGGTGCATTTGAACTCATTATTCTGCACAATTCAAAAATCTTTCTCTTCTTATCTTCTGCTGCTGCTTCTTCTTCTTCTTTTTCATGTTTTTCTTCTTTATTTTATCTTTTTTTTATTTTCTTATAGTTCTTGTTTTATTCTCTTCAGAGGAATGAATCAAGAAAAAGAGAAAAAATATCGAACAAAAAAGAAAAAATATATTAATAATATTGGCTGATCCAAATTAATTTTGAATGTATTTTTGTTCATGATTCAATCTTGTTTGTGTGCTTGTTTTCGAATTGAGTTTATGTGTCGCAATCATTATGTAATTTCGGTTTATTTCTGAGTTAATTGTGTCACAATTATTATTATGTAATTTCAATTCGTTTCTGAGTGAATCAAGGTGCATTTGGACTCGTTGTCCTGCACAATTCAAAACTCTTTCTCCTCTTTCTCCTCATCTTCTACTGCTCTTCTATCTTCTTCTTTTTCATCTTTTTCTTTTTCATTTTTACTTTCTTGTTTTATTTTCTCAACTTTTTATTTACTCACTGAGAGGAATAAAATCAAGAAAAAAAGAAGAAAACATCAAACAAAAAAAAGAAGAAATATATTAATGACGTTGTCTATTCCAAAATTAATTTTAGATATATTTTTGTTCATGATTCAGTCTTATTTGTGTGCTTATTTTTAAACTAAGTTTATGTGTCGTAATCATTTGTTAGAAGATTGAATCAAATCATGGAGATATTTTAGGATCACGAGAAATATTAGGAAAAATCAATGTTATCAATTTAGAATATTTCAATAAATAGATCCCTAGCTATCTATAAATTAAAGGAATTGTTGTAAATAAAAATGTATCAGAGAAAAAATAACATTTCTCAATCTCCTCTTATTCTTTCTACCTTCTAATTATTCTTTCTTTTTCCCTTAAACCCTCGATACCATCGTAAGATGGTATCAGAACTGTGTTAGGTCCTAGGAACTCAGATTTGGATCATTGTTTCTATACTCTCTCAGCCAAATTAGCCAAAACAAAATGTCAACATCTGACAAAGATACCAGTGTTAATACTGGCAATAATTTAAACAAACCCGATGAGCTGACGCTGCAGATCGCAAAGTTGCTGCAGAGCAGCCTTGAAATGCAATCTTCACAAAACAACTCTGACAATCTATCAATTGGTTTCCAATTGAATGGGGATAATTATCCTCTGTGGGTAACCCTAATAAGAAAAGTAATCGGTGGGAGAGGAAAGAAGGCTCACCTGACAGGGATACCCCCAGCACCAGCAGAAACAGAACCGACATATGAACAATGGAAGCAAGGAGACCAGACCGTTTTTACTTGGATCATCCAGAACATCAAAGTAAGCCTAATGAATAATGTCTCTCAATTTCCAACGGCAAAAGCTTTGTGGGATGGCTTGGCAACCACATACGGAAGCGGGATGGATCCGATACAAATCTACGACCTGCATCAACAAGCAAACACGCGAAAACAAGGACAAGGTACCCTACAAGATTTATGGAACAAACTACAAGTCATTTTGGATGGCAATAGACAGAAAACAACCAAATCCCATGAAATTCCCAGAAGATATTACAACTTTCAATCGATTAAAACAGGAAGAGAGACTATACCAATTTCTAACTGGTGTAGATGACAAATTTGACACTGTTAGAAGAGATCTATTAAAACAAGAACCTGCTCCTTCAGTAGAATCTGCCTACGCCACTATCCGGAGGGAGGCGGCTCGACTTCAGATTCTAAAGCCTACCACCGATGGCGTAGGAGAGGCATCACAAGGAGAGATTGGGACAGGCCTTGCTGCGAAAAATAGAACCGATTAAGGCGGTCAAGGGCGTGGTCGCTCAAACACTGTTGGACGGTGGTCATCATCGCGGGAGAAAGAGAGAGAAGACAAAAGCTATATTTACTGTACCCACTGCGGAATGAACAAACACACCAAGAAAACATGCTTCAGAATCGTAGGATATCTAGAATGGTGGGAGGATAATCACAAGAAATCAAAGAACAAATCCGGTCAAGGGAGAGGGGCCACCGCCGTGGGCTTCCCGGAGGTTACCAGCAACAGTGACACCGGAGAAGAAGAAGGAGAAAACCGCAGGACACAGCACGGTAAGGCTTCGGTGGCTCCAACGCAACAAGGTAAGAGAGAAAAAGAGGGCAGTAATGGACTCTACCAAGATAGGTCATATAATGGCATTGGTTTAATTGCTGGGAATGGGGCCCATAACCAAGGTCCTATAAAAAAAATCAAAAGAGTGGATCTTTGATTGTGGGGCCACTGACACCATGACCTATGAACTCAAGAATTTTGACAGTTTGACCAAGCCCTTAAAGGCCCACATTGAGACTGCTAGTGGCGATTTAATTGAAGTTAAAGGGGGGAGGCTCTATTGTTTTTTCAAAAAATTTAAAATTAGAAAAATGCCTCTATGTTCCTGATTTGTCTTCTAAACTATTATCTGTTAGCCAAGTAACCAAGGAGTTAAATTGTGTGGTACTTATGTATTCCAATTTCTGTCTTTTGCAAGACATTCTTACGAAGGAGATCATTGGGCGTGGTACTGAGAGAGATGGACTTTACTACGTTGATGAGGTAGCACACCAGGGACATGCCATGCTTGCTCACGGAACAGTTATCAGGCAACTTTGGTTATGGCACAGACGTTTGGGACACCCCTCATTTGGGTACCTTAAGATTTTATTTCCTAGTTTTTTTTTTTTGAAAAACGCTGAAACTATTAAATGTGAGACTTGTATTCGTGCAAAAAATCATACAGTTACTTTTTCTCCAAGCAATACAAGAGTCAATTCTAACTTTTCTCTTATCCATTCTGATGTGTGGAGTCCCGCACCGAAGTCCCAAAATAATCCCTTTCAATATTTTGTATTATTTGTGGATGATTTTTCTTGCATGACTTGGATATATTTTCTGAAACATAAATCTAAAGTTCCTGATTGGTTCTTTGATTTTTACCAACTGATTCATACCCAATTCAATAAAAAAATTCAAATACTCCAGTCAAATAATGGTGAGGAATTCATAAATCAATCAATGAAAGACTTCTTCCAAAAGAATGAGCTTATCCACCAAACATCCTGTCCAAATACCCCCCAACAAAATGGTGTCACCGAGAGAAAAAATCGTAAAAATCTTGAGATGACTCGAGCCATGCTTTTCTATGCACAAATGTCAAGTTCTTTTTGGCCTGAAGCTGTTGCAACCTCAGCCTACCTTCTCAATTGCCTACCCACTCAGGCCCTCGGCAACAAAACACCCCTTCAAATCTTGGCCACTCAGACTAAGATTCCCCCCATTCTTACCTTGCCACCTCGAGTTTTTGGGTGCTCTGTGTTCGTCCATATCCCAAAAACAAATAGGAATAAACTCGAACCTTGTGCAGAAAAGTGTGTCTTTGTTGGGTATGCTACACACCAAAAGGGACATCAATGCTACAATCCTGTCACTCGTTGTATTCATGTAACAATGGATTGTGATTTCTTAGAGCCTGAATTTTACTACCGTCGCCATCATGGCGTTCAGGAGGAAGAATTTAGTAGATCGCCAAGTTGGCTAGATAACCTTTGTTGCCTCGAAACTGTTCAAACAGAGCGAGTAGATGGAGTCATCGAGCATACCTTACTCAATGAAAAAATCACTCAATACACACAACCAGTGAAACTCTTTCTGAGAATATTATACAAGAGGTAAGTGAATCCCACTCTAATAATTTACTCCATACTTTAATGAAGCTGCTAACAATGACAGTATAGCTCTGGAACTTGAAGAATCAGAATGAGAACCCTTTATACTTCCTCCAAGAAGAAACAGAGGTGTTCTACCCAACCAATACTCTCCAGAACATGTCTCCCGCAACTCAAAGTACCCAATAAAGACAACTAGAGAAGGAGCGACAGAGGTTGCAAAGGCCTTTTCTAGCATCTTCCTAACTGAAGACATCCCCAAAACGGTCCAAGAAGCAAGTAAAAGGACTGAATGGCAAGAAGCTATGCAGACAGAAATGGAAGCCCTGAAGAAGAACAAAACCTGGGAAAAATGTATTCTATCGGCCGGGAAGAAACTAGTTAGGTGTCGATGGGTATTCACCATTAAATACAAGATAGATGGCACTGTAGAACGTTACAAGGCAAGGCTGGTCGCCAAAGGGTACACACAAACTTATGGCATTGATTATTCAGAAACCTTCTCACCAGTAGCAAAAATTGATACCACAGAGTCCTCTTCTTAGTAGCCGCAAATGAAGATCGGTCTCTCCACCAATTTGATGTAAAAAATGCTTTCTTTCATGGAGAGTTGAAAGAAGAGGTATATATGGAAGCTCCACCAGGATTCTCTAAAGGATTTGAGAAGAATGAAGTGTGTAGATTGAAGAAGGCTCTCTATGGCTTGAAACAATCACCGCGGGCTTAGTTTGGAAGGTTCATGGTTGCCATGAAGAAATACAGGTACAAGCAGAATAACTCAAATCACACCTTATTCCTGAAAAGGAGAGGAGATTTAATAACATGCCTAGTAATTTATGTGGATGATATGATCATAACAGGGAGTGACAATGAAGAAATTGCAAGGCTAAGGAGGAATCTCTTCACAGAATTTGAAATGAAGGACTTGGATGGATTAAAGCACTTTTTGGGAATAGAAGTTCTACGCTCCAATAAAGAAATCTTTATCTCTCAGAGGAAATACATCCTAGACCTCCTTGCAGAGACAGGAATGGTTGACTGTAAACCTGCAGACACTCCTATGCAAGTTAATCATGGCTTGAGACTAGAGGAAGACTCTAAATTGGTAGATAAGGAGCGGTACCAACGCTTGGTTGGCAAACTAATCTATTTATCACACACCCGACCAGATATAGCCTATGCATTAGGGGTAGTTAGCCAATTTATGCACCAACCACAGGAGAATCATATGGAAGCTGTCATGAGAATAGTCAGGTACTTGAAAGGAACTCCAGGAAGTGGGATCTGGTTCAAAAGAAATGGGCACCTTAACATTGAAGTATACACAGATGCTGATTGGGCCGGTAACCCAAATGATAGAAGATCTACATCAAGCTACTTTACATTGGTGGGAGGTAACTTAGTCGCTTGGAGAAGTAAGAAATAGAAGGTTGTTGCCCTCTTAAGTGCTGAAGCAGAATTTCGAGAAATTGCTAAGGGCATAACTGAAATCCTTTGGATTAAGAAACTCATATCTGAAATTGTGTTTTCACCTCAATTGCCAAGTAAATTAAAATGTGACAATAAAACAGCAATAAGCATCTCAGAGAATCCTATACAATATGATAAAACTAAACATGTTGAGATAGATCGGCACTTTATCAAAGAAAAAAATTGAAGAAGGTACTGTGGAACTCCCTTTTGTCAGATCAGAAGACCAATTGGCAGATGTCCTTATGAAAGCAGTCTCAGGCAGAATTTTGGCCGAAGTTCTCAGCAAGTTGAGCATTGGTGACCCCACTACTCATCTTGAGGGAGAGTGTTAGAAGATTGAATCAAATCAAGGAGATATTTTAGGATCACGAGAAATATTAGGAAAAATTAATGTTATCAATTTAGAATATTTCCATAAATAGATCCCTAGCTATATATAAATTAGAAGAATTGTTGTAAATCAAAATGTATCAGAGAAAAAAAACATTTTCCAATCTCCTCTTATTCTTTCTACCTCCTAATTATTCTTTCTTTTTTCTTTAAACCCTCAATACCATCGTAAGATCATTATGGTAAATTTCGATTTATTTCTCAATTAATTGTATTACAATTATTATGTAATTTGGGTTCATTTCTAAATTAATTGTGTTACAATCCATTATGTAATTTCGGTTCATTTCTCAGTGAATTAAGGTGCATTTGGAATCGTTATCCTGCACAATTCAAAACTCTTTCTCCTCACCTTATGTAATTTCACTTTTCGATCTATTTCTGAGTGAATTAAGGTGCATTTGAACTCGTTATCCTGCACAATTCAAAACTCTTTCTCCGCTTCCTTTTTATCTTCTGTTGCTTCTTCTTCTTCTTTTTCATCTTTTTCTTCTTCATCATCTTCTTTTTTTTTTCATTTTCTTATAGTTCTTCTTGTTTCACTCTCATAGGTGGAATAAAATCAAGAAAAAGAGAAAAAAAATATCAAACAAAAAAGAAGAAACATTAATGACGTTGTGTGATCCAAAATTAATTTTGAATGTATTTTTGCTCATGATTCAGTCTAGTTTGTATGCTTGTTTTCCAATTGAGTTTGTGTATCGCAATCATTATGTAATTTCGGTTTATTTCTGAGTTAATTGTGTCACAATTGTTATGTAATTTTGATTCGTTTCTGAGTGAATTAAGGTGCATTTGGACTCGTTGTCCTGCACAATTTAAAACTCTTTCTCCTCATCTTTTACTGCTTCTTCTATCTTCTTCCTTTTTTTATCTTTTTCTTCTTCATTTTCACTTTCTTATTTTATTTTCTCAAATTTTTTTATTTACTCATTAAGAGGAATAAAATCAAGAAAAAGAGAAGAAAACATCAAACAAAAAAAAAGAAACATATTAATGATGTTGTCTGATCCAAAATTGATTTTAGATATATTTTTGTTCATGATTCAGTCTTGTTTGTGTGCTTATTTTTAAACTAATTTTATGTGTCGCAATCATTATGGTAAATTTCGATTCATTTCTCAATTAATTGTGTTGCAATTGTTATGTAATTTCGGTTCATTTCTGAGTGAATTAAGGTGCATTTGGAATCGTTGCCCTGCACAATTTAAAACTCTTTCTCCTCACCTTCTACTATAATAACAGCAGTAACAAAAGAATGACGATGAGGAAAAAATACGCAAAGGAGAAAGAGAAGGAGAAAGAGAAGGAGGAGAAGGCGGAGGAGGAACGCGAAGAAGAGAAAGACGACAACGACGACGATAACGTAAAGCCCCGCACGTGAACGTAAATGACTTAGTTGGAAGAATGATGTGCCGCGTGTGATCACGCTCTTTTTAATGAAAGTGATTTTTGTTAGTGTTGGGTCTACTTAATTGGACTTGGATAGCAATATTACTTGGATGTGTAGTATATCTAAAAATAAAATATATATTAAAGATGAGTTAAATAATAAATGATAATAATGTTATTTTTGTTTTAATAATCTCACTATTTTTTTTATAAATTCATATAAAATACAATTCTTTTATGTTAGAAATAATATTATTGAAAATAAGAGTAATATTATTACTTTTGTAAATAATTTATATGAGTTTAATTTTAATGTATTGATAGTGCAAATTATATAATTGTGTAATTACATTCGTTCTTTTGGATGATTATTTACGTGATTAATGTGAAAGGTAATTATTTTTACTGATGTGACATCGTATAATTGAATACACGTATAAAATTATTTTACATAGACAATTCATCAAAATTAAACTCTAATTTATATATGTTGGGATAATATTTAATTTGGTATCTTATGATGACAAACATAATTAACTAACTATTATAATAAGTAATATAGGAATCAATCAGGGATGACCGAACTAGTAAGATGGGACTATACAAATCAGCATTATCAAGAGGAATATCATTGAAGATATTAAACCAAACCTGAAAATATATTATTATGAATGTTTGGATAGTTGTTGCACATTATCAAGATAAAGATTCTATTTTAATATTAACGGAATAAACTCATAAATGATGCATCGGCTATTTGATGAATTGAGGAATCATTCCAATATTAAAGAGAAGATATCAAGCTCTATACAAGATTTCATCTAAGATAGAAGCAACTATTTTCGTGTATATTAGAGATCATACAAACAACTTTTTATTTTTTTTGTTATTTGAGTGTGTTTTTGCTTCTTTTATGTCTAGATTTAAATTTAATTTAAGAAATATAAAAGCTAAAGAGAATAGTGCATACAAAAACTATTTAATTTTTGATTGAGTATTTTAATTTCGAAAATATATTGAGTTAGAGTGTACTTATTTTTTCTTAACTAGATTGAATTAGCACTTAAGTGAATTATTAATCTTGGAGTAGCTTAAATGATTTAGAAGAATATGAGTCTCTTTGAAATTGGAGTTTGTAATTCATATAGATTATAATGGAAATAATACTGTTATTATAATAGAGAATGAATGTAAGTCATATTGCTAGTAGAAGTTAATGATAATAGACAGAGACAATTTACGCAAAAACTTCAATATATTTATATACAAAAACTTAATGACTGTTTCAATGATTGATTTTTTATTTGCTAGTAGCATTTTTATATTTTTAGTCCCAACATATTACAATAACTTTGATTATTCTTGTTTCATGAAAATTGAGAGCCATTGAACGTCAATACAAAATCTGGTATATATTATAAAAAAAAAAAACTCATTCTCCTCATTTTTAAAGGATTAGTTACTAGTTAAAAGTTTGAAGTAAATATATCATTATGAAAATGCCACTTGTAGGACACTTAATGCTAGTTATATTGTAGTTGTGCTTAGAATTTAGGGTGATTAATTCTGTTTATATTTTAAGGTTAATTGAAATAATATATATAGCTATTTAAGAATATGAATTACTTTTAATACAAATAGTTGAAATTTGATTCCTTAACAGAACCAAGAGCTCCTTGGAACTTTTTCATGTATTTGTGGATTAGCAAAAATGACACGACACGCCATCAGAAATGTAAGTGTTTGTTTTGTTGTGGTTGTTGTTACCCACTTTGCAAAGTATGGTGGGATTTTCAGGTCATGTTTAGGGTGTAAAAATGCATTTTATTTTAGCAAAGATGTAAATGCTGATTTTTGGACTATTGTTGAGCACAAATGGTTATGTTATGAAGTGTTGCAGATTGGGCAGTAGTTTTGCTTTAGATCAAATGTTGATTTTGCTTATATCATAAAACGGTAGGGTGATAAATTAAATCTCTAATTAACTTGACTATTGACAGAGTTGATGTTAGTCTATGTTGAGAAGGTATTTTGGCACTCATCAATAGATCATTAGCAATTGTAGTTTGTATTTATATAAAGAGAAAGTATAGGGATTAGGGAGCCAATAGAGTATATGTACAATGTGTATAATAGAAGTTTAGGCATGTTCGATTCAGTAGGATATCAGATGTTTATTATCTTTGCATAGTATGGGTGTATTGTATTTGAGAAATTAGTAGTATTTTATCCTGAATGTTCATTTTTTAACTTATATTGGGCCAAATAAACAGCCAATTGTACACATTGTATAGATACTCTATTGACTTCCTAGCGGGATTCTTTTATGCTATGTTTGTTTGAAAGAAAAATAGAAGGAAAGAAAAGGAAAGGAAGGAAATAAGAATGAAAATGATTATTTTTCGTTGTTTGGTTGAAGAGAGAGATAGAGGAGGAAAGAAAAGGAATGGAAAAATATTGGTGGGACCACTAATTTATTTTCTCTCTAACAATCTAAGGAAAATGAGAGAAAACTATTTTCTCTCTACACTTTCTATATTACCTCTTTACTTTTTTTTAATATATTTTATAATACAAAGGGTAAAATTATCTTTTTTATAACATTTCTTTTTTTCTTATTTTTCTTTCATCCAAACACATCTAAACAAATAAAAATTTATTCAATTTTTTTCCTTTCTATTTTCTTTCTCTCTATTTCTTTGCTTCCAACCGAGCATAGCATTAAGAAAAGTAGTAATTCATATATATTACTCAAATATAGTAATTTGTGAAAGATGAAAGAAGCAGCAGCATGTTGATAGGTTGAGTAATTAGTAGAAAGGAAACCTTATCTGATATGAAGTGAGGCAGAACCATGCATTGTGTAGACAAATAGTGTTAAGTATCAAGTTTGACCAATCAAACTTGGGCACATGACGTGAGTTTGTAGGTTAATTAATGGTCCAAAATCCTTGTGGAGAATATCATCTCATACAAGAAGAGAATCCAATCCGTTAAAGCAGTTAGAGGCTCCTATTAACTCACTTATCCACCCTTGCTTTCAGTTTCAGTTTGAAGATTCTCTGAACCCTTGTGCACTGTGGTAGCAGCAGGTAGGTAATGGCCTTATCAAGCTCATATATACAAAGATTCCTCTTGGGCAAGCTCCATAGCCGCTTCTCCTCCAACCACAGAAACCCCTTTGCTGCTGTTACATGCACAAGCAGGTGCTACTCTGCCATTGCCATTGATGCACCTTCATCTTTAGCTGAGGCTCCTGGTGTAAGATGGGGATCCATAGCTTTGCAGGGTTTAAGGGAAGAGATGGAGGATGATATCATTGTTCGCCCTGATGGCCTTCATGGATTCTCTTTTGCTGCTGTTTTTGATGGCCATGGAGGCTTCTCTTCTGTTGAGTTCCTCAGGTCTATTGCACCTTCAATGTTGATTCATTTAAGGATATGTGATTGGTTTCTTTGCATAATCTGATTTGTTGATTTGATGTGGCAAGTGCAAACCATAGGGATGAGCTCTACAAGGAGTGTCTTGAAGCCTTACAAGGTGGGTTAGTATTGGTTGAGAAAGATTTCAAAGCCACTAAAGAAGCATTAGAGCAAGCATTTGCCAAAGCTGATGCCAAGTTGTTAAAATGGTAAACCCAATAAACTAGTCTACAATTGAATTGGTTTCCATATTGGTATGATTCAATTGAAGGTTTAGACAGTATTTCATTTTTTAAAGGCTTGAAATGAAGGGAGAGGAGGACGAATCGGGCGCAACAGCAACTGCAGTGTTCATAGGGGACGATACGCTGCTCGTTTCACACATTGGCGACTCATCTGTGGTATGTATTATCAATCTTACAATAAGTTTTGGATACAGAGTATGCTGTTAATTTGAAGTGTCCCATATTGGTTTTATAGGTTCTATCTAGAGCTGGAAAAGCAGAAATGGTTACTAGTCCTCACAGACCATATGGGAGCAACAAGGCTTCTCTTCAAGAAATCAAAAGAATCAGAGAAGCAGGTGGATGGGTGTGTTTTCCTTATTCCTCAATTTACAACTTTAGATGAATTGTGACAACTTTGAATTCCAATTCATGGTTTGATAACTCAAAAACTATGTTATCTATAGATTGTGAATGGTAGAATTTGTGGAGACATTGCTGTATCTCGTGCATTCGGGGACTTAAGATACAAAACAAAGAAGAATGAGTACACTCCTAATCTCTTCATTATTGCTACTAGTACAAACAGCTCAATGCTATTTATTTTTTCCTAAGGTTCATCTACCTTTTGCTGTGAAAAAGGATGCTACAAAAAGGAGTTCAAGAAGGACGATGGTCAGAAAAGTTTATTTCTCGGTATGTTGCTACAAAGTTCTGTTCTTCCAATTCCGTATGCCTTAAGTAAGAATGGTTCTAACATATGATATGTTTTTATCATCCAGGGTACGGCTCAACAATGATTTAGTTGTTGCATATCCTGATATTTATCAAGTAGATCTTGGCTCAGATGCTGAGTTTATAGTATTAGCATCAGATGGCTTATGGGATTATATGAGCAGGTCCATTGAACGATACCTAGACTCATTTCTCTACCATTTTTCTTTCTTGCAAGATCACAAAATTTACCTTCACATTCTTCCTACATTGCAGCTCAGATGCAGTTTCCTTTGTGAGGGAACAGTTACAAAAGCATGGAAACATTCAGGTATTTCATATCAGTACAATAAGGTTTGGTTTGGTAAAACTTTTCGAGAAGGTGTTTGTGTTTTTTAAAAGTACAAGTTTCTCATTTTATGTTTGGTAAATAAAAATGACTATATACTTGTGCTTACAGTTTTTAAAAGATCAGGTACTTTTGAAAACACGTAATATTTATTTATTTATTTCCTTTCTTGTTTCAGGTAGCCTGTGAAGCACTTGCACAAGCAGCTATGGTAAGTGTTTAGCAGATGTCATGAAATTATGAGAGTAAAGTATGTTTTTTGTCCTGAACGTTTGTGAATTTTTTCAAAAACACCCCTAACGTTTTAATTGCATTCGATTTTGTTCCTAATATTTTTTATTTGCATCAAAATTATACCTGAATATTAACTCCATCTAAAATGTTAGGAACAAAATTGAATGAATCGAAAACGTTAGGGGTATTTTTGAAAAAAATCGCAAACTCCAGAGACAAAAAATATACTTTTGATGGAAATGTTTAGTTTTTGTAATGCGTGAGTATATATATACACTGCAGGACCGTAGAACACAGGATAATGTGAGCATTATAATTGCTGATTTAGGGTACGTATTTGATTATTATTTGGTAACAAAGTTGTGATGATTGGTGTTTGTGAAAATAAAAGTTGATGATTGCAGGAAGACAGATTGGGAGAATGTGGCAGTGCAGCAACAAAATATGGTATTGGAGCTGCTTCAAGCCCTTGCTACCATTGGTATTGTGTCCATTGGAATTTGGTTTTCGTCTCAGCTTTCATTATAGATTCACAAAAGATAAAAAAATAAAATACCAGTGATAATCATGTATATACACAGAGATAGAATCTACTTGTTTTAGGACACTAAGGATTTGTCTTTTCTTTTATCTTAAGGGGTTAAATCAATGTTTTATTCCTAAAATTAAGAATTTTATTTCAAAGCATGGATTGCCCTCAACTTTTTTCTTTTGTATATACGTAGTTATTCTTTAACTAATTCGGTTTAAGTCGGGTCAAAAGATACATAGCCTGCTTTGACGTTTAAAATTCTCTACCAGCACATGTATGCATAATGGATCCAACTTTCACTATGTTAGGCAAGCACCAAAAGTTAACCTACAAAATAATAATAATATTTGTACCTTTAGATTTTGGTATCAAACCTGTTTCTTGTGTGTAATTAATACCCAAAAGACCTGAATAATTTGGCACATCAGAAGCTAAGTTTAACTGATATTAATGCTCGTTGATATTGAATGTAGTGAGTGTGAGTGAACAAGTTTCATTAGTAGAAAAATGTGGATTTAGATTAAGGTCTAATTTGAATAAATAATTTAATTAAATTCTTTTCGAAAAAATAGTTTAAACAATAAATGTCTATATTAAAAGTAATTTATAAATAAGTTATTTTGTATTTGATTTTTTAGTTCTAAAAATACTTATTTTAAGAGAAAAGTATTAGGGCTTGTTTGGAAAGCTTTAAAAGTAACTTTTTTGATCTTTTAACTTATGAAAAGTAGTAGTATTAATGTCTAGTGCAATTTTCAAAAACAAATTGCAGCTTTCTAAAAAGTTATTTAGGAGTTTAAAGACAAGTTAAAAAAAATTACTTCCCTTATAATACTACTACTTTTTATCATATTTCTATAAAATAAGCATTTTTAGAATTAAAAATCTAAACAAAAAATAACTTATTTATAAGTGTTGTAAAATAACCAAATAAAAAATAAATAAGGAAGAGGTAATATAAAATAAGGAAGTATAATTAGATAACAATATTCACTACAATTACTATCTCAATATAATAGAGATGATTAATATATTTACTAATATTATATATAAAGAGTAAGAGAAAGAAGTATTTAAAATACTTGTAAAATAAAGAAAGAGAGAGAATATAATAGAGTGAGAAAACCTTGTTATTGATTGTTTATTGCTATGTGTCAATTGCTTCATATCATACTCTTATTTATAGGCACATAAAAGTTGTGCTTTCAAAGGTAATTAAATATGGTCTTCTCTTGATAAAACTAAATTCTTTATCGAAAAGGTTGGCAACCCAAATTGTGAAGGAAGTCACAATTCATTAAATGGGCATTCACCCATGCTTATCATAACACTCCCCCTTGAATGACTATTTAGGATTATTGCCTCGTTAAAATCTTACTAAAGAAAAACCCAATGGGAAAAAATCTTAGTGAAGGAAAAAGAGTACAATATCCTTTAATGATGGGGACTGCCTCATTAAAAACCTTGTCAAGAAAAATCCAATGGGAAAAAAAACCTGACCAAGGAAAAAAGAGTACAGTCTCCCCCTTTTGTCGACATCAGTTGATGTCTCGAAATCGGCGCATCCCAATCTCATGTACCAATCTTTCAAAGGAGGATTTTGGGAGTGACTTTGTGAATAAATCTGCCAGATTATCACTTGAGCGGATCTGTCGGATATCAATTGTCCCTTGATTTTGAAGACCATGAGTGAAGAAGAATTTGGGAGAAATATGCTTTGTTCTATCACCTTTGATGTATCCGCCTTTAAGTTGAGCAATGCATGCTGTATTATCTTCAAACAGGACAGTTGGAGCTATCTTATGATCAATCAGTCCACATGATGACAGAATATATTGGATCACACTCCTTAGCCAAAAACACTCGCGACTAGCTTTATGTATCGCTAGTATTTCAGCATGATTAGAGGATGTTGCTGAAATCATCTGTTTTGTGGACCTCTATGATATAGCTGTACCACCATATGTGAATAGGTATCCTGTTTGAGATCTCCCTTTATGTGGATCAGACAAATATCCAGCATCTGCATAGCCAACTAATTGTGACTTGGATCCATAGGGATAAAACAATCCCATATCAACCGTTCCATGAAGATATCGAAAGATCTGTTTGATTCCACTCCAATGTCTTTTGGTTGGAGAGGAACTATATCTTGCTAGTAAATTCACAGCAAATGATATATCAGGTCGTGTATTATTAGCAAGATACATTAGTGCGCCAATAGCACTAAGATATGGTACTTTAGGACCAAGGATATCTTCATTCTATTCCTTAGGACGGAATTGATCCTTTTCCACATCCAAAGATCTTACGATCATTGGGGTACTCAAGAGATGTGACTTATCCATATAAAATCTTTTCAAGATCTTCTCTGTGTATGTTGTTTGATGAATAAAGATTCCATTTTTTTATATGCTTAATCTGCAGGGCGAGACAAAATTTAGTCTTTCTAAGATCTTTCATTTCAAACTCTTCTTTTAGAGTTTTTATAATTGTTGGAATCTCTTCAAGAGTTCCAATGATATTTAAATCATCAACGTACACAGCAATTATAATGAATCCAGATGCAAATTTCTTTAGAAAAACACATGGACAGATATCATCATTCTTGAATCCATTTCTGGCCAGATACTCAGTAAGACGATTATACCACATTCGTCCAGATTGCTTCAGACCATATAAAGATCTTTGCAATTTAACTGAGTATAACCCCTGCGAATATTCATTGGATAGTTTAGACACCTTTAGTCCTTCAGGGACTTTCATATAGATATTCCGATATAATGAGCCGTATAAATAGGCTGTTACCACATCCATTAAATGCATATGCAGTTTATGATATGTAGATAAACTGACCAAATAACGCAATGTTATCGCATCCACTATAGGGGAATACGTTTCTTCGTAATCTATAACAGGCTTTTGAGAAAACCCTTGTGCCACAAGTCGGGCTTTGTAGCGCACAACTTTATTTTTCTCATTTCGTTTTCTCACAAATACCCACCGGTATCCAACAGGTTTTACATCTTCTAGTGTACGGACTACAGGTCCAAAGACTTCAGTTTTGCAAGTAAGTCTAACTCAGCCTTCATGGCTTCTTTCCATTTTGGCTAATCATTCCTTTGTCGACATTCTTCGACTGATCTTGGCTCAAGATCCTTACTTTCATGCATGATATTCAATGCCACATTATATGCAAATATTTCATTGACAATTGTCTTATTTCTGTTTCATTTCTTTCTTGTAAAGACATAATTTATTGAGATCTCGTCATTTTCACAATTTTCAAGTACCTGAACGTCTTCTGGCGTTAAAACTATATCAGAATTTTGGACAACTGCAGGTGTCTCTACTATGTCTTTTTCGAGGATTTTTGTCTTTGGAACCGATAGGCCTGCCACGCTTCTGGCGTGAATTTGCTTCAGTGGCTACTTGTTCTACTGGGACATCAATTCGAATTGAGGTATTTTCCGCTGGTATATAAGATTTAGTTATCCTCTTTGTATCAGAAAATGCATCAAGAAAATTCATTTGCTATTATTTGCAAATGTATAATCTTTTGAACTTCTAGTTCTCATTACCCTGATCGAGGATCTAAATGCATCAACGATGATGCATTCCAATTAAGTTCCTTTTCAGGAAGCTTATTCTCTCCCCCTAATGTTAAAAATTTTGATTCATCAAAATGACAATCCGCAAACCGGGCTTTAAATATATCTCCAGTTTGTATCTCAAGATACCTCACTATAGAGGGAGAATCATATCCAACATATATCCTCAATTTTTTTTGGGGTCCCATTTTGGTACGACTAGGTGGTGCAATGGGAACATATATCGCACACCCAAATATTCTTAAATGGGAAATATTTGGCTGCTGGCCAAAAGCTAATTGCATAGGAGAGAACTGATGGTAACTCGTTAGCCTCAAACGAATAAGTTCTGCGGCATGTAAAATAGCATGCCCCCAAACCGAGGTTGGGGGATTTTTTCTCATAAGTAAGGGTCTAGTAATTAATTGGAGGCGATTAATAAGTGATTCTGCTAACCCATTTTGTGTGTGAACATAAGCTACTGGATGTTCAACACTTATTCCATTAGCCATACAATAAGCATCAAAAGTTTGGGAAGTAAATTCACAAGCATTATCAAGACGAATTGCTTTGATTGGATTTTCTGGAAATTGTGCTTTTAATCGAATAATTTGAGCCAGTAATCTCGCAAACGCCAGGTTGCGAGAAGATAATAAGCACACATATGACCATCTCGAAGATGCGTCTATCAGGACCATAAAATATCTAAAAGATCCACATGGTGGATGAATAGGTCCACATATATCACATTGAATCCTTTCTAGGAATTCAAGGACTCAAATCCAATCTTTACTGGTGATGGCCTTAAAATTAACTTTCCCTGAGAACATGCAGCACAACAAAATTAACTAGTTTTAAGAATCTTCTGGTTCTTTAGTGAATGTTCACGAGGATTTTCAATAATTCTCCTCATCATGGTTGTTTTCAGATGACCCAATCTATCATGCCAAGTTATAAATTCATTTGGGCTAGTAAACTTCTGGTTTACAATGGCATGTGATTCAATTGCACTAATCTTGGTATAATACAACCCAGATGAAACTGAGGGTAACTTTTTTAATATAACATTTTTATTTAAATCATGAGTTGTGATACATAAATACTCATGATTTCCCTCATTCATTGTTTCAATATGATATCCATTTGACCATTTATGCGAATATCTTTGAAACTCAACAAGTTCCTCAGAGACTTGGTAGATAATAGTGCATTATTTATTACAAATTTTGTTCCTCCAGAAAATAAAATTGTAGCTCTTCCGGAGCCTTCTATCACATTGCCTGAGCCAATAATAGTATTAACATATTCTTCTTTTGGCACAAGATGGGTAAAATATATAGTACTTTTAAGAATAGTGTGCGAATTTGCACTATCTGCAAGGCAAATATCTTCAGAATATGTCCTTGCCATTTTTCTTCAAAAACAAATGATAATAATAATAAAATGAGTAGAAGTACATGCACAGTAAAATTATTCACATGAATACTTAATAAACACACATATTAAACTATTCCATCATTGATCAAATAGTCAATATTTCCTTTAGGATCCTCAAAGAAATTAGATACATTATAATGAGTGGTAGAATTTTTATCATTTGAAACAAAATTTGTTTCCTTTTCTTTGTCATCCTTTTTCAAGGATGCTTGATAAAGATCAACTAGGTGCCTTGGGGTACGTGACCAATGGCCTTTTCCACCACAACGGAAGTATTTATCCTCAATTGATATACTTTGCCCGTTGTTTCTTTTTTTATCCCACTTCTTATGAGATCTTTTTTTGTGAACATAATTTCTTTTCCTTCCATAATTTTTCTCGCTACTAAAACTTTACCATTTACCTCTTCTGGGGTAATGATTTACCACATTTACTTCAGGAAATGGGGCGGCACCAGTTGGGCGCACTTCATGATTTGTTAAGAGCAACTCATTGTTGCGTTCAGCAACAAGAAAGCAAGAGATTAGTTCAAAATTTTTTAAATCATTTTTCTCGATTTCTACTGCAGGAGCACATTCGAGGCATGGAAGGTCGAGAAAGTTTTTTTTCTAACATATCGGGCTTGAGGAGGTATCACCGTCTTTTGATGATTGTATCTTTCTTCAAGGTCTTTCCACATATCTACAGGATCTTTTAATGTGGGATATTCATTTTTCAATCATACGTCAAGATGACGACGAAGGAAAATCATGGCTTTGGCTATATCCTTTTGGGATGTATTATTTTCGACCTCAATGGTATCTCCACGATCCATTGAATCAAGATGGATTTCAGCATCTATATTCATGATAAATAATTATTTCCAAATATATCAAAAGCATTATATTTAAGATGAGAGAGTTTCGACATAATAAAAATTTGTTACCTGTAGTCTTCCTAAAATTTCGTTAGAGTTTCGTACTGATAACGTGTTGTAAAATAACCAAATAAAAAATAAATAAGGAAGAGATAATATAAAATAAGGAAGTATAATTAGATAACAATATTCATCACAATTACTATCTCAATATAATAGAGATGATTAATATATTTACTAATATTATATATAAAGAGTAAGAGAAATAAGTATTTAAAATATTTGTAAAATAAAAAAAAAAGAGAGAATATAAGAGAGAAAACGTTGTTATTGATTGTTTATTGCTGTATGTCAATTGCTTCATATCATACTCTTATTCATAGGCACATAAAAGTTGTGCTTTCAAAGGTAATTAAATATGGTCTTCTCTTGATAAAACCAAATTCTTTATCGAAAAGGTTGCCCAAATTGTGAAGGAAGTCACAATTCATTAAATGGGCATTCATCCATGCTTATCACAACAATAAGTTACTTTTAATATAATCATTTATTATTTAAGCTATTTTTTTAAAAGGAGCTTAATTAAATTATTTATCCAAATTGGGCCTAAAAAATTTTTTGTTATGAAAGAAGTCATTTTTTTTAACTTTTTTATAAACATTTAAATAATTTTTTAGAAAGTTACAATTTGGTATTAAAAATTATACCAAACATTAATATTATACATTTTTATAAATTTAAAATTAAAAAAATACTTATAAATCTATCCCAATAGACCCTAAATTTTATTGGTTTTCTATTTAATTTGTGAAAAGGGAGATAAACTTAGGCATGGTTTATTGCAAGTTAATAAATGGCAAGACTATTCTTTTTCTTTCAACTTAATTACTACCACAGCACTTAATGGTCCATAAATATGCAACATATATGGTCCAATTACACATATAATAAGATATCAAAAACTTTATTGTCTCATAGTAAGTCACTAAATTCACACAAGTAGTAGTCCCGGGGTCTATAATAAATATATCATATGTCTCATTATACATTAACAAAACATTTTGAAATAAGGGCTATAGGATTATTATCATAACTTTTATTATTATATATTATATGTGATCATTAGGGTTGTACTAAAAAAAGTATCATATTCATTATTATTCAAGGGCCCTTGCCAGGCTTCTTTGTGTGCTTTGGATTTGCTCCTGCTTCATCGTAATCCAACACAAATTCATGGGAAAACAGTTTCCTTGATTTCATCTTCATGCCACCATCCTTCGTAATGAAAAAGCACTTACTAATTAGTTAAAAGATCAACACTATCTAAACATCAAACATAATACAAGTTTTTCAATTTTTTATTATATAATTAGCATTATTAAATTCCAAGCATATCCTCTATATTTACTTTATGGAGATATTTTATCTCCAGTATTCTAAGTTTCTAACTCAAACGGTTTAATTTATTCTTCATTATGACATTATTGAAAATAACACTTCTACACAGCTTTCGAATAATTTGGCACAAGTTATGAATGATTTTCAAAAAAGTTTAGTTAGAGTGTTTTTGTTACATTTTTTTAAGCAATTCTGATAATTTTTTTAACGACTCTAAATAAATTAAAACATTTTCCATTTATAAATAACTCAAATAAGAGAGATAGAAGAGATAATAGAATACCTTGTAAAGTACATGATGAGTAGGATACATGTTATCCCTAAAGCCTTCAACCAAACCTGAAAGAAGGAATATCTCTGAATAAAATCGATTACATAGATTAAACAATATTATATTATTGTTGATCAAGTTTCTTTAAAGTGAAAAAATGAGTCTAATAACCGGTAAATTAATATAGTAAAATTCACTGTTGAGATGTGATAGAAGATATTGAACTGCGTTTATTTTTGAAACCAGGACAAGACATAAAAGACAAATACATAAAATTTAGTGTTTTTATATTTTGTTTGGTGATAAAGTAGAACAAATTATGAAAATTTTATTTATTCTCATTTTATTTATTCAAAAATTTTGAGAAAAAAATATAATAATAAAAAATATAATTATGAAAAATTAATACGATAAAAAAAATAAAAAATAAGTTGTGCCCGTCTTTGTGTCTTTTCTATTAAAATGAACATAAAATATACTAAATCAATATTTTTAGACATAATGTCTATTTTCATGTCTTATCTATTAAATACGATTCTATGTTCCTATCTGAATGTCCTGTTACTGTAAACAAACCGCAGAGTTAGAGAATATAATGAAGTTGCTAACCTGAAGAGAATGGAATGGAGAGGAAGAGAAGAAGTAGAAGGAAAGGCTTGAGGTTGATGAGAGGCATGGCAAGTGATAAGTAAAAATGAGGTTCCAAAAGCGAAGCCTATACGTGCCTTGGCATGAATGAAAGGAAGTGCAAACCCCCCTTTTAAAGTTGGTGTTAGGACTTAGGAGAGGTGTTGCATTGTCATGGTGTACCCCACCAAATAGCAACATTGTTATCATGAAATGCAATAACTTTTTTTAGGCTTATAAGTCAACTTCACTATTCATTTTTGAATATGACTTTCCTTGTATATTAAATAATTCATTCTAAACAGCAAAATTGTTTGCATGTGGACAATACTTACATTTTTCCCTGCATGGCACAAAATCATATCATATATAATTAACCACTTATAGCTTTGTCCACCTTTTTAATTTCCCAAGTCAACTTTCATTTTAATTCCTTGTTGATACCATGTGGCATAGTTAACAAATTTCGTTTCAATACACAATTCGTTACTCCATATTGAGATGGGAATTAGGAGGTAAAACATTGTGGTGGATTTGAATTCTTTTTCCGTGGTACCAACAATAACCACTTTAGAGATGAGTGCAAAATGGTGGCTTTTGGTCCTCTTATTATTTCGACTTTAGTCAATGGATGGAGACAGACATAGAGAGTGGGCTACAACCGATTAATTCAAATACATTGCGGAAATTCCCCTTAGTGCGTCTATGTGCACTACCAAAAAGAATCATGATTTTATAGGGGAACATCTTTAATAGTTTAATCCTTCATTAGAGCAAGTTAATCATCTTCTACGAGACAATTAAAAATGTTGGTAATAATGGCCATAAGGGACCCTTTGCCTTTTGTATCTGCTTTTGGCAATACAAATTCATGTTGTTGGAAATGCAAGTCATGGAAGCTTTTGATTATCATGTTATTTGAGATTAAGATCCTCTAAAATGAAAAAATTTGTAAAGTAATAAAGTGAAGTTAATCATTCTTAAATTAAGATAGTATAATATATATCTTATAGAAGTTATAAATTTAATGTTGATTAACCTTCTCACTTTATTACTTTATTTACTTTCTCATTTTAGATAATCCAAATTCTATTATTTGATGCAAATTAAATATGCATTTATTATAGTTGTCATAAGAGCTGTACCTAATTTTCAACTAATAGTGCCCCCATAAATATACAACTAGACATCCATTCTAATGAAGATATTTTTAAAATTTTCTCATAAAAATATTTGTTTAGCCACACTTTAAAAGTGTGATTTATAGAAGAAAAAAATAACAATTTTAAAAGAATAACATTATCAAATAAAGTTAACGCTTTTATAACACGACAAAATTAAACACTATAATTCATTATTCAATGATAAAAAAAATCTTCATATAAAAATAATTATAAAATTTTCATAAAAGTATCAGCAAGATATATATAATTTACCTAATCTCATAAGTAGGTATTTCCTCACATGGCAAATGCAACTTTGATATTTGCCCTTTATGTGCATATCTTGGTTTTGTCTTCAATGGTCCAAAGGAATATTTTTCATGGCATCTTGTTTAACATAGATTTTAAAAAATTTAGAAATTGTGATTTGGCCTTTTAACCTGCCCTCTATCTTATGCAACTTGTGCAGTCTCCGTAAGCCCTTATACTAATTAATCTCATGACAATAAACGGAATATACCAAAAACCAAACTCATAGTATTCTTGAATATATTATGATTTTATTAAAGGGGTTCAATTCTCATGATAGAATTTGTGAGAATGAAGTGTCGGTATGTGGCCACAGATCTTAAGGTTGGCAATTTTATTCGTGTATTGTTGCATGATGAGTATTATTTTCTTACAACCATACTAGATGTACACTAAAATTAGTTATCAAAATCAGTTATTAATATAAAATATATGTTAGAATATAAAATATACATTTAAAATAAATTAAATAATATATATATTTATATATAAATACATAATAGCTAATTTTAGTAGTTGATATTAGTATACAAATAACATTTTTTATTTTTTTATTATCACCACCAATGCAAGTATATAATATCATATTTGTGTGTGACACTGTTCTATGAAAGCCAACGAGAGATAGAGAGAGAAAACTGCATTTGGTCACAACTCACTTCATAGATAGAAATATATTCTCTATGTGGAGATACTATTTATTTTGGATGCTCACTATATCTATATGTTTTGTTTTTGTATTCCCTTTTATTTTCCCACACTATATAATATTGCTAGAAAATATATGTACAGTTGTGCATAACATATAATATAGTAGTCAAAGGTTCTAAAATTTCAATTAACAAGTCCACAATACATACGACACTGATTAATATATGAAAAATAAATTAATTAATAAACAAATAAGAAGAAGAAGAAATAAGAGAGAATTGACAAGGAAGGAATTGAAAAAACAAAAATGGAGAATGGGAGTGTATCATTCACATCCAAGCCACTGCTTTATGAGATATATACATTGGTGGCAGTCAGATCATAAAAGCTCACTAGCACTTTCTCTGAACTAATTTAAAAGAAACAAAAGTTACTCACAACTCACATTTGATCCCTTCTCCATAAACATACAAATTATGGGTGTGGCTCTTGTAAATATAAAATATACTTTAAAAATTAAGTAATTGATAAAAAAAACTAACATGTTCAACTTTAAATATATATAATTACATACATAATCACTTATATAATTGATTTTTTTTAGAGGAACCTAATTCCTGAATTATATATATGGGAAAACCTAACCTATGATTTTCTTCTTTGAAGTGACTAACACAATGCATCAGAATAAGATGGCTTTTCAGGGGTCTCATGAGACAAATATAGCTTCCTTTACTGTTCTAAGTTCTAACATTCTTCTATCACATAATATGATCGCTTGATTAGTTACTGAACCTTTTTAGGGGATTTGTAATTCGGACCATATCACTGGGGAAGCAAAACAATTAAGATTTGGTTGTTATATTTTGTTTGGTGTGTTGCATGTGCATTTTCTCCTAATAATCACCAGATATAATTAGGAATCGCTAATATTACCTAGTTTATACCATAGTTCTGGTATTATTAGATAAAGTATACCGATGTCACCTAAAAACTGGTTATAAACTTACACACGACATTTTTTCAGCTATACAGTTTAAGATTTACGTATTCTGGTATTTTATAATAAAACACTTGCTTTTCTCTAAAAAAGTTACACACTTTCCTCTCTTCATAATCGTTGGTTAATCCCCTTAGTCCCCTGCCTAAAAAAAAAAGTAAAGATGATGATCATGATGGCCAATACAGAGGAGGGCTTTTTCGGGAGAAAAGAAAAGTATTAATAGCACATGTGCACCAAAATATTGGCATGAATAATGGTCTTTGGAAAATTTGAAGAATGCTAGTGTCAGCAGTTTTATTAAATAGAGAACAAACCTAACGCTCTTTCCATTAGGTGAAAGTATCCATTACATATTGGGCTTAGGCCCCGGATTTTTACCCCAAAAAAAGTATCCATATATATTTACTATTTATTATATTTTATTTTGCCTCTATACTCAGAAGACAACATATGCATAATAATTATAATTATTTTTCAGGTTTTACAACAGTTGATTATCCTGTTTTCAAAATCAAACATCATTTGAACGATTGTAACTTGGTAACAAAAATTCTTACCCCCAAACAAAAAAATAAGATATACAGGAAATATGGCAAATTGCCAATTGCAAGAAAATCCCCAAACTTGTATGTAACAGAGAATAACGGATACACAGAGGGCTAAACCCATACCACTGTCTTCCAATAAAAGAAAAAGGAATCCACAACTCTATGGTCGTCATCAGAAAACATGACGATCTTTTAAACTAATCATAGGTATAGCCAACATATGATTACATACGCATTTCAAAAGCTAACACAAGAAATAAATTGAAAAGTTTGATGATTTCATGAATGCGGGATGAATTATGACCTAACAATACCAACTGACATTAAAAGAGCAAAAAAATGCACAATGCGAGGAGGATGTATTCTATCCCACCCTCTAAACAATAACAAACCCCGATCATAGCAAAAACAAGTATGGAGGGAGAAAAAATGATATGGATGACAGACAGACATACCAGGACAATTATACACAATGGGATGATGTCTCTTAAAGAGGAAAAAAAAAAAAAAAACTAGATGCAGTGTTAGAAGTCAGAAAAAGGAAGAGATTCTTTTGAAACAAGGCACTTTGGTGGTATTGATAAAAACCAGTTCAACCCTGTGAATTCCACCATTCTAACAACCCATGGCTAGTTTATGGGAAAACCATTGTCAGGCTATAATGGGTTTATCTTCTAATAAGACCAACTTCAGACTCAGCATCAAAGGGTATCTTAATTTTTCAATCATGGATCAGTTACCGCCTCCCCTCGGCCATGCAACCAATTATGTGTCCCATGAAGACCCACACCCGCATTTGCAAACTCATTGCTACCTTCTTCCTCTTGACCAAACTGGACTCGATGGTGCTCATGCAAAAGTCAGTGATGCATTGGTGATGATGCAAGTGTTAGTGACAACTTGAAGAGTTTCAAACTGATACCTTCTGTTGTCTGACCATGGTGACAACTTGACTCATGCAATCCCCCAAGACCGATTTTGACACCCAAATGCATGCAGGTAGTTTACGGAAAAGAATATGCAACTCAGATGAACCTCAAACAGATATAGCACGATTGATAGCCAACTTGGCCCACTCAGCAGATTCTTTAATCAAATGATCTTCTGAGGTCAAACATTCATCTAAAAATTCTTTGCTTGACAAAGACTGCTGAATTAAAGAACCTGCATTGCTTCCTAGCGTATCAGCCAGATCTCCAAGGACTCCAATTGCTGTTTTCATAACCACTTCATCCCTGCATAGTGAAGGCAACGAAAGCCATTAAAACTGGTTATTGTATTAAAAAAAGCAAAAACACTCAAGTAAGGTAACATTTTTCACTTTCTTACATGTCTTTTTCCATGTATATGCTATCCAAGAATTGGAGGATGTGAGGTGCATAAGGAATCAAGAGCTGGGTTTTTGATGAATTCTTGAACCCTTGGAAAATCCCAGAATATGCCTCTAATATTCCATTTCTTAAAGAATTAATGTACTCCGTCATTTCATCATCAAAACCTGATGTGTGGGCATACAACTCTGAGGCAAGCTGCAGTGTGTTCATTGCATACATCAAGTATTTATTAAAGTTTTCTCCTATTGCAAGAGCTATATCACCAATGCAAGAGAACAATGGGGGCTTCACAGAACGGTGCAAATTATCACTTGACAAATTCTTCAGAAGCTGTGTCATAATCCCATCACAGTAAGGCAGTATTTTATCTTCCAATGCCCTGCACAAGTCCCCCACCACACCAACAGTGACGGCACAAACTTGATAATCCTCAAAATTCTGAAGGTCCATCTCCAGAAACCTGTAAAATTCAGGCATGTATTTGGCAAAATCAGCGCCTATAGCATAGGCAAGGGCTCCAATGGCTAGCATGGCTTCTTCATGTGCTGTGGCGTTTCTGCAAGCAAAAACCCTGTAGAAAAGCCCCATTATCTGATCAGCATACTGCAGGAAGACATATTTGGTGGGCTCTGAAGACCCTAGCTTCTGAATAATTACTTGCAAGCAACCACAAAGTAGGCCAATCAGTTCACTCTGCTTTTCTCTTTCATCAGATGAAAGATTTTGTGCCTCAAGACATTTATGCAGCTCCATCATGATGACCGTAACTAGCTGTAACACTAATGGAGCTGTTTCATCTGTTGAACATCTTACTACTTCATTCAATGTTTCATATGCTGCAGTTCTTAATCATGATTCTGTAGCATCCTCTCTATGGGTAACAGCTAGAAGGGATTGAACAATTTCCTGAAAAAAGGGAGTTATAGGAGATGTTGGTCCCACATCTTCATAACCCTGGGCAAGAAAATACAGAGCACCACAGGCTTTCTCAGCAACATTGGGAACATCCTTCATGCTCTGAAGGAGAACTGTAATAATCTGTTGGCAATTTCCTTCATTAATAATTGGTGTACCAACAATTGAATTGTGAAGAAATTCGAACATTCGTCCCAAGGTCCAGGCAGTGGTGTCCTTCACATGGTTACTTGGATCCTTTACTAAAGCACTAAGCATAAAAGGTAAAGCATGATTAACTAGAGGTGCTAACTTGTCTGGGGAAGGCCCCTCCAAGATAGAGCCAAACGCATATGAGGCTGCCTCCCTCTGTCTCCAATCTGGTTTTGTAATATTCTCCTCAATGAACGGCATTACCAGTGGCACAATATCATCTCCAACAGTACGAGCAACTAAACCCAGGCACGTACCACCAGCCATCGCAATATTCCAGGCACCTTCATCCAGATCCTGATCCTCTTCTTGTTTGAGTAATGTTTCCAGCAGCAGCGGGATGAGTGCAGGTAGAGCTTGCTTAATAAAATAAAAACAAGGTATATCAGAGTCCCCACTGGATTCACCTACATAGTCTTCCAAGATATCAGTTTCCTCATCACAAATTGTACTCCAAAACTCAATGGCTTGAAGAGCAACCGGTTCGTCATCACCCCTAATAGCCTTTGCTGTGATGTTATATATATCCTGGATGTAGGGAGCCAATTTCTCATAATACATGGCTGCAATTGAGACCAAACACTCGAAGGAAGCCTGTCGTATTCTCGGCTCAGGAGACATAGTTGCTTCACAGACAACTCTCATGATATAGTCACGTTCCATATCATTGCTAAAATTAGCTTGAGCAAATCCAAGGGCATTATATAATGCCCTAGTAGAGGCAAGCCTAACATCATTGTTCCCTTCAGATGCATTCATACCTTGGACTACAGCAGTGAGGATTTTATTTACCTGATCTTGATCAACAACCTGCGGAGAGACTTCCTCGCATAAGTAGCCAAGAGTCTCCAAAGTGGCTTGCTTGACATGAGATGGTACTTGATGAATATTTGATAAGAGTGAACCTATCAGTTCAGGCCACTGTTTCTGAGGAAGCTCAATTCCAGCAATTTTGGCAATAACTTGAGTTGCAGTCGATCGAGCATCAGCTGCAAGAGAAGAGAGTGTTTGCAGCAAACATGACTTGACTTGGGTCTTCACCGCAGGATCCAATGACAACCATCTGTGAACCAGCTCCCGTTTCCTGTTTTCATCCTTGGCATCCAGTGCGTTTTTTAGAATCAATCCTGCCAACTTTCGGCTATCAACTGGTTTATCATCATTTGCTAACTCTCCAGAGAGTGAGACCAAGAAACCAGGAAGGTTTTGCTCCTGAAATTGCCGCAGACTTTCTTCGGATTGCTTCCGTACAGTCCCATCAATGGATTGAGCATTCAGAAGTACCTGGGTAACTTCCATTGCCATGCTATACCTAATGGCATAAAAAAAACTTGGCTCGTAAGTTTTCAACGTGAAACAGCCAACCAAAAGAAAAGTCAAGGCAAAGGCCAAAGAGTCCTTCAAAGCAAAAAATAATTGTTTATAAAATTATTGTCCAATTTCAGATCGTATACTCCAGCAGTATTGCCAAAAGGGAAATGACTGCCAGAACGATTCAGGAACAATAAATATATTGAATTTCCAAAACAGAAGTAATCCCCAAATGTATTTCGATTATAAAAAAATTCTTTGAACCGATAGATCAAAATTTCTGGGATTTTTATCGTAGACCACATGTATTTAAAAATTTATTTTATTGATTCTACATGTTGATGAAAAAGGGGGGGAAAGTAATAATCAAACTGCGTACAGGATACAGAGACGTTGTGGTCCAAAAACCTAGTTGACTCAGCCAACTCGCTAATGCCCTATTATCTCAACCCAACAACCAATCCCCAAATCCAAAGTGCCACAATTTCAAAACCAAGACCCGTCACAGATTCACACACCGACAAGATAAAAAACAACAGATCGAAATTCTAATCGATACAAGAACGGATTCAAATCGATCATAATCCAATCAAACAACAACAGTCCAAACGTATCGAAGCACCGAAACAGAAACCGAAAATGGTTAATAATTGAATAAATTGTGAAAAGGAAAAAGTCAAACCTAATCGAATATATCTATTATGCGTAAACAAAAAAATAATTGAGAAATAAAAAGGATAAATCAGATGAAAAGTTACCTGATATGGGTGAAATTTGGATGGAAAAGAGATCTGATGGGAAGAGAGGGAGGGAGAGGGGGAAGGGGGAGAGAGAGAGAAGAGAGAGTGACAGAGTAAGAGAGCAGTGAGCTTCAAACAACCCAAATAGCTTGCAACAGCGGTTGCAAATTACAATCGCAAAGCGATTGAATTGATAGATTCGAATTAAAAATTCATGTCATTTTTCTTATTTCTTGCATACCTTAAAAATAGCATGTTAATTCAAAATATAGAAATCTTTTTAAGAGGTGCCAGTGCACATAATAAAAAAATAGTAAAAAAGAAATTAGTCATTAGAAATTATTTATTTATTTAAAAATAAGATAAATAAATAAAAATGATTAGAGTACAGCGCGTAAAGGCGGTGTCTTTTGCCCGGGCGACGGGCCCGCGTTTGAATTGAATTTAATAAATTATTAGTATCATTGTTCTCTTTTATTCTTTTTTTTCTATTATCATTATTGGAGGTTGGAGCAAGCCAACCTAGTATGTTCATACTTCATAGCAAAATAGCTTTTCTGGTCTCGTAAGTCTATGATCATCAATGACAATACTCATCCATGGCCAGAATTTCTTATCCCTTCAGCTTAGTGGACTACTCAGCACTCAACTAGATTGAGCTTTTATTATTATTATTATCTAACACACACACACGAGAATGATTATGCAGGAGGGTTTGGGAATTGGAAGGGCCAATGGTTATTAAGATAAATATAACATGCGTCATTCCAAGAAACTAACAGTCCACGACTACCACTGTAGATTGGGGTTAGCTGGATCAGATTCGTTTATCGTGCGAATTTGATATTACACGTGATCTGTGTATATGTTCTGAAACTAAACAAATCAAATTAGTTTACTGTTTCCCGCATCATAAAATGAACAGTCGAGATATTGAGTTATAATTTGGTAAGGTCAATATATGTCAGATGTAATAGATAGAGTGACAAAAATTACTAACCCCCCCAAAAAAAATAATAATTAATACTTATGAAAGGATATACTTAAGGACTAAGGAGCATCCATTTTCTAGCATTTTAGAGATCTGTCAAAGAATTGAGTCATCAAGCTCGTATGAAAGCAGTAACAGCTCTTCTTCACCATGCATGTTTCTGCATTTGGCGAAGAAAGAGAAGAAAGCAAACAAACCACCATGTAAATTTGTATCATAAATTCAGTAGAATAAGATTAAGGGAAGAAGGGGGTAGATAAAGGGATAGCATAACAATAACGAATCTTAGTTAGTACTTAGGAGTGATTCATTTCCTTGTTACTCTATACTTTTGATGAATATTATAATTCTCCATCAAATATAAGTAAATAAGGGCAAAATAAGGAGTCCTCGTCAATAGAAGGGACCAATCAGGTGTTAATCAGATGAAGCAATAATAAAACACATACACTTGATTAACCATTACCTAAGCAGTATATTGGCGGGTCTAAAAGGGTGTATATATACTAAAAGGAAGAAGGAAAAGAAAAATTGAGTTAATATAGACACGTACATCCCCAAAAGGGATTTGGGTAAGGTTATAGTATATTAGCCAAAAGCACCAAGAACCAAACTAACAATCAATTTGGTTCCCCCAGTTGCTGCAAACACGACCAGTTTGACTCACAGATGTCATGCGGGGAACTGCCATCATTATCCTTTAAATTTGTGTCTGCATTATGCTTCACTAAATACTCAGCTATTGCTTCTCTATCACACATAACAGCGTAATGCAACGGAGTTTGTCCCTCATTATCCTTCCAAAAAGAAAACATACAGAGCATCAACAAAAGGGAGCCAACTTGAGAGCAGTGTGGATAATTAAAAGATGCATCAGAAAAACGTCTTCAAAAGACTAAGCTAATATTTGAGATTAAACAGTAAGCAATAATGCCATGTTCAAAATACAATTAAGGTTCTGTTGTGTTTTCATTCTTCAAAGTTAAGGCGATGCCAACTAAGCTTGATGGTAGCTATTATTCCTAAGAGTTAGGTTCATACATGTGTCTATGGATACCTACCTTGCAATTCACATCAGCATTCCTCTCAAGCAGCAGCTCTGTGACATTACGGTGGCCACGGTCCACGGCCCAATGTAATGGTGTCCGGCCCTCACTGTCTGCAGCCATTTCAGAAAGATCATTCAACTTCTCTTTCTGTATATGGACTTGAAGTATAAAAAGTTTCTAACGAGATCAACAATTCAAGAAATAGATTCTACAATGCTCATTAGTAGTGTGAATGTAGCTACCTGCCTTGCCATGCAATAGTGCATTTTCATAAAATAAACGGTGACTTATTAATGCTACATTATTGATCGTCAAGAAAATGTATGTAGAAGGTAGGAACAATAGCAGTGTGATTAAAGCTACTTCCCTCACTATACTCATTGCTAACAATATAGGTTGAAAAACAGAAATGATTATTCATTATTCAGTTATGTAGCAGGGCAGAATCTTTTATTTCAGACAATTTTAATGACTTAGATGTAGTCCAACAAGATTTATTCATGTGTGACACATAAGTTACCAGTCAACTATCTATCTTCAACGGGGTCTTAAAGCCAGATACTTAGGCTTCTTTACAAAAACATAGCACCTACCTTAGTTGTCAAACAATTTTTAGGCCATACATATGCCCATGTTAGGCTTGTCAAGCAAGTGCCACAAAAATTTAGATTGATGTTGCACTAAATCCGTGATGGTACTTCTCTATTCATGCTGATAACATGGTGTCCTTAAGGAACTTGGTCCCTTTTAAAACCAAAAAATTAAAATAAAGAAATAAATAACCATTCACAACTTACAGCACACCCTAAAAGCAAACAACTAAGAAGTAACTCACCCTTCAAATTCACTGAAATACCACTTTCTATACACTTGAGCAGATTAGCCATATCTCCTTCTCTAGCAAATCCATGAATGGCATCCATTGTCCTGTAAAGGAAGGAACCATCAAAGTCATAAAAGGTTGTTAGTTGCAGTTGAGATAATATCAACCTAGAATGGAGCTTTTTTTTTTAATTTAATTTACAAAAAAGAAACAGAAAAAACATATTATAAGAGGTGCGAATTGCCAAGGACCACAACAAAACCTTAACAAATAATCCTTCAATATAAACATGACTACTAAGAGAAGGATAACCTTATAGCTATGAATCAGGATTAGCATCAGAACCAAACAATGAGCTTGAGAGTAAACCTTGAAGGACCAAATACAAAAAAGAAAGACCACCAAAGTAAAAACCATAAAGAGCTACCATAGAAGATATCCCATCACCGTAATTTTGGACAGACACCAATGCGACATTCACATAATAAAATTTAACAGCATATACATAAATGCATATAGAACAAATTATAGACAAATTGCTATCTAGAGTCTAGACATTTACACTACAACTCAAAATAAATTGATTTCTAGGAATCTTACAAGTCACTGCCATATTCCTCTTCATATACATAAGTGCTAAATACTGGCCCCATCGGTCCCTTAGCCTCTGAACTAGAGCCACCACCACCGTAACTCTTGCTCCGCTGTCACAGGAACAATGGGAATCAGTAAGGGACATGACAAGGGGGGCTTCTTTTTGGTGAAACAACTAGTGATCAATCCACAACTATAGCGCAAGAAACAGCATACTAGCTCACCAAAGATGAACCATCAAGCCAAGAAGGATATAGCTCTGTCACAATATCAATGTACTTCTGCATTGCATCCTCAGGAGGCATAGCTCCCAATTTCTGCCACGCTTGCCTTCAACAATAAGAAAGTAAAACACGGTTAGCACCTAAGAGCCTAATTTTCAGACACCAAAAATAACAGCTTAAACAAGCCAACAATAACCCTGAACAATTAATAATTCCAAGCGCCAATGAGCTCTCAATTTAAACACTTCAACATAACTAATGCCTATAGATGGAGATGGAACAAAACAGTTATTTCACTGTTTTTTCTATAGTTTTAGGCCTCAAGTCTAACGTGCAAACAAACTGCAACTACAGCCAATCCATTTATAAGTTTAACAACCTAATCATCTCCATAATCACCAATCTCAATACTGACATACAGATGGAACAACACACAAGATTCCAAGTATGCATAATTACCGTACAAAAAAGTAAGCAAATGTTAAAGCTCTTCCCTTTCACTTTGTTTTTCCCTCAACTATTTATGACAAAGTAGTTGCAATCATATATTGAACGCAATGAATACCATTTGGCACGTGCTGTCATCTTCAACGCCGAAGGCTGCGGCGTGCTACAGGGACCTTCAGTGGCGATCTTGTACAGCCCATAGAGCTGTAGCTGCACGTCGCTCGACACCTTCTGCGACAACCGATCGGCGGCGGCGGCAGCCACGAACGCTGTGGCGGCGCTGAACGCCTCGTCGAGTTCGGTGGTCTCCACACCTTCCCAATCGTCATCGTCGTAGTCGTCGTCGCCGTCCAAACTCTCGGCCCTCACACTTCCCTGCTCCGCCATGACAGACTCCTGCTCAAAGCGATTGTTACTTGCTTCGGAGACGCCGCCGCCTCGGTCGGGTCCCGTGGCGGTCCGTATAGGATTGCCGTCATCTTCTTCGGCGGAGGCGCGCGTGACGGTTAGGTTGTCGTTGTTGAAGGAGACAACAACGGAGATGAGCTTGGCAAGAAGGTAAGAAAAAATGAGACCGATGAAAATGGATTGGAGAAGGGGTTGCCAGTCTCCCATGGATGCGGATTGGAAGTTGAAAACCCTAACAGAAATATCTGATTCTAATTCCACTGAAGAGGTTTTAGGTTTTTGAGGGGGTTATGTGAAGAACCTAAAGCTTAGAAGATAAAACCTTAAGTGAGTATTGAAGAAAGGGGTGAGAGAGCACCGAAGAAGCTATGGAGTTGACGGAAATAGAGGAAGATTGCGATGTGTAAGAGAGAGAAAGGGAAGAACTCATGCACGCGCCAACGCAGAGCGAGAGAGAGCTATCAGCTGCTTCGCGCTTAACATGTTATCTTACGGCTGCGTCGTTGGGGCTGACACGTGTATCCACCAGTTAAAGTGTTTTTGATATGGCCACCGACTATGCTTTATTGCTTAAAATTCAAACATTGCGCATCTTAATTTAAAAGTAATCGAGTCTTGTTTGGAATTGAAACACTCTTACTGATGTACTTAAGAGCATTAACTCTCCATTATATATTAGTTAGTACTTAGTAGAAGATCTATATCATCATCTATTATCATCTAGCTTGACGAGCTTAGATGGAGAGATCCACAGCTCATGTTCCTACTCATCTCTACAATTTTATTCAAGTAACATTACTTCCAAACATTGCTGTATATAGCTTTCACGAGATGATAGATGAACAATAGTGTAAATGACATCACATATAAAAAATCATAAAAAAATAAACAAGTAAAGGAGGTAAAGGAGGATGCTCGCTCTTTTTTTCTCTTTCTTTTTCCTCTCCTTTAAAAATGTTATGAATACTATAAAAAATATTCTAAGTCATTAGGATATTACAAATTTTTACGAATTTATAATATATGGTGATTCAAATCACCATATAATTTAGGAGTACTATAAAAATTTGTAATATATAATTAACTTAGGTCATTATAGAAATACTCTACATAGTCAATAATAATTTAGATCTTAAAAAAAATATTTTTATTATGTATTTATCTAAATCACTAGAATATTACAAACTTTTATAGTACTCATAATATTTTTTAAGCCATTTTTTAAAAAAAAAAATTTGTATTAGAATAAAATATATTTTTTAATTATTTTGTATGGAATAAAATATTTTCTTTCATTTCTAAATTATTATTGACTATGTTGAGTATTTTATTTAAAATTTGAGTACATGTATGTATTTACCTAAGTTATTAGAACATTACAAATTTGTATAGTACTCCTAACATTTTTTAAGCCATTTTTTAAAATTGTTTTGCATAGAATAAAATATTTTTTGTAGTATAATTTAAATAAATTTATTAAAAAATATTCATGAGCTATTAAAAATGGACAAAAGAGTATTGTATGGAATTCGAATTGATAGATCACAAATATTTTAAAGAAGTCTCGTAATTAAATATTTTGTTAGCTTTTTTTAATGTATGAAATAAAATATATATTTTTTAATTTTTAAATTATTAATTTTTTAATAAAATTTTTTTAATAAATTATTAATTTTTTAACAGCATAGAAATTACTATGTGTGTAATTCGAACCAAGCTGGTTCGAATTAGTGTGTGTTGTGTATAATTCGAACCAAATAGGTTCGAATTAGTGTGTGCATGTGTTTGTGTATAATTAGAAGTGTAGAAATGGAGTTCGAACCAAGTTGGTTAGAACTACATATAAATGTGCATTGGTGGATTCACGAAGCAAATTTTGGTTTGGCTAGATTTGTGTAAAATTTTGCTCCCCTTGATTTATTATTGTGATTTACCCTAAAAAATAGGTAGGAGGGATAAAATGGATAAATTTAATCAGTTAGTACTAAAAAATGGATAACAGTTTCAATTTCTTTCCTACTATCCCATCAATCTCTCTTAACAATTGGTAAACAGTTATTTTTATTTTTCAAATTTAAATAAATCCAATTGGATCATAATTTAATCTAAAATTTTTGTATGTACTCTTTTTTTAGATCAAACATATCTATTTTAAAATTTTTTTGATTAAATTATAATCCAATTGGATTGATTTTAATTTAAAAAATAAAAATAACCATTTGCTTAGGAGAGAGTAGAAAGAAAATTGAAACGGTTATCTCTCGAGAGAATGGTTTCAATTTTCTTCCCACTGTCCCATCAACTTTTTGAATACTAATTAATCAAACTTATCCATTTTAATATCTTCTACCTATCTTTTTATATACTAACGGTCTACAAAAAGTTTGAATCATTGATATTATTAATATTTTTATTATTTTCAAATTTTTTTTAAAAATACATGTATACACATGTTGCATATTTCTCTTATCTTGTTTATCCTGTAAATAAAATACATGCAAAATTATCTTATTTACAGTGTAAACGAGATAAAAGAAGAATATTTATTTTGATAAATACAACAACAACAACAACAAACCCTTATCCCACTAAGTGGGGTCGGCTACATGAATCAAACGACGCCATTGTGCTCTGTCATGTATCATGTCTACAGAGAGACCGTTTACATGTAGATCTCGTTTGACCACCTCATGGATGGTCTTCTTAGGTCTTCCTCTGCCTTTCGCCCTTTGTCCATCTTCCATCTCATCCACCATCTTGACTGGATGTTCTATCGGTCTTCTTCTCACATGTCCAAACCACCTAAGACGCGATTCAACCATCTTTTCCACAATGGGTGCTACTCCAACTCTCTCCCTTATATCTTCATTCCTTATTTTATCCAATCGCGTGTGACCACTCATCCATCTCAACATCTTCATCTCTGCCACACTCAGCTTATGTTCGTGCTCTCCTTTAGCCGCCCAACACTCCGTACCATACAACATAGCCGGTCTTATAGCGGTGCGATAGAATTTACCTTTAAGTTTTAAAGGCACTTTTTTGTCGCATATAAAACCAGATGCACTCCGCCATTTTGACCAACCTGCTTGGATCCTATGATTTACATCATGTTCAATCTCTCCATTATCCTGTATGATGCACCCAAGATACTTAAAACTTTTAACTTTTCGTAAGGTGTTCTCTCCAATTTTCACCTCTATATTGGAGTTTTCCCTTCTCAGACTGAACTTACATTCCATATATTCCGTCTTGCTACGGCTTATGCACAGACCATACACTTCTAGAGCTTCTCTCCATAACTCCAACTTCTTATTTAGGTCTTCCCTTGACTCTCCCATAAGGACGATATCATCGGCAAAAAGCATGCACCATGGCACAGGCTCTTGGATGTGCTCTGTGAGTACTTCCAAGACTAATGTGAAAAGGTATGGACTTAAGGATGATCCCTGGTGTAATCCTATACCAATAGGGAATTCCTCTGTCACACCACCTTGAGTCTTCACACTAGTTGTGGCCCCATCATACATGTCTTTAATTGCCCGAATATATGCGATCCTTACTCTCCTCTTTTCTAAAACCTTCCATAAGACCTCTCTTGGTACCCTATCATATGCTTTTTCCAAATCAATAAACACCATGTGTAGATCCCTTTTATTACTACGATACCTCTCCATCATCCTTCTTAATAGGTATATCGCTTCAGTGGTAGATCTGCCTGGCATAAATCCAAATTGGTTCTCTGTTACTTGTGTCTCTTTTCTCAACCTCCGTTCTATCACCCTTTCCCATAACTTCATAGTATGACTCATAAGCTTAATCCCTCTATAATTTCCGCAACTTTGTATATCCCCCTTATTCTTGTAGATAGGTACCAAGGTGCTCTTTCTCCACTCATCAGGCATCTTCTTTGACCTTAAAATCTCATTAAAAAGCTTGGTTAACCAGTTGATGCCTTTTCCTCCAAGACCCTTCCAAACCTCAATCGGGATATTATCAGGTCCTACTGCCCTGCCATTTTTCATCTGCTTTAGAGTCTCTTTTACCTCGAAGTCTCGAATCCTTCGATAGTAGTCCAAGTTTTGATCTTCTTCCCTTGTGTGCATAATCGACCAAGGCTCGGAAGAGTCTTCTGTCCCTCATTAAATAACTCGTAGAAGTAGCTCTTCCACCTTTCATTAATCTTCTCCTCTTGAGCCAACACCTCTCCATCCTTATCCTTTATGCACTTAACCTGATCCAAATCTCTCGTTCTTCTTTCTCGGCTCTTTGCAATTCTATATATACCTTTTTCTCCTTCTTTCGTGTCCAAAGACTGGTAGAGACCCTCATATGCTCTTGTTCTTGCTTCACTTACAGCCACTTTTGTCTCTTTCTTAGCCGCCTTATATTTTTCCCAGTTATTTGCATTGCGGCATAAAGACCACTCTTTAAAGCATTCTCTTTTTATCTTTATCTTTTCTTGTATACTCGCATTCCACCACCAGGACTCCTTGTCTCTTGGTCCTATTCCTTTAGATTCACCAAAACTTTCTTTTGCTGTTCTTCTAATAACTTCTGCCATCTCCCTCCACATCTCTTCCGCGCTTCCATTCCCATCCCACCTTGCCTCTTCTCCTACCCGTCTTAGGAAGCTTCTTTGTTCCTCACCTTTCATCCGCCACCACCTCGTCCTTGGGTTCTTCGTATAATGTCTTTTCCTCAACTTTTGCTCAACGCGAAAATCCATGACGAGCACCCTATGTTGTGTTGTCAAACTCTCTCCCGGGATAATTTTACAGTTAATGCAAAATTTCCGGTCGACTCTCCTCAACAAGAAGAAGTCGATTTGAGAGCTTGTCATGCCACTCTTATAGGTTATAAGATGTTCGTCTCTCTTTTTAAAACATGTATTTGCGATGAGAAGATCAAAAGTTGAGGAAAAGTCCAAAATAGTTTTACCCTCAGCATTGATCACCCCGAAACCATGGCCTCCGTGAATACTCCCATATCCAGTCACTTCTCTCCCAACATGGCCATTTAAATCTCCTCCTAAGAAAATCTTATCTCCCAAAGATATGCCTTGAACTAAACTCTCTAGATCCTCCCAAAACCTTATCTTGTGTTGTTCGTTCGAACCCACTTGCGGTGCATAGGCGCTAATCACATGAAAAGCACCTCCCTCCACCACAAGTTTGATAGAGATGATCCGATCTCCCACCCTCTTGACATCAACTACGTCCTTCTTCCACTGCTTATCCACAATTATTCCAACTCCATTCCTATTCTTCACCTTTCCTGTATACCAAAGTTTGAAACCAGAAGAATCCAACTCCCTAGCCTTTGCACCAACCCATTTCGTTTCTTGTAGGCACATAATGTTAATCTTTCTCCTTGTCATGGTATCCACCACCTCCATGGACTTTCCTGTTAGAGTGCCTATGTTCCATGTCCCAAATCTCAACCTTTTGTCGCTTCGACCTTTACCTTTTCCTTTGTGAACTAGCTTATTTACCCTCGTCCGTTCACGAAAACGCGAGAACCCTTGCTCATTTAACACTACATCCGGGCACCGATGCAGCGGCTCTTGCTTTGACACCGTACTCGAGCCATACGGCGCGTTACTTCCGGGTAACGACCTAACTTTAGCGCAATAATGTCTTTGATTCATGTCATGGGGGGTTCGGCTATATTTTTACGTTGGTTGCCGAAGACCTAACACAACCCTCCTCCTTTATCCGGACTTGGGACCGGCTATGTACCGCAAGTGTAACATAGGCGGAGTTATTTATTTTGATAAATATTTTTAAAATTATTTATTTTGATAATTATTACATTTATTTAATTTATAAAAATAAAAAATTCCCCCGAATCACCGACCTCTAATAATGGCTTTTCCATGAGAAAATTATGTACAAAAGTTTATATTCCTATCAAAAATTAAATCGAAATCATCTTATCGCGTATTTCATTTTTGTGAATTTTATTTTTTATTGAGTTTAAATTCTTGATTTCCTTTTTAGACAGAAGTAAATTGAATTAATTATTCATTTGTTTGAGCTAATTTTCATATCATTCATTTTTGAATAGATGGCGAATTCTCTGCATAGGGCTCAGTATAAATCTGTTCATGTATTACTAATCCACCAAAATAGTGTACAATAAGATGACCGAATAAAGAAAGAATTTTTTTGTCACATAAATGAAGAAAGAAATAATGATAATAATGACAAAAAAAAAATATGATAACAAGATAGGAACATACATAGATAAAAGAACACAAACGGCAGACCACAAAAATGCCCAGAAAATTTAAAGCTTATGAAAATCATTACAATTATATTACAGTGTAAAAAAAATTGCGAATCATATTATGTATAAAAATATGTATTTGAAACTTCATAAATTTTTTATTATATTACTGTAATAAATTTAATTATTTTTCTATTACAAATTTAATTATTTTACTATGACATATTTGATTATTTTAGTAAATAATTATTTAGTTAAAAAATGTGGATTAATATGTATAAATTTATATAAAAAATTATTATATATATATATATATTAAAAATTAAATATTAAATAATTTATTGTATGTATTTTTATGTGTACATATATATATATATATATATATATATATATATATATATATATTGAAATAAAAATTTATACCTCAAAATAATTAATAATAGATAAATAATCAAATTTATTTATGGTAATATGATAAAATTTTTAAAGTAACAGGGAGACCTATAGAGTGAAAAAGTGATGTTTAATCAACTATTATTGATTTTATAACTTTTGTTAAGTGTGAACTAGGGGTGCACATGGATTGGATAATATATGCATATCTGTAGTAATTATCCGCATCTGATCTTAATTTTGCGGATATTATTCGATCCGCAGAATCATCAGATTCGATCCGCACTATAGTAGGATCGGATTGTGGATTTGGCAGTGATATCTGCGAATTCGATTTGCAAATCCGCATATCCGCACATCTCATATAAATAGCATATTTTAAGAAAATAAACCCTAATGTGATATGAATTTTAGTGTGTTATTTTATGATATCTTGTTTTTAATTTTTTATGTTGTACTTCAACTTAGAGTAATTAAACTTAAACCTTGTATTATTATTTTGTTTTTATTATTCAAGACAACTTTTATTGATAATATTTTAGAAGTAAATAGATTTAAAGAGGTGAAAAATAAATTTTCTGGATATTTTTTGTAAAAACAGTCAAACAAAATCTTAAAATAATTTTTTTGAATTATGCGGATATATCCGATATCCGATCCGATCCGATCCGCATACTTATGGATCGAATCGGATCGGATTCAGCCTAAAAAAATGCAGATATCATATCCAATCCGATTCGATGAGTGCAGTGCGGATCAAATATAATTTTAGGTTGTATCTAATCGATCGGATTCGTGTGCAGCCCTAGGGTAAACTATATTATTTTAATATTTTAGAAGAAGTTAGTTCATTTTGGTGTATTCAGAGTATTCAGAGTAACAAATGTAATCCAACTGACCAACTCGGTCAAAATGTTAATTAATCAAATCCTATTAAACTCCAAAACCAATTTCAACACACAAAATTGAAGTTGGGATTAAAACTTTTTTTTAATAATGGCATAATATGATATATGATATAACCTATGATGCATTGATATGGACATAATTGATATGGACATAATATATGATGTATAATTTTTTTTTTACTGAAGATAGAGAAATTCGAACTCGCAATTTTTTAAGTGAGTATAGGAAGACTATGTCCTTTTTAAGTTGTAACTCATTGGCATGGAAATATGATATATATATATATATATATATATATATATATATATATATATATATATATATAACATAGGAATACACTAGCTAGGACATTAATTTTAAATTTTTGTTAGATATAGGAACACTCATTAAATTAAGTTTTTAAATATTTGTTTGTCTTTTTTAATTATATAAATTATTTAAATTAAAATAACTATTTATATTAATATTAATAATACATATTATTTCTAAATTCATTTTAAATATATCAATCAAGAATAATATTAAACAAGCCAATGCAACACCTAATTGTTTTTTGGTGTATTCAAGTGTGTTTAGCAAAATTTATTTTATTTTATTTTCATTAAGATATATAAATAGATACAAAAAAATACTTTATTTTATTTATTATATTTTATTTTCAAGTGTGTTCAAGATGTATTTGACACAAAAATACTACAACTCAAACAAAATGTCCTTGTGTTTCAAGTAAATATAACATTCTAATAATAATGTTAATGTATACTTCTATACTTCTACTCATAATAATTTTATTTGCAGCAATTTTAATCTTATACATTTTTTTCACTTAAATAGCATTTTATAAAAGATACACGTGCGTTGAGTTGTTTTTATTTATTTTCCATTTTTCATATTCTAAATTTATCGTTTTGTCAACAATCTATCATATATATATGCAAAGCTTAGCCTTTTTATTTGTTGGTGTCTCTGCAAAGCTTATATAGTTTAGTTATGTAGAATGCATCTCTAGTCAATTAAGATCTGTTACATATATTAATCATAATAACTAATCTAGTATAACTATTATCAACCAACAGTTAACCAGACTCACAAATTACACCTCTTAATTCTTAATGATTCTCAGCGGATATAACATATCTCTTAATAAACTTATTTCCTTATGAGTTTAAGCCATTTTAATATATAATTATATGGAGGAAAATCTCATACACATGTTTGTAAATGTTAAAAGAAATACCTTAAGAATTGTTGGCGGATAATATACATATATATCTCCCACCTTCTAACACTGCTTGCTCATGTGAGCATCTCAATCCTCAGTGCAATACTTGCATGCCTCTGTGGTTGGAAATTGGAATACTCACTTGAGCAAGAAACATTAGGAAGCTAGGAATTGAAGGGAAATCATTCATCTTTTTATCTCTCTATCTTTCTCAAATTAAGTCCGTATATGTATGTATACATTTATATAAAGCAACAAGTAGTAGTTAGCATTGCCAAACCTACTACACATTTTTCTTTTCTTTTTTTTTTCCTTATTTTTTGGGTCATGTAGGTACACGTGGTTCACTGGCTAGTCACATATTAAAATATTTGGCCTTTTATGTGCGTTGGTAAGAACTAGCAACAAGAGAATACCACCCATCTATTCCTATATTTTATGCGAATTTTTGTTAAATTCACTTGTTAAAAATTTGAAAATAGTACATTCTTATATAATTTTTTTAAGTTCTAGTAATAATAAATATATAAATGTTATCGAATTTCGTAAAAAATATTTTTTAAATTATTAATAAATAAGTGTCTTTAAAATGTTAATTAACATTTTGCTTTTTAGCATTATATGAGCCTGTAGCTTATATATTTACCAAAGTATTAGGCCATCAGAAACTTTTCGTAAATATAGAGGACCACATTCATAGCCCAAAGAAAAAGACATTGATGGTTGAAAATATCTCATATACCATCTGTTTTTGCGTGAGTAGTTGATTCTAAAGTATAATTCGTTCTACTCAATGCTTAAACTAGTTTTTCTTTGGAAGAGATAAAGTATATGTCAACTCATTTAAGAACGGCGATAATAAATACTTATAAAAATACTTCAATATTCAAATTAAAATGAATACAAGATGATATAGATATTACTCATAGTGAATAATATACCTTTTTCATGTCAGGAGTAAATGTATTTATAAATTTGTTAAGTTGCAGGGTTTTTTGGTATCTCTCAGACGGTTGAAGATTTGTAAGTCAATTTCTTTTGTGTAACTGTTTTTTAATGACTTATTGGGAGAGATTTTCATCATCTGTTGCTTGCTTTTGATCACGTATTTATTTATTTGACTTTGATTCCGAAGTATAAATTTGATTGAGTCAAGTTATAGCTAATGAATCACAGCCTCCAAATTTAACCTGTGGTATTTTTTATGTAAACAGGTTGAACTTCCGATTTATAGCTTGAAATCGAGATAGTAGAGTCCCTGAACTCAACTGTTGTAATAAAAATTTCGTTGTTTTGTGGTTTGAAGTAAATAAATGTAAGAGGGGAAAGAAATTATAAATTTTATTTAAAAAATACTAAAAATATGTAATAGAAGGGACGTGTGTAATGAATGCCTTCACTTGACCTTTACAGTTACCAAGGTTTTGATGACCAGTTGCGTGTTTCATACCATGATTGACGGTGTGGATTTGGTTGGAATATTAAAAGATTTTCTTTTCGTTCTTCGATTATAGGATTGAGTGAATTTTGTATGATAATCGTGGCATAGGTTGCAATTTTGGCTTCGCATTTTTGGTTTATTGTGATTTTTAAAAGGTCATTAGAGATCAATGAAAGATGTTAGTGGATTTTTTTTCTGTATATGATATTATTTTCGTATTTATTTGAAATGGTGAAGAAACAGAAAAAAGTAAAGAGCGAGGTGGTGATGGAGAAGGTGGAGAAGAAAGTAAAAAAGAAGGCAAAGGGAAAAAAGAAGGAGAATGTGAGCGAAGAAGGTGATAAAGTTGTTGAAGAGGTGTTTGTTTGAAAATCGGATAACCCATTCACGTGGGTTGCGGAGTCTGTTAAGAGTTGAGTTTCTGTGTTTGGTGATAAAAATAGCATTGCTCAATTAGGTGATCATGAAAGTTGGGTTAGAGAGGGTGAAGTTGTAAAAGTTGAGTTTTTGCACTGCTCTTCTACTGATCCTGTATACTATAGGGGTGGAGGGTTTAAGTTTTTCTTTATGTATAGTTGTATTTTTTGTTAAACTACGGGTTAGATTTCCTTTTTTTGAGTTTGAACATGGAGTTTTGATGCAATTGAGGTGTGTGTCATCTCAGCTGTATCCTAATTCTTGGGCGTTTGTGAGAGGGTTTGAAATTTTGATAGAATATTTAAAAGTAGAATCTTTGTTAGAGGCATTCTTTGCACTGTTCCAGGCTAAGGGTGTGAAAAGGGAGTGTTGGTTGAACTTAGCTAGTATACCTAACCGAGCTATATTTTGTTTGTATAGGTTGTCGTTTAAAGGTTTCAAAATTATGTATACGAAAGTGAGGTCATGTGAAAATGATTTTTCTTTTTATGTGGATGAGAATTTGAAGGAGAAATTTTCATTATATTGGTATCCTATTCCGAGGCATATTCTCGGTATGGAGAGGATGGAGTATATGAATGAGATGATTGTTGAGTTTTTGGTGAATAACATTTTGACAAGTAGTTTACTGATTATTTTTGAGTAGTTTGAGTGAAAAAATGATAAACATGCAGTGATTGAATATTTAGGTAAATTGGCATGGGTTTTTGTTTAGTAACAATAGTTTCAGTGTACTTATATGGTTGCTTATGGTTTTTGTTTTTTGTTGTAGGTGAAAAAGGTGCCAAAGATCACTTCGAGTAGCTTGCGCGCTTTTTTTAAAACAAAGAATGTGGAGAAGGAGGGGTCAACCAGTCATGTGAAGGCTGACGAAGGGATTGAAGTTAATCAGCCTTCTCCTATCAAAAGGGTGAATTATAAAAGGGAAAGAGTTGATAAAAACAAGGTGATTGATTTGATCAAGAACAAGTTTGGCAAGAAAGAAACTGATTTGGAGCAGGTGAAGAAATTTACTGAGAACCAAAGGATACTACATGGATACAAGGATAACGAAGACCTTACATAGATATAGAATGACCACTTCCCTTTCGTGTTAGTGTCTGATGAGTATGGATAGAGTCCGACCGATGTTAAGTTTGTCCATGACGTTGGCGATATTGGTGTTATGCAGTACTTACAGTCAAAGTAAAAAATATTGACTGGTATATGTTTTGTATTTGTTGGTTTTTTTTATATATGTTGTTTTGATTGATTCTGTAGGTAATGGGAGCGCGACTAATGTCAATTAATCAAACTCAAAAGCTAAAGCATGCGAGTGATGACTTTGACAAAGCTAGCATAAATCAGGTGATGTAAGAGAATTTGAAGAAAAGTAATAAGTTTTGAGAAGTGCTGGAGAAGGTTAAGGTGTTGGAAGAGAAGATAAGTGAAGTTGATGGAAAGGTTATAAAGTTGGAGAAGGAGAAAGTTAGTTTGTAAGCTAGGATAGTTGTGCTAGGGATCGAGAAAAAGGAGCTGGAGACCCGGAAAGAGGATCATGGTCTTGAGATGTTCGTTGCTGATTTTGAGAGAGCTGTGCTGCTGTGGAGCAAGTGAAGTTTCTGGCTCCGGATGGACTTGACTGTTATGGACTCATGCAAGGTTGTGGTTAATGGAGAATTGATAGAAGATGAGGATCAATATAAGGAGGGGGAGGGCGAGAATCCTGATGCACCATGAAGGCAGATTGTAAAAGAATATGACTAGTAATGGTATTATGTTATTTTTATTTTGCTTGTGTTGGTGTTTTGGAGAACTGATGGCTTGAGTATAACTCAACCAAAATACTATTTAATTATTAATTTGCTTGTACTTAGCTTGGATTTTTAAACGTAAGAAAGTATTATGTAGCCCAACGTTTGGTATGTGTTTGAAAAAATTTGTTTTGTATTTTGAATAATTGTGTTGGTAATTTGTTGCGAATGCGTTTGCATATATAAACTTGTTATATGTTTGTGATTATCGTTCATGATATTGGTAACTATTTGTGTAAGTTTAGGAATATGAAAGTGGTTGATCGATTCTTATGCAAAAGTTTGTACTATTCGAAGACATCGTGGGATGTTGGGTGTTGATATAAATCGGTTAATGAATTTTCCATGTAAAGAGCTTTGCTTGAATAAGGAATTATATTGTTAAAAAATGAGAAGAACTTTCACATTTTGAAGATGTAGGGAGTGTGCCTTGTTAAAATCTCTCCAGCAAAACCCAACTTAGGGGCAAAACCTAGTAGTAGGAAAAAGAATACATCACCAGTCTCGACTTATAGACTTAGCTATAGTAGAGTTTTAGAGACGAGATATTCCAAGTACTTGAAAGGTTACTACCTTCTAATGTTTGAATTTCGTATGCTCCTTGGCCGAGGACCTTTGATACTCGAAAAAGGCCTTCCCAATTGGAGCTTAGTTTTCCATGTCCTGATGGTTTGCGTGCTTCTTTTGTTTTTCTCAGAACGAGGTCTCCTTCTTGGAATGACCTTAGTTTAATTCTCTTGTTGTATTTCTGAACTATAGCAAGTTGAGTTGTGTGTTGTTGGATTAACGCTTTGTCACGGTTTACTTTGATTAGGTTGAGTTTGGTTGCTCTTAGCTCTGTATTTTCTTCGTCCTTGATGCTTTAAGTTCGACTAGACTGGAGAGATACTTCAACTGGTAATATGGCATCACAACCATATACTAGTCGGAAAGGAGTCTCTTTTGTTGATGATTGTTCTGTCGTGTTATAGCTCCACAGGGCTTCTGGCATGAGCTCGGTCCATTGTCCTTTAGAATTTTTGAGTTTTTTTAAGTGCCTGCAATATGACCTTATTGGCAGTCTCAGCTAAATCATTAGTTTATGGGTGTTCTACAGATGAAAATTGATTAATGATTCTAAAATTTTGTAAAAAAAATTGTGAATTTTTTATCTATAAATTGTCTGCCGTTGTCAGTTATAATGTAGTGAGGTATACCAAATCAACATAGTATGTGTTTCCACACAAAAGATATCATTTTTTCAGAATTAATTTTTGTTAAAGGTATAACCTATAGCGACAATTAAGAATTTAACTTGACCTAGAGGTGGTGGAAAAGGATTGAGGATATCTAGGCCCACTTACTGAAGGACCAGCTTACCTCTGATGTGTGCAATTACTCGACTGGGTTGTGAATGATTGGTGCATGTCGTTAGCAATGATCCTAATATTTGCCTTGTTCATGCAGTCTATTTGTAGTGTAAGTCAATAGTACCCTGCTCTTAGTATTTTAGAGGTCAGGCTCATTCCTCCTATGTGTGTGCCATAACCACCTTCATGGCCTTCGTCCATGGCTAGGTTGGTGTCTTCTGTGTTTAGACATTTTAATAATAGTCTTGTAAAACCTCGTCTATATAACTCGGTTCCGATCATGGTATAGAAGTTAGATCTTCATTTGAATTGCCTCTCGTCTTGGATGCTCTCAGGTATGCTTGCTATTTGTAGATATTACATGAATTGTCTTCGTCAATCTTATTCCTGTAAAATACTCATCACACTTGTTAGCATGACACTGGGTTCATCCAGTGTTAATTGTGATAAGCTCGGCTGATGGATTATACTTCTGGTAGTTGCTAGTTTAGATAGAACATTAGTTTGGCTGTTTTGCTCTCAAGGTATGTGGGAGATTTCAAATTTCAGAAAACAAGTGGTGAGATTGTTGACAATAGAATTATATTTTTCTAATAATGTATCTCTTACCTGGAAATTACCTGTTACTTGTTGTACGACCAATAAGGAATCACATTTAACATTGATGTGTGTTATTCCAAGAGTATTAGCTAATCTGAGACCAGCTATAAGTGCTTCATATTCTGCTTGGTTATTGCTGGCATGAAAAGTGAATTGTAGAGATTGTTCTATGGTCATTTCTTTGCCATTTTCAAGTAATATTCCAGCTCAAGAGCCTTTTATGTTTGAAGCTCTGTCGACGTCTGACATCCATACCTCCTCACATGATGCGAGTTTATCGAGTGTGAGTTCTGCTATGTGACTTGATAGCTCCTCGTACTTGATATTAGATGTCATATTATGAGAGCTTTATAGACAATATTAATCATCCAGCAAGCTCAAGTCGTGTTAGGATTTGTCTAAGGGGGTGCATTGTCCGAACTATGATGGTGTGTCTTTGAAAATAGTATCGCAGACGTCTCGCTATTGTGACAAGAGCCAGGGCTAATTGTTCTAGCCTTGAGTACCCGAGTTCGACATTTTGTAAAGATCTGTTGACGAGGTATAATGGCTATTGTTGCTTACTTATCTCTGTTATTAAAATAGAGCTAATAGCATAGTTAGTGACAGATAAATATAGATAAAGGGGTTTACCAAGTTCTGATTTCTGGAGAATTGGTGGTGAAGATAGTATGGCCTTGAGTTCGGTGAATGATTGTTCACATTCTTCTGACCATATGCTTTTGCTTTCTTAATGTTTTAAAGAAATGGTATAAATGGTCTACTATTCGAGGTAGGAAACATGATAGAAACATCCAATAAGTTGTTGAACTTCTTTGATTGACTTGAGGCTCCTTATTTTCAATATAGGTTGGCATTATTTTAGATTGGCCTCTATACCTCAGCAGGTTAACATGAAACCGAAGAATTTTTTACAGTACACTCCAAAAGCACACGTTAAGTTTCATGTGTATATTCGGAGTTGTTAGTAGATTTCCTTTAGGTCGTTGATGCGATTGTTCTTAGAATTTGTCTTTGCTACCATTTCATCGACATATACTTCTATATTTCGTCCGATTTGGTTAGCAAAAATTTTGTCAGTTAGCCTTTGGTAAGTTACACCTGCATTTTTGAGTCCGAACGACATAACCTTATAACAAAAGTTACCATGGTCAGTAATAAAAATGGTCTTATCCTGGTCAGCCGAATATATAAGTATTTGGTTAAAGCCAGAATAAGTATCCATAAAACTTAGACATTTAAAACCAGATGAGCTATCAACTAATTTGTTAATACACGGGAGAGGATATGCGTCTTTTGGACATCCCTTGTTGAGATTAGTGTAGTCCACACACATCCTCCATTTACCATTGTGTTTTTTAACCATGATCACATTTGCTAACCAGGTTGTGAATCTGAGTTCTTTTATAAATCCAACATTGAGTAGTTTCTGAGTCTCTTCTAAGGAGGTTTCCCTCTTGTGCGTACCGAGGTGGTATTTTTTTGAGCTATAGGTCAGATGGATGGGTTGATGGCAAATCTGTGGCAGAGGACATTTGGGTTAATGCTTGACATATCTGCCGGGGTCCAGGCAAATAGGTCAATGTTTTGCTTCAGTAATTTGCTAAGGTATTCTTTTTCTTGCCCCTGTAAAAAATCTCCGATATAGGTATATTTGTCATTATTGATTGTCAGTTTTATTTTTGTTAAGTTGTCTGTGGGCATAGTTCGGTCTTGCTGGTTGGCCCATGGATCCAGGCCGGCCAAGGCTGGCATACTTTCTGAGTTATAGACTGCCTGTACGTATTGCTGGTTGGCTTGTCTTAAAGAATTTGCTTTTAGGCTTGCATTATAGCATTGTCTGGCTTCTTTTTTATCGCCATGAGTGGTGATGATTTTATTGTCTTGTGAATAAAACTTAACACACAAATGTAAAGTGGAAATAATAGCACAAAAATCATTTAAAGAAGGTCTGCCTAGAATGATGTTATATGGGCTTTCGCAGTTTACAACTAAACATTGAATATCTAGGGTTCTACAATTAGGATAATTACTCAATGTTATATGGGCTTTTGCAGTCTACAACTAAACATTTACTAAACATTAGAATGCACTCACCTGAGAAACCTACTAGTTCCTCTGAAGATAGTTGAAAAGCTTTGTCACTTAGTTTCATTTTTCGGTACGTGGAGTAAAACAGCACGTCGGCGCTACTCCCTAGGTCCATTAGAACTTTTTTCACTAGTGGCTCGCCGACTTGTAATGATATGACTACAGGGTCGTCCAGGTTTTTGTCACTTGCTTTGTAGTCTGAAGAACTGAATGTGACGTCTGGTCGTCTGTGTGGGTGGTATAGGTCGGATCGGTTAGTGACTGACATCATGGTTTTGTAGGATATTTTCCTTGCTGAGTTGGTGCTTTCGCCACTTGCAAAAACCACCAAAGATACAGTTTATAATTTGGCAAGGTGGATTAGGGTTATCATCTACCTTCTTCCCTTTATCTCTATGATTGTCGTTTGATTTAGAATGTTGGCCAATGTCCTCTGTATTTTGTCTTTATCCTCGACTGTCAATATATTTGTCTAGCATGCCTTGCCGAGCTAGCTTCTTAAGTATGTATTTTGCTATAGCACAGTCATCTGTGGTGTGTCCATATTTTTTAGGGAAAGTGCAGTACATGGACTTGTCCATGTATCGTTGGTCCTGGTATGTCCCTGCTTTGTTTGGTGGTTTGATCAGCTTAGAGTGTAGGATGTCTTTGATGATGTCCTCTTTTTTAGTATTGAAAGGGGTGTGCGTGTGAAACTTTGGTGTTAGTTTGAATGGTTTTTTATTCGTTTTGTTGCTTAGGTACTTGTTCTTCTTTTCCTCCTCTCTATTAGGGTTAAGCCTCTTTGCTTTCCAAATTTGTCGGAACTCTTCTATTTTAATCTGGCTTGTCGCCTTTTTCCGGAATTCGGCCAACATCTTTGGCTTCGTGACAACTATGGTCTCCTAGAAATTTCTAGGGTAGAGTCCACTCTTCAAGGCATGCAGGTGGGCTTCCAGGTTGAGATTAGGTATTTTCATGATTGCCTTGGCGAACCTCGTCATGTAGTCTTTAAGACTCTCATGTTGAATTTGCTTTATGGTGCTGAGGTAATTCGAGTCGTGCACATAAATCTTTGATGCAGCAAAATTATTGACAAAAAAGATCGGCAACTCATCAAAGCTTGATACAAAACTTACAGGTAAATTAGAAAATCAGATCAAGGCAGCACCATCTAAAAAAGTAAGAAATATTTGACAGATAATTGGATCGGATGCACTATTCATGAACATCATCATGTAAAATTTAGTGACATGTATGTTGGGATCGCCTATTCCTTCATAAGACTTTAGTGTTACTGGTAGGGTGAAATTTTTGGACATCTGAAAGTCCATGATATCTTTCGAAAAAGGATTGGTTTTCTTAATTATCATTTTTGTAGAGGTTGATATTATAGGATTGGCTTTCGATGTGTGTTTGTCTTGATCATCTTTGTTCTTAGTGTTCCTATGTTCTCCTCCCTTACTTTGCCTGTTTTGCTTCTGATGTAATAAATCGACCATTTTTTTATTCTCTGTTCACAGGGATTCGTTGATGGCCAGTAGTTCGGCTTGAGTGAGGGGAGGAGGATGGTTGCTTTGCTCTTTTGCCATAGGTCGTGACCTGCAAAAAATATGCGAAATAAATATTACTGATATCTCTAATGTTCTGCCTTTACTAATCAGAGACATTCTAAGAGAAATAAATATTAGTCTTTGTGGTATTATTCATATGTCCAAAGGCTTCACAAAATTTATCAAAAATCTTTAAGACTTTACTCATTTGCTACGAAGAAGTTTCCAGGAACAAAATTAAATCGTCAGCAAACATTAAATATGAGATTTGAGGTCCATTTCTACCAGCTTTGATAGGAGTCTAATACCATCATCAACTGCCTTAAAAATCAAGTGAGATAATTTATCTATACAAATAACAAAAATATAAAAGGAGATTGCATCCCGATGCCTGATGTATTTCGAAGGGAAGAAATTAGTTGTTCTCTGACCATTCAAATTGATAGAGAGTTGAGAGAAGAAAATACAATGTTTGGTAATATTAGTAAATTGTGAGGGAATACCAAATTTAGAAAGGGTGTTATATGACTTAATATATTTGACTGAATACAATGTTTGGTAATATTAGATAATTTTTATATTTGACTTAATATATTTGACTGAATCATCTAACAATTCGTAATACTATCTTTACATAAAGACATCTTTATAGAAATAGAAAAAAAATGTTTATCTTCATATAAATTAGAGAATATATTAAATATATGACAAAAAAATAAAAGTAACCATATTACATAATTTTTTTAGAAAATTCTTAATAAAATTTGAAAATATTGATACTTATATATATATATATATATATATATATATATATATATATATATATATAAACTTTAGTCACAAATATATATCATTAAATATTAATGTTTTGAAGTTTTAAAACATATGATTTAATTTAAGTCGTTGGGAATGTATTACTACGAGAAGTGTTAGGTAGCCAAAAAATAATGTATAATATAAATATAGTACAGAATAAATGCGAGTCTCATGATAAACGAGTGGAGTACACCTGTTTATCAATAACATACTTATCACTCAACCTTCTTCTCCATACCTGAAGTAATTAATTTTATTTTTAAAATTAATTTCAGTTTCCTCTTAGTCAAATCTTTAAAAATCTCTCATCTACATTTATATCAATTAAAATATAATTCATGTGCAGTTGATTAACATCCAAAAATACTATGAAATTAACCCGAGTGAAAGATCAAGACTTTTCTCCCCATTTCATTCGATCCATAACCCCACAACCGAGAAAAACGAAAAAACGTAGAGAGGAGGAAACCCAGCAGCTTCGTCGTCGGAGCATCGCATAGCGTTATCTCCGACTCCTATAGGTCTGTTATCTAGTTTCATGTTTCGATTAATTGGCATACTCGGGTTTCATTATCTATTGTTGCATGTGGCTAGAGTCAATGTTAATGATGAAAGTTTTGATTTTTATCTCACGATGATGAATTTGGAAAAAGGGAAAAGCTTGTAAAGATGGCGTTTTGGGGGTAGAAATGAATGGAAGGCATTAAAATTTTTTTTTTTTCATTTTCACAAGCAGCCATGATTTGTCTAGTGTGTTATGGTTCCCTGATTTTTTATCTGTTCAACCATGGTTTGAATTACTATTTTGCGTACTTGGTGGTGTGATTTCTTTCAAGTAGTTAATAATATGACAATTATGAAGCAGCCATTTCATTTAAGTTACCTCCATACTTCGAAGGTGTCCACTGTAAAAAAGCCGAGCATCACATAGCCTTGTCTCCGACTCTTATAGGTATGTTATATAGTTTCATGTTTCGATTAATTGGCATATTGGGGCTCCATTATCAGTTGTTGCATGCGGTTGGATTTGATGTTAACAATGAAGGTTTTGGTCTTCATCTCACGTTGATGAGTTTGGAAAAAGGAAAAAACTTGCAAAGATGGCATTTTGTGATAGAGATGAAGGGAAGGCATCAAAAAAATATTTTTTTTTCATTTTGATAAACATCCATGATTTTTAGGATTTCACTAATTTTTTATCTGTTCAACCGTGGATTGATTTGCTATTTTGCGTGCCTGATGTTGTGCTTTCTTTTAAGTTATTAACTGTGTGACAAATGTAAAGTAGCCATTTTGTTCAGGTTGCCTCCATACGTCGAACGTCTCCACTGAAAAAGCAGCGATTGTGTCTCTAGATGATAAAGTTGAGGTGAAAGAATAGAGTAAGAATGAAATCGCTTTCATTCTAGTTACTTCAGGTACCCTTCATTTTTTCTCTTTGTCAATTCTACTATTATACAGACAAAAACTATTAATAAAGTATTTTTTCATGTTTGTCACTTAGATTATGTATCTTTTAATAGTTGACTGATTATGGTAGTTAACGATAGTGGGAGTACATTAGGAGTACTTAAGGTTAGTGGCAAATTATTTTTTTTAGATTTTTGTTTTTATTCATGTAAAGAAAAAAAATACTTCTAGATACGGATGCAATAGAGATATTATATGCCTTGATATTTTTTAGTGTGAATTGCTTTATCTTTGTAAAAATTGCGTTGGAATTTTGCATGGATTAGTACACATTCCTACATAATTGGTGTCTGCTAAGAACTGAACATACATGCATATATGACTATTTAAATAGTGGTATATACTTAAACAAATTAATTCACTCAATTTTGATTAGTTACTTTAGTGAAATGATTATGAGAATGATGGATACGTAGTAAATAATCATACTTTTATATTGAACTAACTTAATTAGTGTGGTTCTCACAACAATCGCAGTAGAAATAGATAATGGGATATGAGGGATGATTATAGTTTCATATGCAAACTCTTGATATCATACTTTTGTTCAAAGTTATTTGCAAGCAAAGTTGTTAGTTCAGGTGGGTATCGAATTTAAAATTTTATAGAGATTAACAGTAAACTCTAAAAAAGTTGGACATGTAAATGGTATTTTGAGGGGCCATTGTGATAGTATAATGATAGAGCAAGATATGTTTCAATCATAGATGTTATACTAAGCAAAGTTGTTAGCGTACTATGCTATTGATAAACATGTTGGTATGTTATGATTAATTTAAGTGGGTTATTTAAGCTTGTGAACAGGTGTTCAAAAAACAAGAAATATGCATGGCTCATACCAGGACCATAAAAGAGACACATAAGAATAACACTCTCGAAAGAGGACCGCAAAATAAAAATTGGTGGACCAAAAAAGGTAAGTTGAATGGTTTGCGGTGAATTAACTATAAATTCGGGATATTGTGTTTTAATAGTAAATGTTAAAACTAACATTCTCCTTCGTTATCACTTTGTGCTGATTATGAATGTTTGTGTAGAAAACACTGGTATCTAGGTGTTTGCCATGTTGCGTGATTTCAGTTATGAAGCAATTAGGTTCAGACACGAGCAGAGAGAAAATAATAGAGGTGCAGAACGTGGGATTTGGCTGGCTGCAATATGTGCCTGAATGGGCTGTCAACCAAGATATAATGGTGGCATTAGCATCATCATATAGTCAGGATGAGAAGTCTTTGATCATCGGAACAAGAAAAATTTTCATATTGGTTCAATCCATTGCGCGGTGTTTTGGACTACCGAACTGTGCTAAGCAATTTTCCAAATAAAATAGAGAAAAAAGGAAAAAAAATTATCCACAATAATCTTGTTGAGTATATGTTTTCGGTAAAATTAGCCATTAAAGATTTGGACTGCATCGACTAATTTTGTATTTGGCAGGGAATAGTTTCAAAATTCCAGAAACACCAGCAGAGCACCAACTTGTTAACAGCTTCACAGGAAAGAAACAAGCATATTTAAAAAGGGATGTTATCACATGCTCGATGCAGTCTGATGCTGATAGAATCAACTTCCGGAGACAGTTCATCATGTTGATAGCGAAGTGTTTGTTCTTTTCCTCGCCGAAAGCCACTGTTTCAGACATACATATACAGGCTGTTATTGATGTATCGAACCCAAGGAAGATATATTAGGCGAGGTACATTTATGATTTTATAATTGAGGGAGTTCTGAGATTTCAGGATGTAGGAAAGAAGACAGTAGATGGATGTATGTTCGCATTACTGGTGAGCCGTATATCCTTAACCTTTGATTTGTTGTTTGTTATTCTATAGTATACGTTGTTTATAGCAATTACCATAACTTTCAGATTATATATCTCCATGCTAACAAGAATGGAGATTTAGGAAGATATAATGGGAGAGAACTGTGGATCAGAGACTGGTCGCTTGCTGATTTGAAGAAGATAGATGAAGCGGAAAGCACATCTCACTCGGTGAGGCATATGATAGATATATAATCTTTTAATAGTGATAAGTGTGAAAGATATGTTAATCAAATCACTTCTTTTAAGCTCTAATGAAAATAAAAATTATACTTTATCCACTGTAGAGGCTTTTAAATTTAATTGGGAAGATGTCTGGATTACCGAAAAAACATAAACTTGTATCAAAGAGAGGATGCATTAGAAAAAAAGAAAGTCTAATAGAAAGACTCGTAAAGAAGCTCCCACGGTAGATGAAAATGAGACCGACATACCGACTAGTCATGCATCACCTGCTAAATTTGATGAAAATCCTTCCAAAAAAAAGGCAATTCAATGATTTTTCAGTTTTGTTACAAAATTTTATTGCTCTAACATGCGTCTTTTTAATAGTAGTCTAGTATAAATATTTTTTAGATTTTGCATCTTTTTAATCATATATAAAGTTTTACCATGTATAGAGTAACTAATTATTTATATAATTTTAGAAGCGTAGACATCCCATGTGTAACACCCTACCACACAGAGCTTTACATCTAGGATGTAAAACAGAGGTGGTGAGGCGCTACGACTTCTAAAGAAAGGACTTATACATACAATATAATGAAAAAGATTTATAACTATGAGCCTTTGAAGAAAGTTAAAATCGAAAACGGTAAAACAAAAAGTGTAACATCCACGACACGTGAACGATAAACGAACAAGATAAGAGAAGCTAATAGAGATATAACCGGAAGAGAGTTCTAAGGTACAAATATCAAAGCTCAAGACTCGGCTCGCGAAGATAAACCAGCTTGAGCAAGCACACACACACACACACACACACACACACACACACACACACACACACACACACATATAGATAAAGGAACCCAAAATATGCCCAAGATACAGAGTTACAGAACCTATTTCTCCAAAACAACCTCTAAGAGAAAGTTAATACATCAAATACATGAGCAGTAGGGATAAAAGTATCTACATATATACATATACCCAAAATAAAGCCCCAAAAATAAGGATCTCTGCTATTAGAAGCTTCCAGCATGCCTCAGCGAGGTGCCTCACGTCCTGCATCTGAAAATCACAAAATATGTATGGGATGAGAACCGAAAGTTCTCAACATGGTAATGGTGCCCACATAACTAACATATAAGGTCCGGAAAAGTCGAAGGCAATCCTAGAACTTCAGACAAAAGATTCAAACCTAAAAATGAAATCTAAAACCATAAATTAAGGAGAGGTACTAAGTTTAAGGATTCCTGATTTTTATCACAGTTCTAACCTAAGTCCCTAAGATCATCGCCTTTTCTCCAATCCTCTGAAACACCAATACACAGACAAACAATGCATACAGAAAAAACACAAGTAGTTTATAATTACAACAAATAGGACATATAGCAGTTAAGCATGAATATTAATTACGCAACCCAAGAACGCAAAACCAAACAAGCCACTCAAATGCATATGATGCATGCCTTTTCTATTGGCGTGAGTTCACGCGTTAGTTACTTTGCCAGAATCCGACACATCTGGTAGCTAACCCAGGTATTGTCTTCTTGAAAATTGGTGGGCAGTACACCACCATGAACCCCACCTGACGGGCGGTATACCACCACGAACCCCGTCATTGCGAGCGGTACACCACCACGAACCTCGCAAGATATTCAATTGGAAAACAACACACACATGTGGGTGGTAAATCACCACGAACCCCCACATAACATTTCAACACTGGGCAAGCGGTAAACCACCACGAACCTTGCCATTTCAAGCTCAAAGCAACGTCATAATCAAATTCATTATAACTTATTCATTCATAATCATTTAAAATCATTTACTAAGACCAGATTCATCATTTACATATCACATTACACCCTTCTCATTCGTAATTTACCACCTCTCAAACTTTTTTCATCTCCAAGTTACTACTTCTCCCTACTTTATACTCACCATTTAACATACAATTGAGGTTTAGGGGCTAAAAGAGTGAAAATAGAGGTTTAGAAGTTCAAATCATGTTTAAAATCACAAAATACATGTTGCTGTAACTTAAGAAAATTCAGTTTTTGTACCCAATTTTCGACGTCCATAACTTCCTCTACAAAATTCCGTTTTCCATAAAACTTATACCATTTTAAATTTCTTAATACCATCTTTTATTTGAAATAAATTTCATTTCAATCCAAAATTTGAGGCTCCAGTTATGGACCGCCAAAGTTCGTTAAAATCAAGTTTTTCACAAAAATTCACAAGGGTTTCTAAACTTTCATTTTCACAACGTTTCAATTCCAACCATTTTAAAACTTACCAAACCACATCAAACCAATTTACAACTATAATCACTTCCACCCAATAATTCATTCTCAACCACACTATAATCCATACCAACAACCCACATATACATATATATACATCATCAACACCATCAACTTCCTCATACCAAATGACAACCAACTAAACCAATTCACATTCAATCCAACACAATATACTACAAAATACATCACCATCATTACCATTAACATAACATCATAATTGTCATTGTTCAACACACACTTAAAGTCAATTCTCAACATTTCCAACAACCCAAAATCATGCAACACAAATCACCAATACCATCATTCATCACCCAAATTCAAGATAACGCAATATTTACTTTTAGGTCACTAACCACTAATCATACCTACATGCTTCAACCTATCTTATGGTTATCTAGCCTATATTTTCACAAGACATTATATTTTAGTTACGAGAAACCAAAATCATACTTTGGCAAATTTTCCGATAACCCCGGAACACCTCTCTTATATACCACCACCCAAGCTTTGAAATTCCAGCACCTCTTCAAGCAAAACCCAGCCTCCAAAGCTTGATCACAAGCTTCTAAATCCTCAAATCGACTCCAATCAACAACCAATTTTAATCTAACAACACAATTACCACCACAATCAATGTAAAACTCACTAACTCAACATTTCAAAAGGGTTTGAGGGTGCTTACCTGACCCACAACTCCAGTGAGCTAAACCCGACAATACCCGCAAGTTAATTCAAACCTAAACACCGAAATTAAACAATTTTTAATATTTTTGTTCATCATTTTCAAAATTTAGGGAGGAAGAAACTGAAACTAAAAAGCAGATTTCATACCTAAAAAATGACTGGATTTTGTAGAGCTTGATGCTGCGGTCACATGGCCGCAAACGGTGTGACGATCGAAGCTCGGAGCTCGGAGCGAGAAGTTATGTGAGATCAAATATTGAATGAGGGTTTTGGAAATGGAAGAGTGTTCTTCCTCCCCTGCTGAAATGTTTCAGCGTTTCATGCACGTATGGAGGAGAGAATGGGCTGTGTCCATTTAATTAAGTGGAGTGGAGTCGGGCTTGGGCCCAATAAGGGCCCGATTTATTCGATTTGGCCTGTTCGATCCAATTTTGAGCCAAATTCTTTAAAATTAGTGTCAAAATTCTTATTTTAATTAGATCTACCTTATTAAACTATAAAATTCTATTTTCTAATTTTTTTAATTAGTAATTAAATTATTAGCTAATTGTTTACTAATTTTGTGAGTTTTACACCATAGTGGTTGACACCTACAAAAGACCCGAATGGCATGTCGTACCTAAACAATGGAAATATAAAAACATGTGTAAACTCCAAATGCCTTAGCTAAAAAAAATCTAATTAAGTCGAACAAAAAAATAATAATTTGGTACCTATTAGTCTTGTAAGTAGTGTCAAACGTCACGGCATCACCAAAATATTCCCATGCAGCTCTACACCGAGCATCGGCCTAAAACACATTTCTAATGCTATGGTTTTCGTCCACATCTATTTCAAAGAAAAAGTTTGGATTGAGCTCCTTCATCCATGAGAAGTGCTTAAGTAACTCTTTTGGATCCGTCTCATCCTCGGAAATGCGTAAGTGATGACTAATGTAATTTCTAACATCCTTCTCCGTAAAGGTGAGGTTGGCAGGGCCACCGGCGACATTGGCTAGTGCCTAGTATGTCTTACTCGGTTTAATGTCAGCTTGGTCGTTTTGCTATATTAGGTCCTTCACATGCATACTTAGCTGACGGTTTGTTGAGAACATTACAGATAGCTTCGGATTAAGCGGGTGTGAGTGGGATACCTCTACCCACGAAATCCTCCACTGTCCTGTCATCTTATCTAATGCCAAATAGCAATGGGCTTTGGGCTTTGTAGTTTGTTGAGGCTACTATTTTTCTTCTCTTGGTTGTTTTTACACGGGATGTGCGGTATTCATCTCTGTTACAAAGCAAAGCCTAATTAACAACTACCCTCTCACCGTTTCTAGTCTCTCAGCCGGTGGTTCTTATTTTGATGACAAAATAAGTCCTAGCCGCATATCGGTAATAATATGCACGCGTATCTTCTAATGTACCGAAGCACATTCCCTTCTCGGGCTCTAACTTCTCGTCACCAATAGCTTGGTTTATGACTTGAAAAAAAAAAGAAAAAAAACAAATGAAACTCTACCTAATAGTTAACTATACAAAAGTGACTAATTTCACTATCGAGTATAACAAATAAAATACACTATTGTAATTTTAGGTGCTAATTTCGTTTTATTATGTATGTTAACGTGGATGTTAACTTTGTGTAATTATGGATGTTATTCGTATGAACTTATTGATTGCATAAAGCATGAACTTTACACAAATGTTATGCATATAACTAAAATGTCAAAATTGGCAGTTCACTAAATAGTATAATATAAGTATAACTGAAGATACAATCAGTGTCATACTCGATACAGCGAACATTGTATAATTATGCTGGTGGTTGAAATAATAATAACAATAGAAATAATAATTTATATATAAACATAAAAACATGATATGTCTATTTTAATTTTTTTTTGTCTAATAAAAATTTGTCGATAAATAAAATAAAATGTTCCAATCTTTTAAAAATATAATATAAAAATTTTATAATTTTTTTATGGATTAATGGCTGATCATGATAAAATAATTTTTATATATTTATTTATTTTGAATTTTCTAAAAAAAATTATTGTTATTAAGCAAATTAAAATAAAAAAATCTATAATTTGATAACTAATTAATCATAAGAAAAAGAAATTAAAAGTATGATTAATTATATCAAAAACAACATAAATATTTATTTAAATAAATATTATTTCCTTCGTCCACATATGCCAAAAAAAAAAAATAAATAAACAACATAAACAAAAAGGCCATAATCGACAGGATTTTAGACTAATAAACTATAGTACTTAGTCTTTCTTTCCTGTTGTCTTATTTGTTTATTTTTTCTATTTAACTAAAAAAAAAATAGTGAGTAAAATTAAAAGATTTAAATACTAATTACCAAAAAAAAATTAAATACTAAAAAATACTTCTTATTTTAGAAATCAACATGATATAACTATTTTTAAAAATTAAAAAATATAACAAAAATAATAAATATTTATTTTTCTTTACATAAATAGCAAACAAATAATGATAAAAAAAATGTTAAGCATATAACCAAAGTACTAAAAAATACATAAAAAATAATCTGGGTTATTACCATACCTCATCAGAACTAGTGTAGTTTTCTATATTTTTAGAAATTGATTGACTGACAACAATTTCGTCGAGTGAGTCCGTCTGTTATTCAAATTCTTCAGCACCTTCTGTCATATGAACTGTATTAAGGTCGAAATCAATTGCCATACAAATTACAATGATAAAGACAATTTCTTGTAAAATTTCTTGGCTTATACACAGTGACGAACCCAAAAAATTTATGTTGTGGGGGCAAAATAATTTACATTACTATCAAAAGATATATTAATTTAAATTTAAAAAAATAAAAATACACATTAATTCTTCAAATATAAAAAAAAACCAAAAATTACATATAATAAAATAAAACGAAAGATATTTTTTGAAATATTTTTCTATTAATATTTCTAAAAATAAAAAAATATATATTCTAAATTAGTACATTGATTAATTGACTTTAGAAATTTATAAACAACATAGTTACATATAATAAAATAGAACGAAAGATAAACAAATAAATAATAAGGATCACTAAATTGAGGATAAAATAAAATATATAAATTCATGAAGAGAATAAAAAATTAGATTAATACCTAAATTATAATTGTTTGAATTAAAATTTGCAATTGAAAATATGAAAAAGAGAAACAATACAATTGAAAGATACATAAAGTCATAAAGAGTTATAAAAAAATAGAGAATTTAAAATTTACCTTTTGATGAAGAGGAGATGACCACTAAAAAAGAAATAAAAAAAAGTTAAAAATATAAAACTAAGAAAAGGGTTTAAAAGAATAAAGGAGTGGTGACGGCTGGAATTTGAAAATGGAAGAAGACTAAATTTGATTAAGTTAACTAATAGTCAAGATGATAAAAAAATAAAATAGGTTTGAGACTTTAAATAATTGGGATAAATTTATTTGTAGTGGAATCATTTAAAATTTAAAATGGGGATATATTATATATAATTATATATATTTAAAAAAATAAGAGTGGGGGCAAGTGCCCCCATAACATTACATAGGTCTGCTTATACACTGTTGTGCTTGTAACGATGTTATTCTTGTGATTTTTGAATGAAGATGATTGAATTAACATAAGGTATATATTAGGGTAGGTTTTATGTTTCGTATCTCTAATAATTGATGATAAATACCATATCGGACAAAGAATTAATTGCAATTATTTAATATAATTGATATTATAATTACCGTTCTTAATTATAATTATTATTAATTTTTATTGTATTCTTATATATAAAAATTAAATTATAAAAAGGAATATTAAGTATTGATTATAAGAATGATAATTTAAAAGAATATTATTTTATAATTAATATCATTAATAAGTAAATTTGATAAAAATATGATAAATAAAATAATAAAAAAGTGGAATAAAAAATAAAATTGTTTTTAAATGATCTAAATAAAATAAATTATAAAAAATTTTAACTAATTATAATTAAATAATTTTTGTTATCAAACTTTTTTCATTACTTATTAGTACCTTTTTCCGAAATAAATGATAAGTGTCCCCCTATTGTGGATCATTAATGCTTTGTTTGGATATAGAAAAGAAAGTGGAAGGAAAGAAAATGGGAGGAAAGAAAATGAGTGGAAAGAAAATAGAAAGAAAAGTAAAGTTATTTGTATATTGTTTGGATTAAGAGAAAATAGATGGAAAGAAAATAGAAAGAAATTTTTTTTTTGTTTAAATGAAAAGAAAAGTAAAAAGAAAAAAATTATAATAGTATAAAATTACATTAATACCCTTATATATATTATATGTAAATGATAATATATTAATATATTTAAATTATTTTTTTAATAAAAAAAGTGTTTTTAATTATATTTTAGAATTTTAATGTATTATTATTATAAACAATAATATTTTTTAAATTTATTTTTTTATTTTTTATTCAATATTATAAATTTTGTTTTTAATTTTAATAATGGGCATGTTAGTAATTTTGCTTTTACTTTGAAACCCTCAGTTTTCTTCGCAAGTTGGGGAAAGAAAACTTGGATGTGGGGCTACGTTACTATTTTTCTTTTCCATCCAATTTCTCTGATCCAATCAAGGGAAAATTCCATTTTCCTTCAATTTTCCTTCCTTCAGTTTTCTTTTCTTCTAATTTCCATTGATCCAAACATAGTGTAAACGTCTTTTGAAGTTTTAATTCGAAAAAGAAAAGTATTACTAAGTCATCGTTCATGGTCATTGTCTCATAAACCTGTTACATAAAGACACCAAGAACAAGAAGAAATCCTGTCATCGTCATTATATTACATTAAATGATTAAGTGCCATTAATTTGTTAAAAAAATATTTATTTCAGTAGCGTATTTTAACAATTTTTTAAAAATAAAAATAAAATTATTAAAATTTTTTGTTAAAAACTATAATTTATAATTTTAAAAAAAATCTTTTTATTTAAAAAATATTTTAATATAATAAATAAAAATATATTTTTAATTTATTACATAAACTTGTGCACAAATTTTTTATTTTAAAAAGGAAAACTGTTAGAAAAAATAAGCATCCGTGGAATCGAACCCCGGTCAGTACCGTGGGAGGGTACTATGATACCACTACACCACATGCGCTCTGATATTACAATGCCCGGATGCATTTTTTCAATTGTCAAAGAAATTGAAATGATAGTGTAAAAGTCATCCAGTTAAAAAAAAATACTGTTGTACACTAAAATTAATCACTAATATATTTATGTATAAATATATGTATGATTTAATTTATTTTTAATATGTATTTATATTTTAATATATATTTTATACTAATAACTAATTTTAGTAGTTGATTTTTGTGTACATATAACATGGTTATTTAGTTATTAGATATCTAGAATATCAAATAGACAAATACATTAATTTTATGGGTCCATCTAGTGTACAGATGTGTTTTGATACAGATTTACAGATTTTTGTTTTTTATTGATCTAAAAGTGTATCACTAAAAGTGTTGCTTAAAGAAAAAGTGTTACCCTTAATCGTTAACTTGGCTCTGATACCAATTTTTTAAAATATAATTTCTTTTTCAAAATTATTAACTCTTCATATTTTGCTTCGAATAAGTTTATAATTTGTATAGATTTGGTTGGTGGTACTTTATAATTTGTAATTTCATAATCAAAAGTATTGAGCATTTCTACTATTACTAATTCTGATTTCATTTTTATAGTTTTTCAATCTTGTTTTAGTTTATAATATTCTTTTTTGCATTGATTATTGTATATAAAATCTTTTATCTGTTTGTCTTTTTCTTTAATATAATTTTTCAAATCCTCCAAAACTTCTTTTAGTTCTACACTTTCTGTTGTTTCTAAATATCTTTTTAAATTTTCAACTTCATTCTCCATTTTTTTTTTCAATAGCTTTAATTCTTTTAAGTCATAATTTGGTGTTCCAGGCATTTATAAATTTTTTAAGTTTAGCTCCAACTTGTTTATATTTGTTCTTATTTCTATCCTTTTTATTATAAGGTCATTAATTTCGAACTGAAGATTATTTAATTCCCTTTTATACTCCTTTATTTTACTTTTTAATTTTTTTGCCCTTTTTCTTTTTATTTTGTTTTCTGGTCTTTCAATCTTTGTATACTTCATTATTTATCTTAGAATTTCTACAAATTCTATCATCGATTCATCACTATTTTCTAGAGATTCTATTAATTTTTCTAACTCTTTAACTTCTCCTTTCAATTTGTCATAGATTATTTTTAGAGCTTCAAATGTTCTTTGATTTATTTTAGAAAACTGTAAATAATTCAACCGATTTTCTCTTGCAAAGAGCTCTTGTTTCTTGTCTTGATAGGTTACATATATTTTCTCTTTATTTATTGTCATAACTTAGTGTTTAGGGTTTCATTTAATTTTTTGACCTTTTTTGTTAATTCTTTTATTTCAGAATTTTCTTCTTTAATCTTTAACTTGGATAAACTTAAAGGGCTATTAATTTTGGATTCTCTTATTTGAAAATTCGATGAAACTAATTTTCCTGATTGGTTCTTTTAGTAAAAGAACTGGGTTTTCAAAAGCTTTATATTTTGGTATTTCTGTTTTTACAATTTTCTGAAATAATTCATCGACATAAATTCTTTCTCTGTTTTTAAATATTATACTATGATGGCTATTTGTTAAAGCATAATTTATTGCATATGTAATTGAAAATGGTTCATCGTCTTGTTCCATTAGATTCTTTCTGTGAAATTTATAAGCCAAACTTATAGATCTTCCAAGATTTTCAGTTGATAAAGGTATAGCATATCCAAGATGGGCATTGAATTTAACATTTACGTTTGCCAAGTTTCCATGAACAATTCCAATTATTTGATCTATTGAGTCATCAGTAATTCTTTTGTCACAGATTGCTAAGCTTATTGGTGAATTAATTCCTTTCATATATGTAGATTTGATTAAGACTTGTATAGTACTAATATGAATCCATCCAATTTTAGATCTTTTTTGTTGATCCTTAATTTTCTCAATCTGTTTACTCAATTCTTCATCATTTATCAAAGCTATTTCAAGTTCTCCATTGGCAGATTTTATCTTTATAGGGGCTTCAAGTTGAATTTTTCCATAGTATATTATATTTTTTCTATTAAAAACTTCTTTTAAAAGATTTTGTTTATTAAAATTTTCATTTGATTTGAGATTTAATTCTGTTTTTAGAACAGCCTGTTTTTCATTATCTAATAAGGCAGATAATCTATAATAATCAGATTCTTCCGTTAATTCTAAACTTTCTAAATAATTCATAACTATGAGATTAAGATAAAGGCGTACCTTTCTGGAAAAAACTTCCTTTATTTAGAATATTTTACATAAGATATTTTTATCTCCAGAGGGGAGATTGTAGATACTAACTCCAGAGGGGAGTTTAGAATTGGTTTTTCCTAAGAGAATTCTTCTTCAAACTATAGAATCGCCTCGGCCGCTTCCTCCTTGCTCTCCTAGCATATGAGTACTCTTAGCTTTCTGCTTTCTATTGTTTGATGCTCTCTTCAATTGCCTAAGTAACCTATTTATAATGGTTGGGTCTGATGGACAATTCCCATCCTTACCCTTCTTATGACGTCATTGCTTACGTCATTGTTTATTATCTTGCACCAGCTACATTGTTGGTGCTCTATGACCTAAGCGCTTATGTCACTATGCAATAATGTTGAGAGATACTTCAAATGTGCTATCCTCCTCTTTCATCATGTGACCTTCAGATGCGTTGTCTTCTTCCTTTATCATGTGGGCTGATTCCGTTTCATTATTGCTTTCTTCAGATAACTCTGAGACACATAGCTGGCACTTGGTGTCTTCTCTGTCTTTTATCAAATAGCAGAGATTCCTCTTTATCCCTTCAGGGAGCTTTTCTAAGAGTCCAGATAAGTTGTAGAATGCTGATTCAAATTCCACTAAGAGTCTCATCTCTCTTTCTTCAATTTCATTCCTTTTACTGGACACAAGCAAAGTATTTCTGCTTTTATAATTGATTCTTGTGTGAGATTCCTTTGTTATCTTTTGAGTTCTTTCGAAGACCCTTGCTAGTATGCTGGCTAGTCTTCCTTCATGACTGTAGATTGTTAAATCTTGAACTTGATCAATTGGTTGAAAATTTCCTGGAAAGACGGACATGAATATTACTTGGTGTGCTGGAACCAAGCATTCTTCTTCTTCATTAAAAATAGGTTGACTGTTCGTAAATTTTAGGGATATATCCCTTGGATTTACGTTGTCAATCATATTTTTAAATCTCTTTACTGCATCAACGAATCCTGCAGGAAACTCACTAATAATTTTCAAATCATTAAAAATTAAAATTGTATCAATTAATCCATACTGGAAAAACTGATAGGTGTCAGATGGGGAAGCTTCTGAAAATATAACCAGCTTTGTTAACTGTTCTTTGGCAATAGGATAATATCCCAAGATTGCCCTTTTTTCTTCAGTCCAATTTAGGACTATGTTAAGGGTTTCTCTGAGATTTGATCTACAGACCCTTTTCTTTTCCTTGATTTCAGCCCTTGTAGGAATGTTTCTTATTATTCCTGTTCTCTGGGTTTGAATTGGAGCTTTATCTGCTCTTTTTAGGGTTTGCTCTGGATGAAAAGCTTCATATTCCCTGAAAGATTCATTTGCTTCTTCCAGTGTTAAAAACCCTCCTTTATGAATTATCCTTGATTGATGTGTAAATGGTGCTGCTTTTTCCCATGCATCATATACTCCTTTCATGGGGCCATTATAAATTACATAATATTTTTTATCTTGGGTGGATTTTTTGATAATTTCAGCAATTGTTTTATTTTCTGGAATTTTTTCTTCACCTGATTTGTCCACCACGCTTAGCTGGCTGAACTCTGATGTTTTTGGTTGTTGTGTTGATTTCATTGCTTCGATGGCCTTCTTGAGGGATTGGATCTGTGTCCTTATTTGCTGACAATGCTTGTATTTTTCGAGTTCTTGTTCGTATTTCTGAATTTCTTGATCTAATGCGTTGTAGACAAACTCTATTCTCTTGTTAATGTATCTGCAATAACATTTTTGTCACCCTTAATATATTCAATTTTTATTGGATATTGTAACAAAAATAATTGCCATCTTACCAATCGTCCATGATTATAATCAACTTTTAAATTATATCGTATGAAACCTGTTAGGTAACTTGAATCTGTCCTTAATGTAAATTCTCTGGGTAGTAAATCAATTTTCCATTTCTTAAGAGATTTAATGGCTGCTAGAGTTTCCTTTTCATGAGTGGTATATCTCTGTTCTGTTGGAGTAAAAGTCCCTGAAATATACCTGCAAAGTAATTCCTTTGAGGAATATTTAGAATCTAGTGATTCTTTTTCTTGTTCCAAACTTTTTATAGTTTTATTAGCTTTTAGACATCCTGACCAAGTTATGTCTGAAGCATCTGTTTCTACTATTAAGTAGTCATTTTCTTCTGGAATATAAAGTTCTGGAAGTTTTTCACATAATTCTTTAATCCTTTGAATTTGCATACTGTCTTTTTCATCCCATTTCCATTCTTTTTTAGTACTTATTTTTGGAAATAAGCTTTTAGTGTATTCTGTTATGTTCTTTAAAAATCCTTGATCAGAAATATTATTTATACACCCTAAAAATCTTTGTAATTGTTTTCTATCTTCTATTTTATTAGGAAATAAATTTACCTTTTCTAGGACATTTGGCTGCAGTTTCAGCTTTCCTTGAGTGGATAGAATTAACCCAAGAAACTCTATTTCTTGTTTTGCTATTCTTGCTTTCTTTTTGCTAAGAACTAATCCTTTTTCTTTACATCTTTCTAAAACTATTAATAATTTTTGAAGATGATCTTCTTTATCCTGTTTTGTAAAAATTAGTATATCATCAATGTACACTAAAACAAATTCATTTAACTCTTTTAGATTTTCTTCCATAAATCTTTGATAAATACCTGGGGCTTGTTTTAATCCGAATGGTAATACATTCCATTCATAGAGCAATACACTTGTTGATTCTTTTGTTGGGCAAGTAAAAGCAGTTAATTTCTTTGTTTCTTCGTCTAAACGAAGTTGTCAATACCCTGATTTTGCATCAAGAGATGAAAACCAAGTTGCTCCTTTGATTTTTTCTAAAATAGAATCTTTTCTTGGAAGTTTGTGAGCATCACCAATAGTTGCTTCATTCATCTTCTTATAGTTAATAACCATTCTTTGTTTTTCCCTTTTAATTTCATTATTGTTTTCGACATAAAAGGCTGGAGCCGCATGAGGACTTTTACTTAATCTTATAATTCCTTTTTCCAACAGATCTCTACATTCTAATGAAAATTCTTCTCTATCTCTTGCGGAATAAGGAATTTTATTTGGAACATTTATCTCTTTTGTAGGATCTTTTAATTTAATACTTACTAATTCGTTATTTGTATTTTTAATATCGAAAGGATTTTCAGCACAAATTTCATCCAAAAGTTCTTCTATCTTTATTTCAAGATTATTTTTTGGGATATTTATCTGAAAGTATAGATTTAAATAACATGTCTCTAATATAGAGAATATTTTAAATTTTAAGATCTTATCTATAGTAGTAGTCGGTATTTTTATTCGTTTTGATTTTTGATTTATTGAAGAATCGTGTGGAGCTTTTAAAACTATATATGTTAATTCTTGAATGAATGGATGATATAGCTTTAAAAAGTTATTTCCTACGATAAAATCCATTCCAGAATCTAACATATATATTGATGGAACAATGAACCTATAATTTTGAATAAAAATTTTAACCATCTCTGCTTTTTGGTCAATTTTATGTATTGATTTGTCAGCTATTCTAACTCTTAATGGTTTCTTTAATTTTTTCCAATCAAGTTTTATATTTGAACTAGCAAAGCATTGTGTTGCTCCAGAATCTATGAAAACATTTATAAACTTTTCTGTTATTTTTATAGTAATAAATGTAGCATTATTACTCAGTCTCTGAGTCTGTTTCCGAGACATATTCAAAAATATAGTCTAAGTTGTCATCAGATTCTTCTAATGGTTCCATGAAACAAGACTTAGCAATTTCTATTTGTTTAGTAAGATCCTTTTTATCCTTCTTTTTCGGGCATTCATTTGCATAGTGTCCTTCTTCTTGGCAATACCAACATTTACAATTTTCTTTTTTATTCGGGCAATAGTTATTTTTTTGTCTTTTATTTTTATTGTTATTTTCCTTTCTAAAATATCTCTTTTTTCTCCAGTTTGGATAGTATTTTCTTTTTCTAAATTGATATTTTCTTTTTCTTTGAAAATTTTTATTAAGACCATATTTTTGAGGTATCTCCTCATTATCCTGACAGCAAATTCTAATTATATTTGCAAATCTTTTTTGAGTTGCTTCTTGCATACAACGTTCTTTTATTTCCTCTCTTATTGCAGAGGTTACTCCACCAAAATTATTTTCAATTGTTCCTCTATTTATTTCTCTTATAAATCTTCCCATTATAAATTCATTAGTAGGATATGGAAGTTTTGTTATATACATACTAAGATAATGATTTTTATCTTCTTCTTTTAATTTGTAATAATGTATTCTATATTCACATATATAAGACTCCACATTACATAAATCATATATCTGAATATTAGCTAAATGATTTTTTGCTTCTTGATATTCTTTATTATAAACTTCTTATCTATGATCTATAATATTTTTTCCAAAAAATTCTTTATATAGAATCATCATTCTATATAATATCTTATCATAAGCTGATGTTTTTGTTTCTAATTCTTCTATTATTTGGTTTTCTATTGATGTCATATAATCTCTTATAGTTCCTTTAGTATGAAACCCTATGTAATTTCAAATGTCTCTTCCAGACAATTCACTAAGTTTTGGATTAGTAAAGGCTTCTAATAAGAAGGAATTCAACCAGTTTTCGAAAATTTCTTTTTCATTCTTTTTACAGTCTAAATTGAGCATTCTATCTCCTTCCATTTCCTGGATTTTAGGGATGTATTTTGATGGTATTTTTGTATATTTTGAATCTTTATTTATAAAGCCTTTTTTAAAGGCATAATTATCAAAACATGTTTCCATTTAAATTGAGATTGATTATCCTTAGATGTTCCAGCTTCATTTTTTACTTGTATTGGAATTGCTGGTTCTTCGTCACTTGAGTAATCTAGGATGTGTTCTTCATTTTCTATATTTTCAGAATTTACTAATTCTTCTTCTATTTGAAATCCTTGTTCCATAACATTATTTTCTTGAGCCATTTTTAATTGTTTAAAAAGCATTGTAACTTCTTCTAATTTTTCTTCAATATTCATAATTTTAGTGGTGGTTTTACTTTTAAATTTGTTATGTTAATTATATTTTGAAATTTTTCTTCTTTGGGATTCTCTTTTTTCTTATTTCTTTGAAATTTTATGGATACTAATATTTCTTCAAGCATATCTACTATAGAATTTAATTGTGGGTTGAAGGTATGATAAAGATGTGGGGAATCATTTCCATGGTAACATTTTTTTGAAATTCCGTGTGAAAAATAAGTTTTTTTCAGGTTTTTGAAGTCCTTCAATAAAACTTATAGTAAAATAAAGATTTTGAGAAAAATCATTTTGTATTGATTTTAGGAATTCGGTGTCATTACAATTAACATTAGTTAAAATCATTAATTTTTGATCTATTAATTTTGATAACTTAATTATTTCTTCTCTTAAATCTTCTAATTTACTTTTTTCCATTAGGTGACATTTTTCTTTGTGAAAAATTACGGTTTTGAGTGAAAAGTGTAACTTTAGGATGTGTGATTTAGATTTTGCTATATCTTTAAATCTTTAAATCTATACAGATTTAGATCTGTACCATATAATTTTCTTAATTTTATTTGTTTCGGTATCTTCACCCGCTTTTTAATTACATATTAAGAAAACTGTAGTGCTATCTATTGTTATTGGCTCATTTTGTTTTATCAGGGGTATGAAATTTTGGATGATAGCTAGCAACAAATTGGACTATCTAATTTAGGGATGCCACAAATCGGAGGCTCGATATTGACTCAAATCGGAGGGTTAAATTTAAGTCAATCCACCGACCAAATTTAAATTTACAAAAATTGAATAGTAGAGATTTGAACCATAAAATTTAGCCTCGATTTTGTGGCTTAGACCAATCAGACAGACAAAGTGAAAAGCAGAAAAAATCGGACGGTGGAGAGGAGCACACTAAAATCGGACCCTCAGTTTTAAGGTGCACAACACGTGTCGTACATGCAGCCGTTCTGATCGGTGAGAGGCTTCTCTTCTCTTTCTTGTATCCCTCCTCAATGCTGAACTAAACTTTTACTTTCGTAGTTTTATTCCCTTTTTCATCTTTTGCACAGCAAGTACCTTTATAAACCACCATTTTATTAACCAAAATTTCACAATTTCTAAAAAAAAAATTAAAGAAATTGATTATCCTGAATTCTACATTATTAACTATTTCAATCAATTATATTATGTAAGTATTTATTTTATTTTTTCTTAATTTAAATATTAATATAGTAATTTTGTATATTTAATGATGTTTATAGATTAAATGGTAGTATTAAAATAATATTTTAGGTAGATATAAAATTAGTTATATATATATATATATATATATATATATATATATATATATATATATAGTTAGTTAGTTAGTTAGTTTATATTAAAAATAATATTTTGTGGGTGCAGAATAAAGTTAACATTTGCATAATGAGTAGATTAATTCTATAAATTTATTAAATGTATTTGTTTAAACATAATAGTAATTAGTACTGAGTTTATTGGTTAATTTTATTGATAATACATAGTAGAGAGAATATTTATTAGCTTTTGTTTAGCGTTAGTGTTTAATAATTTAAGAAAAAAATCTTAAACAGTCCCTAACAATTATTTCAAAAGACAATGAGATCTTTAACAAAAAAAATATCTAACTCGATTCCTGAGCTTTACTTTTATGGAATTGATTAGCTATTGTGTCAGTGTTCTTTTTTTTTTTTTTACAAAGACTAATCAATCCTATAAAAATAAATTCAGGAGCCGGATTGGATATTTTTTTGTTAAAGACTTTATAATCCTTTCGAAGTAATTATTAAGAATTAAGTTGGGTATTCACTCATAATTTAATTAAACAACGTTACTAAATTAATTAATACAATTTAATTTGAGATTTGTGAACAATTTGATTAATTATTTTAGAGTTGCACCGAAGACCAATAATTATAGAGAAAATTATATCAAAATGATTTGAAATTTAAAAGACGGATTATACTTAAATAATCGAATTGCCATTAAGAAGTACATAAAATGTCATAGATTACTCTTGTTTGGATTAATATTATTTGCTGATAAATCTGGCTCAGCACTTCATTGGAAATTTATACTATTATTTCATGATTTTTTTTGGATTTAGGGTTTAGAGTCTAACACACTTGTACAAAATATTGTGTAAGGTGTCTCACTTTAACTGCTGAAAGATTGATGATCCACTGAATATCGTGTAAATATGTATTTATATTTACGTAAATATATTCTATACATGTTTACAACACAAAATACAAAATATATTTTTTTATATAAATGTAAAAGTTATACGATCATATAATATATATTTATCTAAACATATAAGTATAGAATATGATATATAATTAAATATATAGATATATACAATATGTACATTTTTAATTTTAAATATATATAGCATAGATAAATTAGGATTAAATACAATTTTGGCTCTTATGGTATATACCAAAAATTTTTGTCTCCAACCTTTTTTTGCATATAAAATTGTCCTTAAAATTTAACTTAGTTTTAAAATCGTTTTTATTTTAGGGACCAAAATCGATGGAGGTAACGGCAGAAGCGGAGACAGAAATAGATCGTGGACAGTTTTTTTTTTTTCTTTTTTCCTTCCTTCTTCTTCTTCTTCCTTTGAGCAGAAACACTCTCTTTCTCTTATTTTTTTTGTGATCACTATGCAACTTCAAGTGTTAGAATATCAAGAGGCATAATTAGCATTTACTGTACTCTGAACTCAGGTTTTCATTTCATGATACTACCCTCAAATTTAAGAGTTCATCCTAATCTTCAGGTTGAATAAGGACTTTGCCACGTTGATATATCAGAGAGAAGATCACGCAGTTGATCAATAAGTATCTTTAGGTGCATGTTCTTGTTGGCAAGCTCCTATATTAACGAACAGATATTCAAATGTTAAACACAATAAATATAATTTGAAAAACAAAATAGCTTGTTTCAGCAAGCTAAATTTAATAACCCAATTAAGTTGTTTCAGCAGTATTAACCAGTTAGATTGGCAAGCCCCTAGAAGAATAAAATAGCTTCCAGTAAACTTAGCTGACATAACATGGATCCCCCAAAGTGACAATTTCAATGTTCAGGAGTTGAAATATTTATCATAAAAATAGATCAAAGTTTATAGAAACGTATAAAAACTTCGCTGCAACTTACCTTTCTTAGAGAAGAGGCTCGCTCCTCCAATTTCTCAATTTCCATATCATCCAATTCCATTGGACTATCAGTTGAACCAGTGTCAAATGATTTTGCCTGTAATACCGACCTATTTAGTTTGATGGGAAAAGAGAAAAAGACATCCCTAGACAAAAAGTTGTAAAGTTCACAATAAAGAATATGCAAGTTTGCATGCCAATATCCTTTAAACTTCATTTCACACTGCATGGTTCAAATTGCGGCAGATGACATGATAATATACAAGAAACAAGTTCAGTGAAGGTGATATATTATAGTTCTACAACTATGGTTCTGTTGTTTTATCCTTTAGTAAGATCACTATCACACCATTGTTTATCATAGTCATGGAACAAATTATATATAAAACACATGAATGCATAAGTTTGAAACTCTTGTGAGAAAATATTTGAAACCACTCAATGATTAACTAACTTGATATCATATGAATATTTCATACACTTAGAATTAACTAACCACTTTACTTGAGATAATCATTCGTTAATCCTTCAGCCAGATGGATCATTTTCAGTACTCTATGAACAACAATTACCATAGTATTCTGACAGTTCTAAAATCTTAATCCCTATCCAAACCATGCATGTGCCAAAAATTAAAATATATGGAATAAACAAGAGTTTAATTTATATGCAACTGTCACATACATAAAAATGGTTTGTCTTCAAATTCTGAAAACAAAAAAAAAAATGTACCTTTTGAGAATTGGGAATTGCTTCGAGAACGTTTCGAAGAGAAGCAATAGCGTTCTTATAGCGAAACCTTGCCTCTTCGAGTGCGCCACCAGCGCCAGCTCCTCCACCAACGGCACCACTCTCAGCATGGTGGTTGGAGTTATCGGAGGCAGCATCTCCGGCACCACCGTTGGAAGAGTGAGAAGAAGGACCGTTGTTATGGTGAAGCGGGGAAGCTGAGGAAGCTGCAGACGGAGAAGCAATGGACCACAAAACGGGGTTGCAGAGCTCGTCGTTCATGGAAGATAGGATCTGAAAAGCGTACTCTATGGTTTCTTCGAGGTACTTCTGGCCTTCCATTGCAAGCTCCTGTGTCGTTCTGGAACTGCTTGAACCTGAAACGATGCCGTTTACTACTGATTGCTCTTCCATTTTAGTTGCTGCTGAGTTCAATCGAGTGTCTTGGATTGTTGATAGTGGGAAATTGTAAAACCCTAACCCTAATTTGGAGAAAAGGAAGTGAAGATTGAAAATCAGAGACAGAGGGATTCGAACCTGTTCGGATGAAACCCAGTAGAATTCAAGTTAGAGAAAGTATAGGGAGCCAATGGCCTAAGCGTACAATGTGTACAATTGAGGTTTAGAAAGTATCAGAGATATGACCATTAGTGTTACATTATTCTATCAGGTTACGCTTTTGAAATGAGTGGTTTCATGACATGGTATTAGAGTTCTAGATCCAAAAGGTCAAGAATTTGATCCTTGGTGAACCCCAAAATCAGCTTAAGCTTTTTGGATGAGTGGTTTTATGACATAAGATGTTTATTATCCCTAGGTATCCAGATGGTTATTCTGGATAGTATGGGTTATGTTCATTTTATTCATTGACCAAAAATTTAGCTCATTGTACATATTGTATGCATAGGCCATTGGCTCCCTAGCAGTACTCAAACAAGAATTACCCTAAATCAAACAGAACAAAAAATTCAGAATTAAAAAACAAAATCAGAATCAACAACTCAGCCATAGAATCAAGAACAAGCCAATCAAGTGTTCATCCCAAATTAGAATCAATAAGAATACTAAACCAGAAGAAAATTATAACAAAAATAGAAAAGGAAAAAAAATGGCAGATAGAGAATGAAAACTCAGGAAGAAAATCAAGAATAAACCTGCGTCACGGACGACACGGCGGCTGGATTGCGCTGCGCTGTGCTTCACGGAAGGCGACACGGTGGCTGCTGGTACGATAACTGACTCCCGCTACTGTGAAAAAATATGCTAGACGTGCTCAATTGGGTGAAATTTTTGAATTAGATCGTGCCACTTTGAAATCAGATGGTGTTTTTCGTAGCAGTCCAAGGGGTTAGTTTACTTTTGGACATGCTTCGTTTGCTCTTCTTTTTCGGGCACATTTGGCATGGTGCTAGAACTTTGTCCCTTGAAAGAGTGCGTAATAGCTCACTGATCGAGCGCTCTTGCGCCGAAGATGAACGGGGCTAAGCGATCTGCCGAAGCTGTGGGATGTAAAAATGAATCGGTAGGGGAGCGTTCCGCCTTAGAGGAAAGGACCCGCGCGAGCAGTGGTGGACGAAGCGGAAGCGAGAATGTCGGCTTGAGTAACGCAAATGTTGGTGAGAATCCAATGCCTCAAAAACCTAAGGGTTCCTCCGCAAGGTTCGTCCACGGAGGGTGAGTCAGGGCCTAAGATCAGGCCGAAAGGCGTAGTCGATGGACAACAGGTGAATATTCCTGTTGTTGTTTCACTGTGTGGGAGACGACGGAGAGAGAGCGGGTACGAGAAAGGGAGAGGGAGAAGGAGGGGATAAGGCGGAGAAAGGCTCCTTCGTGGCTGCTGCAGTCTGGACTCTGGAGGATGGCAGAGGAGAGTGGAAGACGAGGGTTGAGAGTTCAGAGTAGGGAAAGGTATTGAGGTCTGCGGCGCAAGGTTCTGAAAACCGAACCGGTCATCGAACCGCTCTAGTTACTGATTCGCTGGTTCAACTGGTTGAACCGAAAAAACCGTTTTATAATAAAATAAAAAATAAACACATTAAAACATAATTATAGTCTAATATAAATATAGACTGCACAAGTTAAAGATAGAAAATATTGTCTTAATGTAGCTGAGTCAAAAAAGTAAAACAAATTGATAGTATTGCACAACAAACACAACAGGACCTGAAACAAAAACACAACAGCTGAAACAAAAAAAAATCCAGCATAGAGGAGGGGCAGCAAGTCGGCAGAGATCGAGAGCAGGGACGGTGCAACCAAACAATGAACAGAACTCAAAAAACTTTGAATCAGTAACATAGTGCAAATTCAAGAAACTTTAATAAAATTTAACTATACAAACAGACAATAAAGCAGTGATAGAGTTATAAATCTAATATTTATCATCAAATATAATCAGTGAGCAAAGCCAATCAATCAAGCATTGACTGGGCATTCGAGAAAAAGAAAGAATCAAAAAGAACATTTAAATCACAGCAACAACACAATAACACCAATTGAAACATTTAAAAAGAAAGCAACCAAAAAGAATATCGAAAAATCACCAAGGTTGAAAACAATAATTTGATCTCAACGAATTAAAAACTAAGCTTCCAGGAAAGTGAAGAATACCCAAACCAAAGAACCTTCAATCACAGTTTAAACCAAAATTCAGAATCCCCTCAAATTGAAGCAGCAAGCAACTTGAAAATCAAAGAACCAAAAAATAATTTTCAAATAAAAGATTCAGATCACCAATCCTAACCAGAAATAAAATCAAATTCCAATAACAAAGAAATCTAGAAGCCTAGAACAGAGCAGAGCAGATCCTGAAGAAGAGGGGGAACAACAATAATTAACTAACAATAATTATTCATTCATACCTACACATTACCAGCAATCCAATAACAATACAATAACAATACATACCTAAACATTACCAGCAATCCAATAACAATACAATCCAATCCAATTATTCAATTGAAATAGGCAAACAGGCAATAACAATCCATTCCAATAACAATACAATCCAATCCAATAACAATACAAAGTTCACAGTTCTGAATCAGTAACTTAGTTCAGTTGAAACAGGCAAACAATTATTCAATCAATTATTCAATCACTATATCACTATATCAGTTCACACTTCACACTATATCACTATATCAGTTCACACTATACCTAGAGAACATGCAAGACACTGTGGTTGCGGAGAGGGACAGGGACACCGAGAGACAGAGACAGAGACACCGAGTGACCAACGGAGACAGAGACACCGAGAGACACCGAGGGAGACAGAGCATGCAAGAGTGGTAGAGTAGACGGTGGCTTCGAAGTTTGCGATGGCTGCTGCGCGAGGGAGGCTTCAAAGGTTGCGATGGCTGCTGCGCGATGGAGGGGAAGTGAGCGCGCAGACGGTGGCTGTTCGAAGGAACGACGGCGAGGCGGTGGACGGAGGTGAGGGGCGCTCTGGAGCTCGATGAGATTGAAACGGCGCTTTGGAGTTTGGAATGCTAGATCTGGCACAGGAGGATGCAGTTAGCATAGTTGTCAGAACCGAACCGATAATCGAACCGGTCAGGTCACTGGGTCACTGGGTTATTGGTTCAACCGCTGGATTACTGGTTGAACCGGTTGACCCGGTCCTATATAAATAAAAAATAAAAAATAGCAATCCTAAATTCCCTAATTCCTATTCCCTATTCAGCAAGACAGCAACTTTAAAGGCTTAAATAGTTAAATTCACAGCAACCTCTTAAATAGTTAAATTCACAGCACAAGGCCACAAGCATATTCATAACAGAACAGACAACATAAAAACATTAGTCATAACAGCTACAAATTCATCCATTTTTCAACAAGCATATTCAACACAGAACAAATCAACAGAACAACATTATTCATATTTCATAGTTTCAAGCTTTCAACAAGCATATTCATCCCAGAAATTTCAAGTTTTCACAACAGAATAGAATAACTCCTGATGCATCAGTCAAGAAAGTGCAGAATAGAACAACAGAAAATATTGTGAGAACAAGTTTTCGCAACAGAATAGAACAACTCCAGAAAAGAACATATCCTTATCCTTTCAACTCCAGAACAACAGAAAATATTGATGCATCAGTCAAGGAAGTGCAGAATATATCCTTTCAAGTTTTCACAACAGAATAGAACAAGCATAAGTCATAACAGAAGTGCAGAACAACATTATTCATTATTCATAAGTTTTCAACAAGCATAGAGCAGAACTGCAGAAGTGCAGAACAGAGGAGAACTGGAGAACAACATATTCAACTAACCTATTTGACAGAGCAGAAGAGCGAGGCAACGGCGAGGGCGACGGCGCGGCGAGGGCGAGCCAACGGCGACGGCGATGAGAGATAGGGACGAAGCGGAGCCGCGGGTCTGTACTCTGTTCTGTTCCTTCAGAGTTCAGAATCGGTGTTCGGCGGTGAGACGAAGGAGACGACGGCGGCCGGCTGGCGGCGGTGGCTGGGTGAGTGACACTAACGGAGTGAGGTGAGGTGGTGACGGGAGGGTTCGCCGTTAGGAGATTAGGGTTGGGGAAAAGTGATTTGGGTTTGGGGTACGTAGCGAATAAGAGCACTTCTTTTTTTTTTTAATAAACCAAAACGACGTGTTTTGTAAAATGAAGTTAAAAAAAAAAAAAGCTTCCGAACCGGTCGGTTGACCAAGAACCGCTGCTTTTTCGGTTTTTTTATCAAAACCGGCCGGTTCAATTTGGTTTTCAACGGTTCTCTTTTTTATTCGGTCATATCACTCAACCGGACCGGTTAGGAGTCTGATTCACCTGTTTTACAGTCGAACCGATCGGTTCGGTCTATTTTTATAACTATGGCAGTTAGGGCTTGCTAATTGCCTCAGTGAGTGGAACGATAGCGTTTTGCTGTTCAGCCAAAAAATCGGCGTCGACCAACCGGTTACCGATTGGTTCACCGGTTCAATTTTGATTTTCAGATTTTGCGGTTTTATTGATTGCCCGAATCGTTTTTATGTCTGGTTCACAGTTCGACTAGCCGGTCCGAACCGATTTTCAGAACATTGCTACAGCGTGAGGTGAAGGTGAATGAATGGGCTTCACATTAGGGTTAGGGTAATTTAAATGTTTTATTTATATACCGGTTCGGTTGGTTTGGTTTAAGTTTTCTCAACCAAAACCAAAAACCGAACCGAACCGAACAAAAAACTGCAAAAACAATTTTTTGGTTATTTTAGTTTAGTTATTTTGGTTTTCGATTTTTTTTATTCGGTTCGTCGATTTTGTTCGATTTGGATTGGTTTGAACACCTTTAAATACCACATCAGATGCGCGTTGATATTATAATATCTGGATACTTTTTTAGTTTCCAAAGCAATTGAAATGATAGTGTAAGAATCATTGAATTACAAAAATATTATTTGTACATTAAAATTAGTTATTAATATATTTGTGTATAAATATATGTGTGATTTAATTTATTTTTAATGTATATTTATATTGTAACATATTTTATATTAATGGCTAATTTTAGTGACTGATTTTTGTGTACATATAATATGATTTAGTTATTAAAAATCTAGAATATCAAATACATTAATTTTATTTGTTTCAATGTCTTTAACCGCTTTTTTTAATTTACATATTGAAAAAATAGTGGTATTATTCATTGTTATTAGCTCATTGTATGTGTAGGGATATAAAATTTTAAATGATGGCTAACAACAAATCAGACCATCCGATTTAAAGGTGCCACAAATCGAAGGTTGGTATTGACTCAAATCGAATGGTCAGATTGAAGGCCAAATTTAAATTTACGAAGATAGGACGATGGAGATTTGAACCATAAAACCTAGCCTTGGTTTGGTGGCTTAGATCAATTAGACGGATAAAGTAGAAAGCAGAGGAACTCGGACGATAGAATGGGGCATACTGAAATCGAACCCTTGGTTTTGAGGTACACGACGCGTGTGACACATGCAACCATTCTGATGGGTGAGAGGCTCCTCTTCTCTTTCTTCTATCCCTCCTCGATGCTGAACTGAACTGAACTTTCACTCTCACTTTTATAGTTTCATTTCCTTCTTCATCTTTTGCACAGCAAGGACCTCCATAAACCACCATTTTATTAACCAAAATCACACAATGCCTTAGAAAATAAATTAAAAAAAGTTAATTCTCTTGAACTTCACATTATTAACTATTTCAGTCAATCAATTATGTAAGTATTTATTTTAATTTTTTCTCGATTTAAATATTAATATAGTAATTTTGTATATTTGATGATGTTTATAGATTAAATAGTAGTATTAAAATAATGTTTTAGACATAATTGTAAAAACTGAATCGAATTAGTCAATTTGACTAAAAAATTGAAAAATCGGATTATCAATCGGTTCGGTTCGTTTTTTAAACTGTTTAAGAATAAAAACTGACATGAACCAATTAGAATTGAAAAAATCAATCGATCCAACCAGTTTGATTTGGTAACTTACCATTCTATGGTGCTCCATGGCAACGTACCTCTATCTGTGATCAGCATACCGCTTGTCAACCTGTGGTAGAGCCGATGGGACCTCTTGTTTACAATGTCTCCTAGTTACCACTTGTTATTGTGTTTTCTAATATTATATATGACAAACTTTAATTATATAGTAAAATTTTGAATTAAATAATTTTATAAATATTTAATTTAATTTAAATTTTATATTCTCTATTTTTTGAATTAATTATATTTTTAATTATTTATTATTATTAATAGAAATATAAATTTTACTAAAAATTTATTAATTTACTTTATCTATTTTAATGTTAGTGTTGTGATTAAAATTATCTATTTTGATATTAGTATTAAAAATTATTAATATTATGAATTGTTATTTTTATTATGTCAAATTAAGATATTATTGTAATAGTATTAACTAATTTTATGTCTATCTTTATATTAGTTGTCTTTAAAATTTGAGACTTGATCGTTCTTAAAATATTGAAGATATATATTTTAAATTTGTTAAATTTTTTATTATTTTATTTTTTTATTTATATGAGATCAATTTTATCGATTTAACCAATAATTTATCGATTGAATTAATAAACTAGTGAACTAATAGTCTGATTGATTTGATCATCGGTTCAGTTCTTACCATTATGATTTTAGATAGATATAATATTAATTATATATGTGTATAGTTAGTTTATATTAAAAATAATATTTTGTGCGTGTAGAGTAAAGTTAACCTTTGCATAATGAGTAGATTAATTTTATAGGTTTATTAAATGTATTTGTTTAAACAAAATAGTAATTAGTATTGAATTTATTGGTTAATTTTATTGATAATAATACATAGTAGAATATTTGTTAGTTTTTATTTAGCGTTAGTGTTTAATAATTTAATGAAGCAACGTTACTAAATTAATTATTACAGTTTAATTTGAGATTTGTGAACATTTGATTAATTATTTTATATGAGAATATAAATTAGAATTATTATTTTAATTTATTAAGCATATGACAATGTTAATAAGATAGCTAATGGAATTATTTATTATTCACAGTCTATGTAAAAATATAATTAATTATTTTACATCGGTGTATATATGTGTAACAAAATTATTTATAATGATAATTAACTTAAAAATTAATTTAGTGAATAATTTTATTATTTACATTAGTTAGTTTATTTTAAAGGTTAGTTTAGTATAGTGGTTTAAGGTATCTTTTATATTGTTCATGTTTGTAATAAGTGTTTTAGGTTATATATGATTAATTATCTAAGATAATTTAAGTTATTATTTGTCCATTTTTTATAAGGTATACGAGTTTTGAGATCTATCTATATGAATTTATTGGATATAGGGACGGATTTAATCATACAGAAGTGAAGCAAGTGTCCCTAGTAAAATTTTAAATATTACTTAGTGACTCTCAATAATAAAGTTAATTGTCTCCACTATAAATTTAATTTTGACCCCATCCTCAAATTCTTCTTTTTTTTTTTCAATTTTCTTTCTCTGTAGCTCTGCCCCACTTAAGGCTGGAAGTGAGTCAAGCCAACTCATGAACCAGCTCAAGCTCAACTCGTTAATAGCTCGATAAACTAAGCTCGTGAGCTGGTGAGCCAAGCTTGAGCCTGGAATTGAGCTCATAAATTAAATGAGTCGAGTTTGAGCTTAAATAAGCTCAGCTCATTAGCTCGTAAATTGGCTCGATTATATATATATATATATATATATATATATATATATATATATATATATATATATATATATATATATATATATATATATATATATATATATATTAATACACATATCCTATACGCATTTAGTCTATACTTTTAATATTATATATATACATATGAAATAGTAATATATAATTATATATATTAATGATCTTAATTATTTAAAATTTTATATTTATTTATTACATATAAATAGGACATTAATAAAAAATTTATATTTATTGATAGAGAAACAATATATAAAATTATTCTTTTAAATATTTTTTTAAAATATATAAGTTATAATTTATTGATATAAAATTATAGATTTTGTATTTATGTTTCTATTATTTGAGCCAGTTCGTGAGCTTGAGCCAGCTTGTGAGTTTTCGGTAAGCCGAGCTTGAGCTTAAGAAATAGGCTCGATTGTTAATGAGCCAAGCCGTGAGCCAAACTCAATTTTGGTGAGCCGGACTTGAGCTTGATCTAGCTCAACTCAACTCGACTCACTTCCAGCCCTAACCCCACTCCAAGCCCCCAAACTTAGCATTTCTCCTTGCATCGTTGCTCCACGTCTCCATTGCTGTTCTCGTTCTGCATTTCTGCATTCCTTTTTGCTGACATATCTCGCCACTCCGATTGCGTCTGTCGCCACTTCGTCTCTTGCCACTCCATCATCTCCTGCCTGTTACTTCAAGCATTGGTGCATCGCACCTCTTCGGCTCCACTCTTCACTCTTTATCCTTCGGCCTCTCGAGTGAGTCTGTTCGTCCCTGCTGTCTGCTGGGCGCCGCACCGCTGCTTGCTGTTGCTTCTTGGAGTCTTGCCATCTAGGTACATTCATTGATCTATGATCTGCTTGTTTCATTGCTTAGATATAGCATTTTGTTTGGAGTCTTGCTAAATTGGTATCATACGTGATACTTTCATTGTTCCGTTTTTTAATTATTTGTGTAACTGTGTATTAACTTATTTTGAATTGAAATTTAGGATATTATTCTTCTGTTCTTCACTTTTTTTTATTGCTATTGAAAATTAATTTGAGTGACTTATTAATTGTGTGTATCGACTTATTTTGAATTAGGAATTTCGGATATTGTTCTTTTGTTCTTCACATTTTAAATGAATATTTAATGACATATATTGAAAGAGAGATATTAGATTGTATTGAAAATACAAATATTATTCAATCTTTTTAAAATATGAAGTCAAGAAGAATGGAATTATAAATTATTTGTTATTATTTTGATTTATTGTTTTAGTTTTTAATTTGTTAGTTAGATAATTTAAAGAGTAATTATATTTTATAATATCAGAAGATAATTATAAAAATTATTATTATATTATGTATATTTTGTCCTCACTCTCAAAATTTTTTGGAATCGTCACTGATCGAATGCATACAATTTGATAGTCGAGCTTGTTCTGCAAGCCACTGGATTTTATCACGGATCTCAAATTGGAGTAATCCAATGTCAATCGACTTTGGTAACAGCTCTAGTAGTGAGATCGCATTCCGAGACTCACTTTTCATCTTCTGATTGGTGAGTGCACCGTTACGCTGGAAAATATGACTCTAATTCTAGGTATTCCGATAGATGGTTTTGCCGTTACAGGAACCACCATGACTAATCACGAGGCTATAGAAGTTTAATGCCTACATCAATTTGAAGTTACACCGAGGACCAATGATTGTAAAAAAAGTTACATCAAAATAACTTGAATTAGAAATATGAAAGACGAATTACATATAAATGATCAAATTACCATTGAGAAGTATGTAAAGTGTCATATATTATTATTATTTGGGTCAATATTATTTGCTGATAAATAATCTGAGTTAGCAGTTCATTAAAAATTTATATCACTATTTTGTGAATTTTTTCGAATTCAGAAAATCAGTTGGGATCGACATCTCTAACACACTTGTACAGAATATAAGGTGTCTCATTTTAATGGTTAAAAATTTAATAATCTACTGAATATTGTGTAAATATGTATTTATATTTACGTAAATATATTCCGTACATGTATACAACACAAAATACAAAATATATTTTTTATATAAATGTATAAGTTATACGAGCATATAATATATATTTATCTAAATATATAAGTATAGAATATGAATACGTATTTAAATATATAGATATATACAATCTAAATATACAATATATACATTTTCAATTTTAAATATACATAATATATATAAATTAGGATTACGTACAATTTTGGTCCTTAAGGTATAAGTCAAAAATATTTTTTGTTTTTAACTTTTTTTGCATACAAAATCGTTTTTAATGTTTAACACAGTTTTAAAATTGTCCTTATATTAGGGACCAAAATCGATGGAGGTGTTAGCGGAAGCGGAATCAGAGGTGGCTTGTGGACAGCTTCTTTTTCTTTTTTCCTTTCCTTTCTTCTTCTTCCATTTCGCCTTCACAGTAGCAGAAACATTCTCTTTCTCTTATTTTTTATTTTATAATTTTTTTTGTTTGGGTAATTTAGTCCAAAATTTTAATATTTAAGTAAAAATAAATATTTTAAAATTTGGTTTTAAATCTTAAGGACGATTTTGTATGCAAAAAAAGTTAAAGACAAAAAAATTTTTAACCTATATCTTAAGAACCAAAATCATACTTAACCTTTTATATATATATATATATATATATATATATATATATATATATATATATATATATATATATATATATTTCAATTTAAATTTTAAATTTGTAGTATGATACATATATAAATAAACATACGATCTAAATATATAAAAATATGTCCATTTTCAATTTTAAATATACATAGTATATATAAATTATTATGTAAACATATCATATATATTTTAAATTATTGATATATATTTATAATTTTAAGATTTTAAATTCTATATCACATGCATATAATATAAAAACAAATATATATATATATATATATATATATATATATATATATATATAATTTGAAAATATAAAAATTACACTAACAAAAAAATAAACAAAATTCTAAAATATGCCAAATAATACTTTTTTGTACTAGATATCTAAAAGAATAACAAGTCTTCACTAATTGCATAAAGAAATTAAAATAATCCTATTTTAGGTTAAACTTAACTATTTCTATATTATAAATCTATCATATAATTTATCTACATTACATACCTATATGTATTTAGAAAATTTTGGTGTATGCATAGCATTTATATCCAATAGCAGATGAAAAATGGTTCTTCGAACCGATGTTGGTTTGTTTATTATTTGTCACCTCTGCGACATTTGTCTCTATAGTCTCATTAGTTTCAACATTATTTTTTATTGGTTCAGCAACTTCGTAATTGCTTTCAAACTCATTCTCGCTATGTAATCTCTCTATTTGATATCTCGATCGGTTTCAAATTGTTCAAACTCAATGTATAGCTCAATAAGTAACATTTATGATCGAATTTCACAATAGATTGAAAACATCTCTTATATGCTCGTATTGTTGGTAATAGGAGTGCATATGCCCGGTTTAGCTCGAAGACCTGACCCGGTCCCAAATTTTTTAGGGGCTAATTTGGTGTGATTTCAATAGATTTAGAGACAGGTAAGGGTCTCAAAAATAGACCTGATCATTATCGGATCGGGTCCGGGTCAAGATCAAGGCGAATATGGTTTCATCTGGCCCATATGCACTATAAGGGAACTAAAAAAGATATATATGTTTTAAATTTATTTTAATATTATGTTATATTAATTATAAGTTTATTGTTTTATTTTTAATCATACTTGTTGAATTAGAAAATAGATCAAAGAATCATCAAATTAGAATTTATGGACAAATTCAAGTTCAAATATGGATATCAACTTTTCGGTAACAAATTTCTTCTTTATAAATAATTGCATCATAAATAAGTTTCTTTATAAATTACTGTTAAAGTTTTAAAGACCCGATTTTCACCCGGTTTAGATTCGATATAGTTGTGACCCAAAAATATTTAGATTTCATCGGGTTTAGGAACGGGTTAGAGTATAAAAAATAGACCCGGTATATATTTAAGGCCAGATCTGGATTAACCTGACTTCGTCCAGTCCATAAACACCCCTAGTTAATAACATACCTGATTTAAAAATGAACGAATCCGCCTAACACCGATACAGGATACAAATCGGACCTTTAGAATTGGATTTAGAAATTGGGTTTTCTAATTTTTTTAAATATTATTAAACCTCAAAACTAACCTACCAAATTTTCAACCTTCATAAAAAAAAAATTCTCAAATCATAGGCTTCAATTTGCCACCCTCCGAATTTGAATTATCACTGTACAAATCGGAGCCGAGGTTTTCTAAGTCACCCTAAATCTGTGCCTCCAATTTGTATTTCAAATTAGAAAAAAAAAAGTGTATTATTTAAAAACACACCCATCATCTATATCTATGCATACCACATCCTCCAAATTAATAACTAAAAAAATGAGGCTATCTTCAACTCCTTGTTTAAAACTAAAATCGGATAATACCTTATAACATTTTACTGGAGATAAAAAATAAAAAAGGCAAATAATCGCAGTTTATTTGTTTTTTGGATGTAGCATTCATCTACAAGACTATCCTCACCAAAATATTTTGTCATAGAAATACAAAATAAGAGAGGGGGATAATGGAAGATTTTCCTCATGATCGACAACCAAGCTCAGCTCTCCCTTCATCACTTATGGTTTTATTTGTGCATAGCTTCTGAAGATCAATGTAACCTATGATAGTGTCCTCAAACACTGCATCTTCCAGCTTAGCATCATCAAAAGTAGACCCTGACAACACTGTGTTCTTAAACACAGCTCCTTGAAGATTCGCATTCCCAAAGTTAACACGGTCCAACACTGCATTTGAGAAGTCCACACCTGCAATAGTTCCTTCCATCATTCTCTGCCTAAACATATACATTGAAGAATTCACATCTTGCATTGCATGTTAAGTTGTTACCCTATACAAATATTTCATAAGCACCATTTCAGGACATTTCTACATCAAGTGGGTAGTACGAATCATATGTAATTGTAAACACAGAATTTGAGAAATGTTAGTACCTTTGAAGCTGGCACCAACAGCATAAGCCTTTGACATTACAACTTCTGTCATGTCAGCACCATCAAACTTAGCATCTGACATGAGTGCTGCTGACAGGGACTTCCCTTTGAGGTTGGATTTTTCATTCGTGTAGTCGCAGAGGCGGAGATCTAACGGTTTGTCATACACTCCATTTGCCTGCCCAATTGTGTTGCCAACAAATGCTCGCTCGCAGCGGTTCGGCTCAGTTGACAGCGGCGGCAGCCTCTGCAAACACATTGGATACTGTCTTATACAAATTCTCTTATCTTCTAACTTACAATAATATTTAGGAAAATTTTTAAGTATACCCGTATATTTGGTGTTATCTTAATTATATATATTTTTTATAATTAAAAAATTACTAAAACAGCAATGTACAGTTACACTTGAAAAATTTTCTAATATTTATATCACTTGTACCTGGTTAGCAGCAGTCACAGAGAATGCAGAAGAAGAGACAGCGCAAGCAGCAAGAATCCCACAAGCTAGGCCCTTGATTCCATTGGAATTCGTCCCAGACTCAGAGCAAGAAACTTTGAGGGGCGTGTGAAGTGTTGAAGGGCGTTTGGTTGAGTAGCTGGGTATGGACAAACCGTTTCTTGGGATTGGGATTGAAAAGCTTGCCATTGTTGAATGTTGATTGTTAAAATCTTCCGAGACCACTCCATCGTTGCTGCTTATCTCAATCAAGATAGATATCTTTCTTGGCTCAACACGTGGCACTACATTATGATACATTGGGCCTAGAACGGACCTCCTGGGCCTTAGTGCTTTATTGGGCCTTGTTGAGATGGAACAAGAAATAGAAGTTTGCGGAGGTACTTTACCCGTGTGGATGAGAGTTAGTTAGTTAGATGGGAAGATGGAGAATTCGGATTCCAAGGAAGGAGAAGGAGCCTGTTGGAACGCCATGGGAACCAACCTCGCCTCTGCCTTCTTAAACACCCTTGTCCGCTGCTCCTGCATCAACCTCTCCACCGCCGACGACGACGACGACGACGATCACGACACCTCTTATCACACCTTCACCACCTCTAAATCCACTTCCTCCTCTTCCAATCCCCCTCCCAATAACCCTCCTTCTTATAAGAACGACGTCGTTAACCTTCCCGTCTAATCTCTTTTTCTTATTAACGTCGTTTCAGATATATACAAATATTTATTTAATTCAAATCATTTCACTGCTTCTCTTTTTCAGGACGGAGGGGCAATCGGTAAAATAACACGCACCCTTGACAATTGGTATTGGTATGTTCCAATGTGTATTCAGCTCTATACAGTATACATAACTCATTCCTTGTTTAGATCCAGATAGATGATTTAGTGTTTTCTTTTGTATACACTAGTTCATCTGAGAAATTTGCTATCATTGTCAATTATACTTATACTTGTGCACAGTTGTAGACAATTGTTTATTCTTTTATACCATGCTCATTGCAAGGCCCCCATTTCATTATTCTATCATCTATGTAACTAACTTGCATAACACGTTACACATCTATCATTAATGGTAATTGCTTCAATTGCTCAAGTGTCTAGCATTGCCTTTGATAACTGCATGCAATAAAACTATAAAAGAAATGTAAAGTTCATTGTCTTGTTATATTACCGTCAAACCAAGGTAGTTCCACATTTCAAGTAACCATATCCTTGTAATTTGTAAATACTTCAATAGCAGACCACCAAAATAAGCGCACACAGTTTCAGATTATGGCAGTGCAATTCAACAACTAGTATTTATATTTAGAACACCCTCTAACTATGTAATTTTCAACAAGGACATTCAATGTCAGATGTCATTATTTAACACAATATGAACATAAAAATTCAATAACTCAACTTTTTCAAATAGCAAAAATGACTTTGGAGACCGCCCTCAATTAGGCATTACAAAGAACAATGAGTTCGCGACTTAATTATTTATCCATGTTCAGTTGACACTTCAAAACACTAAACAATATTACGCATTCCAATCATTCAAAAGAAAAGCGTAAAAAATATGGCTAACGTTTAAAAATGACAGAATGAAAATTTACTGTTCCAAACACAAAACCCATTTAACAAAAAATTAACGAGCAACGAAGAGCGTGTGAAATTGAAAACTCAAGTGGAGTTAACTTAATGTAAAGTTGATAGTTGATAGTTAAGAGTTGTAAATGATAATTTAGTTAAATTTATCAAATCATTTAACGAATTCTTAACTATCAACTTTATATGAAATTAAATGCATTAAATGACAATTTAGTTAAATTTATCAAATTATTTAATTATTCTTAACAATCAATTTCACATGAAGTTAACGAATTAACTGTATTTTAAGTTTTTACATGTGTAAAGTGCGCACCTGATTTGATACTCCAAAGTAATACAGAGTTTTAGTAATTTTTAATTATAAGAAAGAAAACGTCTATATATGAAATAATAATCAAGAAGAAAAAGAAAAAAACATCAAAATTTTGTTTAGTTGCAATCTTTTTATTTTATTGTTTTAATTTAAATTTATTTTAATTTTGAGTTGATATTAAATTATTACAAAATTATAACAAAAATAAAAAAACTAAAAGATAAAAAAAAATTTATCATTAATTTTAAAAATTAAAATATCTTTTAATATTAAATTTATTTAATTTTAATTAAAATTTAATTTAATTATAAAAAAGTAAAATAATTTTAAAAAAGATAAAAATATCCTTTTAAGATAAGAGTTGTTTAATTGTTGAAAAGATTCAAAATTTATATTTAAAATATTATATTACATTTTTAATATTAAAGTCATTTAATTTGAATTAAAAATTTAATTTAATTTAATTATAAAAAGAGCACAACTCATTTTAGTTTAATTATAGAAAAACAAAAATATACTATTTTAAAATTAGAGTTATCTAATTATTTTAAAAATTAAATATTTATATTTAATTATTTAATTTATATTTAAATTTAAATTTCAAACATACCCAATCCATTCAAATAAACAGGACTAAATCTCTATTTTGGTCCTTGAGACTCACGCGATTATCCATTTTGATCCTCAAAATGCAAAATTACCTATATTGGTCCTCTAGATTCAAGTCCCGACACCAATGTGGTCTCTTGACTCTTTTTGGCGATGACTAGACAAACAGAATGCTGAGATGGCACTCTCCCTACCACGCTGGATGATGAGTAAACGACGTCGTTTACCCTTGTCATCCAAACAAGTTAGAAAAGTCGTCGCTTTGTATATGAAGGGAGAAGAAACGATGGAGACCCAAAATAAAGTATTATTCTTCTCTACCTCCACTATTCTTCATTTTTGACTTGTTTGGGCGCCAAGGGTAAACGACGTCGTTTACTCATCATCCAGCGTAGTAGGGAGGGTGCTATATCAGCACTCCGTTTGTCTAGTCATCGCCGGAAAGAGTCGAGGGACCATATTGGTGCCCAAATGACTAGTATAGGTAATTTTGAATTTCGGGGACCAAATTGAATAATTGCGTCAGGGACCAAAATGGGTATTTAGTCAATAAACAAAAGACCAACACCTACCTATCCAAACCCGACCCGGACATAACTTTATTCTTTTCCGTAGTTCGCGTGTCTCTGCTGTGACCTGCATTACCGGAGCTTGCAAACACCGCACTGGGATGAGGAGACCTTCAAGGATCAGAGAAACCACTACCATGGTTTTGATCCTCATGGTTGTCACTGCTCATCTGTGGTACTCATGACTCCCGCTGCCGCTGTGGCCTGCCACGGAGAGATCACTAAGAATGCAATATGGCAACTCTTCAAGAAGATCCACCTCTAGGAACAACCCACCTCGATCACTGTGGTTTTTTGGTTTTGCAATGCCTTTGCTTTTTCCTGATTTCACCTGAACTCAGTCGCTTCTTCTTTTCAGTTGTGTCGTTTTGCTATGCCATCTCCTTTGCTCCTAGCTTCGAACCGCTCCGCATGAGTTAGGAGTAGTTTGGATTAATGCTGGAATCGGAGTCTGATCTCTGCCTTAGGCTGGCGTTGCAGTATAGCATCAACGTCGTAGCAAGTGGCGGGGCTGTATGGTGGTGGAGACGCGGTATTTTGAGGCGGCAATGAGATGATGATGTTCACCGACTAGATTAGAGAGAAGAGGAAGAGATTGAAAGTAATTTTTTTAATAAAATAAAAAAAATTTAAATAACAAAGTTAAAATAGATCCAAATTTTTTATTTTGATTTTCTTTTTAAATTTACATTTTACCAAGTTTTAAAACTCCAAAGTCCAAACATTAGAGTTTTCAAGACGAGTGTTAGGAGGGCAAGGATTCAATGGTCCCAAAACGTTTGGACTATTAAATGGTCTTATAACAAAATATATTTTTTAAGTTTTTTAATAACTGCTAAATAGTCCTTATCTAAATTTAGTTACAAATTAATCCCTTGTATATTATTTAATTATAAAATCTATTTTTTATTTTATAAATTATTATTTTATCATTCATTTATTATGTTTATTAATAATAAAAAAAACAACAATGAATTAGATCTCATTGATCGTAATAATTTTTTGGCAATTCCAATAGATTAAAATTTTATCTTTGATCCATTACATTCGTATAGGATTGTGAAATCGTATTACTTAAAAAATCAATCGATTGGATTAACAAAACAATCGATTGAATTTCAGGTTTCCCATAACTCAATCGATTGGAATTCAGGTTACCACAAAATAATCGTTTGAAAGTTGCAAGGCAGTGTGGGGTTTTTCTTATTCAATCGATTGGTTATATTACCCAATCGATTGAACTCATCAAAGCAATGTGGGTTTAGTTATTTCAATCGATTGGTTATGTTACCAGTCGATTTATTTATGCTATTAGAATGATATATGAAAGTTTAATCGATTGATATGATAATACAATCGATTGAAGTTTGGACGTGATTAATGGTATATTCCAATTCAATCGATTGGTATGAGCATGCAATCGATTGACATGTGACGTAAATAAGTTTTTTTCTGCATTCAATCGATTGGTATGATAATACAATCGATTGAATTTTGAAATATGCTATATATTAAGTCTGATAACCATCCGTGTTCAGCCTCCCTCCCCTTTTTAAACATAACAACACCATTTATGCATAACCTCCTTCTCTCTCTAAATCCAGAAAACTTCTCCCTTATTCTTCTCCAATCTCATCAACGTCTACTCCCAACTACATACATATTATCAATCCACATCCAAATCACTACAAAATCCACCGAACCAATATCCCCAAAATGGCCAAAACTAAAAACGCCAAAAGAGTTAGGATTGAGGTGAAAGCTCTGCATCCGCCAGACAAGTTGCTTCATCCCATTACATGGCAAGGTGGCTGCCGTCTCCGAGGGTATTAAACAACTATGTGGAGAAGTTCGAGTCAAGGGCAATTATTCCTCCCAAGTACATAACAGCCGATTTAATTCATGATAGACATTATACTATGGTCTAGAATGCTTTCCAAACACAGCACTTGACTGATTTTGTACAAACTAAGGATGATTATTATCTCCACTTGGTTAGAGCTGTTTATAGTACTTTAAACTATGTTGTTCCTGAAAGTGACGAAGAGGATGAGGAAGTAATGTCGCTTATTGAGTTTGATTTAGGATCACGACATTATAGAGTTACTTTGGAACAAGTAGCTGAACAATAGAATTTAGTTTATCATAGGCAAAATTTACTGGAGGTATTACGGTAGATGAGGAATGGGGTGAATATAATAGATTGGTTGGTTTGCAGAGTCTGCAGTATGAGAATTCACATATGAATGCTAGAGGTAATATAAGTTGCAGTGATTTGGGTAATGAGCAACGTATATTGATGTATTTATTTTCATACATGTTGATTCCAAGAAAACATAATTATGGAATCTTGTTTAACGAAGATATTCTAGTGCTTTGGGCTATGGTGACTGGAAAGGAGATAAACTGACCTTAGGATATGCTTGTCAATGGACCAAGATTTTCAAATGGCTTGGAATTGACTTGAGTGAAGAGAAAAGTATCGTCTTGAATAATGTAGCCAAGATTGATGACAACACTCTAAGACAGATAGGAAGAGATCCAAATGCCCAAGAACCTCAGATCCAAGGATAACCACAAGACCCTGAGGTGCAAGCACAATCCCAAGAATCCCTACCACCACCGCCTCCTTCGCCAACAATGTGAAAATCTGATGGATGAATTGCGAAGCATAAGATTATACATTGAAGGACAATTTACTGAGATAAGGCAGGGTCAAGACAGGCAAATTAAAGCTATCAATCGTCAAAGAGAAGCAATTGATCTTCTATACACTAATATAGGCATCACAAACCCAAGGGGTTGGCCTGGACCATGAAGGAAATGTGTCAAAGAATGAAGAAAAACTGTTTCAGGGGCTTGAAATTGTTTCAGGTGTTCTTAAAATCACTTGATATGCATTCAATCGATTGAATTAGTGGTCCAATCGATTGAAGAATGCTTGCAATCCTCTTGTGTATGCATTTAATCGATTGTTTTGTTAATGAAATCGATTGAAGTATCCTCAATTACTAATTCAATCGATTGTTTTGTTAATGAAATCGATTGAAGTATTCTCAATTATTGATTCAATCGATTGGTTAATGCTTGAACACATGTAGTGCTATTCAACTAGATTCCTCATGTTTTCCATTAGTGATCCGTCCATCATCATCATCATCATCATTTTTACTTGAGTATTTATCGACTTAAAAATAATTATAGATAAGATAATCATATGAATTTAAAACTCACTTTGTTAAATTTTAACATAAAAATCAATATCAAATTTAATTTGTATTTGATTTTAACTAAAAGATAAGATAACATGATTATTTTTAGGATCACTTAGTTTAAAAATATAAAAAAAGATAGAATTAAAACTTAACTATCTTTATTAGGTGTATATATATGTGCTCACTTCGACTAATTTTTTATACTTTGACAAATTATTTTAAATATTTGCCATTCAACCAATTTTACTCATATAATATTCTTCAATTGATAACAATCATGAATATTCCTCCTAACGAAGATTTTAAGCCCAATGATGCATGTAATACACAGAATATCTTACTGGCTACAGACTGTAATCTTATCACAATTGATCTAGTTGATCAAATTGGAACTATCGTTCCCAATGCCAAGGTAAGACTTAATGGGTTTTTATTTTTTATTAGATTTTATTATGAGTAATTTAATATTTTATATTTTCTTTATACAGGATGACCTAATTATCAAAGATGATATTATTCAAAACAATGATCTAGACAAAAGTGAAAAATTGTCTATTAAAGTGGAAGAGGTCCTCCTTAGCATGCAAGTAATTTAAATTGGCAAATAGTAATGCAAATTATATTATGTAATACATTTTATATATTATAAACATTTTTTCGCTATTAGTTGTGATTAGAGAAATCTTTGTCTTTTTTCATTGACAATCTCATCAGAAAAATCATCACTCTTTTTATATTTTTACATTTATGGAGTTATTTTACCTAAAATTTTTGTAGTTAATGAGAGTTGTAAACATGGCTCAGGACTAAAAAATTGATAAAATACTTGAATCTGTAAGCCGTATTGAGACAAGATGATACAACTGAATTTGAACAATGATTTCAAAACTTCAACCAAACTTTCTTCACAAAAGACACGTCCATTCCTAAATAGATTGAAGGCTAAGAGTTTGGATATTGATATTCATAGTGCTATATCGGATGATGAAGATGATCTTATTGAGTTGGATAAGAGGTCTTTCACCATCATCTGAACCATTAGGTTCATCTCCCATGACGTTGTTGTCAATGTCCTTTTGCCAAGGACATATTGTCTTTTTATGTCCTTCCATTTGACAAACACTACAACGTTGCCGCTTCTTCTTAGATGGATGTCCTGAGCCTATATTAGTTTGATGCACATATGGATTGCTACTTTTAGCTACACATGACTGAGGTTGCTTAGTGCCTTCATCTGCAGCCTTGTAAGATGAGTACAACCCCATAATAATGTCTCGTGTCTCTTCAAATCTCTCTGGGACTTTAGTAGCAACAACAGTCAATTGTTTAAAAAATTCTATCAAGGCACTTTGACGATTAATAACAACAACATTCCTGGTGAACCCACTTGCATCATTGAGTAATGATTTCACCTTTTTTGTCCATCTATCCAACACTAATGACTGGAGAATCTCACAATTATCTTTGTCAACCAGAACTTTAACAATATGTTTGCAAGGAATTTCAAATAACTCCATTCTTAAACAAGAACACATGAAGATCATTTCTTCTTGACGAAATTCAACGGTCCACAGAAAATCGGACCTCCCATGCTTACACACAATGTACTTTGAGCAATCATCGTTATTCTCTATATTTAACACCCGCATTGATCCAGCTCTAGAAAGAAATGGCCGAAATAATAAAAATATTTCATGAGTGTATACCTCAGCAGCAAATCTCTCTAGCAGCTCTATACAAGTCTGCATGACGGGTACCCCACGTGTAGATTCATAATCAGCATTAAATTCTTTAGAGCGCAAGTGTGCAACACACCTTTGAAAATGCTCTACAAAATTTGTCAAATTATATCGGGACCCCACATACCTTGCCACAACTGAGTGTAAACCTTCATATCTTGAGGTAGTTTTAAAACCAGCAAAAAACTTACTTATTATATATGCAGTAGCCCACATATGCTTCTCTTCATACATGTTGTTCACCCACGGTTTATCTTCAAGGCCAAATTCTTCAACAAGCTGAATCCACTTACGCTTAAACACGGGAATCTCATAGTTTCCCAACATGATTTTCCTGAATTTAGATGTAAGCGATGGATTTTCAACATTGCTATACCTGACTTTGGAAAATACATCTCTTACTACATTCCTAATCGCCATGTCTCCATCACTTATTATTGAGGTTGGGGTCTTACCCTTCATTGTAAATATGAGTTGAGGCAGGAGCCAAATATATGTATCAGTAGTTTTGTCTACAATTAACGCAGCAGCAAAAACAATTGTTTGATTGTGGTGGTTAACCCCGCTGAATATGACTAATGGACAAATATATTTGTTCTTCTTTTACGTAGCATCAAAAGCAATAACATCCCCGAAGAGTGAGTAGTCTAGTTGGCTAATCTCATCAGATCAGAACAAGTTACGTAACAAACCTCTTGAATCATGACATGCCTTGAAATATAATTGTGGATCCTTCAACTGCATATCCTCCAACTTCTTCAACACTCATACTGTATCACCAGGAACTTGACGCCTTTGCCGAGCAATCTCATCATACATATCTCTGGGACCATAGCCAACAAATTTATACCCGCCTGCTTGACTAACTAGAAGACCCAATATCTGTGAAATTCTAATCCCGGACTTTAGCATGTTCATCATTTGCATAATATCTGTCTCTGACATTTTTCTATGGGCAGGCAACATAGCACTGAATTGTGTATCCAATAGATCATGGTTGTATTCGTCAGAGAAATAAAAGATATGCCATCTTCCAGTTTTAGTTACAAATTTAACATCCATTCGAGCTTCACACCCAGTTCTTGTTTCAATATAGGCTCCTTCTTCCTTTTTTCTATCGTGTAATACTTCTCCTCCCTGAATTCTTGCCTATGGCATACAAACTTTTGTTTGTAAACCTCACCAATACTATTCTTGAAAGTCTTACTCTTCCTTGCACTAAATTCCTTTGACTTTGAGTACTTCAGATAAAAATCAATTGCAAGCTGCAAAGTAAAAAAGTGATATTTACCAATTTTCTCTGCATAATTTTTACTGAAATTCAAAATTATAATGTCTTGCACGAAGTCAACCGTATAAGCAGCTTTAAGGGTATCTTCTGACAGATCAAATTCAGAAAAATACGCTCCCTTAGTACATTCATCTCCGAAATCTTGTTTGAATTCATTCTGTTCATCCATCATATCTTGGTGATAAACAAGCTCTTCTTGTTAGATAATGTCATCGTCCTCCTGGTATTGCTCGTCTATTTCAGTATCCATAAATATATCTAACATCTTAAAAATGTCCAATAAAAAAATTAGTACACTACGTCTTATAACATTAAAAAAAAATAAATAGCTTCCAATATTGCTAGCTAATTAATAATAAAAAATAATAAAATTTATTTACTTTTTATTATTTTTCAATGTCTCTGAATTATTAAAAGATTAAAAAAATATTTTTTCATTACACAATCAATTTCACGAATAAAGAATTGCGAAATTGGAGATTCTATTCACTGACTTCGATTTGTAATCAAAACAGTGGATTATTTTCTGAACACTACAATGAAAAAATTGATTGGACCTTTGCTGATTGTTGCAACTGTGATTATCAATTAATAATGAAAAAATATTGGATATTAAATAGATGGATAAAAAATGAAGAAAAATTGGATATTAAGGAGATGGATATCCGAAAGAAAAACAATGAAAATTTTGATAATCAAAGAGATTGATACACGATTCCAATTGTGGGATTGAGTAATTGATGATAGATTATTCACCAATTTATAATCTTAATATTAAAGAAAAGATAAGATTAGAGTATCTAAATCAAAATAAAAACTTAAAAATGGAAGATAGAATTTTAAAGATAAGATAGATGATTAATAAAATAATAATCTATAAACACGATAGGAAAATTGAGAACGGCGTAACATATAACATAGTGCACAATTCAATCGATTGGATAATACAACCAATCGATTGAATTGTGAGACCTTATATTACTTTGAAGCCTTCATTCGATTGGGTAATATGAACAATCGATTGAATTATAAAAAACCCACATTATAGTCATCGTTCAATCGATTGTGTAAAAGTTAAAATCGATTGAATAAGAAAAACTCCATACTGCCTTGCAACTTTTAATCGATTGTTTTGTGGTAACCTGAATTCCAACCAATTAAGTTATGGAAACCTGAAATTGAATCAATTATTTTGTTAATCCAATCGATTGATTTTCTAAAAAACACGATTTCACAATATTATACAAATGTAACAGATCAAAGATAAAATTTTAATCTATTAGAATTGTCAAAAAATTATTATGATCAATGGAAGATCTAATTCATTATTGTTTTTGTTTTCTATTATTAATAAACATAACAGATAAATAATAAAATAATAATTTATAAAATAAAAAATAAATTTTATAATTAAATAATATATAAAAAAATAATTTGTAACTAAAATTAGATAAAATTATTTAACAATTATTAAAAATTTAAAAAATATATTTTATTATAGAATCATTTAATAGTCCAAACATTTTAAGATCATCGAATCCTTTACTGTGTTAGAATACTATCTTATTGTTTGGAGAATCGAAACTCCATCAAATTTTAAAAAGAAAATACCGTAAAAACTCATTTTAATCTTATATTAATTTGGTTCAATAGTACACGCATATTGATAGGACTATTAAATCATTAATGCATTTTTTTCGTAAAACTACAGATATATTAATGATAAGTTTTAAAATATATTTTAATAAAAGACAATTATAAAAAAAATATATTATAATTAAAATCAAGTTATCAATTAAATTTTATAATCTAAATTTAATTTAATAAATTAGTTATTTACATGATATTTTAGACGATTAACAGTACTTTAAATATTTTGACGTAACATTATTTAAATATTGCAACTTAATTATTTGTACTTGGTGGTATATATTGTTGAATGTTTATAATTAATTATGAGAACATCTCCAGACTTTAATATTAGTTCTAATTTTATTTTATTTTCAATGTTATAAAAATATTTGTAGGATTATATATTATAAATAGTGATTTAAAATTAAAAATGAAATTCGTTTTTCTAATACTTAATATTAGTTCAATTAGAATTTTATATTATTTTTAATTATTTTATTAATATAATTATACAAGTGATACAATTTTATTGATTTTCTATCAAGATGATACCTTATTTCTAAGATTATATCGGTCTCATTTTATAAATCAACTCTAATACAAATTTTAATTTTAAATCAATTTATTTTTTAAAAATATTAAAAATAATATTTTAAAAATACTCTATTAAAAATATTCTAAGTATTCTTTTTTCAATTGGTATATAATCTAATTTTATGATTAAAAAAATATAAAAAAGAAAACCGATTTACAAAACATAAAATAAATAGAATAAAAATAAATAAATAATAAAACAAACATATAAATATTAGTTGAGAATTGATATTTATAATTAATACAGTAATACTCTATTACCTATGATAGCCACAAATAATAGAATTGTTTATTATAATATCTATTCTTAAATTACTACAAATAATAAAAAATATTGATTTTAAATACATTTTCAACAACCAACAACTTTAAAACAATAACAACATTTACAATACAATATAACACAAAAACAGAAACATAGTTTTGTGATAAAAAAAATATTTATTTAAAAAACAAGACACATATATGTGTGGGGCTATTTTTTTAAATATTATAAACAAAGGAGTGTAATACATTAATATCATACTAATTTAATGTAATGCATTAATATGAGAAGTTGTTAATGTCACAAAAAATCGTGATTAATGATTTTAAAATGGACAAAAAATAAATAAAAATGAAACTAACGATTTGAAATAAGACAAAAAATTAATATTATTATTTTAAATGTCTTTTAAACACATTAATATTAAAAGGGTTTCTTTGTCTTTTTAATAAATCTTTAAATATATATTTTAAAATTAATCCTCAAAAAGTGGTAATTTTATTATTTTAAATTCAAATATAAATTTATAATATTTAAAATAATCAAACAACTTTAATTTTAAAAGGACATTTGTATATTTTAAAAATTAACTAAAAATATATGTTACTTCTTTAAAATTAAATCATAATTTTAATTCAAATTAAATCATCTTAATTTTAAATGATATTTTAGTCTTTTGAAATTAACTGTAAAAGGATATTCTTATTTTATTAGTTTTTTTTATATTTTTTATGATTTTATTATAATAGTTCAATATCAATTTTAAAATAAAATAGCCCAAAACAAAAATAATGAAACAAAAAAAATTCTTAATCCAAAAAAATTTAAATAAAAAAATCATAAAATTATAATTTTTTTCCTTTGATTTATTACTGTCGCTACAGTTTTAAATTTTAACCCACTACAATTTGAAATAAAAAAATTAATTTCAACTTAAAATGGGGTTTGCCACGCCAAAAAAAAAATGTGTTTTAAATTTTGATGACCCAATATTAAAATACTACTTGATTTAGCTTAAAATAAAATAAAAACCAATAAAAGAAAAAAAAAATTTCTTTCTTCACGTTTTAAGAGCTTTTAAAATTTCAAAGGCAAATTTTTACTCTTCTTTTCTAACCCAGAGAGTTTTAAAAATCCATTTATCTGGAGCAGTAAATGGCGTGCCTTGTAAGTTGTAACCGCCACCGTGTGAACTGTGAATACTGACATGTAAAAAAAATTGATGGAAGTTGGAGATACCCTAACATGTCTCACTTTAAATATACTCTTTCAATTATAAAGCCGAGTACTTACATAAAAAAAAATTTTATTGAGAGAAAATAACTAAAAATTATCAAAATAAATTAATAAATTAACTAAATTATTTAATTTAATATATATCAATATCTTGATGAAAGCTAGTGCATTCCATGTAAAGTAGAGAGTGCAGCATTCTTTACAAGTTAACTTACTATTAAAAGTTATTAACTAAATTAAATTTATTTATTATTGTTATTATATTTTTGTTTATCGTGGGTTGAACAAATAAATTGGGACTGACAAAAAAAATAATTCTCACATTTATCACAGGACGATCTTTACACCACAAAAGTATTCAAAAAAAACTTGATTGAATTTCTCCGTTACTCTATTATTGTAGATATGATGTCTTCAAGTATCTTCACTGTTTTGTTTGTTGGCGGTGTTTTCAATATCGTTTTGGCTAATTACAGATTTTGACGCTCTTGAACCAATATCTTTCACTTCTGTAATGAATGACTTTTAAAGTCCAAAAACTCGGTGTTTGTCGGTCACCGTTGCTAGTTGGCTAAATTTCAAACGTAAAACCGATTCGGTAGAAAAACTCGGTCTCCATGAAGGGCACCATGATTCTATGATGCAATCAAAGTACAAAATATATGGCAGTTACAATAAATTTATTATCTTTTATTTCAAATTATTCTCAACGGTACGTAATAGAATGAAAAATTAAAATATAATTATATTTAAATAATTATTTGTATTACTTTTTATTAATTTATTTAAACAATAATTAAACTTTGAAATTAATTAGTATAAAATATTATAGATATAAAATTAAAAAAATTATTTGCATAAAAATGAGCCTAATAAATAATTAGCAGTTAGGTAAAAAATTTTTGTTGTATAAGTATTTGAACAAAGAAAAGAAAATGTTATTTTAAGAAAAACTAATAATATATTTTTAATAATATTCTTAATACAAAATAATAAATTTTAAAGATTTTTTAAAATAATATATATTAACTAAAATAATATAATTATTTCAAATTATATAAATATTTTTTATATGAATTTTTGTTTCACACAAAATAAAATTATTATATGTTTGCTTTTTACATTGTATATATGTTTTTTTAAATTAAATTTATATAATACAAAATTTTTTATCATTTTATTCATATTTAATGTTTTAATTTTGTTTCACACAAAATAAAATTATATATATATTAATTAAATTTATATAATACAAATTTTTTTATCATTGTGTTTATATTTAATATTATAATTTTGTTTCACACAAAACAAAATTTATTTAAATTTTATTATTATATACATAATATATATTTAATAATATTTTTTTTTAAATTCTAAGATATCTTTTTTTTGGATTTAGTACATAAATTTTTAACTTATTTTTTATGTATCATTTATTTTAATTCTAAAGTCCAGTAACTTTTTTTTATACAAATATATTGTTTTTAATATTTATATACTATTATTTTATTTTGGACTTCAACCTAATATCTGAAATTTACAAAAGAAATCTAAAATTTATAAAAAAAATGGTTAACCTGATTAACAGGTTTTATTTTAAATTCAGACTATTCAAATAAAATATAATAAATGAAGAATTCAGATTTAACAAATTAACAAGGTGTGCAGCACTCTATACTTAGCAAGGAGCGTTTAAGGATGAGTCCAATATCTTAAATATTATTTTTATATAAAAATATTTTTATGTAATTAATAATTTTTTTATTAAATTTTATTGTAATGACCTCGCATGATTTGATAATTTTTTAAGAGTTTAAACTTTAATATGCAGTATAAATTCTTCTGCATGACATTAATCATATCCATTCTCATTATTTATAATATGCATAAAAAATAATTATTTTTATTTTTGTAACAACTTATAGTTAAAATTAAAAATCTTAAACCCTAATTGACTATAGTTGAATTCGCATTCCTTTGGAATATAGACTAACTCTTTAGTCATATGTTGTAATTTTGACTGGTTTTTCACTGGCTAATTATATAAAAATTGGTCTTATTATTACTTTTTCTTTTTATTACACATCGCTGTTTTGTTTTGTCCTAGCATGATGGTAACTTCAATTCATATATTTTTATCAAACAAACATCAAAAGACACTTGATGGAGATAGATCATAAGAATAATATATAATTAGAGATTCATAATCAATCCCAAAGCCTTTCATTAAAGTGGTAGTCATTTTTTAATATTAAAGTGGCAATTAAAAAATGAAGTAACTACAATCATGATGTGTATCACATAGAAAGCTAGGACAAATTGTTACATGTTTCTTTGTCGGGTGCGTGTAATTTTTTATTCAAAACAAATCTCTCTATGAAGTTAATCCAAAGTCATGCTTTTTGTTCTTTCCTCCGTCGGTTAGGCTGTGTTTGTTGGAAGAAAAAAGTAGACAAATTTTTTTGTTATTATTATTTGGTTAAAAAAATTAAAAAAATTAGTAAAATTTATTATTTTTTTAATATTTAAAAAAATAAAAAAATTAATTCTTTTTTTTTATTTCTAATATTATTCTTTTATTTTTTTAATATATTTTATAATATAAAAATAAAATTATTTTTGTATAATATTTTTTTATTTTTTTTTTAAATACATTTAAAAAAAATAAAAATTTATTCAATTTTTTTATTTTCTTTTTCTTTATTTCTTTTTTTTTTCCAACGAAACATAGGCTTAATGCACCTTTTAGCTTTGGTTCTCTGCACCGATATTCATAGGTGGGTAACACTCTCTACTAGCCCGATTGGCCTAATCATAATAGGTTAGGGATTCTTAATAGGTATGTCTCATAATTTTTATAAAGGTGAGTTTTAATTATATATTTCATTTTAAAATATAAAAATGATAGTTAAAAAATTGGTTAATAATAAAAATCTTGCATGTGAGTTATAAATATTTTAAATTATCATAAAAAAATTATTAAAATTTCATCCAATATATTAAAAATAAAAAATATTATTATTTTATAAATATATACCTACAAAATACTTAAATCTTACTAATAATACCTCCTATCGTTTCTCTAATCATAAAAGGAAAATTTGACACACGTAAACACATGCGCGAATAATCCCATTCAAATTGTTTCAACTTTCAAGTGCTATAACTTCAATAATTTTTAATAATATTTTTGAGTTTTAGTGATATGAATGTAAAATGTATATCCGCCAAAAAAATTAGTCTGATTAGGCTACATTTAAATATTATTTCTAAAAGATAGAGATAAAAAAATATATATTGTATTTCTTAGATATAAAAACAAATTATTTTTTAAAACTTTGTAATTTTTCTATTTTTATTTTAAAAATAAAATTTAAATATAACAGCTATTACCGATTTTGATGTAAAAAGAAAATCTTAACTATTGATTGTGAACATATTAAAGCCCAATTATTAGATTATAGTAGAAGGCTAATAACATGAATCCAAAAATCAATCATTCATTTTTATTAATTTTTTCTCTCTCTAGGGTCTACATATGCGCTCATGGTGTCCATTACCATGTGGTTTTTGCTTTATATAGTTTTGTAAGGAGGTTTCATTGATATGATTTTGTTTTGTTTCTTCTCCAAACAATAATAATAAATGCTTTTGGCATGAAACCGCTTTATGATTAGAAGATTGGATTAGATGCTATATTCTCCAATGAGCATATCATGTTTTAAAATACTTTCTAGCACAATTATTAGTAAAAAGATATTTCTGTTGGAAAATTGATATCATTGATTAAAAATGTTATTTGAATGCATAAACCTTAATCTTCAGTTCTCATCTAAGAAACAGTAACTAGAGTGTAATGAAAGAAATAACCAATTATAACTACATTCCACGTGAGTGTCACATATTCCTGTTTCCAATAACATAAAACATATTCCTTTTTGTTCAAAATTGCATGGTTCATAATTAAAATTGGAGTGCACTGTCACCACTCACTATCTTCTGCTTCATTCCTTGCTAATCAAAACGTTAATGTCATTCCATACTTCAATCCAAACATGATTCAAATAATTGGAACCGCAAAAGATAAAAGGAACTAGCTCTTGTTCTCAACCACAAACAATTAACCTATGTGCACCAATAACACTTTATATTAGTAGGTAATATTACCCTTTTGATTTCAAGTAACTGTTGTTTGCTTTTCACAAAATTCCAATTTATTTTGTGAAACAAAAAGAGAGCAAATGTACAAAGAACTTTCTTTCTGGTTTACCACTGTTTCCATTCATAAATCGAAGGCAACAAAATTTTACTTACATAGTATATATCCCTCAAAACACCAAAATGGCAATACAATTTGGAAAAGGATAAGATCCTAATGAAAGGTGATCTCAGCCTAAAATTGAGATGATGATGATGATATACAGAAATATTTCTTTGTTAGCAATGATTTTTTGTTAGAGCATTGAAGCAGCTTCCAAAGGCTTGGAGCCACTAAATGCAGCAATAATTAGATTGGTTGTTGTATGTATTGTTTGTATCACCGGAGAGCGCAAAAGGCACCGATGTCCAATTCCGGCGGCCCCACCAGGAGATCGACGGCCACATTGGCAGACAAAGAGATCCAATTAGTTAGCCCTGCCAATAATGTAATGATGAAAACACATAGCTCTCTCTCTGCTAAATGGCAATTTTGCTCAAGGTTAACCTCAATCAGCAGTGCTTGAATCTCCTCCACTCATCGTAGCAAGCATGGAGTGTTGTGAAGGCCCCACAGTCCTTTCAACATAATCAAAATAATATCTGATAGGACCCCCTTCCAAGCTTCTAACACATGAATTTGCATCTCCTTTAGGGGCCAGCAGATTCTAGACTATCAAAAGGCAATGTAACTTGGCAACTTGCTAAATTCCAGCAACATTACATTTTTGAACCACAGTAATGTAACCACTTGTCACTGTTCAACCAGCGATACCAATGTGAAGGGGGCCCCTCCAAAAGCCAAAGTTCCTCTAATTCATGCTTAGGCTTTGACTTTGACATGCTATGTCACAGTTGCTGCCAAAGTCAACATCACTCTCAACTCCCAACAACATCAGCACCATGTAATTTTCCGAGGACAGCTTGCTTATGCCAAGGAAAATTCACCTCCCCCTCCCCCCCTTCTCAAACGGGTACGGGTAATCCGTAATTGTGGAATGTCTTTATCCGACCGTCCCAGCCTGCAGTCACAATGACCATCCCCCATGCATGAGAACGAGAGGTACTCCTGCATGAAGATTTCAAGAACCTGTACTCGGATTTAAGCATTGTAGATGTTTTTGCCTTGGAGCTAGAAATTGGAAGCTTCTCCTCTGGCCAAGTTGCAGATCCCTTAGGCAAAGCCTCCAAGAAATACTCTTGACCCAGGGAAAATGAAGCAGGTGGGTTAAGATGTACAGATTCGGGTGAAGTTTTATCTAGGACATTCCATTGGTGTTCATTTTCCATGGTCTGAGGTTTCAAACCTTGCCAAGGCACTGCAATGGAAGCGTTTGAGAAAAACCGCTCAGAAGACCAAATCTTCTTAGCTTTCATGGGAATAGACTCCTCCTGACTAACATTCCACATATATACATTAGAATCCTCGGATGCTGATAATATATGTTTGCCATCAGAAGTGAAAGATGCACTCAATGGGCTCCCTGTGCCTAGGCCTACAGAAACAGAACAAGAATTTTAGAAACATAGTATGAAATAAAATGCAAATTAGAGGAATGTACCAATAATTGCTAAACCAATAAAATGCCAGAACAATAACTAAACAAAATCCTAAAAGAATGTGCAGAAGTACAGATCCAAGAACAATTCTTTGTAAAGCATAAGAATAAGATAACGAAACATACTCTTGTATTTGCCAATCACATTAAGCCCGTCAAGGATTCTGACTTGTGAATCCGCACAGGTAACCATAACTTTGTTACAATCTTGTGGAAAAAACTGAAACAGATGAAATATAATCAGTTAGCCAAATAAAGTGTAGCTTATATAGAACAGCAAAAAATGAATGGTAATTAAGCCAAAATTATTCATTTGATGCAAGAAGCCAAATAAAAAGAGAAAATACCTGAAAGCCTGTTATCCCTCTTCCAGTAAATTTCTTTTTAGCAAGTAAACATAGTTGGGAATCCAACTGCAACTGATTATCTGCTTCAAGCAAAAGATGAAACACAAGCAATGAGTACCTAGCTAAAGTGTTTAAGTGATTACAATGGAGCCATTGACATTCACATCCAATCATAACCAGTTTGTCCATGATTATATGTCATCGTTATTCTAAAGAAAAAAAATATTTATTTCAAGCATGTGCAGAATGTAGGTCCACCAAGCCACCTATCAATCACCCATCCACCATGGCACAATAACAATTTGAATCCTAATTATATGAGATATTATGAAATCTACTAAATGACATCTAAGTAGTCTAACTAGAGGAAAATATATCCAAAGAATTATACCTGATACATTATAAAATCGACAATTTCCTGCCATGGACCCAATAATCCCTCCCTGTATAAAGCAGGTAATTCATGTCAATATTCTCTATATAGTATTTCTTTCCATAGAAGAAAGCATGTAAAAAGAAAGAGTTGCTCTACCTGGCCATCGGGTCGATAACATACTGCCGTTACTATATCTCTAATGTCAGTCCAATCTATGACACGACAATCAGGAATCGTCCAGATGCGCACTTTTCCATCTATAGATCCACTAATGAAATAATTATCATCTACGGGATTGAATTGTACGCATGTCACTACAAAACATTATCAAATAACAAAAAGAAACATAAGAAAATTTTGAAGTAATAAGAACAAATTAAGATAAATGGTTCAACAATGCCAAAAATCAGAACAGAATTGTAGTAATGCACACACCATAATTACTGTGTGGGAAAACTTTCAAGCAATTATCGGATTTCACTTGCCACAGACGGACAGTTTTGTCAACGGATGACGAGAGAAGATACTGCATCAAAAAGAAGAACCAAATCAATTTTCATACGCAAGCGGATGCCTTTTTTGCTAGAAAACAAAAATTTTTGACATTCACTCACATTATTCTTTGACCAGGAGAGATCCAATACTTCACCTCGATGCCCATAGAACTCATGCAACGGTTTCTCCAACAACCTGAAGATCTTAGGAGGGAAAATGATACATGCTGAATCTTGTGTTTTTCTCATGCTCTTCAGTTTGTTGATTTTCTCCTTGTCCATAAACAGAGGTTTCAATTCAGAGAGATTATTCACTGTAAAGTAAAGGGAGGATGGGTCAATTTCTGAAATGTCAATTTCATTAGACATATCCTCCTCAATCACTTGCCACAAGCGCACAACTCCATCTTCACTGCCACTTGCAAGATACTGGCCATCAGGACTGAATTTCATTGTCGTAATAGAACCTTCATGCGCTTTGATATCTTGTCTCATGTAAAGAGCAGACAATTCCTTCATTTGCTTCTTGCATTGCCGAACCTTAACTCTCTGAAGCCTACATCCTAAGCCAAAACCATTGTCACCTTGATTATCAAGCATACATGTAAACGACCGCAATCTTCTGAGCCAACTCCTTTTATTCCCATTCGTCTGCCAAGAAGGAGTTACCCCAGAGGGTTTCTCAGAATCATCAGGTTCCCCTGCATTCGCCAACCGATCCAGAACCACATCCCTACCATCCCTCATATTCCTCTGTTCCCCCTTTGGATCCACATTACACTCAACTCTCTTGTCTGAATTCTTGTCTTGGCACAGCAAGTTCTCCTCCAAACCATACTCCTTTGAAGAATCAATACTGGAAAAACAAGACATAGATGACCGACTCGAACAGAACTCCTCTTCAAAACCATCACAAGTTCTAGTCACAGCCCCACTACTATACTCCACTCTATCCCTCACCTCTTCCTGCTCAACAACACCAACCACATCCACTGAATTCTCAATCCCATTCACACTCAGTCCCATCTTCTTCATAAACTTGCCCCTACGCTCTCGAACACTCCTCGGGCTCCGAATCCACACATCATAGTCAAAGCCCTCCAATCCTATTCTTCCATTGGAAGTAGATTTGATGTCAAGGGTGTCAGTTCCATCAGATACTGAATCTGCAATGGACACAACATCTTCTTGAGCATCAAAAAACCGACATTCTTCGAATTCGCTAAAGCTACCCATAATTCTTCAAGTTCAACCCATGAAATAGCTAGCCACCACTCAAAAAAGCAACATATGTTCTGGGAATGCGTCAAAATTCAATCTTTTTCCTTTTTATTCGGACGAAGAAGCCACCCAGGTGATAATCTCTATATATATACATAAAAAAAACAAATAAAAAAAGCACAAAAACCAATATTAACCAGCATAAACATTATAAACAAAACCACGCAAAGATGAGAATAATATATAATAAGAAGAAAACAGAAACCGAGAGATCCCACATAGATCCCAATCCGAACCCACTGAACCTGGTCTTTTAAAGTAATCACTAACAAGCATTCCACAATTACGATAGAAAAAAGAAAAAAAAAACACTACCAACAACTCAAAAATCAAAACAATAATAAACATTTAAAGAACAAATCACACGCACGCGCACACGAAGAGAAATTCAAAATGAACTCACAGAGAAGAAAGGGTAGAAACTGAAAGTACGTCAAAATCCAACAAAGATAATAGAAGTGGATGGAAGTGAAAATAAAAAAAAAATAAAAAAAATAGGGGAATTGAGAGAGGAAAGTGTAACGTTTAAAGGGAAGTGATGAAATAGGAGCAATAACTTACATGGTTACATGGGGTGGATGGTGATCAGAAAAAGATCAAAACTTTGGAAGTTGAGAGAGTGGAAGATCAATGGAATATCGGAGTGTCCGAAGAGGATGCAAAAATGGAGAAGGGAGAGAGCACTTTGAGCGAAAGCCAAAATCACAAATGATTCAATATATTTATAGAATTTTTATTTTTTACACAGTATACAAAAAACTTTACTATGCATCACTATTCCAGCATGATACTGACAAATCTAATTTTAGTATATTGTAAAAAAAAAAATATTTTTTAAAAGAATTTTTTTGGTTGTACGTGTAAATTAGGTCTATTTATAATTATCTCAATTTTTTACTAAAATTAAACTTCTTTAAGATTTTGATAAAAATTATTTTTAGTGATCTGTAGAAAATTTTTTTTATAGAATGATCTGTAGAAGATTTTGTTTGAATGGATTTTTCATTTATTTTTTGAGTTTCTATTTGTAATAACAATAACTTATAGGTAGAAACTCAAGTGCAATGGATTTCACGTGAAGTTGATACCTGAGAGTCGTTAGATGATTTGACTGATTTGACTAAATTTTCATCTAACAATTCTCAAATATCAAGTGAAATCAACTTCACCTGAATTTTTACCTAACTTATAATAAAGTTAAGTGAATAAATTTTTTTTATAATTTTTTATGTTTTCTACTTCTAATTATTCTGCAGTAAAAGTTTAAACACGCATGATGTGTTTTTGTATTTATTCATTTAATTGTTTAAATAAATTTATATTTTCACTTTCTTTATACTTTGAACTAGTTAGCAAATTTAGTGACATGAACACTCTTTAAATAATAAATACGTAAAAATGTATAAGTTTTAAGTTAAGCATGCATTATTTTAGATCAATTTTTACAAGGTCACAAAAAATAGAGTAATGAATTTTTAAATAATATAAATAAGGTTCAATTAATATGTGCTCTTAGATTACTATTGAAATTGATTTTTATAAAGAATATACAAAATCTAAATTTTTAAATATTTATTAAAGTAAAATTTTTGAAGAATTCTACTAATAATAATTTTAATGTATATTTTATAATTTGTAAATAATACCAAACCTGTACTTAACTATGATCTCATACTCACGTTAAACAAATGTATATTTTCTTTTCTCAATAAAATCTTAACTGTAGTGCACTTTAATTGTAGCAGCATTTAATTAAACCAACAATTTTCTAGAGTAATGACAATATTTAAAAAAATTAAAAGTGTCCAACCAATATAAAAAAAATCTAAAGAGCTTTATAAATAAAATAAAGAAAGGGTTTTAGAAGTGAAAAGAGAAGAGAAATCCGTTTAGAGGAAAATAAAATTGGAGGAGGGAAGAAAAAGGCAAAAGGTAGAACAGAAAAATTAAGAGACACATCCATTGATATTGATGAATACTTTGTGAAGCCATAGCCATGAATGTGGATGGCCCAAGAAACGAGAGAGGGTAGAGAGAGAGATAACTGTGTTTTTGTCTTTGTGTTAGTAACTAATTAATTGTGTTTCTTGTGTTGTGGGTGCTCTCTCTTCTTTGGTCTGGGTCTAGACTTGTTTTGCGTCGGCTTAGATTGGATGCGACTCACTCGCTTTGAATTATCAAAACCTTTTGATATGTAAGGGTGTTTGTGGATCCGATTGTATTTACAGATTTACGGTGAATATTTGCACCCGATTTAAAAATTGTGGATACGATCCGATCAGATTGTGAATATTTGTTCTAGATCCACATATTTGATTTGTGGATCCACAGATCCGCACAATAATAATTAAATATATATATATGTTTAGTATTATGTTTACTTGTTTGTATGTTTTAGTTAGTAATTATTATTCATATATTGTATTATTTTATTTTTGTTATTTAAAAAAAGTTTGATTAAAAATATTTTAGGAATAAATAAATTTAAAAATGTGAAAGAAATATTTTTATTGAATTTTTTACATAGAAATATGATTAAAGATTTAATTATGCGGATATATTCGATATCCAATCCGATCTGACAATAAAAAACACAAATATTATATTCGATCCAATGAAAATTATGCGAATTGGATCGAATTTCTGGCTATATCCGATCCAATCCGATCCGCATACACCCCTATTGATATGCACCATCAGTTTGTTTTATGTCCAAGTATCAAAGGAACCAAGATGCTCATTTTAGCAACTAAATTAAAACACATATCTACGTTTGAATCTGCTCATTCTTTTTTTTATTTTTCTTCTTCTAATCTCTTTCTCTTTCTATGTATATTTAAAAATTGGTCAATTTTACAAAAAAAAATTGACAAATTTTATATTCAATTCTGTTTGACTCACCAATTTTTGATCAATTTTTTATTAATTAATTTTTTGTTAGATCGAATTGTATTTGTCATTCATTCACAATTCAACCAACTAATTTAAATCGATTTACAGAACCTTAAAAGTAGTCTCGTTTAAAAAAAAACTTATTATTCAATAAACGTATACTCATAATAATAAATCTAGCCAAAACCGTATCACATTTTTTTAAATGATTATCAATTAAATAAAAGTTACAAAATATTTTTTTATTAATATATTATGATTGCTGCTAGCATTACTAGTAGTAAACAAAACGTTACGAGTGATGGGATGACTCTGGATTCGATCACATTGGACTACATATATTAGGAGAATTTAATCAAATCCATATTAAAGCATGATAAATGGAAACATGTGAAAAACTAATGCCATAACCAAATTCATGGCCAAAACAGCTACCTAATTAAAAATTTGGAACAAGGTATCCAAACCCTTCAAAGATCAGACATGTCCAACCAAATACTCCACATAGTGACTTAAACTACACATTGCCACAAAGACCTTGTCTTTTTCCTACTTCCAAAAATAAATAAACCTAATCAATAGGAATTGGTCTAAGGTATAGACATGATATTATTTTTATTCCATTGAATTCATATATCACATTGGCTGCATTTGGAAGAGAGATCGAGAGATAGATTGAAAGACAGAAATAAAATTAAGTCTTTATATTATATTTATGTAAATTATATAGAACTGAGTTATGTTTCAGTATCATAATTGATTTAATATAAATACAAAAAGTCAAAAACTGAAACAAATAAAATTACTTAAATATATTTTTCTCATTTTCCCTTTTTTTTATTAAATTTCTTCTTCTATCACAAAAACAATCAAAGTATGGGATTAGCAAGGCATTGAAATGGTAATTTTCTCGCATTTTCCATGATATTTATAGCCCGAAGTTTTCAGTGCTCATAAATTCTAAACCAATTTTAGCTGATCAAAGTGACCAGAATTTTTATGGTTTCTTTTGTGTTGCTTTTTATTCTCTATCTTCTAGGTTTGCGGCCATCTACTCTTATAAAATAAATATTATAAATGAAAAACCAGAAAAAAAAAGAGAAAAAAGAAAACAAAAAAAAGAAAAACTAAAGAGAAGACTATTTCGTCAATGACAATGGAGCTTATAGTTGGCACTTAAGAGAATGGAAGAGAGAGAATGCAGAATAATGGAGAGAGCGAGATGAAGGTTGTGGTAGGCTTAGAGAAGGGAGTTGAATCTATGCCTTCCTTTTCAGTTGCTGTTATGACCTTTTTAAAACGAAACTTTCAATTCTGATTCTGTTTGAACTCAGCAGCGGAAATTTATGAGACAATTTATTTTTGTCTCATGAATATCAGAAAACAGAACACAACAGAGAAGAGAAAAGTTAACACCAGCATGTATCCTGGTTCGGTTGCCTTGTGCTATGCAACCTACGCTTCCACAATAATGGAGGAATTTCCACTATAGTTAAAAGTATTACATACACCAATTTCACACTCAAGTTCTATCCTAACTTGACTTTGGCTATGCTAACACCTAACTATTCACTCTTAGTGCTAACCCAACTAAGAAAGGGATACCTAATAGGTACAAGATACAAGACACTTAACCAACCTAAAGAAATCAGAAAATAACTCTAGGATTTTCTCTCAAGTGTATCACTCAGCCCTTTTCCACTCATGGCTTTTACTTGAGTTTTCTCACAATGCCTTTTCTCACAAGAAATTACAGAAAGATAAACTTAGAAAGTACATTACAATCAGTAAATCATGAAGGAGATTGACTTCATCAACAACCTTTGTGCTATGCGAAAACCAAATTAGCAAGCCTCTGATTCAGTTCTTCATACTGGCAGAATGCACCTTTGATTAGGTTACACTGTCCAGTTAGTTGAACTCTCTCAAAGAACACTTCTCAGAACAAAATCTTAATACTCTGGTTATCTCTCCTTGCTTTCTGAATGAACAGCAAGCTTCTTTTATCTCCTTGCATGTTCCTTGGTTCTTCTTCCAAGGTCAACACCTTGAGCCTTGAGTTTCACCAACCCACAGATTCACTTTTTTTTTCTTTAATCCCCAGATTAGAAACTTTGCTTCTGACTTCTTTATCTTGACCGAAAGCCATAAAACAACAACAATAGAAATCTTCCAATGGTCAACTTAATCTTAGCCCTTGAAAATCAACTTGGTCCCCAAGTCAAGTTTAAGACCGTGGATACACAGCAGAGAATAATAGAAACCAACTTTCCTTCGTATCCCATTTCGGATAGAGCAGAGAGTTGGGAAGAAGAGAAGAAGATCTGATGCATGCAAGAGGAAATGGGTTACCTTTAACCTAAGCTTGATTTGGTTTGGATTTTCTAATTAGACTTATGTGTTTCAAGCTTAATCTTTCTCTCTCTTACTTCTTTAGTGATAAGCTTATGGAAGAAGCTTTCTCTTTCTCTTTCTCACTTTTCTGAGTTTATGATTTGACATGGTCAGAGAGGAGAAGAACGTTGCTTGTGATGTGAGATCAAGTTTGGAGGGAAACGAAATCAACTCGGGCTTGGATCGGACATCCATTAAGAAACCCGTTTGATTTTGGCTTTGTTTCTTTTGGGCTTTGTTTGTTTGACCAGCCCACCAGTCTTGCTGATTGCTTTTCATTCCATTTGGGCTGTTGAATTTTGGCCTGCAACAATAAGTAATTAGTAATAAGTAATTATAATTAATCAACACTAATTATATATTTTGCCCAAAAATAATGTTTGTCATCACTAATTAATTTGGTTAATTTCTTAACTCAACAATCTCCCCCTTGATGACAAACATGGTTTTAAGCAATAATCAAAAGGAAATGAATTTGAATAAGTTTAAAAAAAACTCCCTTTGATTTTTGTCATTTGCTCTTGTGTTGCTTCCCCTTTCCTATTCAAGATTAGCTCCCCCTAGATTCATGCTTTCCTCTTTGTTCCTATTTTACATTACACTTAAAGAGAGTATAGTGAAGAACTATACACATCAAATAGGCAACACCATATAATCAGCCCAATCATTAAGCTGATATCAGCAGCAAAAACAGCAATGTGAAATCAAGTTTTAATGTAGCAAAGCCAAAAAACTTATCCTAACACATTTTACCATCCTATTGTCCTACTCCCCCTTTTGTCATCAAGGGCGAACAACAAGCAAGATCAACAAAAGTAACATATTGAACCTGTAGAAAAGAGTTAGACCATAGTCCAAAATACTAACTGAACTAACAAAAGTTTAACAATATTTAGAGTTATTACAGTCATCCAAGATAAAAACAATTCAAAAGTAGCTAAAGAAATAGAATTCATGAGACAAAAAGAGAGCAGCAGCAGCAGTTTTTCATGAGACAAATCTTAGGTATCAGAATCATTCCCCTCCGAATCAGCTTCCTCGTCAACATCAGTGGCAGGGTCTTCATCCTTTTGAAGGTTATCAATGAAGGTCATGAACACAGCCACTCTATCCCTTGATTTCTTTAGGAAATTCTCATGTTTGCTAGCTAATTTCCTTTGTTCCTTGCTCATGGCAATCATATGATTTGATTGGGAAACAAACTCCTGGACCACATCCTTGACTACATTCAGCAGAGTGGATTGCTTCCCAGTAGAGATGGAAGTACCCTCGGTGGAAGGAGGAGGAGAGTCATCCAGAATGAACTCTTCATCATCATCATCATCTAAAACCACTCTCTCAGATCGAGTTGGTACTTTTTGCTGTTTCACTGAACCACCCCCTTTTAGGTATGAATGTCTGTTTTCATAATCCTCATTTGACAGGTCAACACCAAAATGTTCAAATATGCAAGTTAAAAATATGCCATAAGGTAGTGCTTTATCTTTCTCACTTCTCACAGAATCAAACATGTATCTAGCCATCAAATAGGCAAAAGAGATTTCTGTTTTAGTGATTAGGGCATACAAAACAAGTGTGTTCATGTAAGAAACCCTTTGATATAAACCACTTTGAGAAAGTAAGATGTGGTTGATAATTCTGTGCAACTGAACACATTCATATCCTAGGGCTTTGTGAGTGGGTGTGATGCGTTAATTAAGGAAACATGTTCACAGATGTGAGCCAAAGCATCATGATAAGAGACACCAACTCCTTCATCCCACTTTACAGATGTATAAGTACACGGCCCAACATCAGTGCACTTCAAAGAATCACTTATCGTTTCATTATTTAAAATAATGTCTCGGCCCTTAACATAAGAGTGCACACTTCCTTCATGGTAAGTCATGTTTGCATAAAATTCTTTGACTAACAGAGGATACACAGGTTTTTTGATTTTGAAAAGGTGATTCCAGTCTAAAAATTCCAAATTTTCAACAAAAGGAAAACCTTTCTTTTTCAAGCTAGGTAAATCCACAAGAAAAGAGGGACACAGAGTACGATACTTAATAACTCCGTCATAAAATTCATGGTTCATGGCTAATTTGAAACGATGAGGGTTATAGTTTGAGTGATTTGTGAGCAAAAGGATCAATGTCGGGTTCTCTAACAAATTTGAAAGGGAGATGAGCGTTACCTCTTTGTGAACGCACAGGAACAGACCTTGGCTTAGATTTTGCTGTCTCATGAACATGGTCTTCAACAGCAGGACGCTTACCCTTGGATGAACTAGGTTTCGAGGAAGTTGGTTTGGTTGGTGCTGCCTTAGGCGGTGGCGTCGGCTTGGCAGGGGCTGGAAAATGTGGCGTGGTCTTGGTTCGCGCGATGGGAGCAGTCCGTGGAGGAGAGGTAGGAGGAAAAGGTGAGGGAGTGAAAGTGGTGTCTTGAAAGCGAGTTGAGGGTCTAGGATATCCTGGAAGCTTATGGATCTTTTCACGCGGGGCTCTTTTAGCAATAACTTTCTTCCCCCATTTGGTTAGATTTAGGCTTTTGAGGGAAGAGAAGCAGTAGGGTGAGAGGGAAGAAACCGAAGGGTTTGAAGAGAAGTTGTGGAGGGAAGAGAGGGAGTGTTGGTAACCGTACCCAAAAGTGGATTTCCAAAACCATGCAACTGCATCACCTTTTGAAATGACATGAAAAGACCTGACCTCATAAAAGAAAGATTTTATTTGATTTAAAAATTAAAACAGGAAAATAATTTTAAATTTTGAAAAAAAATTTAAAATTTAAATCAAACTGAAAATCTTTTTGATCAAGAATATTAAATGAAAATCCTTTTCAAAAAAAAATTTGACACACAGCCCACCAAACACAACAACCAAACAAAAATGTAACATTCATATATGGGCCCAGAGATGGTTGGATTTAAGGAAACACATTGGACCACTCTAGATCTGATTTTGAGGTTGGCTCAGATTGACTTTCACTTGAAACAAGCCCAGAACACGCTGATTTGAAGAAAACGTTCATCATCTACCCAGAATTGTCTCATACATGTTTATGAGACAAAAAGCTCCAGCAAATACATCAGCATTTTTCAAATAAGGAATCTTAACTCAAAATTCCTAGACAAGTCCTAAGCATGCAGAATCTATCCTCAGCTAATGATTTTGTAAAAATATCTGCTAATTGCTCCTCTGATTTAACAAATTGAATACTAATATCCCCCTTTTGGACATGTTCTCTTATTGAGTGAAATTTCACTTCAATATGCTTAGTCCTAGAGTGCAAAACTGGATTTTTAGAAATATTGATGGCACTCATATTGTCACACATCAAGGAAATATTTTCAGCATTTAATTTGTAATCAGCAAGCTGTGTTTTTAACCATAAAAGTTGAGAACAACAAGAAGAAGCAGCTATACACTCAGCTTCTGCAGTGGATAAAGCCACTGTTGGTTGCTTCTTACTTGACCAAACATTTAAGAACTTTCCAAGGAAACAACATAGTCCTGAAGTGCTCCTTCTATCAACTCTATCACCAACAAAATCTGCATCACAATAACCAATTGTAGAAAAATCATCAATCTTAGGATACCAAAGACCAAAATTAGATGTGCCATGAACATATCTAATGATCATTTTAACTGCTGAAAGATGTGACTCTTTAGGTTTGGATTGGAACCTTGAACACAATCCAACACTTTGCACAATGTCGGGTCTAGAGGATGTCAAGTACATAAGAGAACCAATCATTCCTCTATACCTAGTATCATCTACATCTTTCTCTATTTCTCCCTTATCTAATTTAGAATTAGGGTGCATGGGAGTTCCCATGGGTTTGGCATTTTCCATACCAAATTTCTTAACTAATTCCTTGGCATACTTCTCTTGATGACCATTTTCAGTTTGTTTAATTTGCAACCCAAGGAAAAAATTAAGTTCACCCATCATACTCATGTCAAATTCACTTGTCATGAGTTTTCCAAATTCAGAACAAATGGATTCATTTGTTGATCCAAAAATAATGTCATCGATATATATTTGGACTAGAATAAAAGAATCATTAGAATTCTTGATAAATAGAGTTGTGTCTGTGGTGCTTCTTTGAAAACCATTTTTCAAAAGAAAAGAGCTAAGTCTCTCATACCAAGCTCTAGGAGCTTGCCTTAAACCATAGAGAGCTTTATATAATTTGAAAACATGATTGGAATGCGCTTTATTTTCAAAACCAGGAGGCTGCTCCACATACACTTCTCTATCTATCACACCATTTAAAAATGCACATTTCACATCCATTTGATATAATTTAAAACCACAAAATGCAGCATAGGCTAAGAGAAGTCTTATGGCTTCCATTCGGACAACATGGGCAAAGGATTCATCAAAGTCTATTCCTTCTTCTTGGTCATATCCTTGTGCCACAAGCCTTGCCTTGTTTCTTGCAATGCTGCCATCTTTTTCTAACTTGTTCCGAAATATCCACTTGGTGCCAGTCACTTTCTTTCCTCTCGGCCTTGGAACCAAAGTCCACACTTGGTTCTTCTTAAACTCAAGAAGCTCATCCTCCATTGCTTTAACCCAAGAAGGGTCACTAAGGGCTTCCTTGACATTTTGAGGCTCTATTTGTAAGAGAAGTGCAGTGATTGATCCTTCATTTGCCTTTCTAGTGGATGACCGAGTTCTAACCCCTTGTGAGACGTTCCTAATGACAAATTCCTCTGAATAATTATTCAAGAATCTCCATTCACGAGGTCTGGTGGACTTGGAGGTAGATTCAGTTACCAAGGGATTTTGGGTGCTGTTGTCTTCAGGACCTCCCTCAGATTCATGAGATAAAATGGGATTGTCTCTCGAATTTTTAGCAACTGCAGTTTCTGGGTCAGATTGAGCAGAATTTCCTTTTTCTTGATTTTGCCCAGTTTCAACTTCTTTTTGAGCTTGATTTTCTGTATCACAATCTTCCAAAATGCTTTGCACCAAGTTAGTATCACAAAATGTAACATGTATGGACTCCTCAATAATCCTAGCATCTTGATGATAAACCCTATATGCTTTACTAGTTGTGGAATATCCTACAAACAAACACTCATAAGCCTTTGGATCAAATTTACCCAAATTATCCTTGTTATTTAAAACAAAACATTTGCATCCAAAGATGTGTAGGTGGTCTAAGTTTGGTGGGTAGCCTTTCCAAAGTTCATAAGGGGTTTTCTTCAAAAATTTTCTTATGATTGTTCTATTTAAAATGTGGCAAGCCGTGTTAACCGCTTCAGCCCAAAGGAATTTTGGAATATTGTTCTCATAAGGCATAGCTCTTGTCATCTCTTGTATGCTTATATTTCTCCTTTCCACCACACCATTTTGTTGTGGTGTCCTTGGACAAGAGAAGTTGTGAGATATTCCAAATTTCTCACAAAAGGTTTCAAATAAATTATTTTCAAATTCAGTTCCATGATCACTTATTATAGAAGAGATTTTCAAATCCTTTTCATTTTGAATTTTCTTGCAAAAAGGTTCAAAGGCCGAAAAGGCTTCATTTTTGTGTGCAAGAAATAAAACCCAACCAAACCTAGTATAGTCATCCACAATTACTAAACCATAATGTTTACCACCTAGGCTTTGAGTTCTTGTTTGACCAAATAAATCAATGTGTAGCAACTCAAGTGGTCTTTTAGTGGAGATGTCTTCCTTTGGTTTAAAAGAACTTTTTGTTTGTTTTCCCATTTGGCAAGCATCACAAGTGATGTCTTTGTCAAACTTTATCAACGGAAGACCTCTTATTAATTCTTTCTTTACAAGTTTATTTATTTGAAACATACTTGCATGGCCTAATCTCTTGTGCCATAACCACTTTTCAGATTCTTTAGAGTGAAGACATGCTACATTTTGATCCTTTAGTTCATCAAGAGTAAGTCCATACATATTATTAAAATGCTTGGCAACAAACATTACTTCATTTGTCTTTTTATTTACAACACAGCATTCAAATCTTTTGAAAGTAACTAAATATCCTAAATCACACAGCTGACTTATACTCAAAAGATTATGTTTCAAACCACATACCAAAAGTACATCATCAATGAAAGTAGATTGCTCATTACCTACTTTCCCAACAGCAATGATTTTACCTTTACCATCATCTCCAAAGGTCACAAAACCTCCATCATACTTGTTTAGTTTGATGAAGTAGGTTGACCTTCCAGTCATGTGCCTTGAACATCCACTATCCATGTACCACATGTTTTTGTTCTTGGATGCTAGGCAAATCTGCATGAAGAGTTTCAAGTAGCCTTAGGTATCCAAATTAATTTGGATCCTTTGAAGTTAATCCATCTTGGTTGTCCAAGTGCATTGAAATCACAAACAACATTATAAACTCTGTTTTTCACAACTCTCTTTTCAATGAAGCATTGTGCATATGAGTGACCAAATCTCTTGTAATTAACACAATGAATTTTTTATGTGTGTTGCTGAAATTGAGGTGAGTTATATTGCTTGAATTGATTAAATGGTTGAAATTTTCTGGTTTTTGGAAGAGATGGATTTCTTTTGACAAGCTGATTTTTGTTATAAGTATTCCTCTTTGCAAAAATATTTTCACCAGAATTTGTGAATCTCTTTGGATTTTTTGAAAATGAGGTTTTGTTGTAGGAAATTGGTTTCTTGAAAGCAGCCTCATTTTTCGAAATGTAACCCAAACCTGGCCAGTTTGAGCTCGGATCAATTCTTGGTGAAGGCTCAGTTTCACTTGTGTATACTTCATCACATTTTTCTTCAAGAGTTGAAACATATCCAATACCCGATTTGTTTGATATGAATTTGGTATTTGATGAAGAAGCCACACACTTTATAGAGGAAGTATTTAAAACTGCATCTTCCTTGGCTATGTAGCCTAAACCAGATTTTTCAAATAATGGTCTTTGACTAGCAAGTAATTTGTCCAAGTTACTAGAACCTTGAGCAAATTTTGCTAAGTCACCATTCAGTCTTTTAATCATATCATTTAATCTTTCATTTTCAGCAATTAACTCATGAGAAGGATCCACAATGTGCTTTCCTTTTAATTTTTCAAGTTCAGATTTTAGAAATCTATTTTCTTCAATAATGTCCAAAGCACATTTAGTTTTCTTCACTTTTTCTTTTAAAAATTCATTTTTAGCTCTTAACACATATTTTTTAGATCTGCACTCATTGTATTTATCTAGTAGTTTTGATGTATTTAAGGTGAGATCACCAATAATAACATGTAAATCATCTATGGTTAAATCATAGTAATTTACTCATCAAGATTGTTGTTTCTAGCCATGAAACAGTCTTTGTCTTCTCCTTCAGATTCTTCTTCTTCATTTGAGTCATTCTCAAGATCCTCCCAAGTTGCCATTAGTACTCTCTTCATTTCCTTCTTTCCTTTATCTTCCTTTTTGAGCTTTGGAAAAATTTAGTTTGAAGTGTCCAACCTCCTTGCAGTGATGGCACATCACCTTGCTCAGGTCGAACTTGTGGTCCTTTGAACTTGAACCCTTGTATTTGCCATTGTTCTTCATCATCCTTCTAAATCTCCTAGCAAAAAATAAAAGCTCATCATATGAAATACCATCACTAGACTCACTCTCTTTTGGTTCTATCTGAGACTTGAGAGCTATTCCCTTTTTCTTTGAGTCTGTGTTTGTGTGTGACTTCATAGGCAAAGAGTTTTTCTCTCAGCTCATCATAGGTTATGGGACTTATGTTGTTGCTCTCGATTAGGACAGTGGCAGTGTTTTTCCATTCTTTTGTGAGGCTTCTAAGGAGTTTTCTCATCAAGATTTGTTCTGCATAGTTTGTACCCAGAGCATCAAGGTTGTTGATTATGATTGAGAATCTCTCAAACGCTTCATCAATGCTTTCTCCATCCTTCATGCTGAACATCTCATACTCTTTTCGCAGCATATCAATCCTCGTTTCTTTGACTTGATTAGTGCCTTCGTGTGTAACCTGGAGTTTTTCCCAGATTTCTTTGGCTGTCTTGCATCTAGATACCTTCCGGTACTCTTCAAAGCTGATAGCACAGTGAAGAAAGTTGATTGCTTTAGCATTCAGCTCTATCTTCTTTTTGTCATCTTCGTTCCACTCAGCTTCTTCTTTTGGAGTCACCACTCCATCAGCACTTATTTTTGTTGGGATCTTGGGACCGCTCACAACAATCTTCCATATGTTGTAGTCAATAAATTGGATGAAGATCCTTATTCTTTCTTTCCAGTAGGAGTAGTTCTTCCCGTTGAAGAAAGGTGGTCGGTTGTTTGATTGACCTTCAGTGAGAGTGTAGGCAACAATGGTTGTGCCCAAGTTGTTCACCATTGGATATTTGCTCCAAGCGGTTAAGCTTGATTCTTGAGACCTTAGCTCTTGATACCAATTGAAGGTTGTGGTAGGCTTAGAGAAGGGGGTTGAATCTATGCCTTCCTTTTTAGTTGCTGTTATGACCTTTTTAAAACGAAACTTTCAATTCTGATTCTGTTTGAACTCAGCAGCAAAAATTTATGAGACAATTTATTTTTGTCTCATGAATATCAGAAAATAGAACACAACAGAGAAGAGAAAAGCTAACACAGCATGTTTCCTGGTTCGGTTGCCTTGTGCTATGCAACCTACGTCTAGTCTCCTCCACAACAATGGAGGAATTTTCACTATAGTTAAAAGTATTACATACACCAATTTCACACTCAAGTTCTATCCTAACTTGACTTTGGCTATGCTAACACCTAACTATTCACTTTTAGTGATAACCCAACTAAGAAAGGGATACCTAACAGGTACAAGATACAAGACACTTAACCAACCTAAAGAAATCAGAAAATAACTCTAGAATTTTCTCTCAAGTGTATCACTCAGCCTTTTTTCACTCATGGCTTTTACTTGAGTTTTCTCATAACGCCTTTTCTCACAAGAAATTACAGAAAGATAAACTTAGAAAAGTACATTACAATCAGTAAAACATGAAGGAGATTAACTTCATCAACAGCCTTTGTGCTATGCGAAAACCAGATTAGCAAACCTCTGATTCAGTTCTTCATACTGGTGGAATGCACCTTTGATTAGGTTACACTGTCCAGTTAGTTGAACTCTCTCAAAGAACACTTCTCAGAACAAAACCTTAATACTCTGGTTATCTCTCCTTGCTTTCTGAATGAACAGCAAGCTTCTTTTATCTCCTTGCATGTTCCTTGGTTCTTCTTCTAATGTTAACACCTTGAGCCTTGAGTTTCACCAACCCACAGATTCACTTTTTTTCTTTAATCCTCAGATTAGAAACTTTGCTTCTGACTTCTTTATCTTGACCGAAAGCTATAAAACAGCAACCATAGAAATCTTCCAATGGTCAACTTAATCTTAGCCCTTGAAAACCAACTTGGTCCCCAAGTCAAGTTTAAGACTGGATACACAGCAGAGAAGAACAGAAACCAACTTTCTTTTGTATCCCATTTCGGTTAGAGCAAAGAGTTGGGAAGAAGAGAAGAAGATCTGATGCATGCAAGAGGAAATGGGTTACCTTTAACCTAAGCTTGATTTGGTTTGGATTTTCTGATTAGACTTATGTGTTTCAAGCTTAATCTTTCTCTCTCTTGCTTCTTTGGTGATAAGCTTATGGAAGAAGCTTTCTCTTTCTCTTTCTCACTTTTCTGAGTTTGTGATTTGATATAGTCAGAGAGGAGAAGAACATTGCTTGTGATGTGAGATCAAGTTTGGAGGGAAATGGAATCAACTCGGGCTTGGATCGGATATCCATTAAGCAACCCGTTTGATTTTGGCTTTGTTTCTTTTGGGCTTTGTTTGTTTGACCAGCCCACCAGTCTTGCTGATTACTTTTCATTCTATTTGGGCTGTTGAATTTTGGCCTGCAACAATAAGTAATTAGTGATAAGTAATTATAATTAACTAACACTAATTATATATTTTGCCCAAAAATAATGTTTGTCATCACTAATTAATTTGGTTAATTTCTTAACTCAACACGAGAGATAGTGGAATTTGAAAAGTAGATGAGGGTATTTTTTGAAATAAATGTTATTAAAATTTCAGTATCTCTCTAAAATTTTCAGTCCCATGTGTCTCCACCTTCTAGAAGTACTGAAAAGATTGAAATTTGTGTCCCAAGACTAAAATTTTAGTTTCAATCTCTAGCTATCAAATACAATACTAAATATCAATTTCCTTCCTGTCCCTATTTCCAAATGCAAATTTTAAGTTTAGCACAGTTATTACATTGGAAGTAAGAGATACAAACAAAATTAGGTTGAAGAATAGCTAAAGAGTAGTTGAAGAAATTGGCCTTGTAACAGGAACATTTGGCCCTATTTTTAGTAGCTATGTCAACTGCCAAGATACAAATACAAAGACAATGAAATAGTAAAAATAGAGAATATTTTCTGCATAGTCCCATATTTTGGATAGAAGTACAGAGAAAATCTGTCATAGGATAGAAGCATTTTGCTTGCTTTTATACCTATGTCTTCTCTTAACAATTTTGTGTCCCTCATGATTTCTACATTTCTATCCTAAGAAGTTTTCAAATGCAGGTTTAAAACTCCCATCAATTACCTTGTCTCTAACCTAACTGTTAACTGAATGAATATCACAATAAACTTTAATTAATCAATCAAAATTATTGGGATAAATACATTACAGAATTATGATCTATGTAACAATTCAAATTTTTATGCCAACGCGAAGTTTTTCGAAAAATGTTATTTTCAGCGATTAGTTTTATTTCAATGTGTCAATTTCGAGTTTTGAAATAAAATAAATGATAATATAATTTTATTATTATGTTATTAATTTATTTTACATGCTATAATTATAATAGAGCTTAGATATTATTATTATTATTATTATTATTATCAAGTTCGATATTTACCGATATAAGTAATTATTGGTATTTTTTGATAAATTTAGAGTTACTAATGTTTCATCAAATATCTTTCATTTTTAAGTTGTCAATATCATTTATATTAGTAACTCATATATATTTAACTTTATATATTATTACTTGTATTTTAATATATTCGATTTTTATAATTATTCGTTTAATATATTTATAATTTGAATTGCTGACTCACCAACTCTCGAACTTGACACTTAGCCACTAAATTATCATTAATCATTATTATTATTATCATTAGTTCCACTCAATAGGTCCAAGTCATTAAGGGAACCAAAGGAAAAGAAATTTAAAACGTGGCTCGTATATATATATAACCAATGACACCTAATGATGCCTTAACTACCACAAATTTTTATTCATTCACCACTGAATTGAGCTTGAAAAAAACAGAGACCGAAAGTACTCTTATATGAACCGTGACCTCCCATCAATTATAGGTTTTGATTTCTTATGATCCGTAACTCCAATAAAAAATCTAATTTGATAAAAGTGTTCGTATTTTCTTTTTCTACACGTTGATATCACTTTTATTTGGTAAAAGTTGACGGTGACATAATTTTTCTTTTCTTTAAGTTCGGTCAATTGAAATTTTAAGAGGCACAGACAATTTCTATCATTTTCTTCTTCAGCAGTTCGGTCAAAAAATTTCTCCAGAATTTTTGTTGTTTTGATTTCGTATGGAAATAGAATTTCGATAAATTTTCATCGATTAAATTTAAATTTGATAAGTGAATTGATATTACAATTGATTATTGATTGAATTTGCTTAAGATTATGTTGAATTTTTGTGAAACTTTGATAAATGATGATTGATGATGGTTTAGCCGGGGATGAGCAGCCCAAACCATGATACATTGACGAAATTTGGGCTGTTCCATTATTGAAAATTAAGTAAAATTTGATGAGGTTTAAGTGGCTAAGTGATTATATAAAAGTTACCGCAAATGGGTAACCGTAAAACTCAAAAATAGATTAAGATTTAAATGTATATTTTGAAAAAAAAAAAGAAGGATTTCAATTCTTTGTGAAGAGAAGAAACAGGTATGAAAAATTATTTTTGGAGGATATAAATGTATTTTTATAAAAAGATTGAGTTTGATATTATAATTATATAAGTTTTTTTGAGTAATTTGGATAATACATAAAGTTTAGGGGTAAATGGATATTTTATAAAAATTTAGAGTTATTTTTACAAATATGAAACAAAGAGTGAAGGTTTAAATATAATTCTATAAAATATTGAGGTCAAAAATAAAATATTAAAAAATTCGTAGTTTAAAAAGTAATTAATAAAAGTTTAAAAATAAGATTTTATAAAATAAGTTTACGAGTATTATAAATATTATTTTAAATATTTATTTAAAATTATTCATTTATATTAGAGTAAATTACTATTATAATTATTATTTATCAAAGATATTATTTTATAAGAATATTATTATATGTATTATGAAGAATATAATAGAGAGTAGTAAACAGAGTAATCTTAAAAGTTTTAGAAAACATCGACCTAATTAAAGAACCTTATGATTCTTTTTTCATAAAATACTTAGTAGATGGTAAGAGAATAGTGTGAAGATAGTTTGAATTATTAGGGATAAATAAGTAAAAGACTGAAGAAAAATAAGATGAATCAGCACGTGTAATTATAAGGAGGTCACGAGAGGGTGACGATGAGTATGGTTATGGTGCCGAAGGATAAATGTTAATACATCATGGGTTTTGTACGTAAATGATTGTGCCAGGACGCCCGTAAATATGAAATGGCTTCCAAGAGAAAGGGTCACATGCTTCAGTTGGAGAATCAACGTCTGCAAGTACTTGCAGAGGTCATGTCCGACATACTTCAGCTGGAGAATCAGCGCTTGCAAAAAGTAGAAACTTGCAGAGGTTATGTTGTTGGAATGCCTTATCCGACTTGCGAGTTGGATTGTGTCGGGTGCGGGTCGAAATCAACAAATGAGCTCATTACCTGCGATAGGACTAGACATGCATCATCCTTACTGCGCATTTATATTTTACTTGATAATGTAAAATTGTTTGTGATTGTCTTCTTGTGTTTGTGCATTTCTCAATGGTATTCTGAATTGTTGTGACTGGATATTTCTCTATGACTCTTGTATATTTGACTATGAATTAATTAAACTGTGATAATTCTGATTTAACTGACCACCTCCGATCCTACTAAGAACCCCCCAAGTTCTTACCCCTTCCTTACTTCTCCATCAGATGAAAATGGGCATCCTGTTCTACGAGATGGACCCGTCCTACATATATGAGGATCTTGTACAGCATAGATTTTATGTAGTAGCTGTAGAGATTAGGACTCGTATGTACGTTCTGCGTGACCACCCTTTCTGTCATTCGATTAACACTCCGCTCTTTAACCTTGATATGGATTATGAGTTTCCATTGCATTAGGTTCTTCTTGATGCGTTGTTTCAACCATTTCATGATGGACCTGTACCTCATCAGCACCCCGATCAGCTTGAGGATCAGGTGGTCCCTGAGTCTGAGTCTATGGAGGAGCATGTACCAGGGCCTATACCTGAGTGGCATATTCCTGTAGAGTGTAAAATCCTGAAAATTAGTAAATACTTAAGCAATAAATTAATTATTATTTAAAAAAATTAGAAGATTAAATTTTATAGTTTAGAATGAAAAAAATAATTAAAATACAAATTTTGACACTAATTTTAAAAATTTTGACTCAAAATTAAGCCAAAAAGGCCAAACCGTTGAATCGGGACCCAACTGGGCCCAAAACCCACCAATACTTAAGAGCGCAGCTCTTCTTCTCTTCCCCGCATGAAATAGACGTTGATATATACATTTGGGGGAGGAACGATGATTCCAAATCCCTAATTTGATTTCAAATCCACATAACTTTTGATCTGGAACTCCAATTGACGAGCTGTTAGTAGCCACGCGTTCGTCTTGGAATTCTTTACAAAATTCATCGAACAATTTGGTAAGAAAATTATGTTTTCTCATCCAGTTTTTCCCTTTTCAGTTCGTGATTTAGATTTTGATAATTGAGATATTTTGTGATTTTGATAGTTTAGGGGTATTCTAGCGGTGGATAATCACCGGATTTTGTTCATTTGAGCCGTGAGTAAGATAAAAAAAACTCACATTTCTTGGTGAATTTCCAATGTACTGAATTCTATGTTGATTATAGTGATAATATGTGATATTAGATTGAAATTGGTAATTGATTGAAGTCAAGTTGGTGAAGTGGAGTAAGTGATACGGGGTTGAGCTTATTGAATTGAGAATTGGAGGAATTGGAGCTCATGGAGGAGAAAATTTTGGTGGTCCGAGCTTAGGGAGGAATCGGCCAAGGTATGGTTTGGGATTCTCGTAGTTAATGTTTAATGTCACATTAAAACTTAGGCTAGAAGGCCTTAAGATAGGAATGAACTGAATGAATTATTGATGGATTGTGTATATGGTATATGATGTGTGATTCAATTTTGTAAATAATTTTATATTGGAGTTGGTTGGTTTTTAAAAAAGATTTAATATTGAAATTGGTTTAATTTTGAAATAATTTGATATTGGAAATGATTTGAATTACCGAGAGGTGTTTCGTTTGGTGGTTGGAATCCTTAAGGGGTGACAAAAGTCCAAGTTTTAGAGGAGATGCTGTCGAATTTTTTATAAAAATAGGAGACTTCATTTAAAGTGGTTATTTAGAAAGATTTGGATTTTTAAGGATTTTATGATTTGATTTTGAGTTAACAAGAAAAGGATTACGTTTTGAGTTTACTTCATTTAGAAAAGAATGAATTGTGTTTTGAGTATGAAGTATAATGATAATGAGATATGTGTGACCGGGTAAGAGACAGTGGCGTTGTCCACTTGATCCGGGAAAGAGATGAGGTAGAAGAATGATAAGAACTGAGTTTGATTATGAAATTGAAAGAATATAAATGAATTGTGATGATAATGAGAATGAATTTCTGAATGTGACTCCGAATAAGATACAATGGTGTTATCCACGTGCTTCGGATAAGAGTCGATAAGTCAGGTAAGATGCAGTGGTATTATCCACTTGCTCCGGGAGAGTTCGAGACTTCGGGTAAGATGCAAAGGTTAGTTCTGTCGCCGCTTGCTCCCAGTTGAGAATTGTAACACCACCTAGATAAGAGGCAAAGGTGAAGTTGTCCCCTGCTCTAGGTACGTGAGTGAGATGCAAGGGTTGCAATGTTGTTCTACTTGCTCCGTATTTGGTGTTCTGTTCAGGGTTAGCTACCAGACATGTCGAGTTTGGCTTTATAACCGACATATGAGACTCATCAACTATAGGACAGGCATACATCATGTGCATTTGTATGTTTTGCTTGAGTGTGTATTGTTTTAATTTGTTTAATTGTTTAACTCTGCTTATCTGCTACTTGTTTTACTTGTTGTAATTGCACCTCTATTTGTGTTTTTCTTGCTTGAACTGTATGTGTATACTTCTGAGAGATCCTCTCTTGGCGGAGGAGTGAAGGAAGGTCGTTCCACCGGTGATTTGGAAGTTTAGAGTTGACAGAAGGTGCAGAGTTGAAATAGGAATGGAATCATTTAGTTAGATTATCGATATTATTGGTTTAGAATAAATTTTAAGATTAATCTGAGTGTCGAAGTTCTAGAAATGCAGCCGGCTTTCCCCGGACCTTTTATATTAACTGTGCACGCACCTTTACCATACTGAGAACCCCCGATTCTCATCCCATACATGTTTCTGTTGTTTTTCAAATGCAGGTCGAGAGACACCTCGTTGAGCATCTGGAGTTTCCTGTGCAAATGAAGTTAGGTTATTTTTGGGATGCTGTATTTTGTATTTATGCTATGTATATATGTATATAGATTCTCCTTTGTATATGTTTTATGTTTGTCCCTCCTAGAGGTTGACTTGGAGAAACAGGTGTTTATTATGTAGTTTGAGTTATATTTTGGGTGGTATAAATGTATATAATTACATACTCTAGCCGGCCTTAGCTTCGCAGGTCAAGTCTAGAGCTTGATATCTGTATTTTGGAAACTCTGATCTGTATATTATGTTTTTAGCCTTCTTTTGATCTCACCTATCCATTTTACGATTATCCATGCGAGTGTGATACGATTTTCTATTTTCGCTTTTGTTTCACTTATTCTCCAAGGCTCCTAGATATGAATTCTTTCAACTATATTTATGTACATATTTTATTTTTAGAGGTCGTAATACCTCGCCACCTCTGCTGTACGACTTAAGCGTAAGGCTCTGTGTGGTAGGGTGTTACATAGAGCAGATCTCAGACTTTTTGTTTGAGCCTTCATATGAGGAGTTGCACACCACCTCCATTAGTGGATCGACGAGTGTGGGCTAGAGCATTAGTACAAGTTCCAGGAATTGGGAATTGTTATTACATTGTCACCTTTGACCATTTTTCAGTGTCTAATGAGTTTCTCTGCAGCTTTCCAACCCATTTCAATGTAGTACTCTGCAACAAAAAACCTAAAAACAAATAAATAAACAAATTAAATTCAACTAAAAAAAGAAGCCAAGCTGGGTGGAAAAAAATGTAAGAACAAGAATTTCGATGGAACTGGAAATGGTGTTCATGGGCTTTGCTTCGGCCTTGATCCAACCCCATATGTAGATAAGGTATATTTTATAGACCCTTATCCATAGAACCGAACAGAACATAGCCTAAACACATTTACCACCAACTTCAACATACAATGGCTGATGATATTCATACTCTGTTCACAACACAATATATCATAGCAACAAAAATAACCATTAACACCAATAATCAGGGAAAAAACATCAAGCCACCATTAAAACTATATATATTACACTACCAAGAATCAACAACATCAATCAGTTACTGAATAAATAGATTCATAATCAACATCATTAATCAGTTACTCACTCATTCAATTAAATTTAACCCAATAACTGAATAACTAAAAAGAATAGAGAATGAGTTTCACGAACGCAGAGAAGTGAAAAGACCAACCTATCAGAGCACAGTAAAGCAGACTCTGGCTAGGAGGAGACAAGAGAGACAGACGAGGATGCGACGACGACTACGAGAGACATGGAGCAAGGAGATGCGATGGCGCAAGTTGATTGGGAGCCACAAACGTGACGGATTAGTATTAGAGATGCACTAGAGCCGACAAGACAAAGTAGAGGAGCCAAGCGATGATCGTGAGTTCTGGAGTCTAGAGTGAGATTGAGAGATACTAAGAGACTATGGGGAGGAAGAGAGCCTTTCAGGGGTTTAGCTATTTAGGGTTAGGGCTTTTTTTTTTTCGAAAATGACCATAACGACGTCGTACTGGTTGGGGACAAAAAAAAGTGACTTTCCGGATGGTCCGAATTGGTTCTCTCCGATTCTTTGTCTTGTACGGTCAGATACCTCAACCAAATGGACTTTGTGACTGGTTTGATGATTTTTCAGTTGGACCTGCTAGTCCAGTTCAATTCTGACAACTATACCTCTCTCTCTCTCTCTCTCTTTTTCTGAAAAAATTTTACTTATCTATAAGAATAAGAACTAGAAAAAATAAAAATGAGAAACCATCACTGTTACACCCTATCACACAGAGCTCTACGCTTAAGTCAAATAAGATGTGGCGAGGTATTACGACCTCTAGAAATAAAAGACATTATAAGTATAATCGAAAGAAATTGTAACTAGAAGCCTTGAAGGAGAAGCTAAACAAAAGCGTAACAGAAAAACACGTCATTCATGTTCAATAAGCGTAAAAAAGGATAGCAAAGATCGAATGGAAAGGATAGCGCATATATATATATATATATATATATATATATATATATATATATATATATATATATATATATATATATATATATATAACAGAATTACAGAAGATACAGATATCCAAGCTTCAGACTTGACTTGCAAAGCTAAGGCAGGCCATAGTATACATATACATATATATAACTCAAAATGTGTTTACCAAGATACATAATATAAACCTTGTTTCTCTAAGTTAACCTCTAGGAGGGACAAAATACAAATTTACACAAGGTGGAGAATCTATATAAACATATACAAATACATGATACAAAACACAAAGCCCAAAGTAGATATTCGCTTCAGCAGAGCCTTCAGTATACTTAGCGAGGTGCCTCGCATCCTGCATCTGAAAAATAATAATATATTTATGAAATGAGAAACGGGGGTTCTCAGCATGGTAATGGTGCCACCATAGGTAATATATAAGGTCCAAGGAATGCCAGAGGCATTCCTAAAACTCTGACACTTAGATTAAACTTAATGATTAATACTAAACTAGAAAGTTTGGCAATCTATCTAAGGGATTCTAGCTTCTAACCTAACTCTTCACCTTTTGTCTCCTCCAAACCTCCTAATCACTAGTGGAACAACCATCATCAAGCCTCCACCAAAAGAGGGTATCTCAGATACATACACATACAAATCAAACAAAGAAAGCACAGATAGAGTACAGGTACAGCAAGTAAAATCAAGTAGCAAATAAACATGGCTAAACAGTTAGGCAAACCAAACAATGCACACTCAAACAAAACATACAAATGCATGTGATGAATGCATGTCTTATGATTGATGAGTCTCATCTGTCGGCTATATAACCAACCCGACATGTCTTGGTAGCTAATCTTGGACAATCCATTTATGCGCGCATTCCCAGGCTTAAAAATATCTATAGGAAAAACCCTAAGCTTAAATAATATATATATATATATATATATATATATATATATATATATATATATATATATATATATATATATATATATATATATATACCTATGGGAGAACCCAGGGAGTTAAAGTGCCCGGTCACATCTTGCAATATAGGGTTAATAGAGTATTAAGTCTCAACCTAGAGCAAGTGGTGACAAGCCACTGCTTTCACCCAAGAAAACTTGTGTCTTAGATAATTTTAAATAGATAAGTCATGTGAATATTCAATCATATTTCATCAACATCAACATCATTCTTAATTATGTCTCATTCATCATTTTCAATACTTCATCAAGTCAATTATACACTTCTCAAATCTCCTTTGATACCAAAACTAGCTCCATTAACACACTTACTCATATTCTGTAACCTTAAACCTAGTCTTCAGACCTTAAACAGAGTTTTTAGAGGTTTGAAAAATCTAGAAAAATGGCTAGTAGTTCAAAAATTGTGAATTCTAAATAAAACAGTGGTTTCGAAAGGTCACAAGCTTGCCGGGAAGGTCAAACAGTTAAAAACAAAGTTTAGTGAAAAATAGCGCATCATGCGTACACATGGTATTATGCGTACGCACACACCAGATAAAAATTCCAGTCTGTACGTACGCATCATAGTGTGCGTACGCACACACCAGACAAATTTTTCAGCGTGTGCGTATGCATTATAGTGTGACTGTATGTACAACTTGCAAAATCCTCAGGGTGTGCATACGCACACCCCTTGGTGCGTACGCACTAGTCTCCATTTCACTCTAGTCCATGCGTGCGCATCATAGCGTGCGTACGCACGCATACCATATTTTCTGGTTTTTAACACTTTCTGCAGAATCCTATTTTTAGGCCCAAACTTCGAACGCGCATGACTTTTCGGTAAAAGTTATTTTTAATTCATTCTTCAAACGTCATAAACTTCAAGAACCCAATTGTTATTCAAAATAAGTTTTACAAGATTTGAAATTCTGGAAGCCAAGTTATGGCTTGCCAAAATTGGTCCAAAAATCAATTTTTCCAAAAGTACCAAACCTTCAATCTTCCAAAATTCTCAATTCAAAACCAATTGTTTTATAACCAAAACAGTTCCAAAAAGTTCCTAAATCATGCTCACAAAATTTCCAATCACTCTACAACATACCACCAACATACAAATTCATCAATTTCTTACCACAAAGTCCATTAAACTCAACAATTTTATCAAATACTAATCAATTCAACATCATACTCATCTCATGCCTACATATAAACAATAATTGCATCAATCCCAACTATTTCACTATCAAATTCATTACATGCATACATGTAACTCAATTTCATCAAAACCAATCATTCAAACATTCAAGCCTATTCTAAAGCAACTAGCCTAAGTTTTCACACAACATTATATACTAATTACGAGAAACTAAAATTATATCTTGCCTGATTTCTCCCTAAGCTAGGAACACATTAAAACATCTCCTCTAAAAGTCCTAGATCTCCAAATGTCAATTCCACAAGCTCAACCACCAGAATTATGCTCCAAACCAACAATTAGACTCCAATTCAACATAAAACACAATCTAATTCATACAACATCACCATAATTAACATAGGATTAAAAATTCTATTAATTAACAAAGGTTTAATAGTTTTTTTATCTTATCCAAAGATTAATTGGATAAAACCCAACAATTTTCTCAAACTAATTCAACTCTAAAACACCAAAACATCAAATTTATTAATGCTCATGAACCAAAATTTTAAAATTAAAAGAGAAGAAGGGCTGGGTGAGAAAATGCAACCTCCTTACCACTTTGTTTGTATGGTTTTGAAGAGCTCGACGTGGTAGTCACATGGCCGCAAACAGTGCGGCGATCGGAGCTCCGGATTGAAAGATATGATGGATTGAATTTGGAAGAAGATGAAGTTAGGGTTTCCTGAGCTCTCTCATCTCTTCAGCGTGATTCAATTCCAATTGGAGAGGAGAAACCAAGTGCTTGCTTTTATATGATGGGTCTTGGGTTTGATTTAGACTCAGTTCAACCGATTCGGTCTATTGATCCAGTTTTAGGCCAAAATCTTTAAAATTAGTGTAAAAAATTATATTTTAATTATTTCTACTTCTCTATATTATAAAATTTCATTTCTAAATTTCTTTAAATAATAATTAATTTATTAACAAATTATTTATTAATTTCTCGAGGTTTATCATCACTAATCTTAATACCTCACATGCCACCTTTTTCTAATAACTCCCCATTATATTTTAACGTAATAAACATTGTATATGATTTGTAAACTAAAGAATAATATATATTTACTTAAGTTCTGGCCCGACTCAGCTGGCACAATGCCCTGGCTCAGGCGGCTGACCCGACGGGCATTACATGCCCGAACCGGGAGGAAAACCCGGACACCTCCACTCCTCAGGTGAGGTACGTGACAGCTGGGGAAGGAAGTTTTCTGGAAGACGGGTCTGCTCCTGTGGGTCCCGCCCTGGGTACAGAATATATAAGGGGAGGGCCCTACCCCTCCCCCAAGGTACGTCATCCTAGCTTCACCTTTACTGCTACTTGGTATGGATTCTGACTTGAGCGTCGGAGTCCCTTTTGCAGGTGGCTCCCCCCTTACCATTCCAACAACCCGGGAGGTCGTGAAGTTCCACCCCTCTCCCTCCAGTGTCAGTCCAGGAGGTACAATCTCGCACAAGCAACCCGGAACCAGGTATCCAGTCTCCTTCAGATACACCGTACATCGACCCGTTCAGTACGCAACGAACCGAATATTGGCGCCGTCTGTGAGGACTTGCTTGAATGGATTTCCTATTAGGCCTGGTAGAAGGGCCAGAAGGAGGTTAATGATGCGTAGGGGAGAATGCTCACTGAACAAGTAGGGCGGCCTCCCTGGCTTCCTCCCGTGAACGTACGAGATCCCCTTCTCGAGGGGAGGAGCTTCCCTCCTGTTCCTGGGAAAGACGTCCTTTCGGAGGAATGGGAAGCGACAGCACAAGAATAATGCAGGAGTTACGCCACAGGGTGCAAAACCTGGAGAGGGAGCTGGCTACCAGGGAACGCTACCAGCCTGGTTCGAGTCAACCCCATGTCCAGTCTCCTCAGAGGAGAAGGGAACGAGGAAGAAGCCTCCGGAGGAACCGCTCTAGGCGCATGCCGGTCTCTTGATCACCTCCGAGGCACGCAAAGTCGGAGTGCCAAAGGAAAAGCAGGAAAGTTCCGAGGAGACGACAAGACCCTATAATCTACACGGCCCTTGCCGAGACATGTAGAGGAGAAAGACCGGGAAGAGAGCAGAGGGAGACCGAGAAGGCAACGACACCCTATAATCATGGGAGCAACCCCTTTTCACCACTCTATTCTCGAGGTCCAGCTGCCGAAATATTTCAACAAGCCAACAGACATGAGATACGACAGAACCCAGGACCCCCAGGAGCACCTAATGGCCTTTGAGGCCAGGATGAACTTGGAGGGTGTGGGCGACGAGGTGACGTGTCACGCTTTTTCCGTGACCCTGGCAGGACCGGCAATATGGTGGTTCAACGCTTTTCCTCAAGGATCCGTGATGACTTTCGTGGACATAACACGTGCCTTCCTAGCACAGTTTAACATGCGCATTGCCAAAGCCAAGCACCCGATCAACCTTCTAGGGGTGACCCAAAGAAGCGGCGAACCGACCAAGAAGTATCTTGATAGGTTCAACGACGAATACCTGAAGATTGACAGCCTGACCGACTTGGTGGCCAGCCTGTGCCTGACGAATGGGTTGTTGAATGAAGACTTCAGAAAACACCTCACTACCAAACCTGTGTGGACCATGCAGGAAACCCAAAATGTGGTGAGAGAATATATCAATGACGAGGAGGTCAGCCAAGTGGTGGCGGCCAACAAACGGCACCCCGCCCATGTTTCAGCCCGCCAGCCCGTGAACGGGGAAAGGTCTAAGGAGCACTCCAAAGACGGAGGGCGGACTAAACCCTTCAAACCGTTCCTCCGAGTAGGAATGTTCACGAAATATACCCCTCTGGCAGCCCCGATCATTGAGGTATTCCAACAAATAGCCGACAAGGGCATCTTGTCGAAACCTTGCCAACTCAAGGACATAACTGGCGGAAACAAAAATCTCTATTGTGATTACCACAAAGGTTTCAGCCATAAAACCCAAGATTGCTTCGACTTGAAAGATGCTTTGGAACAGGCAAACCGTGAAGGCAAACTAGCGAAGTTCTCACATTTTATAAGATAACCCAGGAGGTGAGAGTGCAACCATTCTGATGATGACAGAAGCCGTATTGTGAAGACAAGGTAAGAGCCCGAAGAAGACAACGATCGCAGCCTCACTATCATGAATGTCGTGGTCGGAACTCGGAAGAAACGCAGCGACGAGATCAAAGTCGGAAGCTAAGAAAGACGCCAAGGTCCTGGCCATATCATCAGCTAACCAGGGACCCTCCCCCAGAAGAACCCAACAATATTATTTGGACCAGAAAACCAATGGTTCCACGACATACCGGAGAACCCTCCCATGGTAATCACAACAAGAGTAGGAACAGGTTTGGTCAAATGAATTCTCGTTGACACTGGCGCCGACTCCAACATTATGTTCCGAAATGTGTTTGACGCTCTAGGCCTCTGAGAAACTGACCTGAAAACCCATCAGCATGGGGTGGTCGGTCTAGGAGATAATTTTATAAAGCCGGACGGGATAGTCTCCCTCCCGGTTTTCATAGGAGAAGGACAAGCAAAGTGGTCGTTAATGGTGGAGTTTGTCATACTGAGGGACTCCACGGCATACAACCTTATCTTGGGGAGGAAAACAATCAATGAATTCTGTGCGGTAATATTTACCAAGCTGCTAATCATGAAGTTTGTAGCCGACGATGGGTCGGTAGGATCCATCAGGAGAGACCTAGAAACGGTAGTCACATTCGACAATGCCAGCTTTTCCCTAAGGAAGAAGTCGAAAGAGGCGTCCGGGGTCCTCCTGGCCGATCTAGACGCTAGGATCGACGACAAACCGAGACTAGAGCCTGAAGGAGAACTGGAAAAGTTCAGGGTCGGGGACTCAGAGGACAAGTTCACTTTTGAGAATAGAAACCTCCCCCACAACCTGAAAGAGCCTTTGATAGAGATGATTCGGGCGAATGGCGATTTATTCACCTGGATGCAAGCCGACATGCCGGGGATCGACCCCCAGTTCATGTCACACCACCTAGTCGTAAAAGCAGATGCCAAGACCGTAGCCCAAAGATGAAGGAAGATGTTCCTGGAAAGAGCCAACGAGGTGGCCAAGCAGACGACAAGCTTGTTGGAAGCTGGATTCATCCAAGAACTAGACTACTCGACCTGGCATTCGAACGTAGTCCTAGTTAAAAAGGCCAACAGGAAATGGAGGATGTGTGTAGACTACTCGGATCTCAACAAGGCATGCCCTAAGGACTCATTCCCCCTCCTCACCATTGATGCTTTGTAGACATGGCTGTGGGATATCATTTCCTGAGTTTCATGGACGCGTACTTTGGTTACAACCAGATACCGATGCACCGGCCTGACGAAGAGAAAACAGTGTTTATAACGCCATGTGGCACCTACTGCTACAAGGTAATGCCGTTCGGATTAAAGAATGCGGGAGCAACTTATCAAAGGCTGATGAGCAAAGTCTTCAGTGAACTTATCGGGAATTTAGTTGAGGTGTACGTAGACGACATCCTGGTAAAGACCAACCAATTGGAAAACCTAGTTGGAAACCTCAAGACTGTGTTCGCGTCCCTCCGACAACACAATATGAGGCTTAACCCCCTCAAGTGCGCCTTTGCCATGGAAGCCAGAAAGTTCCTGGGTTTCATGATAACCCCGAGGGGAGTTGAAGCTAACCCTGAGAAGTATGAAGCAATTTTACAAATGACAAGCGCAGCGTGCATTGAGGACGTGCAGAGGCTGGCCAGAAGGCTCGTGGCCCTATCCCGCTTTCTCAGCATGTCGGCGGCCAAAGCCTTCCATTCTTTAGCTTGATGAAAAAAGGAATAACTTTTGAGTGGACTCCAGTGTGTGAAGAGACATTCAACCACTTCAAGACCATACTCTCGGCACCCCCAGTACTTGGCAAGCCCAAGGACGGTGAGACACTGTATCTGTACTTAGCAATAACAGACGAAGCCTTGGCTGCCGTTTTGGTGAGAGAGGAGGGGAAAACCCAACAACCGGTCTACTTTGTTAGCAAAGCACTGCAGCGGGCAGAGTTAAGGTACAACAAATTGGAATAGCTAGTGTATGCACTCTTAACCTCATCCCGAAGGTTGTGACAATACTTTCAGGGTCATCAAGTGATCGTCAGAACGGATCAAGCGATACGCCAGGTCTTGCGAAAACCCGACCTTGCAGGACGGATGATGACCTAGGCAGTCGAGCTATCTCAATATGACCTGCAATATGAACCCAAACATCCAATCAAGGCCCAGGCCATGGCCGACTTTCTGGTGGAAGTAACGGGAGACCCTCACGAAACCCCGGGCATACGATGGAAACTCCATATTGACAGAGACTCCAACCAAACGTTTGGGGGAGCAGGGATAATCCTCGAGAGCCCGACAGGAATGGTTTTCGAGCATTCCATCAAGTTCAAGTTTCCGGTCTCAAACAACCAGGCAGAATACGAGGCCTTTATCGGTGGCCTGCTTTTGTCAAAAGAAGTCAGGGCAACAAGAGTAGAGGTGAACAATGATTCTCAAGTCTTCACCTCCCAAATTAATGGGACTTATCAAGCCAAGGATCCTCTGCTACAAAAATACCTGGAAAAGGTTAGGGGTCTGAGCAAGGATTTTGGGGAGGTCGTGGTGCAGCATGTCCCAAGGGAAATGAACACATGAGACGACCTTCTATCGAAGCTGGCCAGTACAAAGCCAGGAACGGAAAACCGCTCTCTAATCCAGGGACTGGCAAAAGAGCCGACAGTCGCCCTATGCATGACCCAAGCAGACATCCTTCCCTCATGGATCGACCCAATTACCGACTTTTTGGAAAGCAGCAAGCTCCCCAACGACCACAAGGCAGCGAAGGCGTTAAGAAGGGAAGCGGCCAAGTACGTAATAGTACACGGCCATCTATTCAAGAGAGGGATGAACCAACCCCTTCTGAAATGCCTACACCCCGATCAGACGGACTACATGTTAAGAGAAGTCCACGAAGGGTGTTGTTACCACCATATCGGGAGAAAGGCCTTAGCCCGGAAGCTTGTAAGGGCTGGTTAATTTTGGCCCTCAATGATGTTGGATTCCCAAGAATTCGTCAAGAGATGCAAGAAGTGTCAAGAGAATGCTGACTTTCATAAGACCCTAGCAGCTGAGCTTAGTTTGCTGATGGCCTCTCGACCTTTCATCCAATGGGGGTTGACCTATTGGGACCTTTTCTGGTAGGCCCTGGGCAGGTTAAATGCCTGATCGTGACTATTGATTACTACACAAAGTGGGTCGAAGCAGAGCCGCTGGCCAGCATTTCATCAGCAAATTACCGTAAGTTCATGTGGAGACAGGTAATTTCCAAATTCAGAAATCCAGAGACCGTGATATCGGATAACCGGATGTAGTTCGTGGATAAAAAGTTTAGGGAGTTCCTTGTGGGCCTAGGAATAAAACAGAGGTTCTCGTCAGTAGAGCACCCACAGACCAATGGCAAAGTTGAAGCCGCAAACAAAGTTGTCCTCCAGGGCCTCAGGAAACGACTCGACCAAAAGAAGAGAGCGTGGGCAGACGAACTCGCATCGGTCCTGTGGTCCTACAGAACAACACCTCAATCCTCCACCGGGGAAACTCTTTTCCGACTTACTTACGGGGTCGACGCAGTGATCCTCGTATAGGTCGGCGAGCCTAGTCCGCGGCTACTTCTCAGCGGAGTTGAGGAAGCTGTAGAGAAGGACCTGGTCGATGAAACCAGGGAGATAGCGCACTTGCCGGAAACGGCGCTGAAGCAAAGGATGGCCCTTCACTACAATGCCAGAGTGCTAAGGAGGATTTTTGAGCCAAATTACCTGGTCTTGCGATGCAACGATGTAGGCCTCCCAACCCCCGGGGAGGGGAAGCTGGCGGCTAACTGGGAAGGCCCGTATAGAGTGAAGGAAGTGGTCGAAAATGGGGCTTACAAGCTGGAACGTCTAGACAAGAAAGAGGTACCCCGGACATGGAATGTGGCGAATTTGACAAGGTTCTACTTCTTGAATCCTAAACGACCACCCGTTTCACCGACTCAGTAACAACTGTTTTACTTTGTGTTGAGTTATTGTCAATTTTCGATTATTGTCATCACTTAACGCATTTATCTTTCATTTTATCCTACTTTATCTTTATTTTTATCTCTATTTGGCTTGTCAACTAACCAGTTTAGCGCGATTACGACTTCACGAGACTGATCACCCCGGGAGCCAACGACACTGTGAACACCACATTAAGCGGCTACAAAAGTAAGCCACAATTCGAACTTTTTAATGTGAAAGCCACGAACCGGCTTCGCTAATTACCAATGTCAAAATGAAACAGTAAATAGTTCGCTATTACCAATGGCAAAACAAAATGGTAAACAAAATAGTCGATTACTAATGTCAAACAAAATGGTAAACAAGTTTACACAAAATACAAAAAACAAGATATTACAAAGTAAATGTACATCACTTCTTCGGGATGTCAACAATCTGACCATCCCGAATAGTTTTAAAAGCTCCAATTGCAGAAGTATCAAAATCGGGAGAAAGCAGCTCGACATGGGCCTTGATCGCTTCCTCGGTCCCAGAGATCACCTCGCGTTCCTTCCTCACTGTATCCTTGTTCTTTTTCTTCAAGCAGGCAACCTCCCCCTTCAGCCCAGCGACCTCATCCTTGCCATCCTTTGCCGACTTCATGGCCTCCTCAAGCTTGGCCTCTAAGGCAGTAATCTTGGTCTGGGCCGCTTCGGTTTCACCACAGGCAGAGTTGAGCAGGCTCTCCAAAGTCATCTCCCGCTTGGTAAGTCATGCCACCATTTCGTCAGAAGTTTTTAACTTCCCCTCCGAGTCGGCCAATTTCTCCTTCAGGATCCCGACCTCAAACCTCAAGCTCTCGACCTCTCGCAAGGACTGACGGTACTTCCCGTCCAACTCCCCGGCTTGGGTCAAGATGGGCTCTGCCTTCCTGGCGATGGTCGTAGCTCTCAGCATACACCGGTAGATCCACCTAGCCTGGGCATCGAGGTCTGCACCATGAAAAAACTCGTCAGTACTGGGCTTGAGCTGCGAGTCGATAAAACCCCCAGCATCAAAATTTTTCTCCATAATAGTAAGTGACCCCTCAGGGTCGGAGGACAGCTTCCACTTGCGGGGGTTCTCGACTATCGCCACGTCGGGACCTTCCTCGGCCAACTCTACCTAAAGAGGAACTACACCACTGCTACCCGGGGCATCCTTTGCATTGGGGCCGGTAGGTCCCGGAGGAGGAGGTGGAGCTGATTGCACTTCAGGAGTTGGGGAGGAGGGGTGCTCGGCAGTATTGGTTGCGTAGCTGTCTTCACTATGCCCAGGAAGAACTGGGCCATTAAATCTTCAAGTCCAGTGTTCTCGACAGCCATGTCCACTGCAATGCACACAACAACTCGTTAGCTCGAAAAAAAGAAGAGGGCAACACTAGAACCAGCCGACCACTCACCTACATAGCTTCTACCCATCTCACGATCACCCATTAAAAGATGTGGGTTGATGTTATTTTTATTAAATATCGCCAACAAAATGTCAGCTATATTTTTATTCCGCTGGGTCAGGCCTTTGTATGTTACTTTAGTGAAAGCATTGGACCCGGCCCCAAAGCTCCAATAGGTCGGAATCCATCTCTCACCCTCCAAGGTTAACCAAAAAGGGTGTTGGCCCTCGGCAGGCCGGACCTTAAAGAATTTATCCTTAAAGCCATGGAATGAATCTTCGAATACCCCAAAGATTCGTCTATCCTGAGCAGCCCGGAAGGACATAAACCTTTTTTTATGCCTTCCCTCCTTGGAAGGTTTTGTCAAGATAAAGAGCCATAAAAACACTTCTAAAGAGGCCGACAACTCAAGGTACTCGTAAACCATCTCAAAGCATCGGTTCGGGTGTAGTTGCGACGGAGCCATGTCGCACTGATTTAAAAGGGCCATCTGGAAGGGGGAGAAGAGGATGCGAAACCCCAAGACGGTAAACATTGCCTTGTACATCCAAATCCAGTCGGCAACTCGGGGGTGTTCAAGATAAGTTGGCAAATTCGTTCGTAGTCCGCGGGAACGACACTTCGTAGCATTCTTCCTTGGGACCTCCCCTGCACAATTGGTTGCAAAGACGAAACTTCGTGAGCTCCTCTAGGGTTATTTGGGAAGGTGTATCCTTCACATCTGAGGTGATCCAGGCGTATCTGTCAACACGGGGCCTCGGAAAGGAAAGTTGCGCTATACCTACAGTGGGGGCACCACTCAAGGTCAGACTACAAGGTCGGGAAGCTGGGAAAGCCGGAACTGAGGCTATATACAAAGGGAACTAACACCATATGCCACAGCAATCCTATCTACAGTCAAATAAAGGCTAAATACCATAAATCCAAATGGTAACCCCCTCTAAAGCCTGACTAATAGTAGCATGACTCAAACAACACACATGCATAGCCTAAGTACTATGAAAACACAGAAGAATGGCAATAGAGGCAGTCGTGATGGCAATCATTCATTAAAAAGATGCTAACCAGGAAGAGGGCTGTCAAGAGATACCGGAAGAATCTGAGGGAATGCAGTTGCAGTTGCAGTTGAATTGGAAGTAGATCAAAGCAGCGAAATCCAGAAAGTAGGAGAGGAAAAATGAAAGGAGTGATGCAGAGAAATGCAGAAGTAAGAAGGTAGAACGTGAAAGTAGAGAAAGAAAGTAAACATTGAAGAATAACTGCCACTACAAGGAAGCGCGAAAGTTAGGGGTAGAACTGACTTTTCCCCAAGCTTTCAAATCAGCCATAATGGCATTTAATGACAAGCGCAAAGAACAAGGTGATGAATGACATTCCCTCGAAACGGTGAAACCCACTCGCGCGTAAGGGGCACACCCCTATCACGAGTGGCCGACCCAGCGATGATCTGACCGAAGATCACCAGAACGCGCCAACAACGGCGCTCATGACCATAGCTGGCGCGTTGGGGACACTGTTCCGGTCCAGCTCAGGTGGCACAATGCCTTGTCCCGAGCGACCGACCCGACGGGCATGTAACGCCCGAACCGGGAGGAAAACCCGGACACCTCCTCTCCTCCAGCGAGGTACGTGACAGCTGGGAAAGGAAGTTTCTTAGAAGGCGGGTCTGCTCCTATAGGGCCCGCCCTAGATACAGAATATATAAGGAGAGGGCCATACCCGTATCCCAAGGTATGTCACCATACCCTCACCTTTACTGCTACTTGGTACGGATTTTGACTTGAGCATCGGAGTCCCTTTTGCAGGTGGCTCCTCCCTCATCATTCCAAATTTCCAATAACACGGAAGGTCGTGAAGTTCCACCCCTCTCCCTTCGGCGTTAGTCTAGGAAGTCCAATCTCGCACAAATAACCCGGATCCAGATCCCCAGTCTCCTTTAGATACACCGTACACCCGATCCATTCAGTATCCAACGAACCGAACAACTTATATATATAATTAATATTAAAACGAGCTCAAAATAAACTGATGAAAATAAAATAGCCATACGTCCAAACATAATTTTCACATTATAACATCTTTATTATTTTAAACTATATCATATAGAATTAAAACAACTATTAAATTGTCAGATGAAACTTACTTGAACCACTTAAAATAACATAATTTTTCATGCGGGTTAATATTATATTTATTTATAACAGCATATGATTAATGAAAAAAAATAATGAATTTCATCCAAAATAAGGTATACGCCATGTGTGTGCATGTGTACGAGAGAGATATTCTATTATATTTATATTATAGTTATTACGGTAATTATGTAAATTTCATTAAAATTAAAATTATTTTTTTAATAATATTTTTTAAAATATTATAACCGTCATAACCACGTAATATATTTATATTAAAATGCAAATAATACAGTCACTTTTTATATTTTTATTAAGAGATGCAATTATGCACTTGTATGATCCTCTGTCAATAAGGTTAGGCATGGTCCAAGATTACTTGTTAATTCTCTTACTATAAATAAAAAGATTAGATAAGGTTTTGGTCCTTATAATATAAAATATATGCCTAATATTTTTTTTCTTTAATTTTGATCCACTACAATTATAAATTTGTATATTTTATATAGCTGTAGTTGTTATAAGAATTCGTTCCGGTAGAATAAATGGCTAAATCTTAATATCTGAATATCTGAATATTTCATTTATCATCACATTACAAATCAAGTGTAAGATAGGATGAGACTAATATTGTAAAATAAATTCGAGGTAGAAAATTATTAAACTTAAAGACTCTGTATCACGCATCCTATGATTGATGATGAAAATATGGAAAGAATACTGTTAAATTAAGAATCGTACAAAAATAGAAAGTTAATAATTGTTGATATTTAATTTTAGAATTTTGATAAATTAAAAATTGTATGTATTTGGACATTATTTATTATTAATATTTTATTTTAATTTAATTTTTTTACACAAGACAACTATAAAAAATGCTTTATTACAAATAAAGTAAGTTGATTCTATCTAGTTGGAGTAAAATATGCCTCTTTTATTCTCATCAAGAACTTTTTTTAGACATTTTATTAAGAAGAATGGGAATAGTGACAAATCTGAAATGAGTGCTAGCTAAAGGGACTGTGACATCATTGGGTTAAAAAAAAGATTGCCCATTCAATGCCTCAAACTAATGTTTTTTACAGAGTGATCAACAAATAAAATCGTCCACTCTCTAATTTCATTATGATCTTGTGCTATTCTCATTTTCATTGCATCATGTTGTTGTCTTCAATTTGCTAAATTTCATTGTATAATAGGTATATTTTTCACTTTATATTTTCTTATATTAGTGATTGATATTTGATAATTACAGAATATGATTTTCTGAAATTGTTGATTTTTATTGTTGTTTGGTACACTACCTATATTACTGTTACAGTTCTTAATTCTTTTCGTGCTGTTAATTGTCTTTCAGATTTCTGGACTTCAGAGAGGTTAGGGAAGATTGCTCAAGATTTAAATTATACAAAAGTATTATGGGTTATGCACAACTTGTTATAGGTCCTATTGGCAGTGGCAAGGTAATTTACTGTATCATCTCATTTGTGTATTTCTTGTCCACAGTGGATTGTTTGGTAAATAATGCTGGGATTAGTTTGGGTGATAAATATCCTATTGGCAGTAAAGTTCAAGCGATTTAGAGTGAAGATAGGAAATGGTATATTAAGCAATTAATTTCTTTTTCTTTATCCATTTATTCAGCAATTAGTATGATGATCATATATATTTTAGTATTTCAACTCAGTTTGTGATCTTACTATTTTGGTTTAGTTAATTTCTATTTTCACCTTTTGTGCACCTTTAGAAGAATTTTTTTGTTTAAACTTCTTAGAGGTGCAAGTATTTTTGTAGCAGCCTCGCTGAAAATAAACACTGATACAATTGTTAAGGCCAAAAATTTTTTGATGGTAACGAAGATCGACATGAAAAAGATGTATTTGAGAAGAATCTGAAGGCGCTTCGGAACATTTTTAATTGATATGTGATACAAGTTTCATATGACTTCAATTATCTTAATTTATATTTTGATTGTTAATTGCTTCTTAAGATTATGTCTTTGAATTGTGTAAGGATAATTTGTATTATTTAAAGAAATTATTTAGTATAATTATTTGTTTAATTTTATTTTATAATATTTAACTCATTTAATTAAAAATGTAAATTTATATATGTAATAATATTATTAAATATTATGTTGTATAAAAAATTATTAGAATATTATATACATAGAGAAAATTAAAAAAAAAACAATGAGAGACCTAAGGCTACACTTATATAGAGTAGCTATAGTTATACATAAAATTAAAAAAAATAATAATAAGGGACCTAAGACTACACTTATATAGAGTAGTTATGATATACAATGTGGCTATATTTTACAGGTGATGCAGTAGCGTTGAAAAGCGTAGTCTATTCTGATAAAAATAGAAGCTGAAAAGCGTAGTCTTTAGTTCTTGATAGCATCACTTGAAAAGCGCACCGTATTTCCAAACGCCAAAAGTGTAGTTCTTGGTACAGAAAAGTATAACCTTTGAGAATAGGTAACGGCCGAATAAGAATCACCCCAAAAAATATAGCCGTAATCCAGAAAATATAGCCGTAGTCTAAGATATTATTTTTTTTAACTTTTGACTATACTTTTTAAATGTACCTAAATGAGTGTTTTTTTATAGTGTTATTAGTTTCTTATATTAAATAATGATGTGATACATCTTGCTGCCATGTTATTATTTAACGAGTAAAATAGATTAATGCCTTAATGGTAGGATCAAAATAAATAATTTTTAAATTTTATAAACTAAAGTAATTTTTTTATAAGAATTAAAAAAAACATATATATTACAATAACCAAAGGTTTATTTAAAAAGTAATAATTATTATTTTGAAAACAAATATCGTCCCTGAATTTGCATGGGATACAAGTCACGATCACGTTATTTTGAACCGAAACCATGGATTACTATACCATCTTGGAAACGGCACCTACTCTACGAAAATTCATATTATTACTTGTAATTTGAATGCATGGTATACTGAAGAATTTATTGCAATGTTATAATATATTTATTCTTTGTTAAAGAAATGAAGAATAACGACCATATATAGTCAAATATATGGTCATATGAGAAAATCGTCAACCGTCAGATACGACCCATATATTGTTTTTATTCGCTCTTATAATTGAGTAACACTGTTCAAATGATCATCGTCTAATTAATATAATTATATATTACTGGCCACTTTAATTTTACAAGCTTGTATGGCAAATTTATATTGCCAATACATACATTGGCATTGTTTTTTCAAATTGTATTTAATTTCAATCATTTGAATGGTTGTTGAGGTGTGTATATCTCAATCATATGCTACATTCACTGTTGCTAGGGACCTGACATGCATATCGAATATATATATATATATATATATATATATATATATATATATATATATATATATATATATATATATATATATATATGCTTTGGGACTACTTTTTATTTAAATAATTAAAAATACAAAAATTTATGTTTATGTGTCTTGTATCACAATTTTGCAACCAGTTTAATAATTGAAATAACTTAATTTTGTATTTACTGAATGTAAAATCACTCATATATTTTTTATTAATTTTGCCCCTACTGCATGCTAACGAAATTAAGGAAGAAATACATATAAATTTCTCATTCAAAGATAGGAAAATTGAGAATTTTTTTTTCCAAATTCTACCAGTAATAATAGTAAATAAATAACCAAATATAAAAATAATAATTTATATAAAAATATTAGATGACTGATATTTTTTAACTATTTATTTTATGTTCTGGTATTTTTTGCGATATTTTATGTGCTTAATTCCCAAGTATTTTTTATTAACCAAAGTCATAGAATATTACATTCAAAACATGCACTATATATGACACATGCATATATTTATCATGCATGCATGTATGCCTCTATCAAATTTATCATTATTATATCTATGTTTCCATATTGATCCATGTGTTTAGTCATTGTTCTAGCCAATTCTATTCAATTTTTTTATTTTTCTATATAAATAATAAAAATTGATTTGTCTAACTTTTTTTTTTTATCAAAATTTGATATAAAAATTAATTTGTCTAACAAAACAAAAAGTTAGGGACTGATTTAATAATTAAAGTTTAATTTTTTGAAGATTAATTATTCAACTAAATTTTTTTCAAGAATTGATTTGGAATATTATTCTATATATTTTAACATATTTTATATAAATAACTAATTTAATAACTAAATTTTTATGTATATATATCATAATTGTTAAAATATACATTATAACTTGCAACTATTTAACAGGTCAAATTTTATGATAAATCTCTACAAGTCTGTGGGTATTAGATCTCCTACTAAAACCCTCTTAGTTTTTTCACAATGTGATACAGCTTATTCCTTATATCATTATATGTAGATTTACTATTTAAACAACTGAAAATTCTACCTGTTTATATATGATTTCACATACATATGTCAAAAAAGTATCAAATTACCATCACTACTATATATAAAAATAATATAATCCAAAAAGGCTTTAATATATTTTCACATTCTATACAAATGTTTTTGGTTGCATATAAATAATTAAATTAATATAATTTATTACTACTAATTAATCAAACACAGATTACGGTGTTTATGTCTCCTTAAGGACCATACAAACACTTAAAAAAGTCAAAAATAGATGGCACCCATTGCTTCCAATTGATCCAACAAGGTACTTTTCAATTGCCTTATATATATTATTACTAACTCTTTCATCAAGCGGTTATCTAGTAGCCACCCCATAAATATATATCATTCCAAAGTCGTGTTTGGTATGTGTCTTATATATTATATATATATGCTTGATTATTAAGTTCAAAGAACAAGTTTAATTATGACAAAACTTGCGAAAGAAAACTAAAAAAGAGAGGTGACTAATAAGGGATCGGGGAAAATGTATATTACTTAATATAATAATATGGGCGCACTAATATAATTGCAAAACCCAACCAAAGAAAACACTAATGATTCCATGTTTCAACTTTTTGTTTCAACCCTTTAGGTGACATAATGATGAAATAATGTATACAATATAATCGACATGCTGACAATTCATTCTAAACAATGTAGAAAGGTGTATTTCAAAACTTGGCTTTACCTATGGTAATAATAATAATAATAATTATGATTAGGCGACCTAAGTAGCTAGCTAGCTTTATCTTTTGGAAACTAAAAATAAATAAACAGAATAAATAAATTATATGGAATAAAATCCAAATATGTTCCAGCGCAATTTAATTTTAATTTTATGGACCATATTACACGTAGATTAATGAGCAATGCTACATATTTAATAAATATTATTATTATTTTATATTTGATGAGTAATAGTTTATATTTAGATTTAATTTGGTAAAATTTTTTGAAAAGATGTTTGTACTTTTTAAAAGTTCAAACTCCTCATTTTGTGTTTGATAAATCAAAAAGATCATGTATTTGTATTTGCAGCTTTTAAAAGATTGTGATACTTTTGAAAGTGTTGGGAATAAATAGTATGACCACAATCCAATCAATCACGTATCAAATAATTTGTTATTGTTATTATATTAAAATGTTAATATAATAAGGTCCTTGATTAAATTATATAATCAAAATTGTTCTTGGTCATAGGATTATTAAAAAGGACATTAATAATACGGAAAGATCAATATATATATAATGGTCTTCATTGGATGAAGATTAATAGATCTCATTTATTAAATTATATATATAGATGGTGCATATAGAAATATGACCATTGAATTGACTCACTTTGAGAATTCCTAATGGTTATAATTACCGTATATTTGTCAATAGGATATTCTCAAGATGAACATAGTAATAGAGTTTCCTTTGACCTGCAACTGTCATAGTAATTAATAATGTATTTATTATACTTTGATTCCGGACACCTAATACCCTAAGGTGCTAGTTGAATGTATATTGAGTATTATTCAAATACTTGTAGAATTAATGATTAGTCAATAAGGAATCCGTCAACTCTCGGTAAAGAGTTTGAGCTCTATGATTATAATGACTAAGATGAATAAAACCTTGGCCAAGGGGGTTGAATGAATGAAGAAATGAATTTCTTAAGTCATTCACAGTTCATTATAATAATGGTAACAAGTTAGAGTTTGACAATTAAACCATACTCTAAGGGTTAACCAAGAGCTGGAAAGATGGAAGGAATTATACTTTGTTCTTCTAAAGTTCTTAGTAAAAATATATTACGTCATACTATCGGGTCGTTGAGGAGTGTTGCTAGACGCCAACCTTGATTAGTAAATTTAGTACGACTAATTTACTACCCGCTTAGTATTGAACCTATGGGGTCACACACTAACGAGTGTTCTAATCTTTGCTGTAGAATTATTTAATTATTATTTTGATTTGATCAAATAAATAATTATATTAATTCAAATGGAATATTATTATATTCTTTGCTAGCACAAAGAATATAATAATAGTATGATAATTGAGAATATTAAATGAGATTTGAGAATAATTAGTTATTCTATTTCTAAATTTGGATGAGATCCTAACTGATTCTGTTTTCAAATTGAGTTATGATATGATTCATAAAATTTGAATGATTCAGATTTGGAATTTCAAGATATGATTTAAATTTGAATTGAGAATCAAATTTAAAATCAGTAACAAATCTCATACTATATATATGTACGTCAAGAGTACAGGAAAGTCACGAGAGAATAACAAGAGTTTTATTCCTTTACCTCTACACACATAAATGTATGTGAGCTTAATTCTTGGAGAAGAATTTTATGGTATGCAAAGAGTTGCAAGAAGTTTCTCAATTTAGATCAGATGTCCGTTGGTCAAAGAGTTGACAGCAAATGTTGGTCTCGGTGTGGATACGCATAGCGCCTTCGTACCATCGAAGGAGAAAAAGATTTTTACTAGCATACTCAGGTATTTAGATATGATCTACTATATATATTTATTATTGGAATAAAGTTTAAGCACAAAATAGATCTTTTAGGATTACCTTCTTTTCTTCCGCTGCGTATTATGAACACATAGTAATCCTTTAGAAAGCACCTAAGATAAAGCTTTTTAAAGTTGGCTTGTACTTTTCAAAATTTAAAAGTCTAATATAATCTCATATGTTAACTAATTCTTAAATTTAATGCTTATATTTATATCTATTATAGTATTTTTAAATTTGAAAAGTTATTTTACCAAACATAATTGATGTTACTTATATTTATTGAAAGCTATTTTAATTTGATTTACTAAGCATAAATGTTACACAATTTTTAAAAAGTCATCTTTTAAAAATTAGCTTTTATAAACTACTTTTAAAAAGTAAAAGCTTTACCAAACTAAGTGTGTGTTTGGATTACAGTTTGCAAACAGAGGTTTGTATAAAATTGATTTTGTAAAATTGATTTTGATCAAAAGTGAGTTGGTATTAACATGGTTTATGTTTGGTAATTTTTATTCAAAATGAATTATAATAAACTAAATATTGTTTGGATTATATTATTCAAAATCACTTTTAGATGAAAAATTACAGAAAAGGATATGAATTTAAATAATTATTTTATGTTATCTTATAATTTTATTTTAAATATTTAAATAAATTTTAATATTTTTTTAGTACTTTCAATATTCTTTAGTATTCTAATAGGATTAATAGAATCATAATACAAAGTAAAAAAAATATCCCATACAAAAAAATAACAATAATAGTAAAAAAAATCATATAAAAAATAAAAAAATTTATAAAAAATGATAATATACATAAGAGAGAGTATTAGAAAAAAATATTAAAAATAATAATATACACAAGAGAGTATTAGAAAAAAATATTATAAAAAAACAATAAACATATGAACATGAAAGACATAATTGGTACATAGAACATAAAGTTCAATCCAACGTGAAAAGATCAACGAAAAAGTTAGAATTTTTAGCTTTTGATAAACCAAAGTTGAAGACAGAAATTACTTCTGCATTTATAGGATAAAAATGTCGCCAAACATAAAGATGAAGCGTTTAAAAAATTCAAACGGACTTCTATTTTCTCCAATACAAATTCGAACACATCCTATGTCTTTTGCATACAAGAAGTATATATATAGCACATATATTTATCAAGAGTTTATACACATAAATATAATTAATAAAATTTATTATTAAAAATAATTTAATATTTATACTAGTTAAATAATGACTAAAACTACTAAAAAAATTGTTAGCCTCAAGAGTTTCTCTAAATTAATATTTAAGTCGTATTATAATAAGCTAGCTAGAATTCAAGCAGCTGTTGATAACAGAAAAATATAATTAAAATTCAAAATACTACTAATGTGAGAGAAAGAGAGTGTGTATTGTATATAAAGCATTTTAAGTGTGTGATTTTAAGTGTTCTAGTATTTTTAACTATTATTCTCTTAGGTTCTGTTTAGTTGATGTCTTTTAAATATAAAGACACAAAAATAAATATATAAATAGATATAGATACATATATAAGACATAATTATTTAATTTAAATGTTTATCTTACTCTAAGTATAACTACCATTATTACCGTTATTATTATTATTATCACTCCAATCACTACTAATTTTTTAACCTTCAATCAAAATTAATATTATCAATAAAATTTAATTATCAGTTCTACAATTCAAATAAAAAAATTGAAGAGTTAAGTATGATTTTTGTTCCTAACGTAGAGGCCAAAAATTTATTTTATTTTCGGTCTTTTTTTCGCTACAAAATGTTCCCGAAGGTTTAACTTAGTTTTAAAACCAAAATATCCCTTTCCCTTCTTCCCCAAAATCAAGCACCAGCACAAGCACAAGCAACAACAACAATGAATCAACATTGAATCAACAATGTAATCAAGCAGAAGCAGGAGCAGAAATAGGAGCAGAAACAAAAGCAGGAGCAGAACAACAATAACAATAACAACAACAATGAATCAACAATGTAATCAAGCAGAAGTAGGAGAAGGAGCAGGAGCAGGAGCAGAACAACAACAACAATAACAACAACAATGAAACAATGTAATTAACAGAAGCAGAAGCAACCAGAAACAACAATAATCAGAAATCAACAACATAATAGAAGTAGAAGCAGAAGAAGAATGGAAGCAGATGCAGAAGCTGGCGAGCCACTCAAAACCGCATCACAGCGCCGATCCGCCATCACACCGCCGCAACCCTTTTCTTCTTCTCTCTTTGCGCTACCCTAGCGCCACCGTCACAGCGCGACCTCTTCTCCTCCCTCGGCTCACCACCGAAGCCTTCTTCTGCTCTGCCTCGAACCAGAACCCACTGCCATTGAGTACTTCCGCCAAGCCCAGAGGAGCAGCGGTGAGATCCAGCGACTGAACGACGACGAGTAGCAGTGGTGGCCCTCCCCCCCCCCCACAAATCCCTTCCCCCTTTCCTCCTTATTCAACATTTTTTTTAGTTAGGGGTATTTTTTGAATAAAAATTAAAAATTTGATAAAAAAAAGATGATTTTAAAACAAACTGGAACTTTTGGGACCATTTTGTAACGAAAAAAAATTCGAGGACAAAATAAATTTCCAGCCTTTACGTTAGGTACCAAAATCGTACTTAACTCAAAATTGAAATAGTAAAAGAGTTCATCAATTATTTTTTAAAAAACAAAAGCTGGTACAAAATAAAATAAAATAATCTGAAAAATGACAGAAGAAAAGAAAAAGAAGGTGAGAGGGATGTGGTAATGGTTGAAAAAAATGGCAGAAGCAAAGAAGAAGAAGAAGAAGGAGTTAATGAAAAAGGAGTTAACATATATCTGGTAAAAAAAAGGAAATTGGCGTAGATCCGGGTAAAATTACTGAGGGAAGAAGGGGACGAGAAAGGAGCGAGAAGAGTCGAGACAACATCATACCAATGGCACTGGCGGAATGGCAGTAGTAGTTCAGAGAGCAAAAGCACAGAATAATAAAAAAACAAGTGCAGAGTAGTCAAATAAAAAAGAAGGTACTAGCAAGCGAACAAAAAGGTGTAGACAACTCAAAAAAAAAGACAAAGAAATAAGAGTGTACTAACAACGATGGCGGTGGCAATTATTGGGGTAACATATGGAGCAGAATAGTGATGGATGAAAAGGAGCCGTGATAGAAGAAGAGAGAGAAAAAAATGAAAAAAAAAGGTTGAAAAAAAATAAAGGAAAGAGATTTAAAAAGAGTGAGAGATTAGGGTATAAAGGATAAAAGTGAAAATAAAAAAATAACGAGAACAAAAATATAAAAAAAATTTCTATATTCATGTCTAAAATTAGTATTTTAGATAAAAAAAGATATCAAATATATATATTTTTATGTATATTTATATATTACTGTATCTATAAAAAATTATATCTCGTTAAACAAACAATAAATATATGTCATTATGTCTATATCTTTAGTAAACATGAACACTAAATAAATGTTATGTTAGTGCGTAAATAGTAATAATGTGACAAAGATCGATGAAGCAACAAAACATCAACGACATTCGTTCTATTATTCTCACTAATTGGTAGACCGTGCAAATAATCAACATAATGGGAGTGTGGGACAACACCCTTTTATGCTGAGGATATGATGAATTCCTGTTAATGATAACAAAATTAAACTAACAATATTATATGTATTATTTTTTTTTATATTTTTTACTTTTTATACTAAAAGTGATTGATAAAAAATAAGAATAGATAAAATATTTTTCATATATACCATAGAAAAAAGTGCGTGTATATTACTAAATATTATTTTTCAAATTAAACAGTATCATAAATACTTTTATTTTATATTATATATGCATTCTTATTAAATATACTTATTTTTTTAAAAAATTGTCAATTATTTTTAACATGTGTATCACACACATGGTCTTTTATACGATAAATGGTGAAATCAAGCTCTGGGATGCTTGCAAAACTTTTTGATAGTTATATATCTTAAAGAAACCCTAGGTTTTGTTAATTAACAAATTAAAGATAGTTAATAGCAATAAAAATAAAATCCTTATTGTTTCTTCAATATAAACATTTTAAATTACTATGAAGATAATATCAGAAATATTATTTATAGGCTTGATACGGTTAGCAGTGATAATTAATAAAAAAAAATTTAACCCATCAATTAACATGTTTTAGTTAGAACTATCAAAATGAGTTAAAATTATTAGATTAGTCTATTTACCCATAAAAAAAGGTGAATTTTTGTCTATAAAATAAAATTTGTTCAAACTACAAGCTAAATAGACAGAATCTGATTAATCCAAAAAATTAGCGAATTAAAAGAGTTAACTTGCAGGGTAAATAAGAGGCCCATTTAAAACTAGTTTTGCTTTTTTACAAAAAAATCCGGCACTTTGTTTCATTATTTTTCTTAACCTGTCCCGAAAATTTAACTCAATTGATTAAAATAATCATTCTATTTATTTAAGATTTTTTACCAAAAATTGTCATTTTTTTAAATTGTGTTTATCTTAAAATTAGGTATTTTAATCAGTTATTTTTTCAAAAATAAAAAATAAATGGACTAATTCATATAATCTATTGGATTAACCATAAATTGTTTGCACTTAAAAACAGGCTCATAAACAAATAAAAAATAAACGGGTCATCCCACTCTATATAACTCACGAATTTAGACTGGTTGGCCCTAAATGAGTCAGACTGGTCTGTTTGTCAATTTTACTTTTAGCTAGCTAATAACTTTCGACTGAAAAAAATAATAAAAAAAGAGTTATAAGAAAATAAAAATTAACTTGTTTCTACTCTTTTAAGCTTACTATAAAAAAATGCTCAATACTATCAGAGTTGTTGTTAGATAGTATCCAACAAACAAAGTCTCGACGAAAATACATTATCATCGAATTTACTGTTGGATGGTATTTGACAAAAAAATTTCAATAGAAATACATTATCATCATATTTTTAGATCCAACGCAAATAATTCATCTATTAGCATAGATAAATCTGACGTAAAAGAATATCCTATTTGATGAAAACTATTGATATTACCGTTGGATTTTCAATGGTAATATGTTGTCATTGACCAAGTCAACCAATATTTTTTGGATTTTTTTTATTTTGTTGTTAGAGATGTATTGCAATTTGTAGAATGTTAAAAATTGGCTATCCAATACATTTTTCTAATTTTTTGTCAAAACGGTGGATTTGACAATGGTGCTGATGATGGTTTAAAAGTGTCACTAAATATAAAAAAAGTTTTCACAAGAATTAGATCCAATTTAGGTAAACAGTTTAATTAAGCTTATTTTGAAAAAATAGCTTAAACAATAAATGCTTATATTAAAAGTAGTTTATAAATAAGTTATTTTGTGTTTGGTTTTTTAGTTCTAAAAGCACTTATTTTAAAAGAAATATGATAAAAAGCTTTCTATTATGAGAGAAGACATTTTTTTAATGTCTCCATAAACACTTAAATATAGCTTCTTAGAAAACTACAATTTGATTTAAAAAATTGCACCTGACATTAATAATATACATTTTCATAAGTTAAAAAGTTAGAAAATTTTACTTATGAACCTATCCAAACAGGCCCTTAGTAACTTAGGACAGTTTTTGTGATGACTAAAACAGTCACAAAATAAGAAAAAGAAATTATGGTTTCAAACGGTCGCTAAATATATTGTGACGGTTTAAAATAGTCACGAAATATTAAAAAAAATTATCACATGATTTAGTAATTTAGTGACAATTTCAAACTGAACCGTCGCTAAATATAACATAAAAAGCATCCGGCCAAGTGTTATAAATTAGCGATCGTTTTATACTTCTAAAATCGTCATAAAATAATTTAGCGATGCTCTTTATCAACGGTGGTCCAAAACTGCTGTTAGGTCACTTGGCGACCCTCAAATCTATGACGCTTTTTAAACCGCCGCAAAAAAATTTAGCGACAGTTAAAACCGTCTCTAAGTAATAAAAAACCGTTACAATAATGCTATTTGTTGCAGTGTCTAGTATAAAAACAACACATTGTACTGATAAATTCAGATTGATTAAAAGCAAATAAAAAAAGAACATTTAGATTTATACAGTTTTCTCTCACAAGCTTTTGGTTCTCAATTTTTTCACCCTTATCTCAAACTCTATTAGCCATATTAAAGAAAGTAAAATTAGACCACTGAATATATATTAGGAGTAACTGATGTGATCTAGTTCGCTCTTTTATTTATTTTTCAATTGAAGAACATAATAATAATACAAAATCTTACTAGTGCAAGCGTGTAATCGAACTTTTCAATGTACTATATGTGGTAGATAATTAGATATTTTAAATTGTTATGTTATCTATAATTTTAATAATATTTAAAAGGTGTTGATAACATTAAAATTATTTTTATTTTTATATTTAGATTAAAAATATTTTTAAATACTAAAAAACATTACTTTAAGTTTAGTTATATTTTATTAATGTTGTAAGAATTATATAATCATGGTAACTATGATAGTAAATTATAGTAATTATTATTATGGAAGAAAAATCGATGCCTTTCCAAATTCCATACTCAATATATGGTTGGGAGTTATTAATGATAGACATGTGACGAGCATGTGGGAGATTGGTGTGGTGGTGGCATGCAAAACCGCCAGCAAAATGGGCAAATGGTTGGTGTACCAGCACTCTACAACCATTGCTTGCTGGCTCATCCTCATGTTTTATAGCTTTTCATCCATACCATAACCTTGCCACAACGTGAGAGGTAGGTACCTCACCCAATAACCCTTCATATCATAACTAGGGATTTTGGGTCTTTATTATATATTTTTCTGAATATATATATATATATATATATATATATATATATATATATATATATATATGTATATAGATATATATATCAATAAAATTAGTTTATAAATATAGTTGGCGTAAATGGGATAATTAGTCTCTTTTTTGTTTTTTGAGTGTCCACAACAACAACTAGTCTCTAATTTCTTCTTGTCATATTTGTTTCTTCTGCTATTTTATTGCTTGATTATTTATTTAAAAAAGTTAATTTCGTAACAAAATCCTTTATTATTTACTCACTTAAAAATAACATATTTATTTAATTTATCGGTAATGTAATCATAAAATTAGTTCTGTTTAGAAAAATATTTACTTAAATATATAACCAGTTTAGTTTGGGTAATATAATAAGCGTAATTATATTATACATTTAAATTTTTTTGACAATTAAATTTAATTAAATTGTCCGAAATTCAACAGAAACTGATTTCATTAGTAAAAACGCTCCAACTTCTCCCAATGCGTATCTCACGCACTTTAATATGAATACATTTTTCTTTGCGTATTTCCTCCTTATCATTATTTTTTATTGCTGTTAGTACATTTTTTTCCTCCTCTTCTTGATGGGTTTGTAGCATTATGTATTTCTCTTTTTTTTGTTTGATTTTTTATTTTTATTCTTGTTAAAAGTATAAAATAAAAAAATTAGGAAAAGGTAAAAGAAGAAGAAGAATTATATATAATGATGATGATGAGAAGTTTTTCAATTTTGACATTGAAATTTCTTAATCGTAACACAAGTTCTTATCAAGAGGGTGAAAGAAGAATGAAGGTTCCTAAGTCAATTAAGATGGGTTGAAACAAGGAACCACTTTAGACTTGAATAAACATTATACAGAATTCTGGTTTAGGAGACAATTTCGTTTTTGTCTCATCCGTGGCACAACAAAATTAAAACAGTAAAGAAAAGAAAGAAGAATAGTAACGCCTCGATGTCTCTTGGTTCGGTAATGAAGTGCAATGTGACCTACATCCATTCTCCTCCACAACAATGGTAGAATTTTTCCTATAATCAAGATTGATTACATCCACTAATTCCAAGGTATTTGCTGTTGAGGATTTGGATGAGTGGCATGAGGATTTTTTGAAAACGCGAACGGATAATCCTTTGGCGTATCCGGCAGTTATGGTGTGTGCGGAATCTATGGGATCTCAAACAATCAGTAACGAAACAATCTCTGAAAGAATGGAGACTTGGGAATACGGGGATAAACGGAAAAAAGGGATTGATCTGGTGTTGAACAAAAATTCAGTTGGGGCTGGGTTAAAGCATATACGGCCCAATATGTTAGTGGAGTGTGGCGGCGAAGTGGCTGTGTGGTGCGACGGAGAGTACGTCATTGTGCGTTTTAAAAGGGTCTCCTTGCTGGCTGTTACGGGCGACGGTGAAGAGAGGGGCGTGGCTGGTCATGGAGTTCGCGAAGGGGTTGATGCCACCGTGAACAGCGCCGACGAGGCAGATCTAGGAGCAGTGCGGAAGTCAGCTGCTAGTGGCGGAGGTGATAATGTCCGTGCTGAACTTGATGGCGTGGAGGGCAAGGAGGAGCGTGAAGCCCCTTATGCGCCCGACGAGCAAAATCAAGCCGAAAAAGAGATTGGCAGAGGTGCAAAGAATTGTTCGAACAGCACAGCGCAACGAAAAAAATATTCCACCAGGTGTAGTTAATAAGATCCACGCTAGTTTGGACGAGAGTGGTAAGTAGCATGTTGGCATATGTCTGATGAGTGGTGATGCAATGCAAGATTCAGATTTAGAAGATGAGAATACAGTAGTGTGGGAAACTGGATTGGATGATGAAGGAGTTTTAAAGAACTTGGAAGCTTCGGAAGACTTAGAGCAGGATGCAGACGGTGAAACTAATCAAGATGAACACGGAGGAAGTTGGGATAAAGATATGGCTGAAAATAGGGCTGCTTGGGATCTGACTGTCGAATCAGGAGCTGTTTTATATGACGAGGATGAAGACATTATGGCTATTCTCCAAACTTGGAATGAAGTATTGGCATAAAAAAGAAGGCAAGCAAAACAGAAAGAGAAAGCAAGAAGGTGCTGTCCCAAAAACCGAAATAAGGTGTGTAATAAAGTTTTTAAATGATTTTAGTTCATGGAATATGAGGGATTTAGGGGGTGTTGAAAAGTAGAAAATGAAAAAAATTTAAGAGTAAAAATAATGTGAATATGTTAGGATTGATAGAGACAAAGAAGGAGGTGATTTCTAAGTTTGATGTAGTGCAATTTTGGGGTAATGATGTGGTGAGTTTGGAATTTGTGGGATCGGAAGGTGCTTTTGGAGGTTTATTAATAATTTAGAATATTATGATGTTTAGGTTGAGTAATTGTTACAAAGGGGAGAGATGGTTGTGTATAGAAAGGAAATTGACAAATAATAATTTTTTATTTGTGCTATTTTCTTGGTGTATGTGTGCATATAAAGAAAGAGAAGCTTGCTACGTAGGAAGAGTTGGATTTTTTTATTGGAAATATGTCAGGTTCCTCTTTGCTACATGGGTGTCTTCAATGAGGTTGTGCAGTTAGAAGAAAAAAAAGGCGCTAGTGTATTAATAGCATTATCGAACTGGTGGATATAAAGCTGAATGGCCGTAAGTTTACGTGGTTTAGGAGGTCAATCGTGCAGTCAAATTAATAGAATATTAGCGAGTTTGGTTTCATTGTTATCATTTGGAGCACTTGGTTGAAAATAAATGATAGAATTTTCAGGAATCAAGAATCAGGTGTTACAAAAGTAGTTAACAAGTCGATTAAGAGTTATAAAGAGTGGAGTGATATTTGATCTTTTGGATTGTTGATGGCTTTTGTCGAAGATAATTAGAAATTAATTTATTTTATCTGTTTAGTACTTTTCTGTTGAAACGTTGATGCTCCACCTTGTTGTGTTGAACTTTTTATTTCAAAAAAGAAACTAATTTTAAGAAACTCACACTCTTGTAAATCACCTAAACTATTCAAAGCTTAGTAAATCACTTAGGTATTAACCAACCTAATTAAGGGAAACTAAGTGTACTCTAATCTCAACATACTTTCAAAATCAAATATTCAAACAATAGATTAAAATGATTTTTGTATGATTAACTCTTTTTATCTTTTGTATCTTTTAATATAAGTTTAATTTTAGACAATAAAAAAATATAAATACACTAAAAAATAAAGATAACACTAATGGTAAAAAGATAACACTAATGGTTATATCTCTAATATTTCATAAACCTCTATACACATTATACAAATATTTCATTGACTCCTCGTAATTTTCCTTTTCAAATATAACTTAATGTCATCTTTAATGATATCCTTATTAATATAGATGCTTTGCATGATTTTTGTTTGTAATTGATCATACTTAATTAATTCTTATAATACTCATCATGAAGATTAAGAAATAACTAATTATATTTGTCATTATAATATACTAAATTAATTCTTGACTCAACAAAAAAAAAATACGTTAAAAGATGAAAAAAATGTATGTACAATATTTAAGGTAGTGTTTGTTTTGAAGTATTGAGATAAAGACTGAAAAACTTAGATTCAATATCGTATTTGTTGATTTAGAGATTGGTACTGAACTTTCTGTCTCTATTTTCAAAATTTCAGTGTTTCAATATCTCTAAAAAGTAAGAATACAGGGGACTAAAATTTTTAGAGATAGAGACTAAAATTTTAATAACATTTTATACCTAAAATACTCTCATTTCAATTAATTAATTTTAATTTTACTCTTTCTGCAAATTAAATTAAAATTTTATTCTTATTTCAATTTTTGTCTCTTACTTTACACCAAACAGAATATTAAAATTTATTTCAATTTCTGTTTCTTAATCTCTATTTCTCAGCTTTAGTCTTTCTATCTCTATCTCTTCACCAAATATTACCTAATTGAATTTGATTAATCATTTTAATTGGTCGTAAAACTTTCTCGTAACAAGAGTATTCGACCTCCAATCTCATATATTTTTCCCTTTTCACCGGCTTGCAACCAAAAAAAAAGGGAGAAAACTGTTTTGTACAATTAACTTATTACCTTGGCTTTCTGATTAACTTGGGGTATATATTAAATTGTTAATTAATATTTTAATATAAGATATATACATTTTAAATATTTAATGTATTTATTAAAAGCATAAACTAAGCTTTTAATAATAAGTTCTTGCATGAGTCGATAAAAAGGGTGCATTAACAGTATCACAATTTGAGTTGGTGCAGATTATATCAAACAAAAGACGAGTTAGTTGGACATGAACCCTTTTTCTTTGTTGTAGGTACAGAGAACTTATTTAATAATTTAATCAGTATCTAGGTGCGTGCCTGCTTCTTAATTAAGTAATAAATCAACCTCTGGATCCAACCCTACGGCCCCCCTAATTAAAGATTCTGTGCTCTACTAATACTGATCTCCAATTTCCACGGTGTTAATTCCTCGTTGATTTTTAGTTAGATAGGTCTTCAACTTAGACGCAAACTATGTTAAATATATACTAAAATTAATTATTAATATATAATATATATTAAAATATAAATATATATTAAAAATAAATTAAATTATATATATTTATATATAAATATATTTAATAAATTTTAATAATTAATTTTAATATATATGTATAAAATTTTTTTAAATATATTAATATATTAATAATTTTTAATTATTAATTTTAATTATATATATTATATATTTTTTATAATTAAAATTAACGATTAAAAATTATTAAAATATTAATATATCGATATATTTAAAAAATTTCATATATATAAATGACACATGAAGTGAATAGAAAATAACATCAATTCTTATTCTTACAGTCTTGTGAAGTTAGAAGTGGGCAATTAGCCGACATAATAATTAATTAATTACTTGAGTGGCTGCATAGATAACTCCATGGAGAGTAGCGACTGCAGAAGCCGACATAATTAATAATATGCATAAACTGAATAATTTATTTAAAATTTAGCTAATACGTATTTTAAAATAGTATATATTATTTAAATTTATGTATTTACTAAAATAATATTTTCAATTAATAATTTTAATACATGTCTTTAAAACTCATACCAATTATAATAAATTCATTTAGTTATTAATTATGATAGTTAGATATTCCAGTTTTTTTGTGTTTCTGGCCGACAATTGATAGAACCATGACGTAGACAGCCAACATATACAACTTATAATTAATAATTAATTTAAGCTTTTCTTCCACCAAGATTATTGAAAATTATGTTGATGAGTGACCCAAAGCACAAAATAAATATTATTATTCATATTAGGGTAATAAACATAAAATTGATATGTTTTTAAAACCACAATGATTTTTTTTTTATATTACTATTATATGCATTCACTTATTCTAGGGTATTATTTATTTGAATATTTATAAGTCCTTGAAGACTGAAAAACGTAGTTAATAATATATGAAAGAAGTTTAATACTTACATAGTTACATTAGAGTAAGATTAAATTCATTAAAACAATAAATAATTTATTTTAATAAAAAATTTTAAAAATCTCTTTTTTATCATGAATAATGTTAAGAACACTGTAATTTAAAATTATTTTATTTAATTTAAAATATATTTATAATTTTATATATGTAATATTGTTGTTATATATTTATATTATTAGTTATTATATTTAAAATTATTTATTTATTTTAATAATAATTAAAAAGTATAAAATAAAAAAATTTTAAATTATTATAAACTGATTTTAATTGTATTTTAAATATTTTTTTATTAGTTACTAGTAGAGTGGGACGGACTCGTTGCAAATCGCAATAGTAGTAGTTAAGCGTAGCTAAATTGTAGAGTGACTCATTACGTTATTTTTTTTTTCTGCCAAAAAAAAATTGAGTTATTGGTAATTAATAATTTTTTTTTCTAAAGATAAGTATACATTTTGTCTTTAATGTTTATCTTTTTTAAGTATTCCTAACGTTTAGTTTAATTTCATTTAATTTTGTTTTTGATATTTTTGATTTGTATCAAAATTATCCCTAAAAATTTTTTATTTTACACCTAATATTTTATTTGGATTTAATGTTCATGGATAATTTTAATATAAATCAAAAATAATAAGGACAAAATTAAATACAACTAAATATTAAAAATAATTTTGAAAAAAAAAATTGTTAATGTTAGGAACAAAAAAGTGTACTTTATCTTTTTTTAATGAGTAATTTAAAAGTATTAGTGAGGACAAATTGTCACACGTTTGTATAATAAGTAGTAAGAATAATGTTAAGGAAACTAATTTAGATTAGTCTAATTGTTAATTCACTGATATGTTTAAATAAGTATACTGTTGGATGTTCGAATTTCATATTATGTATATTTTTAAATCATAAATCTTTGATTTTAAACTTTAAATTATAAATCTTAAAACAAAATTTACTAACTAAAAATTAATTCTTTATACTTTCTCGGCTTATCTCCTGTGGCTGAAAAAGAAGCCACAAGCATAATAATTAATTTGATCATTAGTTTTAATACACATATAATATTTTTATAAACTGGTTAATCTGGAAAATACATACAGTAGAAAAGTGATTTAATCGAAAAGAGATTTAGAGAAATTAAGAAGGAGAAAAATCCAATGAGATGTATGTGTGGGTGAAGGAACTTTATTTATTGCGACGGTCCTAGTTAGCACATTATGGGGTTCAAATATGAACACACATCATTCATTCACTTCTTTACGACAAATATGACAAGCATATGCCTTCCATCCTATAATTTCTTCTTAATTTATGGAGCACCATGGGCATACATCTATATTTAATGGCCTCCTAGCCGTCTACTACATCTATTAAGAAAAATCATCAACAATGTATGTATAAAGTTTGGATGATAATTAATAAGACGTGCTAATGTTTTATATTTAATTAATTTTAACGTAAAATCAATATAAAAAAAACTTATACAAATATCTAACCATAAATCATCGTATAATCTATGATATTAAAAGCAATCATACAATTAAACAATGAATCAAGCATATGTTTTTAGGTAAATTAAATTATCAAAACGTATTTTGAATGGATAGAGTTGTAGGTAGTAATTAAAAATATGGGGAAGGGATATCCAAGTCTTAAAGAAACAACTCCACATAAATGGTCACTAGAAGAAGAGTCAAATGAAATTGAACCACAATTCATTCAACATAAAAATTCTTTATTTAACTTTGACATTTCGTTATTCTTCTTATATCACGGGTAGTAGAACATTTGAATCAAATGAATATAGCTAATATACACGATTATGATTTTGGTCCTAGGGTTATATAGTGCGTTATATCCTTTAATACATACCACTTTGACCCATAAATAAAGTTGACTCGATAGATTGAGATCTTGAAAACAAATAAAGGACTAGCAAATCCATTCGTATCTATATCGATACCTCAAACGCACAAAGTGATGCTATAATTTTAAAAATATTTAATAATTAAATCGAATATTTTTGTGACTACAAATATCTATGAACAATGCACATCATGCATGCAAAATAAAATCTAGAAATGGGATATTTTTTTTGCTTTCCTTTGATAGAGCTGGAAGAAGGATGAACATGGGCATGCATGCTTAAATGGGGCTCACATTATTATGTAACACAATATCCAAAAGTACCACGGCTAACGGCTTAGGATGATTAACATTGGTGAAAAGTGAGTGTGAGAGAAGGGAAAGGGTTGGGTTGTGTTGTGTTGGATTAGACAAGTTTCCACAAAACAAGCTGGTATGGTGGCTAAGGGTGGGGCACTTCTTCTATGTTTTATGGCTTTGTATTTATACAAAAACACTATTCGTACGTTAAAATCAACTACTAAAATTAGTTACCAATATATTTATATATAAATATATGTATAGTTTAATTTATTTTTAATATGTATTTATATTTTAACATATATTTTATACTAGATGATAACTGACTTTAATTAATAGCTGATTTTGGTATATACTTAACATTACTCGTATATATATTACTACTTACTTTCCAACTCGTTTCTCTATGCAAATTTAGTTTAATTAGAATGGGTTCCCACCGCCCCACTAGCATCTTTTATGGTGCATGCATGATAATAGCAATCATATTATATAATAGCTACCATAAAAATATAAATGTATAAAATAGTTTTGTTATATGTAATGGCATTTCCATTCAATTTCCTTATTTCACACCCTTCTTCATTTTGTTCCTCTCCTTTCATTATCGTTTTCCTTTTAACATATTAGCCTACTCTTCATTCACGTGTATATATTATCCAACCATAATAAAAGGAAAAAGGGTATGACTTTTCACTACAAATTAAAGTTGATGGGATTTGGATTTCAACATCTTATAGAATTGACTTGCATATATGAAGAAGAATAAAATAAAAGGAATGAGAATGAAGCCATGTTTCTCCATCTGTCATCTTGAGTTGTAGTGACAACTATGAAAATGTGCCATGTTTTTATCTGATTGTATTTAATATAAAATGACGAGGAAATCTAAATAAGGAAGATGCGATAGACTTTTCTTTTTCATATTACAAGAGCCATTATTAATTCTGAAAGGATTTTTTCCCTATAAAAATAATTAAATGTATTTATAATAATCAAATTAATCATTGAAAGATAAAATATTTTTTAAATTTGTCTGTAATTTTTTTAATTAAATTAATCCATCAAAAATTATAAATTAATCATATTTGTCCTTCAATTACTCCATTAATAATTTCGGTCAACAACTGATGATGTAAGTAAAACGTTAATTGACAACATATAAGATACCTAAAATGTTTAATTGGACATTAACCAAATATATTTATGAAAATCTATTAATTTAGTCTATTTTTCAATTACATAAATCTTATTCCTAATATGACAAGCGACTAAATTAAATTAATAGATTTTCACAAACATATTTAATTAGTGTCCAATTGGACATATTAGATATCATGTATATTATCAGTTAATATTCCACATCATCAATTGTTAATGAAAATTGTTATTGAAATAATTGAAAAACAAATATGATTAATTTGTAATTTTGAAAAGACTAATTTAATTAATAAAATCTTTTAAAGACGAATTTAAAGAACTTCTCATCTTTTAGAAATAAATTTGACTATTAATCATATTTTTTTAAGAATAAGATTTTAATATTTTTAATAAGAATAAATTACCATTTGTGCCCATGAAAAATACAGACGCTAACAAATGTACCCATATAAAAAAGAAACGACGATTGTAACCACGGAAGATGACCTCTGTGCGCCAAAAGTACACGGACACTGGTTACGTATTTTCTTCGTTAGTATCCGAACCTACGTGGCAATAAAAACTTCACAAACCTATGTACGTGTATTGTTACTTTGACATGTGAGTGTTTCAGAGCCAGGTAATACAAAAATTCAAACCCTAGCATCCCTTTCTTCTCCAATCATCCCTTTCTTCTCTAATTTGAACTGTGTCCTAGAAATTGACAACATTACATTTTGCTTTGGTTCTAAAATACAAGCCATAATAAAGAACAACTCATTAACCCCGACAGATGTCTCTACGCAAATTTAACTTTGCTACAAGTAATGCAAGTTGCAGCAATACTTTGAGTTCGAAGAAGAAGAAGAGGAAGAAGAAGAAGAAGAATCTTGACGGGAGATGCTTTTGTGGGTTGGAGATTGTATTGATGGAGTCCAGCATGATGACGAACTCAAATAGATGGTTCATCCAATATCTTCTCTGGAAGGTAATGGATATGGGTTTATTTTTTTTGTGCAAAAGGTTTTCTCCTTTTTTTTAATTTTAATTGACACTAGAGTGAGTATATATGTTGATGTTTCAGTCAAGAGACTGCAAATATTTTGTGTGGATGGATGAGATCGAAGAAGATTGGGAGGGTCTGACAAAATCATTAGTTAAAAGAAATATGGAGCGTTCTCATGTGAGACATGAAGATGGATTGACAATTACTGCAGTTGGAGGGGAGAATCATGAGGTTTTATGATGATGATAAGAAAGATGGAAAAAGTTAAGACTGAAGTTAAGAGGAGTAGATTGTTGCTTGCAACCATGGCCTTGGTTGATGTTTTATGTAGCTTGTAACTTGTATTTAGTGATCAAAATATAGGAAGGGTGTATTTTGAGATTGTTGTTGTCTATAAAAATGGTTTCTTGTTCTTCGAATGAATAGAGATTGAAAACTATACAACAGATCATGTGATTTATAAATGTTTGACATAAATAAACATAAATAATTTGTCATTTGACAGGTTGAACTATAAATGATTTCTATATATGACAAAATAATTCTTTTATCAATTGGGCTGATGATCTAAATAGGTATTTTCATACACTCCTTAACCATATCATTGTAATTCAATAACAATGATTTCAGTGCTAAATAAGAATAGCAACCTCAATGGTAAAATTCAAATATAAACCATAAACATTGTATTTTCATAAAGAAACATAAGACTAAACATAATATTTTAGCTCCTTTGTCTAGTAAATCAAATTACCAAAAGGTAAGCATAAGAGTATAGTATCTCTCTTGATTACATGAAAATACCAAAAAAAGCAAACAAAATTTTAATGCAACCAAAACATGACATCAATCTGCAACATAGTTTTCATCAAGTAAACATTTACAAAATTAGGGTTGAGTTACTCCTCTCACTTGATATAGCATTACTTGGCTCGCTGGATGCTGATAACCTAGCTAGACCTGTTCTTCTAACAACCTGAAATCTACCTCTACCTTTAACACTTGTTTCCCTACCTCTAGCACTTGTTCTTCTACTTGTAACATTTGCTATTGTACTGGATGTAGGCATAAACTGCATGAAACGGGTGGTAGTCCCAGCACTAGCACCTTATATTATTAGGGGTGTGACTATTGAACTAGTTTTAGAATTGTTTGTAGAAGGAATTGTAAATGGAGGCCTGACAGAGGACTGAGGTATTACATTGGAAAGTGTATTTGGAGGAGATCTCTTAATATTTTTTCTTTTGTTGGGCTTTTTGGTTGTTAGAGGGTTCGGTGGAGGTTGCAGTTGGGGTTTTGGGAGATTTGGTTGAAGTTTCTGGATGTAGAAACAACAAATTAAGTGTAAAAAAAAAAACAATAAACCGTAACAACTGAAATACGCATCAAATGATTAGGCACTTACCAATTCAACCTGTGGTGTTGCTGAACCATTTCCCTCACCGGTAGTTGCTACCTCAGGATCTTCAATTTTAGGTCTTCTGCTCTGGTAAGCTAGGATAGCACAGACATGCCTATAAGGGAAGCCAGTTAACTGCTACACTCTACAGCTTCATGTTTCTTTATTCAATTAGAATACTAAAATTCTGTACACAATTAGAATACTAAAATTTAGCAACATAACTGGATAATTATGCAACTAAACCAAATTTGTTCACAATCATATAAAATTCAGCAGTTTAAGTCACTAACTATGCAGTTCAACCATTTAGCAGCATAATTAAGCAACTAAATCTATTCAAACCATAAGTAGAAAAAAATCAGCCTGTTAAGTCACTATCTATGGGAATAAATTAATTACGTACACATTGATAATAAAATTCAGCAGCATAAAAGAATAATTAACTAAGCAAACCAAACCTGTACACAATCATATAATAAAATTCAGCATTTTAAGTCACTTACATGCAATTTAACCAATCCAGAACATGAAGTCAATAAATATTAAAGTAAAACAATTCTATACACATTAGTTTTCTAAAATTCAGAACATTAAAGGCTATTCTTGTGCATATTATATAACTCAACAAATATCAATAAAACTCAAGTGGGAGTGATAAAAACCTTCTGCATATCTGACAACTAACATGAAGTTAAACCTATTTGTTTTGAAATCTTTAATATCTTCTTCTAATATCTCTAAGAACTATTTTCAACTGTTTTTGTTCTCAGATTCCACAATTGTATAGGCAATGTGGTATATGTGGTTATTAGTGTCCTGCCCTATGGCTGTAAGCAACTGACCCCCCATAATACCCTCTAAGAAAAGTTCCATCTAACCCTATCAATGGTCTGCATCCTGAACTGAATCTCTTTTTGCAAGCATAAAAACATACATAAATCCAAAGAAATAGAGGGTTTGAATTAGGCTGTGGATTCTCATTATGGACCCTGGGTTAGTTTTGAGTATCTCGTTTACATAGTCACGAAGTCTTGCATACTAAGCAATCTCAGAACCCTCAATCCTCTCCTTTGCTTTGACCAAGGATCTGTAAATTTTTCTCTCATTAATCAACACATCATACTCATTTCTAAAGAATTGATCAGCGTCTCTCACTATCAAACTTAGTTGCAGCCTTATTCTCTCTTCCAATTCATTAACAACTCATTTTTCATCAACTAACTTACAATGATTGTTTCTACTGCAGGTGTGTTTATTAACAAAAGTCTTCACATGATAACTCAGAGAAAATGACATTGTAGCACAGTATATTTGTCAGGGGCAATCCTAATCATAGCATTTTTCTTTGCTTCTGGTTAAGTCACAACGAGAAAAGAATATGCTTCTTTCAAGGTTGATGTTAGACTTTCGGGTTGCCTTTCTGAATTGATTAAATGTTTTAAACTTCATCCCCAACTCCAACCGGATTTGCTTAACAGGAGCATCAGCGTTGCTCTGAGAAAAAACTGGAGGCTGATTTGCATCATCATCACTTACTATGCTCTTCAGTTTTTCTGACTCAAAACAATGATATCCAACATTGTCATCAGAGTAGTCCTCCTCATCAACAGGGATATAAAAAGATGGAGGCTTCTCAGGATCAGGGTTGGGTATGAATGATTGTCTAGTGGGGAGAGGCCTCTTTGTTGATCTTCTCTTGTTCACTTGAGGCCTTACCTCGGCCTGTTCATTTAGATTGGATTGATTATTTTGGAGATTACTATTCATATCAGATAGTGGAATTAGGTCTGATTCAAAGTTTGATTGTGAGAGTAGATTCCTATATGGCTGTGAAATGTACTGGGTTAATTGTTCAACTACTTGGCCTTCGGTCTCATTGGATCCTGATTCAAAAACTTGTGTTGAAGATGATGAATTAGCATTATGCCTTGGCTGCTAGTCACGCTGATTGGGGTGCTGTAAAGGTTAGGACTGATTGGATGGTGCCTCATCTGGATGCACATGTGTTGAGGGAGGCTGAGATATCTGCTTTGGTGATTGGGTTGGTTGAGTTAGTTATTGAGGTTTTTTTTTAGCCACATTGCAACTGTCCTCATCCTGGGACTGAACTTCGTCATGCTTACTTGCTTCATGGGCTTACTCCCTATTCTAGGCCTGACTCCTGCTATGGGCCTCCATCAGAGTCTGTACATAACCCACTATTTCAGCATCATCACCATCCTCAACAATTACAAGTCTTCTTTTTGGAGTTTTGTTTGGAGTTGGAATCCTCTTAGCACAGGTCTTTAACCTCATCTTTATAGGAGTGATGTTCTCTTCAACTATAACAGGAACATTTACTGGGTGCTCTGTATATAACTCAATCCTGTTACCATTCTTTATAGCTGCCTTATACATTTTAACTATGTCCATATTAGTTCTTAACATTTTCACCCATTATCAAGCTCTTTATCCGGTTCTAGCCAATGAAAATCAGTGATGGACGTATATCCAATCTCCTTCAGCAAATCACTAATGAAAAATCCATTCAGGGTATCTACATTAACCTTCTCAATTTCTGTTACTTCCCTACCAACATACAATAGCTTTTCACATCAACCTCTCTCAAACCTTCCTCTATGATTAATAGAAAGAGTTATATGGATGGTGGTCATCCTGCAAGAAAGACAATAAAAAATCATTCCATGTAACTACATCAAATTCAAGTGTAAGAGAATAAATGTTGAAGCTGTAGATGAAAAACTGAATTTTCAAGAAAGGTTAACTAAAGATAAATTCCAACAAGATAAGAAAAGGTAAAGTCAATTTGACAGATTCACATGTATAAAAGAAAGATAGCAAAAATAAAAAAAGCAAACAAAAAACCACATCTTCTTGCAATGGACGAAACTCACAATCCAATTCCCTCCCTTATAGAAAATTTGTTCTGTTCTTAGACGCCAACATTAATAATCAATCTTTGTGCAACGGCATACATATATATAAAAGAAATCTACTTATTATTAATAATAATAATAATAATAATAATAATAATAATAATAATAATAATAATAATATAAAGAAATGAACAGTGGTGCTTCGATCGTTAATAGATAATGGCATAAGAGATTTCTTCAAAATTGATAATGGCATACCTATATTTTTCGTGAAGCAAAGACGGCAAAATACTTTTCATAATGCTTTACTTTGTACAATTGCTTTAATTAGACGGAAAAATTATTTGTCACGGAATGGAGGTGCTTCGATCATCTTCTCCGACTTTGGGAGGTGGTAGCGATGACGATTGAGCTCTGCTAGAACACACAGTAGTGTGAAGAACTTTTTTATCCACACGTAGATAGGTTCGGAGAGATTTTGTTGCCATGTAAATTCGGATACTAACGGACTAATTGCGTAACTAACGTCTGGATACTTTGGACACACGGAGATCATCTTTCGTAGTTACAATCATCGTTTCTTTTTTATATAGGCACATTTGTCAGCATCTATATCTTTTTTTATTACAAATAATAATTTTTTTTTGAATAATGATATTAATGCGAGAAAAACAAAAAATGTTTACTATCTGTATAAGTGTTTCCTTATTGTTTTGCCATCAGAGTTTAGAACTCCTGTTTTTATGTTTTATTTTATTGATAAACAATTATTTCATATATACACATATACACACTGATTTGATTTTACGTGTAATTAACAATTGTGCACTTTATCCTTTTTTATTTTACTTTAATTTTTTATTTTATTTTTTAACATGGCTCACTTTGTCCCCTTCAACTAAAGTCAGAAGACAAGCATGCAGCAAAACAGAAAATGAGGAGAAAATAAAATGAAAGGGAGTTGATGATAAGGATGAAGAAACAAAAAGACAAAACATGGTGAAGAATTGAATGGGCCATGACATTTGAAATCAATGTATCTTTTTGTTTGTAGCGTTTTGAGTTATATGGGCTTTTGTAGGCCTAACTATTGAAAACTTTTAGCAAGGCGTGTCGCTTTGTACTGTTGTGGACCAAGTACAATCTAAATCCAGTTGTAACATGGACTCTGAAAATGAACTAAACTACTATGAAAGGGATTCCTGAAAAATCCAAGTGTAGAAAAGGTAAAAGCGAAAAAGATAAAATGGGTGATCCACAGAGGTAGCTTTGGATCGATATATTGAACCCGACGTGAATCGAACACGCAACCTTCTGATCTGGAGTCAGACGCGCTACCATTGCGCCACGGATCCTCTGCTGCTCATGGTTTTTTAATTTATTTTTGAGAAGTATTTTTTGTGAAAGCCCAACATAGATTTGGCCCATCGTTTATGGTTAACTATGTGGTTCGCAAGCTCTTGTTTCATTGCTCTTGTTTCCATATTGTAAATACTTACGATTGAGTCTTGTTTCCTTGGGCTCTGGCCCCATAGCATAAAAAACCCTCCTTACGATAGGTTTTTTTTTTTTTTTTTCAAATGTTGAATTTCTTTGTAGCCGAAGTTATTAATAAAACATTTAAATAAAACAATGTTAAACTGTTTCTTAGTTCATCATAACTTTGATCAATACCAGTCCCCCAAAAGAAAGAAGTTTGATAAACGCTTTGAACAAAAAAAAAAAAAAGGATAAAAAATATGTTTAACCAGCAAAACTTAACACAATTGATAGCTAGGTAAGATCCTTAACCATTGGATTGGGGATTTGAAGCCCTGGCCGTATGTACAGAAAGGATTTCACAGCCAAACAAAATTTGTTACTCTTTTTGGTTTTTTTTAAAGAATTTGAATCGTGGCCGAGGCATTGCACCAATGACTAATATGTTGGCCTCACAGAAGCCACATCTCAGGTTCGACCTAGCTATAGCTAGGTAGTGATAGAACCTTTAGTGTGTGTTGTGTAACCTAGGATTGGGGCTTGTCTAATCCATCAACCAAAAAAAAAAAAGAATTTGAATCAAATGAACTTTGAATAATTTAGAAAAAAAAAACAGGAAAGTCCGAAGGCTGTTCCCGTCCTGTCAGGAGAGATGCCAATTAAAAAAAAAATTAAAATTAACTTATTTAATTTTATATTATAATTTTATATGTATAATATTCATAATTATATACTTATTGTATTTAATATTATATATTTATTCCAACAGTAATTAATGAATGTAAACCGTAAACAAATTAAAGCTAGAAAAAACAAGTTATGATTGTCTATGGTTCCTAAAATAGTTTAGGAAAATTTTTGTTATAATAAGATTTTTTTGTTGTTTTAAAGAAGCTTAGTTGGATGATTTTGCATAAACTTTAGAATAGCATGATAGCATGTCAATATAAATACATACATGAGGGAGAAAATTAAATAAGAAAATGGTAAATAAAATAAAATAAAAAAGAAAAATTAACACAAAAGTATTGTATGTTATGAGTTATGACACCTAGCTTATCGACTATAACCTTTGAATTTCGATATAACTTTCACTCTAATACTTAAATTATTATCTATGAAACCTTAGATGTTAAATGTAGAAGAAGAATTAGCAGTCCAGTAAATGCATGACTCATCAATGGAAGAAGTAGAATGGAATAGTAATAATATAGGTTTTGGAAGAACATGCATCAAGATTAACTTGTTCTTTTTTTTTTTTTTTTTTGGTAATGAGTCTAACGCTTTTCTTTTTTTTTTGATCCATTTGATAATTGGGTCTGCTACAACTTCTTCAACCGCTTGGGCCGTCTCCAAATGACAAATTTCTATTAGGCCAGCCTAAAGAGTAAAATAACATGTTAACCAAAAAAAAAAGAGTAAAATAACATCTCATATTCTCAAGATTTTTTTCATATTTATGGATATGTGCTTCAATAAGAATAATATTATGCATTGCACCTTTTTTCTATATATAATTCTATTGAAGTGGTCCCACTAATTTAAATTAGTTGGGCTTCAAATGGGTTAAAGCTGTATGCCAAAGCTGGAAATACCTTTAAAAAACGTTACTGAGGATTGCATGCTTACTCTCATGTAATGTACACTGTTAGAAAAATCTGTACCCGAATCACAAAATCATCACCTTAGTGCGATTTTGCGCTGACTCGTACCAAATATATATTCTCTTATAAAAATTGATTATTTAATGAAACTCGATCTGTTTCCACTGAAAGCTAGCTTTATGGAACAGGAGCCGACACCACTAATCCATTTTGTGCTGTGAAATTATATATACATTTTTATTATTGAATATGCCTCTATGACTTAGTGTGGTTACAAAATGCCTACTAAATCTTCAACTTCAAAATGGAATAATAATCATAAATAAATATTATTAGTCCAGAAGTTGAGTATTTTTTTTTTTTTGTTTTGTTAAGCCTCTCATTGTCTTTTAAAGTCGTTTATGATTTTTCTCTAAAAAAATTTTAAGTACGGATAAATAATAATATTTAAAAAGGAAAAGGCCCAACAAGAACAATGGAACTTACTGCGCGGAATCAGGAGGCAAAAGAAGCGTGGTAAACGGCTTTGATGGTGGAACAATAGAACTATAACTAGGAAGGGCATGCTTAAAGGTGATCATGAGTTTGACTTTTGAATAGAGTTGCTGATGAGTGCTCAGAATTATTTTGGTTGTATATGAAAGGAAAACTCAACCTTCAAGGTATGCTTGGTTATGTAATCAAGTCTCAGTCTCAGTAAATTAAGTCATGTCAAAATAAGAGATCGATAAGTGGGTTCCACCGAAATTGGACTAGCCTGATAATTAACGAATCTTATTTTTCTTGTAGAGATGGTAATTACTAATTAAGCGGAATGGCCTCGTGATTGAGCTACCTTCTTCGAAAGTTCTTATGCAACTTTTGGAAGGAAATTAATTAAACTTTGATGCAGATCTTAGAGGAGCTTATTATTAATATTAATATAAGTGCAGCAAAAATTACATACTTATGGAAGGAAAGAATAGTTGTGTGTGGGAAACTGGAAAGAGATGGAGAATAAGGAATCAGGAAAAAATCGTTTTCATTCTTGAGAATATGAATATCACTGTCGTCTGTCCAAGTTAGAGCAGACGCCACCGTTCAAATCAAAAGACCTCACTGCTCCTTCCCCAATAATAATATCTCCCTCATCTCTTTTCTTCTTCACATCATACTTTTACAATCATTAATTAGTTAAGAATTTACTTAAAAAAATGTTTTCAATAATGAAGTCCTTATAAAAAAAAAAAAGAAAGAAAAGTGTGAAATTATTTGCTTCATGTGCTTCGGAGAGAACGCACTGCGCGCTGGGGGGTATGTAAGTAAATCTTGAGGAAGAAGCATGAACCATCTGTCGATTCATCGGACGGTGGGGAATGATTTTGTGTGATTCAATCGGACAGTGGTGGAGTGAGAGTGCAGATTATAAACGTCACCGACACGTTTCGCTATCAGATCAGTAACAATTTTGCTTTCAACATTCCCCAAAACACCCACTTCTGACTACTCTATCTGAGTAAAAGCCACGTGTCCTCCTGCTTCCTCCTTTCCGGAGCTCAACTCCGCTCTTTGTACTTCGAGCAGCCCCGCCGCACCGCCGTCGATACCCCGTCTCTCTCTCTTCTGCTCCCTCTGAAATTATTCTTTTCGTTTCTAGAGCCTCCCAAACTATTGCTTTTTAGTTTTTACTGTAAAAATAATATTCAAAAAATTATATGGTTAAAACAATAATTTGAAAGGTATAAACAATAAGTAAAATGTATGATAAAAATTAATAAACTTTTTTTTTACAAGTGGCAATCAAATTTTTATATTTAGTATGATAAAAATTATAGAAGTGTTTAAGTATACGCCAAAAAAAAAAAAAATTGAAGCAAAAGATTCACCTTTCCTATGTACATGAACAAATACCTTATTAATGAACATCTATCTGTAGGGCTAATTTTTTTGGATATGATTTGGGAGTGTGAGTTATGTTGGGATATGATCATTACGGGTGATTTATACTGTTATGACGGCGTTGTTTTTTGAATCTTAGGAAGAAGAAATTGGACCCACCAATTTTAAACAGAGAGGAAGTAACACAAATCGGTGGCACCGATTTGTGTGAGAGAGACGTTCAGCAGCACAAAATCGGTGACACCGATTTGTGTGAGGTGAAATATTTTACCCGAAGAGTGCAGTAATCGGTGGGACCGATTACTGGCGGCAAAAAATTTTATTTTAATCCTAGGTGAACTAATCGGACACACCGATTTGAGAGTTCACGCGGTCGGTCCCTCCGATTTGCCCGTTAATGCATACAAAAACTGGAAGGAGCTCACAGAACTCCCACTTCTTTATCGTCGGCCTCAGCTAATGTTCTTCCTCTTCTCTTCTCTTCTCTGGATCTTTTCCTTCATTTTTGTAAAATAAATTTTTGTGAGGTTGAGAATAGTCAAGTACGTGTAGTGTTATGGATGATAGAGTTGTATTGAAGATTTATTATTATAGACAGATCTTATTGCAAACATATGAGGGAGACATAATAAAATCCAGTCTCGCGTAAGTGTGACTCAACAATTTAGTTGTATGGATCCGGCGGCTTTAAATGATCACACATCAACATCTGTGAACCCTACAATATCATATTTCCGTTATAAGTACCAGTATAATATAACTATATTCTCAAAAACACAATTATCGTTACATGTCCATTATAACTAATTCTAGCATAATTGCATTTCAAACATACACAGTAAATCTGTTATACAAAAATTCTTCAATCATATCATTACCTTATAACAAAATTTATTTAACCTTAACTAACTAACCAGAATAATTTCACGACTGATAAACTATTTATTCGTAAAACAACATACTAATTTTATTATTGTTATTATTATTCATAAAACAGCATATTATTATTATTATTATTATTATTATTATTATTATTATTATTATTATTATTATTATAGCACAGCATAATTTTTTAATCTAAGTTTAGTTACTACTAATTTATTGTCTAAATTTTAATGAATTAAAATTCAATTATTAATGATCATAAATAAAATAATTTATTAATTTTTTATTATTAATCATAATAAATTATTAAACTCAATTACTACTGCTAATAATAACAACAACAATATTATTCTACTCTAAGGAAGTATGTAAGATCTGATCTCATTCTCCTTCTTCTTTCATTCATTCATTAACTATAAAAAAATTCAGTTATTCTATAGAACTTATCATACCATACCATATCATACATACATACATACATACATGATTAATTCTCATTTTAATTTCTATTTCTAACCACCTAATAATAAAATTATACACACATACATAAGTAATCTCTACTTAGTGCTATTACAATATATATTGCTAATCAAATTTAATATTATCATTATTATTATTATTATTGAATCAGATTATTAAAAAATAAAAATTTACATAATTTGGATCTCCAAGATAATTAACAATATGAAATTCTGGTTGATTTACTTCTTTAATTTTTGGTCTTCTTGATATTTTTTTTTGAATTGTTGTGGTCCAACAATGGTGATGCAGGAAGCAAGTGGTGGGTTGAGTGTGTGTTGAAAAGAGAGAGACGAGAGTGAAAGAGAGTGAAAGGGATACGAGAGTAAAAGAGAGTGAAAGGAATACTACTGAATGGGGGGTTGCTCTTTTGGACGAGGGAGTCACGGGCTTGGATGAGGGAGTCACAAGTCACGGGAGGCAATTACATGCATGACCCGTGGATAGGGAACACAAATCGGTCCTACCGATTTGTGCACCATCTGCGTCCTGAAATTGGTGCCTCCGATTTGCTTCCTACTACTCGGTGCCACCGATTTCTTCTACCCAGCCGTCACAAATCCGTGAAACACCAATAACCCCCATATCACTACTATACTCCATCAAAGGGTTCATATCAAAATTAAAAAAATTCCACATGTGACCACAACTCTTTATATCATATCAAAAACAAAAATATTATACCACATAAAAAATTAATTATTAAATTAGTGTTTATACATCATTTGTTTTATAAAAGAAAATATTTTTATTTATAAAAATAGTTAAACGGTACTTATAGATAACATAAAAAACACAAATTCTAAATCTAGAAAAAAGAAATATTTTATATATTGAACTATACATTAATAAAAGACATAATATTTGACTATAAATAATTTGAATGAGTGAAAATAGAAACAAATGAAAATCTCTTTTACTCCTAAATCTATAGAGATATACTGTAAGCTAAGCAATATGATAAAATACCTCTTTTTTTCTAATAGTTTTTTGTATATTTTTTGAATAAAAAAATATTTTTATAAACAAAAAATTTTCTTCAAAGTGTTTTTTTCCCTAAATTTGGAGAGATTAATTTGTTTCAACATACAAAAAACTATCATAATGAAAACTAAAAGCATCACAAAAAGAGAAATAAATATTATTAACAAATTATTAAAACTTAAACTCAGTAATAAAACTAGGTGAAATAAAAAAGAAAAGTAATAAAACTAGGTGAGATAGAAAAGAAAAATGAATAGAAAGGGAGAGAAAGGGAGAGGAAAAAGAAAATAAAACATGAAAAAAAGAAGAAAAAAAATGTAGGTGAAAAAGAAGAGACAAAAAGATTAAAAACAAATAAAAAGAAGAAACAAAAAAAATAGTGTAAAAAAGAAAAAGAAACAATAAGAGATGATCACGGTTAATCGTGGTCTTGTGATTAGTATGGTGGTGACGACTCTCAAAAAATTATCTTTTGATTTTTTTTGAAAAGAAGAGAAAAATAGCTATTATAATATTTTTAATATAGATTATCAATATATATTTTATATTTTAATATTAATTATATATAATTGACTTTTAATATATATATATATATATATATATATATATATATATATATATATATATATATATATATATATATATATATATGATTGCATAAAATATAATTGAGCTTAATTTAATCTAAAATATTCACATAAAAAGTGAGGAATACTATTTACAATCATAAATAAATTATATGTTTGAAAGACAAGTAACTTATAATAATTAAATATAAATAAATACAATTCTTTGTTAGAACAATTCCATTTAATTTTATTTATCGTTTTCTTAGTATGCTAAAAGCAGATTTCACTTCAATTAGAAATAGAAAGGAGAGAAATTGAGTGCAAAGAAATAAAAAAGAAAGAAATTAAAGTGATATTTAATTTTCATGGATGTGTTTGAATAAAAAGAAAATAAGATGAAAAGATATTGAAAGATAAATAATTTATGTTTGTTTGTCTGAAAAGAAAAATAGAAAAAAATGAATTAAGTTATATAATGATAATATTACCTTTCATATTACATGGTAATGTTATTATGTATATAATTATATAAATATTTATAAATGTCATTAAATAATAACAACAAAATTTAATTATATTTATAATATAACAAGTTAGGAATATAAATTTTATATAATAATAATAATAATAATAATAATAATAATAATAATAATAATAATAATAATAATAATAATAAAATTAGAGTAATCTATTTAGATATAAATTTTATTTTTGTTTACTACTCATCCCAATACATAAACTGGAGATAATTTTAAGAAGAAGAAATATCTAAATCAATAATTATATGTACATCGTTCTAAAGAGGCTAACCAATCACATTATATCATTTGATTAATATATTATGTCTTATATTACACTTACAAATACACATCAAAGTTTTACAAGATAACACACGCTAAGTTCAGCTAAAAACAAAATTTACATATGAAACTAACAAACTTAATACTAGGACTTCATTGATCAAGTCATTACTAATAACATAGACTTTTTTAACTAACTCATTACTAATAGCATAGTTAACAATAGTTATAGTTATGAAAGTCACAAAATACAAAGACATGATGTATTATCATTATAAGCTTTAATTAAGTCATAGATATGTTACCCACAAAATATAAAGATACTAGTACCTTTCTTGATCTTAAAGTAATATTTGTTCCAATTTCAAAAGATTAGCCACAATACTAGGACTATTGTTCCTAGAGTGCACCTGCTTCTTTCATCAATTCATATAATGTAACAAGACGTACGTCAGCTGGGACACCAAAAAATTCTCTCTTAGCTTTATCTTCTCTGCATAAAAAAGCGGTAACACCTCATGCGCAAATCTGGCATCACACCTAAATTCTCTAACTCAGTCCATACGTCATTTTCAGAGTAAATTCGAGGCCTACTTTGCTCAAGAATCACAAGACCCCTTTCAACTATTCGCACTTGTTGTTTAGCAATTTGAACTTGCTCCTTAGCTACCTGCACTTGTTCTTCAGCTGTTAACACTTGCTTTTCAGCAATATTAATTGATCTCTCATAAAAAAGATTCCCATCTTTCATCATGTTAGTCAATGCTTGAATGCCTTGACTCATTCTTTCCATTTCTGATTCTAATTTATCACTCATGGTTGTTTTGCGCTTAATACCTCTTGATGATGTACCTTGAGAGCCAGTTAATTGGTTAGATAAACCAATTTTAGGACTATGACCCATTGTAAAATTAGTAGCATGAGGAGTAATTGGCTCATCATTACACTCCTCTTCCATCTTTAAGAAACTAGCATCATCATTCAAGTTAATTGTTTCTTTATGCTTCCCCCACTTTTTCACTTTTTCTTTGGCATTTTCAGCATGTTTTCCTATTGCCCTATCTGTACCATATATCTCAAACAGTTTATCATAGTGTTTGATTGGAGTACGCATCCACTTTTTCACTTTTGGTTTTGCCTAAATCAAATAGAAGAATATTTACTATGAGTGTGTCTATATGTAAATATATATTATTGAAATAATTCTTCAATATTTACTAGTGAAATTTAAAACCAAAAAAGAGAGTAAATGCATAAAGTTTACCTTAATCAATTCCTCCCAAACTTCAGCTTCAGCCTCAAACATCTTTGTGATTGGATTCCAAGTAAATCCACTAAGCCCATGAAAATGATCATAACAAACTCCAAAATGATCCTTTAAAGTCTTGAGTCTATTCTTAAGATTCTCTTTGCGGAGGTGGTTACCATAGATAGATCTCAAAAGTGAAAGTATATTGTCATATGCCATTGTAGTAAATGTGCCATCCACTCTATTTCCTTTGCGACATTCTTCAATCAAAGCATCAATGAAGATTGTATCCATTTTGTCGGTCCATCTTAGGGTATCCCGACTAGTGGCCTCACCTTGGCATGATGCTCTCTTTGCCATTAACACTTATCAATCTACAAAACAAGTGGATAGAAATAACATCCATAATCTTAAATCAAACTATTGTTAAACTATCTTATCAGTTATTCAACAAATAAAAATTCAATACACTTCATAAGTACAACATGTGACAAGTTGATTCAATAATTGCATACCAAAGTTATTAAACAGAATATAATAACACATCAAGAGGTAACATGAATTCAATAATAACAAATCAAAGTTATAATATCAACTCAGCGCACACATAATACAACTAATAACTTTATTTGCAAAATTTTTTAAATGAGTGATCAGAGCCCTAGTTGATAGTCAGCCCACATTTGAGCGGCTATTTCATCCCTTAACATGGCTCCCCACTTATAGTCTTCATCTTGTTCATGTCGAACTATTTCATCATTTTCTGGATTATTTTCTTGTAGTTCTCGGTCAACTTGAGCTATGAGATGTGGATCAGGATCTACACCCATTAGAAAATTATGTAATATGCAACAAGCTAGCACAATTTCAGTCATAGTTTTAAAGTCATAATGTGGTTAAGTGCCACTTGTGATTATTGCAAATCTTTTCTTCAAAACTCCAAATGACATTTCGATAACATTTCTCAATGAAGCATGACGAAGATTAAATAATTCCTTTTCATTTTCTGGGCCACGTCTTGCATGCTCTTTTAAGTGATACCTTACACTTCGATATGAGGTAATTAATCCATACTTCAGCATAAATTCAGCATCCCCAAGATAAAATTTTCCTACAGAATCCATCATTTAAAATGATTAATCTAGTATAAACACACAAACTACTAATCTTTACCTACTAATGAGACAATATAGTTTTATGTACATGTTAACCTCATGGAAGTTTAAGATTATCATCCCTCGATAATGCATTCTTAAGAACTATTGAGTCAGATGCTGTTCCTTCCTAACCCGTTAATACATAAGTGAACTTCATATCAAAATCACATGCAGCTAATACATTTTGTGTCGGTCAGTTTTTTCTCCCTCAAAATTTAGGTTGATCTGCTATGAGTACTTTGACATGAAAATATATTCCATCTATGGCTCCAATGCAATCCTAAATAGTCCATTATTTAATAAAGTAACATGGAATTGTATATATCAATCAAAATTATTTATTCATGTAATTGTACATGTCCATACCTTAAAATAAGGATAGAATCTATGATTGTGAAGGATCACCAGAGAAATAATGGATGCAGATGGTTGTTGAAGAAATTCATCTTCTAGTAAAATAATTGCCCGTAACACAGCATGGAAGTGGCGGCTAACAATTTCTCTAGATCGGTGGTAGATAAAAGAAACGGTTCTAGTTTTCACATTATGAGCTATTATATACAAGAACCTAGCAACTTGCTCTTCTACTGTAATATATTTTGTATCTCTCACTTGACATGTTGTTCTTAATTTCTCACACAATTGAAGAAATGCATCAGGGCCCATGCGTAGGATGTCACGATACCTATGAATTTCTCTTAACTGTTGTATTAAAATAGCTCGAATTTGTTCTCGCCCAACCAATTTATGGGAGATGGATTTGTCAACCCGCGTAGACATAAATCTCAATAATATAACATGTGCACGATGTAACATATCAGTGTTATTGTGCATAACTTCTGTCGTCTTTTCCAATCCTCCCTCAAAATTGTTAATATATATTCTTGGTTTTCAAGGGTTAACATTATTTCCTGATTATCGACCCCAAACTTAAAGGAAAGGTTTAATGGGAAATCACAATTAAAGATGTCTTCCATATTGGCGACCAAAAAACTTTCTTCATGATCAGCTTTATCCATTTAACAAGCACTTTGTAGTTTCAAATGTATATATTAAAGATTTACAACACCAACAAAAACAAAAAATATAGCATCATATGTTAAGGATAAGCAATGCAGTTAAATAACTATTATTTATATATATGATCTCCTAATCAAAGAATACAATTAATTGTAAAAGAATCTCAACCAATTGAAAGATAACAATTTTTTATACCTTTCGAAAAAATTTAAACATAAACTACATATGAAAGAAAAAAATAAAAAACACAGAAAACAAAAGCAACTAATAGGTGTTAATGTGGTTTTGGGTTTAAATTACATAAAAATTTAAAAAAATTATGGATATATAGAAAAGAGTATTTTAGAAGAAAATTATTAAACACTATAAAAGAGATTTTTTTTACATATAAAGACTATTCACATAAAGATAGTAATTAATTTGTTATATGTTATACCAAGTTTACTTTGCTGTGAAAGGTAAATTGTTAATTTCTATCGTTTTATAACTTAGCTCCCTAATATTAATAATAATTTGTGTGTATCCTGCAAAATCAATTAGTTTACCTAAACCAAGTTTACTTTACCAGTTATATTTTCAATTGAAGTATTTTATCAAATAGTTTATAGACATAAAAGTTAACAAACTATGAATCATCATTTTTTTATTGGAGCATTTGATCAAACAGTTTACATACATGAAAATTAATAAAGTAATAAATCAAACCAAAATATAATCTCTGTCCATATACTTTAAAATTGAATCACAAACACAGATCCATCAATATATAGCATCAAATGTGAAATAAGAGCAACATCAAAAAATTATCTATAGTCTATACACACATCATTTTTTTCAACTCTGATTAACTTATGAATAAGTAAGTTTATATTTTTTCATTGGAGAATTTTATCAAACAGTTTACAAACATGAAAATTAACAAACTAATAAATCAAACCAAAATATAATATTTGTCCCTATACTCCAAAATTAAATCTCAAACACACAGATCCATGAATCTAAAGAATGAAAGGTGAAATAAGAGTAACATAGAAAACTTACCTAATTTTACCAGTAGATGCAAGATGCTGTGACCAGAATAGTTAACCAGTGGTAGAAGAATGGACCGTTGGTAACAGTTGCAGTGGTTGATAGTGTTGGAAGTGGGTAGCATGCACGGCTGAATCCTAAGTTGAAGAAGAGTTTTCGAGAAAACGAGAAGGTAGGGTTTGGAATGATGGAGTGGAATGAGTTTTCCTTCTGTTTTCTCGCCTTAGTTGGGGAGAAAAGTTTTTGGTGGGTCCCTTTCACTTTTTGCTACTGTTGTATTTTTCCCTTCACATTTTCTTTCAAAACCAAACAAGTGAAACTTCACATTTTCCTTCTATTTCTTTCCATCCATGTTAAATTCTCCCTATTTTCCATCTAAACAAATACAGCGTAAGGAGGGTATTATTCCTTCATCTATCATCTTTTTCTCTAAGGCTTTGTTTGAATATAAGAAAGAAAACGGAAGGAAAGAAAATTAGAGGAGAGAAAATAGAAGGAAAAATCGAGTTATTTATGTATTGTTTGGATGAAGAGAAAATAGATGGAAAGAAAATAGAGAAAAAATTTTCTTTTGTTTGGATGAAAAGAAAAGTGAGAAGAAAGAAAATCACACTACAACAAACAAGGATTTTCGCAACGGTCAAAAACCGTTTCCGTAGATTGAAAAATTGTTCCCTAAACTTTAGGCAACACTTTGGCAACGGTTTTTGACCTGTGGGCGGCTATTGCCAATGCTCAAAGGCAACGGTTTTTTACCTAAGGCAATCGTAACAAAAAAAGTGTTGTCAAAGTTACTGGTATAGGCAACGATTTTGAAAAAAAATTTTAAACAACGATTTCGAACTGTTACTCGACAAGCAACGGTTTTAAACCGTTCTCTTTTATGATACAACGGTTTAAAACCATAAATATATACTCAACGGTTTTAAACTGTGGTAGTTTTATTATTCACAACACCAACATTTTAAAGTGTTACCGTTGGTGTCATTTTTTGGCAACGATTTTAATACCATTGCCATTTTATAGTCGTCTAAGACAACGATTTTAAAGCGTTATCATTGTTTTTTTGGCAATGGTTTTAAAACCATTGCCATTTTATAGTCATCTAAGACAACAGTTTTAAAGCGTTACCGTTGGTGTCATTTTTTTGCAACGGTTTTAAAACTGTTGTCCTTTGGAACTTTTGACAACAGTTTTTTGTAATATATAATTCTTTATTTACAATAGTAGTTTTCTCGTGAATGAAATTAATTTCAATTTTTTTAATTATTCAATGTCAATAAATAATCTAAACTATTTGAATAAAGTCACTAAAGAAAAATAATTGAATATTTCTCATCAAATTTGACTTATAAAAATTGTTGTAAGATCCACAATCACATTATATTATCATTTCAAAATAACATAATATTAGTCTAGGTCATAACTACTTGTACTTATATCATCACCATTTTTCAAAATACCACAATACTATCACGACAACCTCGAACTATATCATCTAATTTTGCAAAAAATATAACAAAAAAGGGTTGAAATAACTAAGTAGCAAATAGATTTATCATCATGTCTACAAGTTCATGACTTTTACTCTATAACATTTGCTCTTAAAAATTTGACCTTAATCAAGTTCGATTTTTCCTTCAACATAGTTTTTCTGTAAAAAAAAATCAAATATAAAACTACATATCTTTAATACTAATAATGTATACTAAAAATATTTGAGAGAGAGATGACTTATATCATAACATTCTTCTATTTAGATACACAAAATAATTGAATTCAACATCAACATAATCAACCATTATTTAAGATATGATAACATATAGAAACTTTAACAATAAATAATACCTCCTCATGCGCATCATTGTTCGGATTGCCTAAAGTGCTTCCTAGTTGAGCAGTTAACATCTCAAGGTCCACTCTTGAGCTTTTTTGTTGCAGCATCATCTTAACAAACAATTTTAGTTTATCTACTTCTTTTTGCGTCATATCAACTTTAGCATGAGCAGGATGAAATGCCTCCTAAACTCCATCCTGTCATCTTCAGTATCCATAGCGCACTGGTTAATAAAATGCCTCATCTGTATAGTATTTAACCGGTGAAATCTTCTTCTTATCGACACATGGTCAGCATTACCAGTGTCGAACGATGGGAAGTCATCAACTGCAGCTTTCATGTGTATTAACCACGGTAAAACGACCAGCTGAATAGGAATAATAAAGGTAAAACCACGGAGACCGAAACCATTTTAACCAATAATATGTTGTTTAGCAGATAAAGGTATTCTCACCACCGGGCAGAATTCTGAACAGACGTTCGAACAGCTCATCCCCAATGCGGATCACTCCATCAGCTACTTTCAAGGTGCTTGTTTCAGTGTCGTAAGCCTTGACCAACATCACCATTATCCCTTGTTTAACATTCCACTTTGGTACTAGCTTAAGGAAACCAAAACCAATTTCTTCTATCTCATCTAGCTTTGCTTAGGCTTGGTTAGTTTCCAGATCGTGGAACAGATCTGTGATGTAGCACGGTGAACATCGTGTCTCTAGTAATTTCTGTCAACATTAACCAAGACCTTCATAAACAAACCAATTCTAAAATAGAAAGAAACATAAGTTTCTAAATGATTTAATACCGGCTTTCCCATGTCTTGACGTCAATATCTTGCAATAGTTTGAAAATTCTGTCCAGGTTCCAACTTGTGTTTTCTTCCCCGAACTCAACTAAGTAAGCAATATAAGAAAATGATGAAATATAGATAAGCACTAGATAATTAAACAATCATATTTCGCATTGATATTATTTCATTATTTCAAACATGATTTGCACTTTAATTAATACTTGATTCTTACACATTGAATATTCAATTAACCATTACTTTTGAATATTTAAATAACAATTATTCTATACACAGCCTAAGCACTATAAAGAAAGTGAAAAGAAAAGTTAACATTGTGCTATAATGTGTATACCTAATTAATTATTAATAATCTATATATACCCTTTTAACGAAAATAGGAAAGGAACAAAAAGAAAAAAACAAGAAGATGAGAAGTATCAAAGTCTGACGAGGAAGAAAAAATTACATTTTTCTATTCATAAAATCATCCAAAAAAATTTTCCACTTTAAAATATTTATAAGAATAACTTCAGCTTTTAAATTTGTTTGGTATTACTTGGCCTTTTTCGAATTTAACTTTCATTCAATTTCATTAAGAAAAAGAAATTAACAGAATGAAGACAACTAAAGAAGATCAAAAAGAAAAGCAAACTCAGGTGTGGGAAGTAAAAAATAAACACATACATAGCTTGAGAATGAAGTTTGTGTTTCTTCAAATTTTTATTTTTTTACTGTTTTTATCTCAAATAAAGAATATAGTTATTATAGCTTGAGAATGAAGTTTGTATTTCTTCAAATTTTGATCCAATTATGTGTTATTAATCACTATGCTTTCAAAAACTTGACAAGCAGAGAATTGTAATACAAAAAAACCAAGAGCACAGCTGAAGAATTTGTAATACAAACATACGCACAGAATTCTTTAGCTCTGCATGCACATGTGATAATGGGTTCGATTTAATAATAATAATATATATATATATATATATATATATATATATATATATATATATATATATATATATATATGGAAAAGTATAGTTAGACACATCTAAGGCAAAAGTTCAAGTTACTTTGTAAATATGAAGAGGAATGAGAAGACACATATGAGGTAAAATCCCTATAAATTAAGGTAACGAGTCTCACAATGGCAAGCTAATTCATCAAAGATAGTACATACATAGTTACATATAGCACAATCAAATGTATCATATTACATGGAAGCTGCCACAAGGATCATCAACACCGACTTAAATTGTTATTTCTAATTGTTATTTTTAAATTTTAATTTAAATGTATCCTATTACATGGGAGCTGTCACAATACTATTGATTGGGTTCGCCAACATATATAATGAATTAAAAAATCAGTCAATTATTAAAAAACAAAAACTAAGACCAAAACATGGTAGAAGGCGAACAAAAAGGCTGTGTACAGTAACAATATTATATAGCAGGGGACCACAAATATGTTCTGAATTCTATTTCACAGTCAAAATCCGTAAAAAAAAAAATCATATCAGCGTAACTATCATGGCAACATCATTTCTTTCATATAGTTAGGCACAGCATCGTAAACCATATTAAAACAGGGAACCATATCAACAATAAGCCTATTAATCGACATATTTCTATTTTTTTTAAATGGAACATGCAATAGACATAGCACCATTGTTGACTAAATATCAACTCCAGTATAATGTTCACAAATGAACCCAATAACTAGCAATTAGCCAAAAACTTGAAGACCCACTTACCTGCTGTTGTTACGCTGGTGTCGAAGGGAAGAGACACTGCAAGTGGGGCTTCAACTCGAGACAGGGATCGACGCTGGGAGGGCGATTCAGATACAAATGAGTTGCGAGGATGCTAATGTCTCCACGAGGACGGAAGAGTCCAGCCACAGCGTGTCTTGTGGTGGACCTACCGGAGGGTATCGCGATGAAGGTTTTCACAGGGGGATGTGTCTCCACGATGGCAACATGCAGCCGCGCAGGGTGTGACTCTTAGCGGATGTGGGACCGTACTTGTCAGTGACGGCAACTGGTTTCCCGGCGGTGTTGACTCCGTTGACCAATGCGACCGGAGAAGACGACAATCCGGCGTGCTACGCGATTCTACCACAGAAGATGGGGAGTGTGGGTGTGTCTCAGCAGTAAGAACAAGTGAAAAGGGGGTAAATTAGGGTTACAGGGGCAAACATCTGGTATTAGGATTAACTGGGTTAATTTGGGGTGTGTTTTTCTGAATAATTGAGCTTTGTGAAACAGCCCAATAACCTTTGGTAGATTTTGGCAGATTTCTTTTTGGTAACGTAGCACAATTGATAAATAAATCACTCAGAGTTGTAATGAATGATATATAAATGCATTTTTTGAAACTTTAAATAAACTGTTCTAACTAAGTTTTAAACTGACAAAGACCAAATAATGGATAACTTTTCTTGAAAATATTGAATGTGTGAGTTTGTGATGCGATATATAAAATTAGAATCTATCTAATTTATCTAAACAAAAAAAGTACTTAATAAGATCATTCTTTGTAGAGAAATTTATGAATTGAAATAATTAATGTATTATAATAAATATATTAAAGAAAATTAAAATTTCTAGTAATAGTAATTTTAGTCAATATTCTTAAAGTACTTGTTAGCAAAAATCAAAATCAATATTAAAAAGAACACAAAATGAGAACAGCATTTTGAGATAACAAATTACCAAATCAAAATTAGAATAGCACTATACCAAATCAATATTAAAATCAAAATAGTTCTTTCAGAGAACCAATTTCCAAATCAAAATCAAACAGCATTATACTAAATCAATATATAATTAATATTAAAATCAAAATAAAACCAGAACAACATTGAAAGTTTAGCGTCATCATCTTATCATATGGAGACGAGTTCCTCTGTTATCCCAGATGAAACCAACCAATATGAAAATCAATCCACATCTGACTGAAATAATAACATTATACAACAAGACTAAAATAAACAAAGCAGATAAATAAAAAAAACAATTGAGAAACAGCGATAATGAAATTACTCTAAAATCCTCAATAAAGAGTTATTGGGAATCCACCATAGAACACCTTACAGAAAGCAGAGAAACAGAACCATAATGCCACCGAACACACTACTTGCAGATAATAAAATTTTTGCTACCTTAAATAACAGACTAACCTAAGCCCTAGGCTCATTTCACAACTACGCAGTCCAAATTCAAACCAAAACAGAAACTCAGTCAACATTCAGCACTCATCTTGCTCATGTTCACAAACATCATCACTTTTCTTTCTTTTTCTTAACTCCAACAAAAACAACCAACAGCCAAACAAGCCCCAACTAAGCAACAGAAAATTAGATAAGAAGACCACTTACCACATATGACAACCCACAAACGGCCAATGCAGCGAAGCAGCAGCAGCAAAGCAGAAGCAACGAAGCACAACCCACAATTAGCCAAGACAGTGAAGCAGAAGCAGCGAAGCAAAACAGGGGAGAAGCAGCGAAGCAGAAGCAAAATGGGGGAGACGCAAGGACACCACAGAGAACGGAGAAGCAGTGAAGCCATGGAGAGGGGAGAAGCAGCGACGCCGCGAAGAGGAGAGACTCAGCGACGCCAGAAAGAAGGAGGCAGCGACGATTTTGGGAAGAAGGACACATCAACGATGATGGTGTAACGATGGTGAGTTGCGATTTAGGGCTTCATGTTTACTTGCGATGATGGTGCGATTTAGGGCTTCAAGGTGAGCTATGGTGCAATGACGTCTCTGATTCTGATGGCGTGGGTTAGGGTTGATGGTACGGTGGAGGGAGGAAGAGTGCTCTTCGCCCTTTGGTTTCGAAGAGAAGATGAGGGCTTTGCCTTATTTGCTGTATGCTTATCTTAATTAGGGTAAAATTAATAATCAATAGATATATAATATTTATTCTAAAATTATTTTAATTTTATTTCTTTATATTAATATTTGTTATATATTTATAATAAAAATATATAATATTTATTATAAATTTATTTTAACTTTATGTTTTCAAAATATAATATTTTTATATATTTATAATAATAATATATAATATTTATTATAAATTTTTTCAATTTTATTTTTTTAAAATAATATTTGTTATTTATTTATAACAATAGTTTTTGAGTATTTTATAAATTCAGTATTTATAGAAAAATAGTTTAAATTTATATAATTATCTAAAATTATTTTTATTGGTATTGTTTAATTTGTATAATTATTTAAATAATATTAGAAAATGGTTGTTTCATAAACAATTGTTGTAATGGTTGTAAAATCGTTCTTTAAAATAGTCAAAGAGAACGGTTTTATTTTGTTACTATAGCGTAATGAAAAAATGAACTTCAACAGCAACACTGTAAAAATCGTTGTCTAAGACCATCTAATAGAACGGTTTTAAAATGTAGCATTTCGGCAACGGTTTTAATGTGTTTCTTTTGTACAATTCTTTAAACAACAACAAAAAACCGTGCTTAAACGCAAATCATAGTAACGGTTATAAAACTATTTTTTAAAATAGTCAAAGAGAACGATTTAATTTGTTGGTATAAATTGATAAAAAATTGAATTCAACATTAACACTTTAAAAAACCGTTGTCTAAACCTATCTAAGAGAACGGTTTTAAGGCGTTGCAAAATTTGGTGTTACTAAAGACTATATTTGTGGTAGTGTCATAATAGTATAAAATTGTATTAATAACCTTATCTAAGGTTAGTGGGTGATGCTATGTAACGCATGGTTGGAATTTGGGAAGTCACGATCAATTGTTAGTGGGCAAGCTGGACTCATACACATTGTTTGGATATATGATGGAAAATAAGAGAAAAAAATGAGAGAAAAGAAAATGAGAGAAAAAAAATGAAAAGAAAAATAAATTTATTTGTGTGTTGTTTGGATGAAGAGAAAATGAAAGAAAAGAAAATAGAAAGAAAATTGTTTTTCTGTTTTGATAGAAAAAAAAGTAATAAAAGAAAAAATTATAATAGAATAAAATTACATTAATATCCTTATCTATATTATATATAAATTGCAATTTATTAATATATTTAAATTATTTTTTTCAAGAAAAAAAAATCATCCAAATTAGTTTTCAAAATTTTAATATATTATTTTATTAACAAAAAATAATTTTTTAAAACTAAAGAATAAGAGAGATATATTTTGAGATTTCAAAGAGAATAAATTTAAAAATTTTACTATCTCTATTAAATAAAGAGTAAAATTGTAATTTTGACATATTGGTATATTTTTCATTTATTTTCATTTCATGCATGAAGAGAAAATAATTGGATGGACTCCACATCACTTTTGTCTTTTCCTTTTTATTTTCTCTCTTAAACCAAACAACAACAAAAATTTAATTTTTCATCCATTTTTTTTTCTACATTTTCTTTCTATTCATATCCCTTCAAACCAATCAATGTGTAAAATAAAGTTTGGAATAGTTAATGTTTTTTTATTTCTTATTTATTTACCTAATTAGTACTAACTACTTACAATTTCAATTTTCACTATTTTAAATATTAATTAAAATAACATAAATAAATTCAGAATTATTTTAATAAATCAACAATTACAAATAATATTTTGGAAATTATATAAATTATATACTCTCTTTATTTTTAAGAATAAAACATACAAATTAACACAATACATATTAATTTGACCAACTTTTGCATAAGACAAGTTATTAATTCACTTGCAAGGAATATTTTATAATATTTAGTTTTCTTTTAAATAATTTAACAAATAAAAATTGAGATTATTTTTGTTTTGTTTGGAATAAAAAATAAAAAAGTCAATTGTCAACATAAAATAAAAATTCTAAAATAATTAAGGTCAAAATTAGTATATTTTTTCATTCGCCCACAATGAAAAACTCCTTAGGCTATTTGAATCCACCCCGTCTCTCCCCAACTCTCTCACTCTCACTTTCAGCATATTCTCTATTTTAAACATGTGAGCTGCATATGTTTGACAATAGAGACCAATTTGCTATTTTAGTGAAACTATGGGGACTAACCGTATAATTTAACCATGTAAAAATGATCAAAAACTCCTTAGGCTATTTGAATCCACCCCGCCCCTCTCCAACTCTCTCACTCTCACTTTCTCACTTACTTAAATGGTACCCCAACCCCAGCGCTCTCTGTCTCTCACCTCGGCTCACATTGTCGTGCCTCTCACCTCTATCACCGCGCTAGATCCACTGATAAATTGAGTTGCTATTTTTATGTTGATTCATTTTTGAAAGTGAGAAAGTGACAGCGAGAGAGCTAGGAAGGGGCGGCGTGGGTTCAGATAACCTAGGAAATTTTGGTCATTTTTAAATAGTTAAATTATACGGTTGGTCCTTATAATTTCACTAAAATTACAAATTGGTCCCTATTGTCAAACATGTGCAGCTCACATGTTTAAAATAGAGAATATTTTGAAAATATTCTATTAAACCAAACACTTTTTGAACGGCAGGGACTAAATGGCAAATTTTAAATCTCTTTAGGGACCCAATTATAAACTTTTAAAGTGTAGGGACCAATTTGTAATTTCACTGAAAGTGTAGGGACCAACTGTGTAATTTAACCTATTTCAAATTCACGCATTCGTTCTTCTTCTTTACATATCGTCGTTGTCGTTATTGTCGTCTTCCTCTTACATATCGTCGTTATCGTTATCGTCGTTATTGTTATTGTTGAATTTTCACCATGTTGATGATGTTGTCTGATCCAAAATTGATTTTAGATGTGTTTCTATTCACGATTCAATCTTGTTTATATGCTTATTTTCGTACTAAGTTTATGTGTCACAATCATTATGTAATTTTGGTTCATTTCTGAATTAATTGTGTCGCAATTATTATGTAATTTCGGTTTATTTCTGAGTTAATTATATCACAGTCCATTATGTAATTTCGGTTCATTTCTGAGTTGATTGTGTCGCAATCATTATATAATTTTGGTTCATTTCTGAGTGAATTAAGGTGCATTTGAACTCGTTCTCTTGCACAATTTAAAACTTTTTCTCCTCATCTTCTACTACTTCTTCTTTTTCTTTTTCTTCTTTATCTTCACCTTCTTATTTTATTTTTTATTTACTCTCTTGAGAAATAAAACCAAGAAAAAGAGTAGAAAATATCAAACAAAAAAAGAAGAAACATATTAATGATGTATCCAAAATTGATTTTAGATGTGTTTTTGTTCATGATTCAGTCTTGTTTGTGTGCTTGTTTTCGAACTGAATTTATGTGTCGCAATTATTATAGTAAATTTTGGTTCATTTCTGAGTTAATTGTGTTGCAGTCCATTATGTAATTTCGGTTTATTTCTGAGTTAATTATGTCGCAATTATTATATAATTTCGGTTCATTTTTTAGTGAATTAAAGTGCATTTGGACTCGTTCTCCTGCACAATTCAAAACTTTTTCTTCTCTTCCTCCTTTACTTTCTACTACAATAACAGCAATAACAGCAGCAACAAAAGAATAACGATAAAGAAAAAACACGCAAAGAAAAATGAGAAGGAGAATGAGAAGGAGAAGGAGAAGGAGTAGGAGAAGGAGAATGAGGAGGAAGAAGAGGAACGCGAAGAAAAAGAAAAAGACAACGATGACGATAACGTAAATGATGTGTGCACGTGTAATCACGCTCTTTTTAATAAGAGTAATTTTTGTTGGTGGTGTTAAGTCTATTTGATTGCACTTAAATGATAATATTACTTAGATGTATAGCAGATCTATAAAAAGATATAAATATACAAAGATCTTAACCAAAAAAAAACATCAATATCATAAAGATATCTCTTATAGAATATATTAATAAAAATTTGCATTAAAAAAAGTGCAAGTGGAGTGAAAAAGAAAAAGAAAAGAAAAGTTGGAACATAATAAAAAGATTGATCTTAACGAAAAAAACTATCAATATCTATAAAAGTATTTCTTATGAAAGATATTAATAAAAATGTGCATTAAGAAAGAAAATGCGAATAGAGTGGAAAAAGAAAAAGAAGAGAAGATAGAACATAGCAAAAACAATATGGAAATAAAAAAAAGCCTTACAAATTTAAGTGGCTATAAAGTAATAAGAGTAATAAACTCAAAGATATATAAGAAAGACAAAGGTAAATACAAAATAAAAAAGTAAAGAGGATATAAAAAAAATATGCAAATACTTAATATTAACATGAAATTGCATGTGAAAATTTTTTTTTAAGTGGTTTACTTAATTTTTATATATTAATAGATTTAGATAGAAAATTACCAATATTTGTTTATATTTTATTTTTTTATGTGACTTCTAAAATGAGTTAATGTTGTTATAAACTAACATTTATGAGAGTAATTGCCGTAGCAAAATATATAAAAACAAGACAGTATAATACATTTGTAAGGTCGGTGTGGAATAAAAAGTAAGGTTATATAATTAATAAAATTTATCATTTTTTGTTAACACATGACCAACACTCTAAACCCCCATCGAGTATTGACATCTAACATTTCTTGTTGAAATATCTTCTTTTACAGTTGATTTTTTATATGGACTTTGAAATATTACTTTTCATGGAGCACATGATATTTGATTTATTAAAAAAATACTAAAAGAAAAATAATAATTCAAAGTTCTAGTTCATTTTTCAAAATGTTTTCCTAAGCTTTAAAAGACTAAAAATTTAAATTTATAACTTATTTTTAAAAATAAATATAAAAAGTTCAAAATTTTTATATTTAAAAATTAGAAAACAATTAATAAATATGATGCAGAATCATTTTTCATAAATAAATCACTCAAATATTTACTAACAACTAATAACTATATCAAACTCAAAGGAAATATCAGGACAATTAAACAAAACGAACACTGGCCATATTTGCTTTCTTAATTGGTGTTTTTTTTCCTTTTCCTTTGTTTCTTAATTTTTCTTTCCCCAAAAAGAGTAACCGGCTAGTTATAGTTGATGGTGGGAAAAGAATAGAGAATCAGCATTCAGCCGTTTGAAGCTTCGTCTCTAGCTGGTCGTAACAGAATCAAATCGACTAAAGACATCAACGAAGAATATTGTTGACTTCTCTAATAATAATAATAATAATAATTATTATTATTATATTTGATACTTTATTAGCGGATTTTTTTTACCATAAATTAAAAAAAATTCAAATTTTTTATTTTGGAATACATTTTTTTCGGTATTTAAGAAAAGTTCGTCTCACCCCAAACGAACCTATTATATTAATAAGGTTCACTGCAATCCTGCGCAAACTTTATGAATTTATAGAGTTTGTCGTATCTCTGGCGAACTTCAGGTTACTCCCTCCATAAATATTCACACAATCTCAATACGAGTTGCTCATTTTTCTCTTTGATATTTCTCATCTTCTTGATTAACTCTCATAATGTCTGGAATTTTATTGTTATCCATTCATTATGATGGTGAAATAGTGTACGATGAAGAAAATTTTATCGGATTTAGGTCTACTCAACTAATGATTGCATACATGACAACCGAAATTAACAGTTTAATAGCGTTAAAGAATTTAATATTGCACTCCATTAGACAACAACACACGAAAAGAGTGAAGAAAATTTACTACCGATATCCGGCCAAATTAGATAACATTTTGTTTTACAAAAAGTATATTGTAGATGTTGTGATTCTTCTTTTTTTGTAATATAGTCGAGGTATTGAGAATATTTTATATTTTTTGATATAGGTATCGGGTAACGTGATGACAAGGACATACGGTTTATAAGGGTGTGACACAATCGTTGGACAAATGTTCATCTGTTGGAATTATTTGTTTACCTAGTTGAGTTAGGTGGACAAGGATCATCTACGGATGCTGTTGATGATATCCCTTTAAGTGGAGCAGTTAGAAGAAATATTAGAAGGACGATGGTCGACCTAAATATGCCACCTAAAGGTAGTAAGGAAGGGTCAAACAGTAAACATTCTAATGATGGCATGATGCAATCTGATGTTTGAAGTCATGAGAGTTCTGCGATTAGAGACCCGATGACGGATCCCTATCAAGTCAATTTCGATAATAGTAAAGATGTTGAGGCTGAACTGACAAAAATTCCTTATGAGGGTGAGGAGGAGGAAGAGATGAACTTCTACAATGACACACAAATCGCACTAACACAGCCTGCGATTTCTTGTCAATATGACTGGCCGGATCACTTTTCCACTTTAAATCTCGACGCGATAACTTTAGATTGTTTCTTTAGTCATCGAGAGTCGAAAGAGGATCCTGTAAGTGAGTTTGGACAACAATTTAAAAACAAGGAAGGAGTGATATTGGCAATTAAGACGTACAACATCAGAAGGGATATGGAGTATAAAATATCAAAGAGAGACCAATTAAAGTATGCTGCACAGTATATCCAGTTCAGATCCGGTTGTGGATGGAACATACTCATATCTTATTGGCGCAAGTAGGAATGAAGGTTAGAAGATACAATGCACCTCACAGTTGCATGCAAACGTCGGTGGACCAAGACCATCGAAGGTTGGATTCAAAGGTGATTGCTCAGCATATATTCACGATGGTGAAAGCAGATCCAACCATCAGCATAAGGGCTATTCAAGGAGGTATGAAAAATTACTTCGGTTACAAGACGTCTTACCGTAAGGTTTAGCTTGCAAAGCAAAAAGTCATTGATAGGATATATAGAGATTGGGAGGAGTCATACAACGAGCTTTCTCGTTGATTGTTTGCTATGCAAATGTACTTACCTGGGAAGATTCGTTACATCGTCGTTAGTTGTGTATGCTTAACGTAGTCAGACCTTATGAGTAATAACATATGTGGTTATTTAGCTACCTGGGTTCAACTTGTAACACAATCCTAGCCTACTTCACCTGATGTTGTCATGTTTCATCTGATGTTCTTGACATTTCTTCAGTGTATTGAGATTTTCAAGTACTACAAACCACTTATTTCCATTGATGGCACCTACTTGTATGGTAAATATGGAGGCACGTTGCTGATGGCTATTGCTCAGGATGGCAATTCAAACATATTGCCTATTGCATTCGCAGTTGTCAAGGGTGAGACGAAGGAGGCTTGGTCGTTTTTTCTTTCGTATCTGAGACAATATGTTACACTCCAACCAGGACTCTTAGTGATTTCAGATAGGCACAAATCGATTGATGCTGCATTGAATACCAATGGAAATTTATGGAAACCGCCACATGCCTTCCAGACGTTTTGTACAAGACATATAGCTGCTAACTTCAAGACTTACTTCAAGAACAAGGACTTGAAGAAGGTTCTTATTAATGCGGCATATTCCAAGTCACAACAGGAGTTTACTCATTATTTTGGTCGCCTAAGGGGCAATATGCATATGAAGGCCACCGGTTTGGGAACACGACAACAAACATCTCAGAATGTATCAATGCTGTGATGAAGGGTTCTCATAATCTGCTAATCACCGCTCTTGTTAAGTCAACCTATTTTTGTTTGAGTAAACTTTTTGCGAGGAAGGATTCTGAGGCCCAGGTACAACTTCAAGTGGGCGCTGAATTTTCACAAATGTTGGTGAAGGCTATATAGTTCAACTCGAAGCACATTAATACTATGAATGTTTATCAGTTTGATCGGTCGAGGACAACGTTCACCATTGAGGGGTTGGCAGCAGTGCCCGAGTCCTGCCAGCAGAATTATCAAGTACTACTTTATGATGGCAAGTGTGACTATGGGTATTTTCAAGCTCTTCATATCCCATGCATTCATGTTCTCGCAGCATACTCTCATTCACGACATGATTGGAAGCACTTTGTTCATCTTGTGTATCGCATGGAGGCTGTATTTTAGGTTTAGGTCACGAGGATGACTGGCCTTCATACGATGCTTTTATGTGCGCCCATCGAAAGTATCACGTCAAATATGCATGTGATGGGCGCATGTCTATAGCATGATGCACCGGCAACATGTGGTTTCTAAAAGCATCCCACAACTCATGCCAACCCTCTAGGAACTCAGGATACAACTCGCCCCGGCCAAACCTCCCACAATGGGCATGCATCTCATCAATGTTCAGCGACCTGGTCAGTATGTGCTGGAGACCACTGAATTGACGCATGACGCGGTCAACTTGATGCCACTCGACTATGGCAAAGCACAACAGAGGACATACACCTACAGCAGAGACTTCAGCCTCAATGATCCCCAATTGAACGATAGGCTGGATCTCAAGGTCAGTGTACGACATCCAGTCAACTTATTCACAGACACAAACAATTATGATATAGAAGTTCAAAATTTAATTAACACACAAATATAATTATATAATTCATACAAACTATGGTTATCACTTACATTAAGGACTCCTAGTCCATTAAAGAGACGCCTGTAAGTACGAAGCCTATTCTCACCTCTGTCATTATTTGCCCACAACTATCCACCTATGATGTCATGATGGTTAAGACACCACAAAAATATTTAAGTAACTTACGAAAAAGATGCTACAATAAATTTATACCTCTCAACAAAGAAAAAACAGTGCGTGACATATCCCTCTGGCCTCAACAGTAGTATACGGTAATATGTCCGTAAAAGTAGTAAACTGCTGCATCCACCTAGATTCTATTGTTGGTATTCCATGGCCCGACACATCTGGCGGTAAAGTCAGGCCTGCACTGTTGAGCTCCATGATAACCTTCCACACCGATCTAAGTCCTCCAAAAGAGGCAACCATCTAATGTGCACCCTAGAGTCGAAGGCATCCAGAAACAGCATGCCCTCAATCAGCTGTATGATATGATCCATAGTATAATGCAGTAGGTGTTCTTCAGTTGGGTGCCCCTCAAACTCCCCGCAAACAGTGTTCTGAAACCAGCTCAACTTAACAGTCCACTTCATCTGTGACTGTTGGTCATCGGGACCCGAAACAGCTCCCTATAACTCCTAACACAACTCTTCAATGGACTGTCCTTGATACAACTCTCCACCCACCGATGTATCCATTGACTGGATCTCCATCAATGACGAGTCCCAGCTAGTACGCCACATCATGCAGGGTAATGGTCATCTCCCTACATGACAAGTGAAACGTATGGAACTCGGGTTGCTATCTCTCTATCAAAGCTGAGACCAACGACAAATCATGCTCCCACTCCACCATATAAACAACATGCTCGAATCCTCCCCATCTGAGATTGGACCTAATATGCTCAGACAGGCGTCCCAACAAATTTCTCCTGGTACGCAAGACTCCAGGTACCTACCAAATAAAATAAATCAGTAAAACAAAAAAGAATCAACAAGTAACAACACAAATTCAAATTTTAAATATATAAAGACCATGATTTTCAATGTGTACCACTCGATCAAGTCTGCTTGTAATATGCTAAACCTAATCCAGTTTATACAATATATCCTTGTAACCCAACAACTCTGGCTCCATGAGACTACACATTTTAATACAACAAAGTAGAATAATTTCATTTAAAATTAACTGAATTAACTAAATTAGCTAAATTATTTCAAATTAACTAAATTATTTCACATTAACTAAATTTTTCTCACCTACATTCAAAGTAAATCTAAAAAGTAACTCTAATTAATTTAAACGAAACAATAATCAAAATAAATTTCTCACTTCCCTCACATACACATACTAATTAACATAACTAATAATGTAAAATAACAACACATACGTCATCATGTAAAATAAATGTATCATATCATCGACTTCTCAAACTAATCAACATAACTAATAACTACTTAATCTAACTACATGTTTATACGTATGATCAAATAATAAACAACAACAAATCAAATAGAAAACATAAATATAACACTAGAATTACCTAAAACTGACGAACTCAATAAATCAATAACTTCGATGATGTCCAGAGAGATAATCTAGAAAAGGTAAGGGAGAATAAGAGTGAATAGAGTGAAAATGTGAAGTAAAAATGTAAATACGAGAAACACAACAATCATAAACCACTTAGACAAAAAAAAGAACAACAAAATTACCTGAATCAACTAAAATGACCAAAAACTTTTACAATGTCCAAAAAACTAACCTTCATAACATGAGGAAGGATGAGAGTGAAATGAAATTGTAAAAAGGAAAGTGGTCTCTCCCGCCTTTTATATTTGGGCGAACTTAACGTGAAGTTCGCCAAAGGTACGATAAACTTTATATAATTCATAAAATTCGTCAGGGTGCGATGAACTTCTCTCAAATACAAAAAAAAAAACGTATTTTGGAATTAAAAGTTAAATTTTATTTTCAGAGTGCGGTAAACTTCTCTCAAATACAAAAAAAAAACGTATTTTGGAATTAAAAGTTAAATTTTATTTTCAGAAAATATATATTTTTTTACTTTATAGTAAAAAAATCCCTTTATTAGCACTAGCCTTACATGTTCCATTTTACACAAAATTTTCCATACGGAATTTTATCATAAAGAATATCGATAATTTGGATACCAAAACTTGAAATATTATTTAAGGATACTAAATACAATTCAAGAATAAAAATTAGGAATTTGTTACTTGGTAGAGAGTAGAAATTAAAAATTAAGATATTTGAATTGGAGTACATACATAATTTCATACTAGATTTTTAAATTTGAATGAAAAATCATTCTCAAAAATTATACAAGTGTGATTTTAATATACCAAATAATATAGAATATTTCATATACAATTTTTCATCATTTAACTTTTTCTTTTAATGACGACCATTCAAATAACAGACTTATGTTAAAGTAATCATTTTATTAGTGTAATAATAATAATTTTTTGTAAAATACAATGCATGGAGATTAATTCTGGAAATAAATATGATATAGTGCGTATGATGAAAAGGATGTGTGAAAAGACTATGCTACCCCTTTATGTTGAATATACAGCAACAGCTAGTTGGCCAACACATAATGGAACCACCACCACTATAATCCCACAACCCTCTCTAAGCTTTTCCTTCCACACTTGCTTTTACAAACTAGTCTCTCTCTAGAAAGAAGAGGAAAAAAAAAAAAGAAACGAAAAGTTGGGTGTTTTCACTTTCTCTCAGAGAACTCCATAGTTTTTCCCTTTTTTCCACTCTTAAAAATCCATGGACACAGCTCAGTGGGCACAGGTACACACACATACCAGCAAACACCTTTTTCTGTTCCTTGTTCTTTTTTTTTTTTCCTTTTCGTTTTAATTTAATTTCCTTACATGAAATTTAGTTACTTCTGATGAGGTGGTTGTGATTTAGTTTTTCAAAACCATAAAATTTATAGTACAAGTCTTTTTGGTGATTATTATTAATTTTTTTAGTTTTCTGTTGCAATTAAATAATAAAGTTTTCACTTTTCCTGAGAGAGATGATCAGCTCAGAGCTCCTTCCAGTAAATTCAGTCTTGAAGATAATAAACAATCAAAATTATGAATCTATGTTTATGTATTGTGTGATCCTTTTGTGTGTGTTGGACAGGGAATAGGAGTGGTAAAAGCAATGGAAGGTTCGTCAACAAAAGCGTGTTCTTCATCTTCGGTGTTAGAGAGAAGAGCAAGGCCAGTGAAGGATCAAGCACTTAACTGTCCACGGTGCAACTCAACCAACACAAAATTCTGTTACTACAACAACTACAGCCTCTCTCAGCCACGCTACTTCTGCAAAACTTGCAGAAGGTATTGGACTGAAGGTGGTTCCTTGAGAAACGTTCCCGTTGGCGGCGGTTCCAGAAAGAACAAGAGATCCTCCTCCACTCCTGCTTCATCACCATCATCATCTTTAACTAATAAGAACCCAAAGATCATCCATCAAGGACAAGATCTTAACTTAGCATATCCACCACCACCACCACCACCTCCTCATCATCATGACGATTCTGCTACGGAGTTTCTGAGAAGTGGGATCAATACTACTACTACTTCAAGGGGATTGAATTCTTTTATGCCGATGTCGCTTTCGGATTCTACGATGTATAGTACGGCAGGGTTTGGTGCTCCAATGCAAGAGTTCATCAAATCTGGTGGGCTTAACTTTAGTCTTGAAGAAGGGTTTGAGAGTGGTGGTGGTGGTGCAAGGGTTTTGTTTCCTTCTTCAGAGGAAAAGAATACCAATAGAACTGATTCAACTACTGCTGGCTTTTGGAATGGCATGCTAGGTGGAGCTTCATGGTAGTCAAATTGCTTTGCTTTCTTATTCCTATATATGTATTCAATGGGGAATCATTTTCTTTTTACTTTTCATTTTAATTTTAATTTCCTGAGTGGATGTGTTTGTCACTTTATTTTGAAAAAAAAAAAATAGGGTATGCATGCTTTACTAATTAATTCTATTTCTTATTAATCCATACCTCATATTTCGGTTCTTGTTTCAATCAAGCATTGTGTAACCAAGAATTTCGCTCACGGTTTGCTTCTGCAACCGCCTTCAAAAAAGGTAGAAACTCAAATCCAATTGACTTTACGTGAAGTTGATAGTTGAGAGCCCAGTTGATAGTTGAGAGCCCGTTAGATAATTTGATTTATTTGACTAAATTTTTATTTAACAGTTATCAAATGGCTTCCAACTATCAATTTTTACGTAAAATCAACCGTTTTTACCTTCAAAGAATTGCCGTCAATCCATTCTTCATTATTATTGTCAGCTGGTACAAGAGAGAGAACAGATTTTTTCCGTCGGTCACGATTATATAACCTAAGATTCATTTTTAATTAAGGTTAAGAGGAGCGTTAGTACTTAGTACACCACCTAATGACCAGTGTTAATCTTATCATGTATATGTAAATTCGGTTGTGAGTCTGGGATAATCCACATTTTTTTTTTGTTTTAATTAATAAATTACTTTATATAAAATACTATATATTGTGTAATGTTTGGGACATAAAAGTGAGTTGGAATGATGGCTGTCAAATCCTTTACAGCAAAAGTGGTCTCCCTATCTTTTTTCTTCTTCTTCTTCTCCTTCTTCTGTGGTTTGGCAACCGATCAGAAGTGTCAGATCTTAACACAGTACTGTCTTGCTCTTTCAGATTCTTCCATTAAAGAAGAAGATTTCAGTGTTAACGAAGCAACCCAAATAGGATCTAAAGTGACAGTAATGTGCGATTTGTTTCGTACCACCCATCAACCCTAAATATTCTTCTAAACACTCTAATATACTTACTAGTTACTACCCATTTTAATTAATAATAGTACTAATAATAATCTATATATAAATTCTAACTAAAAATTGATTTGATCTCTACATATTTATTTTCTCTTCCATAATAAATCTCAACTTTGAGTATTTTAAACGAAAAAAAAAATGAAAAAAGTCTTAAACCAACACTACATATAAGCAAATATGTAACACAAAAAAATCTAAAATTTTTAAAAATAAAAATATTTAAAATTCAATTAAAAATTCAAAAATCAAATCCAATAAAAAAATCATCTTTAAGTAAAAGAGTTTTATACTAAATTTATTTGGCAACTTTCTATAATGTTATCTAAAATTAACTATTATAATAATATTAATTTCTTAACATTATTATTGAATTATACGTGGTTTTTATTTAGAAGAGTGTTACAGAATTAATAAATTTTGTAATTTATAATTATTAATTAATTATTATTAATATTTTTAATAATTTAAAATTATATTTAATAATATAAAATTATTTAATTTTTTTTACTGATTAAATAGTCGCCTCCAAAATTCTCTCTTTCATCTAAAGTGCACACTTCGTATTTTCTCTATGTAGTTCACTATGCATCGGTATATACATGCCCGATAATATTTTTCGTATATTATATATATATATATATATATATATATATATAAAATATATATTATATAACTAATGACCATATATATATAATATTTTTCGTACACACAAAGTAAATGCTAGCTCAATAACTAATGACCATATATATATGTATAATAAAAGTACGGTTAGCTTAGGATGTGAAACTGCTTTCTGATTTGAGCTCTTCATTCGTCGTCCATGAAAAAATAATGAGCGTATATATCAGTTTGCTAGAATAATCTTTGAAAAAATTTAGAGAGCTAGCAGTTTTATTAAATTTTGGTCAGCATATAACAAGCAGAGAAAGGTGAGCCATTGGATGAAATCTCACACCAATCTCACACCATCAAATCATCATTGATGACTAGTTGATGGCTAACAATCACAAAAATTGCTGGCCCTAGCATTGCTCATAATCTTTTGTGGCAAAAGTTTTATACGGTGAATTTAATTTGGTTGAAAGTGGGGTTGCCTTGTCTTAACTATCTAAAGGCTTAATCAACCATCTTTGTGTATAATTAATTATATCACTATACATATATGATAAATATCCCCACATGGCCTTCTTTTTGTTCATTCTTCCTTTTCTTATATTGAAAGCCAAAGAAGCTGGAGAGCTTGACTCCTTTTTCACCAGTGGGTGGTGGGAGGGGTCCTACAAACATTCCTCTTGATAACCGTGCCAGAATAATATCCTCCACACTGCACAAAATTTTCCTTCTTCTAAGAGTAGATACACCTTATGCACTCTATTATTATTATTATTTATTATAAAATTTTCTTATATAATTGTACGGCTAAATTTTTTAAGATTGGTAAAAGATGTGTATTATATATACTAGATTATTTAACTTCACGTAAATTTTATTTAGTTATAATTTTTTTATTTTTTAAAAAATATAAAACGACATCAATGTGTTATCTGAATTTTCTTTTAATTAATTTAAAGAAACGTCATTGATATTTTTATTAAAAAAATATTTTTTAAAAAATTTAAAGTTGTTAAAGGGCATTACCATTTTATTTTTTTTTAATTATTAAAATAGAAAACAGTGTTATCGTTTTATTTTTTTTTTAATTACGAAAATAAAAAATGACATCGCAAAGTTGTGTCATCCCTAGGCCTACAGCTCGTTACACCACATAGAATGAATCATTTTAGAGATAACACTTCTTTAAACTCAATATTAAAAAGAAAAATTCGAATTATACACTTGATGAAATATAATTCGTTATTATTATTTGCCTCTCATCTATTGGGATCTAACGTGTAATATATATATATATATATATATATATATATATATATATATCAAGGATGTTGGTGAACAAAAATGAATATAGTAGAATAATTAATTAAATTTGAGTTTCAAACCATTCATAGTCACCAAATAAAACCTTTTTTTTTCATATTATCACGTTTTAAAATCTCATTAATTAATTATTATTATTTTCCTCTTATATATATATAATTTATAAGCATGATTGAATCTAGCGTGACTACGACTCAATAGTCATTATATCTATTTTATATTATTAATATTATAATTAAAATAGATCACATGTTATTTTTTTATTATAATTAAAATTAATTTTTTTAATTAATTTTTTTTTTTATTTTTTGAATCATTCTATCTCTTTTATATATCATTATCAATAAGTAATTATAAATTTGATAATTAACATATACAATATGACATTCTCTAATTATAATTAAAATTAAAATATGCCACATAATATTCTTATTAAAATTGAGATAAAATATTTTTCTTCAAAATTAATAAACTTCCTTTCTCTATTATCTTATCTACCTCTCTCTCCTTCTCTATTTCTCTCTATCTTTCCCATTTTATATATAACTTATATTTTATATTTGGATAAAGTATATTTTTTGTCCTTAAAGTTTGTCAAAAATTTCAAAAATACCCTTAAGTTTTATTTTGTTTCAATTTTGTCGAAAAATTTTTTGATTTGCATCAAACATACCCCCAATAGCTAAATTTTCAAAAAAAATTAAAACTAATCTAACAATAATACATAAAATTATGCTTGATTTGCTTGTATTGAGAGTTGTTCTTATGAAATTGTTGTTAAATTGGTCTTAAATTTGTTAAAAAATTAACCGCCAAGGGTATATTTGATGCAAATAAAAAAATTTTGGGACAAAATTGAAATAAAATAAAACTTAGGGATATTTTTAAAATTTTTACCAAATTTTAGAGATAAAAAATATACTTCACCCTTTATATTTTATATTATTAATTTGACAAATCAAAATGTGTCATAAGATATTCTTTCATTGCAATTAAAATAAAATATTTTTCTCTAAAATTAAAAAACTCTCTCTCTCCTTCTTCTTCTTTATCTTTCTCTTTTTTTTCTTTTATTCTTTATTTTTTTTACCTTTCTGTACTACAGAAAAATAAAATTAATAAAATAATATAATTTAAATAAATTCATAAAATTATTAATAATACATTAAATTTATAATTAAATATAATTAAATATATATATATTATTACATGCAGATTTTTTTTAATTTTTTATTTAATTTTAAATTTTTACCGTTTATCTTTTTGAACGATATTTTTACTTCTCTTTTCTAAATATTTATTACATATAATTTATAGAGAATACTAATGTTGTAATTATCAATAATTTTAGAATTAAGATTCAATTGTTTCAAAAAAAATTAATTTTAAGTTAAGTTTATAACTATCAATATAAAATTTTTATACTAATAACTAATTATATTTTTATATATATATAAAGAAAAAAAATATTATTTTTAAATAACAAGCATAAAAATTAATTATTTTTATTTATGTAATAGACTTAACGCCTAATTAAATGTAAAAGTATATACATTAAATTTTTTCATAATAAATGTTAAAATTAATTATTAATAAAAATTTAAACTCTTTTACATAAAAATAATAACTAAAAGGCTTATTATTTAATTTTTTACTTACGGAAATCATGTTCTTCTTTGTCGATAAGAACTTTTGTTCCCTACGATTTTTTTGTAAAAGTAATTTAAGTTTATAAATTTTTTGTGCTATAATATATAATGTCTTGAGAAAAATAACATAATTTTAAAAAATTTATATTCTCATAATATTATTGCGAACAAAAGGTGACATAGATATATTATAACGATTTGCTCAAACATTTTTTTGTTATTATTTCTATCTCACAACAAACTTTTCTATAGTCACATTTACAAATGTCACAACAAACTTTTTTATAGTCGCATTTAATTACAAACGTTATATTATAAAAAATAACTATCTTTAATTTTATATTGATTGCGTGAATGGTCATCTAAAAAAATAAATAATATAGTTAGTGTAACACTCTCATTATCAGAATATCATGCTTTCAGTTGCTTCTTATAGTAAGAGATATTACGACGACTTCATGTACTTAATAATAAAATATGAGCTTTTGACTCGAAACCGTGTCGTTATTTTATTTAAAAAACCAGAAAAAATACTTTTACAATAAAACAAACAAGCATATACATAAATAAAACTTCTTATCCAAGTAACTTATACATATTAAATACATGCAAATCATAACATTCTTATCCCTCTTACAAAAATTATAATATTAATGGTGAGGGAAGAATAAAAAAATAATTGAACTAATACATCCATATCTCATAAGCTAAACTAAAAAATTCTTCATAAGCTTTTTTGTTTGTTTCTTGAAAGGAGAAGTCTGTAGGGGCTGAGAACATCATCCTCAAAAGGGTTCTTAGGAGAGAATTTTGAGAATTGTCGTAAGAAGATATTATAATTAAAAACTATTTTCAAAATATAGTGATTTATCAATTTGTTATTCAAATCTAAAATTCATATTACAAAAATTTCATGTAAAATAACATTTTAACCAGAACTTATCTCTAATCCAATCAAGCATAGCCTCTGACCTAAATCAAACCAAAAAAATCATTTTACATATCGACTTTCCAACTCAATAATCAGAAATAGTCACAATTCAATCATCATCATAATAACCATAAATCAAATACAAAAGTCAACTAAACATCTCCAATCAATCAATAAACCATTCAAACTACCATTTATATTCATTCCAGGCAACTCAATTCAATTCATAAAACTTGCAAAATCATAAAAACATATATATTCTCTATTAATATCGACTTAAAACAATTCTTAGTAGTGAATTAAGTTTAAGAAATTGCTCCTACCTTGATTGTTGAAACCCGAAAGTTATAGAACGCGTAAAAATCCCTTTTTCTCGTCCTGCAACAGCGGCAGCCATTAAACACCACATGCAGTCACAATAACTTCAACCCTGAGACGTTAACATCGCAAAAACTTTAACAGACTATAACAAAACGCTAACAGCAAGGGTTTTAAGACAAGAACAGCTTACTGTACCGAGCAAGAACCAAAAACTGAGCAGCGGTAGCTCCATCAGTTGATTCCGGCGACACCTGTGTCATACCCGGTGACCAGAACGGTGGCAGAGCAGCTCCAACAACTGCATGTAGCTCAGCGGCAACCTTCACCCACAATAACAGAGACCACGACAAAACCCCTCCTTATCGTCACCTTTTCTCTCTTCCCGGCGTCTTCCTCTCCCTCAGTCCAAATCGAGGATAGCATGAACGACGCACAGACAGTGGTGAGGACGAGCTAGGAGCGATGAATGGCGGCAGCTCTTCACTCTCTTCACTTCATGTTCTCCTTCTCCTGGTGACCCAACTGACGGCGGCGACGAATCACAACCATGGCATAGTCTGTGGCGACGGCGCGGCAGTTCCAAGCCCGCGACCTCCTCTCTCCACGTCATCTTCTCCTTCACTCACGAACTCTCTTTTCTTCGCGGCTCTACCCGATGGCGCTGGCGCGACGGCTACGCGAGGGCAACTTGGCAGGTGCGGTGGGATTATGCTGAACGGCGGCAACGCGAGCCGGACGGCAGTAGCGTGGACATCTCTTTTTCCTCTCGGCTCACCCTTCTTCCCCTTTCTCTCCCACTGTTCCTCTCTTTCCCCCTTTCCCTTTCTTTCTTTAATTTTCTTGGTTTTTCCTGTTGCTGCCACTGAGTTTGGGTAAAGAAGGGGAGAAACATTTGCGGTTAGGGTTAGGTTAGAAGGTATTATTAGGGTTAGTGGGTTCAATTTGAAAATTTTTGGATAGTTTAAGTAATTTTAATAAAATTAGGAGATAATAGAGTAATTAAAAATCAATCTTAATTCAATAAGAATATCTATAAAAGTGCTATTTAATTATCAACTTTAAATTTATTTTCAAATAAATATTTTAATTTAATAACTAGAAATAATTAAATTAATTTTTTAAATTATAAAATAAAATTTAAAATCTAATTATTCAAATTAAAGCAGATAAAACTCTCATTATTTTTCAATCACGAAAACTTTAAATCAATAATAAGAAAGTACTCAATTAATATAAAAATCTCTAAAAATATATTCTCGAATAAATAAAATAAATTATAAATAGTTTAATTTTTAAAATCTGGATCTTACAATTATACTACTATAAAATATTTAGTATTATCAATACATCAAAACTAAACTTATATTTTTCATATGAACGTTTAATTAATAATAAAAATAAAATTTCATATATATAATTTAAAATGGAACAACAGTCTTGAATGATCTATCAGATAAGTTTAAATAAGCTAAGCCACAAATCTAACTAGGTCGATCGATACATTGTGTTATACTTGGTATATAATATTAACTCAAAGACTCTTAGTACACTTTGAAAAAAAAAACAAAACAAAAAACACCAAAATATCTAACAGAATAATTGAAAGATAACTCAGAATTATCTAAAGTAGTGTTTTTCACGTGATGTAGGTAATTATCCTGCCCACTAAATAAATAATAAACATTTCAACTACAAATAAAATGAAATAATCACTTTAATTTCCGAAGTAAGTTAGAACAATAATTAAACTTTTAAGGTTACTTAGTTATCTTTCTAAACTAAAACCTCAAATCAATACTAAAATATCTACTTTTAACTTAAAAAAAAAAAACTGAAAAATGAATAACATTCCTTAACTAGTTAATTGTATTATAAGCATAGCTAGCTTTAAAACAATATTGGTTGAAGTCATATTAAACTAAAGGGTAAAAGAATCACAGACCGTGCTGCCAATGACTCTATCAATTCCAACTAGAGGGCCGGAAGCCATGAATACCATGAAACACAAATCAGTTGTACATCCAATATAGTCCAAGATATAATTATGGGGTACATTAACCAGGTAATTATCTTATAACAGAGAATCACAAGAACGAAAGCGGGAGAAAAGAAGAATTCTTAAAAGCAAAAAATTTTATTATACATTTAAATATTTTTATCAATTAAGTCTAATTAAATTAGTCAAAATTTAATAAAACTTGTTTATAAATATGCATGTTAAATTACATTTTTTTTAACTGTGACACATAAATTTTTTAATTTTGATACTAAATTTTTTAAAAATTTTGGATTTAATGATGCAATTTTTTTATTCTTTTTTTTCTTCTTTTTTCCGTAGAAGTTTTGTATTTTTATATATAAAATTATGTTTTTTTTTAAATTTTGTGTTTATTGTCAAAAAGAATAAATTAAAAAATAAAATAAAAAATTACATAATTTTTTTGTTTGATTTTTTTAATTTTTTTAGAAGTTAAAACAATAAGAATTATGTAAGTGTGAAATAAAAAGCTAGGAAAACAAGGAGAAGGAGTAGTTTGAAAAAACATAAAATAAAAAAATAGTACCAAAATTTCTTAATCGCAACACAACAATTCTCTTGACACTAAAATTTTTTAAGTGCAACACAAAAAACAGAATGTTGCAATTTTTTCCTTCTTCTTTCTTCTTTCTTCTTATTTCGTTCAAAATTTATGTATTTTTATTTATAAAGTTATGGTTTTTTTTAGTTTTTGTGTTTATTGTCAAAAAGGATAAACCAAAAAGTGAAATAAAAAGTTGTATAACTTTTTTTCTTTTTTTTGTTTGATGTTTTCTTCTCGTTTTATATTCTTTTTAAAGGGTGAAATAATAAGAATGATGAGAATGTGAAACAAAAAAAATTATGAAAATAAAAAAGGAAAAAAGGAGGAGGAGGAGGAATTTGAAAAAAATATAAAACAAAAGACAGCATCAAAATTTTTAACCGTGACATATAATTTTTTTATTTTGATATCGAAATTTCTTAAACGTAACATGTAAAATAGAGTATTACAGTTTTTTTTTATTATTTTTTGAAAGAATAAGAAGATAACGATGACAATGACGATGCTGAATAACAATTACATAAAAAAATATGACACATAAAATAAAATAATATAATTTTTTTTTATTCTTTTTAGAAGAAGACTGACTGCGGCGTTGAAAAAAATTCTAAAAAAGAAAGATGATAACGATGAATATTATTAATGACTTACATAGTATTGTTTTAATAATTATAATGTACCTTAGATATTTTTTCTGTTAAAAGTATTCTTTTTTTTCTAAATTTACATTTTAAAAGAAAAAAATATTTTTTTATTTTAACTTATTTAATTTCAGTTACCATTTTGTTTTGACATTTGTATTTTATATTCTATAAGAATACTATACCAATAGTTTATGATTTGTTTTTAAGTGGTTTAAAATTTTTCAATATTTTTAAAAATTTTAATTTTAATTAATAATATACGTAATAATTTTAATTTTTAACTAAACACACTATAAATTATTAGTATTTTATAATATATTATTGATATTATTTTTTTATGTAATTGTTGTATTAAAAATGAAATTAAAAAATTATAAGATTTTTTTTAAGCTGTCCCTGATAGTAAGTGATCGCGATCACAATATCATACCTGCATCGAATAATACAAAAGTTGATAATTATTTAATGTTAGGGTGTCAATTTTTTTCAGTCACCATTCTAAAAATACAATAGTTGATAACTACTTTGTTTATTTTACTTTTTAAATTTAAAATTAACAAATATTGATGAATTAAAAATTAGTTTTGTTTCTTTATCATTTTTTTGATAATTTAAAACTGGATTTATATGGTTAGACACATATTCTATTTGATGATGAATAGGCATGTGATAAATCTGTCTAAAATATAATTATCACGATATCAACAAGCAATCTCCAATTAAAGAAAAATATATTAATTAAAATCATGATTTAAGGCAAATTAAAGCACAAAGCATGATCTATATACTATGAGTATATATATATATATGATAATGAGAAATCAAAACAATGAAATCTTGGTATAGCAAGGCAGCTAGTATAGTATTATATATGTAGGAGAATGTGCAACATGTTTTTGCGTGGGTTATATCCTAGAAGAGCGAGTCTGGTATTTCTAGGGTTTTGAAAATATGATAGATTTGATTTAGCATCACCGACGATATTGATGAAATTGTGATTCCTATAGCTTATGAGCGAATAATGTAATAAGATATAGATATATATGATGAAACCCTAGACATGGTGTCCAATGATGGCTCCTTTTTTAAATACCAACATTAGGGTTTTGGTTCTAACGTAGTACTATGGAGATGGCCCTAATTACATAAAAGGACAGAAAGGGTAATGATTTAACATAGGTGCGGGACCATATATGTGGAAGCGCAGGTGCATCATTCATTTCTCTAACGGAATCATGCTAACAAATGTACACCATCGGGATTGCCTCGTACCTTCTTGTTTCGTTACATTCGGCAACCATTTTAATTCAAGTCAAGCTTGTAAGGTACATTCACAACAATGCCCTTAATTACCCTCCTTTAATTTCTCTCAATATATAATCTTAGAAAAAGGTTTGGCAACAAAATATTTTCGACCATAACTACTCAAAATTTTTTAAAATTTATATAATTTAATAATATTTTAATTTTTTATCTCATTCGAACCCGCAACTTTTTAAGTAAATATAGAGACTATGTCATTTTAGCTATAACTCATTAGCCTCTTATCATCTCCACGTATTAATGATATTTTATAATATCATATCTCTAATTATTAAACATTTTTGTAATCACTACTAGTATTTAATATTCTATTTTATAATTTGAATTTTATATTTAAGAATATAATAAATAATAATAATAATAATAATAATAATAATAATAATAATAATAATAATAATAAAACTGTAATAAATATAAAAAAACTCTAATCAGTCTTTGATAATTATCTCGAAAGACAACGAGACCCTTGACAAAAAAAATATCCAACCCGACTTCTGAGCTTTACTTTTATAGGACTGATTAGTCTCTATACCAAAAAAAGTCAATGTTATTTTTTTTGGCACATGAGCTAATTAATACAAAAAAAATTAGGAGCCGGATTAGATTTTTTTTATCAAGAGTCTCGTAGTCCTTTCGAGGTAATTATCAGAGGTCAGGTGGGGTATTCATTCTAATAATATTTATTAAATGACTTTAATTATAATTGGTTTTTAATTTCTTTATTTCATTTATTATCATTTTAGGAATTAGCAAACGTAAATGCCTTGTTTAATAGGTTTATTATTGTTAGAAGAATCATGAAGGCCGTATACTTTCTCAAAGGCCAAAAATCACAACTCTATTTCAATTACAAATATAATTGGGATAGGCAACAAAAATTTACAAGAAGTCGTATTTATTATTGTAAATAATATGACATTTGAATTCGACCTTAACACGATACCTATGTCAGAAGGAGTTGAAGAATAATTTGAACAACAAACGGATTCACCCGAATGAGATTGTTGCCAGTAAACCCATTTTCGAAAATATAAAAAATCACACTAATTTTGATGAGATATGGTAATAAACTGATTTATTTTTTTTATGTTTTTATGCGCATTTATAATTATATTGTACTAACTATATAAGTTCATACACATAACATTCATAATTTCATATACATAACATCCATAATTATATACAACTAACATCTAAAAATTAAATCTATATTTATTAGATATTACATCCATACACATATCATTTTTTAGTTATTGCATAAATAACTATTAAGTTAACACAGATATTTTTAAATTTTATCATAATTAAATTTGAAAAAATATCAAATTTATTCAATTGATAAATTTACTCATAACATCCATAAATTTATACAGATAATAACATCCATAATTTTATACTCATAATATTCATAATTTTATACATATAGTGTCTATGATTAATAAATTTAATATTACCAAATTTTAAATTATGCGTCTTATTGTATTTTTCAAATTATCTCATATGTGCACTAATAGATCATGATTTTAATTATTTTAATATTTTTATTTAATATTCATGTGTATACTTATTTATTGATTTTAATATGATGAGTTAATAATAATTTTTAAAAATTTATTTTTTAATTTTTGTTTATATTTTATATTTTATATTTTTATTTTTTAATAGTCTACATATAAAATATAAGTTGTATAATAGAAGTGGTTAAAATTTTTTAATTTAACTTCCATAATTTTTGCAAAAAAATTGTATTTTAATAGGTAATAATATGATTGAGGGATGTTAGAGTTTTAATTTGAAAAAAATTGAAATTAATTTTAAAAAGAATATTAATGATTCTAAAAATGAGTAATAATAAAAAAAGTATATATCACTTACTTATTAAAAAAATAAAAATTTTTATATAATATTTTTATATTATAATTATTTTTTCGCTACCTAACGTCACCACCGATAATCTTATCTTCCAAAATCTAATTTGTTTCTTGCATTAACCATGGGACATTCAAGATGCTTGAGAAGTCGAAGGAAGAAAAAAATATGTTATGATTTGGTTGAATTAGTCCCACATTGTTTAGGATAGCAAATGGAGTGGGTGGCCTAGGCTATAAATATGAGGCTAAGTTCTCCATTTGTTTTTGCACCAGTTAGAAACACTTTAAGCTTGTATCTGATTTTTCTTTTCCTCTGTACTCTTTGATTAGAGAGTGTTGTGAGGTGTAGTTAGATATTTGCTTTGAGATAGTGTGGGTGTATTGGGGTGCCGGTGTTAGAGAGAAAGAAGTCTATGTGTTGTAACAATTTTCACATAGTGATATTCTCTGGTTGTCATTTGACAACGGCCGTAGTTTTTTCTCCGGTAATTGGAGTTTCCACGTTAAATTCTTGTGTTGTGATTGTGTCTATTTTATTTTTCTGTCAAAAGTGTTTTCTCAAAGGGGAATGGTGTCTTATTCCCAACAAGTGGTATCAGAGCTTCGGTTCGGTGGAATTTATTCTTAGTATGCTCTGTGGTTGCAGCCTAGTCTGACCTTCCACATCAGAAAAAAATTTTATCCTGTAACTTGAGGTTGATCTTTGGTTGCTGTTGTTGTTGCTGGAAGGCAGTGTAACACTGTGAGAGTGCAGTTTGGAAAGGTTCTAGCTAAGGAAAGACTTGGAATTTAAGTGTGTCAATTGTGACCCACCTCTCTTTCCTGGGGACCCTTCCTAGTGTACGGTCTACAGTTGAGTTATACTATTCCAGTATACGGTTGCAACAATGTCAGGATATTCAAGTGCTGTGAAGCTTGAAATAGAGAAATTTGATGGAAGAATCAATTTTGGCTTGTGGCAAATACAAGTCAAGGATGTGTTGATACAATCAGGTTTGCACAAGGCGTTGAAGGAGAAGATCTCTGGTTGCTCTCTTTATGAGAGAAGATGATGTTCTCTAGAAGACAAGAAGTATCCTCATGGTATTACCGCACTGCCGTGGATAAGAATAAGTTGTGGCAATCGGGTCCACAATTACACACGGGCATTGGTTGGCGTTGAGATGCAAGGTGTGTGGCGGAATTAGATCGATGGCTAAAGAACTTCCAGGAAAAACTAATTTGGAAGTTGCACCATGAATTTTCAGCAATGTTTCGATCTGTACCAAGGCGAAATGCTTGGAGTGTCTAATTTCAAGTGAGTATACTTTCATGGTAGAGTATGATAGTTCTCTGAATTATGATTGTTGGTGTAGACAATGGCAGCAAAGAATTGTCGGTGTTGACAATGGAAGCTGAAGATGTGTGACTATTTCAATCAAGGTGGAGATTGTTAGGATTTGGTTGAATTAGTCCCACATTACTTAGGATAGCAAATGGAGTGGGTGGCATAGGCTATAAATATGAGGCTAAGTTCTCCATTTGTTTTTGCACCAGTCAGAAACACTTTAAGCTTGTATCTGATTTTTCTTTTCCTCTGTACTCTTTGATTAGAGAGTGTTGTGAGGTGTAGTTAGATATTTGCTTTGAGAGAGTGTGGGTGTACTGGGGTGCCGGTGTTAGAGAGAAAGAAGTCTATGTGTTGTAACAATTTTCACATAGTGATATTCTCTGGTTGTCATTTGACAACGGCCGTGATTTTTTCTCCGATAATTGGAATTTTCACGTTAAATTCTTGTGTTATGATTATGTTTATTTTATTTTTTTTGTCAAAGGTGTTTTCTCAAAGGAGAATGATGTCTTATTCCCAACAAAATATGCTATAATATAATAAATTTTCATATTATTCATGATGGAACCTATATACTCTTAAGCTAGTATAACCTAAGAACAGCCGAGAAATTTAGACGAGATATTTGGAAACAAAGATTTATAATTTGTGGTTTTAATTAGGAGCATTTCAAAATTAATATTATATACATACTAATAATAATCTATTATATATTTATATACTAATTTTCGTATTTTTTAACTAAATAATTAATCACCACCATTAGAATATTAGGAGCATTTCAAAATTAATATTATATACATACTAATAATAATCTATTATATATTTATATACTAATTTTCGTATTTTTTAACTAAATAATTAATCACCACCATTAGAATAACTAATATATTATAGTAAAATAACTAAATCTATAATAAACAAATATTTATTTTTTACAGTAATATAATAAAAACTAATTTCTATAGTAAATACGTATTTCTATAAAGTAGTCGCTTAATATATACATGTAACATGAATGTATAAAAAATAAATATATAATTGTGCATATTTTAGACACTTATTACATATACTCTAATAAGAACATACACTTGATTATTTTATTAAATTAATCCTTAATAATGTGCATATAAAAATACACATCCAAGATGCTAGTTTATTTTTGAGAAAAGGATAACAGGCTGGGACCTCAGCAAGAAATATTATTCCAGCACGACTGTACTGCATGCCTACTATAAAGTTATAAAGCTCAATGAAGTAAGGTGGCCATTTAAAACTTGAATGAATAGCATGGCCATTTTTAGCAATAATCCTTGGTCTTCAAAGGACTCCTTCATTGCTCAACTCTGCAAGCTTTTGCTTTCCACGTTCAGAAACTTTTTCATGCTATATATACACACACATACACAATTCATTTAAAATAACTTTTAGTAGGCTTAGATAAGCTTTTCTTTCTTTAGAGCATTTTAGTGCGAAATTCTCTCCAATTTTTATTTATGGTCCACTCATTATAAAAAATAATTTCATATTAGTTTTAGTAGAAACTCAGGTGTTTCACGTGAAGTTGATATCTCAGAGTTGTTCGATAATTTGATTGATTTGACTAAATTTTCATCTAACGACTCTTAGATATCAACTTCACGTAAAGTCAACTTCACCTGAGTTTTCACCATTAATTTTTATGTTACAAACAATAATAAATAAGAACTTCAATGTTTCTCTCTTCTAAAATAATTTCATATAATTATTAATTTTTTATAATGTGTTAAAATATATATATTTTCTAAAATTTGGTTTTAAAAAAATTAAATTTATTTTTTAATAATATTTCTAAAATTTTAAAAATAAATAACAGTTACAATTTTAATAAGTACAAAATAAATAAGAATTTAAAAATATAATTATCAAATTTAATAATTTCATAATTAATAATAATAACATGACAATAAAATAAAGAGAAAATTTTACTCCTCTCCCCTGCGAGATGCTAAAATGACACTCCCCTCCCCTCTATATTATAAACGTACATTTTTATCCCTTCTAATTTTTAAAAAACCTCCTCTTTAATCTATTTTAAATTTTTTGTGTTAACTAATATTAACTTTATCCATTTTTTTAAAAAAATAAATTATTTTTTGAAAAAATATCCATTAACAAAAATTTTATTTTTTATTATTAAATTTTACTTATCAAAATATCCTTTAATAAATTATTTTTTATTGATTAAATTGTATTTTTATTAAAATACTTTAAAAAAATTAATAATTAAATTATTTTTTTAAGATACTTACCTTTCAATAATTTTTTAATTATTAAATCATAATTTTACCAAAATTTTTGTTAACAATTATTTTTATATTTTACTATTAATTTTTTGATATTAATATATATTATTTTAATATTAAATAAAAAATCTTACTATATATTGTTAATATATATATAACAATTAATATATTAATATTGAAAAATAATTTTACTAAAATTTGTTGTTTAACATTAAAATAATATATATAGATATCAAAAAATTAAGAGTAAAATATAAAAAAAATTGTTAACGAAAATTTTGGTAAAATTATAATTTAATAATTAAAAATTATTAAAAGATATTTTAGAAAAAAAGTTATATAATTATTAAATTTAAAAAAATACGATTTAATCGATAAAAAGAATAATTTATTAAAAAATATTTTGATAAGTAAAATTTAATGATAAAAAATAAAATTTTTACTAATGAGTATTTTTTAAAAAAATAATTTATTTTTCTTAAAAAATAGATAAAATTAACATTAGTTAACACAAAAAATTTAAAATGGATTAAAAAGGAGGTTTTTTAAAAGTTAGAAGGGAAGAGAATGTACATTTATAAAATAGAGGGGATGAGAGTGTCATTTTAACATCTTACAGGGAGAGGGAAGTGTAATTTTCTCTAAAATAAAATATGAAAAATCCATATATAAGTTATTGAAATAATACAAAATAACAAAAATAAATTATTAACAATTTCTTTGCTTAATGTTAAACTTTTAAGGATGTTTTTTTTTAATATTAAAAACTATCTTTTTTCTCCATCCCTCCTCAGCAGGAAGAGGGACTCACTCTTCTCTTTCCTTGTTCTTCTTCACTCTTTGAATGATAAAAGTCTCTTTTCCTGACACAAAAATAAAATAGGAACCAAGTATTTTTGCCATTCGAGTAGCTCTTAACTTATATAAAAAAAAAAAATTTACTTGTGATTTTATAAAGTTTAAAAATGGTTTATTTTAGTTTTCATGGTTGTTTTGTTTTGTTAAGTATCATTTGTCAAGTTAAGATTGACATAACCAGTTGAAATGTTAATATAACCAGATGTGTCACATCATTATTATTTAACTGTACGTAAATATTTAGTGGAGTAAATTAACATTAAGGACTAAAATAACTAACTTTTAAAATTTAATTAGATCAAAATCCAAAGAACAATTTTTTAGGAATAAAAGACGGGAATGCTATATAAAGAAGATTTTTCTTTTTTGGTAAAATCTTTTTCTATGTTCATCTTTAATATCTTATAAAAAATATTTTCATTTTTAGTGTTTTAATTTTTTTTATTATTTGAAAAAAAGAAGTAAATACAATAAAATTTTTAATATAAGAAATATTGAAAATAAAAATGAAAAGCATTTTTACAATCCAAATAGACTGTAGAGTTTTTTTTTTCACCGTGTTGAATTTTTCTTTCATAAAATTATAAGATTAAAATATTAAAAATAGAAACAAAAAATATTTCTGCAATTAAATAAGCTGTTAAATTTTCAACGCCATTAAATCATGTTATTTTTGTTTAACATATTTTTATACATATTTTTATACATACTTTAAATACTACAAAGGGTTTTAAACAAAAAAGAGTGAGTTATTGTATATATTCTCTAAATATGTATAAAAATATAAAATGATTATGAAAACATAGTTAAAAATGTTAATATCTAAAAGCATTACTAAAACTTGTATATGAGCTAATGGTATGAGGCCATGAGTTTATGTGAACTTCTATTTGCTGTTTTGTAAGCACGAAGTGCTGACTTTTTTTTATGGGTAGAAAGTTTTACCAACGATAAAAAAAAAGAAAAAGAATGATACGAGACTACGAGCATACTTCACAAGAACTTGGTAAACTTTTATTAAAAATAAAGTTTTATTCATAAAATTTTTTAAAAAATAAATATTAAAAATAAAAATAGAAAATAGTCAAGAGTGGTGTGATAAGAATGTATGAGCTCATGTTTTTATTTTTTTATTCATAAAATTTTAAAAAATAAAAATATTAAAAATAAAAATAGAAAATAGTCAAGAGTGGTGTGATAAAGATGCATGAGCTGGTTGTCTATTCATATTTGGTCGACTAACTTTTTCGAGTGAAAAGTTTAGATTATTAAAGCAAGATTGAAGTTAATTATATTTAAAAATTTAATTTTTGTACGCCTATAAATAAAAAAGTTTGATATAAGGAATAATACATAGCAATAACAACAAACACTCTTTCCTTTCTTTATATGCTACTATATATAATATATGAATCATTTATATTATATTGAAATATTAATTGTAGTGAATATTAATACTAGAGTTATCTAGTTATACTTCTCTATTTTATATTTATTTTCTTTTCTTTATTTATTTATTTCACAACACGTTATCAGCACGAGACTCTAATCAAAATTTAAGAAGACTCGAGTAATAAATTTTTATTATGTCAAAACTTTTTTATATTGAATTTAATGTTCTTGATATATCTCGAAATAACTACTTATCATGAATATTAGATGGCAAAATCCATTTTGATTCAATGGATCTAGCAGATACCATTAAGAATGAAAATAATGCATCCCAGAAGGATGAAGCCAAAGCTATGATCTCCCTTCGTCGTCATCTTGATGAAGGATTGAAAAATAAATATTTCACACTAAAAGATCTTGTAGATTTGTGGAAGAACCTTAAAGAAAAGTATAATAATAAAAAAAAGTGATACTTCCTAAAGCCCGATATGAGTGGATACATTTGCGTCTACAGGATTTTAAATCCATAAATGAATACAGTTCAGGAATATTCCAAATTACCTCACGAATGAAATTATGTGGAAAAAAGATAACTGATAATGACTTGCTAGAGAAAACTTTCTCGACTTTCCATGCCTCAAATGTGCTCCTGTAGCAGCAGTATCAAGAAAAAGAATTTAAAAAAATTCAGCAGAACGTAACAATGAATTGTTTTTAAGAAATTATGAAGCGTGCCTAACTGGCGCTGCCCCATTTCCTGAAGCAAATGCGACAAATTATAATCCCAAAAAGAAGTAAATAACAAGGTTTTGGTAACAAGAGCAATTATGAAAGAAAGAAAAATTATGTTCACAAGAAATGATCTCACCAGAAGTAGGATAAATAAAGAAATAATGGGCAAAATAAAACAATAGAGTATAAATTTTTTCGTTGTGGTGGAATGAGCCATTGGTCACGTACTTGTCATATCCCAAGACACTTAGTTGATCTTTATCAAGCATTTTTGAAAAAAGATGACAAAAAAAAAGAGACAAATATTGTTTTAAATGATATTGTTGAAAATTATACCATTCATTATGAAATACTTAATTTTTTGAGGATCCTGAAGAAAATATTGGCCATTTGATATGTTGATGAAAAATGTTTAATACTTAGGTTTGTTAAGTATTTATATAAATAAATAACGTAACAAATTTATTATTAAGTTTTATTTTCTATGTATTTGAATTTCAAGTATGATGTATATAAATAATATTTAATAAAATATTTATGTTTATGTTTATGAATTTCAAAATTACTAAATGTGTCAAGTTATAAAATAATAATAATAGTAGTAATAATAATAAAATTTTAGTATATGACATTATTTTGATGAACATTGCTTTTTAGAAAAACATCAAGAATACAATTTTATTGTGCATGTACTGCTAAATAATGCACTATTATTATTTGTCTTTGAAAAAAATAATAAGGATATATAATGAAGATGTTTGCTTTGCGGATAGTATAAGTTCGCATATCATTCTCAAAAGTAATATATATTTTACTCATCTTGTACCAAAAGAAGAATATATTAATACTATTATTGGCTAAGGCAATGTGATAGAAGGTTTCCGAAGAGGTATAATTTTATTTTTCAAAGGAATAAAATTCATAATAAATAATAAACTATTGTCTACCAAATCTCTAAGAAACTTGTTGAGTATTAAAGATATTTGTCAAAATGGATATCATATTAAAATAATGAATGAGAAAAATCATGAGTACTTATATATTACAACTCATGATTCAAATAAAAAAGTTATATGTCACCAAAAAAAATAAAAAGGTTATATTAAAAAAGTTATCCTCATTTTTATCTGGGTTATATTATACTAAAATTAGTGCAACTAAATCACATGCCATTGTAAATCAAAAGTTTACTAACCCAAATGAATTTATAATTTAGCATGATCAATTGGGTTATCCTGGAACAATAATAATGTAAAAAATTATTGGAAACTCCCATGAACATTCACTAAGGAACCAGAAGATTCTTGTATATATCTAGTGAATTTTGTTGCGCTGCATGTTCTCAAGGAAAACTAATTTTAAGGCCATCATTAGTAAAAATTGGATTTGAGTCCCCTGAATTTCTTGAAAGAATTCAAGGTGATATATGTCGACCTGTTCATCCACCATGTGGATCTTTTAGATATTTCATGATCCTAATAGATGCATCTTCGAGATGGTCACATGTGTGCTTATTATCTTTTCGCAACCTGACATTTGCGAGATTACTTGCCCAAATTATTCGATTAAAAGCACAGTTTCCAAAAAATTTAATCAAAGCAATTCGTCTTGATAATGCTGGTGAATTCACTTCCTAAGCCTTTGATGCTTATTGTATGGCTAACGGAATAAGCGTTAAACATTTAGTAGCTCATGTTCACGCACAAAATGGGTTAGTAGAATCACTTATTAAACGACTCCAATTAATTGCTAGACCCTTACTTATGAGAACAAATCTTTCAACCTCTGTTTAGGGTATGCAATTTTACATGCTACACCACTTATTCGTTTGAGGCCAACAAGTTACCATCAATTCTCTCCTCTGCAATTACCTTTCGGCCAACAGCCAAATATTTTCCCTTTGAGGATATTTGGATGTGCGATATATGTTCTAATTGCCCAAACTTTTCGCACTAAAATAGGACCCTAAAGAAAATTAAGAATTTATGTCGGATATGATTCTCTTTCTATAGTGAGGTATCTTGAGATACAAACAGAAGATGTGTTTAAAACTCGATTTGGAGATTGTCATTTTGATAAATCAAAATTTTTAACATTAGGATAAGAGAATAAGCTTCTTGAAAAAGAACTTAATTGAAATGCATCATCCTTAATGCATTTAGATCCTCGATCAGGGCAATGTGAACTAGAAGTTCAAAAGATTATACATTTGCAAAGAATAGCAAATGAATTCCTGATGTATTTTTTGATATGAAAAGGATTACTAAATCCTATATACTAGCTGATATGCTCCATTTCGAATTAATGTCCCAGTCGGACAAATGACCACCGAAATAAATTCACGTTAGAAGCGTGGTAGGCCTATCGGTTCTAAAAATAAAAATCCTTGAAAAAGAAAAGAGGTAAATACTATTCCCATTGAAAATGATAAAGACATAGTAAAGACACATGCAGGTGTCTAAAATTTTGATATAATTTTGTCTCCAGAAGACGTTCAAGTACCTAAAAATTGTGAAAATGATAAGATTTCGATAAATTATGTCTTTATAAGAGAAAAATGGAACATAAATAAAATAATTGTCAATGAACTATTTGCATATAATGCATTACACATCATGTATGAAAGTAAGGATCTTGAGCCAAGAACAGACGAAGAACGTCAACAAAGGAATGATTGACCGAAATAGGAAGAAGCTTTGAAGGTTGAGTTTAACTCACTTGCAAAAGGTGAAGTCTTTGAACCTGTAATCCGTACACCAGAAGATGTAAAACCTGTTCGATAGAGAAGTGAATTTGTGAGAAAATGAAAGAAGAAAAAAGAAGTTGTACGCTGCAAAACTCGAATTGTGGCGCAATGTTTTTCACAAAGGGCCGGTATAGACTATGAAGAAATATACTACCCTGTAGTAAATGCAATAACATTGCGTTATTTGGTCAATTTATCCGCATATCATAAACTACATATGCATCTAATGGATGTGGTGACAACCTATTTATATGGATCATTAGATCTTGATATCTATATGAAAGTCTCTGAAGGTCTAAAGATATCTAAACCATTCCATGAATATTCACAGGGGTTATACTCAGTGCAAAGATCTTTATATGGTCTAAAGCCATCTAGACGAATGTGGTATAATCGTTTTAGTGAGTATCTCGCCAAAAACTAATTCAAGAATGATAATATATGCCCATGTGTTTTCATAAAGAAATTTGCATCTGAATTCATTATAATTGTTATGTACGTTGATGATTTAAATATCACTGGAACCCTTGAAAAGATTCCAACAATTATAAAAACTTTAAAAGAAGAGTTTGAGATGAAAGAACTTGGAAAGACTAAATTATGTCTACAGATCAAGTATACAAAAAATAGGATCTTTATTCATTAAACAACATACACAGAAAAGATCTTGAAGAGATTTTATATGGATAAGTCACATCTATTAAGTACCTCAATGATTGTAAGGTCTCTAGATGTGGAAAAAGATTAATTCTGTCCTAAAGAAGAAAATAAAGATATCCTTGATCATGAAGTACCATATCTCAGTGCCATTAGAGCACTAATGTATCTTGCTAATAATACACAACTTGATATATTATTTACCGTGAATTTACTATTAAGGTAAAGTTCTTCTCCAATCAAAAGACATTGGAATGGAATCAAATAAATTTTTTTCGATATCTTCATGGAACAATTGATATGAGTTTGTTTTATCCATATAAATCTAAGTCACAATTAGTTGGCTATACAGATACTTGATACTTATCTGATCCACACAAAGGAATAGACTATAGCAGCTATATTATGGAGGTCCACGAAATAGACTATAGTAGCAACATCCTCTAATCATGCTGAAATACTAGCAATACATGAAGCAAGTCGCAAGTATTTTTGCCTTAAGAGTTTGATCCAATATATTCTGTTATCATGTGGACTGATTAATCATAAGATAGCTCAAACTGTTCTATTTGAAGATAATACAACATGCATTGCTCAACTTAAAGATAGATATATCAAAGATGATAGAACAAAACATATTTCTCCCAAATTTTTTTTCACTCATGATCTTCAAAATCAAGAGACAATTGATGTCCGACAAATCCGCTTAAGCGATAATCTGACATATTAATTTACAAAGTCGCTTCCAAAATTCTCCTTTAAAAGATTGGTACATCAGATTGGAATGCGTCGATTTCGAAATGTTAAATAATGACAAGAGGGGGATGCTGTATTTTTTTTTTCTTGATCAATTTTTTTATCCCTATTGGATTTTTCTTAACAAGATTTTTAACGAGGCAGTTATCATCACAAAAGATATTCTACTCTTTTTCTTTCACTAATTTTTTTCACAGAATTTTTCTTTAGTAAAGTTTTAACGAGACATATTTTTATATGGTCATTCAAAGAGAAGTGTTATGATAAGGATGCATGAGGTAGACCAAACTAATACTTGAGCAACTAACTTTTTCAAGTGAAAAGTTTAGATTATCAAGGCAAGACTTTAGTTAATTATATTTGAAATTTTAACTTTTATACGCCTATAAATCCAGAAGCCTAATATGAGGAATATTACAGAGCAATAACAACAAACACTCTTCTCCTTTATATGCTACAACATATAATATATGAATCATTTTATATTAAGATATTAATTAGGTGAACTCTACCATGTCCTCTCTAAAATAAAGGGTAAATTATCCCTTGTGGTATATATAGTGATTATTGATAAATTGTCTTTCAACCAGAGTTCCAAAGTTCGAATAAGATCGTCAAATCTAATTGCTATCTCTAATACGATCGCTATAAAATCCTAAAAACGAAAAAGCTAAAAAACTGATAGAAATTTGTGATATATTAGTTAAAAATGATAATAATTGGTGCGTGAAAGAAAAAACCAAGGTATTTTATTTTTTATTTTTCTCTTTAATTGCTCTTAAATTATTTTTCAATAATTATTCAGATAATAAAAATCTTAAAATGATAATTATTGACTCATTGTTTTTTTGACTAACTAATATTTTGATTTGTGTTTGTTATATAGTTATACAAGACTACGGGGTTGGTTATTTGAAAAGGAGTATCATTGTTGATTCGACTGAATTTTAAGAAAAATACTATGAGAAGAGGTGTATTTGGTGGGAATTATGAAAATGACACTACTATCAAATTTCAAGAGAAACATCACGTCAATTGAAAAGAAAAGAGAAAAGAAAAGATAACGTAAATTTTGGAGCTCTGGTAGAAAAATAATTTATAAATAATTACTGTATATATCACAAGGGGTAATTTACCCTTTATTTTAAAAAAAAAATAGAATAAAATTCACCTATTAATTATGCTGAATATTAATACTAGAATGATCTATTTATACTTTATTTTATATTTATTTTCTTTCTTATTTATTTATTTATTTATTTTCTCTTCTTTATTTATTTATTTCACAACAAAAAGAAGCCCATGGCTGCATTTGTTACTAGAAATCTGAAACAGAACAAAAATAATTTAAAAAAATAAGAAAGTTAAATAGATGATACCAACATATGGTCATTTTGAGTGACGCATACTTCTTCCCCTTAACTAGTAATCTTGGGCATGCAATCTCAATTGCTCAAACAAGATTATCTCCAGGATTATGATATCTATGGTTCTATCGCAAAAAATAAAGAGACGATGAGATCATGAGAGACATAACCAATTTAGACAAAAAAAGACAACTATGTCCGTGTCCTGTTACAAATTTTTCTTAGCTTTTTGTATACAAAATCTCAGGGAACCAAAAAGTAATGAAGATAGAACTTTTCTGTCTAAATATATCCTAATTTTCGTCTCAAAGCATTTACCACACAACCTCACAATGATACTGGAATCAGTGGAATAAAATCCTCTACGAAATTAAGTGCTAAATCAGTGATAGGTAAATCAATTTCTTTCTGTTCACTTCCCCTCTAATTACCTGAATCTTTAGAAGTAAGCATACTAAAAGAACCATATCAATGGTAAGGAAAAGAAACTAAATGCATGAGTGGATTAAGCTAAACAAAAAATATTATACAGATATATGTAAAATGGCATAGTTTGCAGCAGATACTGTTCTCAAAAGATTTCTCAAGTTGATATCCACAGACCAGAAGATGAATCTTACAAGTTCAATTGTAGTCATATAGCACAAGGGAATAATGCAAGTTGGAGAAAACAATAAGAAATTTCAAATTGGGTAAGGCAAGAACTTCCTGTACAAGACGACCAGCACAAACCATGAACGAACGTAGACATAAAAGACGATCAAGCAGCATTGTAATTCATACGGGAGTGCTACCAGTTCTCCCTAACTATTTTTGACTTCTCGAGTATGAATTTCCCTTCCTTGTACTTCTGGGATGCTTCGTAAGCTTTTTCATACTTCCAACCCAAGACCTCACGGCAATCACCACAATAAACATCAGCAACGGTGTGAAGGCCAGTCATGAGATGCCTGTCTTCTTTTGGTCCTGTGACAACATTCATGGCATGGGAAAAAAGAAAAGCTCGGCCGTTTCTTCCCTAAGTTATATGAAGAATATCAGAACCTGATCAAGTAATGCTTTTGCAAGATGTAAAACCAAAGAAAAATGAAGTTGACATATCAAGGTCAACAGTGAGATTCCTATAGTTGGGATGCATGTGAAGTCCAAATGAAAAAACAGATATCCCTGGAGCACTGTTAAAATCTCAGAAAGATGAAACGATGATAAGCATGAAAATGTATAGATAAATTCTATTTGTACATCACTTTGTGTGGACATAATAATACATGATAACCATTTGATGCGTCGGAAAAGACAGTTGCAATAGAATTTAAAATAAACACAACCATGTTTTTGGCTGTAGATTGGAGAAGTATGTTGCAACAACATATCCAAGAACCATGTTCGTATATCATGGCTCGCTGTTGGCAATCATCGTGATATGAGGCTCAGCAAATGCCTCTCTACCACATTTGAAATGATGTTTTCAACAAAAAATCATACTTGCTATGATGATAACCAAACATTGCAATTCAATGCAACTGTCGTTTTCTGAACAGGCAAAATAATTGATTGTAAACAATGTCTTAAGCATTGCCAACCAGAATCGACATTATCACCATCAGTTTCACTCTATCACTGCTCCACAGACTACACTATAACAAGCATGAAAATGTTCAATTTACTTGGAGCAGTAATGCATCAAGAAATTCATCAGTGCTGACATATAGAGTATGGATGCATTCGATTATTTCTATGATTGAGAAATGTACATTGTCAACTGAACCACAGAATTCACAGGGTTCCAGTGATTCACTGCATTCCCAGAATATTTTCCATTCCTAAAATCACCCCACTCTGCCTATCCTTATCACAAAACATATTCTAGCAGTAATCATAACCCTAAATTAATAAAGTCATCAAATTCAGCTACCACTGTACCTTTCAAATACCTTGAATAGGTGGATAAGTGTTTGGATTGAAGGGGGAAAACAGAGTAAAGATAAGTGAAATAACATAAAGAGGATAGGCAGTTGCAGATGGAGAAATTTCACAAAGCCGCAGTAAAATTCACATCTAAGATATAAGAATAAGTAACATTCCCATCAAAATCCTGGTCCCCCAAAATATAAAGATAGCAAAGCAGAAAAAAGGGATGAGAAAGAGAAAGGAAGAAAAGAAAAAGAGAGAAAAAAGGATGTTTCTTCACCTGAAAAGCCTTAGAAATGATATCATCATGGAGTGACACATGGTTTCTACAATTACAGCAACTGTACAAGCGAGGCCCTATCAGTTCCGCCATGAAATTGGTACAGAATTTTCAGATCAAATACCTCACTGCTGCAAAATTCAAACCGAATCTCAGTTACCCCAAGATGGAAAGGTTAAACCTTTATATTGCAATTGAATCAGATACAGAAAAAAAAGTTAGAGCTGATGAAACTCGAAAGTTGTTTACCTGCAATATGCTAAGTGATGATGACACAAAACTCTGCAATATTAAGATAAGAATCACAATTTAAATTCAATTAAATTAAAAAGGCGTTAGCGTGAAGGAGTAGGCTAGGATTAATTGATCACAAAGCTGAGTGAAGATTCCCAATTTAAGAGTCTAGAAAAAAGAAGAGAGATATGTGGCCATCAGATAAAGACAGAGCCTTTTAATTTAAGGGCTAAAAATGCATAGTAACTATTGTGAAGAATATTAATGTGTTTTCGTATTATAATGCCTCATTTGATTTGAGTTAAAAATGTACCTGATCACTGATCAGAATTCACAACCCTGTGGCCACGGAACTAACAAAAAAAACATGGGGATCGATGAGGACTGAGCCAGAAAAATCAAACTTGGATTTGTCCATATAATAATAATAATAATAATAATAATAAAGGACGAAGAGAGGCACGGGATGATAAATGTATGTGGAATGGTAAATCAGGAATTATTCGTTGCTTAAGAATGAAATGGGGGTTAAGTCAAGGCAATGATAAGTATCGGAAACTGTCAAACATTTATAATAGATATAAATAAATAAATAGAAAGAGGAGCGAAAGATGAGAAGGAAGCTGTCATTGTTGCAAGAGATGAGTCACTAGGATTGTGGGGTATGCAACTCAAATACTGGTTCTGACTGTGATTTGGTATTTAATTTTGAAATTTATTATTTGAGAGAGTTGAGTTAGGTAGTGATGGTAGTGGTGGCATGAAATCTACGCTGGCGAAGTGACATGTATCCATGGGCGTGCCAAATTTTACAAACCTAGGTAAATTCGTGAACAATTGTTTTTTGTGGACAAAGTTTCTCAACAATATTTTGGGCCAAAAAAAGAAATGCTATCTTCAATTTATTTTTGGTTGACTTGACAAAGGAAACAGAAACAAAAACAAAAAAAAAAGAAAAGAAAGCATACAAGACTGGAAGAAGGAACCAGTCTGCTTCTGCTCTAATGATCACATCAAGTTCCTCTCTTAGAGATAACCGTTCAGTATAATCAAACGTCCTTCGAGCTCCTCTTTTAGCCATCCAATTCGCAATGCTATTAGCTTCACGATGTACCAGATCAAAGTAGACTTCCCAATTGTTAGAGACAAGTTCTTGAATTTTTATCACAAGGTCTCTCTCAGGATATTGATGGATTTGAAGGAGGAGGTACACCTCTAAACAATCAATTTCACACACCACCTGCTTAATGCCATAATTTCTAGCCAAAACCATACCCTTCCAAAGAGCCAAAAGCTCACATATGAGAATACTCCACTCCGACAAAGTCCTAAGGCAACCTTTAACCCAGTTTTCTTTAGAATCTCTAAAAACACAACCAAACCTTGCTATAATTCCAGCATGACCAACACTGACGTCACTATTCAACTTGAAAAAAGTTTGACGGAGGAAGGGTCCAAATCTTATTTTGCATCTCAGGAACAAACAGCATTTTCTTTGTCACAATACTTTCAAAACTCACGCCGTTTTCTTAGCAAGAAAAACCACCTTGCTAAACGCCCAAGCCTCATCTGGAACAAAAATATCATTGCATTGATCCCGCCAAATCTACCACTGTTAAAGTGGTGAGTTTTGAAAGGTGAAAGAGGGACTTCACGAAACTCAGAGAAGGGAGAGTGTGTATCTTGTTCACATCTCAATCACCATTCTACTGAAAAATAGAAATGCAAAAACTGAACATACAAAGGAATACTGTTGATATATATATAGTCACTAATTACTCTACTGCTAACTAATTTTTCTAAGCCCACTACACTAACTAATTAGTAGAAGTGTTAAGTCATGTAACACCCCCTTTCAAGCCAGAACCAGTTATATCCATCATTCTGAGCTTGTCATGACAGTCTTGAAACATCTTTGGAGTTAAGGCTTTAGTCAATATATCTGCAGTTTGATTAACAGTTGAAATAGGAAGCAATTTTGTCACTTGTTCCTGCCATTTGTCTCGAACAACATGACAATCCATCTCTATATGCTTAGTTCTTTCATGAAAAACTGGATTGGCCGCAACATGCAAGGCCGATTGACTATCACAATATATTGCAATTGGCTTACTCAATTCAATCTTCAAGTCTCCAAGTATATTTGTGATCCATTGCGCTTCTCTGGTAGCCATTGCAAGGGCCCTATATTCTGCCTCACATGAAGAACTGGCCACTGTGTTTTGTTTCTTGCTTTTTCAGGATACAATAGAAGTTCCTATGAAGAAACAATACCCTGAAATTGATCTCCTTGTGTCTGAGCAGGCTCCCCAATCACTGTCTGAAAAATCAGTTGGTTCCAAGTCAGTTTGGGATGAGAACATTAGACCCATGGCAGGTTTGGCCTTGAGGTATCTTAATACTCTGATGGCTGCTTCAAAGTGTTTGTCAGTAGCACAGTCTAAGAATTGGCTTAATTTTCCTACTGCATATCCAATATCAGGTCGGGTATTGGTCAAATAGAGTAATCTTCCTACTAATCTTCTATATTCAGATGCTGAATTGAGTAAACTTCCTGAATCTTTTGCCAATTTTATTGTGTAATCCATTGGTGTAGTTGCTGCCTTTGCATCCATTAATCCATACTCCTTCAATAGGTCGATGCAATATTTTCGTTGACATACTGCAATGCCCCTCTTGCTTCGAGCTATTTCAAGGCCTAGAAAAAAATTTAAGTCACCCAAATCTTTGATCTTAAACAAATCATGCAAGTGCTTCTTGACAGACCCAATTTCATCCATGTTATTTCCAGCAACAATTAAGTCATCTACATATACCAAGATGGCTGTAAATTGTGAACCATGACATTTTGTGAAGAGACTATAATCATTTCGAGATTGAGTGTAGCCAAAATCGATCAAAGTGGTTGATAATTTGGTGTTCCATTGTCTGCTGGCCTGCTTCAAACCATACAAGGATCTGTCTAATCTACAAACTAAGTATGGTGAAGGTAATGTTAAACCTGGAGGGGGTCGCATGTATACTTCTTCAGCTAAATCTCCATGTAAAAATGCAGTGTTGACATCTAATTGGTGTACAAACCAATTCTTTACGGCTGCTATTGACAAAATTATCCTCAGTGTGTTCATTTTTACCACGGGACTGTAGGTTTCAAAGTAATCCACCCCTGCTGTTTGAGTGAAGCCTTGAGCTACAAGTCTTGCCTTGTATCTCTCCACAGATTCATTAGGATTCAATTTCAACCTGAACACCCATTTGCACCCTACTGCTTTTTTAGCATGAGGAAGCTTGGTAAGAGTCCAAGTTCGGTTTTCCTTTAGAGCAATTAATTCTGCATTGATAGCTTCTTGCCAGTTTGGATCACAAACTGCCTCAGCATAGGTTTTTGGTTCTTTGTATTTGGCAAGGTTGAATTTTTGTGTGATTGACTCAGGTGATAAAGGAAGAAGAGAAACTGGGGACTCAGACTCAAAGAAAAGAATGGAAGACTTGTCAAAAAATTGATCTGCCTGGTTTAGTAACATATTTGTGTAATTTTCAAAAAAATCTTGAGAAGAATATGATAAATTGTGTGAAATGTTAGAAAAATCATTTGCTGATGCATTCATGCTATTGCAGTGATAATCATTGAGGTATGTGGGACGTCTTCTTTCTCTTAAGGGTCTTCTAGGTTGTGATGCTATGTCAGGAAATAGATGCATGTTTGAGTTAGTGTGGTGATGCGGTGATGGATGTAAAGAATCTAAATGAGATGATAGATGCATGGTATCTAACCAACCTTGGAAAAAAGAAGGTTCATCTAGATCTAGAAATGGATCCTCAAATAAAGATGCATGATGCAATTTTGGGACAGTTTGCATTTGTCTATTTTCATCATTGCTTGAAAGTTCCTGTAATGCAAATGGGAAAAAATTTTCATAGAATTGAACATTTCTAGAAATGAAAATGTTTCTACTCTTAACATTGTAAAGAATGTGTCCTTTAACTCCATCTTTGACCCCCAAGTATACACACTTGAGAGCTCTTTCATCTAGTTTTGTTCTATGTGTTGTTAATGTTGATGCATATCCGAGACAGCCAAACACCTTGAGGTATGATATATCAGGTAATTGTTGTTTCAAAATGTAGTAGGGTGACTGGTTTTGCAGTAGAGTACTAGGAATTCTGTTTATTAGATGCACCGAATGTCCTACTGCAAAGTTCCAGAACCTTTTAGGCATGTTTGAGTGAAACATCAATGCTCTTGTAATTTCTAAAATGTGTTGATGTTTCCTCTCTACTATGCTATTTTGTTGAGGAGTCTCAACACAGGTAGTTTGATGTATTATACCCTTAGATGCATAGAAATTTGGCAGCTTAAATTCATTTCCATTATCTGTTTTAACCTTTTTAACTACCATGCCAAACTGAGTTTCAACCATTTTAACATAATTTTTGACCAAATCAGTGGCTTCTCCTTTTGATTTCATAAAATATAGCCATGTAAATCTACTTTTGTCGTCAACCACAGTTAAAAAGTATTTGAAACCAGAAATTGAAACTGTATTTATAGGTCCCCAAATGTCCATATGGACAATGTCAAATTTATTTTCACTCTTTGAAACTCTAGTTGCATATGGTAATCTTTTTTGTTTTGCATAGTGACATGAGTCACAAGGATTATTACAAGCAGAAAAATTCTAAGTCATTGTATTCTTTTTTCATTACAACAATTCTATCATGAGGTATGTGTCCTAATTTGAGGTGCCAGAGCTCAGAGTTATCTAATTGTGCAGGCTGAACAGCTAGTGCAGATGCAGATGAAAGAATAGATGAAGATGCAGATTGTGCAGGCTGAATAGTCAGTGCAGATGTAAATGAAAGAACAGATGAAGATGCAGCTTGAACAGGTATGAGGTTTTCAAAATCATACAAGCATCTTCTCTGTTCAGCTACACCAATTGTCTTCATGGTAATCTTTTCCTGAATTTCACAACCAAATTCATTAAATGTAAGTTTTAATTTTGAATCGGCAGTCAATTTAGACACAGATATTAGATTAAACTTGAATGTTGGAATATAAAACACATGAAACAATTTAAACTGGTCTGAGAATACTATGGTTCCTGCATATTGGGTTATTGTACTGGTACCATCAGGCATATTAATAAGAACAGGTTTTATTTGATATAGACACTGAAAGAATGACTTTGAATAGACAACATGATTTGTAGCACCCGAGTCAATGACCCAGGATTTTGGACTGAAATTAGACATTGACATTATGTAAGAGATACCTTGACTTGACGGAAGTGTGGTGGCAACAATTTGATTTATGCTATGCTTTGGTTGTGCATCTTGCTGATTCAAGAGAGCTAATAATGCTTCCTTTTGCTCTAAAGTAAAGCCAAGCTCAGAATTGCCAAATGCTTCTTGAGATTGATTGCTATTATCATCACTTTCTTCAGCAACCAAATTGTTAATAGAGGCACCACCATTCTTGAAATGAGGAGGGAACCCATGCTTTTTATAGCATGTGTCTATTAGATGGCCATTTTTGCCACAATGACTACACTGTTTTGAACCTCTTCCAGTCTTGTGATAATTGCCATGGCCTCCCCTACCTCCTTTGCCTCTACCCCTTCCTCTAATAATTCCACCATCAGTTCTTGCATTGGTTATCAATGCCTTCCCTTCAACTATTTCATTCATGTTAAACTACCTCTCTTGCTGAAGCAAATCAGAAAAAACTGCGTCTACTTTGGGCAATGGTTTCATCAGCATGATTTGAGATCGTACAGTAGAATATTGATCATTCAATCCACGCAAGAGTCTTACAACACTTGAGTCTTCCTTATAACCTCTCAATATATTCAATTCACAGGTGCAGTTTTCAGAACATCTTGAACAGATCGGAATCGGGCGCAAATTATCTAATTCTTCCCAAATCTCTTTCAATTTTGTATAGTAAGCAGTAATTGTTAACTCTCCTTGTCTTGTAGCAAATAGATCTTCCTCTAGTTCTGCAATTCTATATATGTCTCCGTGACAGTACCTATGCTTTAATTCTTTCAACAATTCCTCAGCAGAATTTATCCACACTACACTCTTAGCTATCTCAGGGCTTAAAGATTGATTAATCAAAGAAACTACATATGTGTTAGACCGTTCCCATGCTTCAAACAACGCAGTTCCTCTTTCAGGTTTTTTAATTGATCCATTTACAAATCCTAGTTTATTCTTTGATGTAAGTGTTCTCCACATAGCTTTCTCCCAAATTTGATAATTGTTTCCTACTAAAAGAGTCGAAAGTAAAGAAGAACCTGAATTTTCTCCGGGATGCAGAAAATAGGGACTCGCTGGATCCAATGCAGGATTTGATTGCGTTCTTGTTGCATTCGATTGCATAAGATTGATCTGGTTAACCAAACTTGCAAGAGCCTGAATGTCTACAGAAGAGAACGGTGGATTGTTATCTGACGCCATTTCTTCAATTTCTTGCTCTGGATTCAATTTTAAAGAAAATTTCAAGAACTGATGGATTTGTGAAATTTTCGCCCTAGAACTCGCTGATCGGATCACTATTTGTCTGGACTAGTTTTGTGCAGAACAAAGTAGCTCTCATCAATCTCTATTGTGTGAGTTCAAAGGAGAAGGAAGAAGAAGAAGAAACAAAGAAGATGAAGAAACGGAGAAGAAGATGAAATTGAAGAAGAAAGAAAGAAGGAGAAGAAGATGAAATTGAATTTGCAAGAAGAAGGAATTGAAACTACATGCAGGTTAATTGAAGACGAGATGAAGTTGCATTCAAGTTTCTTTCGAAGTTTCTCAACCCTTCTATCCACGCTCACCGCACCATGTTAAAGTGGTGAGTTCTGGAAGGTGAAAGAGAGACTTCACGAAACTCAGAGAAGGGAGAGTGTGTATCTTGTTCACATCTCAATCACCATTCTACTGAAAAATAGAAATGCAAAAACTGAACATACAAAGGAATACTGTTGATATATATAGTCACTAATTACTCTACTGCTAACTAATTTTTCTAAGCCCAGTACACTAGCTAACTAGTAGAAGTGTTAAGTCATGTAACAACTACAAACCAGGAACGATAAGATAACAGTTCTCACTCATAGCCTTTCGAATCCAAACCTCTAAGAAAACTTAATTAGCATTTCGCTGTAAGGAAGGATCAAGATTATTTCCACACCGCCTTAGCTTTGCCATAATATCTAATGCAATGAGCAACTAATTCCGCCCCTTCGTGACACCTGGGACAAATCTCATTAATTGCCAAGCCGCACTTATGACGAAAGCTTTGAGTCGGAAGAGAATCATGGAGACAAGGCCAAATGAGGAATTTGGTCTTTTCTGAAATCTTAGATTTCCACACCCAATCCCAATTCGGATCATCTCTCCATCAAAACTGCTACTTAGCTAGCCAAGAATACCCATCCTGAATGCTATACACCCCGTTAATTGAAAAAAAAAAATTGAGAAGATCTATTCGCGTACATTATAGAGTAACTGCAGAAAGAAAGTTTGTTTAAGAGAGCTAAATACTGAAAGGGTGCAAATTTGACCTAACAACGTCTCTATCTAACTCTATATAAGGAAGGAATTGCATTCTTTACAAATCAGAAAAGAGAACGCCTCTCCTGAGCTGCTTTAGTGTAGATTTAAGAATTTGCAAATATCTCCTTCCAATGATTCAAAATCTCCTTTCATTACTCTTAAGCAAATGTACAAAACTTTTGCACTTTCAACACGCAGAAACAGTGTGGATTCCATACCTGAAATCTACGTAAAAGGAGTACTGTGTAACAAAATTCTTTTCTTTTCTTTTTTTTTTTTACTGTTTACACCGGTATAATAGATTAGTGGCCAAGCACATTTATGATGGACTCTAAAATCAGATCATAGACCCAGAAAATGAGAGCTCGTCCATCGTTGGTGGTATACAACTCTTACAGCATCTTCAATCGAGTCGCTCCATCTACATAAATATTCAAATCAGTGCAAATATACAATATCAAGCACTCAGTAGAGGATTCAAATTTTGGGCAAAAGAAGAAATGCATGGAAATTTAATTGGCTTTTCAATGTAACACCAAAAAGTTCTATTTGTTCAAATCAACATAAGAAAGAGAAATCTGAAAAGCGTTGTTTTTTATTGCGACATCAAAGAACAAAGATATGAGACCTACATGAATTACTATGGAATATGAAAGGAGGAAAACATGTATCATTCAATACCTTCCAAAGACCATCATTGAGATAATGCAGGTTGTCAACCCCAATTCCCTTGTTGATTGCTTTTCTGAAACCATGAAAGTAATTTAACTTCGTGAGTGGAACAATAACCAGGGAAGGCTTGCAACTCCAATTCCCTGATTTTATACCAGACACGTCATAACATCACTTTGTTTCTGCATTGACTTCCTTTTCTAAGTTTTATTCCTTGATCAGAAGCAAAAATGCTGAGACATAGATGCAAGCAATATTGATATTATAAGCAATGAAGGTATAAACATAGTCTTCAGGTGAGCTAGTTCCATTAACACACCATAAACCAAGATCTAGGTTTTTCTTTCACGTCAACTTTTTTTTCCTGAATCATTTATGGCAGAGTATTGACAACTAGAAATTCTAACAGATACCATGCTTATCAATTAAGTGGTGATTCATTCAGTCCATTCTTCACTAGTTAACATGCTAATGGTGTTTTCACCAACTTACATGAAGACATTATTAGCTAAATACGAACAGGCTGAATACATAACTTTATATTAACTTAAAAGAAGGAACCTCTGGCAGAGTTTGAATAGTTGGGCCAAAAGAATAATTTATTTCACTCAGCATGTCCCATGTAATAAGAGATAAGGCAAGCTTCTTACATGTCTTTTGCTGACATTTTTGTAAAGCCAATAGCAAGAGCATGCTGTTTCCCTTCAGCCATGACAGCCTGAGACCAGATAAATGCATGATATGCCAAAAGTTAGTATAAATACACCACGACCAAATGCAAACTTTGTGTATAACAACTAGTTAAGAAAAAGATGTCAGTACCACAGGACTTTCAGCCTCCACTTCCTCATCCAAAGCACCACCAGGAGACGTAAGGCCAGGGCACATTATGTTTGCACCCGACAACACAAATCTTATTGCACCACGGTCAACTTGTAGTTTCTTCATTATATTTGGATCTGTAAAACCAAAAGCAATAATACAATTCATATGAAATATAAGAGATGAACACTTGCAAAACTTTATACCAATTCAGAATTTCCGTTCATTACTCCTCTAACATTATATGCATAGAAGAAGCCAATAAACCATGTTATTGAATGTTTTCCTTTATTCTGCTGCTGTAATAGAAATCAATCCCAACCACCAAACTTCCGCTGCCATGCTTAAGAAACGGATGCAAAGTTAAATCCGACTAATGTCTAATCACCATTTTTATTTGAGCTCTGTACCAATTTCTATACAAAGTTAAATCTATGTCACACAATCATGGGTAAGCTTCATAACTGTTTTGATTGGATACACATGCAATAAAGAACCATGGAAGATAACCAGTCAAATCACTCACTGGAATGCAATGAAAATTATTCATCAACTTGCACATTTATTCAAGAAGAAAGAGTATAGACAAGTTAAAATTAGAGGAAACACATATACGAACTTACATTGATGGAGAAGTCGCAATGTGGGCATGTATGGTCCATCCCGGACACTGAAAAACAAAGGCACATTGTTCACTAGCACCAGATTCAGATGGTTCTGACTAGAGCAGGAGCAAGAAAAATCAAGCAGTTAGCACTTAACAACCATAAAATTTGTGAAACAACGAAACGCACAATCAAAAATAAATAAATAACAAACCATTTAGCAACTATAAGAGGGGACTTCTTAGGAAGTATATCATCCAATACTGGTTCCAAACCAGGATACTACAAAGGCGTAACTGAAGTCAGTGCCATAAATAACATAAGAGTGCAACGAGAAGATAAATTCATACTTTGTTGGATTTGTTATGTCAAGGTTAAAATTTACAACAAAAAGCCAAGCCCAAAAAAGGAATTTCACCTCCTCTGCGATACTTTGTCGAATTTTTCGTTGAACAGAGGCCTTCACTTGATTCTGAGCAGACACATCCTCAAACGAAAATCTGAAAATGAACTCACAAAAAAGGGGTCCTTATTATTTTCTTTTTAAAGCAGTTAAATCTGAATGTATATAGGCAGAGACACATAACAGCTTGAATTCAGGGAACGAAAAAGTGAGAATCTGATTCAGAGGGTTTCGTGTGGTTCCGATTAAGACACCATGCAATTATTATTAACAAAACCCGAACAAATAATAGGAAAGGAAATTAGAAATTGAAAACCGAAATTAAAAAGAAAAAAAAAAAAGAAGGAAGAGGAGGAACGGCATGAGAATCTAGATAGTAATATTGAGTAGATATCCGTGTAGGTAAGCATGTGTTTGGAGCGTACTTTTTGAACATCTTTGTTGAGGTTTTCAAGTGTGATGTGAAGAATGAAGCGAGTTTGATCGATGAGAATGCCACTCAGAAAGCTACACACTGACCACTGCAGACACTCAGGAAGAAGAGATGCAAACGCAACTCAATTGTCGATGGGCCTAACCCTACTTTCTACTCATATTTTGGGCCTCATCTGGCTCAAAAAAAAAAATGGATGCCTATTTTTTAAGATATTACATTACATATTTACAACCATTCAAGTCTTTCCATAATTTTCATTCATGCATAAAGAGTATAGTATTACATGGGATGAAATGTTGCATAAATATTCAAGTATGAAAACAATAGGGTTAGTAGTTAAATTCATCCTGAATGATCACCTATTTTTTAGATTAGTTCTCAAATAATTTTTTTAATTATATTAGTCAGATAAAATGTAAATTAAATTGATCATTCCGTTAGTTAGTTGATGATGTGTCACGTTAAGTGACACGTGGCATGATGATAAATCACATTATACGTCATTATCTAATTAACGGAAAGACCAATTTGACTTACGTTTTATCTTTTAAGGACTAATATAACTAAAAAATGATTTGAGGACTAATTTAAAGAATAAATAATCTTTCAAGACGAATTTAACTATTAACTCGAAAACAATATGAATGATTAAGAATGGTTCCTAAAAATAAGAAGATTGTTTATCAAGTAGACCTAATTGAGCAAGGCCTTTAGCTGCAAGACTTTTCAAACGGCTGTCTTTGCTCTGAGTTATGTCCACCAAGGGCATTGTGGCCATAGCCTTATACTTATTTCTCACTTCATCAAGTTGAAAGATTTGGCCTAATGCTGTTAGAGTTTTTTCCTGCAACCTTGAAGCTGGAACACTCAAGAGCTTTATCATTGGTGCAACAGCGTTTGCATCCACCAGCACCTTACTTCCACTATAATGTGTTTGGCCGTCAAGCAAAGTCATTAGAGCATCTAAAGATGCTTCGCATGTTCCAACGTCTTGTTCCGAGAGCATCCGCACAAGGGGTTCCAAGGCCTTCCCTTGTAACATGCAGAATGAAGACTCTATCGTACATGTACCTAAATGTGCTGGGCACCCTGTTTCCTGTGCTGTGAAGCACCGTTTCAAAACGCTCGCCTTCTTTATCGGCTTGCTCAAGCAGTATGAGCTTTCAGAAAGCTGCTTCATCGAAATAGCTGCCTTCTGTTTTGAAAGAGGTGTTCCAGAAGCCAGCAATTGCACCAACACCGGGATCATGCCTGCTTCAGCTACTCTCTTCTGCCACTCCGGATTTGCCGACACAGTAAATCGACCAAGGGCTTCGACAGAATTCTCTGTCACTTGCTTTCTGTGTGAGGCATGTTTATGCTGATCTTTAAGGCATGCCGAAATAGTTTGAAGTGCCCCAGAATCCAGAAGCCACTCGGTTATGTGTGTCTCCTGTGGTAGTCTAGAGATGATGCCGATAGCAGCAACCATCTCTTCAGCGTCATCAGAAGCTTGGATGATGTTCATCAAAACCTTAATGAACCTTTCAGTTATGTGTGATGAGATATTCCTGTGGTCACCATCTTCTGTCAAGCAATAACAAAGCTTCAAGGCATTCACCCGAACTGCGTGGGTGTTAAGCTCTACCAAGTGGACCAATACTTTAGCAGCCGAGATCTGCGTTGATTGGAACAATGCAACTTGTTATTAAACAATTAATGAATGAAAATTGTTTGACATATAAAAGTAGAGACCTGTCTCAACCACATTCTGATGGTGAAGCCGGAGAGAGACTGGCATAGTGCCTGAAAGGCTTTGAGAATCATGTTTTGTACATCAAGTTCTGTCAAAGAAACCAGAGAGAAGAATTTATATACTTGTTCCTCCGAATCAAGCAACAATACACGTTCCTCTTCAGCTTGTTGGTGGGTGGTTGATATGGCAAGATGCATTATTGTTGCAACGATCAGTTCCTGCAGAGCAGGTGACTGTAAACTGTGAGAGTATAGCAACTCTAATAGCGGTCGAGTAACACCTTGCTTAATCATCAGCATGCCATTCTCCAGCAAGCTTGACAGCTTAAGTAAACACTTTACAACCACTTTCTTGATTTCCACATCATTTTCCAAGAGCAGTCCAAGAAGAGGTCTCACTGCCCCATCTTTAACTAAGGACAATTTATTCTGCTCAGTCAATTCAATTTCGGACACGGTTTCGGCCATGAGTATTTTCACATTCTTTGCTCCTACAAGTGACGGAGATTAGGAAAGCAAGACAAACAATAAACATAACAGAAATTCATGGAATACCTGTGGAAAGGTTCAGTAGCAAAGGCTTAAGATAATTTGCCTTTGCCATCTCTATAACATTTTGGTCAAGGAAAGACAGGTTCTCCAGAAGCTCATGTGCAATTTTGGCTGCTTCAACGTCATCACTATTTAACATTGTCACTATTAGAAGTATGCCTCCTTGAACGTTTCCTATGAGTTGAAGCAAGATGTTAGTTTTGGATAACTCCAAAAGCAACTTCAATGCTAGTTTGCTTTCCTCAATTTGACGCGCAAGTGAGTGAACAATCGATCGAAGTGCACCATCCACTTTTGCAATGCCTTGCTGCCATAAACAAGTGTTTGTTAGTTACTAGTTAGTCTCTTATACGCAAAACTCAAGATTGTGCTCTTTAGAGTTAACACTTAACACACCTTGTTGTCTGTGTCATCCTTTGCAAGCAAAGACAGTATGAGCAGAACACGCTTCCTTATTTCACGGTTTCTAGAACCAAGAAGTCCAATAAGAAGAGCTATGAAATTCTCCATTTTCAACCACTCTAGGTGTATCTGTCTCTCTAAGCATAGATCCTGCAGCTTGTCTAAGGATTCAAGCACTTGCTCTTGTTCATTTGTTTCAAGCAGGGACTTGATGGTAGAAATGGTGATGATTGTATTCCTGTCCTTCCACTCTTGAATAGAGTGGCGAAGAGTCTTATTGGGCCTTAAGATTCGAGTGTCGAGGGGCAACATGGTCAATGGACAGAGAGTGTTCCCTTGGGAGAACCACCTTTGTATTGCACTTCTCTCGAATGTCTTGCGAGAAGAAGTTTCAACAGGGTCCAGCATAATATCTCCAGAGATTGGACAGTAAAATGAATGCAGAGGCTCTAAAGGGGTCCTGCCTAAAGAATTTCGCTTTTCAAAGTACCTAATTTCTTTCTCTTGCACTGAGGTTATCAAATCAGCCCTTTCAAGCACTGCAATAAGCTTCTCCATGCGAAGAGCTTCTGCCACATCTTTCCTGGACCGTGCACTTTCCATTTCGCGTTTCAACTCTTGGAATTCTCTCTTCAACGCATCACTCTCCTTCGGGACACCCATGGCATCTGCAATACAACACAACAACTCATTCGCATACGTTCCATCCAAATTCCTCTCTTGTATCGCACCCTCAACTTTTTCCAAAACTTGTTCGTCTTCATCTTCATACTCCACATCTAACATCTCGCTTATATCTTTGCTTGCAAGAGGAATCAGCCTCAGGGCTCGCCTTATTTCTTCTCCGCAGCATTTCAAACGTGCAACCATCCTTCTCGAATTCATCAAAACATAAATCTTACTTCTACCGTGCCCCTCAAAAACCAGCTGCTTAGCAACCGTAATAGCTTGGTTGAGAACATCCAAGGCATCTTTCAAGCTCTCAGGATTCTCTATATCCTCTATTGGTAAAGACTTCAAAATAGAAGAGATCTTCTCCAACTGATTCGAGAACTTGTTGAAATTTTCCTTCTGAATCACAACCTCGTTCGTTAATTTGACAGTATCAAATATATTTAAGACCACCTGGGAAAGTAATTCAGCCGCTATTGCATCACTCATTTTACTTCGGATAATGATAAACTTCAGTTTTTATAAAAATTCAAAACTCGTTTTCTTCCAATCAATCTAGCATGAAGAGATGTAGAAACCTGACAAAAATGTGAATACTTGATTAATTCTTTATATCTGCAATTCTGTACCTCAGACACTGAACTTCACATGAAGTTGATAGCTGAAAGCCGTTAGATAAAAATTTAGTAAAATCAGTTGAATCATCTAACGACTTTCAATTATCAACTTCTGCAGCTTAGTTTCCACCACCTCAAACACTATACATAGGTTTTCATCCGATCAAAAGATTAAGATATAAAGTTGAAGTTCAATTATGACATATCTTCATTGACACAAATGAACGGAAAATCAAATAATTCACTTCCAATTCCCATATGTAGTGCTTAGAATGAAGCTTGGATTCTCAGAAATTGTAAGGTAAGGAACATTAGTTTAAAAAATAAATAAATACACAGACACACACAAATGCACACCAAAAAGGTCATTCCCTAACCCTGTGGCACTGAAAACAAAATCAAAGATTGAAGACAATTGGAATATAGATACTATAATATATCCTCAGCCATCAAATCCAGCAACTTTAATATATGATTATGCTACATGCTACAAAGTATAGCTTCAGAAACCAGAGAGATGCAGGAACATACCTGTGTCTTCCCAGAACTTTCTCGGAAAATGGTAAGCTGACAAAATCTCCCAGAAAACAAAAGAGAGATTAAAGAAAAATGAAATTGTGATAGAAAAATCATCTGTCCGTACTTAGACCGAGAAGTTAGGGGAAAAAATTGAAGACAGTTGATTATGGAGAAAAGTAAGCCTTGAATTGAAGAAACCATTCTCTCCATGACTGTTGACTCAGTCGGTTTCGTTGACTCAGACTCCTTAGTCGTTACTTCCAAGTTGCAACGACCAAAACTAATTACTTTTCTAATTAATATTACAATTTAATTTTGATAAATGACAAATAAAATAGTTTTACACATTACTATATTAAAATAAAAAACCCTATTTTTTAGGTCTATCAAGTTAATGTTTTTTTAGACGTCGAAGTCCAAGGCTGCAGTGTGGAACACGTAAAAGTGGCGCCAAATGCAATAACGGTGATTGTGAAACCCAAAATCCCCTCCATTTTCTAATACAATCATTTAAATAAAAATAGCTAAAACATCTTCTTTTTTAATATTTTTTAATAATTAAAATTTAAACATATAATTAATTAAACTGTATTATATTTATTAAAATTAGACTATATAAATTAATTTAATTAAAAAAATAATAAGTTAAATTTTAAACTAGTCTAAATTAATATTATTTTTTATAAAAGATAATTATAATATTTTTATTATAGAAAATGATTAAAATACACTTATTATATATATATATATATATATATATGGTGAATTCTATCCAAGTCCCTCTAAAATAATATATATATGGTGAATTCTATCCAAACTCCTCTAAAATAACATGTTGATGTGTTATTATCTTAATCATGGTTAGATTATTTTATAATTACTATTTGAGATGGGTAATGGTATAATTATCAAAAACTCCATTCCCGTTGAAGCACCTTCCAACTCCTCCATTCTTTCTTCATCACGTAGCTTCAAATCCTTCCAAGCATGTCGTCACGTTTGTGACAAGAAGCGACAGTCTCTATTACGCAATTTCTTCTCTTTTTTCAGTGCTCTATTACGCAATTTCTTTTCTTTCTTCAGTGCATCATCCTTAACGACGTCCTTGAATTTTCTTTTTCCGTAACTTTGCCGTCCTTCCCAATATGGCCAGCGCGAACGTCATCTCCTGGTCCTCTCACTCAATCCCTCTTTTTGTCGTAGAATGGTTAGTTTGGTTATTAAATTTTGTCATTAAAAAATATATCTTTATTTAATTACATGATAGAATATATATTCATATGTAAAATATAATATAATAAAATAAATCTATTTAGAGTATTTAAAAATATAATTAAAATCAGGAATATACAAATATAATAATAAAATTTGTACTCTAAACAAGTAAACATTTCTTTTATCATACATGAATTATTTAAAAAAAATAAACTGTTAAAATTAATAACACAAGTTTAAAATGATAAAATTCGACTTTCTTACAAATATTTTTTTATAGTATTTTATTCTTTTAATTTTTAATATATTAGTACTTTATTATTTAATTAATGATTAAACAAATTATTTTCATGAGAAATCATTTTTTGTATTATCTTAAAGAAGAGACGAATATAACAATTTAAAAAATAATGTAAAAATGACATTTTAAATAAAAAATAGTTAATATTAAAAATTTTAAATACAAAAGTAAATTGTATAGATATTTAAGATATAAATATGAAATACATGTCTAAAATAAATAAAACAGATAAAAATAATTTTCTATTTCTAGTGAGTATGTCTAAAATAAATAAAACAGACAAAAATAATTCATTATTTCTCATAAGTACTCCTATTTTATCTGTTTTATTTATTTTAGGCATGTATTTTTTCTCTATCTCTTAAATATTTATATAATTTATTTTTGTATTTAAAAATTTTAATATTAAATATTTTTTATTTAAAATATTATTTTTAGGTTTTTTTAAACTGTTGTATTGGTCTCTTCTTTAAGATAATACAAAAAATAAATTTTCATAAAAATATTTTTTTAATTATTAATTAAATAATAAAATATTAATAAATTGAAAATTAAAAGAATAAAAATACTATAAAAAGAATACGGTAAAAAATTGGATTTTATCATTTTAAATTTGTATTATTAATTTTAATAATATATTTTTTTTAAATAATTTATATATGATAAACAAATATGTTTATTTGTTTAGAATAAAAATTTATTATTATATTTATATGTTCATAATTTTAATTATACTTTTAAGTATTCTAAATAGATTTATTTTATTATATTATATTTTACCTATCAATATATATTTCATCATGTAATTAAATAAAAATATATTTTTTAATGAAAAAATTTAATAACTAAACTAACCATTAATTATGTTAGTAAGAAGTGATCCACGGCAGAAAGAAAGAAGGATAGAGTGAAGACGACTGGAGATAGCGAGGACGGGGAAGAACAGGCAATGGAAATTCAACAACGTCGTTAAGGAATGATTCATTGAAGAAGTAGATTGCGTGAGAAGGCAGTAGATCGCAACGACGTCGGCGCTGCTTCTTGTCGCGACGATGCTTGGAAGGACCGAAGTTACATGATGAAAAAATAATGGAGAAGTGAAAATATGCTTCAATTAATGGGAGTAAAGTTTTAATATTTTAAAAAATTATATCATTACTCATCTCAAATCATAAATTACAAAATAATCTAACTATGGTTAAGATACTAACCAATTAAAGTGTAACACATCATGAAGGGTAACTTACATGTTGTTTTAGAGGATTGGGTAGAATTCACCTATATATATATATATATATATATATAATAGAAGTATTTTAATTATTTTCTATAACAAGAGTATTGTAATAATTTTTTTATAAAAAATAATATTAATTTAGACTAATTCAAAATTTGTTTTACTATTTTTTCAATCAAATTAATTTATTTGACCTAATTTTAATAAAAATAACATAATTTAATCAATTATACATGTTAAATTTTAACTACTAAAAAATATTAAAAAAAAAGTATGTTTGGTCTTTTTTTTAATTACTACCTAGAATCATGTGTTATCATGCATGCATTAATTTGGCGTTTAATGTTGTCCTCTTTCCTAAAAAGGAAATGGAAACAACTTTTTTTTCACAAACAACAATTTTATGAACTTTCCAATTAAAACAATAAGAACAATTTTATGAGAACTAGAATATTATACCATGTTATCTAGGAACACCATGGAATAGTCAGTTGAAAATAAAGTTGATTCATATATATTCTTTTTTTGGAAAAAAAATATGCGTACTATTTTTTATATACTTTTTTATGATATGAAACATATATTTTTATTTTTCTTATTTCCTATCAATTATTTTTAATATAAAAAGATTATGAAAAATACGAACACAAAAATAATAAATATAATATTTCTAAAAAATACAAACCGTTTTCTTTTTCCTATTTTTATGGTGAATTAGTGTATATTTTTGTGTCGAAGTAATATATAAAATTATATAAATTTTTTTATTAAAATTTAAATAAAAAATATCCATAATAATTATTATTATAAATATTTTACAACTTGAAAATATTAAAAATAATTAATATTTACTTTAATCAATTTGGATTGATTGAATAGTCATTTCATTTGTCCGCTTAAGCAAGTATTTGGAGTTTGAATCTCGCTTTATGTGTATAATAATCCATTAGTTAGCAACAGATTCTTAATAAATAGAGCATCAATATGTGGTAGATTAGTTCTCGACTTGCTGAGTTAAGAAATCCGTAGAAAAAAAAATTATTTGTCTTTAAAATAGATTAATTTCTTATTAATAGCAATACTTATAGACTTTTGTCTTTGTTAAAATTTACTTAAAATAATTTTATTTGTTGATATCATATTTATTTTTGAAGTCAAAATAATATGATCAATATTGTTACTTGTTAAAACTTCAAATTTTATGAAATAATTTTTAAATTTTTAAATTCATAAACTTATATTATTATAAAAGTTATTAAATCGATTAATATTTTTTTAGTAACATAGTATATTGAAACATTATCATTAAATATTAATTAATATGAAGAGAAATTAATAATAATTTTTATTATTTAATATATAATTTATTCTATTAAAAAATAAATTAATATTTTTTAAACTTATAAATATATTTTCTTCTAATTTCTTACACTATTTTATTTAAAGATGGATCTTTAGCCACGGCCATGTAAGCCTTTTTCTTTTTTCTCAATATCTATCTGGTAGTTTGGTGAGTCCATTAGATTCATTTTAATGTCCTTCTATTCTAAAAGTAGGTGACAATGGGATGAATGTAAATCTTTAATTTTATTCGTATATAGTTTTTTTAAAATTTTATCATATTCTATTTATGGGTCTAAAAAATTTTCTGACTATTTTTTTTAGTATTGTAAATTCTTTAGGATAATGCAGGAATATTATATAAATTTAGTGTAATGCATCAATATAGAATTGAATAAATTTAAAATAAATTGTGAGTGATGATTTAAGTAAGTGACAAAAAATATACAAAATAAGACTACTAATTTCTAGAAAACAATAAAATTTTCTTGTAAAAAAATGAAAGCCACAATTTGCTTGAAATATCTGACAAATGAAATTGGTAATGTCGATTTCTTTTTTCACAATTTGAAATTTTTTTTAATTTGTAAACAGTAATAACGATTTGTACATTTTCTCTATATATAAAGAGTATTTGTAAATGTAATCTCCTGCAAATGTCTATATTTTTACCTATATTGCTTCTACTCTTTTATTACTCTTTTTGTTTCTCTTTTTTGGTTTTCTGTATGTAATTTTCATTTTCTGTAAGTGCCCTTTTTTTTTATGATAAAGGTGGAGTGTTAGAGTATTTTTATTGATCGGTCATGTCATATAGATTCGAGTCGAACATTCAATTGGTTCGATTTGAATTATCCGTCGGATAATTTATATATATTCTATAAAAAAGATGGACAATCAAACCTATTTCTCGATTCAATAAAAGTCCAAAAAAATTAATAGGATCTAAAATAATGATAGATATGTAAAAAGGGGTCCGGTTACGTCTATTCCTAATCCTAAATGGGGAACGGAACTACGCAGAATCTTCTACTCTTCTATCCGTCTACTTGTTTCTCTTTTCTTGGTTATCTGTGTGTGATTATTTATTTCTTTTGTTATTCATCTCAGTTGAATATTTTTTATTATAATATTTAAATTATTTGTTTTATTTATTAAAAAATAATTTTAATTTTTTAATTAAAAAATGAATAGTAATATTAATTTAAAAATTTATTATAATGGTCAAATTTTATCAGAAATACCTGAATGTGTGATATTTATATGTAATAATTCATGTACATGTATTTTTTTTATAGTTTTTTTTGAAAAGTTTAAGAGTTATATTTGTCAAAATATAGATCTTTATATACCAAAAAGAGTAACAAGTATTTTTATATAGACGACCTATATTAGTATTCGATGGGTTCAGTGGATTCGTCCAATTTCAAGTGATGTGCATCATGAATGACACAAGTTTACAAGAAATGTTCTCAACCTAGATAGAAACATATTCGATAAATATTGATAACTCTCGAATAGAGTATTAGAACGGAAAAATCCATTAGATAATGAACTAAAAAAAAGAGCCATTTTTATAGTTATTGTGCCTGCTATTAAAATAAGGTCTGCCTGCTTAGAACTAGATTACGGTACCAGTTCCGCTCCTGTATCTTCCAAAAAGAAAAAAGATATATGAGAATTCTTTCCTAAATCCCAAAGAAAATACTCGAGTTCTCCCAATAACTAAAAAGTGAATCATGCCTGAATCTAACTGGGGTTCGCGAAATTAAATCACAAGTGTCGGTCATTGCTTCCTCACTAAAATCGTTATATCCAAATTCTTCAATAAGTTTCAGCCATTAATCAAAATTATACGGTTCTTGTTTTTTCTTTCACTCTCTAACTTTCTGGAAGTCTCATTCACGATTTCTTTAAAAATATTAATATCGATTTTAATAAAAACTGTTACTCCTCCCATATCTATGCATAACATGTTATAACGCTCATCTCGCTGTATTACGCTCATCCAATAATTATATTTAAAATAAAAAGTCAAATATTAATATAAATAATACTGAAATATAAAAGCATTTAAGAAAAAAAGATTATTAAATTTATAGAGTATTTGATAAACTATTAAAAATAAGAGCAATTTGATATATCTCACGAAATTCTTCCCTCAGTATATTTCTAAATTTATGTATTTTTTTTTCTTAAGCACTTACTATATTTCAAAGTATTCTCTTTGACTATAATGTATAAAAGTCTAACCATTTAAAAAATCACACTACAAACCTTGAAACAATTTCAACTTCAAGAACAAATAAAAATCTAAACCACTATTTTTTTTTTATAATTTGTGGCACTCAATAAATAAGAATCAAAACTCTCTAGCGATATAGATATGAATACAATTAAAGTTTTATAAACCAAACATTGTGTATCTCTTAAATTTGTGTAAAATCAATTTGTAAAAAGTATAAAATAAGATGAATTAATATGATATCTAAGAAATGAGATTGGTTATTGAATATGGCTTCAATTTTTCTATTCATAGGCATCCTAAACCTTGGAGTAGTAAGGTCAATGAAAATTATTTTGTCAAAATTAGTTATTGCGGACTTTCTAATACTTATCCAATTGATTTAGGTTACCTATAAATTGTTTTTTAGTCACTATATGAAATATTTGAATTTTTTCTCTTCCAATTGATTGGTTTAAACTCTCAATCGATTGTTCTAAATTTTGCTGTTAGACGATCGATCGATTTAATGAACCTACCAACCGATTAGTAGGTTTCCAAAATCACAAATTTGATTCTGTTTTCAAACCAATTCATTATTAAGAAATCGATTTTTCCAATCGATTGTACATTTACCCAATCAATTCGTTTTAATTACCAATAGATTTGGGTAACTTGTCTTAGCATGTTCGGGTTTTATATAACATTTCAATAAGACTCATGCTTTAAAAATAAGTCCTATATGCTAAAATTGTCATGATTCTTGAATTTGAATTTTTGTTTCCATTGCTATTTTCTTTTTTGTTATTATTACATGTGTTATGCAAATTTTTAGTAAATTTGAATTAGTTCAATATCTAGTAATTTGAGAGTGTAATTTACTCTTCTTTAAGAATTTTAGTTTTAAATTGTGCATTAGAGATTCTTGTTGAATTAGTGATAAAAAAAACATAAAAATAAAAGATAAAAACTATAAAGCTTGGAATGAAAAAAGTACAACAAAGTAAAAGACTAAATTTAAAGAAAACAATAAATCGTTTTTGCCGTGATCAGAGGAATTTAAAATTCGAATACTTTAAAATCAAAGAAAGAACAGAAAAAGACTTTGTAGAGAAATAAATTGTTGGAAAAGAAATTTGCAAGGGAATTAAATGAAAGTAAAGACTATAGAAAAAACTCTACAGAAAAATAAACTCTGAGCAAAATCAAAAAGTCTCTGGAAATGTGATATTGCAAGAGCTTTTTTTAAAAGTGAATCCCAACCCTTATTCCTTTCAAGTTATGTTTATTTATAGCCTTTTTCAACTAATCAAAATTCCTTCACGCGCTCCACATACAAGGAAATCAAACATAATTGTTCTCGCTACAACAATAGCGTGATAACCTTCTTCAACTGTCTTAATTACTTGCCTCCCCGTCACTTCGACCACGGATCCTCATTTTCGATATACATCTTTGATCAACCTATCTTGCTCATCGATGATTTCTTTTAATAACCTTAAGTACCTTCTCGACATAGTCCAAACAAATATCTTCGATTTGTTCATCATCAAATTTGTTATTTATAGTCAACAAATTGCCCTCTTGAATGGACAATTCCTTTCTTAAAGAACGTGTCAATTCAATAAAACTTTTCCTTTTTCTTTTTTATTTAAAACTTTTAAGAGAACAAAATTTAATCTCAAAACATTTAGGATCCCCAATTGACACCAATTTTTGGAAACCACTTTACTTTGGCACATTCATTAAATGCGCCTCCCATCATGCACATTTCTTCATTAATTTCGGGTGTTTCAACTCTCCTCAACTCAAAAACTTCTTCAATTTCAGTTATAAATATCACTTTATCAACTTTTAGAACCTTTTTTCAGAAACTTCTTCCTCACAAAAAATCATTTCAACTTCCAAATTCTGCACCTAAAGACAAGAAAGGTCTTCTTCAACTACCTTTTACTGTTCGTGAGACTTGGATCCATCTTCTTCTTACCAGTGCGGAACTATATTATCTCTAAAGTTCTGCTCCTAGAGTGTAACTTATTCATAGACCTCTCACTGTTCGTTAAACTCACCTCTATTTACCTCTCTTTTCAAGGTATATTTCATATCCTAGCCATATACATTTAAGCTATCAATTATATACATTTATTTCTATAAAAGAATATTTTTATTTTGCTTATCTCACCGCTGTTTGTTTTTTTTAGAATTGCCATGGTTATTATCAGCAATCCTTCTCTCTCCACAAAAGGAAAATAAATCATAGAGAAAACTCCATGCATGAATTTTCTGATTATAACTCGGGACAATGACGTTATTATTAAAGATCCTAATGAGTGTTGATGCTATGAATGCGTAAAAAAAACCTTTTCTCTTTTACTTTTGAAGATCAAATGCACTATTTCCTAAACCCCTTACTTCCTCCCTCTGAAAGCGACCAAGTCCTCCCTTTTTTTTCTTCTCTCCCCGGTCAAAAGTTGTTAATAAAAAAGGACATGTACATGGCTTCCTTCGATGACCACACAAAATCATTTTAAAACAACCTTAAGACATCTTCAGAGAGTGTGAACTACAAATATTGGTTTAAAAGGATTGAATTAGAAAAGAAAGACTTTTGGGCAATGCGTGGCATATATGACTTGCTTCGATTATTCCAATTCCAACTTACCACTCACCATTGGATGATCAGAGCTACCTTGTATTTCTGGAGTCAATCGACTAATAACTTTCATTTGCTGTGTGGGATGGTTGGTCCTACTCTTTTCGATGTAGTGGCTATTACGGGGTTAAATCTTTTTGGGATTGACATTTTGCTAAACATGAAACCAAAGAAGAAATATACGATCAATTAGGAGAGTTCTTATGGTGAGTTCATAAAAAACAACATAGGTCAAGGTAAATATCCCGTTTCTGATGATGAGCATTAGCCTTCTTATGTTTTTGGTTAAATGTTGTGGTTTTCTGTTCTCGAAGTGTCACTATGCAAAAACTTTATCAACCTCTTGTTGCCCTGATCCATGAGAGTGAATCACCTTTATGCCTCTCCAAACTCTTTCTTGGTAACTTGTACGACAAACTTGGCCAAACGGTAACAAGCCTTGAGAATCGAACTCCTTTCAGTGCAGGCGAGCCGCTCTGGCTTCTTCAACTATGGCTAAATGCGGTTTGAGAAATTCATGGAAATCGATGGTATTCCAATTTCATATAAACAAAACATCGAAGGCATTTGCCTTGCATCTTTGAAACCAACCTTTCCTGGTCCTAAAATCAACGATCTATTTTGGGTTGTCTTCACCAAATTCTATCATACAAAAACCTTTTAGAACGGAGAACTTCTTAACTTTACCCTTTTGTCGACCGCAAGTGTGGCCCCACTTAGTTTTGAGTGCCAAGAATTTCAAAAGACAATAATGAGAAGGTGCGACATTTGAATGACAAAAACTAGGGCAATTATACATTTATACTATCATCCAAATTTTTATTATTGGGATTCTTATGTACAAGAAAGACCAATATCGAGTCACCTTACATGCTCTCCATTTTTGGCTTGACAAATGGAATTTTCTCAAGCCTTGCCAGCACCATTTGGTTTAAAATTATCAAGTCAACTAGGCCAAAAAATCTACAAATTCATATCACTTATAACTCAGGAATTGAAACACAACAAAGGTCATCAATCTGAATACGAAGCAATCGACTTTGTCCCTAGTCGATATGTGACTGAATCCTTTCTTGTTTGGTGGCAAAAATACTATTCTCAATACAATCACACCGTTGAAGAAATTCTTGAAGGTATGTTAAGGGTTTGCCCAAGCATGGGTGAAAAACCTGTCACCATTGCTATCTTGAAAAGGAAAGCAGAATCCTCAAAAGCTCCAAGAAAAAAATTAAAAGCCTAAAAAACTTATTCTGCAGCATCGAATCTGGCAGAGGTATCCAAACAAATAATCTCTATTAATTTCTACTTATTTTTCCAATTGAGATTATCTAAGAAGTTTATTGTTATTATTTTTTTTGGGCTAAACATCAGTACACCAATAAGTCTGTTGAATTCCCTTTAAAAAATTCAAGTACCAAAACTTCTCTATCGAACACTGAAAGTTTCGAGGCTGGTCTTGAAGATATCTCTTTGGGTTCTTTCAACTTAGTGAATTCTGAAGCCACTAAGGTATTTACGCTTTCTTTTATATATATATATATATAGTGCAACCCCTTTATCGAAAGATTTGTATGCAGAAAATGACTCCTCATCCAAGAAGAATCAATGTTAGCCCTACCATTGATCAATCATCCTTCACATCATCTAATACCAAATCAACTCCGCCAATCAATGTTGAGCCAGAAAAAACAACTGATGAACCTCACTTATTGCAAAAGGATAAAGTTGTTGATCTACTACCAACCATCAATAACACTATTGTGAATGTTCCTATTGACGAGATCGAACCCACACCTTTTACACAAGATCCTATTTCTCATTTGCTCCAAAATGGAGTTACAAAATTTAGTAACCAGAGAGAAGAAATCATCGATCTTAGTCAGGGTGATGATATTGTAAGCGAGCTTCTTGGAGTTATCTCAAAAATCTCAAAGGGTAAGAAAACTGGGTTATCAAGCTCTGAGAACAAGTCAATTCACCTGGACCAGAATCTATAAGTTCTCAATCCTCTTGAAGGCGAGCACACTCAACATCCAACAAAGGTTCCCATCGATCCTAGGGTGTTCGATCTTCTTCAAAAATTAAAACTCCTGTTTGTTAATCCTGTCGAGGCAGATGATCTCAATGCTACTCTTAACAAATTTTGAGTTCTAATACTTTCACTCAAGATTCCCCTGATCATGTCAAACCACTTGTGTCTTTCATCTGTCATGCCAAAAAAATTTTCTCATGTCAGGACAAACTTGAACTTCATCGAAAAAGAATAATAAAAAAAATCAAAGATCGAAGTGTCAAGATTGAAGTTTCTTTAGCTGATAAAAAATGAATAGCATCATATTACAAAACTCATATGAATGAGGCCCTTACTGAGTTGAATCAACTAATTAGTAGGAAAAATGAGCTTAAGAAAGAACTTGTTGAAATTAGACAAAACAAAGCTCTTCTTCAAAGGCCACTTGGCAAGCTCGGAAGTATAAAGCAATTGCTCGACAAGGAAGTCTCTACTTTATCAAAAGAAAAGGATGAACTGAATAATCAAACCCTCCAACATCAGACTGCAGAGAATGAGCAACTTCAAAAGCTTCAATTACTCATGCAAGATCGTGAAAAGATCAAAGAGTAGCTGGACCAACTTTTATAACCCCATGAAGACGGAAGGCTTGGGTTGCCACATTTCTTTATAACTGAAATTCGTTTCAAATACATTATTTTGAGTTTGCACTTAGTTTTAATTATCTTTATGACATCGATAATGTTTTAAATACTTTTTATTTATTGATTTTATCTTGATTCCAGTATCGATATGTTTAATTCGATATATATTCTCTGAATACAAATTGATCACTTGAAAAGAATCCTCCCAATTAGGGAACCATTTCCCGTAAATTCTAGATTTTTTTTATCAATTGGCGAAATAACTTTTAAAACTAACTCGCCATTGTCAAAAACCTTTTTCTCAACTCATAAATTATATATACGAGCTATACTCTCCTTTTGGCGAATAAGATCGAGTGCTAAAATGCGTTCATTGTCTAAGCTATTCAATTCAGCAAACATTGCATTCCAATAATCTTCAACTGGAAACTCATCTTATCTCATTACTCTTATGGTATTAAGTTTAATTTCCAAAGATAAAATTGCATCATGGCCATAAACTAATTTATAAGGAGACGTGTTCGTCGATCCTCTTAATAAATTTCGATAAGCCCATAACACTTGCCTTAAAGTCTCATGCCATATTGTGGTCTTTGACCAATTTATTTCTTAATCAAATTGATTAAAATTTTATTTGTAGCTTTAACTTGGCCATTTACTTGCGCATAATATGGGGTCGAAGTCACTATAGTTATATTTCTTGATATTGCAAAATTTTTAATACGATTGCCAGTAAACATGGTACCCTGATCAGTGCTGAAAGTTTGAGAAATTCCAAATCGATGAATTATATGTTCTTCTATAAAATTGATAATTTTATTCTGACCAACCTCTATTAAAGGAATAACTTTGACCTATTTTGTAAAATAATCGATAGCCACCAAAATATATTTGTGATTTTTAGATGATGAAGGATGAACAATTCCAATCAAATCCAAAGCCTATCCTCTAAATGATCAAGATTTTATAATTGAATGCAACTCAGAAGCAGAAATTTGTGGATTACTTCATGTTTCTGACACTCTAGACATACTTTTGCATATTCGATACAATCTTTGATCATAGACGGCCAATACACTCGATCACGTTGAATTACCCATTTCATTCTTTTACCAGCTTGATGAGCACCACATATACCCTCATGGAATTCACCAAGAGCAATAACTATTTCAGATTGACTTAAATAACTCATGAGCCTTCCTTCAATGCCTTTTTTATACAATTCATCGCCTATCATTACAAAATTTATTGCCTTTAATTTAATCTTTCGATCAGCCTGAACATTAGAATTTTTCAGATATTTTGCAATTAGTTTTCTTCAATCATCATCATCCCACTCATTTATGACCAAAACCTACCTTTCTTCGATAGGCACAAGAATTTGTTGGACTTTTGCTAATTTTTCTAAGGTCTAAGGAAGAACCTTGTATTTTGATGCAATTTGAGCCAACTCATTAGCAATTTTATTTCAAATTCTTGGAATATGAACCAATGATACTTTTCGGAATGACATTACTAACTCCAATGCTATTGATAAATACTTTTGCAACTTGTCATTATTACACTTAAATTCTTTCGATAACTGTTTTAAAATCAATTAAGAATCCCCTAAAATTTAGACATCTAATACCTCCTTGTCAATCAAAATTTCTAATCCCAAAATCAAAGTTTCATATTCAGCTATATTGTTCGAGCATGTGTATTTTAATTTGAACAAAAATTTCAATGGGATACCTTCTAGAGATACAATCAAAATGCCAACACCAACACTATCCTTATGTTTCGATCCATTAAAGTATAACTTCCAAAGTTTGGAATTGACCTCAATAATATTTGCCCAATAGTCATTGAGATTATTTGGTCAATCAACTAGAAAATCTGCAATGACCTGACCTTTAATTGGCCGGGACATATTGCAAATTACACTCTGTTAAGGTGAGCATCCATTTGCCTAGTCAACCTCTTAACACTGGATAAGATAACATATATTTTATCAAATCCATCTGAGCAATTTCCTTTGTAGTTTTTGCAACCATATAGCATTTCAGCTTTGTACAAGCATAATATTAAGACAGACACAATTTCTCAATAGGAGAATATCTTATCTCGATATCAGATAATACACGACTTAAATAATAAATTGCTCTTTCTTGTCCTTCCTCATCATCTTGAGCCAACATACACCCAATTGTATTTGTCGAGGTTGCAATATATAATTTTAAAGTCTCAAAAGGGCGCATTATTGCCATCATTGGTGCTCTTGACAAATAATCCTTAATTGAATCAAATATTTTTTATGTTCACATGTCCATACATATTCGGACTCATTTTTAAGTTTGACCAAAGTCAAAAAGACGCGTGTTCGACTAGATAAATTAGAAATAAATCGACAAAAAAAATTCTTTCCCAAAAAATGATTGAACCTCTTTTTTCAATTTAGAAGGTAGTAATTCTAGAATTGCTTTTGCTTTGTTTTGATCAATAGAAATTCCTTTCTTTTGTACCACGAACCCTAAAAAAATTTCTGCAAATACTCAAAATGCACATTTTAGAGGATTCATCTTTAAACCCTTCAGTCGCATCGTTTTGAATGCTTGACATAAGTAATTGAGATGTTGATCCATCGAATTTGACTTTACCATCACATCATCGATATACACCTCTATAAATTTTCCTATAAATTTATAAAAAATTGTATTGATGGCACATTGGTATGTTGTCCTAATATTTTTTAAACCAAAAGGCATCATTATCCATTTATAAGTTTCCAAAGTCGTAGGACATCGAAAGGCAGTTTTTGATATATCATCCTCAGATATGAAGATTTGATTATAACCAGAATAACCATCCATGAAACTTAGAATTTCATTACCTGCTGCTGAATCGATTAACATATCTGCCACAGGCATGAAATACTCATCTTTGGGAGTAGCATTATTTAGATCCTGAAAATCAATACAAACACATAACTTTCCATTTTTTTCCATAACTGGCACAATATTTGATACCCAGTCAACATAACGAGCAGTTCAAATGAATTTTACCTTAATCAATCTTTCAATCTCTTCTTTAATTTTAAGATTAATCTCAAGAGCAAAACATCGAGGCGCTTGTTTAACCGGTCAAGAGAATGGTTTTAACGCCATGTTCTACCAGCGATCGGTCAAGTCCGGGAATTCCATCATAATCCCAAGCATAACAATCTTTGTATTCAGTCAAAAGATTGATCAAATTTGTTCGAAATTGCATGTCAGTATTTTTGCAAATATAAGTGGATCTGACATTGTCATCAAACCCCAAGTTAATTTTCTCAAGAGAGACTTGATACTCAAAGCCTCTTTTGCCATGATCATCATTTACTGAAGATTTTTCAAAATTCAAAGGTTCCAAATCATAAATATAGTCAAAAGAAAGATCTATTGAATCATATGAGAAAAAACAAACTTTATTATTAATCGAATAAACAATTGATTCTCTTACAAATCCCTATGAATTGAAATACATATAGAATCGAAACTATTACTAGATTTGATTTTAGGAATCGAAGCTATACTAGGAATTAAAAAATGGAATTGAAATTCCTATTCTACTAAACTTCATCAGAAGAATCATTTCTAGAATATAAAACATTTTTTGCAGAATGAAGACTACTTAGATAATCTCTTAAAGAGCTTAAATAGTGCAATACATCTTGTCCATTAGCCATGACAAAATGAAATCAAACTCTCACACTGAACAAAATCACCCCCAGCCAGTAGGAGTATAATCAAGTACTGGGTGTCGAAGCTTACACTAAGTCATTCTAAAGTTAAAAAGCAACCTTCACAATTATAATAATTGAGCATCCTATCAACATCAAGAGATTTCAGCTTATCATTATACACTTTGAAACCAATATGCATTTGCTCAACATAAAAACTTGAATATGCCTTTATTACTTCAGACTTTTCTTCATCATTCCAAAGAAGTGTATTTTGATGCACAGTCAAAGGTATAGCTCCAACACCATGAATCCAATCTTGACCAAGTAACGCATTATAACTTGCCTTTAAAGAAACTACCACAAAAATCGTGGTTCGAGATGACGATCCCACATGTACTTCAAGAGTCACCAGGCCTTTTACAGGTGTTGATACTCCACTATAACCAGTCACTGAGATATTTGTGAGTATCAGGTCATCGAAATATTTTTTCACTTTGATTAGTATCCTCTCCGGCAACAAGTTAATTGCTGCGCCGCCGTCAATTAATACTTTATTAACACAAATACCACTCATACAAGCGGTAATGTGTAAAGATCGAAGATGTGACATCTGCTTCTTTGTTGGCTTCTGGAAATGTCCCAATTCTTCATTTTCACGAACAAAAGCAAAAGATTCTTCATCTTCCACATCATAATCATCATTTGGATTCTCTTCATATTCTCCCAAATATTCTATAGGGATAATGGAGATGGTACTCACCATTTTCTCATCTCCTTCATCAAAATACTCCTCATCAAAATTAGCATCTTTCTCATCAATTTTAATCGGGATAACTTTGATGGCCATCTCTTTCTCATTTTTAGTGAAAGTAATTCCTTTAGGATGATTTTTCCCATCAATAGAGAAAACTATTCGTGAATGAACGGAAGGAATTGCCCCTGTGCCTGTCGAGGTCAATGACTTTTCTGACACCAATTGACGTGCAAATATTTCACCTTGATTACCTCTTGCTCTTCCTCGGAGATATGGATATCGACCTCGATTGAAGCTCCTATAATCCCTTTGAAATTGACGTTGTCGTTATTGAGATGTTTCACGATCCTGAAACTCTCGACAATTCTTGATCCATTGGACTCCTAAAGCTTGTGAACAAATAAGTGGAGGAACAAAATTTTCTTGAGAACTTCGAGAACTCTGTCTATCTTGTCATCGAGTGGGATGCCTCTGACGAATCTGTTCCTGAGCAAACTCCATTTTCATTCTTTCCTTTTCAAATATTGTCGCAACCTCAGTATCAAATACAACATTACATCGAGGGCACAAGAAGACATTTTGATCATTTAATTTTTGTTGCATCAGAAACTCCAATAGTCCCTCACCAACACCAAGATACACTGATCGAACATTAGTTTGAAAGTCTCCCAAAGTAGTATGAAATTCATAAGTGAAGCCGACCATGTTGATCTCTAAGAGAATAGGCTTAGCAAAATTTACTCCAGCATCAAAAGGATCAGTATCAACTTTCATATCCTTTTTGCTATCTTCGAACTTCAATCTCCCTTCCATAATTGCTTCTTGGATCAAGTCCTTGAAACAGACACAATTATTAGTCGAATGGCTAGTTGCTTGATGAAATTTATAATAAGTTTTTCTTTTAAATCTTTTATCGAAAGTAATGTCTTGCCTTCAGGCAAAGTCAATTGTTTATCTCTAAGCAAAATATTAAATATTTTATATCATTAGCTTTATCCACACTTGTGATTTTCTTTAGAAAAGAGCAAACATAAGGTGGACCTTTTTTCAACTTAGTCAAATCGACTTCAGAAAATTCAACATCAAATTCCTCACTCGAGGACTCCATTTCAACATACGAAACCTTTTCCTTTCGAGCAAAGATTTTATTTTTTAACTTTTTCTCACTTTTAAACTTTTCTTTTCTTTTCGAAGAATTTCTACCTGATGAACCCTTTTCGCTAAATGAGCTAAATCAGGTATGTGCATATTAAGCAACTTTCGACGCATATCAAAACCTAACCCCATAGTTGCTATTTTTACTACTTCACTTTCAAGAAGTGACACATAACATCGTCTTTGAGCATTCTTAAAATAAATCATGAAGTCCTCAATCAACTCCCCATCATCGCGCTTTAAAGCCACTAAATCAGTGATTGTTACATTTGATTCCCCTCTTCTATAAAATTGGGAATGAAAAGCACTCTCTAATTGTGCCCAAGTTACAATTGAATTGGGCCTGAGATTTGAAAACCAAGTAAAAGCATTCTTCGTCAAAGAAGAAGGAAAAAATTTCATTTTTGAATTTTCATCATTACTAAATTGCCTAATTTGACCATATATCAAGCGATATGCTCAGTAGTCGATTTACCAACCTCTCCTGCAATCTTTGTTATTATCTTAAAATTTTTTACACCCATAGGGACTTCTGTCATTTGCAGGACGGCAGAAAATGCAGATACAAAATATGGTTGATTCATAAAACTCACATTGAATCTGACCTTGCTAAGAACATCTTCAACAATTCTTGTAACTTGATAATGTTCACCACATTGATTAACTCACATTCGAGCCAATAATTCATCTGCATTTTGATCGCGTCGGACTACTCGAGGGATATCTCCACCCAAATGTATATCAACATCTCTATTTCTAGGCATGTTCTCCAAATCCTTTGGAATTACTTTAATATTTTGTCGATTCCTTTTGTCATAATAAAAAAATTCAAGCAATCCGCTCGACTTGTATGTCTAGCAAGACGTTCAAACTTTGTCTCATGATCACCCATCATAGGATTCAAAATAGTAGTTATACTTTGACCAAATCATGATGGTTTTTATCGACATGTTGTCAAAACGCTGCTATTGAACCAATGGCATTTGATGTTGAACCCACCTGATAATCGTGGACAAACCAAGGATGCTGCAAAGATGCTTAATTATTAACTGCCCCTGATGCATTTCTAAATCGAATTGAAGGCCTATAACCACCCATGGGTGGAGTATAACTCGGAGGAGGGTCGAAAGGAGGCCAACCTACAGTACTGGCGGTCATGCTTGTGTTGGAGCGATTCATGGGCATGGGTTACTCCCACTATTTCAGCTAACCGTCGTATTTTCTCCCAACATACTACCTTCCACATGCGATGTCAACTCTACAGAAGTTTGTATAACTATAGGAATGGTCATTTATCGATGACCCACCATTGGTATTAGAAATTTTATTCGCCATATGTATAATTCTTTCACTTCTAAGTGCATAAACTAAATCATTACAAAAAATCTTTTGACATGCTTTTTAAAAATGGTCCCACCGGACGTGCCAATTTGTTATACAGATTTTTAGCAAATCTAGGTTGGTTCAATATCTAGTAATCTGGGAGCGAAACCTACTCTTCTTTAAGGATTTCCAATTTTTAGTTACGCATAAAAGACTCTTTTTGGACTAGTGATGAAAAGAAAGAACATGTAAATGAAAGATAAAAGCTACAAAGCATGGAATGAAAAGGTGTAAAAGAAGCAAAGTAAAAGACTAAATTTAAAGAAAGCAATAAATCGCCTTTGATGTGATCAAATGAAAGAAAAGGACTTTCAGAAAAATAAATTGCTAGAAAGGAAATTTGCAATGAGAATTAAAATGAAAGTAAAGACTATGGAAGGAACCCTACAAAAAAATAAACTCTGAACAAAAACAGAAAGTCTCTAGGGATGTGATCTTGCAATAGCTTTTTCTAAAAGTGAATTCCAACCCTTATTTCTCTCAATTTATGTCTATTTATAGTCTTTTTCAATCAATCAAAATTCCTTCACGTGCTCCACATACAAGAAAATTAATTATAATTGTTCCCGCTACAACAATAATGTGATAACTGTCTTCAATTGTCTCAATTACTGGCCTCTCCGTTGCTTCAATCACAGATTCTCATTTTCGATATGCATCTTCGATTAACCTAGTTTGCTCATCAATGATTTCTTTCGACCACCTTAACTCCTTAAGCACTTTCTCAACATAATCCAGACAAATATTTTTTATTTGTTCATCATCAAATTTGTTATTTTTAGCCAATAGCATGATTCTCAAAATTCTATGGTTAATATATATTCATCAAGATATCTTATCTAAAATAATTAAATTCATGCATATGCATATATACTTAACAACACTTATGTTTAGTCCTTAAAAAAATTGAGAATTTTATTAATAAAAGATTTAATTACTCTGTTAGTCCCTATAGTTTTACTAAATTTTTTAATTAGGTTTTTAAATTTTTTCCTTTTAATTGGTCCCTACACTGCTTTTAATTTTGTAACTACTTCCTTTTCATGTTAAAAATATTAAAATTAACATAATATTTTTACCAAAATACATACGGTCAAAGATTTAATTAAGTTTTTATTATAAATACCTTCAATTTACGAAGAAATATTCAGTAAACTCTAATATTTTTTATACTAGGAAGGACTTAATTACAAAATTAAAGTAATGTAGGGACCCAATTGAAAGGAAAAAAATATATAAAAAGACTTAATTAAAAATTTAATGAAACTATAGAGACCAACAAAGTAATTAAACTTTAATAGAACAATTATATAACAAATATTTATTTTTCAAGTATTTTTATGCCAAGTCTTAATTTAGATTAGATCGCAAGCCAATTTTTAACCATCTCAAGCAAGATTTAGATTGGATATTCAACAAATCTAAAAATTTTAGATGTTTTTTTTAAAACATTCTCAAGACTAGTGACTCTGATCGACTCCTTACCAACCTAAAAACTTTAAATATCGTTTCCTCAAGCTTTATTAAGTTAAGTCTCGACTAAAATTGGATCGCAACCCAACTTAACAACCACCTTATATATTTTTTGACCTTCTCAAGCAAAATTTTAATTAGATACCTTGTTAATTTAAGAATTTTATATATTATTTCTTTTAAGTTTTAAGATTAGAAATCACTGTTAGATCAGTTTATAAGATATTTATAAAGTTTAAAGATTCGAACATTTTCACAAGTTGTTGAGAAGTTCGAGAACTTAAAAATTTTAGTTCAAAAACTCATATTTCTAATATCTAATTCTAAGATATTTTCTAGTGAAAAGTAAACTATTTTTAAAGTTAAAAGAACATAAATTCAAACTAAAATATGAAATGAAATGATCTAGATTACAATTTTTAAAATATCTTTTAAGATATATATAAGAGTTACAAAAGAGAATGAAAAAGAAAGAAAAGAAAACCTGGAATTTTTTCAGTACTTCATTTCTTGCGTAGTTTATTTTCTTTTCTTTTAGAATTTGAGATCTTATATATAGTTAGAAAGTATTAAAAATCTATTGAAAATCTCTCTTTTATCTCTATGTCTTTGTTACTTAAAACTAGCGTAAAACTCGGGTTAAGCCCGGATCAAAAATATTATTTTAGTTAAAAAATTAGTTAGTACATATTTATTAATATTAATAACTGTGATTTTAAATTTAAAAAAATGTTCAAGAAAAAAATATGTTCCATTTTTTGTATTCGATAAATAATTTTTGTTTTTTAGTTTATATTAGCAAATTTTTACTTATACGTAAAAAACATATTATATATTTATATTAACAATATTATTGGGACACAAATATTAATATTTAACAATATTTTACAATTTAACATTATATTTATTTTTAGTTAATTTTAAACTTGAGATTATTAGTTCACTAAAACAAATTTATTTTATATTACTTTTAATTTCAAATAAATAATATATGCCAAATTAATAACTTCTTACTGAAAGAATAATATATTTTAAAAAATATTATTATTTGAATTCGGCTTATAAATGATCATTATTTTGTATATAATACTCGTTATACCTAACAAAATTTCAAATTTTGAACAAAGATATTTAGATATATATGATTATACACAAATTTAAACTTTTTTACAAAGAAATAAGTTAATTTAAAATATTTATAAAATCCTACTTGTAATTGTTCATTTAATATACGTAAATTGTATAAAATGTATAATAATATATTTTTGGTATGTTATTTAATTAGTGTTATGTATTTATTTAATTAAATTTATTATCTATTTAAATTTCTAATTAAGTATACAATGATAAACCCTCTCAACAAAAAATGCATTAAATTAATGTAGAGTTATATGTTATTTACAAAATGTTCAAATACTAATAATTGAATATTATAATTAAGTTTAATTAGCCTCAAATAACACATCACAAACTTGCACCAATAGCTTATGTTAAACAAAAAAAGAAAGTTATTTTCGTTTAATTAAAACTTATATGTATCACAATTATTTTTCTAAAAAACAATCAGGAATTTAAACTTTTTGATACATATAATTTTTTTTCAAGTAGATAAGTTTTTTAAATTCCCAAAAATTGAGTTATAATGTAAAGTTTAATTATCCTCAAATAAAAATAAGAGTGTAAAAAAGTGCTAATTCTTTTTATCGTAAACATTTTAAATTTGTCTGTGAGTGTTGTCCTCTAAGATATACTTCTCATCTTTGATCAAAATAATTCACAAAAGCTCTTTATTAAGATTTATAAAAGTAAGACACTTGCTTTTATAACTAAAAATTACTTCCAACCTACTTGCATTTATAATCCCACATTAACCTACAGAAATTTAAGTTTGCTTAGATGAAATTTTAAATTCAATAATTTTTAAATTATATAGTTTACATACTTATTTAAGTTATCCAAAATACAAAAAATATTAAATGAATTTTTTGGTTCTTATAAAATTCAAAAATAGTTCTTGTAATTTATTATAATTATACAAATTTTGATACTAAAACAATTAAAAAAGATTGATTTTGATCTCACAATTAATTTATTTATATTAATTGTTAAGGTGGTCTCAAAACAAATATAAATGTTATATGTCAAATTTATACGTATATCAATTAACATTTAAAAAATTAAGCCACCATTTTAATTCATAATTTTCACAAAAAATATATCAATATAATCATCGTTCTTTAAATGAAACCTCAAATCCAATGAATCTTTTATTTTTATTTTTTCTTCTGAAAAATTTAATGTTGTTAAGATAATACCAATGAAATTATAAAATCATATTAAAAAAATTGAACTTAAATTCATTTTAAATTATCAATATAATCAACTCCACGAATATTATTTTAACTTTTTAATAATAATAAATTATTGGTTATTTTAGACAATTTTTTTCAATCTCAATTAAACAGTTTTAGACAGGATGAACTATATATATATATATATATATATATATATATATATATATATATATATATATATATATATTCTGCTAACACAAAAAAACTACCAAAATCTTACTAGGAAGCTCACCAACAATTTTCCATTGAAGAAGCTCACAAGTGAAATTCAAAATATCTAAACAAGTGTGATTCATCATATTAAAAGAAATAAGAATATGTATAACTATAATCAAGACTTTTAATTGCTTTTTTAGCAAAGCTTATATAAATAGAATATCCAAATTCATGTACTATGGATGAATAAAATCAAATGCAACCAATCTTTATTGGAATAATCTTTTTGATAGATTCAGCAGATTGCAATAAATGTTGAACCAATGCAAATCAAAATAAAACTGCCAAACAAACTATTACAAAAATATAAAATAGCATGAAAACTAAAATGTTTTGTCTACAAAAATGTAGTGAGAGTAAGAGCAACTCCAGTATCAGAAACCAACACCTGAAGGAACAACCACTTTCCACCTCGCAATCTTGCAATGGTAGCCTCTAGTATGCGCCACCATTTCAGCATCCATTTCTGGTATGTATAAAAAAAGAAAAGAAGAAATACAGAAAGAAAGAAAATTAACGGCTCAATAAAATATTGACATTAATTCCTCCCCAAAATTCACATAGACAAATACAAAAATATCGTATGAGCAACTGAATTATCACAAATTAATCACATATAATTATGAGATTGTTGCACACATATATTGCTAAAAGGGAAAAAAATTTCAGTAAGAAATTCACAGTTGAGAAAAAGAATATATAAAAAAATAGTTGTTGTCATCCTTGATATTTTGCATCTCAAACACACACATAACACATATACAACACTAAAAAAATGTGCAACAAAAAGAAACTTAAAAAAAATAAGAAGAATTTTAACATTAGTATCACAGAAATTATTGAAAAAATTTTTAGATTATCATAATAATAACCACCTTAATTTATTAGCAACATTGTATAAAAAAAGATCATATATTTACCTCTTGGACATCAACACCTTGATAACCACCTTTAAAAGAAGACTTCTAGTGCTACTAGAGCAACTCTAGTCATAATGGTTAGAGTTTAAGCTTGCTAAGATCAAACTTTAAACTCAAGAAATTTCAAAGTCTATGGTTTAACTTGCTTATTGAAGTTAACCAAAATACAAAAAATGTTTAATAAATTTTTTCGATCTCATAAAATTTGTATATAGTTCACGTAATTTATCATATATACTCAGATTTTGATGCAAAAACAACTCAAGAAGATTGGTTTTGATCCACAATTAATTTGTTTATATTAAATGTTAAGTTGGTAACCTTAAAAATAATATGTGGACAAATAGAGCATTAAAGTTTGTAATACATTTCTTAAAATAAAATTAAGTTTTAGGACTTGTAAATTTAACAATTACACTTAATACACTTTCTAGCTAAACTCTTAAAATATTTTTAAGGCAAAAGGAAAAAAATTTCTACAAAAATTGAAAATTAAAAAAATTATGCTTTATACTATGGCCAAAATTTTGTTTAACAAAAAATAAAATTATATAATTCTACTTAAAACAATTACTTTGTCATAGTTTGAAGTGTGACAATTAATTTGGAATAAGTAGATTCACCTTGTTTCTTAATCTGTAAAACATGTGATGCTGGATACCCTTATGAGAGCACACTACCACCGGCCATTATCCCCAAAGTAATGACTCCATGCAGCACATATTCCATTTCTTGTAGAAACACATGAACCTGAAAATTCATAGATACATATAGTTCTATGATTATTAATTTGGCATAGCTTGAAATAGACCAACTAACTAACTATAAAGTGATAACATATTATCTCCATAAGAAAGAATTATATTAGAAGAGTAATTTGATTTTACTAACAAAAAATTAATGTAATCTAATACTATATGCATTTAGATTTGGAATTCAATCTTGAATCGAGACAATGCATAAAGCACAAATTAAGAAGGAGTGGATTATTTTATTTAAAACAAAATGAAAAAGAACATCCTGCCAAAACATATATAGCATAGAAAGAACCAAGCATAACCCGTACCAAATAAATTTTAGGAAAAAAATCTTATAATTAAATTATGCACATTATGGACTAAGTTTCCACATAGTGGTGACTGCCTATAGAAGTATCGAAGCTGCAAAATAGGAAATGAAAGAGCTTAATTATTTTTCTTTTTTTTTTTCACCCGGAAAGAAATTAAAGCAAATAATAAATTTAAGCAAGTAGAATTGATTCATGGAATTAAACAATGTCGACTATCTACTAAGCAAAAAATAAAACAAATCTTTTATGACCGCCAATATAATTATGAATGTAAGGACAAAAAAAAGTGGTGAAATTATTAAAACAATAGAACACCGCCATTCTCTTTATCCTTTGTTACGAAATAAGATTGAACAATGAATTATAGATGGTCAAGTTATGTTAGTGAATTTATTTATTTATGAAACATTTAATGTTAGAAATTAAAAGTTAGACCAAGGATTGGTCTTGATGTCCAATAGTCTCATCTATTATTTATGAATTGTCAAAGGAATTTAAAGAATGACTGTTAGACTAAAATATTATGACAGCAAACATAAAGAACTGGTTAAAAAAAATAAAAAATAAAAAATCATATATACGTGCTAAGAAAGAAAATTTAAAATCAAGAGAAAACCACATGCTTTATGCAGAAAGCACATAATAAATACTGACCATCTTCCTCAACCTTAATAAGCAATACATAATGCAACAAAAAAAAATATATATATTAAAGAGAAAGAGAACTAAGATGGATTGTTAAATGACCCAATTAAAAATTTCTAAAAAAAATCAGACAAAAGAAAAAGGAAAAGAGAAGCAGATAAACAAATAATTTTTTTAAAAAAAGTTCAATTAAAATTTTTTCAAATTAATTAAAATAGTAAAGTAAACTACAAAATAATCTTTCAAAAAAAGTAAAATCAGAAACCAAACTTCAAATATATAATTTTTTTCTGACTTTTCATTTTGTCAAAGAAAGTAAAGTAGTAAATTACAAATTGACCTTTCATTTAGATATAATTAATATCAAACAAAAGATATAAATTTTGGTCCTATAAAAAAAGGCAACAACTTGCATTAATCTAATGGCAAAGAAGATATAGTGACAAATATTCAGTATAATACATTTTTGTTTAAAGGAAAACACATGTTTCACATGTATAATTGTATCATATTATAATTGAATAACTTTAATTGAAACTTACAATGCTTGTTGATGATTTTTTTTCCATAGTCTCCCTCCATCTAAGTAAAATACCTGTATAATATTAAAAATAAATTTAAAAAAATATAAAAACCAATAGATTTGATACTTTTTCTCAATTGAAAGATGTGAACGACACCTTTAAAAGTAACTTACCTTATCCATATAGATAACTATACATTTAGGTAGTTCCATATACAACACAAATGAATAAAAAATCGTGGTATTTCAACTAAAAAGGTGTTAAATCTAATCACCAAAGACATGATATGCTAAACAAAAGAATCAAGCTATTAAGTTCAGATCAAAGTTCAAAATAGATTCAAATGGAGATTAACCAAATATTGGTCTAACAGATAATTATTCAATAACATAATTAATAAGAGTTTAGTTTCAGCCCTCTATATGAAATATACTGTAACCAAATTTATAATTTTGTCCTAGATCAAATCTCACTTTAAATTAAACCTCTACAGATAACCCAATTCAAACATGGTAAGGATCTGAAAAATAAGAACAGTAGTACTATACCGTGTGAAGTTTAGAACATACTTCAATGAGGCTACTTTAACTCCCTAAAAGCTCAATAAGCTTCTCAAGAACACTAAATGCTAATGACATGGCATTTGCATCATGGAATCTGCAAGAGAGGAGAAATTTGGGATATAAACATCTCTGTCAGTATCAAATAACAAACATATAAACCAAAATAAGTATAGATCAAATAACGTAATGACCAGAGACCAAAATGCAAATATAAAATAGTATGCCTCAAATAAATTTAGTTGGCAAAAATAGTGTATTTTGCCAAAAATAATTTAGAATTATACAATACAGATTTGAACAAATTAAAATTTATCCATATACCATTATCATTTTATCAGAAGACAGATCAGAGATTCTCAATGTTGATAGTACTATCATTGATTCTCAAGAATAAGATCTTTAAAAGATGGATCTCAAAACACGATTTTGGATGAATAATTAAGAAAATGTATGAGATTTAGAAGTGAATATTATGATATATGTTTTTGGTCACCATATTCGTTATCACTGTTATAGAAATTGCATGAAAGAAAAATACTTAAGTTCATACGTGCACTTCTGTCTCGTGATTTTTAATGGCAGGAGAAGAGCAAAAAGAAAAAATAGCAAAATAGCAACTAAAAAATCATGGCAAAGGCAGAACAGATAAGGGGGCAAAGGAAGACCAGGTTAAGGGCATGGTGGCTATGGTCCTTTCCGACATTGACGACGGTGAAGCAGTGGTGTATGTAGCTGAAGGGCTCCTCCTCTCCTACGTTCTCTGCTTCGGGTCTTCCTCTCTACTTTTCTTCTTCCAATTTTTTGCTCTCTCCTCTTTTCAATGACTTTCTTCTCCGGCGGTGGATTTAGCAGCAGCGGTGGCTTCCATCACTGTCGTCACCTCCTTCCTCTTCCTTTCTCCCTGACTATTCTATTTTGTCTCTTCAATTGATTCAGCGGCGACAAAAACCTCTCTCACTGCGGTCGTCGCCTCCGTCGTCTCCCTCTTCTGCTTCATCCATCGCGCTTCCCGTCACCGGCGTGGTTTCTTCTTCACTGCTACGGTGGGAAAGTGGCTGCAAGGAAAACGTGTGAGAGGAGAGAAAATGAACGGGCTTTGAAGAGAAATAAATCACAGATTTGAAATTAAGATGCGAAGAACAAAAACTTGATATAAATGAATAACAATATAATATATACATGTTTATTATTGCAGCCTCTTGAATTTTGCATTCTCTTCTAGAAGGTAATTCACTTTAACCAACATACTACAATATAGAATCTACATAAAAATTTTAAAGACCAAATTATCATAAATTCATCATAATGTTATTCAAATAACTAAAAGGAAAAGAATTATCATCATACTGCAAAAGGAAGGAGACTCCACATACAAAAAAATAAAAAAAATAAAAAATTAGAAAAAATATCTTAAGTTAAAAAACAAATAAATAAATTAAATAAATTTCTGATTTGACATATAAAGCTAAAACATTGAAAACAAATTATTAATCAAAATAAGGAAAGAATTAAAAAAGAGTGAAATTAATCTATATAACAAGATTTTAAACTCACATCAAACCGCCAAATACTTTGTTCATTTTGAGATATTTAAATTCAAACTTATCTGAGGAAAGAATGTTATCCCAAGAGCCCAAGTGTAATGGTATAGTGCCTTGCATGTCTTCTACGTGAACCCCGCATGTCTTTTTCTCTATCTGAAGTTCTGAATACACTGACAAAGAAACAAAATTATAAACAGTTGGTGAGAAAAATACAAAAAAGAAAAAGCTGCCAACTTTGAGAGTATCCAACATCATAAAAATAAGAATTGAAACCAAATTGATAAAAATTAGAGAGAAATGAAAGATCAGTATTGATAAAATATGAGTGTACTAATTGCTTGAGTTGGAGAGCAGCATGAACAATGTCCTTACCTCATTATCATTTTGAACCTGAAACATCCTTGGAATTATTATTTTCAAAATTTTGACAAATAAAAAATACAAAATTAAGTTAGGACAAAGTTTTTCAAAAAGGTAGTTAACCAATTTTTTTTATGCAAATATTTAATATACTCTTGGAGAAATTTTCACTTATACAGAAAGCACATTTCCTTTCTTCTTCCCCCTCTCATTATTAACTTACTCGGAATTTTTTCTTGTCAGCCCTCAACTCCTATTCTTCCATTTCATAAAATAAGCTGAAAAATTTGTAAAAAGAATTCCCTTCAACAATGAAAGTGAATTTGTCCTAGTGATTATGAATTTGTGATAATGGAATGTATCACAAAGCAATACAAAACGTATGAAATTCAAGTATGAGAAGTAGTAATCATCTCAATGAAACCAATTAAAAATGGAAATTAAGTTTAAAATATATTCTTAGCAAACTTTAATTGAGGTTTATCAAAACACTAAAAGGGAAAATAAGAAAAATAGTAAGAACATACAAAAAAGAGAGGCAGAAAGACTAATAAAAGAATCATAGAAACAGAAAAATAGCGAATCAACACTATGTTTTAATTTTCAAATTCCATAGGAACTAATCAAATTATTTTGCCCCATTTCATTGTTTGAATTTGAACAACATCATTTCACTCAAGTTCAATAATTTCATTTATTTTCTTATCCGTTAAAGCAAATAAATTCTAGTCTAATATTACATTCTGAACAATTCAATTCATCTTATAAAACCTGCAAATAATAATAATAATAAAAAAATAAATATTTTTTCTCAAACCAATATTTTACATAGACCCTTCTATATTTTTCCCCCTTAATTTTTCTTACAGAAGCAGAAGAGTATAACAAAGCCCTTAGTTACCACTTACCAATATTGAAAAGTATGCTCAAAATGACTCAGCTCGCACTGCTTTAGAAGGGTAAGCCTGACCTGAACCATAAAACACCACAACACAGTTTCACATTTTAACCCAAAATTCACTTTACAATCCACTAAAACTTTGGAAAAAACTAAAAAACAAAAGGGGTAAAAAGTGATGAATGTGTTGTATAAAAGAAGACTCGCCATCATTTTCTGTTAGCAGGAGACTAACGTCGATCTCAAATCTATTCCTGACTTCTCCCACCGTACACATCGATTGGCTTTTCAGTATGACCCTCGTCGCTGTAAATCCTACTTAGTCGGTGGTTGCAACCTCTTCTGGGATAGTATCTTGCTCTAGAATCACTTTGACCTATAAATTGGAAAAATTCTAATGATAATTTTTATCTCTAATCAAATTAGATCAGAGAAGAGATAAAGGGGAACCAAAAACAAAAAGAGCAAGCCAAAACAAAATTATATAAATTTTCAAAAAATATATAAACATAGTTGGAAGGCTAATATTTAAGTCTATGAATTTTTATGTCAAAGATTACTGTGCATTAACTAAGTTTTCCCACAAAAGAGAAGAGAATTGAGATCTACTTCAACAGACACAACCTGGATGCCGTCTACTTCTAGAATTTATAAAGAAAAGTTTTAGAAAATTAAAAGGCAATAATAAATCCAGAGATGAAATCATTTTGGCAAGCACATAAAGAGCATTTCAGCCAATTTTGTTTTCGACAGTCACACACTTCAAAACCTCTTCCTTGCATAACAATACAAATTAGATCATTTATTAGTTCTGATTAAGAAATGTATACAAACAGCCATAACTTGCAGCTACAATGATGCAGTGGATACCGAAAAGTTCTCCTAATCAAATTCTATAGTTTACATGTCTACTCACTGAATCGATTTTGAGTTCAGTTTTACTATTTAAGTTACCTAAGTTCCACAATTAGAAACCACAAATACAGATCTATTTTGCATATTCCAATTATCAAAAACTGATTCTTCTAGGTTGTTGATATTAGATAAAACTATTCAACTAACCTCTTCTTTTAAAGGAATCATGGACAATCCCAATAAAAAAGATTGCTTTCAACAGGGTCTTTTCTTAATTTAAACACATAAAAACACAAAGTAGTCTTCATCTCAAAGCATTGTTCTTACCAAAGCAATTCACACACAAATCCTCTATCCTTATTGAAAAAAAAAACAATGAATCAACCGAGCGATTAGCGAGTGGTCAAGTCACTGCCTAAACCAAATGCCTCCTTCTGTGGACTAAGCATTTTCTCTTTTTTTTCTCTTCTTTTAGCATAAAAATCCAAGGGGCCGTTTTTGTTCTGCAACAATAAAACAAAACAAAACAAAACAAAATAGAAGTAGATTAAACTAAATAAAGCTTCAGGTTAGATTGTTAAATACAACGAGTCTATGAAATTGAGCTAGTTTTAAAGAGAAAGTCGAAAAATGAAGTAGAACCATTCATTTTCTAAATATGCAACTACTTGAAACTTCTTAAATCATATTCCACTTAATAAATCCTAATTGCAACCAAAACTCAAACCCCTTTTAAATTTCACCCTAAATAATGCAACATATACTTGTCCAAAATCATGACTTCAATACAAAATTGTAAACTGTTATTTTTCTAGAAAATACCATGCACAATGCACGCAAGTTGAAACAGTAGATTCCAATAAAATATGAGCAAAAAGTTCATCTTTAATCTAAATTGTGCACGTCATCAACATATAACAACCTCAGGTTTAACTTTCATACTCAAAAAGCAAAGTGAAAAGTAGATCAACGGAACATTCTTTTCATACAAAATGTAAAACTTCCTCCAATTTAGGAAATTTCTTTGATGCTGTCCTCCTTCAAACTTAACTGATCCTTCACTCTGTATAGAGTTTGAGTAACCTCATAGTCTTCTCCGATTACAAAATCGGAGTAACTATGATTAGATAAAAGATTAATTGAAGGATGTCATAACCAAGAAGAAGAGGGACATGATGACTATTCTAACTTTTAAAAAGAAAATTACCTCTGCAACACCGCCAATGGCAGAATTTCAGATCTCTGCGTTCTTTTCACCGGTATCATCAACTTGCCGCCAGCTACTTTTTCACTGACGGTAGCAACACAACTCACAACTCACCGCTGTCTCTATTCTTTCTCTTCTCGCTACATCAACAACTATTATCACATTTCGCATATTGTTCTTCATCTTTGCTGCTCGATGGAAGCAGGTTTGGAGCCTCTGCCACCATCTTCTGTTTTTTTCTGCTAGACGCTCTCCCAACTGCAATACCAACCACCGCCATTCTTTATCTTTTCTGTCGGTTACTGGTTCCAACACCAATAAGATCCTTCTACTTCTTCACTGGTGATCTGTCGTATTTTGAACCACAAATTATTTTGTGTATACTTCACATCTGCCTCAATTAGAGAAAAAAAGAATAAAAAAAGAGAGAAATAAAAGAAATCAAGTAATAATATTATTTTTAAAATTTAAATTTAAATTTGTTTGGTATAACTCTCATTTCAAATATTCAAATTCTGATTCAAAAATGGAAAGATTGCGCTCAAAATCAATTTTTCTTTGCTTTCAAAATTCAAAACCTGAATTCCTTTTTTACTTTCTATTATGCCACCTGTCATCCAAATAAATCCACCACTTGTTGAGTAAATAAGTTGGACACTTGTCAAGCAATGAAAAATACACTAGTTGCTTATTATAGATAGATAGATAGAAGATAGAAGATAGAAGATAGATGAGTATAAAAAACAAGTGTTTTATACTTCTGTCGGCCTCGTTTCCTTTTAAAGTAGCTTCATACTATATTTATAGCTAATAAATGATAAGACAGCTGCTTCGGAAATATACAGAGCTAATATATATTAGATTTAATTAATTTAGAGATTCTTATATTTTGCTAAATTTATAAGCGGTATATTTTAAAAGTATATAATTGATGAGTCCTTATATTTTATAAAAGTCTGCACTTCAGTATTGCTGTTATAAAATGTTAAAAGAAATGAAACATTCCTAAATATATTTTGTAGGGATTTAATTGTAAAAATTAGAAATAATAAGGATTTAAATATAAATAAATATAAGCTAAATTTTACATAAAAATATTTTCTTTTATCTTTTTCATATTATTAAATGAATAACATAATCTTATAAAATACTTTAAATTGAATACATCAATTTTATTTAGTTCATTGATATATTTAAGAAAAAATAAATAAAATTTTTAAAGTATCTTCCTAATTTTTAAATAAAAAGTTTTAAATTTTTATTTTTATACTTTTAATATATATATATATATATATATATATATATATATATATATAAGAATTATAAGCATAATTAGAACAATGCATTAGGATGTTTAATTTAAACACTATTTTATATTTAAATTCATATAAATAATTATAAAACTTTCAAACATTTTGTTTAACAAAATAATTGTCTTCCATTACGCTTTGTATATAATCGGAGTCTTCTTTAATTAAACAAATAAAAAGAAACTTTGATATATGACAATATATTTTAATTTTCAATTAAGTTTTTATCATTTACAAAAGGACAATTTACGGAATTAAATATACTGGCTCTCAAATTTATCATAATACATATTTTGAAAAGTGGATATCGAAATGTATTTTTTTCATAAACTATGTAAATTGTAACAGGGGTATCGCGGTTTACAAATGTACGTAATCCACTACAGGAGTATCGCGGATTACATTCGAAAAAATTCATCACATAATTTATGGTAGGGGTGTCACGGTTTATGTATGTTTTGCAGATATGCATAAACCGCTAAAGGAGTCTAGCGGTTTATGCTTTAGTGTGCACTTAGTTCATTTTTCATGGAGGATGAGTTTTTGGATGAACGTTTGGTTTGCAATTTTTATATATGGCGCAACATAGGCTGGTGTTTTGATTTAATTGAAATTAGTCTCTTGAACTCATAGAGTTACCAACAAAATTAGAACACCTTAACTGAAGAGTATCACAACTACATAGAGAATCGCTAACAATAACAACGTCACCGTAAAACGAACAGCAACTGCAACTTTACTTAACAATAAGTACAACTAAAACAGGACAAGAACACAAATAAGGAAAGAAAAATGAAAACTAATCATGACGACCTAATGATACCTATGCCTCGGCACTGGGGGGCGGATCCTCGCTAACGGCAAGTCCTGCGAGTGTGTCCTGTCTGTCTGCATAACCCACATCGCTTCGGCCAACTAGTATCGGCCTCATATATGGTGCTACAGATTCTTGTTGACCTCGGTCGCCCTTCTCTGGCATGTCTCATGTTAGGATCAGGAACGATAGTAGGACCGGCGTATGGTGGCCACAGACCCTCTAGAATATGGGGCAAAAATCCCATCCGGTATACGCTGAACACCTTAGTCATGGTATAAACCTCATGGACGTACGTAGCCCAATCTAACCGAGACTAAGCACAACATGTAATCGTATGGCAGCACGGGTAATGGAGAGCTTGAAAGTACCCTTAGTCACAAGTGCAATCTCTGAGGAAAATCTGATACGTCCTAAGCGAGAAGTTATCGGTAGGAGTCGTCTTAGCCACGGTATACTCAGATTGATGTCTGTCAAACAGAGTAACCACGAAGCACCTCGCATCTTTCAAGTTGCGCTCTATCGCAAATTGACTAGCGCTTGGCAAAACCGTTGGCCTGATCCCAACTGCCCCTCTGTTGTCTTCCCTTGGATGACAAAAAGTTCTACTAACCTCCCATATGTGGATTTGACAAGTGCAGTAACCGGCAGATTCCGTGTCCCCTTCAGTACATAGTTAACACACTCGGATATATTTATCGTCATGTGGCCGAACCCTCTGCCTCCATCTTGGTGTTGGGTCCACTTATCGTACTCCAGTCGGTTGGCCCAATCACACATGGCCGGATTCGCAATCCTCATAATATCAAATCAGTAGTCAAACTCGGCTTCAGTCTTGGCATACACCGCATTCACGAGCATCCACCTTGCAACCTGACCCTTGAAACTGAGAGCAAAATTCGCTGCAACGTGTCAATGCAATACGTTCGATATGCATGAGGCGGTTTCCAACCACTGTCTGGTGCCTCTAATGCAGCCTTAATGCCATTGTGTCTGTCAGAGATCACCAGAATTCCTTCCTGTGGGGTCACATGTTGACGCAAGTGGGATAAGAAAAAAGCCCACGACTCAGCATTCTCCCCCTCAACAAGTGCAAACACAAATGGCAATATATTCGAGTTTTCATCTTGCGCAATAGCCAGAAGTAAAGTCCCGCCATACTTCCCATAGAGATGCGTACCATCAATGCTGATTAGTGGCTTGCAATGTTTAAAAGCCTTAACGCACGGAGGGAATGTCCAGAAAAGTCGATGAAAGTACTCTGTAGACTCATCAATCTCATCACCTACACGCACTGGTGAAGTCTTCAACAAAGCTACGGTTCCGTCCATCGTTGCTTGCATCCCAAGGATCCACCGGGGCAACTTCGCATACGACTCTTCCCAATCCCCATAAATCTATGCGACTACCTTCTGCTTTGCCTTCCACACCATCCTATAACTAGGCCTGAATCAGTAGGTTGACTCAATAGATTCTTGCAACACCTTTATGGTAACCACTGCATCCGCCCTAACCAACGGATAGATCATCGCACAAATTACGTGGTAATCGAGCTGTCGGTGGTCGCTCAAAATCAAAGTGGCTAGGAAAGTGTGGGCTCCATTGTACCTTCTAACCTCCTAGTTACCCTTGCGCTGACGAAGTGCCACGCGGATCATCCACGTGCAGCCGTTTCCAAACTCCTTGCATCTTCCAACATACTTCAGATGATCCGATTCCATAACCCGATACTGAACTCCACAACGAATGCCCTAATCCTTAACACTCATCACAGCTTCTTCCTTAGTCTGGAATGATTGGCCAATCTGAAATTTCCTAGAAGTATTGCCCTCGTGTAATCCTTGGTAACTGAAGGTGTGTGCATCATCCGGTTGTTGACTCACTGCTTCCAGGTTTAGCATCAAAAAATGCGGCAGTTATTGGTAGGACCCAGAACTGAATGGCCCCTGAGGTGCAGGTGGGGCCACTGGAGTCTCCTCCTCACTATCCCCTGATATGTGATCGGGCTCATCGTCCGAATCATCTTTCCGCATCGCGTCCTCAACGTGATCCGACTCACCACCACCAACAAGACCAGTAATCAAACCAGAAGACCTAGCTGTCGGTTCTAGAACAAGTGAAGGTGCAGCTAGGAGACAACCAGGTGCAATGATAGGCATCAAAGTAGAAACACCCCCACTGTCATCGACTGAGGATTTGGCGCTGAAGCCCCGGAACTGTCCACATGGTCTTCCAACTTGGCAAACAACTCGTGTATTCTCACCTTCGAAAAACTCTGCCGACAATGAAATAAGACCCCATGTCTTCATCCGACCCTATGACAAATGTTTCATACTGCACACCACTTGACACAACCGCCATCGGAATCTTGTAGAACACCTTCTTCACCAACTTGGCCCCACACAACCCTGCGTTCTGCAATATGTTCCTCTTCAGATCCGACAAAGTATCAGTCGAACGGATTAAAATGCTCAGCGGTTCTTTATGAGTGAACTTAACACCATGCCTATTACTTTTTTTTTATTTTACCAGAGCAATGGACTAGAACCAACAAGCTCTCCTCACTATCCATTTGTGAAAGTGTGAAAATGACTCTCCTCAAATGCGTCACTCCCTATCTTGAGTGGTATTTATAGCTGAATTTGACAAAGCATAAACTGCTAGACTCCTGTAACGGTTTATGCACGTCTGCGAAACACACATAAACCGTGACACCCCTACCGTGGATTATGTGATGAATTTCTTCGAATATAATCCGCGACACCCCTGTAGCGGATTACGTGCATTTGTAAACCACGATACCCCTGTCGCGGTTTACATAGTTTATGAAAAAAATGCATTTCGGTATCCACTTTTTAAAATGTGTATTATGTTAATTTTGAGGGTCAATTTATTTAATTCAGTAAATTGCCCTTTACAAAGTTTAAAAAAATAGAACATTCTTAGATATATACTTGTAAAGACTTTTGAAAACTTTTTCGCAATGACAAAGACCTAATTAAAATTTTTTATAGAATATGACGATTTAATTATAAATTTTTAAAATGTAAGATCTTATTTATAAATTTGATAAAATTTTATATAAATTTTTTAGTCCTGCTACGCATACAAGTAATTTTCACATATAAGTTAATCATAATCCAACAAAATTCACTTACATAATGTGTGCGTAAAATTACGTCGTTTCTCCTCCAACGTTTGTATCCTGCGTTCCTTCTCCTCCTCCTCCTCTTTCTTCTTCTTCTCCTTCTTCTTTTAATTTATCCTCCTTTTTCTTCGCATGTTTCATCCTCATCGTCGTTCTTCTTATTACTGTTGTTGTTGCTGCAATTTTTTCCTCCTCTTCTTTCTATTGATTTTACAATATTATGTTTTTTTGTTTGATTTTTTCTCCCAAGAAGAATTATAAAAATATGAAATAAGAAGATGAAGAAGAAGCAGCTGCCGAAGATGAGGAGGAGGAAGAGGAAGAGTTTTGAATTATGCAGAACTTATCAGAATAAAAATACACCGAAATATTTTCAAAATACATCGAAATGAGAATGGAACATATTCATCACAATAACAATTCAGCTTCAGAATTTCTACATAGAAATTTTGCTACAAATACACAAAAATATTTTCTTTAGTCTTGAATCAGGCAACGTCATCATTATGGCAAAAATTTTACGATAACGATAACGACGATACGTATAAGAAGAAGAAGACGACGATGATTATAACAATGATGATTATGATGATGGAGGAGAAGGAGGAAAAGGAAGAAGGAGAAGAAATTCTATTGGAAAAAAAAGGAGGAATAGGAGGAAGGGGAGGAGGGGGTGTTGGTAACGACGACAATGAAAGAGAAGAATAATGAAGAAGAAGAAGAAGAAGAACGTGGGCGCGTGAATATAAATGACTTGTAAGGATTTATATGAAAAATTGACTTTTGTGCAGCGAATCATTGTAATTTTTTTTAATATTTATAAGATACTCATATTTCAATAATTTTAACTGTTGATTTTAATATATTATATATATTTTTTATAATTGAAATCAAGGACTAAAACTATTAGAATATCGATATTCTAAAAATATTTGAAATTCTTCTAATTATATACTTCAAAATCAATTAAATATATGTACTATTACATTGTAGAAGGGCACACCTCTTGTTGGTCAAAGTAATTAAATTCAAAGAAGGAAGTAGGGGTGTGTATGGCCTGGCCCGGTCTGAAGACTCGGCTTGACTCCGAATATTTTAGGGGCTAATTTGGTGTGATTTCACTGGATCTAGGGTCGGGTAAGGGTCTCAAAACTAGATCCGACCATTATTTTGGGTTGGGTCCGGGCCATAGCTCGAGTCACCCAAACCCGGTCCGGTGGCCCCGATCATCATATATAATTAATATTTTGTGTTATTAGTGATGGATGATGACTATTCTTATATGGAATTTACGTATTGTAAACCTTAATATTTTGTGTTATTAGTCATTATAAGACTATAAGTTAATGTTTTATGTTTAAAATGCATAAGACTTTAGACTAATGCATAATATTGTGTTATTTGTATTGATTTAAATATTTAGTGTTATTAGACAATATTAGTATTGATTGTGGTTATGCTTTAATTTTAGAGAAGGGTTGGTTCTTGTTATATTTTTCTAAGTGCATTTTACCATGTCAAATAACGGTTGGAGTCTTTAAAATTTGGATATTTTCACATGCTAGCTCACAAGAAGGTATCAAGGTAATGTAATGTTAACGGCCTGGTTTTCACCCGGTATAAGACTGGGTTTGGGTCTAACAAATAGGTCTGATATATATTTCGGGTCAGGCCTAGGTCACATCAAATTCGGTTTCACCCGACCCATGAACACCCCTAGAAGAAAGTTATTCAAAGTTTAATGAGTGAGCTTTCGGAAGAAAGTTGATATAAAAGAAGTCTTGTGTTAGGGGACATCGAGTAAAAGTCCGATTAATCTAGCAAGTCAAAAAGTTATTCGAAGAAGTGGATCGAACAAGGTCAAACAAAAAAGCAAGAACAGTTACTCACGTTTTCACATACGTGGAAGTTATGTTTTAATTCAATCGGTCAAGAAATGGCTGTAAATAGAAGAAGGTTCAAAGTTATAGGGGTTGGAACTTCGTTTTAGAAATTACTCACACACACTTACATCCCAGTGACTTTATAAGTCTGCTTCGAGTCAAATTTATGTAGAGTTCCTTCTATTTGTTTTTATTTTCCATTTACATTTTCTGCAAACTTTATTTTTCTTGGAAATTTACCTTTCAAACAACATTTAATTTCTTTGTTCAAATTTATATTCTCACATTGTTATTTTCGAATTTAAAGTCCTTTTATCTAATCGAAGGCATTTTATTGCTTTATTTAAATTCAATAGAAATCATTTCAAATGCAGCCAAGTTTACTTTTAAAATTTTTATGTTTTTGGTCTTTTTCTTAAATCTCGTTTAATTCGAGGATCTTTGATTCACTTTTAAAAAAACTGGTACTCGCAAAAAAGTAGGTTTCACTAATGTTCTGAAAATCGGACCGGACTCACGGTTCAACTGGGTTAATCGAAAACCAGTCACTTAGCCGCTTCGGTCCATCCACAAAACTGCGTTGTAAAAAACCGGTCGAATCGGTGGTTAACCGGCCAACCGGGCTAACCGGCCCGATTTTTACAGGTACCGGTTCTCCCCCTCAGCTAATGAAATGGCGTCGTTTTGCTTTTTTAAAAAAAAAGAAAAGAAGGTTGAAGAACGCGTGTTGCCTAAATCCCTAATCAGCTACTCTTCGAAGAACACTCCCACTCCCAAGCCCTAAGCTCGTCGAGGCTCGAGGTTATGCCCTTCTGCCAACTAAGGACAACCGCCGCCGTGAATCAAATAGACGCCGGAGCAAGCGCCACTATCGCGGGTTGTCACCTCAGCGTCGCGGGTTGTAATGTTCTCTACTTCGAGGCTCGAGCTTCTGGCCTTCTCTTCTCTCCTTCTCTTGCGGTTAGTTCTGGGCTTCTGGCTCTTCTTCTGTTCTTTCTGTTTTCATTTTTTTGTTCTGGGCTTCTGTTCTTCTGTGTTCCTAACTTTTTTAATTTTTTTTATTTTGTATTTTATATGATTAATCAAATGTTGAATAAATTTGATGTATGTTGAATTTGAGAATAAATTTTATGTATGTTGAATTTTGCTGGACTTCATGATTTTGGTTGCTAAATTCATAGTTTTCTAAGGTTATTTTGGATTCATGATTTTGATTTATTTGTTATCTGTTCATGATTTATTTGTTTGCTACTTTGCTGGATTCATGATTTTGTTAGTTGGGTTCCGTTCGTGTGCGTCGTCCATTAGTCGTCGGTCGCTCCTCCTTCTCCTTCGTCGCAGGTATCCCTCTGCTCTGCCATGCTCGTTGCAATTTCTCTAGCCCCCTCTGCTCTTCCATGGTCACCTCTCTCTGCTCTTCCATGCTCGCTGAAGATCTTGGTAGGTGAGTCCTCTCCTCTTTGCTGTGTTCTTGCTGTGTTGTGTTTTGGAAAGTCGTTCTTGCTGTGTTATGGTATGGAATGGTGTGCTGTTACAATTCTTGCAATCCTCTTTGCTGTGTTTTTAGCTGTTGCTATGTTCTTGTTATGGTGTTAATAATTGTTCTTTTTGCTGTGTTATTGATTAATTGTTAATAATTTATATTACACAATAATCTGTATTTTTTGTTAATAATCTTGCTATGTTGTTTTTGGTGTTGTATTTAAATTGCTGCTGGTGTTGTGGTTATTAACAATTTAGACATAAGTGTCATGTTATTTACATGATTTTGATTTTTATGCTTGTGCTTGTGCATTTTTAGTCTTGTTTCAAAGAGGTGTGTATGGAAGAATACTATATGTATATGCTGCATAATTATGCTTAGGTGCTGACTCTACATAGCTCTCTTTTTGAAGTTCTGCTTTTTATTATGTGAAATTTTAAATTTTATTAAGTTAGAAATTATTAAATTAATATATTTAAAATTATTTTTATATTTTTTAATAATTTATTTAATATTTAATTAAATCGATTGAATTCCAGTTAAATTCCGGTCGAACCAATAAATTATTGAACTAGTAATTTTACTGGTTCATTGACCGATTCGGTTCTTGCAACCTTAGGTTTTACTTTTATACCATTAGATATCAAACCACCGGTGATTTACTAAAAATCGACTCAACACCTCTAAAAATAATTTTCTTGTCAGATTTTTTTTTAAAAAAAAGGTTTTTCTTTTTATGCTTGAACTTGATTTAATCCATGTACTTCTGTCATTATTTGCAACTAGTTAATTTGACCAAGGAGACAGTGACTCATGCATTTCCACCAAAACTGATTAGTGTTTTACTATATGTGATATTAACTTAGTATACCTACTTTCCTAATCATAGTCATATGCAGTTCCTGTTACCCTTATTTCATGACAATATCGGGTAGAATTCACTGAATCTGCAGTAATAAGCTAAGTTGTCTAAATTAATTTAGATTGTGATCATTATAATATTGCTGGTTAGTAGCCTAGTAGGGTATAAAGTGGCTCCTTTCGGGGTCACATTCGGTTGATAATTAATTACTCCCCCCAAAAAAAAAAGTCTATGAATGATTAGACACTAACAGCTTCAGCAAATTAAATGGCAGATGCGGCGTAAAAAAAAAAAAACCTAACTTTAAGGTTGCGTTCGAAATCAGATATGAATAATCCTAAGAAGCCTTAGGATGTATGGATACTGATAATACCATGCGATATAGAAGATATGTACACACAAATTTAAAATTTTTATAAGATACAGCGATATAGTATATATAGAAAATATAAAATATTTTTTAAATAAATTATAATAATATTTTGATATTTGTAATATTAAAATATAAAATAATTTTTTATTATTTTTAATAATTTTTTAATTATATAAAATATTTAAAATATTTTTATTTTAATAATTAATAATATATTTTATTTTTAAATTTGTTTTAAACTGTTAAGAATAAAGTTGGACATGTTAATACATGATGATATTTAAGTGTGTCCAAAAGTGTCAGGAAAAATTTTTTTATTTTTTATTAAGACACGATTAGATAAAAAAACAGGCGTATGGGACAAGTGTCGATAAATGTAGTGTTCGAAATATGTCCGACACGCAAATACAATAACTCAAAAATGTTCATACTTCATAGTTAGGAACTAACATGTTTTCAGCTAATATTAATTAATTTTCTAAAACTATTTTATGATTTTAAATAATTTTAAATTTTAAATCATCAATCATTAAAGTTGTATTATAAATTATACCAATAAACCTTAAAATTAATTAGTATTAGCTAATTAAAAATTTGTTTTTTATATTATTTTATATAAAACATATATTAAAATATAAAATATATATTAAAAATAAATTAAATTATATATATTTATATATAATTATATAATAATTAAATTAATAATTATTTTTTATGTACACATAATATTTTTAAATAACAAAAAAAATTTTAAAAGATCAGTATCTACTTAATATACTAAAACTGGGTTTTCCCCCAGCTAATAAGGGTGACGTGTCACTCTCTCGTGAGTCCATTTTTCCTCCAAAACGAATAAAATTTTTCATCTATTTTAAATTATTTATTATAATTATATTATTATATTATATTTAATATTTAATGAATAATATATAATTATACTAATTTAAGAACATATCTTCATTATAATTATATCAAATCAATATTTAATGCACTATTAAACTACTTATTAATTATAATGCGTAATTACTGTACATAATAACAAATTGCCTTAATAGTAATTAATTTACATATTTATTTTTGTTTTTCTAAGGTCTATAAATAGTATTTTTCTATCGTACATCTGAATTTAAGAGTCAGCTCATAATTTTATATTTAGTATTTTTTTTACTACTTCATAGAATAAGAATGTATTCTTCATTTTTTATTGAAGTTGATCCTTTTAAGGTACAATTTATAATTTTTTATAATATTTTTCATATACTCATTCTATTATATTATTCTTTTAATAATTTATTAATTGTTGTTATTCTAAGTTGTTCTTATCGTCTAATGTTCCAGTTCAATTGTCTTTTACCACAATCGTTTACAATGCATCACATCTATAAAATACCTCATCGAGTTGTCTTCACTGATTTGGATTCCAACTACATGGATGTAAGCGTTCAAAGAAGGGACAATAATTTCTACTTTACCGAATGATTGTTGGATCTACTCACCTATTATGACCAACCTAATGGAATGTGGTTAAAGGAGGATGAGTAAATTATTATAATTTTAATTATTTGATTAAAATTGTAATATCAGTTGTGATATTTTAATTATTAATGCACTATTAAACTACTTATCAATAATTTTAATTATCTAACATTTGTAATTTATTTTTATAATTAAAATAATTAAAATTAAGTAGATCGTTATTAAACTATTTATCAATAATTTTAATTATCTAACATTTATAATTTACTCATCCTCCTTTTTTATCAAATTATTATAATTGTTCGGTTGCATAATTTTTCATTAGATTCACCATCCTAAATTGGTCAATTTGGTTCAAATTCAGATTTTATTTTTCTTTTTGTTTTTTTTTTAATTGCTCTTATTGCAGCAAGTGTCCTCAGATTTTTATTGTGAGCTACAAAATGAATGTCCCAAACTCTCAATACTTTTGTCATCCTTTTCGTTGTGTTTTTAACTCTGTTAATGTACTATTAATTTTAAATTTGTACGAATTTTAAAAATGTACTATTAATTTTAAATTTGTACGAATTTTAAATGTTGATACTTACGATATTATTTCAATTGGTTGTCGTTGCGAGAATGACTTTATACTATACGTGACTAAAGACTATAATAGATTCAATATTGTTTAAGTAATTTTGGTTTTAATATTAGTATTTGATTAAATTATAATTAGAGAATTTTAAATTATTGCCTCAATTTATATATTATGATTATTTTTCGTGGATGTACTATTTTTAAATAATTTAATAATTAATAAAATAAAGTAGTGTCAAGTATATTATTTAAGTTTATTTTTATTCTTTATTTTTTTATTGGTATTTTCATTATATTTGACAAAGAAAATTCTACCTAAATATATAATTTTTCGTTGTCCTAAGCACAATTTAGTTGCCAATAAAAACCGATTTTATCTATAAAAAATAATAAAACATATATCTTTTGATATTATATTAATATAGTAAGTAGACATTATGATATAATAATATCTTTAATTGCATTATAATTGTCTCATAAATAATATATGATTATATTATTTTAGAAAAATTTTTTCATTATAATTATATCAAATCAATATTTAATTATGATAAAATATGTTAATTATAATTATATCATAAAATTATAATAATTACGATAATTATGTTATATATTTTAATCATTTATGTAAGTAAATAAACTAGAAAACAATCAAATCAAATCATGACGGTAAATAAATAATATAGAATATTATTATATATTTAATTGCATTATAATTAGCTCATGAATAATGTATGATTATATTATTTTAGAAAAATATTTTTATTATAATTATATCAAATCAATATTTAATATATTATTTAAATCTAACTTTTATATAACAATATTATTATATATATTTATATATCACTTTTTTAAACTCATTCTTACAAATATATATTGGCATATAATTAATATAGATAACATATATACTTAATAAATATCTTTATTAAATTAATTATAACGATTAATACAAGATAATCTCATAAGTATAACCTAATTATAGTAAGAATTTTCATAAAAATAATTGACTACTAATTTGAATATAATTGATATAGTTAAATTGATACAACCTATAAGATTGAGAATATGTAGCAATTATAGCAATTATTATATCAATTATAATAATCATTCACGTTACTTCATATACAGTAATTTTTAAATTATAATTGTTACATAATTACTGTTGAATATTATTTAATTTTAGATGTTTTATAGGTAATATTCATTATCACATGAATTATCATCATTATTCAATAATAATAATAATAATTTCGAATTTATATAATTGATAAAATTCTAATTCTTATTCGTATGTAATAATTTTATTAGTATGTATTCACAGTTTTAGTCAATATATAATAATAATAATAATAATAATAATAATAATAATAATAATATATGGACATCAAATTAATTAGTTAACAAATTGAATTTAGCTTATGAAATTTTATTTTCTACTCAAATTTTTAATCATTAGTGATTTTATTTTTTATATTTACAGTAAATTTTAACTATAAAAAGAAAAAAAATAGTATTGATTGTTTCCTATTTTATTTATTTACAGTCATAATTGAATTTGATATAATTATATTAAGTCTCTATAATTATAGTAATATAAAACTGCTTCATATATAACAATAATATTATACATATTTATATATCTCCACTTTTATCTCTTTTTTCAGAATTTTGACATATAATTAATATAGATAAAATATAATATTAAACTGCTTTGTTATACATATATATATGAAGTTATAAAATAACCCATATAATTTATACGTATGACATAATATGTATGTCAAAAAAAATTCCATACTTTTTGTTAACCACTGTTTTGTTATACGAAATTGATTGAAATTATATAATTTCTATTTATATAATTTTTTTCTATTAGTAGCAATTAGTATCTGCATTAAAAATTCATACCGTTTGTAATTAGTTTATGTATGTATATATATATATATATATATATATATATATATATATATATATATACTTAATATACTAAAATTGGGTTTTCTTTCAACTAATGAAAGTGAGGTGTCGATTCCTCGTGAATCTATTTTCCCGCCAAAATTAATACACTATTTTCTCTTCTAAGTTTATTTTATAAAAATATCTTTATTATAATTATACTATAATTAGCATTTAAGCAATAATACATAATTATACTAATTTAAGAAAATATCTTTATTATAGTTATATGAAATCAATATTTAATACATTATTAAACTACTTATCAATTTTCAATCGAAAATATTTTTGATCATTTAAATTATATTGATAATAATAATATAATATGATAATTATATGATAATGGCACCGGCCATTAATAACCAATTTATATTTCTCTAAATAAATTTATTTTATAAAAATATTTTTATTATAATTATATTATAATATTATAATAAATATTTAATGAATAATGTATAATTACACTAATTTAAGAAAATATCTTTATTATCTATCTATTCTATTCTATTCTATTCTATTATATAAAAATAGAATTTTTGCATTTAATGATGGAACTGATATGGCATGCTCTTGAGGTGTTTCCAAATCTATTTCATTTAATTCGTCAAAGCAAATCAATTATAATTAATTAATTATATCAATTAATTAATTTGATTAGCTATTCAAATCTCACCATTTATTATAATTTATATAAATTAATTAATTATAATCAATATTCAATGCGTTATTAAACTACGTACCAATTATCAATATTTTTAATCATTCTAATTATATCAATTGATATAGTTCTAATCCGCATTTAAGTATAATAATTTTATTAGAAGATGCACATATTAATAGTGACCTATTTAATTTGATATCAATTAGTGGATAATAATAATAATAATAATAATAATAATAATAATAATAATAATAATAATAATAATAATAAAAGGTCTACATGGTACATGCATTATATTTTAAAAAAGGTAAAATATATTTAGAAAAAATAGGATATCAATAATTAATTGTGATTAATATCAACATCAATAATTAATTCTTATAATTATTTTTGTACGACTAAAAGTTACGTGTAGTATTTTTTTATGTAGAATAAAAAAAGTTTGTAATTCATAACATTTTCATAAAGTTTTATCGTATGGACACAAGATTAATTAGATAACAAATTGAATTTTAATTAATATATTTTATTTTCTGTTCATATTTTTTCATTAATTATCTTACTTTTTATATTTACAGTAAATATTGAATGTAAAAAGAAAAAAATAATATTGAATGTTATCTATTTTATTTATTTAGAGTCATAATTAAATTTGATATAATTATAGCAAGTATCTAGAATTAATAATAACATGATACTACAATTTTAAGTTGTATAATATAATAAAAAAATGTATCAATTTATGTATGCTTCCTATTAGAACTGTCAAAATGGGCTAAACTCATCGGACCAACCTGTTTATCCATTTAAATGGGCGGACTTTGCTTCTAAAATTAAACCCGTTTAAATTTCGGGCTAGCCTATGTGCTAAATGGGTGGCCCGTTTATTTTTTTTTACATTTTTTTCAAAAAAATCAGTACTTTTAGTTGATATTTCTTTTGATTCGACCTGAAAATCAGACCTAACTAAAAAAAATTATTTTTAAAGATTTTTGACCTAAAATGGTATTTTTTGTCAAAATATTTTTCAAAAAATAAAATTAAATGATAAACGGGCTGACCCGTTTAACCCATTGGACTGACCATAAACGATCCGGGTTAGAAATTAAAATTCTGGCCTGCGAATAAAGTGGGCTTAAACGGGCCAGCCCATTTAACCCACTGGCTTAATGGGCTGGGCCTAAATGGACCGGACTAGCCCGTTTGACAGCCCTACTTCCTATATAACAATGATATTATATATATTTATATATCTCCTCTTTTAGCTCTTTTCTAAAAATATTCGCATCTAATTAATGTAGATAACATATATATTGAGTAAGTATCTCTATTGAATTAATCATAAAGGTTAATAAAATATAATGAAATAAATTTCACCTAACTGTAGTAAGTATCTCCATTGAAGATATTTGCTAATTATTACCGTGTATAATTAGTTTATATATATATAGAGAGAAGGAGTAATAGTGAATTGTTACAATTATTTAATTTATCATTTAAAAAATTCGTACCTCAGACATAAATTTTCTTCTGTTTATTATTTTTCATACCTAAGGGCTACTAATTATGATTCTATCAACAGGGTTACCTATGGTACGGTAGATTATGTAATGAAAAAAATGCAAGAATTATAAGGTTATGGAAAGTTCCATACAAATTTGACAAGAACAAGACGACTTACGTAGAAATGGTTCTCATGGATGATAAGATAAGTTGATTATTTTTCATGATTCTTTCAAGTGATGCTAGGTCCATCTTATAAATATTTTTTGTTTATATTTTAAATTTATTTGACAAGTAAACCCTCGCACGAATCAAAGAAAGTACAATTTTATAGATTTATAAGTGTTAATAGTCTTTATATTTAATTTGTTTAATAATGTGATAATATAACTAATATATTTGTTGGTGGATTTAACTATTATTACTATATTATTTATGATCACATTCAGTATATATGTGTGATTTATTGAAGAAAGTACATTATTAAAACCGATCAATAACTATTTTAGAATTAATCCAATTAATATTGAATTAAAAAAAAACAAACAAGGCATAACATGTTATTTTTTTATTAATCAAATTATTATAATTCAAATAAATTTTAAAAAAATAATTTAAAATTATAATTTCAATCTTCTCACGTGCATGGCACGGATGATTATACTTGTTTTTATTAAAATTTAGTCAATACTTAATTAATAAAAAAATTAAATAATTAAATATAATTTCATACTAAAAATATTAATAATAAATAATTAATAATTACAAATTGTAAAATCTAACATTTCTCTAACATAAAATCGAACTCCTTTCAGACGATCGAATAAATAATTCGTTTGATATCAATTTGATTATAAGCCGTATAGCATTCTATCAATTTATCAATACTTACAAATGATGAATAACGTAGTGAGTAATTAAAATTTTGAACTGCTGTAGCATTTTTCTTCAATTATTTAATCTGAATATATAAGCATGTGAAATATCTTATTCAAACTTGAAGGCGAATTGGATTCCGATTTGAAAATTGTTGTGCAATCAATGAAATTTGCGAAGCATCTTATTCACCATTACGGGTTACTGTATATTGATTATTGTTGCTTCACTCTCAATTTGGTAGGCCATCTTTTAATCGGGCCCGCTCTCCTCTCTCTCTCTCTCTATGTATAGTAGGCATGAGCATGGCCTCCTAAATTATAATAGATATAATTATTAGCTATTAATTTGTTTGGGAATAAAATTTTACGTTTAAGTAAAATATTTATTTAAGTTTAACCAAATTATTATAATCGTTTTTTAAATTATGTATTTTTTTTTATTTTTTATTATTATTTTTTATTTTTTTCTCCTTCTCTTTTTTTTTATTTTTCTCTTTTTTTATTAACAACTCAGTTGCTATTTTTTTCTTTTTTTTTATCGTCGTCACCACAACCATCACTACTTTCTCCTCCTCGTCTTCCCTCTTTTTATTTGATTTCTTTTTTCATTTATTTTCCTCTTTTTTTCTTTTTCATATCATCATCATTGTTATTATTGTATCGTCATAGTCATCTTCTTTATCGTTATTTCGTTTTTATTATCATTATCGTTGAATTTTTATAATATTAATGACGTTGTCGGATCTAAAATTAATTAATTCAGATGTATTTTTGTTCATAATTCAGTCTTGTTTATGTACTTATTGTTTAACTGAGTTTGCATGTCATAATCATTAAATAATTTTGGTCTAAAAACTAAGAAATTTATATGTATTTGTTAAGAAATTTCGGTGTATTTTTATTTTGATAAGTTCTACATAATTCAAAATCCAACACAACGATGAGAGGTCCAACCCTTCCTTCTTCAAGGTGAGGGAGAATATTATCTAAAATCCGACCAAAAAGCACACAATTTATACGATTATTCCTGCACATTAACTTGCTACTGTAATATCGCAGTACTAAAGTGTTAATCATTCCATAACTACTTGCGTTAGGCCATGATAAATTACTCTAGGTCTTGCAATTGCTTCTTTTTCTTCTTTTTCATCATCATCATCTTTTTTTTCTTATTCCTCTTTTCCTTCTTGTTTGACCTTCTCAAGTTTCTTTTTATTTTACTCTCTTAACAAGAATAAAAACAATGAACCTACATTCATTCAACTAAAATAAATAAATAAATAAATAAAACATTGCAACATTAAAGAAGATATTGTTGTACTTTGTAGCAAAGTTTTGGTGTAAAAACTAAGAAATTTATATGTATTTGTTAAAAAATTTCGGTGTATTTTTATTCTAATAAGTTCTGCATAATTCAAAATTCTTCTTCTTGTTTTACCTTCTCAAGTTTTTTCTTGTTTTACTCTCTTAACAAGAATAAAAACAAAAAAAAATCAAACAAAAAAGAAGAAAAACACATAATGTTTCAAAATTACTAGGAAGATGATGAACCTATATTCATTCAATTAAAAGAAATAAATAAATGAATAAAAGGAAAAAATGCAGCATTAAAGAAGATATTTTTGTGCTTTTGTAGCAAAGTTTCGGTGTAAAAACTAAGAAATTTATGTGTATTTATTAAAAAATTTCAGTGTAATTTTATTTTGATAAGTTCTGCATAATTCAAAATTCTTCCTTTTCCTCCTCCTCATATTCTGCTAATTCTTCTTCATCTTCTTCTTATTATTTTATTTTCTCATAATTCTTCTTGTTTCACTCTCTTAAAAGGAATAAAAAAAATTAATGCTGCAAAATTACTAGGAAGAAAAGGAGGAAAAGAAAAAATACAGCAACAATAGCAGCAATAAAAGAACAATGATGAAGAGAAAACACGTGAAGAAGAAGAAGAAGAAAGAGAAGGAGGAGAAGGTGGAAGAGGAACGCGAAGACGAAGAAGGATATGTTTGCATTAATGAAGCGCACGTGTGTACACACTGCGTGTAATGAAAGTAATTTTTGTTGGATTTAGTTCAACTTGATTGGACTTAGTTGCCAAAAAAATTTGGATGTATAACAGAATTGTTAATTTAATTATTTGTGATATGACCTCATTATTTATAGATCACCAAAGTGTAAAATTTTGGATATTCGTCAAAAATTAATAAATAAAATATTATTTTTAACTCCTTTAAAATTCAAATTTTAATGAGTAAAAATTTGACCATAAAATGTATTATATATAACAGGGTTGTAAAAATTGGACCGGTTAATAAACCGTTAAGACAATTGGTCTATTGGTTTAATAGTTCGACTGGAGTTCAATTAAAATTCAACTGATTTCATTAAATATTAAATAAAATTATTAAAATTTAGTATATAATTTTAAATATTTAAATTTAATAATTTTTAATCTAATAAAATTTAAAATTTCATAATTTTACATAATAAATTATCTATAATTTATTAATAAAAATTCATAAATAACTTCAAACATCAAATTAAAAACCAAAAGTAGATGAACACAACAAAGTGTGAGATGCTACAAAAAAAGTTACTAGTTACTACTGTTTTTTTTTAGGACAAAGTTTTCTTTAGGTTGCTTTTCCCAAAAATAATTTGCAGTCTCTATCTATCGTGTAAACCCCGCTAAAATTAGTAAATAATTAGTCAATAAATTGAATTTTAATTAGGAAAATTAAAAGTGTAAATCTAATATAAAAATAGGATAGAGCTCTTCAAAACGAGAATTTTGATACCAATTTAAAAAAAATTGGCCCAAAATTAGACCGGATGAGCCAAACCGGTTGAACTAGGTCCAACCGGGCCCATAACTTAAATGGGCAGAAGCATCTCTTTCCCCCATTCAGCAACAAAACATGCTGAAGACCGGGGAGAGGAGAGCTCCAAACCCTCACCATTGCTACAATCCACCATAACTTCTCCGTTTGAGTTCCGATCGCCGCACCGTTCACGGCCATGCGTCCAGCACGTCAAGCTCTACATTTCTATCGGATTAATTTCACGGGTAAGCCACTATTCCATCTCAAATTCTCTACTCCATTTTGATTCTTGAAATTGAGCCATTGTAATGAGATTTTGTCGAATTCGGTGTTCTAGGTTCGATTTAGCTTGCGGAGCTTATCGGGTTCGAGTTGCTATGTGCGTGGGTACAGTAAGAATCACTTAAACCTTAGCCAATTCTTAATTTTATTGTGAGAATTCTGAATTTGAAGTATACATGTGTAATAGGTGTGAATTAAGTGTATATATATATGCATTGGAATTGAATTGTGGACCTTTGAAGGCTTGGTGGAAGATTGGTGCTAAGGTTTTGATTGATCCCTCAAGCTTGTGGGGCTGTGTGTGTGATTAGTGTGGTTGCCTTGGACCAAACATGGTGATCGGTCAAGGTATGGTTTAGGTTTCGCGCATTTAATATGTAAGGTTCTGTGAAAACTTAGGTTAGGGAACTATAAGATAAGTTGAAATGGTTAAATATGTTAAATGATTAATCTTTATGATATTGATGGATAAGTTGATGTTGGGCAAGTGTTGAGCAATTAACAATGTGGGTTGAATGTATATGTATATATATGCTAGTACAATGATGATGGATGGAGGATTTATGGTAATAGCAATATAATTATATGGTTGAGATTGAGTAGTGTTTATTTGAATTTGTTAGTATTGATATAATGAATATTGATGTGATGATAGTAGGAGAATTTTATAATGATGACAATATGTATATATGGAATAATATGTTGGTTGTGATTAAAACTTGTAAAGTTGGATTGAAATGAGATGTTATTGAGCTAAGGAAGTGATAAGATTGCAAGAATTATTGTGCTATTGTTATGGATAAGTTGTATTGATGGTTATGGTATGTTGTGTTGAGTGGGAATGAGTTTTGGCAAGAAAATGTAATTTTGGGTAAAAATGGGGGTTTAGTATAATTTGGTAAATCTTGATTTTTGATGAACTTTGGTAGTCCATAACTTGCTCCTCAAATTTTGGATGAAAATAAGGTTTGTTTTGAATTAAAGAATGTTTTATAAGCTTGAGAATGATATAAGGTTCGCAAAAAACCGAATTCTGTAGAGGAAGTTATGGACGCCAAAAATCCGGTGCAAAGAACTGAAATTGTTAAAGTTACAGCAGAATCAGGTTTTCTAGTGTGTGCCCTGATCAACTCCAATTTTGTGGTTTATCTTGTGTTGAATTTAGGGGAATTTATCAACTTTTCTCACATTTATTCAATGAAATAGTATGATTTTGTAATTCTTCCTAAATTTGTGCTTAAGAGTGAAAACATGTATTTTAGGCCTTTAAATTGCTAATTTTAATTCACTTTAATTCCATTCGATTCGATACCTTGATATATTTGTTGAGTGATTTCAGATTCATAAGGCAATGATTGGATGGAAAGAGTGAAAAGAAAAGCATGCAAAATGGAGAATTCATGAAGAAATGAGGATTTGCAGAAATCTGCCAAGTGACGCGTATACGTGGCTCATGCTTACGCGTGGGAGGGACATCTGCCAAATGACGCGTATACATGGCATACGCTTACGCGTGGGAAGAAAATCTGCCAGGCGACGCGTATGCGTGACCCATGCGTATGCGTGACAAGCAGCACGTGACCAACTTAACAAAAAACGCTGGGGGTGATTTTTGGACCTGCTAAAGCCCAATCCAACTCATTTCTGAAGCTATTTGATGCAGAATCCAAGCTTGGGCAAGGGGGGAGCAATTAGTTGAAGGATAGCATCATGTAGGTTAATTTTCTAGAGAGAGAAGCTTCCTCTTCTCTCTAGAATTAGGGTTCTTAGGTTTATTTTCATCTTAGATCTAGGCATAATTTCTTGTTCTCATCTTGTCTTCTTTACAATTTCTTGTTCTAATACTTTAATTCTTCTTAGTTCTCTTGTTAATTTCTCTTTTTATGCCTCTTTTAGTTTATTGATGAATTCTTGTTGGATTTGGTTTCCTTTCATGCAATTGATGTTTCTTTTATGTTCCTATGGTTCATTGCTTTGTTTATTGTTGATTCCTTGCCTTGGATAGTTGTAGATTTTATCTTTCCTTGCAATTTATTATGATTTCCTTTTAGGCCTTCCAAGTGTTTGACAAAATGCTTGGTTGGATGTTAGAGTAGCTTTTTGAGCATTCTTGGCTTGGAAAGAAAAATTGGGCAATCTTGAGTCATTAATATCCAATTTAGATTGGTGATCTAGAGTTGTTAGTTAATATTATTTCCATTGACTGTAATCTCTTGCTAATTCAATTAGTGAGTTGATTAAGATAAATTCTTGTTAATCATTGTTATGATTAGTGACTAGGATAGAAAGCCTATATTCTCAATCCTTTCCATGAATGTCTCTCTTTATTAATTGCTTTCTTTAATTGTTTTCTTTACTTTTCTTGTCATTTATTTTCTTGCCCCTTTTATCAATCAAACCCCATTGTTCCTTCATAGCCAATAATTGACCACTTCATTGCAATTCCTTGTGAGACGACCCGAAGTTTGAATACTTCGGTTATTTTCATTGAGGTTTGTACTTGTGACAACCAAACATTTAAAATTTGATTTCATTATTACTTGTTGGTTGGGAACTAAACTATCAACGGAATTATTTTGTGTAAAAATTCCTAACCGAAATTTTTGCTCTTATCATGCCCATGCACACTGTTGTGTGCATGCACCCAGCAGTAGCAAAAATTTTACCTGTGCGTACACACGCCCTTGTGCGCACGCACACCTGGTGTTTTTCAGAAAGTGTGCGTACGCACGCTCTTGTGTGCACGCACGCACCAGAATATGCTTTCTGCTGGTGGTGCTTGCATGGGTGAGGCGCACGCACACCAAGTAATTCCTGGTTGGTGTGCGCACGTACGCATTCGTGCGCACGCACACGTTTTGTTTTCTTGTTAAGCTGTGTGCACGCACACACTCTGTTTTCTAGCACCTGTGTTTTTATGATCTAAACATGGTATCGAACCCCTAAACCTCTATTTTTGCCCTGTTTACTAGTAAGCTTAGTAATTAGCGGAAGTTAGGAATTTGAGGTAGCTTGGGAAAGAAGAAAAAGGTAAACATGATGAGTTATAAGAAAGAGATATGGATGATAAATGAATTTATGATGCCATGGCTTTGATGAATGAATATAAAATGATTATGAATATTAATCGGCTTAAGAAATGATGATATATGAGATACGAGTTTCCCTGTGTAACAGAACCGTGGCTTGCCACCACGTGTTCCAGGTTGAAACTCGATACTCTGTTGGCCCTACGTTGTAAGGGTGACCGGGCACGTATAAATTTCTGAGAATGGATATCCCCCATTGAGTGATATTATGAATGAATAATTATATAAATGATGAATGAATGTGAAATCTATGCATAGACTCATGGAGATGCGCGATGGGGGACAGTCTAAGGTTTTTGGACTTGTCGGGTTGGCTGGATAGCCGACAGATGAGCCTCATCAGCCATAGGACAGGAATACATCATGTGCATTTGTTTGTTTTGTTATATTTGCTACTTGCACTATCTATTTCCTACTTGTGTGTGAACTTGTTTGGTTGCTTGTCTCTGTTGAATCATGGATGATGGAGGAGCAGAGGAAGGGTGGATTGGTTAGGTGTTAATGTTAGGTTTAAGGTAAGTAAGTTTAGGATACTTAGGTCACCTATCCCTTTTTATGGCTTCTACTTAGAGTTTAGGTTTTATAACTTTATGTTGGAGTTTTAGGATTGCCTCTGGCATTCCCAAGACCTTATATATTATATGCGTGACACCTTTACCATGCTGAGAACCTCCGGTTCTCACTCTATACTGTGTTGTTATTTTCAGATGCAGGTCGAGAAGCTCCTCGCTAGGCGTCTGGATCCCTGAAGTAGAGTGGTCCCTGGGTTATTTTAGGTTTTCAGTTTGTATATATATATACATATGTACTTAGCTTGCTCTCCAAAAAACTTGTTTATTTTGTTCCTCATAGAGGTTGAAGTAGAGTTAGGGTCTTATTTCTGTATTTTGAGTATTTTGGGATACCTATATATGTATGTATATATTATCTGGCCAGAGTGAGGAGCTAGTTATGCTGTATTCTTGACTCTCTATTCACTCTTTCGCTTATTCATATCTATAACCTTTAGGTTTCTTAGCACGCAAGTAATTATGTTTCCTGAGCGTTGCGCTTTTTATTTTGCAATTTTGTTTTACCCGTTTTTTAAGGCTCCTAGTATATTATATCTTTCCACTATTAAATGTAAATATTTTCTAATTAGAGGTCCGTAACACCACACTACCTCTGTTCTACTACTTAAGTGTAAAACTCTGTATAGTAGGGTGTTACACATCGCGGATGAACCAAAAGCTTCTTCTCTTTCACTACCCACAGGCCTTCTCAGCTCCGGCATTAGTAGCAACCACATGTGTCACGGAGGGGTCAAGTTCCGTTAAACAAGTGGCTCCCAACTGCTCAGTCATTTTCTGGAGTGGTGGTAATGCTCCATGGAAGATACGGCTAAAAACAACTACGCACCCATTCAAGACTTTCCTTTGAACTGATTTCAAAACCTGGAAAAAATGAATTGATTGTAAAATAGAACTAATGTTCACTCTTTTATCTTTTTTTTTGTGCTTGAACAACAATCAAATCTCTATAACATTAATAATTCCAGAGAAACAAACCATACTCTAAATAAATAATATTAAAACTTAATTAGCACCCTTTTGTACTTTTCGAATTGCGGTCTAAGAGGTGACGTCGGTGATTGCAAGGCTTCTGAAAGGGAGGAGTCGATAGCAGGGTAACAGCGACGACAACACCTACAAAGTGGCTGGAAGGCAATGAAGGTAAGCAAGAAAAGGGAAAACAGACGAGGGGAATGCGGCGGCTAGGTAGGAGGATAGCAAAGCTGAGAGACGGCTGGGAGAGAAAGAAAATGATTTCAGAAGGGAGAGGGGTTATGCGTACATTTAAGATTGGATTTGGGAATTAGGACTAGATTAGTAGATTTTCTTTTTTTTTTCTAACGTCAAAATGACGCCATTTTTTAGGTAAATTACAAAATTTAGCTCTAAAAAAAATCAGCCAATTGATCTGATTTTTTGATTTACCACTAATTCAGCAGATTTTTTAACTAATTTTTTGCAGGACGGTTCTGAACGATCCAGTTTTCAAAACCTTAATATATACACCACTTTAAAAATCAACGTGATCTATCATATGAATGTATATAAAACGCTACAATTTTCATATACATAGCTTGTAACTTATATATATATATATATATATATATATATATATATATATATATATATATATATATATATATATATATATATATATATATGTATGTATATTGCTTCCTAGATTCTTCTATAAACGCATACATTATATACATTACCAAAAAAATAAGTTCGGTCGTCACTCCTATTTTTCATCCACACATAAAAAATGTGACCTATATTATCTACCACCACGTTTTTTTATGACGATGGCGGTTATTTTAAAATTTTGTCACACTTTTAGTGTTATATTTAGAAAATGTAACGATACAATATTACAGACACATTTTTAAAGCATAACCAATTTTTTAAGTTTAGATTATTACACTTTATAAGTGTGGCTATTTTCTTTAACGATATAGGAATTTTTAAAACTCCTAGCAAAAAGTGAGTAATTGCAAAATTTTAAAAATATCCTAAAACCTAATACTAACTACTACACTCAGGAAACCCAATTCTAGGTACACTTTCTCATACATTTCTTAGTCGCTACATACTTCCTGTAAACCCCGTTAAATTAGTAAATAATTAGTCAATAAATTAGTTTTTAATAACAAAAATTAGAAATGTGAATATTATATCAAATTAGGATAGAGCTCAACAAAACTAGAATTTTGACACTAATTTTGAAAAAATCGATCCAAAAGTGGACCGAATAGGCCAAACCGGTTGAACCGGGACCGTGGGGCCTTTAAATGAACCCAAGTTCCTTCTCTTCTCCAATTCAGCAACATACAGCGTTGAAGCAATTAGGGGGGAAGGAGAAGAGAAGTTTGCCGAAAACCTTTACAGTGATTTCAAAATCCGTAACTCATCCGTCTGAGCTCCGATCGCCGAACCGTTTGTGGCCACGCGACCACTGCGTCAAGTTCTACCTTTCTACTGGAACAATTTCATAGGTAAGATATTAATCGCTCTCAACTACTCATTTCCTCCAATTTTTCAAAAATTGAATAGATATGTTGAATTTCTTTGCTTTTTGATGTTTTAGGATCCAATTAGCTTGAGAAAAATGTTTACTCTTGCTTATGTGAAGCTTGGGTAAGGTGAGGATATCATAAATTTGATTTAAATTACTGAATTTGAGCCTTGGGTATTAAGTTGGATATATATGTGTTATGAATGTGTATTAGGTTGTGAATAAATAATTGGAGCTTGAAATTGTGGACGTTGGAATTTTGGTGGAGGCTGGGCATTAGTATTTTGATTGAGCTTTATGGCTTTGTTTGTGTTGGGTGAATTGCTTTGGTCGCTATGTGGGAATCGGCCAAGGTATGATTTAGGTTTCGTGCATTTAATATATAATGTTCTGTGAAAACTTAGGCTAGACGACCAAAGGATAGGTTGGAGTGTATGTGTGTGTTGTTGTTTAGCATCTTTGTATTATATATGGATTATTATGGAGCTGTGGATTAGTTGATGGTTTGACAAATTGTAATTATTGAATTGAGTATAACATTATGTATATTTTGAGCTATGGTTTTAGTTGCGGGATTTGGTATGCGTGTATGTAATTATTGTTGGGTTAAAGTATGACCTTTATCTAGTTATTGCATTGAGAATGGAGGACACTTTGTGTAGTAAGTGTAGGTTGTTATGTTGATCTCATGGGTTTTGGTTGGAATGAAGAAGAGGTTTTGAAAGTTTATAAAATCTTGGTTTTGGACCGAACTTTGGCGAGGCATAACTTGGCTTCCGGACCCTCAATTTGCTTCTAACTTGTTTTAAAATGAAAATTGGGTTTATGAAATTTATGCCATTCGAAGAACAGGTGAAAAATATTTTAAATCAAAAGAGTTATGGGTGTTCGAAGATTATACCTGAAAACTGTATCTTTTATAGTTCTGTAGCTTGCTACTGAATCTGTTTTTTTTTAAAGAACGTGCATCCACACGTACGCGTATGCGTGACCCACGCGTACGCGTGGCATGGAATTTTGGCGATGCGTACACGTCTGGTCCTATGCGTCCGCGTAATGAGCTAACAACCATGTCCACGCATACGCGTGGCCCCTGTTCCAGCAAACATGATTTTTGAGTTTTAAATCCTATTTCAAACTTCTAAACCTCTATTTTCATTCCTTTAGTCATAAATAGTGGTATTAAACCTGACAATCAGTTGAAGCTAGGAAATGGGGATAACTTGGAGGTGAAGTAAAGTTGGAAAGTGATGAATTGATTATGAAATATTACGGATGATCATGTATGATACTTGGCTTGATAATCAAATGAATGATCATGTATGATGCTTGGCTTGAATGATTAAATGATCAGAGAAATGAGATTCTCTGGATAAAGTACAGTGGCATGCCACCGCGTGTACCAGGTTGAAAACTCGATACTCTGTTAATCCTACGACGTAAGGGTGACCGGGCACTTATAAATTCCTGGGAATGCTACCCCCATTGAGCGATTTGATATATATATATATATATATGAGTAAAAGCTATGCATAGACTCATGGAGATGCACGTCGGGGGACAGTTCAATGGTTTAGCAAACTGGACTTGTCGGGTTGGTTGTATAACCGACAGATGAGCTCATTAGCCATAGAACCGGCATGCATCATGTGCATATTACTTAAATTACTTGTTTGTGCTCTAACTGGGTTTGCCTAAGTGCATCTACTATGTTAAGTGTATATTTGCTACCTGTAGTACTTGTAACCTTCTTGTGTTTGTTTTTATCTGTTTATTTGTCTGTGAAATGCTGACGGAGATGGAGGTATAGAGGAATGACAGTATGGGACTTAGACTTAAGACTAAGTTAAATTAGGCTTAGATACTCTTAGAAAACCACCTTTTATGGCTTCTATTTAATACTCTAAGCTCTATAATCTGAGTGTCGACGTTCTAGGATTGCCTCTGGTATTCCCAGGACCTTATATATTATGTGTGTGGCACCTTTACCATACTGGGTCAAAAACAGCTCTCCAGCAATTTCTGGTACGTACAGGTCGCTGCAAAGTCACGCGGAAGCGTGGTCCACGCGTTAGCGTGGATTGGGTTTTTGCCAGGTCACGCATCTGCGTGATCCACGCGTTCACGTCACCTGGATTCAGGGCAGTTATGGCAAATTATATATCGTTGCAACACCCCGGATGTTAGCTTTCCAACGCAACTGGAACTGCGTCATTTGAATCTCTGTAGCTCAAGTTATGGTTGATTTAGTACCAAGAGGTCAAGGTGGACAGCTTTAGCAGTTTCTTCAGTTTCTTGTATTCCTTCCACTTTTGCATGCCTTCTTTCCATCCTCTAAGTCATCCCTACCCTGTAATCCCTGAAATCACTTAATGTACATATCACGGCATCTAGTGGTAATAAGAGAGGAGTAATATTAGCAAACATAAGGCCAAAGAAGCATATTTTCAATCATAGCACAAAATCAGGAAGGAGAGTGTAAAGCCATGCATTTTGTATGAACAAGTGTATGAAAGATTGATAAAATCCACTCAATTGAGTACAAGATAAACCGTAAAATAGTAGTTTATCAAGGTTCAATCTTTAAAGTTAGTGCTGTTAATTGAGATTCTAGTGTTACTGCATTATTAGGTTTTAAGATCTTAGGTTTTGTTCCTATGAATTTGATTTTAAATTTATTTTCTTTAGGTTATATGCCATTTTTCTTGTATATTTTTTGGATTTGTGCAGGGTAGGCAATAAACAAGGATTAGAAGTAACACTAGAATATTTGGCATATTCAATTCCTATGTTATTTTTGTTTTGATTACCACAACTACTTACAAAGTTTGAATTTAATTTTCAATCATTTTCACTGGCTAGTTATTGGGATGCAAAGTGAGGAAGAATTATGAATTCATTACTATTATTTGCTTACAAGTAATATATATATATATATATATATATATATATATATATATATAATATATCTGATTAGCTTAAATAAATCACATGAGGTGTTATCTCCTCCCCCCTCAAGTTGGCAGATATATATTTATCATGCCAAACTTGGAAATGAAATTATTGAACTGAGTTAGAGTTACAGACTTAGTAAACATATTAGCTAGTTGGTGTTTTGTCCGAACATGAATGAGATTCAGGAATCCTGCCACCACTCGCTCTGAAACAAAGTGATAATTGATCTTGATATGCTTTGTTCTCTCATGAAATGTGGGGTTCATGGCAATGTGGATGGCTGACTGTGAGTCACAAAAGAGCATAGAAAATAGAATGTTAACCTGGAAGTCAAAGAGAAGGCTTCTCAACCAGGTTAATTCAGGTGCCACTACTACCATGGCCCGGTATTCAGATTCAGCAAAAGATCTTGAGATAATGTGTTGCTTCTTTGATCTCCAAGAGATAAGGAAATTACCAATGAAAATGCAGTAATGAGTGACACTTCTTCTAGTGTCCGGGCAACCTACCCAATCAGCGTTAGCATATGCCATAAGTCGCAATTCTAACTTGGCAAAGAAGAGAAGGCCTTATCTCATAGTTCCTTTTAAGTACCTCAGTAAGTAGTGGAGAGCAGTAAGGTGAGTGGTGGTTGGTTTGGATAGAAATTGACTCAATGTGGAGACAACCTATGTGATATCAGGACGTGATATTGTAAGGTACATTAGCCTTCCAATTATACGCCTATAAGTGGAAGGATCATGTAATGGGTCCCCATCAGAGACGCTCATCCTCAGATTTGTCTCCACAGGTAAGGAACTCGGCTTAGCATCAACGAAGTTGGTGTTTTCCAATATGCTCAAGGTGCACTTTTTTTGACTAAGGACAATGCCTTTAGGTGATCTTGCAAGTTCCAGCCCTAGTAAGTATTTTAAATCACCTAAAACCTTGAGTTTGAACATAGATTCTAATAAGTGTTGCACCTTGCACATCATTTTCTTGGAGGATCTTGCCAAGATGATGTCGTTCACATATACAAGTAAGTAGACTATGATGTCACCTGTGCCAAAGGTAAAAAGGGTGTAGTCTCTCTTGGATTTTTGAAATTATGGCTCAATAATGCTGAGAAGAATTTAAAGAACCATTGTCTAGATGCTTGCTTTAAGCCATAGATGAACTTATTCAATTTACACACAAGATTTGACTCATTGGTCTTGTATTCCAGAGGCAAATCCATATAGACTTCTTCAAAGAGGACACCATTAAGGAACGTATTATTCACATCCATTTGCAACAAAAACCAATTATTGATGGTTGCTAGTGATAGAAGAACCCGAACAGTCTACTGGAGAAAAGGTATCTTTGTAATATGTCCCAGGTTGTTGCATATATCTCTTTGCAACTAACCTCGTCTTGTATCTCTCCACTGATCCATCAGTATTACATTTTACCTTGTATACCCATTTGTAACCTATGGTGTGTTTTCCTTGTGGGAGAGGAGCCAAGGTCTATGTGTTCTTCCATCGCCTGAAGCTCTTCATTCATGACTTGTTGCCACTCTGGGTATTTCCCAGCTTGGTAGAAGAAAGCAGGTTCATGTATGGTATTTACATTGGCTACAAAGTTCATGTATGATTTGGTCAAATGTTTGGAATTGGTTATGGTGGCAACATTGTGGCATTGATAATCATAAAAATATTGTGGAGGTTTAGTTAGTCTAGTAGATCTTCTAAGGATAGGTTGAGATGGTTGAGGTTCGAGGATAATATCATGATTGTAATTAGGTGTTAAAGATATTGTTGGGTGATGAAGGTCAAAAGTATTGGCCAAGGATTGCTAAATTGGTGCTGAGCCATAAAGAAAAGTGTCTGGAGTACTATAGGCATCACCACATCTGGGAAATTATCCACGAAAGGGGACTAATCAACTAGTAGCTCACTGAAGAAAAATACACTTTCATTGAATGTGACATCTCTAGATATGAAGAACTTCTTTACCTCTAAATCATATAATTTGTATCCTTTATACCCTTAAGGATATTCAACAAAAATTGCTTTTACAACCCTTGTAGAGGATTTGTTCCTCTGAGATAATAACGTAGATGCATGAACCAGACACCCGAAAACTCGTAATGCATGATAATCTGGTTGCTTGAGGAATAATTTCTCATATGGTGAAGTGTGCTGCAGGGCTGGACTAGGCAACCCATTCACCAAAAAGGTAGCTGTCAGAATACATTTTTCCCAGAATTTAATAGGTGCCTTGGACTGAAAAAAGAGGGCTCTTGCAACATTAAGCAAGTGTTGATGCTTTCTTTCTACAACCAAATTATGCTTGGGTCTCTCTACACATGAAAATTGGTGAATTATGCCCTTCGATTGCAGAAAATTAGTGAGTAATAACGCATTGGTATTGTCAGATCAAATCTGTTTTACTTTAACACTGAATTGAGTTTTAACCATGTTAACAAAATTCATAAGAATATTAGTAGCATCAGATTTTTGTTTCAAAAGATAAGTCCAAGTAAATCTTGAATGATTATCCACAATTGTAAGGAAATATCTCATATTATTGTATGTGGAAGCACGATAAAGGCCCTAAATATCACAGTGAATTAATTCAAAGGCTTTACTACAGAAATTATTTTGTGACCGAAAAGAAAGACCTTAAGTTTTGCTAAAAGACGAATAGGACAATTTGAATGATTGTATTTGATGGGTTTTAATGACAAAACATGACTCAATTTATTCAAAATCTTTTTAGATGTGTGACCCAAACGAGCATGCCAAACATCACTACTAACAAAGGACACTTGCTGACAAGAACCAATGATGTGTGTGGAAGGTGCTATGGAAAGTGATTGCAGACAAACAAATCATCTAACTCATCACCTTTGCCAATCACTTTCTTGGAGATCTTGTCCTGTATAATGAAAGAGAGGTAAAAAAAAGATAACCATGCAACAAGAAAATTTTAGTAAAGAACTTACAGAAATTAAATTCACCCGAAAAAAAGGAATAAAAATGACATTGTAGAGGATTAGATAGAGGCTAAGAATGACACTGTCTGTGGCTAAAGCCTTAATTCTAGTTTGATCTGGTAAGGCTAAAAAATGATTAAGTAATGGTTGTGGGTTGTTTAGAGCAGTAAAGGTGTTGGTTATGTGTGTGGTTGTCTCTAAATCAATGATCCAGGAGCTAGACACTGCCTACATGAAGAAAATATTCCACCTGCATAGATTTCAAGTTTTATGGCATGCATTTCTTGTTGAGTCTGAAGCAATGCCATTAATTAATTGTATTGTGATGCTGTAAGTGAGAATCCATTGCTTGGCAGGGAATCTTGATTTTCCTTGGATTGGCTCGATCTTGTTGACATGATTTACCTGAGCGACTTGGCGAGTATTCCTGCTCTGTAAGTAGTCGGGTAGGTAGCCATGCAATTTGTAGTACTTTTCTTCTGTGTGGCTAAGATAGCCACAGTGTGGACATTGAGGATAATTTTTCTTGCCTTTCATCTTAGATCCAGAAGTTGCCATGAGTCTTGGAGCTTGCTTCACAACAAAAGCCATGTGTTGAGGTGGTTAAAATGAAGTGAGTGTTCGTTGTTTCTCCTCTTACAGCACTAGCGAAAAAATTTTTTCAATTGGAGGTAGGGGATCTGAGAGCAGAATTTGGCTCCTCACATTTACCAAGTTGTCATTCAAGCCCATGAGGAACAACATAATGTACTCTTGATCGAGATACGCTTGGATGACCTTCACTCCACCGCAAGAACAGGCAACAAGAGGCTTAAAGGTGTTGAGTTCTTTCCAAAAAATCTTCAGCTTTGTGAAGTACTGTGAGATAGTGAGAGATCCTTGACTCAGCATCATCAGTGATTTCTTTAACTTAAAGATTTGAGGCGCGTTACTCTGGGAGAACCTAGCTTCCAGATCTTGCCATAAAAGCGCAACTGAGCCAACGTAAATCACACTTGCTGTGATATCTTTTGAAATCAAATTTAGCAATCAAGTAGTCACGATATCGTTGATGCATTGCCAAGTTTTTGCAAGCACTGGATCAAGAGCGGGGTCTAATTTTGGCAGGGAGACATCAATGAACCCAATTTTGTGCTTTTCATTGAGTGCATGACGCATCGATCGGCACCAATAAGCATAGTTGTCTTCTTAAAGTGGTTGAGACACCAGTATAAGTCCTATGTGATCACTTAAATGAAGTGTATAAGCGTAAAAAATTGACGAGCGTAGCATCGAAACTAGAGAAACCGCTTGTGACGGAACCTTATTTAAAGAGGTCGACATCGTTGCTTAGGAATTAGTGAAGAAGAGATCGAAATTAGAAGAAGTATTAGTAGGAGCGAAAGAATAAAAAGAATCGAAAGAATCGATTGAGGAAAAAAGAGAAATCTAAATGATTATGATGTTCATAATGAGAACGAGAAAAGATAGTGACGAGAAAATTAAAAAAAATTTTCTCGAAAAAAATTACCAAAAAAGAAAAAAGGACAAAAGCATGGAAAATTCTCATCTGATATCATATTAATATACAAAATAAAAAAATTGTAAATTTATTATTAGTATTTGCTTACAAGTAAAGTATATATATATATATATATATATATATATATATATATATATATATATATATATATATATAAGAAATAATAAGAAATAATAGTTATTTTGAGATGGTCAAAGGCTTGTTCTTACCACTACTATTTTTTTTTCATGACAAAATTTAATTCTATATAAATACTATTCATCAAAACTAAGTTTTTATCGAAAATAAAAGCTTAGCATTCTAAATTATGAATAAAAACACTTTCTCATATTAAATTTAATTTTTAACTTTTGACCTTGTAACTAATGATACACACTCATCAATCCAATATATTCCTATTTTTTGTGTGATAAAACTATACTTGTATTAAAATTTTAAATTATTATATAAAAATATATAAATAATTGGGAAAAAAGAGAAATAAGCCAATGGAGCAAGAAAATTATGTGAATCAGCCAAACTAAAAATTTCTTCACGAATCAGCCAAAGGACACTTATATGTAATTCGAACTAGGTTGGTTCGAACTCCATAAACACATAATTTGAACCTAGTTGGTTCGAACTCCATGTATTATAATTCGAATCTAATTGGTTCGAGTTACCCCCTTTGTTCCACTCTCCTAGTAATTCGAACCGAGTTGGTTCGAATTACTCACAAATTGCATCAAATAGTAATTCGAACCAGACTGGTTCGAATTACTATGTTTTCGGCTATATAAGGAGTTCGAATCACCCTCATTTGAACAACTTCTCCATCCCCATACCCCACCCAAATTCTAGAGAAAACGACCTAGATTCCATCCGACAAAGACACGAATAGAAAACTATGCAGATGGGAGACGATCAGGCAAGGCTATATCGGTTGGACGGAGTCGCTCATATAGCCGGGGTGATCAACGACGAGGTTAGTGGATCGAACACTTCTTTGCGATCATTTTATCTGAGTTAGTAGTTTTGCACGTGGTTTTAGTGGCGGTTTATGTTAGTAGTTTATAGTAGTGGTATTGCAAGTGGTTTTTTTAGAGGTTTTGTATGTGGTTTTAGTTAGCGGTTTATATTAGTGGTTTTATGTGCGGTTTATGATAGTGGATTTGCATGTGGTTTTCGATAGAGGAATAGCATCCGGTTTATGTTAATGGTTTAAGCTAGTAGTTTTTTTGACGGTTCAGTTTAGTAGTTTTTACTAGTAGTTTACTATATGCCTGTGTAAGCGGTTTGTTATATTAGTTTCATATGTATATTGTGTTATGGTCTCGATAAGTGGTTTATGATATTACTTTATTTTTTTTATTGGTTTTCTATGTCGATCTACTAATGTGGTCCATGTAATGCCCAGCCACAGAGATGCATCAGGAGCATGCGGCGGCAACAGGGCATGCGACTCGATGAGCGGTATGTTCCGTACTTGCAGATGGCGGGGTTATACCATCTAGCGAGACTAAACAATAGATGGTTCCGGATAGATGAGCCCCTTCTCAGTGCCTTCATGGAGCGGTGGCGTCCTGAGACGCACACTTTTCATATGTCCTTTGAAGAGTGCACGATCACACTTCAGGACATGGCGTACCAGTTGGGGTTGGCAGTGGACGGCCGTTATGTCAGCGGTTGCCTTACAGATTTCCATATATATATATATCGATGGTGGACGTCCTGCTTGGGTGTGGTTCGAGGAGTTGCTTGGAGTGAATCCTCCTCCAAGCCAGGTTCAAAAGTTCGCAGTAAACTGCAGCTGGTTCCAGGAGACATTTGGAGAGTGCCCCGAGGGAGCCGATAAGGACACCGTTCGGCGCTATGCTCGTGTCTATATCATGATGTTGTTGGGCACTCAGCTATTTGCCGACAAGTCCGGTAACCGCATTCACATCAGATGGCTGCCGTACGTAGCTAGGCTTGAGGAGATGGGTTCCTATAGTTGGGGGTCTGCAGCATTGGCATGGTTGTACCGATGCATGTGCTGAGTGGCGAACCGACATGTGGTGAAGTTAGCGGGCCCACTTCAGCTACTTCAGTTCTGGATCTTCTGGCGCTTTCCTAGGTTTAGGCCTACTGGGTATGATACGTGCAGCTGGCCTTTGGCATCGAGGTAATCTACTGTTATATTTCAGGTTTAATTAGCTATTGTTGTAGTACGCTTGTGTTGTTTTACAATTTTGTCATACTTTTAGTTAGAAATAACACGGATGTCCGATGTAGGTGGTCAGGTTACAACCCTTCCGTTAGTGAGAAGGGTCCTAGGGTGCAGATGTGGAGACTGCAGATAGACATGTTACAGCCCAGGGATGTGAGTATACTTTCTGTTACTTTTATTTATATAACTAGACTTTAATATTGTGTATACGTAGTTTGCTTAACAATGTTGTAACTTTTGTGCAGTTTATCTGGATGCCGTATAGCTTTCCCGATGTACTGCATGTTGTGCATCCGGAGGCGTTGGAGTCTCGACACACGGCGTTGTGGCGATCTGTGATGTCACTGATATACTTTGCCGTCATAGAGTAACATCAGATAGATAGGGTTCTACCATAGTTTGGCGGTGTCCAGCCCCGACCGCGTCCCGCCCTGAACATCGACTTTCTGATGTCGAAGGATGGGAGAGGCAGTGATCGTTGGTTCCCATCTGCTTTCCAGCATTGGCATCTTCATTGGGAGAGTCGTGCGGACCACGTCCTCTGGTTCGATGTTGTTGCGGACCCTGGACCGTTGCACACATACCTAGATTGATGGAGTCGGCATGGAAAGAGGTTCTTGTCACCATAGATGTATTTGGGGGATTCGAGGGGCGTTCCTATTCCTGTTGAGGCGTCACAGAGGGGTCCTGGGCTAGTTCCTGACATGGATCGAGTTAACGACGTCCCTGATAGGCGTCGGATAGAGAGGAGAGCTCGAGTCGGGACACGACGGAGCCAGCGTGAGTAGAGGTGGCTAGACCAAGCTATGTAGGAGGCTAATGACGCAGGTCGAGGTCGTGGTCGAGGACGAGGGCGTGGAGGCAGACGGAGGGCGCATGCTGCGGGGCACGACGATGGTGATCTTGGTGACGTGGCCGGTAGGGTAAGGGCTGCAGTTGGGGTTGTTAGTCCCCATCATGGTGGGCAGCGTGGAGAGGGTTACGCTATTGGAGATCCCTCTGCCCATGATGAGGCTGGACTTGGGGAGGGGCCGCTCCATGATTACTTCATCGGTGTTCCCGGTGACGACCAGCCACTTCAGAAGAGTACGCCATGGGTGAGTTCGGGCAGCACGTTCTCAGACTTCCTTGCTGGTGTTGGTCTTGATGCGGATTTTGGTGGACCATAGTTCCTCGATGAGATCAGTACCATCATGCAGGAGGATGAGGCTGCCCGTGGCCAGAGTCAGACGACGAGGACACAAGGACTGTTAGATGTCGATCTTAATGAGCCTCCCTCCGTGCCTCCTCCTGACTATTTTGCTTTGGGTGGTACCCCAACTTCAGCACATACTGCTGGGTCACATTCAGTTGCCGGGCTTTGTCTTCATCACGACCGTTACATGTCCAGCCTAGGACGCCTGCACAGGCAGCCCCGCAGGACGAGGAGGATGAGATCGAGGATGAGGAGCCCCTTATCCGGAGAGGTCAGAGGACACGAGTACCATGTCGTTGCTTCACGGGGTCACACCTATTTAGATGATTTATGTGCCATGTTGTATGTTACCTATCTTCGTCTATGTATTTATTAGTTGATGTATGTCTGTGTTACTTATTGCTTTATCATCTATCATTTACTATGAAAACATCTTTACTTTGTGTTTTGATATTATTTAATTTCCGCATCACGTATTAATTTAAATGGTAGATTTATTTATTGCCGTGTCCATTCAACAGACATTTCGTTTAAAAATCTGGTAACAAAACACTTCTATTACATAGGATCCCATGCTTAGTAATTCGAACCAGCCTGCTTCGAATTACTATTTGATGCAATTTGTGCGTAATTCGAACCAACTCGGTTCGAATTACTAGGGGAGTGGAACAAAGGGGTAATTCAAACCAACTAGGTTCGAATTATAATACATGGAGTTCGAACCAACTAGGTTCGAATTATGTGTTTATGGAGTTCGAATTACATAGAAGTGTCCTTTGGCTGATTCGTGAAGAAATTTTCAGTTTGGCTGATTCACGTAATTTTCTTGCTCTATTGGCTTATTTCCGTTTTTTGCCCTAAATAATTATTTCTCTAATACATAACAAACAATAGTATTGTGCAATAAGTCAAATATCACTTAGTTAAAAATTTAGAGTTAAAATTACGATTTAAGTTTTATATTTTATTGAAAGAAAAGTATAAGAAGACAATAAAAATACTAAATAGTATGAATAATGAATATTTCGGATGTTCAATTCAATAGATATGCAGATGATTATATTAGTTATTTTTAATTGGATAGTTATTTTTTTTTTATTCGATTTACTCATGTGCAGTTAACAATAGTTGAATGTTAAATTTACTAAGTGTGCAAATAGTTATCCTAATATTAAAGTTTAAGAGATAATTTAGAAGTGGAATATTTTTTTAATTTTATTAGATCAATTCTAAAATTTATTATTTACATTGTTTACAAAAATTATTGTATATCTAACAAATTATTTGTTGAATTATGTCGCTATGTACAGCTGTTACTAAGTGAGGTTCTTTCTTACAAGCAATTCCATAGAATCTTCATTTGATTTTATAAAGCTTGATTTTGTGATTTGGTCGGTTGCAGCTAGATGAAGCCAAATTTTCGTTTCCCGCGTTAGCACTTGTATGCACAGTAACAACATCAAGTGGCAATAATATTATTTTAATTAATTAAAGAAAAGATCATTAATATTTGTATTTATTTTATATTTAAATTAATATTAATTAATTTTTTTAGTTTTTCATTTAAAATATTAGTCCTTCATAGTTCATATTTTGTATTAATTAATACGTTTGTTATAGAACGTTATTTAAAATTAGACCAAACCAACTTATTCAACATGAACTAAATTACTTAAATCAAGTTAAGTTGGTTTAATGGTTAGTTATACAGTAATTTATTGATTAATAATAAATTTTTAAATAAAGTTTAATACTACAGCAGATTAATTTTTAACTTGTCAAACTAAAAAATATCATAAAAAACAAAAAAAATAAATTACTTAAAAATTAGTTGCTTCAATAGTTCACGGTCTAAAAAAATTTGATTAAAAAATCACTTAAAAAATTAATAAAATCAATAAAAGTCTAACAAATCAGTTATACTAGTCCGGTGTATGTTTTATTGGAAAAACAATAAAAAATTTATTTTTTTAAAATGATTCATTTCTAAAAAAAATATATATTTATATAAAAATATATTGTTTTATCATATTAAACTCAACCTGATTGAGTTTCATTTAAAATTTTAAACAATTAAATTTTGTATTTTGTCATGACCGAAGTTTGAGAAGGTCTATAATTGCAACCTTTTTATAATAATCTTTCAGGAAAAAAAATCTTCAGCAAACTTTCATGTGGAACAGTCATTCAAGATTACGATTTGCAAAAGGTTTGCTATCATTTATTGATGATTTCGGAATCCTATGTTGCTCATAATTAAGTTTGACTTCTAAAAGAAGGAACCTTGTTTTTTGGTTATAAAAAAAAGGAGCCTATGTGGAATACCTTCTTAAAAGGGTCAATCACTTGTGTGTTTGAACCGTTCATCGTTACATTCTCTATTGATTCATTAACTTTTATATACATGATTGTAAAAATAATGACAATTAAAATAAAATTTGTAACAACCAATCATTCTTATATCAATTCTGTTAGGAAATTAATACGGGTTCAGCCAACTCGTACTAATTTTTTAAAGGATTGGAACTCAAAACTCATCTTAATAAAAATAAGTTAATATATATAGATGTTTCTTCTGTTAAATATCAGAATATTTTTTTTTCATACTAAATAAATATTTTTTTATATATTTTTTAAATTTTTTTGTGTTACAAATATGAATATTTCTATTTCTTTAAAGATTTCATAGTTTTTTTTAAATCTTATAGATATAAAATATAACTGAATTTTTTTTGTTAAGTATTAGGATGTTTTTTTTATATTAAATAAATATTTTTTTATATTTTTATAATTGTTCAAGAACAACTCGTACTCTACCACTCCTTCCTTATTCTTAAAGCTGAACCAAGTGCAAGACAAAGACTGATCGGATGTGATGGAATTGCAATTTGACCGATTCGAAGACCTGTGCTGCTTGCTGCAGGAGATGCTGCAGAAGATCAATGCATGAGTGGATTCCATGGAGCAGGGCACTCCGATCCGTCACAAACGAAGTTCTCCGGCATCGCACCAGGCCGTCAGTGGCTCGCAGGAAATAGAACCGCGTTGGAGCTGTGGAAAAAATTAGAACTCCGATTTTTCGCGGTGAAGATGTGATGACTTGGATTGAGCGTCTAGAGCAGTTCTTGCTCATAGCGGTATACCAGAAGAAGAGTGGGTCTCAGTGACAATGTTCGCCATGAAAAGTCACACGTTCACGTAATTCCGATGATAGAAATTGACTACAACAATATTGACGGTGAGAGAGAAGAGTCTGTATGTGTATAGTTATTAGAGGTGAATAGATTAATGGAAGAAAGAAGAAAAAAGTTTTTATAAAAATTAATTAAATTTACTTAATCAATTTTAAATTTTTTAAATTTTAAATTTAAAAAATTAAAATTAATTATTAATAATTATAATTAATTAAGTTATTTATTTTTTTACTGGTTAAACACTTAATTTCCTATACTTTTCCTTCTTATATGCATAAAACATTCTCTTAATTTAAAAAGCGGATGAAGTTGTTAACTTGTTATTGTATTTTCCTATGTGGCCACTAGTCAAGGCTAAAGTTTTACGGTTATTATATTAAAATATTTTTTTTCCTCGATTGATATTATTAAGTGTAATTTTTTAACATAATATTTTTCACATATTTTTCATTAATCTCATTTAAAGAGTATATAATATAAAAAAAATCAAACTTTACAATATTAACTAAAAAAAGTTTGAGAGAATTCATTATAATTATATTATTCATTTGCTTTCAGTTTTAAAAATACTATTATTATGTCCCTATCTAAAGTTCTAATAAAACATGAAAGAAGTTTGAATATAAATATAATAAATATGGGATAATTTATTCTAATAAAATAAATGGAGATTAAAATTATATAAATATTTTAAATCAGAATCGATTATACTATTTACATGTAAATTGAATTAAATTTATTTAATTTATTATGTATATATTATATTAGTAATAAATTGAATCAAGTTACAAAATTAAACATAAAAATCAAAACATAAGTTTTATTTTATATCAGTAGTAAATTAAATCAGACTTATTCGATTTACTTTGTATATGTTGTAAATTGATTTGATTTACTATTAGTACAACATATACATAGTAACTCGAATCAACTTGATTTAATTTACATGTAAATAGCATAAATCGAATCAAGTTAATTCGATTTATATAAAAATATACAGTACATGACGTATAATCAATTCTAGTTTAAGATATTTGCGTAATTTTAATCTCCATTTATTTTATTAGCGTAGATGAACTATTCTCCACATCCGAGCAATTTTAACATCCAAGTTCATCCAAACAATTTTAGATCACGCGCTTCTTTTTTCCGTTTTCTTCTCCTCTCGTGATGCCGCTTCTTCTTTTTCTTCTTGTTTTAAATTCACACTTGCGTTTTTCTTCTTCTTCGTTATACATATCGTCATTATCATTATCATCGTTATTGTTATTGTTGAATTTTTGCCATGTTGATGACGTTGTCTGATCTAAAATTGATTTTAGATGTGTTTCTGTTCACGATTCAGTCTTGTTTGTGTGCTTATTTTCGAACTGAGTTTATGTGTCGCAATCATTATGTAATTTCGGTTCATTTCTGAGTTAATTGTGTCGCAATTGTTATGTAATTTTGGTTCATTTCTGAGTTAATTTTGTTGTAGTCCATAATGTAATTTCGGTTCATTTCTGAGTTAATTGTGTCACAGTCATTATATGATTTCGGTCATTTTTGAGTGAATTAAGGTGCATTTAGACTCGTTGTCCTACACAATTCAAAACTCTTTCTCCTCATCTTCTATTGTTTCTTATTCTTTCTTTTCATCTTTTTCTTCTTCATCTTCACCTTCTTGTTTTATTTTTTAAAATTCTTTTTTATTTACTCTCCTAAGAGGAATAAAACCAAGAAAAAAGAAGAAAATATTAAACAAAAAAGAAGAAGAAACATATTATTGACGTTACCTAATCCAAAACTGATTTTGGATGTGTTTTTCTTCATGATTCAATCTTGTTTGTGTGCTTATTTTCGAACTGAGTTTATGTGTCGCATTTATTATGGTAAATTTCGGTTCATTTCTAAGTTAATTGTGTCGCAATTGTTATGTAATTTCGATTCATTTTTTAGTTAATTGTGTTGCAATCCATTATGTAATTTTGGTTCATTTTTGAGTGAATTAAGGTACATTTGGACTCGTTCTCCTGTACAAGTCAAAATTCTTTCTCCTCTTCTTCCTTCATTTTCTACTGCAATACAGCAGTAATAAAAGAATGACAATAAGAAAAAGATACACAAAGAAGAAGAAGAAGAAGGAGAAGAAGAAGGAGAAGGAAAAAGAATAGGAGGACGAGGAGAAGGAGAATGAGTAGAGGAGGAGGAGAAGGAGGAGAAGGAGCAAGAGGAACGCGAAGAAGAAAAAGACAACGACGATAATAATGTAAGTGGTGTATGCGCAGGTAATTATGTTTTTTTAATGAGAATTATTTTTTTTTTGTATTAAGTCTACTTGGTTGGACTTAAATAATAATATTGTTTGGATGTGTAACAGATCTATAAATTGTAATACACCAAAAAAAATCTTTTACTATTAATAAAAAAATTTAAATTCAATAAATATATATATCATAACCGATAATTGAAAAATGTTTGAAGTAATATATATATATATTAGATCAATGACTATCTCGCCCTATATCTAGCTCTTGATTCATATATAATAAGAGATTTCAATCCTAGATTCCTAGTTACATATGCACAAAACAATTTTAATATATTCACTGTATATAATATAGATTATGTAAGGTGCATACTATATTTTTCTATTGCTTCACAACACTTTTTATTTAAAAAATAAAATAACATGTATTACTAAAATAAAAAAAGATATAAATTTAATTTTGATAGCATTTGTATAACTACCATAATCACCATTAGCATAAACATTATAGAATCCACTTAAATATAAACATAATATATAATATTGTTCAGAAGCACTCCCTTTAAAAATATAATATTTGAATAGTTAATGAACAGTGTTTGTTCAGCCAAATCCTTAGATGCATCGAATGCATAAATAACGAACAATTAATCAACAATTATATATGATTCTTAGTTAGTATATTAATATATTATTGGATTATCTTAAAACAAAACTGGATGTAATTATGAGTTGTTAAAGTTACTTAAAAATTAAAATATATCTTTTTTTCCAATAAATACATTATACGTTGAAAAATTTAAATCTTTAATAAAACTTTTTATATTTAATATCTTAACAAATACCAATTAACAAAATCTAATTATAATTGGAGTATAAATAAAAGGAAAACCACTCAAATAAAAACGTTTAAAATGTCTTTTTTTAAAGATAATTTTTAGTAATTAAAATTCAATATATATAATTGACTAAATCGTGTTATTTTTGTCAAAATTAGATCAAACAAATTGATTTAGTAAAAAAATTGGTAAAACAAATCTTGAATCGACTAAATTAATATTTTTTTTATAGAAAATGATTACAGTAACTCTATTATAGAAAATAACTAAAATATTTCTATTATATATATATATATATATATATATATATATATTAATTTTAAAAATTCTAAATCTTTAACTCTATAATGACATAGAAATAAGAAGGATTAGAATTTATGATTTTTAAAATAATAATAATAATAATAATAATAATAATATTTTAATTTTTTTAATAAAAATATTATAGTTAATTTTCATAAAAAAAATATTAATTTAGATAGGTTTAAAATGTAGTTCATCAATTTTTTTATCAAATTAATTTGTCTGATCTAATTTGAATAAAAATAACACGATTTAATTAATTATATATATAAATTTTAATTATTAAAAAAAATTTTAAAAATATTTTAAATGATAGCAAAACAAGGTAAGTAAAGCGAACGTCTAAGGAAGATGCAAATGATGAAGTGGCTTTAAAATGATAAGAACTTCCAGTAGTCTTTGAGTGGCGAAGTGGCAGCGAACAAAAGGATTTCAAAAGGAGAATATTTTGAGTTCAAGGTGAACAATTTATTCATTGATTCATTCTATTTTTTATGGAAAGTACCTACCTCATTCATCACTTCTTCTTATTCTGATCCGGCTGGAGGATCCAAGTTTAATTTGTAAGAGAAAACAAAAAATGAGCAAATAAAATCGCTCATCAAAGTTCAAAACCCTAACAAAATTTGGGTAATAAATTAATAAAGCTGAATAGATGGATACATGCAGTGAAAGTATACCGGAGTGATATTGATTCGACTCATCTTAATCAATCAATAAGATCAGATCAAATGAACCGAAGCAATATCACACCTGTTTACTTCTGCAGAATTAATATTTCATGTATACAAGAAGAGTTCTATTTGTGCAAACAAGCAAACAAGAGTGATATTGATTCGGCTCGTCTAAAATTTAACATGATTAAATTTAGGATGAGCCGAATCAATACCACGCCATGTACTACTTTTGCAGAAGCTTGTGAGGGCACGCAAGACAGTTACTGGTATTACTTTGAGGAGAAACGCACCCTCTCCTCGCCCCATATATAAAGAGCAGAGAGGAAACAATACTATATATTATTAAATAATCCCTCCTAATTACTCTCAATGCACGTATGTACTATATGTCATCGAATCATATCGTATATATCATCTATAACAAAGGTTACCCTACTTATCTTTTATTAATATTAACCAATACTTTTAGGAGGGATGAGTTAGATAATATGTACTGTAGTGTAACATGTAGTGCATAATAAGCATCTTTATCATGATCAAGATTCACCAATACTACTCTATCTCTGCATAATAATAATAATAATAATAATAATAATAATAATAATGGAGGATTAGTTCTATTTTCTGTTTTGAGTTATGACACATGAAGCTACTAGGAAAGTCATGTCACCAATGACGCCAATTAGCTGCGTTTGGTTTATGAATAGATTGAGACATAAATATAAATACATAGACATTGAAGATATAGATATAACGAGACATAAAATTTTTAAGTTGTTTGGCAATTAAATAAAGAAACATGATAATAAATTACAATCATATAAAATTTTAATATTACCTTTATTACAAATACCACCATTCTATTTTTTTTCACTACTATCTAAACCACCACCACCATTTCTCTATTACTATTAATAACTCTTAAATTAATAAAAAAATTTAATCAAAACAACAGATATAATAAAAAAGATTCAATTAAATAAAAAATAAAATATATAATTTTTTTTCTGCAAAAAAAAATAAAAATCAAGGGAGGAGATGAAGCTGAAAACAGGAGTGGAAGTATAAAGACAGATCCAGCAAGATGCAAAGGTTGAGGCATTTTTGATAGAGACAATGCATTGATTTTAGCTGAAGTGGCTGCATCGGCGATTTTGTAATTCCAGGTAGTACCAGTGGTGGTTCTGGCAAAGCTGGCGACAATGGTAGTTCAGGTAGAGGCGAAGAGTTCTACGATTTTGGGAGAGGCAGCGGTGGCGGATCTCGAAAATGCACGAACAGTTCGATTTGCTAAACTGGGAGAGGAAGCAATGGAAAATCTGACAGATATAGTAGTAGCGACGGCTTTGCGATTTTGAGGGAGGCAGCGGCGGCGTTTTTGGTAGAGGAGGCGGCAACGGTTTTAAAGGAGGAGCGGCAGCTATTTTGGCAGAGGAGCGACAATGATTCTTGTAGAGAATGGATTCAGGAAGATAAAATGGTTTGGAAGAAAAGAAAGATGAAGAAGATGACGGTGTAGAAGTGAAAAGGGATAAAATAGAGAAGATGATAGATTTATGAATTTTTTAAATTGACTAAGGATAAAATTGTCCAAAATTTTATTATAAATCTGTGCCCATCTTTAAAAATCCGTATCTTACACTTTTGAAGAGACCAAATTACATGTCTCTAGTGTGTAAGTGTGTGTAATCATATCTTTCGTAAACTTATGTCTTATAAAACAAACGCCGTATACGTGCTACTGTGTCCATGTCTCTGATAGATATAGACAACAAACAAACGCTGCCTAATATCATGGCCATTCGCTTTCAACAACAGTTAGCTATTTACGTGTTAATTAAAAACCATAAACATTACTTGCACAATTTTTCTAATATACTTTATATTCATTTAGACAATAAATACATTTATTAACAAAAAATAAATACTTAAATATATATGATTTATAAAAATATTTCAGTTTTAGTTATTTTTATTAAAGTAAAGTATGTTTTTTTCTAATATCTATCATTTTTTAAAACATATTTTTAATATTTAATTTCATTCAATTTTGTTTCTGACGATTTCAACACATTTAATTTTATCATTAAGGTTTTCAATTTTTCAAAACTAATTCTTAGACATTTTTAATTTTATCTCTAATGTTTTAGATAAATTTGAGATTTGAAAGTAATTTTGATGCAAATAAAAGTTATTAAGAACAAAATTAAATAAAATTAAACGTTAGAGATATTTTAATTTTAAAAAATTACAAATATTAAAAACAAAAAGCATATTTTATTTTTTATTGTCGACCTAAGACTTATTTATCTAAAAATAATAGTGAATATTGACCTAACACTTATTTATCTGATGAAAATAATACTTTTTTTATTGTTGACGTAACACTTATTTATATAAAAAAATTATTAAAGATTACTTTGGTAAAATCACAATTTAATAGCTAAAAAATGCTGAAGGATATTTTAGTAGAAAAGTTAATTACTAAAATTTTTTTGAAGGTTATTATAGTAAAAATATAATTTAATTGTGAGAAAAAAAACTGTTAAAGGATATTTTAGTGAATAAAATTTAATTTAAAATAAATTTTTTTGTTAAAGAGAATCTTTGTAAAATACAATTTTTTTTTCTTTAAAAAATAAATAAAGTTAATGTTATTAACAAACTATAGATCAAATAGCATAATTTCATATTTTTATTTAAAAGTCTTGCATTCGAGTTTTATTCCTAAAATGTTTTTAAAAATTAAAAAAATATATATTTTATAAATAATGAGAAAAAAGAATATTATTTTAACTATTCTTATAAGAAGAAAGATAGAATTTCTCTAAAAATAAATGAGAAACTCTAAGAAGTCAGTACTTAACCAATAAAAAAAATAAATAATTTTATATTATTAAATATAATTTTACATCATTAAAAATATTATTAATAATTATAAATCACAAAATTTACTGACTCAGTAGTACTCTTCAAGAAATATGTAAACCATAATATTTTCAATAATGAACTGCACACTATCCCCTTTATCCCCCTACAAAAAAATGAGCAATTCAAAAGCATGTATATAGTTAATCATATTTTTTACCTTTAATTACAAAAAGTAGTAAGGGCTCTAGATTCTCGGAATATAAATATATACATAATTAAGGTATGATTAGCCATGTGCATGTGAAATTCCTTATCGAAAAATAAGAATCTACTCATTATAGAATTTCTTCATCAGAAACACCTCCCCTACCCTGTCTTTTCGTCAGTTAATTAATTTATATAGTACAAAGCTAATTAAGAGAGAGTGTTTTATGCAAATTGTTGGCAAAGAATAAGAGCTTAAACTCCTGTATAAACTAAGGTAAATTTTAGTATACAGAGCAAAAAGTCATACAGATTTAAAGATTTGTTTATACCACATTTTCTAAAGCCACACTTTTCATTTTAAATCGTAACTCTTCACAAAGAAAAGCGTCACCTAATGGAAAAAAGTAAATTAGAAGATTTAAGAGAAGAAATAATTAAGTTATCAAAATTAATAGATCAAAAATTAATGATTTTAACTAATGTTAACTGTAATGACACCGAATTCTTAAAATCAATACAAAATAATTTTTCTCAAAATCTTTATTTTACTATAAGTTTTATTGAAGGACTTCAAAAACCTGAAAAAACTTATTTTTCACACGAAATTTCTAAAAAATGCTACCATGGAAATGATTCCCCACATCTTTATCATACTTTTAACCCACAATTAAATTCTATAGTAGATATGCTTGAAGAAATATTAGTATCCATAAAATTTCAAAGAAATAAGGAAAAAGAGAATCCCAAAGAAGAAAAATTTCAAAATATAATCAACATAACAGATTTAAAAGTAAAACCACCACTAAAATTATGAATATTGAGGAAAAATTAGAAGAAGTTACAATGCTTTTTAAACAATTAAAAATGGCTCAAGAAAATAATATTATGGAACAAGGATTTCAAATAGAAGAAGAATTAGTAAATTCTGAAAATATAGAAAATGAAGAACACATCCTAGATTATTCAAGTGACGAAGAACCAGCAATTCCAATACAAGTAAAAAATGAAGCTGGAACATCTAAAGATAATCAATCTCAATTTAAATGGGAAACAGGTTTTGATAATTATGCTTTTAAAAAAGGGTTTATAAATAAAGATTCAAAATATACAAAAATACCATCAAAATACGTTCCTAAAATCCAGGAAATGGAAGGAGAAAGAATGCTTGATTTAGACTGTAAAAAGAATGAAAAAGAAATTTTCGAAAATTGGTTGAATTCCTTTTTTTTAGAAGCTTTTACTAATCCAAAGCTTAGTGATTTGTTTGGAAGAGATATTTGGAATTACATAGGGTTTCATACTAAAGGAACTATAAGAGATTATATGACATCAATAGAAAACCAAATAATAGAAGATTTAGCAACAAAAACAACAGCTTATGATAAGATATTATATATAATGATGATTCTATATAAAGAATTTTTTGGAAAAAATATTATAGATCATAGACAAGAAGTCTATAATAAAGAATATCAAGAAGCAAAAAACCATTTAGCTAATATTCAGATATATGATCTATGTAATGTGGAATCTTATATATGTGAATATAGAATACATTATTACAAATTAAAAGAAGAAGATAAAAATCATTATCTTAGTATGTATATAACAAAACTTCCATATCCTGCTAATGAATTTATAATGGGAAGATTTATAAGAGAAATAAATAGAGGGACAATTGAAAATAATTTTGGTGGAGCAACATCTACAATAAGAGAGGAAATAAAAGAACGTTGTATGCAAGAAGCGACTCAAAAAAGATTTGCAAATATAATTAGAATTTGCTGTCAGGATAATGAAGAGATACCTCAAAAATATGGTCTTAATAAAAACCTTCAAAGAAAAAGAAAATATCAATTTAGAAAAAGAAAATACTATCCAAACTGGAGAAAAAAGAGATATTTTAGGAAGGAAAATAACAATAAAAACAAAAGAAAAAAAATAACTATTGCCCAAATAAAAAAGAAAATTGTAAGTGTTGGTATTGCCAAGAAGAAGGACACTATGCAAATGAATGTCCAAAAAAGAAGGATAAATTTCATCTATATATATGTTAGATTCTGGAATAGATTTTATCATAGAAAATAACTTTTTAAAGCTATATCATTCATTCATTCAAGAATTAACATATATAGTTTTAAAAGCTCCACACGATTCTTCAATAAATCAAAAATCGAAACATATAAAAATACCAACCACTACTATAGATAAGATTCTAAAATTTAAAATATTTTCTATATTAGAGACATGTTATTTAAATTTATACTTTCAGATAAAAATTCCAAAAAATAATCTTGAAACAAAGATAGAAGAACTGCTGGATGAAATTTGTGCTGAAAATCCTTTAGATATTAAAAATACAAATAACGAATTAGTAAGTATTAAATTAAAAGACCCTACAAAAGAGATAAATGTTCCAAATAAAATTCCTTATTCCGCAAGAGATAGAGAAGAGTTCTCATTAGAATGTAGAGATCTTTTGGAAAAAGGAATTATAAGATTAAGTAAAAGTCCTCATGCGGCTCCAGCCTTTTATGTCGAAAACAATAATGAAATTAAAAGGGAAAAACGAAGAATGGTTATTAACTATAAGAAGATGAATGAAGCAACTATTGGTGATGCTCATAAACTTCCAAGAAAAGATTCTATTTTAGAAAAAATCAAAGGAGCAACTTGGTTTTCATCTCTTGATGCAAAATCAGGATATTGGCAACTTCGTTTAGACGAAGAAACAAATAAATTAACTGCTTTTACTTGCCCAACAAAAGAATCAACAAGTGTGTTGCTCTATGAATGGAATGTATTACCATTCGGATTAAAACAAGCCCCAGGTATTTATCAAAGATTTATGGAAGAAAATCTAAAAGAGTTAAATGAATTTGTTTTAGTGTACATTGATGATATACTAGTTTTTACAAAACAAGATAAAGAAGATCATCTTCAAAAATTATTAATAGTTTTAGAAAGATGTAAAGAAAAAGGATTAGTTCTTAGCAAAAAGAAAGCAAGAATAGCAAAACAAGAAATAGAGTTTCTTGGATTAATTCTATCTACCCAAGGAAAGCTAAAACTTCAACCAAATGTTCTAGAAAAGGTAAATTTATTTCCTAATAAAATAGAAGATAGAAAACAATTACAAAAAATTTTGGGGTGTATAAATTATATTTCTGATCAAGGATTTTTAAAGAATATAACAGAATATACTAAAAGCTTATTTCCAAAAATAAGTACTAAAAAAGAATAGAAATGGGATGAAAAAGATAGTATGCAAATTCAAAGAATTAAAGAATTATGTAAAAAACTTCCAGAACTTTATATTTCAGAAGAAAATGACTACTTAATAGTAGAAACAGATGCCTCAGACATAACTTGGTCAGGATGTCTAAAAGCTAAGAAAGCTATAAAAAGCTTGGAACAAGAAAAAGAATCACTAGATTCTAAATATTCTCCAAAGGAATTACTTTGCAGGTATATTTCAGGGACTTTTACTCCAACAGAACAGAGATATACCACTCATGAAAAGGAAACTCTAGCAGCAATTAAATCTCTTAAGAAATGGAAAATTGATTTACTACCCAGAGAATTTACATTAAGGACAGATTCAAGTTACCTAACAGGTTTTATATGATATAATTTAAAAGTTGATTATAATCATGGACGATTGGTAAGATGGCAATTATTTTTGTTACAATATCCAATAAAAATTGAATATATTAAGGGTGACAAAAATGTTATTGCAGATACATTAACGAGAGAATGAAGTTCGTCTACAACGCATTAGATCAAGAAATTCAAAAATATGAACAAGAACTCGAAAAATGCAAGCATTGTCAGCAAATAAGGACACAGATCCAATCCTTCAAGAAGGCCATTGAAGCAATGAAATCAACACAACAAGCAAAACCATCAGAGTTCAGCCAGCTAAGCGTGGTGGACAAACCAGGTGAAGAAAAAATTTCAGAAAATAAAACAATTGCTGAAATCATTAAAAAATCCACCCAAGATAAAAAATATTATGTAATTTATAATGGCCCCATGAAAGGAGTATATGATGCCTGGGAAAAAGCAGCACCATTCACACATCAATCAAGGATAATTCATAAAGGAGGGTTTCTAACACTGGAAGAGGCAAAGGAATCCTTCAGGGAATATGAAGCTCTCCATCCAGAGCAAACCCTAAAAAGAGCAGATAAAGCTCCAATTCAAACCTAGAGAACAGGGATAATAAGAAACATTCCTACAAGGGCTGAAATCAAGGAAAAGAAAACGGTCTGTAGATCAAATCTCAGAGAAACCCTTAACATAGTCCTGAATTGGACTGAAGAAAAAAGGGCAATTTTGGGATATTATCCTATTGCCAAAGAACAGCTAACAAAACTGGTTATATTTCCAGATGCTTCCCCATCGGACACCTATCAGTTTTTCCAGTATGGATTGATTGATACAATTTTAATTTTTAATGATCTAAAAATTATTAGTGAGTTTCCTGCAGGATTTGTTGATGCAGTAAAGAGATTTAAAAATATGATTGACAATGTAAATCCAAGGGATATATCCCTAAAATTTACAAACAGTCAACCTATTTTTAATGAAGAAGAAGAATGCTTGGTTCCAGTACACCAAGTAATATTCATGTCCGTCTTTCCAGGAAATTTTTAACCAATTGATCAGATTTAAGACTTAACAATTTACAGTCATGAAGGAAGACTAGCCAGCACACTAGCAATGGTCTTCGAAAGAACTCAAAAGATAACAAGGGAATCTCACACAAGAATCAATTATAAAAGCAGAAATACTCTACTTGTGTCCAGTAAAAGAAATGAAATTGAAGAAAGAGAGAGAGACTCTTGGTAGAGTTTGAATCTGCATTCTACAATCTATCCGGACTCTTGGAAAAACTCCCTGAAGGGATAAAAAGGAATCTCTGCTATTTGATAAAAATAGAGAAGACCACAAGTGCCAGCTGTGTGTCTCAGAAATATCTGAAGAAAGCAATAATGAAATAGGATCCACCCACATGATAAAAGAAGAAGACAGCTCATCCATCCACATAAAAGAAGAGGACAGCGCATCTGAAGCATCTCTCGACATTATTGCATAATGACGTAAGCGCTTAGGTCATAGAGCACCAACAATGTAGTTGGTGCAAGATGATAAACAATGACGTAAGCAATGACGTCATAAGAAGGGTAAGGATGGGAATTGTCCATCAGACCCAACCATTATAAATAGATTGCTTAGGCAATTGTAGAAGGCATCAGACAATAGAAAGCAGGAGGCTAAGAGTACTCATATGCTAGAAGAGCAAGGAGGAAGCTGTCGAGGCGATTCTATAGTCTGACGAAGAATTCTCTTAGGAAAAACCAACTCTAAACTCCCCTCTGGAGTTAGTATCTATAATCTCCCCTCTGGAGATAAAAACATCTTATGTAAAATATTCTAAATAAAGAAAGTTTTTCTCCAGAAAGGTACGCCTTTATCCTAATCTCTTAGTTATGAATTATTTAGAAAGTTTAGAATTAACGGAAGAATCTGATTATTATAGATTATCTGCCTTATTAGATAATGAAAAATAGGCTGTTCTAAAAACAGAATTAAATCTCAAATCAAATGAAAATTTTAATAAACAAAATCTTTTAAAAGAAGTTTTTAATAGAAAAAATATAATATACTATGGAAAAATTCAACTTGAAGCCCCTATAAAGATAAAATCCGCCAATGGAGAACTTGAAATAGCTTTGATAAATGATGAAGAATTGAGTAAACAGATTGAGAAAATTAAGGATCAATAAAAAAGATCTAAAATTGGATGGATCCATATTAGTACTATACAAGTCTTAATCAAATCTACATATATGAAAGGAATTAATTCACCAATAAGCTTAGCAATCTGTGATAAAAGAATTACTGATGACCCAATAGATCAAATAATTGGAATTGTTCATAGAAACTTGGCAAACGTAAATGTTAAATTCAATGCCCATCTTGGATACGCTATACCTTTATCAACTGAAAATCTTGGAAGATCTATAAGCTTAGCTTATAAATTTCACAGAAAGAATCTAATGGAACAAGATGATGAACCATTTTCAATTACATATGCAATAAATTATGCTTTAACAAATAGCCATCATAGTATAATATTTAAAAACAGAGAAAGAATTTTTGTTGATGAATTATTTCAGAAAATTGTAAAAACAGAAATACCAAAATATAAAGCTATTGAAAACCCAGTTCTATTATTAAAAGAACCATAAGGAAAATTAGTTTCATCGAATTTTCAAATAAGAGAATCTAAAACTAATAGCCCTTTAAGTTTATCTAAATTAAAAATCAAAGAAGAACATTCTGAAATAAAAGAACTAACAAAAAAGATCGAAAAATTAAATGAAACCCTAAACACTAAATTATGACAATAAATAAAGAAGAAATATATGTAACTTATCAAGATAAGAAACAAGAGCTATTTGAAAGAAAAAATCGGTTGAATTATTTACAGTTTTCTAAAATAAATCAAAGAGCATTTAAAGCCCTAAAAATAATCTATGACAAGTTGAAAAGAGAAGTTGAAGAGCTAGAGAAATTAATAGAATCTCTAGAAAATAGTGATGAATCAATGATAGAGTTTGCAGAAATTTTAAAATAATGAAGCATAAAAAGATTGAAAAACCAGAAAATAAAATTAAAAGAAATAGGACGAGAAAATTAAAAGGTAAAATAAAGGAGTATAAAAGGGAATTAAACAATCTTCAGATTAAAATTAATGATCTTATAATAAAAAGGATAGAAATAAGAATAAATATAAACAAGTTGGAATTAAACTTCAAAAATTTTTAAATGCCTGGAAAACCATATTATGACTTAAAAGAATTAAAGCTGTTAAAAGAAAAAATGGAGAATAAAATTGAAAAATTAAACAGATATTTAGAAACAGGAGAAAGTGTAGAAATAAAAGAAGTTATTGAGGATTTGAGAAGTTATATTAAAGAAAAAGACAAACAGATAAAAGATTTTATATACAATAATCCATGCAAAAAAGAATATTATAAACTAAAACAAGATTGAAAAATTATAAATCAAAACTGGTAGAAATGATCAATACTTTTTATCAAAATCCTTTAAATGAAGCACCTATACAAATTATAAACCTATTCAAAGTAAAAAATTGAAGAGCTAATAGAAATTTCGAAGTTAAAAAATTGGTATCAGAGCCAAGTTAACGATTAAGGGTAACACTTTCTCTTTAAGCAACACTTTTAATGACACGCTCTTTAAGCCACAAAAAGACAAAAATCTGTACAGACACATCTATATACTAGATGGTCCCATAAACTAATAGGTGAAATCTTGGTGGCCAGAATATTAATGGTTAAAGATGGCTAAGAGTTGATCTTTAAATAAAATAATGATACATGTTGAATTTAGTTTTACAACTTTTTAATATTTTGAAGGGTGGTTAAGAGTGTGCAATAATTACTAAAAAATTATCTTGTGGATAGAATTATCATTTGAAGTTACCTTATGTGTTGTTGGATCTTAAAAAAAATATTATTGGGTCATTATACAAAATAAAATCAAAACTGCTCAAATATAAAGTCTAATCATTTTTTTGGCACAACTGTAAAATAAAATTTATTTTTTTAATAATTTATTTTTTAGTTTGTTTGTATTTTTCTAAAAAAATAACCGTAAAAAATATTATGATACCCTAAAAATTTTATTAAGGGAATAAAATTAGTATTTTTTTACAAGATATATTTGTAAACTTTATTTTTTATATTTGTTTAAAAATTGTTGGATTGTGAGAGTGTTCGTTTTTTTTTTAATAATTATACAAAAAATTAATAGTGAATTAATATAAATATATTAACATTTGTAAAATACATATTATAAACATTAAAGTCAGCTATCAGTATAAAATATATGTTAGAATATAAATACATATTTATTATCTATTATATATTACTGATTTTAAAACTAAAATATGTCACATGTTACTTTTTTATTGTAATTAAAATCAATTTTTTCTCTCCAAAATTAAAGAGTTCTCTCCTCTTCTTTCTCTCTCTTTCTCTATATCTCTAATTCCTTCACTCACTCTATCTCTCTTATATATCATTATCAATTACTAATTATAAATTTGACAATTAAAATATACAACATTGCATTCTCTAATTACATTCAAACAAAATTAAAATTTTAAAATTGAATATAGCTATATTATATATTATATTTATATATTACTAACTAATTTAATAACTAAAAGGTGTCACATGACACTCTCTTATTAAAATTTAAAGAAAATATTTTCCTCCAAAATTACTAAATCTCTTTCTTACATTCTCTTGTCTATCTCTTTTTTTTTTCTATTTCTCTCTATCTTTCGCACTCTATATATAATTTATATTTTATATTAGAAATTTGACAAATCAAAATGTCCCACCAAATATTCTTTTATTGTAATTAAAATAAAAAATTTTTTAGCTTCCAAAATTAACAAACTCCTACTCCTATTCTTCTTTTTTATCTTTCTCTCTCTTTTTTCTCATTCTCTATTTTTCTCTACCATTTTGTTTTCTACAAAAAATAAAATTAATAACATAATATAATTTAAATAAAAAATCTTATTATATACATATTTTTTATTTAGCTTTAAATTTTTACTACTTATCTTTCTAATCTATGTTTTTACTTTTTTTTTTCAAATATTTATTGTATATAATTTTAAAAAATACTAATATTGTGATTAAAAGTTAGAATTGATATAATTTTTTTATGCTAATATCTAGTTATATTTTTATATATATAGAGTAACAAATATTATTTTTAAATAACAAGCATAAAAATTAATTATTTTTATTTGTACAACAAACTTAACACCTAATCAAATATAAGAGTATACAAGTTAAATTCTTTCAAATTTTAGATAACGAATATTAAAATTAATTATTATTAAAAAATTAAACTCTTTCATATGAAATACTAAAAAACTTATTGTTAATTTTGGACGCTAAAGAAAAATTTTATTTTATTACAATAAAAGAATATTTGGCGGCATATTTTGATTTGTCAAATTACTAATCTACTTAATATATTAAAACTGGATTTTCCCCCAACTTATAAGGGTGACATGTCGATCTCTCGTGAGTCCGTTTTTCCTCCAAAACGAATGAAATTTTTCATCTATTCTAAATTATTTTATAAAAAATACCTTTATTATAATTATATTATTATATTATAATTAATATTTAATGAATAATATATAATTGTACTAATTTAGGAACATATCTTCATTATAATTATATCAAATCAATATTTAATGCACTATTAAACTACTTATCGATTATAATGCGTAATTACTGTACATAATAAAAAAATGCCTTAATAATAAGTAATTTACATATTTATTTTTATTTTACTAAAGTCTATAAATAGTATTTTTCTGTGGTACATGAATATAAATTTGAGAGTCAACTCATAATTTTATATTTAGTATTTTTTTACTACTTTATAGAATAAGAATGTATTCTTCGTTTTTTATTGAAGTTGATCATTTTAAAGTACAATTTATAATTTTTTATAATATTTTTTATATACTCATTCTATTATATTATTCTTTTAATAATTTATTAATTGTTGTTACTCTAAGTTATTCATATCGTCTAATATTCCAGTTCGATTGTCTTTTACCACAATCGTTTACAATGCATCACATCCATAAAATATCTCATCGAGTTGTCTTCACTGATTCAGGTTCCAATTACATGGATGTAAGCATTCAAAGAAGGGACAATAATCTCTACTTTACCAAAGGATGGTTGGATCTACTCACTTATTATGACCAACCTAATGGAATGTGGTTAAAGTTAGCTTTCCTGGGAGGAGCTCGATTTTTTATTGAGGAATTGCATCCACAGAACTTTATAGGGCAAGTTCAAGTTCCATCCCCTCTATTCTTTTTACGTCTGCCCGAAAATCTTCGAAGTGGAGCACATAATGAGATTGAATTCTCAGTTTAAGTGCAGTTTTGATAAATTCGTGACAAACTCGGATATGCAATTTCAACGATTGGTAATATATTTAAATTTTCTTATTTTAAGTTGTTCATTATTAGAATAATTTTATAACATATTGTAATTTTTTTTCAGAAATTACCGGCTTTCTTTTGCATGCATTCAATGCCATTGAGAGGAATAAGGGTTAGTTTGGTTTCTCGGTGTAACAATTTTATACCTTGCCGCATTGCATGGATAGCAGATGATGAAATTTATTTAACAAGATGATGGTCTGAATTTACACAAATTCTAAATGTTGATATTTACAATGTTATTTCAGTTGGTTATCGTTACGAGAATGACTCTATACTATACGGGACTAAGAACTACAATAAATTCAATATTGTTTAAGTAATTTGGTTTTAATATTAGTATTTGATTAAATTATAATTATAAAATTTTAAATTATTGCCTCAATTTATATATTATGAGTATTTTTCGTAGATGTACTATTTTTAAATAATTTAATAATTAATAAAATGAAGTGGTGTCAGATATATTATTTAAGTTTATTTTTATCCTTTATTTCTTTATTTGTATTTTCATTATATTTGAAAAAAAATCTCTACCTAAACATATAATTTTCGTTGACCTAAACATAATTTAGTTGCCAATAAAAACCGATTTTATCCATAAAAAATAATGAAACATGTATCTTTTGATATTATATTAATATAGTAAGTAGACATTATGATATAATAATATCTTTAATTGTATTATAATTAGCTCATAAATAATGTATGATTATATTATTTTAGAAAAAAATTTTCATTATAATTATATCAAATCAATATTTAATTATGATAAAATATGTTAATTATAACTATATTATAAAATTATAATAATTACGATAGTTATGTTATATATTTTAATAATTTATGTAAGTAAATAAACTAGAAAACAGTCAAATCAAATTATGACGATAAATAAATAATATAGAATAATATTATACATTTAATTACAATATAATTAGCTCATTAATAATGTATGATTATATTATTTTAGAAAAATATTTTTATTATAATTATATCAAATTAATATTTAATATATTATTTAAATCTATTTTTATATAACAATAATATTATATATATTTATATATCACATTTTTAAACTCATTCTTATAAATATTAGCATATAATTAATATAGATAACATATATACTCAATAAATATCTTTATTAAATTAATTATAATGATTAATACAAGATAATCTCATAAGTATAATCTAATTATAGCAAGATTTTTCATAAAAATAATTGACGACTAATTTGAATATAATTGATATAGTTAAATTGATACAACTAATAAGATTGAGAATATGTAGCAATTATAGTAATTATTATATCAATTATAATAATAATTCACGTGACTTCATATACAGTAATTTTTGAATTATAATTGTCACATAATTATACTTGAATATTATTTAATTTTAGATGTTTTATAGCTAGGTAATATTCATTATCACACGAATTATCATCATTACTCAATAATAATAATAATAATAATAATAATAATAATAATAATAATAATTTTGAATTTATATAATTGATATAGTTCTAATTCTCATTCGTATGTAATAATTTTATTAGTATGTTTTCACAGTTTTAATCAATATATAATAATAATAATAATAATATATGGACATAAAATTAATTAGTTAACAAATTGAATTTAGTTTATGGATTTTTATTTTCTACTCAAATTTTTAATCATTAGTGATTTTATTTTTTAAATTTTCACTAAATTTTTACTAGAAAAAAATTAGTTTTGATTGTTTCCTATTTTATTTATTTACAGTCATAATTAAATTTGATATAATTATAGTAATATAAAACTGCTTTATATATAGCAATAATATTATAGAAAATATGATTGCACGATTGTAGAATAAAAAATAATCATATATATAAAACGAATTAAAGATAGTGCGATTTTATAGATTTATAAGTGCGTGCTAATAGCCTTTATATTTAATTTGTTTTAGAGTGTGATAATAGCCAATATGTTTGTTGGTAGATTTAATTATTACTATATTATTTATGATCACATTCAGTATATATGTATGATTTATTGAAGAAAGTAAATTATTAAAATCGATTAATAACTATTTTAGAGTTAATCCAATTAATACTAAATTTAAAAAAAACAAACAATGCATAACATATTAATTTTTTATTAATCATATTATTATAATTTAAATTAATTTTAAAATTATAATTTTAATTTTATCATGTGCATGGCACGGGTAATTACACTTGTATAAAATATAAATTATATATAGAGTATGAATGATAGAGATCAGAAACAGAAAAAAAAGAGAGATAGATAAGAGAATGTAAGAAGGAGGTTTAGTAATTTTGGAAGAAAATATTTTCTCTAAATTTTAATAAGAGAGTGTCATATCATATGACACATTTTAGTTATTAAATTAGTTTGTAATATATAAATACAATATATAATATAGCTATATTCAATTTTAAATTTTTAATTTTATTTGAATGTAATTAGAGAATGCCATGTTGTATATTTTGATTGTCAAATTTATAATTAATAACAAGTGTAATTATCCATGCCATGCACGTGATAAGATTGAAATTATAATTTTAAATTATTTTTTAAAATTAATTTAAATTATAATAATTTGATTAATAAAAAATTAATATGTTATACATTGTTTGTTTTTTTTTTAATTTTAGTATTTAATTGGATTAACTCTAAAATAGTTATTAATTGATTTTAATAATCTACTTTCTTTAATAAATCAGACATATATACTGAATGTGATCATAAATAATATAGTAATAGTTAAATCTACCAACAAACATATTGGCTATTATCACACTCTAAAATAAATTAAATATAAAGGCTATTAGCATGCACTTATAAATCTATAAAATCGCATTGTCTTTAATTCGTGCAAGGGTTTATTTATCAAATAAACTTAAAATATAAACAAAAAATATTTATAAAATGGACATAGCATCACTTGAAAGAATCATAGAAAATAATCAACTTATCTTATCATCCATAAGAACCATTTCTATGTAAGTCGTGTTGTTCTTGTCAAATTTGGATGAGACTTTTCATAACCTTATAATTTTTGCCTTTATTTTTCAAACTTTTTCATTACATAATCTATCATAGGTAATACTGTTGATAGAATCGTAGTTAGTATCCTTTAGGTATGAAAAATAATCAATAGAAGAAGTTCTATATCTGAGATACGAATTTTCTAGATGATAAATAATTGTAACAATTCACTATTAATCCTTATATATATACACACACTAATTATACACGGTAATAGTTAACAAATATTTTCAATGGAGATACTTACTCAATATATATGTTATTGACATTAATTAAATGCCAATATTTTTAGGAAAGAGCTAAAAGAGGAGATATATAAATATATATAATATTATTGCTATATAGGAAGTATACATAAATTGCTACATTTTTTATTATATTATACAACTTAAAATTATACTATCATGTTATTATTATTAATCTTAGATACTTGCTATAATTATATCAAATTTAATTATGAATCTAAATAAATAAAATAGATAACATTCAATATTATTTTTTTTCTTTTTTACATTCAATATTACTGTAAATATAAAAAGTAAAATAATTAATAAAAAAATATGAGCAGAAAATAAAATATATTAATTAAAATTCAATTTGTTATCTAATTAATCTTATGTCCATATGATATAACTTTACAAAAATGTTATGAATCACAATCTTTTTTATTCTACAAAAAAAAACACTATATGTAGCCTTTAGTAGTACAAAAAATAATTATAAAAATTAATTATTGATATTGATATTAATCATAATTGATTATTAATACTCTAATTTTTTAAAATATATTTTACCTTTTTAAAATATAATGCATGTACCGTGTAGACTTTATTATTATTATTATTATTATTATTATTATTATTATTATTATTATTATTATTATTATTATTATTATATCCACTAATTGATATCAACTTAAATGGGTCACTATTAATGTGTGCATCAATTATTTCCTAATGAAATTATTGCATTTGAATGAGAATTAGAACTATCAATTGATATAATTAGAATGATTAAAAATATTGATGATTTATATGTAGTTTAATTAATAACGCATTAAATATTAATTTGATATAATTATAATGAAGATATTTTTTAAATTAATATAATCATGCATTATTCATGAGCTAATTATAATATAATTAGAATAAATTTACTTGAGAAAAAAATTCATGTATAATTTTTAGAAATTCTAATAATTTTTTTATTTATATACACGTATATATTAATTTTGTTAAATAATTCTCTCTCTCTCTCTCTATATATATATATATATACTAAAGATAGGAGACTCGAACCCGCAACCTCTTAATTGAGTATGTGGAGACTATACCATTTGAGCTATTACTCATTGGCATACATAAATAATTATATACATATACATAAATAAAAAAATATATGAATTATATATTTTGTTAAACTCCATGTTATCGGCTTTTAAAAATATTTAAATCACATGTATTAATTTTTTTTGTTATAATTATTTTGTTATATATATATATATATATATATATATATATATATATATATGATTATTTTTTATTCTACAATCGTGCAATAATATTTTCTATAATATTATTGCTATATATAAAGTAGCTTCATATTACTATAATTATATCAAATTTAATTATGACTGTAAATAAATAAAATAGGAAACAATCAAAACTAATTTTTTTATAGTCAAAATTTACTGTAAATATAAAAAATAAAATCACTAATGATTAAAAATTTGAGTAAAAAATAAAAATTCATAAACTAAATTTAATTTGTTAACTAATTAATTTTATGTCCATATATTATTATTATTATTATTATTATTATTATTATTATTATTATTATTATTATTATTATTATTATTATTATTATTATTATTATATATTGATTAAAACTGTGAATACATACTAATAAAATTATTACATACGAATGAGAATTAGAACTATATCAATTATATAAAGGAAAAAAGACAAATAGGTCCCTGACTTTTCAAACTTTTGACAAATACATCCCTAACAAAATTTAAATACAAAAAAGTCCCTGACTTTAACAAACAGAGGACAATTTAGTCCTTCCGTCTATTTGCCTCTCATACACCTAACGGAACTGGATGACGTGGCTAAAACGGTGTCCAGGTGTCCGTTACGGTGCCACGTTGGAAGGGGAAAAAGTTCGAAGGACAAATAAGTCCTTGACGTCATTTTACAATAAAGTTCGAAGGACAAATAGGTCCTTGAGAATTTTTTTTTCAAAATTAATAAACTCATTTCCTAAATTCTCTCGTCTACCTCTCTCCATTTTTATATTTCTCTCTACTATTTTTACTCTATATATAATTATATTTTATATTAATAATTTGACAAATCAAAATATGTCATTCGATATTTTTTTACAATTAAAATATTTTAAATGTAAAATTATACACATTAAATTATTTTAAATTTTAGATAACGAATGTTAAAATTAATTACTAATAAAAAATTAGGCTTTTTCATATAAAAATAATAACTAAAAATCTTATTATTTAATTTTTTATCTGCAGATATCTTGGTCTTCTTAGTAAAAAACTTTTGTCAACTTACGACTTTTTTGTAAAAGTAGTTTGATTTTATAAATCTTTTGTGTCATGCATAATTTATACTGTTAGAACAAAGTGAACTATAATTTAAAAAAATATATATTCTCGTAATGTTATTATGCATAAAAATACCAGTTCTAATATAATACACAAATGCACTAATGCTAACTTAATACATGAATGATGCACAAATGAACTAATGCTAACTTGATGCATAAATGAACTGATGCTAACTAATGCCACTGGTATGATGAAAACTGAACTAATGCAATTTAACAAATTCTAATATAATACACAAATGCACTAAAACTAAACTAATGCAATTTAAGAAAAAGAGTAGAAACATAACAAGCCCAATTTCTACAATTTTAATACAAATAATTTAAATTATAGAATAAAACAAGTTAACTAGATTTCAAAATACAAGCATAATTTTATCAGAAATTATTTTTAATATGGAAAGAAAATTGGTGTTTTGGTTGAATATTGACATTTGAAGTGTATTACAGTATTGTAGAAATTATTCAACACCCCCATGTGTTGGCTAAGATGCTGCCACGTGTTCAACACGCCCCACGTGTTGGCCAGAATGATACCACGTGTTCACCACGCCCCCCACGTGTTGCACCACGCCCCCCACGTGTTGACTTCCCACAAAAAAAATCCACCCATCTATAATTACACTACATTCTCCCATTTTCAACAAAAACACCAATATTTTTTCCATACAAAAAAAAAATTAGCCTAATTTTATAAACTAAATTCTTATAATAGAAGCATAATAGAAGTATAATGAAAAAAAAAATTCTCAAGGACCTATTTGTCCTTCTAACTTTATTTGTAAAATGACGTCAAGGACTTATTTGTCCTTCGAACTTTTTTCCCCTTCCAACGTGGCACTGTAACGGACACCTGTACACCGTTTCAGCTACATCAGCCAGTTCCGTTAGGTGTATAAGAGGCAAATAGACAGAAGGATTAAATTGTCCTCCGTTTGTTAAAGTCAGGGACTTTTTTGTATTTAAATTTTATCAGGGATGTATTTGTCAAAAGTTTGAAAAGTCAGGGACCTATCTGTCTTTTTCCCTTATATAAATTCAAAATTATTATTATTATTATTATTATTATTATTATTATTATTGTAACACCCTAACAATCAAAGCCCACGCTTCCGGCTGCGCGACTTTGATAGCTCGGACATTACGACGACACTTATACTATTTAATACTAAAATATGAGCCTGTTTAAAACTTTAAACCGCAATACCACTCCCAAAAATACTTTTGCTATACAACGTACATCCATACATTCGATACACTTACAACAACTCAAAAGAGCGCGCGCGCACACATACACACACGCGCGCACACACACACACACACACACACACACACACATAATATTACAAGCATTATCCAATACAGTTTATATTCCTCTTACAGAATATAACAAGATAAAGGCGAGGGTACAATAAATAATAATCTAAAGCAACACAGAGCATCTCAACAACAATTAAATACACTTTTCGTGACTTCTGCATCCATATCCTAAAAGGGAAAAAATGTAGGGGGTGAGAACATCATCCTCGAAAGGGTTCTCAGTAAAGGGTTTTTGGGAATTACTGTAATAGGATACGTGACAGTGATTAATAACTGACTTATTTCTCTTTTCAAAAATAACGGTTTATAGTAAAAGAGAAAATCTGAAATCCTTTTCTGAAAGAGGAAACTGTTCATTTAAAACAATATTTCGAAAGCCTTTCAAAAGGTTTATCTATGCTAAACCAAAAATAGCCTTTCATACTATTCCAAATCAGAAACACAAAACCGAAACTAACCATCGGTCCATCTCATTTCAACCACGGCCCTAGGCCTAAACAATCCAACAACAACCAATCACCACAATCCAACAGAGTCCTAGTTGCAAACACGGATAGGAAGTTCAAGCACAAACAAATAGTTACAGCAAGTAGAGCAAGTAGCAGTTAATCTCAAATAGTCACAAAGGCAAACCAAGTACAATATGCACACCAAACAATGTCACATAAATGCATATGATGCATGCTTGTTCCTAGTGGCTGATGATATCATTTGTCGGTTATATAGCCAACCCGACACGTCCTGGTAGCTAACCATGGACAGAAACACCCATTGCGGAGCAAGTGGGTTTGAGCTACAACCCCATTGCTACTACCCGCTCAATCCAGAGCCAGTGGAATAACCACTACTGTGGCTACTACCCAGGCGGGTGTTTAAAAGTTCAACCTGTAGCGAGTTGAATCACCACTACTACCGCTACTACCCAGGCGTCATAGTCTCTGACCTGGAGCAAGTGGGACGAACCACAACCCTTGCTACTACCCAGGTATCTCAAGCATATATTCATTCAATCCCAGTCATAGATCAACATCCATCTCATCCATCCGGCTTAAATTCATAATTCATAGTCAGCCATACGGCCCATAACTCATTCGGCAATCAGCCATAAATCAATATCATACACAGCCATTCCGGCCCATAACAAAACAGCACTTCCACCATTCAACATCATCAAATTCATAAAACCGGCATTTAAGCCATAAATCACTTTTCTCAAGCCATTTCACTTTGAAATCAAATTTCAACTCTTTTATGTCTTGGCTTTAAAGATCTCATTTCTCAAATCATCTCAGACTCATAAACCAAATTTACTCAAAGTGAGTTCCCTTTTTAAAACAAATCCACTCTCGGCATACTCTTTCCAAAACTTCCAAAACCATGGCAAGTTAAGGATTTATTTCAAAGCATTCAAAATCACCCATCCAACAATGGGGTTTTATAACAAAAATTTCCCGACAGAGTTCCAAGTCTTTAGGGAAGGTCAACCTATATCAATTCCTTAAAATTCATTGAAACTCTTAAAATCATATATTCTCGGTTCAAGTAAATAAAACTGAATTTACTATAAAACCAGCCATACAAAATCACAAGTTCCAACCCGGTCCAAAAATCAACTCATTTGAAACAGAACCGGTTCATTTGAATCAAACCACTTTCAGGTTTCTTTTTGTAACCCATCTTTCTAACTCTTCCAAATTGCCTCAAACTTGATTACTCAATCAAAAGTCTAGATTTCTCAAATCCAACCCTTTTTAAATAACTTTTTAAACAAGACTAGGATTTTGCAAAAATTTCGGCAGCACCTCTCCTAAAACTTGGACTTTTGCCACCCGGTTCGGGTTCCAACTAAACCGTTTCTCATTCCTTTTCAACAGCTCAAAACCAAAAATCAATTCAAAAGCAAGCTAAATCCAACAGTCGCCTCAGTGGCATATCTCAAAGAAACCATTTCAAAAATTAACTCAGTATCAACCGATTTAACTCATTTCTACAGCTTTAAAGAAACGGCTCAGTAACAAATCATTTGTCCAAACCAAGTCAATTAAAGTAAGCCAGGTTGAATTTAAAAGTGCATTCGACTTTTCACATCATCAAATAATCGACTCAATTCAAATCAATCCTCAACGGATTAAACTTCGATATCAAAGCTTTAAAAGAATCAACTCCAAAAGCATTTCGTTTCACAAAACCACACAACAATCCAACCAACAAATGTACATAATCAATCAAACCATACATAAGGCCGATACAATCACCAAATACACATTCTCTCACAACAGTATCCATATATAATAATTCTGATATATAAAAATATAGTTTTTGGAAAGCGCCCCTACCTCAAAACGCAAATCCATAACCCAAACGTCTCACGGAGTCCTTTCTGCCTCAACTCGAAATCACCGGCAACCAAAACCTCAGCTCCCAGCCACTTTTGCAATAACCATAGCAACACTAATCACAATATATAATAATCTGGACTCGACCCCACGTTACCAAAACTCATTTATTAACCAAACACAACCAAAAACTAACGCGAGACTTTTCGAAACATAATTTCTTACCGGAATAACAACACGAAGCAGTTGCGATTTTGAACCGGCCCCGACAACAGCTCCGGCAGCAGCGAGAAGCTCCGGTGGATCAACTATAAAAACCGCACAGCATTAAAACCTTCTCAAGTTCCAAAATGACCAAAACCGCAAATTAAAACCCTTACTGGCAAAGTTCTCCGGCGACTGAGCTGCATTCTCCGGCGGCAGAGATGGTGCTAACCAGCACCAACATCCACCACTGTCACCACTTCCCTCTCCGGTTAGATCCAACGGCCATAAAAGGATCAGCCCCAACTCACGACACCATTTCCTCCTCCCTTCATGCTTGACGGAAGCAGATCTAGCAGAAAAGGGGCCTTCGGCGTGGCGAAACGGCGGCGGTCAGTGGCGCATCGGCGGCGACTAGAGCAGCTCCTCCAGCTCGCGTTTCCTTCTCTCCCAGCATCACCCAGTCTCGGCTTTCCTCCTCCTTCGAGTTCGGTGGAAATGGACCCACGACGGCGCTGTGCTTCCTCCACGATTGCGGGCCCGACGATGGCACAGCATGAGGACGACGGAGCTGGTGGTGAGTCCCTCTCTGTGCGACACTGACAATGCAACTTCTCCCTTCCTCAAAGCTCGTCTCGATCTCTCTCTTACTCAGGCTAGATCGGCAGCTTCATGGTGGCGACCACAAGGAGGCTCGCGACAGTGATAGGCAGTGACAAACCATGGCAGGGACGAGCTTCACGGCGGCCGGGCAAGCAAGATTGGTGACGGCACGGTGGCGTAACGCGGTGGGCTTCCCGCCTCCCTTCATCAGCCGCAACTCAGCCTCTCACTCTCTGCTCTGTTTCTGTTGGAGGGGTTGTGTGTGTGTTGCTACGTTGAGAAAGGTGAGGTTGCTGCCTGATTCCTTTTTCCCCTATTGCTGCTGCGCGTGAATGGAGAAAAGGGGGGAAGAGGTGCGTTGCTGATGGGAAAATCGGGTAACCGGGTTAGGGTTTTAGGGTTTCATTTTGAAAATTAGGGTTAAGGGCATTATGGTAATTTCACTTAAAAATAGGGATAATATAGTAATTAGAAATAAATTCTAATCCAACAATAATAACGTATAAAAATACTATTTACTCATCAATTTCACACTTTACTTTTAATAAAACGTTCAAATCCAAAAATTAGAAATAATATACTTAATTTCTTCATTTTTTCAAATAGTAGTATTAATATCTTAAAATATAAATTATTTAGTCCAAATCATATAAAATTCCTATTATTTCATAACTGGAAACTTTATAATTTAAATATAGAAAATAATCTAATAATTATAAAATTAGATAATAACTATAACTTATTTCAAATTCAATAAATCAAAACTTGCTGTAATTACCTTTAATAATATAATTTTTGAAATTAAAGCTACAGAAATACTGAATTTGAAATTAGCTAATGATAGCCCCTTTTTCAAAGATTTTGGGTCTTACATTCTACCCACCTTATAAAAATTTTTGCCCTAAAAAATTGATAGAAAACGAAAGAAATTTCATAACAGTTCACCCTTGAACACCTTTAAGGAAGAAGCAAAAATATATCTCAACATATAAACATATATACGGTTTTCAAATACTTGGATGGTCGTATGCATAAAGATACAAAGGTAGGAGTATGGTTTCAAGGCAAACATTACAAGATAGGCTCAAATGCAAAAGATGACATGGGTCAAACAGGTGATAGTAAGGCAAGACATTAAAGGTCATAAAACAGGATGAGGTTACAACGACGTGCTCAACATCCGCACACTAATCTCATCTCAACCTCAAAGCTTCAACTTTCCAACTCCATCAAGCACTTTACAATTCCCATATTCGATCATAAGCCTGACAACCGCAAATCCGTTCGCAAGGAACAATACACCCACAACTCATAACGTTGTACACCTACCGTTTCAACTTCTGTATGCACATATCACGTCTTAAAGAACTAACGCATCGCGTTACTACATCTATAGATCACACGTGATATCAAAATAATTCTTGAGTCTACTCAGAAGAATACAAGATTTTAAAAAGGAGAGTTAAATGTCGAGGATAATATTCATAGATTTGAGAGAATGTATCCAATTCCAGATAAACAAGGATGCTCGAGCAATGATGTTTGCTAGAAGTAAATCGATTGACAACTCCAAAGATAACACTTGGATCAGAGGAATCGAACAGGATCAATAGGAAAAAAAAATCAGTGCATTAGTTTGGACAAATTCAAGCTGAGTCGAAGAAGTATGATGTTTATAGAAGAGAATATCTTAAACTCAAGACAAAGCTCACAGAACTCGAAAGCACGATTAAAAAAATACTTTCAAATACATTGTTCTTAAAAGAAGAAAACTTGCGGAAAAATCACTTCGCAGTCTAGAAGAAAGTTAAGCAGCAACCATTCTTCAAAAGAGTAACAAAAGCATAATCGTGGCTTTGCTTTAATGCAAATTCATGTTGAAGTAGATTTTGTAGAGTTTTAAAAATAAAATGCACACAGTTTTGGCTAAGAGTTAAAATATTTTCATCAAATATTTTAGAAAGTCAGTTAGGTGCACAATCTTAACCAAAAGTAGTTCATAAAAACTCGGAAGTAATCAAATGCTTGTTCAAAAATACTCAAAGTTTATATCCAAACAAGCGTGTATAACATTTGTAGCAAGGACGAAAGAGGAAGTTAAACTCGCTATTTAGAAAAGAAAATCCGAGGTAAAAGTTTGCTTACCATTTGGTAAGGGAATAAGTGGTGCGTTACAAATGAACCGGTTTTCACTAAATAAGGAAACTTTCAATACTTCATTTAAAATAGCGCATGCCAACTTTAAAACAATTTGTCAAGATTGGACAATGGTTTCAATTACAACCAAGCAACTGAAAAATAAGTTTGATTTGGAACTTCTTCGAAAAGAATTCAATTTGCTTTATAAAATTCAAAACAAGACTCCAAATGTATACTTGAAATCACCATCTTAGAAGGATATTCAAGAAAATTAGGATGTACTTAAAAGGAGTCAAGCCATACAAGAAAAGATCTTAAACCAAAGTAGTTTAAACAAGATTCACTAGGCATGAGACATCCAATAAGCTTTCAATTGATCCAAAAGAATACAAAAGTCATAGGAAAAGACAACTCAATCATTAGTAATTCCTCAAGGATAAATCTTTGACTAAAAACTCTGTTAGAGACAATGAGAAGATAAACGATGCACTAATTCAAAACGAATCAAACTGACTCACATAAGGATGAAATTTACAAGAGAAGGAGAACCAAAACCAATGGTAATATTCACAAGGTGCAAAAGATTAGTTAAAGACAAAGTCAAGTATGGCGTCCGTAGAGATGGAAGGATTAAGAGAGAATTTAGTCCGTTCATAAGAAGAAAACTATGAGTCCAACATTTTCAAAAGAAGCAACAATGGCATAAACAATGTTGTATGCTAAATCAAACTCAAACCAAAAATAAATCAAGTGTAGTTCATCAAACGAAACTCAATCGAGACAAAAGTGGTAAATCTTTTCTTTTCAAAATTTTGAAAAATATCCAAGTACATAATCCAATGAAGATGTGCATTGGAACTATAGTAAAATTACTAGAAAGTCAAATTGTAATTTAAAGTAAATGTAGTTCCATAAACCAGTAAAAGTACAGGCGAGATATTAGAAATAAATAGTTATTAAACTGTATAAGAAATCTTCAAGGTTTCATATATAGATAAGTATATATCTATTCAACAGCAATTTTCATAAAAATCTCAAAACTGGCTGTTATCACTGTCAAATAAGAGAAAAATCGAATCAACAATTTCTCTAAAAATGGACTTGAACAGGGACTTAAAGGGCACATCGCATCAAGACAGTTTAAAGGTACATCAAAGAACACATGAATCAAGGAGAAGAATTTAAACGAAGAAAGATGGATACAACAAGGATGTTAAACAAGCATATGCAATTAGATCCCACAAGAATGCATGTGAATGGAGGAATAAAGTTGAAATATCAAATTACTTTTCACGAGGAGTAGCAAACAAGAACTTCAAGTTAGGCTATGAAAGAACAGGTCGACTCGAACAAAATCCAAAACACACAACTGAATAGCCTCGAGAAATAGTTTCCAACATTCCCAAAACCCGTTATTCGCTTTGCTCAAAACTCATATATCGTCTATGATAACCCATTAGTGCTTTCATAGACATAATTCACTAGTATTAACCGGCCAAACTTAATACAAAGAATCATGCAATGCAATACTAACAGCGTTAATCAATAGACCGTCATGTGCATAAAGCTCTAATTCTCGTCATTCGACAAGACCTAGTACATGACAAACGCTCAGAGTATGCAACTGAAGCATAGTCGGTCCATTCCTCAGGCTCTACAGGAAAGGCCGCTCTGATACCATAATGTAACACCCTAACAATCAAAGCCCACGCTTCCGGCTGCGTGACTTTGATAGCTCGGACATTACGATGACATTTATACTATTTAATACTAAAATATGAGCCTGTTTAAAACTTTAAACCGCAATACCGCTCCCAAAAATACTTTTGCTATACAACGTACATCCATACATTCGATACACTTACAACAACTCACAAGAGCACATATATATATATAGACATATACATAAATAATATTACAAGCATTATCCAATACAGTTCATATCCCTCTTACAGAATATATCAAGATAAAGGCGACGATACAATAAATAATAATCTAAAGCAACACAGAGCATCTCAACAATAATTAAATACACTCTTCTTGACTTCTGCATCCATATCTGAAAGGGGAAAAATGTAGGGGGTGAGAACATCATCCTCGAAAGGGTTCTCAGTAGAGGGATTTTGGGAATTACTGTAATAGGATACGTGAAGATAAACCGTACCAGTGATTAATAACTGACTTATGCCTCTTTTCAAAAATAATGGTTTACAGTAAAAGAGAAAATCTGAAATCCCTTTCTAAAAGAGGAAACTGTTCATTTAAAACAATATTTCGAAAGCCTTTCAAAAGGTTTATCTATGCTAAACAAAAAATAGCCTTTCATATTATTCCAAATCAGAAACACAAAACCGAAACCAACCATTGGTCCATATCATTTCAACCACGGCCCTAGGCCCAAACAATCCAACAACAACCAATCACCACAATCCAATAGAGTCCCAGTTGCAAACACAGATAGGAGGTTCAAGCACAAACAAACAGTTACAGCAAGTATAGCAAGTAGCAGTTAATCTCAAATAGTCACAAAGGCAAACCAAGTACAATATGCACACCCAAACAATGTCACATAAATGCAGATGATGCATGCCTATTCCTAGTGACTGATGATATCATCTGTCGGTTATATAGCCAACCCAACACGTCCTGGTAGCTAACCGTGGACAGAAACACCCATCGTGGAGCAAGTGGATTTGAGCTACAACCCCATTGCTACTACCCGCTCAACCCAGAGCCAGTGGAATAACCACTACTGTGGCTACTACCTAGGCGGGTGTTTAAAAGCTCAACCTGGAGCGAGTGGAATCACCACTACTACCGCTACTACTCAGGCGTCACAGTCTCTGACTTGGAGCAAGTGGGACGAACCACAACCCTTGCTACTACTCAGGTATCTCAAGCATATATTCATTCAGTCCCAGCCATGGATCAACATCCATCTCATCCATCTGGCTTAAATTCATAATTCATAGTCAGTCATACGGCCCATAACTCATTTGGCAATCAGTCATAAATCAATATCATACACAGCCATTCCGGCCCACAACAAAACAGCACTTCCACCGTTCAACATCATCAAATTCATAAAACTGGCATTTAAGCCATAAATCACTTTTCTCAAGCCATTTCACTTTGAAATCAAATTTCAACTCTTTTCAGTCTTGGCTTTAAAGATCTCATTTCTCAAATCATCTCAGGCTCATAAGCCAAATTAACTCAAAGTGAGTTCCCTTTTTAAAATAAAGCCACTCTCGGCATTCTCTTTCCAAAACTTCCAAAACCATGGCAAGTTAAGGATTTATTTCAAAGCATTCAAAAATCACCCATCCAACAATGGGTTTTATAACAAAAATTTTCCGACAGAGTTCCAAGTCTTTAGGGAAGGTTAACCTATATCAATTCCTTAAAATTCATTGAAACTCTTAAAATCATAGATTTTCGGTTCAAGTAAATAAAACTGAATTTACTATAAAATCAGCCATACAAAATCACAAGTTCCAACCCGGTCCAAAAATCAACTCATTTAAAATGGAACCAGTTCATTTGGATCAAACCACTTTCAGGTTTCTTGTTGGAACCCATTTTTCTAACTCTTCCAAATTGCCTCAAACTTGATTATTCAATCAAAAGTCTAGATTCCTTTAAAATCACTAAAATCTCCTTTTTATATTAAAATCAATATTAGAGCATCATTCTTTCCTTTAGTGATTCAAACGGTAAAAATAGTTCATTTCTAAATGAGCCGAACTCAACGCATAAAGTTCATCAAATAAATTAAGCCTGAAAACATAAATATTCTCTTAATAAATCAAATAATACAATTTCTCAAATCCAACCCTTTTTAAATAACTTTTCAAACAAGACTAGGATTTTACAAAAATTTTGGCAACACCTCCCTTAAAACTTGGACTTTTGCCACCCGGTTCGGATCCCAACTAAACCGTTTCTCATTCCTTTTCAACAGCTCAAAACCAGAAATCAATTCAAAAGCAAGCTAAATCCAACAGTCGCCTCAGTGGCATATCTCAAGGAAACCATTTCAAAAATCAACTCAATATCAACCGACTTAACTCATTTCTACAGCTTTAAAGAAACGGCTCAGTAACAAATTATTTGTCTAAACCAAGTCAATTAAAGTAAACCAGGTTGAATTCAAAAGTGCATTCGACTTTTCACATCATCAAATAATCGACTCAATTCAAATCAATCCTCAACGGATTAAACTTCGATATCAAAGCTTTAAAAGAATCAACTCCAAAAACATTTTGTTTCACAAAACCACACAACAATCCAACCAACAAATGTACATAATCAATCAAACCATACATAAGACCGATACAATCACCAAATACACATTCTCTCACAACAGTATCCATATATAATAATTTCGATATATAAAAATATAGTTTTTGGAAAGCGCCCCTACCTCAAAACGCAAATCCATAACCCAAACATCTCACGGAGTTCTTTCCACCTCAACTCGAAATCACCGGCAACCAAAACCTCAGCTCCCAGCCACTTTTGCAATAACCATAGCAACACTAATCGCAACATATAATAATCAGGACTCGACCCCACGTTAGCAAAACTCATTTATTAACCAAACACAATCGAAAACTAACGCGAGGCTTTTTGAAACATAATTTCTTACCGGAATAACAACACGAAGCAGTTGCGATTTTGAACCGGCCCTGACAACAGCTCCGGTGGCAGCCAAAAGCTCTGATGGATCAACTATAAAAATCTCATAGCATTAAAACATTTTCAAGATCCAAAATAACCAAAACTGCAAATTAAAACCCTTACCGGCAAAGTTCTCCGGTGACTAAGCTGCATTCTCCGGTGGCAGAGACGGCAGAGCAGTTCGAACGGCCAACAGCAGTGACGGTGCTAACCAGCACCAACATCCACCACCGTCACCACTTCCCTCTCCAGTCAGATCCAACGGCCGTAAAAGGATCATCCCCAACTCGCGACGCCATTTCCTCCTCCCTTCATGCTTGACGGCGGCAGATCTAGCAGAAAAGGGGCCCTCGCTGCGGCGGAACGGCGGCAATCAGTGGCGCGTCGGCGGCGACTGGATGTAGCTCCTCCAGCTCGCATTTCCTTCTCTCCCAACATCGCCCAGTCTCGACTTTCCTCCTCCTTCAAGTTCGGTGGAAATGGACCCACGACGGCGCTGTGCTTCCTCCACGATTGCGGGCCCGATGGTGGCATAGCAGTGAGGACGACGGAGCTTGCGGCGAGTCCCTCTCTGTGCGACGCTGACAGTGCAGCTTCTCCCTTCCTCAAAGCTCGTCTCGATCTCTCTCTTACTCAGGCTAGATCGGCAGCTTCATGGTGGCGACGACAAGGATGCTCCCGACGGTGATAGGCAGTGACAGACCATGGCAGGGACGAGCTTCACGGCGGCCGGGCAAGCAAGATTGGTGATGACGCGGCGGCGCGACGCGGTGGGCTTCCCGCCTCCCCTCATCAGCCGCAACTCAGCCTCTCACTCTCTGCTCTGTTTCTGTTGGAGGGGTGTTGTGTGTTGCTACGTTGAGGGAGGTGAGGCTGCTGCCTAATTCCTTTTTCCCCTATTGCTGCTGCGCGTGAATGGAGAAAAGGGGGGAAGAGGTGCGTTGCTGATGGAAAAACCAGGTAACCGGGTTAGGGTTTCATTTTGAAAATTAAGGTTAAGGGCATTATGGTAATTTCACTTAAAAATAGGGACAATATAGTAATTAGAAATAAATTCTAATCCAACAATAATAACATATAAAAATATTATTTGCTTATCAATTTCACACTTTATTTTTAATAAAACGTTCAAATCTAAAAATTAGAAATAATATACTTAATTTCTTCATTTTTTCAAATAGTAGTATTAATATCTTAAAATATAAATTATTTAGTCCAAATCATATAAAATTCCTATTATTTCATAACTGACAACTTTATAATTTAAATATAGAAAATAATCTAATAATTATAAAATTAGATAATAACTATAACTTATTTCAAATTCAATAAATCAAAACTTGCTCTAATTACCTTTAATAAGATAATTTTTGAAATTAAAGCTACAGAAATACTGAATTTGAAATTAACTAATGATAGCCCTTTTTTAAAGGTTTTGGGTCTTACAATTATTAAGTAATGATGATAATTCATGTGATAATGAATATTACCTATAAAACATCTAAATTTAAATAATATTTAAGTATAATTATGTGACAATTATAATTCAAAAATTACTATGAAGTCACGTGAATTATTATTATAATTGATATAATAATTGCTATAATTGCTACATATTCTCAATCTTATTGGTTGTATCAATTTAACTCTATCAATTATATTTAAATTAGTAGTCAATTATTTTTATGAAAAATCTTGCTATAATTAGGTTATAATTATGAGATTATCTTGTATTAATCATTATAATTAATTTAATAAAGATATTTACTAAATATATATGTTATCTATATTAATTATATGCCAATATTTATAAGAATGAGTTTAAAAAAGTGATATATAAATATATATAATATTATTGTTATATAAAAAAAGATTTAAATAATATATTAAATATTAATTTAATATAATTATAATAAAAATATTTTTCTAAAATAATATAATCATACATTATTCATGAGCTAATTATAATGTAATTAAATGTATAATATTATTCTATATTATTTATTTACCGTCATAATTTGATTTGATTGTTTTCTAGTTTATTTACTTACATAAATTATTAAAATATATAACATAACTATCGTAATTATTATGAATAATAGAAAATTGAAAAAAAATATATATTTTAAAAATACCAAAGGCTGTTATCATAGAAAACATCAATCATAGTTCTGAGAAGAAATTTAAAGTATTAAAAATAGTCAAACACATATAATTAAATAATATCAAATATACATGAGCAAGAGTGTACATATCTACATATCATAATAATTTTTAGAGTAAAGTATTGTTTTTGTTTTCTAACGTTTGGAATAAGTCTTAAAGTTATCCCTAATATTTTAATCGTCCTATTTAAGTTTCTAACGTTTTAAAACTGATTCAATGTTGTCCTGCCATTAGAAACCCGTTAACAGAATTGATGACGGGACAAATTTGAGACAATTTTAAAACTTTAGGAACTTAAATAGGACGAAAATATTGGGAATAAAAATGATACATAGAAATAAATTTTAATTTTATCCTTCAATAATATCAATTTTTTACTTTACATAGTATTCAATTATTTTTTAATCACATCTAAATAAATTACACTTAATCATATTACTTTCATTTTAAATAAATTAACTTTTTGTATAATTTTACTCTTAAAGATTTTTAGTTATCAGGAATAAAATGTTTGTGGAATGATTAGTATATAAACTTGCAGAAAAGAAAAAAATAATATATATACAATAAAATATAAATTATTAATTTTGTCTCTAATGTATCAAAATTCTTTAAAATTATAAAAAAATAAATTTATTTAAAATGAAAGTAATGTGATTAAATGTAATTTATTTAGATATAATTAAAAAATAATTGAATACTATGTACAGTGAAAAATTAATACTATTGAAAGATAAAATTACATTAAAATTTATTTTTATGTATCGTTTTTGTCCCTAACGTTTTAAAACCGTCTCAATTTTATCTTGCCGTCAATTCTGTTAACGAATCTCTAACGGCAGGACAACATTGAGTCAATTTTGAAACGTTAGGGACTTAAATAAGACGATTGAAACGTTAGTGACAACTTTAGGACTTACTCCAAACGTTGGGGATAAAAACGATACTTTACTCTAATTTTTATCAAGGTTCAAATGCAACAATTGCATATCAAGCTTTGGAAGCAAAAATAACTCATCGAAAGTTGAATTTAGCAACATCAGATCACATACAATCATACAAGGAGGCGAATAATACGACTTGAATCATGCGATTTAAATGGAAGGGGAAGGTGACACTTAAGATGCAAGTGGTGCAGAGACCACTACCAAAGCCGCCGAACTTTTGGAGACAACGATGATGTGGAGGGTCGTGATTTGGCTGGAAAGACAAAATGTGTGCAAAGATTAGAGCCTCGGACAGACGTCGTCACCTATCCAAGATCAAAATTGTCTTCAAGATTGGCGAGGTTGTTTCAACTTTATCCACCACTCTTGACGGGTATCGTGTTCAAGATCCGTCAGGCAGCTACAGCACTATACGTCAAAAGCGCTGGCCACCTGAGATTCTGAGAACGAAGCAATAATGATAATGACTGCGGAACAAGTGCAACTAGCTGCAGATCACGACTAGCAACAGGAGGGAATGAAAGCTTGAAAAATAGACTAGAAAGACAAAGTGCGACCAAAAAGAAAGAGGCCCTTTGAATTCAGGGATTTAGGATGGGGGGTGTGTCCAAATTGAATAACTATATAATGAAATGCTATTATGGAGATATATAGAAAATATTTTAAAAACAAATTTATACACCAAACTCTTCTACATAGAAGCAAATTCGTCTCATTGGCCTCGTCAATTAGACAAGTAGACAACCTTTTCAGTCTCTATTTAGCTTTCCTTAGACCAAGCAGTTTCCACCCCCGGCGACCAACTCTCAATAGATTGCAACTACGATTGTACTAATCCATAAACCCTTACACCCTAATCTGATAGCACATGCTACTTTAAAAGAGCTTGCTGAAAAGAATAAAAACGGATCATGAGGGGTGAAAATTGGTACTTCGTTCATCTAACTCTAGTAGGAAGCAATGGCAATGTGGACTGGATTAAACTGCTCATCTTGCCTCTCAAGCTTCCAACAGTGTTCTTCAGTGTTATACATGTCTTGTCAACAGGGATCTCATTGACCTGTAGCAAGTGCAACTGCCTTTCAAGATACCTATCGAGACTGGCCTCTGCAATGTTAATGAGACTCAGCGACTCATTAGTGTGCATGAATTTTGTGACAAGAAATCCAGCTAGAACATGCTGATCAGCTTTAACAAGTTCTGATATGAACATAGGGAAAAGGGTCGTTCTGAAAAGCAGCAATGGATTCTCAGCGTCTTCACTAGTGTTGATTCTTTTACCTGATACCAAAGCTTGTTGACATTGATTGGATAAGTTTCCAATCAAATAGCAGATATAAGAGAAACTTTTACCATAGGTGGAGTCACTGGAGATAGTAGTGAGAAGCCCAGATGATAGAACGAGAATTAGTAACTCAACGTTCCTAATCTTTAAAGTAGGGATGCTTTGACGCAAGTTATCCTCAATTGCAGCCAGACACTGTAAGTGTAATGCTTTGTAAGGCAGCAACAATGTCATCTTCAAAGCCGCAAAGCAATCGATGCCGAGTGCTATCTGGCTTAAGCTCCTGGCATCATCTTCATCAAGTAACGTAACATTGGGTTTTGATAATGATTGATCAATCAGTCTCAGCACATCACTAAACCTTGATACGCTTGTGAGCTTTTTAAATATTTCTGTCCAACACACATGTAACGGATGAACAGAAGCAGAGTCCCCTTTCTTTACTTTCTCGGTGTTTTCCACTTCCTCAAGACTTTCCCATCCCTCGTCCCAATCATCATTGTTCCAGTCATTCCCACCTTCAGATGCTTCAGCAGCATTTTCTCTTTCTCGATCTTTCACTGTTGTGAACAGTCCATCCCACTCTTCCAAAATAGCTATCAGAGCATCGAAGTGGGAATCATTACTCGCTTCTCCAAAGAACTTCAGAAAGCAAGATACAGCCGAGTCTACATTCAATAGGTCGTCTGCGGTGATTTCTATGCTAGGAGAGATCGATGCTACAAGCTGAGATGATTTTAGAGCAACCAGAGTATTTGTAAACCTATTAGAAGAATCTTTGTTATCCAGCAACTGCTTGTTGACATCAGTCTCACTCTTGCTGCCAGCATAAAGCAACTCATTCCATTCTTCCCACGGTTGGACATTGGCTTCCATTTCAGCTGAGAAACCCTTTATACTTTTACCTGATATATATTGCATAAGCTCTAACACATAAACTCTGATGGAGCTTGGCAACTGTAAATTGTCGGAGAACTGTACCATTCTTTCCCAAATTACACGTCTAACACATTGCATGACTTTTACATCACTTTCAAGCTTGCTTAAAGATGACAATATATGAAACAGGTTCCGGTTCTCATGGGATCCATTGACTAATTCCTGCAGAACAGCTTCCAGAATATCCAAATAGAAATGAGGAAGATCTTGGGAACCTTGGCCAGAATCAGAAGCTAAACCTGATTCTGACGATGCAACAGAAAAAACCTCAGCAACGGCCCCATACCCACAGCCAGAAAAAATCATAGCTTTGCAGAAATTATAAATTTCTAAAGTAGACTCGCCACTCAAACCGCACTGGACATAGCCATAAATACTTCCCCATCCCTGACTTGGTGAGATTATATCCTCCATCACCAATTTCATAAAAGCTTTCAGACAACTTATTAAACACATTGGATTGAAGCAAACAGTTTCTCCTGAGCTTTCCTCCAATGCAATTTCTTTCATATCATCTGCCAGTCTCGTCCAGAAGTCTAGAAGAACAATAAGACAGTCTTGCCATGTTGAATTGTCTGGAATGAATCCATAAGAACTGTAAAGAGGAATGATTATAGTGAAGTACTTCTTCATGATCCCCAAAGCATCAGACTGACTCAAAAGTCCAATGTATGATCGGCATGAACCATAGCTGTGCTCAAGCTTACTTATGAAGCTTTGAAGGTACTCAGGCGTTCTGCCACTAGATTCATTTGCAGCTTTGCTCTCCAAATCACTGAGCAAATGCAGGATGTAATGCTTGTAGACATCCTGCCATGACATGAATCCCTCAGGCAATGAATCGCCGTAAATATTTGCAAGAGTCTGTACCATTTTTGACAAAGCTGACAAGCTACTGTCGTCTATACATGCATAAACTTCATCACTAAAACACTCAAAATTCAAACCATGTAAACCAGCTATATTTTTGAAGTTAAGATTGTTAACAAATGATACACGTTTGCACTCTTGCTCAATGACTCTGTAATAATGAGCAAACCTTAAATCAGAATTTTGATGATCATGATATGTCATTGGTGATGAATCTTTGGTGCTTTCCAGCTGCAAGTAGCACTCTGCCAACAGGCCATACACATAAGCAAGCCGGAGTTTGTTGCACCCATCAATTGCTGGGTATACAATTGATGAAATGGTTTCAATGGTATTGGCTCCATTCTCAACTACTTTTCCTTTAAAATCTGCAATTTCGGCTGTAATATCATCATTTGTCCAAACATCAGAAACAAGGACAGCACTTAAGTATTGCAATAGCACCTGCAATTAACAAAGAAATAATGAGATTATCAACTGATCATTCAGACAATATCTTATATAAAAAAGACATCCCGGTGCACAAGTATTCCGCATTGACTCAGGGTCCGGGAAAGGGCCGCACTCAAAAGGTGTAATGTATGCAGCCTAACTTGATAATTACATCATTGGCCATTTCCACACCTTGAACCCGTGACCTTGAGATCACATGGAGACAACTCAACCGTTGCTCCAAGGCTCCCCTTCAGACAATTTCTTATATATATATAAGTTTATCTAAAGGCAGAAGCTATTAAACTTAGGCCCCGAAACAACTTCTATACAAGACCCCCCTTCATGTGAAGGCTTGTTAAAACATAGGTGTAATAAAGATAATGGTTTCATACTTTCATCGTAATGAAGACATATTTCCTTATGATACATATTTCAGGATATTCTAGCAAATCCTCATACCTCAGTACTCTTTAAGCCATAAGTATCAGCCAATTTTAAAGTGTCCTTAAGAATGTGCTTTTTCTCCATTTTTACTGACTCAATGAGATTGAGAACTACATTCTCAATATAAATGGAATCCCCAGACAGAAAACGCTCTGTTTCAACCCCAGGAATTATCTTTTGTAGTGCTCTGGAATGATCAGTCAGACGCTTTTGCTCTTCTAGTTTCAGTTTCCACTCTCTCCAAAATGAGGACTGTACCTTGCCAAGCTTATCTATTTCATCTGAAAGTAGAATAAAATAAAAGTTGGAATGATGTCTTTGCTAAAAATACCAATTGCCACAGCAGAAATAAATGAAGGGGGAAGAATTAAGTTCATAACCAATACAAGCATGATAAACTTACCAGAAGTGGGTGATGCATGCTTTTCCTTAAACCTCATCTTCAATAGCTCCTTCCTCTGAATAGGATCAGTCCCTATTCCAGAATTGTGTAATAAGCTGTAAGCCATCCCAACATTCATGATGCTACAAACTTGCTGGTAATCTTTTCGTATTTTGAGCTGTTCTTCTATAATTTCCACTCCATTGAAAGCATCAAAAAGATTCAAAAGATAAGAGCACCCAATTATATCTTCTTCTTCAGTAACTGGTTGCTCCATAACTGATTTTGCTAGAGAAGCAATCAGATTGTCTCTAGGGGAAAATTCATTTCTAGCCAACCAGGACAAAATGGTCACCACAGCCTGTGTTCTGATGTTCAAATACTGCTTCCCAGTTATGAATTTTGTATCATGTTCTCCTTTCTTACTCAAGTCAAGCAACCAAGGGAGTTGTGAAGCAGCAAAAGACAGAACTTTTACATTTTCAGTCAAGGACGATGCCCAATCTGCTTGATCACCAATAGTTAAGCTTTTAGCAACAGCAGAAAGCTCTTCTTTAATTTTCTCAAGATGAACATCCTGATTGTTGGTATTCATGCCATTAGACGCTTGAAAGCAAATATTTTGAATGCTTTGTTTGGGAAGTGAGTTAAAAGACGAACCCTGTAATGAAAATCTTGAAGAATTTGTCCCTCTCGAAATCATTAATGTTTCACACTGGCCTTGCAAATCCAAGTCTTTCCATGCATGGAGAAGCTCCCCAATGGATTCCTCATCACAGTAACTCAAAGCAAAGCCTAAAAGTTGCTTTCTAGAGTCTACATCCATATTTTCAAGAGCAGGACCTCTTGCAATTGCAGCACATAAATCCCACACGTAACCATGCCCCTTGCGGGCCAAAACAAGACAAAGATCAAATGCCAATTGCAAATCACCTGAAACTGCAGCTTCTCTAGCAATAGCTTCCTCAACAGCTGCTATTTCATCTGCAGACCTCAGGCCAAGAAGTCTAGCAACTTCAATAAGTTCATCAACATGAAAATATGCTCCAGTTGGACTTGTGATTGCCATTTTCACAATCTCCATAGGATCTTTTATTTGCCTGAACTGCATGGGAAGAATGTTCACCCCAAGGTTGGGAAGCTTAACTGTAAGTGCATCAATAATATCTGCCTCTGCCTTGACATTTGCACTATTTGGATATAGGTTAAGGCATTCTCTAGCATTCCAGATCTGGAACAATTTACAGCACCGTAATTAACCAATTCATGCAGTTGAGATCAAGTAACAAAAAAAATACAATAAAATGCATAGTTCCATCTATTATCCGATTTACGGCTTCAATAGCATGCTTTGCATTGGGAACAAGTCTCGGACATTAGATGTTAGAATTACTATGTTGTAACAGAAAATCTTACTTCTGAACAAGAAAGACTTGAAGCTGAGAAAAAGTATTCCCTAGCTGCTTGAATGACAAGGCTTTCTGCCTTCTCCGATGCCAAAGCAACTGAACTCGTACCCTTCAAATAATTTCTTGCAAGAGAGAACTTCCCAGCTTTGAGCAGCCCTCTGCAAAATTCAACCAAAATATACTCCAGGTCCAGGAAAGGAAATGCTTTTTCCCTCAAGTATTGCATATCACGCCACATGGTGGCCCATTCACTATCAGATCGGCTAGGTTGACGGCGAATAAATTTAGATAGAATAAGGCGAATGATCTGTTTGACACCCTTCTCATCTGATTCAGCCTCCACAAAAAAGTTTAATGGCTTTGGGACCTGTATCGATACAAAAGACAACACAATAAAATAAGTACATAACATATGGCTAAACAATATGTTGAACTTTATAACCATGTTGCCAAATAGTTAAGTGGCAAAAACAGTACCAAGCAACAATTTCGTAATCCAGATCATGTTGACATACACATTTCCGTTGACATACAAATAACCATAAAGTATGCCAGTTTGGAGTTACATAGCGAGAAAGGAGAAACTACCAACCTGGTAGAATGCCAAAAGTCTCCCAGCTTCAATATGACCTTCAGCAAGTCTAAGTCTTCTCTCAAGGTTCTCTATTTGAATTGTAGTGCCTGCGCAAGAATACATATTTTAATGTAACCAATGATTAATATTAGATACCAAATCATATCTGCAAGAATTCACTAAATGGCACATAGCACAGGCACATATAGAATGAGATATGAATAGAAATGTCTTGGAACTTGGTAAGTTTTGGGATCCAAAGGATAAGTACCCAGCTTAAGAACACACTGATATCACAATCAAATATAAACTAAAAGGAGGCAATGGTACATAATGGTTTATAGGAGGACGAATTTTGTTGACACTGAAAAATATTGGATGCACGTGTCAGTCAGTACTCACTGGTTGATAGAAGATACATGGCATAGGACCATGGAAGGCAATCAATTAAGCAAAACCATGTAAATAATGTTTTATCAAAGTTCGAAAAATAGTGAAATTTTGATTTCAAGATAATTGTCGGAATATAAGTCTTTAGATTTCCCAAGAAGCCATTAGATAGCTCTTAACAACAGCCAAATCATGGACAATCTTAAACGAAGGTGTTAAATGATGACAAGCAGGTGTAATAGATGTACTAGCAGAAAAATGAACAAATATAGTAACAAAAAAAAAAGTGGTTAACAACATTTACGAAGGGGAAAATGGATTAACCAAATAAAGTTAATTAACTACAGTCTGGTAGTTGTGTCAAACTGTAAATATATCACCAGCAACCCCAAGTATATGTTTGCCCCTTTGATATTTTTATTTAACTATTCTAGTGAAACCCTAAGAAATATTGAGTATAAATGAGCAAAATTATAGAGCTAATTACCATTATGATATTAGAACCAAACTCACCATGTAGCGGAGGTAATTTAGATAGAATGGATGCCATTGTACTCCACCTATCTGTAACTGTGGACAAATATATGCATTGCAAAGCACAGTCAATAGCTTCCACATCACTTTTGAAATAGGCATTGCTTTGGAAGTTTCTGCACCCTTCCTCAATAACCACCAAGCATATGTTCAATTTATTCACCAAAGCAGTTTCTGTCAACCATCTCACCAGAAATGATTTCTCTATATTTTGATTTGCAGAATCAAGAAGACTGATATCTCCGCTTAGGGATACCATGTGAAGCTTTCCATGCATAAAAGGAATAGCTCTATTGCGTAGTCTTTCATTTACATTCTCCTCTTTGACTCCCTTAAGCATAAATTTAAATTTATCATAGTCCGACAACTCTCCCCACCTGGCAAGACTCATATTGAAGCTTGTTTCGCCATCAGTGTCATCAGAATAAATAATTTGATACAAGTATAGGACATCCTGATGGAATTGCTGCAACTCAGATAAACCTTTGTGAAGAGCAAACTCAAGAAACCTTAAACAATTATCCAGCTGCCCACTGAAATCATCCATGAATCTAGCTCTATTTTTATACCAATTGATGAGCTCATCAATTGATGGCCAAAAAGTTCCAAGAAAATGTTTAACAAGTGGTTCAGTTTTGGCTTGGATTTGAATGTCATGGCTTTCAACTGATGTGTTAATGAAGCAAACCATCTTCTCACATTCAACCCAATCATCTTTCCTCACTGCAACACCAGCAGGAGGAGATCTCCCAGGAAGAAGCTGCACATATGTTTCGGCAGGAACTGTTTCTGGGATGGCAGATAAAATTTCCAACATAAATGGAGATAAAGAATACGGATGACGCTTAAACAGCAAATTTAAGGCACCAATTTTTCCGCTTTCAGCCAGTGCTACAGCAGCTTCGCTAATAGGCATAACACGAAACTTGCCATATTCCTGCACAGAAAACCTGCAGAAAACTGTGTCAATGAACTTTGGGTCAGTGGAAACCATCAGAATTATTGAACAATCACAAAACTTAAACATCCTATTGTTTGTGATTGTGGTGATCAGTAATTACATAATGCTTGTGCTCAAATATGTTTTTTTTTTGGAGTCTAATTTAACAAAATTGACTTCTATTACTTTTAGCATACCTTCCCATGTTTACTCCGAGAAATGTTTCTAACCTATCTCTAAATTGCAAAATTCGAAGTCTGGCCAAACGAGCATTCCATACTAGAGTAGAAGTATGATCATCTACTTCTGAGAATCTATAATGGTCAGTGATGTGGAGACCATAATCCAGTAAAGCTTTCACAGCATCTTCTGTAGGTCCAATTCTATCAACACATTCGGAAAGTACAAACTCTCTATCCTTAATACTTGACAAATATTTATTTATTTCATTTAATCCTTGACTAGAATTCAACCACTGTGACTTCAGAACTTCATCTTTATCCAGTCCATGACTATCAGCGAAATCCAGAGCATCATGATATCTTTTCTTGCTAATCAATATACCGTACATTTCAGGGACAGATTTCTCAGAAAAAGTAATGAGGCACCAGAGCAACCTAGAAAAGTGAAACTGATTAAGCCTATCTTCAGTGATCCACTCTATATGTTGTAACTCATCTGTTGATCCAACATCAGAAGGATTAGATCTTTCTTGAGATGACGGAGTTGCTAACAGAAAAAGACAGCCCTTGTATTTTGGTGCACCTTCTACAACAGGCAAAAAGTATGCAGGACCCTCTTCCTGAACTTTTGAACCATTTAGGATGTCAATCAATGAAACAACACCATTCCTTTCTACAACAGCAAGGATATGGTCACTCCACCACATAAAATCCATAAGACCCACAGAGGACCTACTCCCTCCAACTGATAAATTATCAAACATTGATGAATCGTCTAGCTCCCCCAAGCAAAGCCGAGATAGTGTAAAGCCTTTTCTGTCCAACTTAAAAATATGCAAGCACCCTGTCAAATCCAGTGTAGTAATGAATGTACCTTGTGGTGAGATTAGCACCTTTGGATATGTTAGTTGACCTCTGAAATCTTTTGGCTTTACATATAATCCCTTAAACTGCAAAGAGGACAACTGCTCCAGTTCTCTACTTGAATTTGTATGCCAAAGAGAAAGATGGCAAGACCCTAGAGATAAATGTATAACTAATTAGTGAAGAACTTTGTCAAACACCAGTTGCAGATCAAGACATGTAAAAAAATAATAATTCGATTGCCTCTTCTCCAGATTCCAATAACTTGTGTTACTAGAAAAGAAATAGTACTAGGGATATCAACAAACTCAAGATAAGAGGACAAGGCATACAAAGTTCAGTGATGAATTAATTCATTTTTGTGACCCAGAAAAAAAAGGGGGGGATTTCAAAGGCATGAAATCAATGAAAATTCATTACCAAAAATTAAAAAAAAAAAAATTGGAATTTAAAAGAAAACCATACAACTGAGTACTTAAAAAGACATTGGCGTTCACCTTTACAAACATGTGTGACATAACACATATTTTACTGCATATATGTTAAAAAAAAGGAGGGAGGCGAATAAAACAAAAAATTCCCTTTTCTTACGTTCAAAGGATCAAAATAAGAACTATATTTTTTTTTCCAAAAAATTGAAAGAAAGGATATCAAATATATACAGAGAAGACAACAACAATATGTAGTGTAATCATAAAAAGGTTATTTAAACCAAAAACAGAGGACGGAAGTGAGTTTAATGCAGCTTTTAAACAATTGAACCAAAAGGTAAATTTTTAGCACACAAATGTTTGTAACCCAGAGAAACTTTATTCAGATTTCAGAAGTATGTATTAAATGTCCTTTTCTTAGCTTTATTTCAATTGTTAAGAAAGAAAGACTGAAACCAATCAGGTGAAAAGTTTACTTATGGAATTAATAAAAGTGATAGCCAAAATTCATCTATTTAAATAGTATAATGTATTTCTTAAAACAGAACAAATCATATATAACAGAAAATAACCGAAATTGTACCAGAGTTCTTGTGAACAGCCACCAAAAAGTTAAGTTCATGATGACGGTCAAAGCAGAAAATATTGCTGCAGAGATTTTTCCAGTGATAAGAAGTATAATTGGGAAAGGTATAGCCACTTTGTCCATAACTGAGCTCAATTTGTTGAAGTGAACCATCAGATGTAATGACAGAGAACCTACATCAAAAGAGAGAGCAAAAAATATTCATATTGGCTTTCCATTGGCCTAGTTAGTTCCCAACATTACCCGAGAAAGTGTCCAAGTAGTCACACTTCAATTTTTCTACAGAATATTAAAAGCAAGGAACACAGAGATGTTAGAACTTACATGTAAGACTTGTGCTCATCTGACCCATTTTCAAAAGATAGGCCAACAATCGGTGAAGATATTTTCAAATGCTTCTTCACAATTTCAGCTATTACTTCACCATTGAATTTGATAAAATATAGCGTATCAGTATCATCAACAACCCCAAGAATGTCATCATCTTCAGACCACGCTCCCATACTAAATGTACCAAGGCTGCGACCTAACAACCCAAATCTATATCAGAAGCAAGTTTATAAAGACAACAGACAAGTAATCAGGTATAAGTTAATTTCTAACATCCTTTATCCAGGAGGAAGGAATTCATTAAAAAATGAATAAACATATCCAGAAACGCTATCATGGCATAAAGCTAATGGAAACACTACACAGTCTACACAAACTCAAGATTTGGATAAAATCCTTCATTGACACAAGCAAGAGTTCATCCATTCTTCTATAACTTGCAATCTGTTTTTTATGACTGTCGTCCATCTCTTAGGAAGAACCTCGCGAGTGCTGCCATCCATTATTTGCATGTAAAAAATACAACATATATTACAGAAAAATAGTATTATGTAATTTATATTGGCAGAGAGCTAAATGCTGCTAGTCACTTCCTAACAAAACTCTATAAAACTATCATGGCATTAAAAAGGTACAAATCCCAGATTTTGGGTGTTATTACCTATGATCCCTCAAAATATATGCCTTGGTCCTCTCCCCTTATATCACCAACGCATAACTTAATCATTGTTAATTACTATAGAAGCCTCAACATTCCATCATCTACAAAAAATTTTATATACATAAAGTTCACGTACATCTACAACAAAATTTTCTAAGCTGAAATCACACAACACGATCAAAGAAACTAATAATATCCACCAACAAACACTCCAAAAGAACACAATAGTTTAGAGGAGAATAAAGATAATTACCGGCGAAAATGCCGCAAGGCACTTGATAATCATCGTCTTTACTGAGAACCGTTATCCGGTTCCCGGCGGCGACCGCAACGTGTTTGGCGGTAGGGGAAACAAACAGCGACACCAATCTCCTGAGCTTCTTCGGCTGATTATACTCCGTCCACTTCTCCTTCAGCTGACTCACACCTTATAACACAAAACCACCGCCAAATAACCGTAAATAGAGATTCAGCAAGCCAAAAACGAACCAGAACTAAAGCCGTTAGGTGATTCGAGGGGAAAAATGCAGAAACGTACCTCGAACCGAAAGCAAAGAGCGGAAGCTCCCTGCAGTGCCATCATTGGCCTGAAAATTGGAGAAACGGAATGAATTGAGATGATCCAGAAGATTAGAGCATAAATCGGTAGAGAAAAGAAGAGATCTTGGTTGAACCTGGCGTTGCGGAGGGTAATTTGGAATTTGCATTGTAGTAGTAGTAGAAGAAGAAGACGGTGATGTGGAAGAAGAAGCGTGGCGTCGCGTCTCGTAAAGCGGGAACTCCATGTGGAAAGTGTTGCAGCAGCAACTGTGCCTTAGAAACTGCACCGCATTCGAGCGTGTGTGTACTGCGTCGGCGCGTAGCTACCAATATTGTATAGATTTGTGTGTTCCCCAGAGAGAGGGAGAAGACGACGCAGAAAATGGCTTCAGCTTCAGTTCTTCCTCGCCTTGGTCCCCAAAAAAAAAAAACAAAACAAAAATTAAATATTTTTTGAAAAAATATCTCGAGATTGAAATAACATTTTTTAGGTTTTTAAATACAAATTCAATTCGATCAAGTGCTTTTTTTTATAAGATAAATTATCAAAATGAAAGTCAAACATTCATGTTGTTTAGTCACAAAAAAAAAAAAAACATTCATGTTATTCTTAAAAATAATTTTTAACAGATAAATATAATAAATAAATTTTTGAAAAATATAAAATAAATAAATATTAAATATATATTTTAAAAATTAAATTTTGATATATTTTTATAAATATGATTAGAAAAATAAACTTAATATAATTTCAATTCGATCAAGCGTATTTTTTTTATAGGATAAATGTTAAAACAGTAGTCGAATATTCATGTAATTGTTAAAATTAATTTTAAAAGATAAATAATAAATAAAATTTTTAAAAATTTAATATAAATAAATAAATATTAAATACATATTATAAAAAATTAGAAATTAAATTTTTATAAACATGATTATTATAATACAATTTTTTAACTTTAAAAGTTGGTATTTTTTGTGATTTCAAAATAGTCAAAAATATTTTTAAAAAGTGTAAAAAAAAATTCACTAATAATTTTTTTTGCATTTTTTTTATGCGACTTATCTAAATGATTCGATAAAATTTAAATTAAATGCATAAATTATTTGTCAAATACAATTTTTTTTGCTATTTATAAAAAGCATTTTTTGTTATTTTTTTATATGTTTAAATTTTTTAATGATTTTTTTTGTGATTTATATCTTTTAGAATTGTTTTTGTTAATGATATAAATATTCAGATACGATAATTTATCATTCTTTTTTTATGAATAAAAAATACTCATATATTAATCTAATTTTTTTGGAATATTTAAAATTTTAATTTAAGATATAAAAATCAATCTTTAAATTTTTTGAATTTTTTTTAATATTTTGTCATTTCTATGAAAGAAATTGTAAAGAAAAATTCATTTAGTATAAAATTACAAAATTTAAAAGATAAAAATATTTTTAAAATTAATTTTCAAATAATGATGTCAAACAATTGTCTTTAGAGTCTTTTTCCAATATATCTCCAACTATTTTGTGCATTTTGTCAAAATTAATTTTTATTATCAAAATGCCATTTCTTTTTTCAATGTTTATTTTTATCAAAAATTAAGTTATGCGGCCAAAATGCTAATTTCAGAAATGCTTTTTTTTTTAATCTTGGGGGATCGGGTTGGTTCTTTAGTATTGAGCGTAATACTAGGTGGTAAAACTGGCCATGATGCAGTCATTTATTGGCCAGCGACAAATCCTTAAATAAAGCTCAAATTCGCGACGAATTAGTCCTTAATCTGTCGGATTGGGAAGTACCATGAACAACAAAAAAAAAAAAAAAAACTAGCCCATGATAAGGGATGTAGATTGGACCTTGCAAGATGGAGACATATTTCTCACCGAGTTTTAGTATTTATTTGATTGCGCAAAATTGTCTAGACACCAACAAGATAAAGAATTAAGTAGAGTTTAAAAAAGAGATAAAAATTGAGACTAAGAGATAGATATTAAAATAAATTTTAATATTATATTTGGTGTAAAATAGAAGATAGGAACTGAAATAAAAATCAAGTTCTAATTTAATTTTTATAAAGAATAAAGTCAAAATTAATTAATTAAAATGGGAGTATTTTAGATATAAAATGTTATTAAAATTTTAATTTTTGTCTTCAAAAATTTTAGTCTCGTGTGTTTTTATTTTCTAGAAGTATTAAAATACTTAAATTTTAGAGATAAAGACAAAAATTTCAATATTAATTTTTAGATCAATAAATAAATACTGAATTTTAGTCTTTTAATCTTCATCTTAATACCTCAAAATAAACACTACTTTAAAGATAGTAAAAGAGAGTATGAAATAGCAGAAGCGGCCTTGAAGAGATGCATCGAGATTGTGAGTCCTTTCCTCCTAAACTTATCTTTCATTCTCTCTCACCCTTACTCTCATTGTTATAGATTTATCATGGCTTCACTCTTTCTCTCTAGAATGAACTACTAACTCGACTTCTGTCAATTTTTTAGAATGACAACGCGACTCCTTACTATAAAAATGATTCATTTCAGTCTCTGTCCTTTATTTTTGTGACTCAACACGGTCTCTGTGAGTATTTTTCTATCAACTCTGAATAGAAAATACTGACGTGTCAGGTTCAAAAATGGACAGGAACCTAATTGTCTCTAAATTTAAATTGGTTAGGGGTTTATTTGTCTCTATTCTTTAAATGATATTTTTTTTAATATTCATTATATTAATATTCTTTTTTTAATAAATTATTGAATATATGGTATAATAAGTACAAACTAATTAATAAATTATTCAAATTTAAAAATATTATTTATTATGAAACTAAATAAATAATTTTTAAATATATAAATAATAAATATTAAAATACGGTTAATACATTAATAATAATAATCCTATGATATAATATTAGTATTATAATTTAGATAATTTTCACAATAAAATAAAAAATAATAAATACATTATTTGATATATAATAATTTTTTGAGTTTTTCTCTCTTTAAACTAAATTAATAATTCTATTTAATATCTTTGCACTAAAATACACTATGAGTAGACTACTAATACTAAATAAAATAAAACATAATATATATTTATTATGAAGACCAATTATAAACTCAACAAACTCAAAACATCAATAATATTATTAATCTATCAATAATACATATTCTCATAAGGTACAGATCCATGAAGATTTATCAATATTAAAATAATGTGGGTTAACTAAAATTTTATGTAAATTAAAATTTAATTAAATGTTACATATATTTACTCAAAATATTATTCATAGATTAATAATATTATTGATGTTTTGAGTTTGCTGAGTTTATAAATAGTCTTCATAATATATATATATATATATATATATATATATATATATATATGTTATGTTTTATTTCATTTAGTATTAGATTATTAGTATTTAGTAGCATACTCATAGTGTATTTTAGTACCAAAATATCAAATAGAATTATTAATTTAGTTTAAAGAGATAAAAAAAATTGAATTTGCTATTACTCAAAAAAATTTTACTATATATTAAATAATGTGTTTATTAGTTTTTATTTTATTGTGAAAATTATTTAGATCATAATACTAATAGTATATCATAGGATTATTATTATTATTAATGTATTAACCAAATTTTAATATTTATTATTTATATATATTTAAAAATTATATTTGAGAATTATTCATAATAAATGATATTTTTAAATTTGAATAATTTATTAATTAATTTGTACTTATTATATCATATATTCAATAATTTATTAAAAAAAGAATATTAATGTAATGAATAAAAAATTTTAAAAAAATATTATTTAAAGAATAAAGACAAATAAATTCCTAGTAAATTTAAATTTAGAGACAATTAAATCCCTGTTCATTTTTAAATCTAACACGTCAATATTTTTCGTTTAGAGTTGATGGAAAAATATTCACAGAGATCACATTAGATCACAAAAATAAAAGATAGAGACCAAAATAAAATATTTTTATGATAAAAAATCACATTATCATTCTAAAAAATAAACAAAAATCAGATTAGTAGTTCACTCTTACCTCTGTGCAGGTCCTGAAAGTTCTTTTATCCCCAATTTTCTTATGCATTTTATTTGTCTTTATCTTATCCATCACATGTATATATAAATTCATACACACTTCATCCTTATTATACTTTAATTCATTTATACAATTTTTCGCTGCTTTGATCTAGTATCAATTTAACGTTATTAACTAAAAAAGTTATTATAAAAAATATATAAAATTTAGTTTTCAATGTAAATATTGTGCACCTATTAAAATAAAATATTTATACTTTTTACTAATAGTAATAAATTTATTTATGTTACTTTTTATTTTTAAAATTGTTAGGTCTTTTAACACACAGTTGAAGTCAAGTTGAATTTTATAACAAGACAAATTTAATACTCGTAAATAGTTTATAATAAGTTACAAATCAGAAATCAATAAACTTTATTACGGACTTAGTATGTTAAATATGAAATTTGACCTGAAATTTATTAGTATTTTTCACTCCTATGTAAATGTTAGACAAGTTTATATATATTTTTTTTCGATGATATCTTTGTGTGACTTGATAACTCAAACTTTTAAGTCCAACTAGATTAGTTAGCACTGTTTTAAGTTTGTTAGAATTAGTTAATATTGACTTTATTTACGGTTAGTTAGTTAGTCTCGTTAAAAAATTTATGTATAAATACACAAATATATGACTGATAGAATCAGTTAATCACTAATCCAATTTATGTGATTTCTCTCAACAAGAGAATGTGTAGAGAAACATTCTTCCCACATTCCATTAGTTCTTGAGTCGCTCCCTTTAAATGCAGCTCAAACTCACCTTTCATCATGGTGCGGTGAAAGTGGAGGCTAAAATCTAAAGGTCGAATTGATTCGAATAAACAGCGAGAAAGATATGATTGACGCATCAAATCGAATTCTTATTTGAAACTTCAATTCCAATTTCAACTTTAATTTTTTACCTAAAACCCTATATATTCGATTTTTGGTTGTGATTGATGCATCAAATCCTCATTCACAACTTCAATTTCAATTTCTTGCCTCAAACCCTTGATATTCAATTCCTAATTCAATTTTTCTTTCCACTCTACTCCAAATTCTTTTTCAAATTCTTCAATCTACAATTTCTCTTTGCTGTCCAATTCTTCCTCTTCTCTTCACTCACACGATAGACATTGATGATATTACAATGAGCTTAGCAAAATTTCTGTTTCTCAGATGCTAACAATTGTTTTCCGATCAACGAATTTAGAAAAAAAGTTATGAATCTTGAACGCTAAAAGATTCATTGATACATATAGCGCCAGATCAAGGAAACGAGCTTCCAAACATGGACATGCACACCTTTGCGAATATGATGAATCAATTCAACATCATGCAATCTTAGCATGCAAGGAAGAACATGAATCCTCTCACAGATTTGTTGAGCCCGTACTACTTGCATCCTGATGAAAGTTCAAGATTCCCTCTAATCACTACGATCTTGACATATTTAAATTACCACAGTTAGGAAAAGAATGTGGAGAGCGTTAAGGTCAAAAAATAAGGTAAAATTTATTGATGGTTTAATTGAAAAACCAGATGTTGAATGATCCATTGTATGAAGCATGTGATAGATGCAACGATTACATTGTTTCTTGGGTAACCTTGGCATTAAGTCCAGAAATCGCTCAAAGTGTGATATGGCACGATGTTGCAGGAGATTTATGGCGAGACCTAAAACACATGTATAGTCAAGGGGATATATTCAAGATGGATGAAATTGATGATGAGCTAAGCACAATCAAGCAGGGTGAACTATCCGTCTAAACAAACTTCACCAAATTGAAGGCAATTTGGGAAGAGCTTGAAAATATGCGACCTATACCCCCTTGTGTAACGTGTGCAGCGACTAATTGTGCATGTGATTTGGAGATTGTCAAAAATTATAGAGAGGATGCCTATGTCATGCGATTCTTGAAAGGATTGAATGAAGTTTATTCTTATGTAAAGTCTCAAGTCATGTTGATGAAGCCAATGCCAAAGATTGACGAAGCTTTCTCCTTGCTACTTCAGCAAGAAAGGCAAATACATCAAACTGAACCTATACTCAATGCCAGAACCCTCAAGAACGCTTCAAGCAACACTCCTCAAGCAAATAGAGGAAGGGGGCGCGACAGAAGAGCTGGCAGAGGAAGAGGAAGAGGATCTTCAAAACAATGTTCATATTATGGGAAGACTGGCCACTTGGTTGACGTGTGTTACAAGAAACATGGAATGCCACCTCATTTCAAGCAAGGTGGAACAAGCTTCATCAACAATGTAGTTGCTAAAGAGAATTCTGATACAAACAACAATGTTATTGGAGAGAGTTTACCCTAGAGCAAAAACGCGTGCTATTGTCTATGCTACAACAATCAGATGCACAACAAATACAAGAGACAATAGGTACAACAAATCAGTTGGTATCACTTCCATTAAACTAAGGTATAGCTTTCATAATGTATCTCAATGTGTTTTACAGTAGTGCCCAGGTAATAGACTCAGGGGCCACACACCATGTGATATTCTCTTTAGATGCTTTTCAATTATATCACCATGTGAATCTAATCACTGTCAAACTCCCAGATGAAACCTGTACCAACACCTCAACAGCGAGAACTATATTTTTCTCAGATTCATTCTTTCTTACCAATATCCTTTTCATTCCAGAATTTAAGTTCAAATTGGTTTTACTTTTTAAACTAACTAGCTCTATTCACTGTGAATTTGTTTTTAATAATGTTTGCTACAAGATTTAAGATTGCTCTACCAAGAAGATGATTGGTCAAGCTGAGCAAAAAAGAGGGCTATATGCATTTGAGAATTTAACTCCAACTCAGTCAACTAACAAGGTACTAGCAGCAGCACTCATCACACACAACCACAACAAAAGGAACACCACACAATTGCATAATAACATCTGACATTGTAGACTAGGTCATTTACCAAAGGATAAGATAATTGTAATGAAAAAATATTATACTTGCATAAAAAACTCACATTGTAATAAATCTTGTGACTCATGTCATTTCTCAAAATTAAAACTATTGGCATTTGGACACAGTTTGTTAAAGGCAGAAAATAATTTTGATTTGATTTATTTGGATATACGAGGATCCATTAATCACTTATCTACTACTAATCATAAATACTTTCTTACAATTGTGGATGATAGAAGTAGATATACATGACTTTTTTTAATGAAATTAAAGTATGAAGTCAGAGACTTAATCAAGAGTTTTGTAACACTAATCCAAACTCAGTTCAATAAAACAATTAAAAAAATTCGAACTGACAATGGATTAGAGTTCCAAATGCAAGCATACTATGAAGCCATGGGAATTATCCACCAAACTAATTGTGTTGAAACTCCTTAATAAAATGACATTGTTGAGAGAAAACATCAACATATATTAGGTGTGACTCGAGCACTCATGTTTCAAGCAAATATTCCAAAATATTTTTGGAACTATGCAAGTGCTCAAGCCATTTACATAATCAATATGATTCTCATCATAATTTTGAAAAATAAATCCCCATACCAAATTCTATATAACAACCTACTAGATATCAACTACTTTTGAGTATTTGGTTGTCTTGCTTATGTTGCCACTACTTCAGCTCATCAAAAAAAAAACTTGATTAAGGGCCAGAAAATGCGCTTTTTGGGGGCATAAACAAGGAGTTAAAGGCTACCTTTTCTATGATCTAAAAACTAGAAAAATGCTTCTTTCTAGAGATGTTGAGTTCTATGAGAACATTTTTCTTTTTAATTCAATTACTCATGACATCTCTGATTCTATACCAGAACCAGAAAATCATATTCATTAATTCATAAATCCTTATGATTCAACTATTCACTCTCATTCATAAAATATCACTCACTTCTCATCCAATAATACACCGCATGCATCTCCTAGTCCAAACACATATTCTCTAATAGTTTTGAGTTCTCCCTCACACACATCACCACATAATCATTCACCATAACAACATGAATTTCAAACGGCATTACCCACTGTTGCACAACATCAAAATACTACACTGCCTGCTGGGCTTATTAGGCGATCCTCAAGAGAACGGAGACCCCCTCTTACCTAAAAGACTTTTACTTCTCCTTATTAAACACAGGACCAACTTACCAATCATCTTCAGCTCCTGCAACCCAATGAAAATATCCACTAAGTGATGTCTTATCCTACGAGTTACTATCACCTTCACATAGGAACCTATCCTTAGCATTTTCTACCGTTGAAGAACCAAAAATCTATCCAGAAGCAATTGTGCATTCTTGTTAGCAGCAGGCCATTAGTGCAGAACTTGAAGCTCTAGAGAAGAACAACACTTAGTTTTTTACTACTCTGTCGAAAGGAAAATGCATGATTGGCTGCAAATGGGTATTCAAAACTAAACTCAAAGATGATGAAAGTGTTGAGAGGTACAAGGTGCGTCTTGTTGTAAAGGATTTCACCCAAGTCTCTGGCCATGACTACTTTGATACGTTCAACTCTGTGGTTAAAATGAACATACTAAAAAATTTTCTTGCTGTTGCAGCCACAAGTGATTAGATCATTCATCAACTTGATGTCAACACGGCCTTCCCCCATGACGATCCTGAAGATGTGTATATGAAAGTACCGCCAGGCTTTAAGGTTGATGATTCTACTTTGGTTTGCAAGTTTACATGGTCTCTTTATGGATTAAAACAAGCAAGTAGATAGTGGCACACCAAGCTTGCCACCACTCTCACCAGTTTTGGATACCATCAATCGAAGCATGATGATTGTCTCTTCACCAAGAGCTTTGATAATTCCTTCACTGCCATACTTGTGTATATGGATGACCTCGTTTTGTCAGAAAATTGTATGGTTGAGATTCAGGCTATCAAAGATTACCTGCACAAACTGTTCCAGATCAAGGACATTAGTGAACTTAAGTACTTCTTACGCATCGAGTTTGCCAGAAGTAGGGAGGGATTTGAAATGTACCAACGCAAATATTGCCTTGAACTTCTTGAAGATTATGGCATGCTAGCTGACAAGAGTGCCACAACCCCAATGAATTACTCCAGTCACTCCAATCAACTATCAAAATCCACAGGAACAAGGTTAGAGACCAACACTGAATATCGAAGACTAATTGGGTACTTACTATACTTGGCAAATATAAGATCCAAAATCAGCTATGCAGTTAGCAAGTTAAGCCAATTTTTGAAATGTCCCACTGACAAACACTTCAAAGCTGGTCTAAGAGTACTAAGATACTTGAAATCCTCCCTAGCACAAGGTCTATTCTTTTCCACCAAGTCAGATTTTGAAGTGATTGGATATTCGGATAGTAATTGGGCTGTATGTCCTAATTCGAGAAGGTCAATAACGGACTATTGCTTCTTCCTGAGAACAAGTTTGATAACATAAAAGAGTAGGAAGTAAAATGTGATGGCCAAATCATCAGCAAAAGCTAAGTACAGGGCTCTTGCGACAGCAACATGTGTAGCTCAGTGGATACGTTTCATCATGAATAAGCCCAAATTCCCACCAATAAAACCAATAGCCATCTACTGTGACAGTCAGGAAACATTACACATAACTGCTAATTCAATATTTCATGAGAGAACAAAACATATAGAAGCGGATTGTCACATCGTTTGTGACAAAACCAAGGAACAAGTGATCAAACTACTGCCTATTAAGTCTGCAAAGCAAGTTGCAGATATCCTCACTAAAACATTGAGATCCAAGTTGTTCAATTCATGTCATCGCAAGTTTAAACTCCTCACATTCATGCGCCTAACTTGAGAGAGTGTGACTTGATAATTCAAACTTTAAGCCTGATTAGATTAGTTAGCACTGCTTTAAATTTGTTAAAATTAGTTAGCATTGACTCTATTTATTATGGTTAGTCAGTTAATTTCTTTAGTAAATTTATATATAAATACACAAACATATAATTGATAGAGTCAGTTCAATCACTAATTCAATTTCTGCGATTTTTTTCAATAAGAAAATATGCAGAAAAATATTCTCTCCACACTCTGTTAAGTTCTTGAGTTGCTCCTTTTAAATACAACTCAAACTCACCTTTCATCGTTTTGTGTCTAAATTATGGAGAAGGAAATAAGTTGTGCTAAAAGAGACAATTATATATAGCTCTTCAACTCAATTTAATTAGATTCTTAGAAATAGAATACATGTGGCAATTACCAAAACACTAACAACAAAAATCATCAACATGTAAGAATCTCTTTATACATCTCCCTAATATTATAGTTGACTATTATATAAATCAACAAATACGCGAACAAACCAGTCCTAGTCACTATCGCGACTAAAGCATATGTCTTTCCTATATCCAAGTTTGCACAAAAGAACCCAGATGTTCTTGTTTAGTACTTAGGAAAAATTTATAAGATGCTTGTTGTAGAATACTTGCAATAAACAAATTTTTACCAATTAAAAATTGCATCCAAGGAGAAGAAAAAGATGAGTCGAATCAATATCACACCTGTATACTTTCACTGCATGTATATACATTGTATAAACATGTGATATTAGTTAAGAAGGGTATCAGAATCAATATTAGTTTGGTGAAGTCTTTGGTGACCAAAATACTAATGACTAAAGATGGTTAAGAGTTGACTTTTAAATAAAATAGTGATACTTAGTGGGTTTGGTCTTACAACTTTCTAATATTCTAAAAGGTTTAAGTGAGTATGTAATAATTACTAGGAAGTTACTTTATGAATAAAATTGTCATTTGAAGTTATCTTATGTGTTGTTAGATTTTGGACAAAAATATTATTAGATCATTATACAAAATAAGATAAAAAATGTTCAAATATAAGGTCTAATAAATTTTTTTAGCAAGATTATAAAATAAAATTAATTTCTTCAATAATTTGTTCCTTAATTTGTTTGTATTTCTCTAAAAAAGATAACTGTAAAAAATATTGTGATACCTTAAAAATTTTATTAAGAGAACAAAACTAGTATTTTTTTTACGAGATATATTTATAAGCTTTATTTTTTATATTTGTTTAAAAAATTGTTGGATTGTGGGAGTGTTCTTTTTTTTAATAATTATATAAAAAATAATAATGCATTAATGCAAATATATTAACATTTGTAAATTAAGTATATTAATAAAATTTTAATAACTTAATTAACATATCAAAAAATTTAATAATTAAAAAGTATTTTCTTGCTATTTTAATATGTTAACAATATTATTTATAATATGTTTAATAATAGTGTCTTCGCAAATATTTTGTACCATTATATTTTTTTGATTATCTTTTGTATAATATAAAAAAAAGTACATGTCAATATATAATTGTATAAGAGAGATAAAAAAACATAAATTTAAAAAAGATCCAAATTCAAATTAAACAATCACAATTTTTTATTTTAAATTTAGGTTTAAATAATGAAATTTCTTTCTCGTTGTAAATTAATTATTTAGTAATTTTTTGTGATTTGATTGCAAAATTGATTCCGTGTGAAATTTACCGTAGAAGTTTTTTTCAATGAAATTAACCATTCCATGCAAGACTAAAACTTCACTAAATAAAGAGTTATGCTATGTGTACACTAAAAGTAGTTACTAAAGTTAGTCACCAATATAAAATACATATTAAAATATAAATACACATCTATTATATCTATTATATACTACTAATTTTATAATCAAAATGTGTCACATGTCACTTTCTTATTGCAATTAAAATAAAATTTTGCTTTTCAAAATTAAAGAATTCTTCCATCCTCTCTCACCCTTTTTCTATCTCTCTCATTCTTTCACTCACTCTATCTCTCTTGTATATCATTATTAATCTACTTAATATACTAAAACTGGGTTTTTTCCCAACTAATAAGGGTGACGTGTCGATCTCTCGTGAGTCCGTTTTCCCTCCAAAACGAATGAAATTTTTCATATATTCTAAATTATTTTATAAAAAATACCTTTATTATAATTATATTATTATATTATAATTAATATTTAATGAATAATATATAATTATACTAATTTAGGAACATATCTTCATTATAATTATATCAAATCAATATTTAATGCACTATTAAACTACTTATCAATTATAATACATAATTACTGTACATAATAAAAAATTGCCTTAATAATAAGTAATTTACATATTTATTTTTGTTTTACTAAAGTCTATAAATAGTGTTTTTCTGTGGTACATGAATCTAAATTTGAGAGTCAACTCGTAATTTTATATTTAGTATTTTTTTACTACTTTATAGAATAAGAATGTATTTTTCATTTTTTATTGAAGTTGATCCTTTTAAGGTACAATTTATAATTTTTTATAATATTTTTTATATACTCATTCTATTATATTATTCTTTTAATAATTTATTAATTGTTGTTACTCTAAGTTATTCTTATTGTCTAATATTCCAGTTCGATTGTCTTTTACCACAATCGTTTACAATGCATCACATTCATGAAATATCTCATCGAGTTGTCTTCACTGATTCAGGTTCCAATTACATGGATGTAAGCGTTCAAAGAAGGGGCAATAATCTCTACTTTACCGAAGAATGGTTGGATCTACTCACCTATTATGACCAACCTAATGGAATGCGGTTAAAGTTAGCTTTCTTGAGAGGAGCTCGATTTTTTATTGAGGAATTATATCCACGGAACTTTATAGGGCAAGTTCAAGTTCTATCCCCTCCATGCTTTTTACATCTGCCCGAAAATCTTTGAAGTGGAGCACATAATGAGATTGAATTCGCTCAGTTTAAGTGCAGTTTTGATAAATTCGTGACAAACTCAGATATGCAATTTCAACGATTGGTAATATATTTAAATTTTCTTATTTTAAGTTGTTCATTATTAGAATAATTTTATAACATATTGTGATTTTTTTCAGAAATTATCGGCTTTCTTTTGCATGCATGCAATGCCATTGAGAGGAATAAGGGTTAGTTTGGTATCTCGGTGTGGCAATTTTATACCTTGCCGCATTGCATGGATAGCGGATGATGAAGCTCATTTAACAAGATGATGGTTTGAATTTACACAAATTCTAAATGTTGATATTTACGATGTTATTTCAGTTGGTTATCGTTACGAGAATGACTCTATACTATACGTGACTAAGAATTAGAATAAATTCAATATTGTTTAAGTAATTTGATTTTAATATTAGTATTTAATTAAATTATAATTAGAAAATTTTAAATTATTGCCTCAATTTATATATTATGAGTATTTTTCGTGGATGTACTATTTTTAAATAATTTAATAATTAATAAAATGAAGTGGTGTCAGATATATTATTTAAATTTATTTTTATCCTTTATTTCTTTATTTGTATTTTCATTATATTTGCCAAAAAATCTCTATCTAAACATATAGTTTTCGTTGACCTAAACACAATTTAGTTGCCAATAAAAACCGATTTTATCTATAAAAAATAATGAAACATATATCCTTTGATATTATATTAATATAGTAAGTAGACATTATGATATAATAATATCTTTAATTTTATTATAATTAGCTCATAAATAATGTATAATTATATTATTTTAGAAAAAAATTTCATTATAATTATATCAAATCAATATTTAATTATGCTAAAATATGTTAATTATAATTATATCATAAAATTCATGCCGCATCTCTTAGTTTTTGTATATACGCTTTACTAGTTAAATACTAGGCCAATGCTATGGTGTATATTTTAAATTTCTTTTACATTGTAGATTTCAAATTTTATCTACACATGTAGAAGGATAGGTGTCAAAAAAGGAGAACTAAAAAATCTATAAAAATAGATAGTAGAGATAACAAAGTCAAAGAATTAAGACCCACAAAAATTGAACAAATTTGTAAATTGTAATAAACTAATAATGGATCCACATGTTTTTAGATTATTTTTAATGATTCTCATCATCATTTTCTAATGAGGTTTATTTACAATCATATTAAAAAAAATTAAGTGGATACGGATTTTTTTTATATAAAGATCGCTTCGCTTCAATTGCATGTAAAAGAATTGATACACTAAATGTTGAATTTAGTGATATACTGAAGTCATTTACCATTTGTTATATTAATTTTGTTTTTGGAGTTTTATTATTAGCAAGTATTATATTTGTACCTTATACAAAATTAGATGATATTATTAATGAAAAATTAAGTATTAAATATCTAATTAGCATTTTTTAATATGAATTAATTATTTTGTAAATTTTTACAGTTATTGTTTTGTTAGCAAAATAATAATAATAATAATAATAATAGATTTATAAGTATATTTTAACTTTAATTAAATAATTTTTTCGATTAGACTATAATAAATAAATAAAGTTATATGAGTAGGAGACCATAATATTTTAAGTATAATATATTGTAGATTGGTCTAATTTATATTGTTATTGTAATTTAATATTTTTAATATGATTGCAAATAAACTTCGTTAAAAAATGGTGATGAGAATCATTAACAACAAATTCAAAAACATATGCATTCATTATTGCAAGTTTTTTTCAGTTTTTGTGGGCCCCAACTCTTCTGGCCTTGTTGCGTTTACTTTTGTAGGTTTCTTAGTTCTTCTTTCACTGCTTGACACCTGTTCTTCTATACATGTAGATAAAATTTGAAATCTACACCATGGCATTGGCCTAAATGCTAACCTATAAAATGTTAGTATTCATTCTGCACAGAATCGAAAAAAGATTTACACCTTAATGATATAATCTAAGAAACATAACCAACATGTGGAGAGCATGGAGAGTAGGTATAACCTTTCTTATATAATATTATAGGAAAAATATTTCTAGAAAACTCTACTAGGATTTCGCCTCAAGAAGATGATCTGGTGCAATGAAGCACTAAGAAAGTCAAAAACCATTTAACATTGGACCTTAACCAACATGTGGAGAGCATGGAGGTGGTCGATGAGAACCCGCCGAGTGTTCAGGAAGAGACAAAGATTTCGTATAAAGCTTCATTACTATCAACACCAGGAATTCCTACGAAAGATGCTTCCTTTCTTTCAGATGAGACGGAGGAAGATGCTCCTAATTCGGACGATCGGTGGTATATGGAGGAAGGTGGCCCTTCTGAGGGAGCTAAGCCTTTCGACCCATGTCCGGTCATCCTAGTTTTTAAGGAGGAGTTCAACGAGTGGTGTAAACCCTAAACTATGGAAAGCGGTGCTCATTGTCAAAGTATTTGGCAAAAGAATGCACCAGGATTTCATAGAGTAATGTCTCAATAGAGATTATGTTAAAAAAGGTAGGATTAATATTATTGATAATTTGATATAGATCATGACTACTATTTGGTACATTTTTCAGATAAGGAGGATTATTTTTATACTCTTCTTCAAGGACCTTGGATGATTGTCGGACATTATCTTTTGGTTAGGAGGCAAGTTCGAAGAAAACAGGAAAGAATCTCACCAGAATTGGAGAAATCTAATCCTTCTAAAAATAACCGCATTATTGCAAAAGATGTGATGGAGGATAGAAGGCAAAGTATAGAAAGTGAATCTAAGTTTAATATTCTAAACGTTGAAGAGGATACTAATGAGCCCTGCAAGGAGAAGAATTCTCACGTTACTATTTAAAATGGCCCAGAGACGAAAGAAGCCAAAGAGAGGCCAAGCACGTCTAATATTGTTAAAAAGAAGGTTTTAAGACTAGAAGGGTAAAAATTCTCAAGCCAACAAAAAGAATCCTACTGTAAAAATTAGGCTCATTCTGCCCAAAAAAGGCTTCAAGACCAAAGCTAAGGCCCAGGAGAAGTACCCCATTATTTCTGAAGTTGCCCCAAGAGTTATGGAGAATAGGGTCTCTTCCTCTAGGAACCCTGACATAGAAGCAATGGAAAGAGAGATGATGGAGCGTATGAAGGAATTAGAGAAGTAGTAAAGGGAAGCGTTCAACATGACAAAAGAGTGAATGTGTTGTTTCAAGAAAACGTTGTGATGAATGAGTTCATGTCTGATCAACCGATTAAGACCCTTCAATCGGCAAAGGTGAAGGGAAAGGCATGGATGTGGTTCTGCCAAAAAAACCACCTAATCTCACCATAGGGGTTCATTCTCTAAGTAATAAACAAACAGAGCAAGTCTCTCTGTGCCAATCCAAATCAGATTGCAAAGTGTGTTTCAAATGCTATGCTTAATGTAGTTGGTCTGCTCGAATCCTTTTCTTTGTTAGGTTATTATGAATATTATTGTTTGAAACAATAGAGGAGTAGGTGGTAAAAGTTTTTCCATTCTTATTAGGAATTTGAGGAGAGATTATGAAGCTCATCTGATCATTTTACTAGAGGACCACATGAGTGGGGACCATGGTAAGAGTATTAGAGACAAAATAAATTTTGATAGTTACTATGTGAAGGAAGGTAGGGGCCATTCAAGGGATATTTAGTATTTGTGGGATTCTTATCACTGGAAGGTGGAGGCTATTCAGCAACACATTCAGTTTATTCATCTGAAGATTGAAGGTAGGATATCTAGGCCATGGATGCTAATGGCTATTTATGGGATCCCCCAGAGACTGCTGCAAAAGACGTTATGGGAGAACTTTTGTGCTCTTCGTAATACTGTTGATCTTCTTTGGTGCACCATTGGTGATTTCAATGCCATCTTAGACAGCTATGAAAGAAAAGGAGGAGCTATACCACAAAGTAGTGGTGTTTTCCCTGACTTTATCTACTGCGTTTCAGAAGTTGGTCTTCTGGATTTGGGTTACTCTGGCTTTTCCTTTACGAGGAGGAGAGGTAACTTTCTTGAACACCTTGATAGAGCCCTTAGTGATATTTATTGGTAAGTTATTTTTTCTGAAGCATTTGTTAAACATATTCCTTACTTAATATCCAATTATTCTTCCCTTTGTCTACAACTCTCGCTTGCTATTGCCTCGAATAGAAGAAGACGTCCTTTTCATTTTCTAGCCGCATGGTTAAATTACCCATATCTAGAAAATTTGGTCTCAAATAACTGGATGGTTCAAAACTCTTAGAGTAATTGTATTGAGAATTTTAAAAATCTCTCTTAAAACGTTAAATTATGAAGTGTTTGGTGATATTAATAAAAAGAAGACCAAGATTTTTAGAAGGCTTCAAGGTATCAATAATAACCTGAGCAATGACAATAATTGATTTCTGAAAAAACTACAAAAAGATTTGTGGTTTGAATATGAAGTTATTCTAGAACAGGAGGAGCTTTTATGATATCAAAAATCTAGGTATAACTAGATTGAATTCAGAGACTAAAATGCCAAGTATTTTCATGGCACCACTATAACACAAAGAAGAAGGAATAGAATTGAAACTCTCCAAGATGATATTGGAGACTGGGTTACAGAAAGTACAAGTTTAGAGTCCATGGCTACTTCTCTTTTCACCAATCTGTGCACTAATGACATGCCAGATTAACTCTTTGTTTTGAGCAAAAACTTCCCCAGTTTGAGTAATGAGGAGTTAGATAGTATTGATGAGAATGCCTCTGTTGCAAAAATTAAATATCCTTTTTTTTAGCATAATGGCGCTCAAAGCACGAGGGAAAGATATGATTTAAGTTATTTTTTTTATCAGAATAAGTGCTTGTTTTGGCGCCTTTATTTGGATAAAAAAAGATTTTTTTTCATTGAAAAAAGATCTTTTTTATTTTTTAACGTATTTGACAAATTTCTAGTAGTAAAAGTAAAAGCACTAGAAAAAAATATATCTTTTTTGAGAAGCTGTAATTTACATTTTTTTTAAAAGATATTTTTTCTTAAAAAAAAATGTTTTTCATGTAATAAATAAAAAAAAGTATTTTTATATTGTTATACCAAACATAGTTGATAGATAAAAAGATTTTTTTGCATGAGATATCCAAACATAAAAATACTTTTACTTTTTCATAAGATCTTTTAAAAAAAGATAACTTGAAAAAAGATATTTCTTAGAAAGTAGGATCTTGTTAGTACAGTTTTATGTCAGCTAGTTCAGAAGGTCTTTAGAACCCGCAAGAGGTGAAAGCTATTAATAAGACGCTGATCACTCTCATTCCTAAGGTGGAGCCTGTGTCAAACCTAAAATAGATGCGCCCTATTGGCCTTTGTAATGTCTCACATAAAGTTACTACCAATATTTTGGCTAGAAGACTCAGAAGTATCATGAAAAAGTTAGTTCAACCTACTCAATGCAGCTTTGTGACTGAAAGATTTGATAATATTATCATCACACATGAGGTTATCCATTCCATGAAAAATAAGAAAGGTTAAAAGGGATGGATAGTGATCAAAATTGAGTTGGAAAAAATTTACGATAAACTTAAATGGAACTTCATTGAAAACACTCTTAAGGATATTGGCATGCCTGAGCACTTTATTGGCATGCCTGAGGACACACACAGATGAGGACACACACATACACATATATATATCTCAAGCTCCTTCACACACACAACTCGTATGAGTGCTATGAACGATGAGGACACACACATACACATATATATATCTCAAGCTCCTTCGCAGGCTAGTCGGAGAATATTTACATAGATACATATAAAATCTTTAACCCAAAATACACAAAAGAAATCCCAGTTCTCTATAAACCTCAATCAGGTACAAAAGTAAAACACATATTCATAAGGAGAGTTCTATACATATAGATGTAACTAAATAGAACAAAACGTAAAATCCCCAAAGCCCCTACTTCGCTGTAGAGAACTCCAGACGCCTAATGAGGTACCTCTCGACCTGCATCTGAAAAACACAAATATCTGTATGGAATGAGAACCGGGAGTTCTCAGCATGGTAATTGTACCACATACATAAGATATTGATGCGTGAGAATCTTATACCATTTTTCTAGTTGTTTTTATATGGTTTTGAGTTAGATTTTATTTACTTTTGCTTGATTTTAGTGCAAAAATTATCTTTGGATGCTACTTTGAGTTTTTCTTGTATTTTTATGGTTTTAGGTGAAATTCGGAGTAGTTTGGAGAAGCCTAGAGCAAGAAAGGAAAATGTTGGTAGCACCCTCCCTAGGCGCTGAACGCCCACCTGGCGTTTGGCGCCAGCAGGGAGGCACAAGACCGGAAGCGCGCTTCCCTCCTTGGACGTTCAACGCCCAATCCTAAAGTTGAACGCCAGCAGCAGCCCGTTTCACACCTCTTTGGGCCTCCAAGTGGATTTAGCACTTATTAGTTTTATTTTATTTTTTTTGTAATATTTATTTACAAATAATATCTTTTTAGGTTTAGCATTTATTGTTAGGTTAGTATTTAAAGGAAAAGATCAATTAGGTTTAGGATATTCTTCCTTCCGCACTTTTTAGAACCCTGTTTTCTCTGTAAGTCATGAGCAACTAAACCTCCTGGTTAAGGTTAGGAGTTCAGTTTATTTCTATGGATTAAGATTATTACTCTTCTATTTTAATTTATGTTTGATTCAATTCTAAGGAGTTGTTTTTGTTCTTAATCTTATGAACTCGGTGGAACGAGAGTATGACCATTTTCTACAAGAGTTCTTGTGATTCTCGAGAGAGTTATCTCGCTTGAGCTACAGCTTGAAAACACTCCTCCTAAATTGCTAATTACATGAACTAATTGGGATATGTGACATATAATCCTGTTAGCTTTGGGTAATTAGGGTTTTGTGGCACAAAACTAGTTTTATGAACTTAATCCTCTAATCAGAATTGAGTGACCACGAGAGTGGCATTCGATGGGGATTAAAAGAGATTAAATCACTAAGAGATTAGGGTTTAATCACTTATGGTTTGTGGTGCACGAAATTGTGATCTCTAACAATGGCGCTCAACTTGCTATGCGTGTTCATAATCTCAGCACTTTTTTTCACAACTCCGCACAACTAACCAGCAAGTGCACTGGGTCGTCCAAGTAATAAACCTTACGCGAGTAAGGGTCGATCCCACGGAGATTGTCGGTTTGAAGCAAGCTATAGTCACCTTGTAAATCTCAGTCAGGCGGATTAAAATGGTTATGGAGTTTGATAATTAAAATATAAATAAACATAAAGTAAAGATAGAGATACTTATGTAATTCATTGGTGAGAATTTCAGATAAGCGTATGGAGATGCTTCATCCCTCTTGAATCTCTGCTTTCCTATTGCCTTCTTCCAATCCTTCATACTCCTTTCCATGGCAAGCTGTATGTTGGGGGATCACCGTTGTCAATGGCTACCGTCCGTCCTCTCAGTGAAAATGGTCCAAATGCGCTGTCACCGCACGGTTAATCATCTGTCGGTTCTCATTCATGTTGGAATAGGATCCATTGATCCTTTTGCTTCTGTCACTACGCCCAACACTCGTGAGTTTGAAGCTCGTTATAGTCATCCCTTCCCAGATCCAACTCGGAATACCACAGACAAGGTTTAGACTTTCCGGATCTCAGGAATGGCTGCCAATAATTCTAGCTTATACCACGAAGACTCTGATCTTTCGGAATGGAGGCCAAGAGATACACGCTTGATCTAAGGTAGAACGGAAGTGGTTGTCAGGCACGCGTTCATAGGCTGAGAATAGTGATGAATGTCACGGGATCATCACATTCATCATGTTGAAGTGCAAGCGGAAATCTTAGAATAAGAATAAGTATGAATTGAATAGAAAACAGTAGTAATTACATTAATACTCGAGGAACAGCAGAGCTCTACACCCTTAATCTATGGTGTGTAGAAACTCCACCGTTGAAAATACATAAGAACAAGGTATAGGCAGGGCCGAATGGCTAGCCTCCCAAATGACATATGAATTCGAAGATTCCAAGATTCCAAGATTCTAAGATGAAAATACAATAGTAAAATGTCCTATTTATAATGAAACTAGCTACTAGGGTTTACAGAAATAGATAAATGATGCAGAAATCCACTTTCGGGCCCACTTGGTGTGTGCTTGGGCATTTGAACGCCAGTTTCCGTTGTCAAAACTCGCGCAAAGTATGAACTATTATATATTGCTGGAAAGCCTTGGATGTCGACTTTCGAACGCAATTGAAAGCGCGCCATTTGAAGTTCTTTAGCTCCAAAAAATTCACTTCGAGTGCAGAGAGGTCAGAATCTAACAGCATCAGCAGTCCTTTGTCAGCCTCTGAATCAGATTTTTGCTCAGGTCCCTTAATTTCAGCCAGAAAATACCTGAAATCACAGAAAAATGCATAAACTCATAGTAAAGTCCAGAAATGTGAATTTTGCTTAAAAACTGATAAAAACATCCTAAAAAGTAGCTAGATCCTACTAAAAACTACCTAAAAACAATGCCGAAAAGCGTATAAATTATCCGCTCATCACAACACCAAACTTAAATTGTTGCTTGTCCCCAAGCAACTGAAAATAAAATAGGATAAAAAGAAGAGAATATACAATGAATCCCACAGTATCAATGAAACTTAGTCCTAATTAGATGAGCGGGGCTTGTAGCTTTTTGCTTCTGAACAGTTTTGGCATCTTCCTTTCTCCTTTGAAATTCAGAATGATTGGCATCTATAGGAACTCAGAATTTTAGATAGTGTTATTGATTCTCCTAGTTCAGTCAATTGATTCTTGAACACCGCTACTTTATGAGTCTTGACCGTGACCCTAAGTGAAGTGCGGAAAACGATCCGACACAAAACTCACCGGCAAGTGCATCGGGTCGCATCAAGTAATAAAACTCACGGGAGTGAGGTCGATCCCACACGGATTGAAGGATTGAGCAATTTTAGCTTAGTGGTTGATTTAGTCAAGCAAATAGAAGTTGAGTTGAGTGATTTGTAATTGACAGAAACTTAAATTGCAGGAATTGTAAAGGGGAGTGGGTGAATTGCAGTAAATTAAAGAGAACAGAAAGTAAAAGTGCTAAATCTTAAAGAACAAGAAATTAAATGGCAGAAACTTAGAACGCAAGAAATGTAAATTGCAGAATTTTAGAGTGCGAGAAATGTAAATGGCTTGAATTATAAATGGGTCAGGGATGTGGGATTGCAGAAATTAAACAAAGAAAAGTAAAATTAAACAAACGGAAGAGGAGAAAATGGATTCAAATGAACCGGATCTCAAACAGAAATGAAAAATGAACTTGGAGAAGCATTCAATCAAAGAAATTAAAATGGAAACCGGCAGATCTCAGGACCCAAGAGACTAGATAACTAAGTCTAGATCTCAATGCCTTCCTAGATCCAATTTTTAGAAAACAATTGAAGAGAAATTAAAGATCAAACAGAAGAAAAAGCAAATCCAAATTCGATTTCCAAAAGTTGCAGTAAAGTGAGACAGAGAGATCTCAAGGTGAGATTGAGACAGAATTTCCTCAATTCTTCAACCCAAGATTCAAGACAAGTGTAAATGAAATTGAAAACAAGAAAAACTAAGAGGAAGAGAATTCAATTCTCCTTCCTCAAGACTCAGAATTTCAAAATAACTCAAAACCAAAAGCTCTCCAAAACTACCCAGCAAAACTAAAAGGAAAGCTCTCTAAAAATTCTCCAAAGAAAAGCTCTCCCCGAAAAAAAGCTCCCGGAAAACTTAAATTCTAAGCTATTTATACACTCTCTTCAAATGATCTTCAAGCCTTCAATTGGGCCCTTGCTCTTGATGGAATTGGGTTGATAAAAGCCTCTGTTGATTGCTCTTGGTGTTGGGAAGAAACCCACTTGTGAACCGGGCCATGAACCATTTAAGCTTGAGTCAAAGTTTGAGGCAAACTTTGACTCAAGCTTTTTTAGCAGATTGCCCCTTTGTGCTGCCATCCACGTTTGGCTCAACGTTTGAGATCAAACGTGAGCTCAAACGTGGTTCCTCCATTGCTTCTCTTTTGGCCAACGTTTGGCCCAACATTTGAGGCAAACGTTGGCGCAAAGGTTGGCTTATCCAAGGCTTCAAACAGAGTGCTCTTCCTTGCTAATATAGCGCCAACGTTTGACCTCAAGCTTGAGGCAAACGTTGGCGCAAGCTTATGCTTGCTTCAGGGTTGGTTTTCCTTGCTGCTTGTGGCCAACGTTTGACCTCAAGTTTGAGGCAAATGTTGGCGCAAGCTTTTGGCCTCTCTGGGTGAAATGATGCTTCTCCTCACGTTTGAGCTTAAGTTTGAGGCAAACTTTAGCTCAAATGTGAGTCTTCCTTTTTGCCCTTGCCATCTTCTTTTCTTCAACCTTCTTCAAAACTTTTTCACCTATCATCAATCAATCAAAAGCATCAAAGCTATGCTCAAAATCATGAGATTGTTTCTCTTTCATAATATATGACAATTATAGCACAAAATCTCATGAAAATGCATCAATTTATCCATCATTGATTGAATCAAAGGGAACATGAAATTCTACCCAATTGGCTTACTTATGGCTCAAGAAAGTGCATAAAATCTATTGAAAACAAAAGAAAAAGACTAGTGAAACTAGGCTAAGATGACTTGTCATCACTAAGCACTTTGTTTTCCAGTATTACCACCAGATACATAAATGCCACAGACACATAACTGGGTGAACCTTTTCAGATTGTGACTCAGCTTTGCTAACGTCTCCAGTTAGAGGTGTCCAGAGTTCTTAAGCACACTCTTTTTCTTTGGATCACGACTTTAACCACTCAGTCTCAAGCTTTTCACTTGGACTTGCATGCCACAAGCACATGGTTAGGGACAACTTGATTTAGCCGCTTAGGCCTGGATTTTATTTCCTTGGGCCCTTCTATCCATTAATGCTCAAAGCCTTGGATCCTCTTTACCCTTGCCTTTTGGTTCAAAGGGCTATTGGCTTTTTCTGCTTGCTTTTTCTTTCTCTTTCTCTTTTTTTTCTCTTTTTTTTTGTTTTCTGCAAGCTTTCTCATTCACTGCTTTTTCTTGCTTCAAGAATCAATTTCATGATTTTTCAGATTATCAATAACATTTCTTTTTGTTCATCATTCTTTCAAGAGCCAACAATTTTAACATTCATAAACAACAAGATAAAAAATATGCACTGCTCAAGCATTCATTTAGAAAACAAAAAATATTGCCACCACATCAAAATAATTAAACTAGTTTCAAGATAAAATTTGAAATCCAAGTACTTCTTGTTCTTTTGTAATTAAGCACATTTTTCATGTAAGAGAGGTGAAGGATTCATGGAATTTATTCATAGCTTTAAGGCATAGACACTAGACACTAATGATCATGTAGTGAAGACACAAACATAGATAGAACATACAACATAAAAATCGAAAACAGGAAATAGACAAGGAGATTAAGGAACGAGTCCACCTTAGTGAGGGTGACGTCTTCCTCTTGAAGGTCCAATGGTGCTCTTGAGCTCCTCTATGTCTCTTCCTTGCCTTTGTTGCTCCTCCCTCATAGCTCTTTGATCTTCTCTAATCTCATGGAGAATGATGGAGTGCTCTTGGTGTTCCACCCTTAATTGGTCCATGTTGTAACTCAAGATTTTCAAAGAAGTGTTGAGTTGCTTCCAATAATTGTGTGGAGAAAATTGCATCCCTTGAGGCATTTCAGGGATTTCTTGATGAAGGACTTCCTCATGCTCTTGTTGAGTGCCATGAATGGGCTCTCTAGTTTGCTCCATCCCCTTTTTAGTGATGGGCTTGTGAGATGAATCTCTCCATCTCCCATGACTCAGAGGTGGAAGCAATTGCCTTCTCTTTCCTCTTTTCAGAGGTTTATCTGGCCTTAGGTGCCATAAATGGTTATGGAAAAACAAAAAGCAATGCTTTTACCACACCAAACTTAAAATATTTGCTCGTCCTCGAGCAAAAGAAGAAGGAAAAATGTAGAAGAAGAAGAAAATAGAGGAGATGGAGGGTGTATAGGGTTTTTAGGGAAGAGTGTTGTGGAAAGGTGTGAAGAGGAGAGAGAGTGAGTTGAGGTTGGTGGGGATTCTGTGGGATCCACAGATCCTAAGGGGTCAAGAAATTCTTCATCCCTGCTCCAATTGGGCGTTCAAAATGCTTAGAGTGCAATTCTAGCTTGTAAACACCAGTCTGCTGCCCTGTTCTGGCGTTTAAACGCCAGCTTTCCTTCCTGTTATGGCCTCTAAACGCTAGTTTGTTGCCCTGTTCTGGCATTTAAACTCCAGTCTGGTGCCCTATTCTGGCATTTAAACGCCCAAAAATGTGCCAGATTGGGCGTTTAAACGCCTATTTTGCTACCCTTACTGGCGTTTAAACGCCAGTAAGTCCTTCCTCCAGGGTGTGCTATTTTTGATTTTTTTCTTTATTTTTGTAATTGTCTTTGTGACTTCACATGATCATCAACCTAAAAGAAAATAAAATAATATAGATAAAATTAAAATAAAATTGGGTTGCCTCCCAATAAGCGCTTCTTTAATGTCAATAGCTTGACAGTGAGCTCTCATGGAGCCTTACAGTTGATCAGAGTATGGTTGAGATCTCTCAACATCAAACTTAGAGTTTGGCTATGGTCTCCCAACACCAAACTTAGAGTTTGAATGTGGGGGCTCTGTTTGACTCTGTATTGGGAGAAGCTCTTCATGCTTACTCTCCATGGTTACAGATGGAGAACCTTGAGTTTTTACTACAAGGCATTCTTCATTCACATGAAGGATCAACTCTCCTCTATCAACATCAATCACAGCTCTTGCTGTGGCTAGGAAGGGTCTTCCAAGGATGATGGATTTATCCTCATCCCTCTTAGTGTCTAGGATTATGAAATCAGCAGGGAAGTAAAGGCCTTCAACCTTCACTAGCACATCCTCTACTAGTCCATAAGCCTTTTTCATAGATTTATCTGCCATCTCCAATGAGAATTTGGCAGCCTGTACCTCATAGATTCTCAGTTTCTCCATTACAGAGAGTGGCATCATGTTTATCCCTGACCCCAGGTCACACAGAGCTTTTTCAAAGGTCATGGTGCCTATGGTACAGGGTATTAAGAATTTACCAAGATCCTGTTTCTTTTGAGGTAAATTTTGCTGAACTAATATATTCAGTTCATTGGTGAGCAAGGGAGGCTCTTCCTCCCAAGTCTCATTACCAAACAGCTTGGCATTCAGCTTCATGATTGCTCCTAAATATTGGGCAACTTACCCTTCAACAATGTCTTTATCCTCTTCAGAAGATGAATAGTCATCAGAGCTCATGAATGGTACAAGGAGGTCCAATGGAATCTCTATGGTCTCTGTATGAGCCTCAGATTCCTTTGGTTCCTCATTAGGGTATTCCTTACTGATCTTTGGACGTTCCCTGAGGTCTTCCTCATTGGGATTCACGTCCTCCTCCTCCTCTAAGGTTTCGGCCATGTTGATTATATCAATGGCCTTGCACTCTCCTTTGGGATTCTCTTCTGTATTGCTTGGGAAAGTGCTAGGAGGAGTTTCAGTAACCTTTTACTCAGCTGGCCCACTTGTGCCTCCAAATTTCTAATGGAGGATCTTGTTTCAGTCATGAAAATAAGAATGGCCTTAGATAGATCAGAGACTATGTTTGCTAAACTAGAAGGATTCTGCTCAGAATGCTTTGTCTGTTGCTGAGATGATGATGGAAAAGGTTTGCTATTGCTAAACCTGTTTCTTCCACCATTGTTATTATTGAAGCCTTGCTTCTGTTGATCCTTCCATGAAAAATTTAGATGATTTTTCCATGAAGAATTATAGGTGTTGCCAAAGGCTTCACCCATGTAATTCACCTCTGCCATTGCAGGGTTCTCAGGATCACAAGCTTCTTCTTCAGAAGATGCTTCTTTAGTACTATTGGATGCATTTTGTAATCCATTCAGACTCTGAGAGATCATATTGACTTGTTGGGTCAATATTTTGTTCTGAGCCAGTATGGCATTCAGAGCATCAATTTCAAGAACTCCTTTCTTTTGAGGTGTCCCATTACTCACAGGATTCCTCTCAAAGGTATACATGAACTGGTTATTTGCAACCATTTCAATAAGTTCCTGAGCTTCTGCAGGCATTTTCTTTAGGTGAATGGATCCACCTGCAGAGTAATTTTCTTTAGTGGTCAAATAGAAAAAGATAAGATATGGGGAGAAATTTTCGAAAATTACAAGAATAAAATTTAAAATAAATTTTTGAAAAAGTGGTTGTGGTTTTGAAAAAAATAAGAAATAGTAAAACAAACAAAAAATCAATTAGTTAGTTGAAAAAGATTTTGAAATTAGAATTAAAAAAATGTGATTTGAAAAAGATATGATTTAAAAAAAGATATTTTTGAAAAACAAATTAAAAAGATTTGATTTTTAAAATTAACGACTTGATTAACAAGAAACTAAAAGATATGATTCTAAATTTCAAATATTTAACCTTTCTTAACAAGAAAGTAACAAACCTGAAATTTTTGAATCAAGATTTTTTTGAAAATTTTGAAAAAGATTTGATTTTGAAAAATTATGAAGATTTGAAAAAGATTTGATTTGAAAACAGAATTCCTCTCCTTGTGTCATCCTGGCGTTAAACGCCCAGGAGCTGCATGTTTTGGGCGTTTAACGCCCAATTGCTGCATGGTTTGGGCGTTTAAACGCCCAGCCAGGTACTCTGGCTGACGTTTAAACGCCAGTTTTCCTTCTTCACTGGGCATTTTGAACGCCTAAGTTTTTCTCTGTAATTCCTCTGCTTTATGTTCTTGGATCTTCATTTTGCTAAATCCTTTATTCAAGAAGATATGTTTTCAATTTTGAAAAACAAAAAAATGAGTCAAAACATATAATTCTTGGATCAAAATGGTCCAAATGCGCTGTCACCGCACGGCTAATCATTTGTCTATTCTCACTCATGTTGGAATAGGATCCATTGATCCTTTTGCGTCTGTCACGACGCCCAACACTCGCGAGTTTGAAGCTCGTCACAATCATCCCTTCCCAGATCCTACTCGAAATACCACAAACAAGGTTTAGACTTTCCGAATCTCAGGAATGGCCGCCAATAATTCTAGCTTATACCACGAAGACTCCGATCTTTCGAAATGGAGGCTAAGAGATACACACTCAATCTAAGGTAGAACGGAAGTGGTTGTCAGGCACGCGTTCATAGGCTGAGAATAGTGATGAGTGTCACGAATCATCACATTCATCATGTTGAAGTGCAAGCGGATATCTTAGAATTAAGAATAAGCATGAATTGAATAGAAAACAGTAGTAATTGCATTAATACTCGAGGAACAGCAGAGTTCTACACCCTTAATCTATGGTGTGTAGAAACTCCACCGTTGAAAATACATAAGAACAAGGTCTAGGCATGGCCGAATCGCCAGCTCCCCAAATGACATATGAATTTGAAGATTCCAAGATTCCAAGATTCCAAGATGAAAATACAATAGTAAAAGGTCCTATTTATAATGAAACTAACTACTAGGGTTTACAGAAATAGGTAAATGATGCAGAAATCCACTTTTGGGCCCACTTGGTGTGTGCTTGGGCTAAGCATTGAGCTTTACACATGTGGAGGCTTCTCTTGGAGTTAAACGCCAGCTTTGGTGCCAGTTTGGGCGTTTAACTCCAACTTTTATGCCAGTTCTGGCGTTTTGACTTCAGAATAGGGCAGGGAAGGGGAGTTTGAACGCCAGTTTGCATCGTCAAAACTCGTGCAAAGTATAGACTATTATATATTTCTGGAAAGCCCTGGATGTCTAATTTCCAACGCAATTGAGAGCGCGCCATTTGAAGTTCTGTAGCTCCAAAAAATCCACTTCGAGTACAGGGAGGTCAGAATCCAACAGCATCAGCAGTCCTTTGTCTGCCTCTGAATCAGATTTTTGCTCAGGTCCCTTAATTTCAGCCAGAAAATACCTGAAATCATAGAAAAACACACAAACTCATAGTAAAGTCTAGAAATATGAATTTTGCTTAAAAACTAATAAAAACATCCCAAAAAGTAGCTAGATCCTACTAAAAACTACCTAAAAACAATGCCAAAAAGCGTATAAATTATCCGCTCATCAGTTTGCTATAGAATGAATCACTCATTATTAAAATAGTTGGTAAGATGTTTTAATCCGAAAAGATAAACATCTCTGAGACCTTAACTATTTTCTCACCATTGTTTTACACCAACCCTTTTATTGCTTTTCGTATTTATTTGCTTATTATTGTTTATGCGTTTTACACCTACAAACAACTTTTACTGTTTTCCTGACTAAGTCCAACAGGATAACCATTGCTTGTTCAGTCCGACAATCCTCGTGGGATCGACCCTCACTCACCTGAGGTATTACTTGGATGACCTGGTACACTTGCCGGTTAAGTTGTGCAAGTTCTAATTTGGCGCACCAAGTTTTTGGTGCCGTTGTTGGGATTATTCGTGATTGATAACTACCGGTTGTTTTGTTGCTTAGATCAAGTATTTTTTTAGTTTTTGTTTATTTATTTCTCTTTTTAATTTTCGATTTTTATTTGTTTATTTTCCTCAATTTTCGATTTTTATCTTATTTATCTTTCCCTTTATTTCTGAATTTTTTTCTAATTATCTTATTTTCATTTAATTTCAGATTTTAAGTTTGGTGTCCCTTTAGGTTTTGTCTTTTCTTTTCGAAAATTTTTAATTTATTTGAACTTATTTTCGAAAATCTTTTTTTTTTGTTATTTGTTCATCTTTGTTTTCGAAATTTTTTTTAGTTAACTGATTACTTTATTTTATTTTATTTTATTTCTTTTTAGGATATCTCACTGGGAGTGCTCTATACTTTGACATAGAGACTCTCACTTTTTCTTTGTTTCTTGTTGTTTATGAGCAGGAACAGGAATAAAGAACCTCTTCTTGGTTTTGATCATGAGCCTGAGAGGACCTTAAGGAGGCGTTTGCAACAAACTAAATCTTACAAAGACGGAGAGAATCTCACAGAAACCTTTGAGAATGAAGTTGAAGAAACCACTATGATAGCTAATGGAGGAAATCTGAATGCTGAAGAGCAAGCAAGGAAGGTGCTTTGCTCATACACTGCATCCACTGCTGACTTCTATGGGTGCAGTATATCTATACCTGCCCTTGGTGCTAATAATTTCGAGCTTAACCCTCAACTGGTCACTCTGGTGCAGCAGAACTGTCAGTTTCATGGACTCCCGCAGGAAGACCCCAACAAATTCATATTTGACTTCCTGTAGATCTGTGACATGGTCAAGACGAATGGAGTGAACCCTGAGGTTTACAAGCTCATGCTATTTCCTTTTGTTGTAAGGGACAAAGCAAAGCTATGGCTTGACTCTCAGCCCAAGGAGAGCTTGGACACATGGGACAAGGTGGTCACTGGATTTCTGACCAAATTCTTTCCAACACAGAAGCTGAGTAAGTTTAGAGTGGATGTCTAGACCTTCAGACAAAAAGATAGAGAGTCCCTCTATGAGGCATGGGAGAGATACAAGCAGATGATCAGGAGATTCCCCTTAGACATGGTTTCAGACTGGACCATGCTGCAGATCTTTTATGATGGCCTCTCTGAGATGGCCAAGATGTCATTGGATCACTCTGCAGGTGGTTCTCTACACATGAAGAAGATGCCTGAGGAGGCAGATGAGCTTATTGAGATGGTTGCCAACAACCAGTACATGTACACTTCTAAGAGGAACTGGGACCACTCAAAAGAGAGGAGTCATGGAGGTGGAGACACTGGATGCCATTTTGGCTTTAAACAAGCTCATGTCCCAGTAGATAAGCATGATCTCTCAACACTTGACTGGGATGCAAGTTTCAACTGTCAGCACTCAAGATGCATCATATGGCATGACTGAGAGCTACAATCATGGGGACATGTGTGATGTCGCTCAACCCACCATGGAGGAAGTGAATTACATGGGAAATTTCTCTAGAAATCCCAATAATGATCCCTATGCAAATACTTTCAATAAGGGATGGAGTAATCACCCTAACTTTGGATGGAGGGAGCAACAGAGGCCTCAACAGGGCTTCAACAATAATCAGGGTGGAGCCAATCAAAATAGGTTCAACAACAGACAGTTCCAACCCTCTCAGCAGCAGATGGAAATGTCTAAACAAAGCCTCTCTGACTTAGCCACAATAGTCTCTGACCTTTCGAAGACCACTCATAGCTTTATCCAAGAGACTCGGTCCTCAATTTGAAACTTGGAAATACAAGTGGTTTAGTTGAGCAACAGGATACCTGAGAGACCTCCCAACACTTTTCCAAGTAACACATAGGTAAATCCAAGAGAGGAGTGCAAGGCCCTCACTATGCGCAAGGAGGTCGAACCCAAGGAGGAGCATTTTGCTGAGGATTTGAAAGAGAAGAAGGCTCAAGAGAAAATTGGCAGTGCACTTGTACACACCCCAATAGTTATGGAAGAGCCTGAAGTACATCACCTTCAAAACATGTAAGAGGAGACCAAGGATGAGCAACTTGCTCAATTCTTTGCAGTCTTTAAGAAGTTACAGATCAATATTCCTTTTGCTGAGGTGTTAGAGAAGAAGCCTCCCTATATGGCCTATCGAAAAAGCGTATTCTCAGAGAAGAAGACCCTGAGGGAAGATGAAATTGTGGTGCTGACTAAGGAGTGCAATGCACTAGTGCAAAAGAAGCTACCTCAGAAACTGCCAGATCCCGGAAGCTTCTTGCTTCCTTGCACTATAGGGAGCATCACATTCGAGAAGGCACTATGTGATCTTGGATCAAGTATAAATCTGATGTCTCTCTTTATGATGAAGAAGCTGGGGATCCAAGAGGCGCACCCCACAAGAATCTCATTGGAGATGGCAGACAAGTCCCTGAAGCAAGCATATGGATTGGTGGAGAACGTCCTAGTAAAGGTTGAAGACCTTTACCTCCCTGCAGACTTCGTGATACTTAACACCGGAGAGGAAAAGGATGACTCCATCATCCTAGGAAGGCCATTCCTAGCTACTGAGAGAGCCATGATTGAGGTAGAGAGAACAGAGTTATGCCTGAGGATGCATGAGGAATATTTGCTGTTCAAAATTCTTAAGCATCAACCTCTTTCTGACAAAGATGGTACTAGCATGCAGAGCTCAGCACTCAAGCCGCCTCATTCAGCGGAAAGCCATACAGAATCCCCTGACATCAAACCTAAGTTTGGTGTTGGAGATTCACCACCCACCAGTGAATGAAGAGGCCCCAAAAAGAAAGTATCCAAAGGCTGGAGGAACAAGAAGATTCTTACTGGAGACCTTTCACATGGCATGAGAGTAGTCTTCATAACGAGTCTCGTCATACCACACACGGTGAACAGAATTCTGTCTCTGAAGCATGTTGAAATAATTTATGAGAGCACAGGGAGAAAGTTCACAATGAAAGGTAAAGATCTGAGCCCCTATGAACATCCGTAAAGGAGCTGTCCATCAAGCTAATGACGGTAAAGAAGTGCTTGTTGGGAGGCAACCCAACCATATGTATCCTATAGTTTACTTTCACTTTCTTTTATCCTATTTTAGCTTATTTGAGTTTGGTTTTATATTAATTTATTTTGTATTGATTTTTATATTTTTCCTCATTTTCATAACGTTTGTGATCATGTATAAAACTTAGAACAGGAACAAGAAAGCATAGAAGGCAAAACAGCATACCTTGGAGGAGACCCCCTGCTGGCATCAAATGCCAGGCCGGTGTTCAACGCCCAAGGGGGAATAAAGAGTTGGACGTTTAACGTCCAGGAAGGAGCAATTCAAGGGCAATTTTTGGTTCCCCTAGGATGTTTAACGCCCATTTTTGGCATTAAATGCCAAAAAAAGATGGAGATCCCCCTGGTGGCGCTAAACGCCAGCCCAGCATTCAGCGCCCAGGGGGGAGGCAGAATAGGCAGAATTTGAATTTTGAAGCTTTTTTGGCCAATGGATAAACCCCAACCACCAACCACTTACCCACTCAATCCTATCCATTCTCTCTCCTCTCTCACCCACTTTTACATCCACATTCATCCATCCCATCATCCATCACTTTCCTTGATTCTCTCAATCCACCTTTCATTCCACCCAATCCCCTCTCATCAATCACATCCATCTCTCTTCTCAACAACTCACATTCAAATTCAACTTCCCCACCCATTCCCTTTCCTTAATCAAAACCCACCCCACCCCCACCTATAAATACCCTTCACTTTATCCACTTTTACCACACCTTCACTACTATTCCCCTCTTACTTACTCTTCACCATACATATTCCCTTTCTTCATTTTTTCCTTCCTTCACCCCAAAAGACGAAGCCTATACCCCATCTTCTCTATCTCCTTCTACTATCTTCTTTTCCTTTTCTTCTTTTATATTTTTATTTTGCTCAGAGACGAGCAAATCTTTTAAGTTTGGTGTTGGACGCTCCACTTTTTGCTTCTTCTATCTTACCTCCATGGCACAAAAAACCATAGAGTCCTCAAGGAAAAGAAAGGAGAAATCCCCCACTTCCAAGTCATGGGATTTCACACAATTCATTTCCAAGACCCATCAAGAGCATTTTTATGAGGTGTTGAGGAAGAAGAAGGTGACTCCTGAGGTCCCATTCAAGATGAAGGATGATAAGTACTCGAAGATCCTATACCATATTCTAAGACGGAGTTGGGAATTTCTAGCAAACCCTATAACCAAGGTTGGAGTATTGATGGTGCATGAGTCTACGCCAATGCTTGGGTGACGAAAAAGCATGACAGAAGCGTGAGCCCGAAGTCGAAGAATTGGCGCACCATGGTCAGAGGACATATCATGGATTTCATCCCTAAGAGTGTGAGGGTGGCGCTATAGTTGCCAGAGCCATGAGAGGACCCTCACTAATACATCCGCAGGGTCAACACAGACCAAAGATTGGATCAAGTCCTTTCTGACATCTGCGTACCTGGAGCTCAGTGGAGGAGGGATGCCTAGGGTCGGCCTTACCAACTGGGTGGGCTTGACCTTAGGCCAGTAGCCAGAGGATGGTTAGAGTTCATCAACGTTCTATCATCTTTAGGAGTAACTGCTCTGAGGTTACAGTCGAGCGAGTAATGATGATTCACTGCATTATGCTCGGCAATGAGGTGGAGGTACATGAGGTGATTCCTCAGGAGTTTTACAGAGTAGATGACAAGTCCTCCACCTCTACGAGGCTGGCCTTCCCTCATATCATTTACCGCTTATGTGTAGCAGCTGGAACTCACATAGAGAAAGATACCCTGATCGAAAAGGAGAGGCCAATCACAAAGAAGAGTATGGAGAGCATTGATGCACGAAATTGTAAATCACACTTTTCACAATTCGTACCACTAACTAGCAAGTGCACTAGGTTGTCCAAGTAATACCTTACGTGAGTAAGGGTCGAATCCCATGGAGATTGTTGGCTTGAAGCAAGCTATGGTTATATTTTAACTCTTAGTCAGGATAATAACAATTCTCAATTTTGATTGGTAGTAAATAAAAAGCATGGATTAAATAATATTTGTTATGCAGTAATGGAGAATATGTTGGAGTTTTGGAGATGCTTTGTCTTCTGAATCTCTGTTTTCCCTGTCTTCTTCTTCACGCACGCAAGGTTCCTCCTATGGCAAGCTGCGTGTTGGTGAATCACCATTGTCAATGGCTACCATCCGTCCTCTCAGTGAAAATGGTCCAGGTGCACTGTCACCGCATGGCTAATCATCTGTCGATTCTCACTCATGCTGGAATAGGATCCATTGATCTTTTTGCGTCTGTCACTACGCCCAACCCTTGTGAGTTTGAAGCTCGTCACAGTCATTCAATCCCTGAATCCTACTTGGAATACCACTGACAAGGTTTAGACTTTCCGGATTCTCAAGAATGCTGCCAATGGATTCTAGCTTATACCACGAGATTCTGATTAAGGAATCCAAGAGATACTCATTCAATCTAAGGTAGAACGGAGGTCTAGAATAAGCTCTATTAATTGGACAAATTCTTCATTGAAAAAAAATATATAAATGCTAAACGAAAGACAATCATTAAAAAAATGAAAAAAATGGCCAAAGAAAAGAAAAGGGGGAGTTTAACAGCAGAGAGAAATATTATTTCGAAGAAAGCAAGTTTTTATGCTAAAGAATTAGCATTAAAAAAAATATTTGGCAGATATTACAAAAAATAAATCCTCTATTAGCTTATAAGTCACAAAATCAGGCACGCGTTCATAGATTGAGAATGGTGATGAGTGTCATGGATCATCACATTCATCATATTGAAGTGCGAATGAATATCTTAGATAGAAACAAGCGTGTTTGAATAGAAAATAGAAATAATTGCATTAATCCATCGAGACACAGCAGAGCTCCTCACCCCCAACAATAGAGTTTAGAGACTCATGCCATCAAAGATACAAAGTTCAGATCTAAAATGTCATGAGGTACAAAATAAATCTCTAAAAGTTGTTTAAATACTAAACTAGTAACCTAGGTTTACAAAAAATGAGTAAACTGATATGGATAGTGTAGAAATCCACTTCTGGGGCCCACTTGGTGTGTGCTGGGGCTGAGGCTTGAGCTTTTCACGTGCCTGGGCTGTTTCTGGAGTTAAACGCCAGGTTGTAACCTGTTTTGGGCGTTTAACTCCAACTTGTAACCTGTTTCTGGCGTTTAACGCCAGAATGGAACATGGAACTGGCGTTAAATGCCAGTTTACATCGTTTATCTTCGAGAAAATTATGAACTATTATATATTGATAGAAAGCCCTGGATGTCTACTTTCAAACGCAATTGAAAGCGTGCCAATTGGATTTTTGTAGCTCTAGAAAATCCATTTAGAGTGCAGGGAGGTCAGAATCCAACAGCATCAGCAGTCCTTTTTTCAGCCTGAATCAGATTTTTGCTCAAATCCCTCAACTTCAGCCAGAAAATACCTGAAATCACAGAAAAATACACAAACTCATAGTAAAGTCCAGAAATATAAATTTTGCATGAAAACTAATAAAAATATACTAGAAAGTAGCTAGAACCTACTAAAAATAGTAAAGTCTCAGATTCCTCAGGATCCTTAATAGGAAGCTCCTTCTTGCTTGGAGTACGTCCCAGGAGGTCTTCCTCACTGGGACTTTCGTCCTCCTCCTCCCTAGTACATTCGGCCATGTTGACTAAGTCAATGGCCTTGCATTCTCCCTTTGGATTCTCTTCTGTATTACTTGGGAGAATACTGGGAGGAGTTTCAATAACTTTCTTACTCAGCTGGCCTACTTGTGCCTCCAAATTTCTAATGGAGGATCTGGTTTCATTCATGAAACTGAAAGTGGCCTTTGACAGATCAGAGACTATATTAGCTAAATTAGAATTATTTTGTTCAGAGTTCTCTGTCTGATGCTGAGAAGATGATGGATATGGCTTACTATTATTCAGCCTATTGCGTCCACCATTGTTAAAACCTTGTTGAGGTTTTTGTTGATCCTTCCAGGAGAAATTTGGATGATTTCTCCATGATGGGTTATAGGTGTTTCCATATGGTTCACCCAGATAATTAACCTCTGCCACGGCAGGGTTCTCAGGATCATAAGCTTCTTCAGAAGCTACCTCTCTAGTACTGTTGGATGCATGTTGCAATCCATTCAGATTTTGAGAGATCATGTTGACCTGTTGAGTCAACACTTTGTTCTGAGCCAGTATGGCATTCAGAGCATCAATTTCAAGAACTCCCTTCTTCTGAGGGACCCCATTATTCACGGAATTCCTCTCAGAGGTATACATGAACTGGTTGTTTGCAACCATGTCAATGAGTTCTTGAGCCTCTTCAGGCGTTTTCTTCAGGTGAATAGATCCACCTGCAGAATGATCCAGTGACATTTTTGAAAATTCAGAGAGACCATAATAGAATATATCTAATAGGGTCCATTCTGAAAACATGTCAGATGGACATCTCTTGGTCAGCTGCTTGTATCTTTCCCAAGCTTCATAGAGGGATTCACCATCTTTTTGTTTGAAAGTTTGAACATCCACTCTCAGCTTGCTCAGCTTTTGAGGAGGAAAGAATTTATCTAAGAAGGCAGTGACCAGCTTATCCCAGGAGTCCAGGCTATCCTTAGGTTGTGAATCCAACCATATTCTAGCTCTGTCTCTTACAGCAAAAGGGAAAAGCATGAGTCTGTAGACTTCAGGATTAACTCCATTCGTCTTTACAGTATCACAGACTTGCAAGAATTCAGTTAAAAACTGATAAGGATCTTCAGATGGAAGTCCATAAAACTTGCAGTTTTGTTGCATTAATTCAACTAGTTGAGGCTTAAGCTCAAAGTTATTGGCTCCAATGGCAGGAATGGAGATGCTTCTTCCATCAAACTTGGATGTTGGTTTTGTAAAGTCACCAAGCATTCTCCTTGCATTATTATCATTATTATTTGCGTCTGCCATGTCCTTCTCCTGTTCGAAAATTTCTGAAAGATTATCTCTGGATTGTTGTAATTTAGCTTCTCTTAATTTTCTCTTCAGAGTCCTTTCAGGTTCTGGATCAGCTTCAACAAGAGTGCCTTTATCCTTGTTCCTGCTCATAAGAAAGAGAAGAAAACAAGAAAAGAAAAAGGAATCCTCTATGTCACAGTATAGAGATTCCTTTATGTTAGTAGAAGAGGAAGGGGGTAGAAGAAGAGTGGAAAAGAAACACAACTGTGAGGATGGCAGAGATGTGAGATGAGATGTTAGGATATGAATGAAGAGAGGTGAAGAGAAGTGTTAGTAATTAAATAATTAAATAGAAGAAGAAAAGAGAGAGGAGAAATTTCGAAAATAATTTTGAAAAAGAAGTTAGTGATTTTCGAAAATTAGAGATAAAATGTAATTAAAATTAAAATTTAAAACAAAAAGAATTTTTGAAAAAGAGAGGGAGAATTTTCGAAAATTAGAGAGGGATAGGTAGTTAGTTGGTTTTGAAAAAGATAAGAAATAAACAAAAAGTTAGTTAGTTGATTGAAAAAGATTTGAAATCAAATTTTGAAAAAGATAAAATTTTTGAAAAAGATAAGATAAAAGATAAAAAGATATATTTGAAAAAGATATTTTGAAAAAGATTTAACTTTAAAATTGACTTAACTAACAAGAAACTACAAGATAAGATTCTAGAACTTAAAGATTGAACCTTTCTTAACAAGAAAGTAACAAACTTCAAATTTTTGAACCAATCACATTAATTGTTAGCTAATTTTCGAAAATATGATATAAAAGATAAGAAAAAGATTTTGAAAAATAATTTTTTTTAAAATTTCGAAAATAATAAAAAAAAATGAAAAAGATATGATTTTTGAAAAAGATTTTGAAACGATAAGATTTTTAAAATTGAAATTTTGACTTGACTTATATGAAACAACTAATTTTGAAAATTTTTGACCAAGTCAACCCAAAATTTCGAAAATTTGGAGGGAAATAAGGAAAAGATATTTTTTTTTATTTTTGAATTTTTAAAGATGAGAGAGAAAAACAACAAAAACACTCAATGCATGAAATTTTTAGATCAAAACAATGAATGCATGCAAGAATGCTATGAATGTCAAGATGAACACCAAGAACACTTTGAAGATCATGATGAACATCAAGAACATATTTTTGAAAAATTTTTAATGCAAAGAAGACATGCAAGACACCAAACTTAAAAATTTTTAATGCTTGAAAAATATGAATGCAAAAATACACATGAAAAACAAGAAAAGACACAAAACAAGAAAACATCAAGATCAAACAAGAAGACTTATCAAGAACAACTTGAAGATCATGAAGAACACTATGAATGCATGAGATTTTCGAAAAAATGCAAGAAAAATTTTAAAAGCATGCAATTGACACCAAACTTAAAAATTAACACAAGACTCAAACAAGCAACACAAATTATTTTTGATTTTTATGATTTTCTAATTTTTTTGTATTTTTAAAAATTTTTTTTCGAAAAACATTTTTGGAAAAACGAAAAATAAAAGAAAAAATTTTGAAAAAGATTTTTGAAAAGAAAATTACCTAATCTGAGCAACAAGATGAACCGTCAGTTGTCCATACTCGAACAATCCCTGGCAATGGCGCCAAAAACTTGGTGGACGAAATTGTGATTCCCTTTTTTCTTGTAATTGGATTTATAAAAGATGTATACTCTGAGGGCATTGTTTATTTTCTTCACAACTCCGTTCAACTAACCAGCAAGTGTACTGGGTCGTCCAAGTAATAACCTTACGTGAGTAAGGGTCGAATCCACAGAGATTGTTGGTATGAAGCAAGCTATGGTCACCTTGCAAATCTCAGTCAGGCAGATTAAACATGATACTTGATTAGATTCAAAATAAATAAAAAGGAATAATAAAAGGGATAGAACACTTATGCAGATTCATTGGTAGGAACTTCAGATAAGCGGATGGAGATGCTGTAGAGCTCTTGGACGCCTGCTCTCCTACTCCTTCTACTCAATCCTTCTTACTCCTTTCCATGGCAAGCTTTGTATAGGGGTTCACCATCAACTGTGGCTACTTTCATTCCTCACGGGGAAATAACCTGTGCGGCTGTCACTCGCACAGCTAACCAGTCTGGAGGCATCACCCATGGCTGATGGCTACATCCCATCCTCGCAGTGAAAACTATGCAACGCACTCTGTCACAGTACGGCTAATCACCGGTTGGTTCCCGCTCCTACTGGAATAGAATCCCTCTTTTGCGTCTGTCACCAACGCCCAGCAGGTTAAAGTTTGAAGCACGTCACGGTCACTCATGATCGGAATCCTACTCGGAACACCACAGACAAGGTTGGACTTTCCGGACTCCCAGGATCCTACTCGGAACACCACAGACAAGGTTGGACTTTCCGGATCCAGATGAATGCCGCCAACTATCTAACTTATACCACGAAGATTCTGTTGGGGAATCTAAGAGATACGCATTCAAGCTCTGTTGCATGTAGAACGTAAGTGGTTGTCAATCACGCGCGTTCATAATTGAGAATGATAATGAGGGTACTGACTCATCACATTCATCATGTTCTTGGGTACGAATGAATATCTTGGAATAAGAATAAGAGAGATTTGAATAAAAGAAGATAGAATTTCATTAATACTTGAGGTACAGCAGAGCTCCACACCCTTAATCTATGGTGTGCAGAAACTCCACCGTTGAAAATACATAAGCAAAGAGTTCAGGCATGGCCGAATGGCCAGCCCTCTCTAACGTGATCAAGGATCAAAATACAATCCAGGATGTCTAATACAATAGATAAATGTCCTATATATACTAGACTAGCTACTAGGGTTTACATGAGTAAGTAATTGATGCATAAATCCACTTCCGGGGCCCACTTGGTGTGTGCTTGGGCTGAGCTTGATGAATTCACGTGTAGAGGCATATCTTGGCGTTGAACTCTGAGTTATGACGTGTTTTGGGCATTCAACTCCGGATCATGACGTTTTTCTGGCGTTTAACTCCAGACAGCAGCGTGTACTTGGCGTTCAACGCCAAGTTACGTCGTCATTCTTCGAATAAAGTATGGACTATTATATATTGCTGGAAAGCCCTGGATGTCTACTTTCCAACGCCGTTGAGAGCGCGCCAATTGGAGTTCTGTAGCTCCAGAAAATCCATGTCGAGTGCAGGGAGGTCAGATTCCAACAGCATCAGCAGTCCTTTTGTCAGCCTTCTTCAGAGTTTTGCTCAAATCCCTCAATTTCAGTCAGAATTTACCTGAAATCACAGAAAAACACACAAACTCATAGTAAAGTCCAGAAATGTGAATTTAGCATAAAAACTAATGAAAACATCCCTAAAAGTAGCTTAAACTTACTAAAAACTATATGAAAACAATGCCAAAAAGCGTATAAATTATCCGCTCATCACTTTTCCATACACAAGCTGGTGGAGAGGTCCCTATAGGAGTCTTGAGTGCTGTTCTGTATGCCTACAGAGCATCATCCAAGCTTCTTGCCTAATCCCTTCTACGGTTAATCACAGTCCGTTCCAAGATTCTTTTAAGTTCTCTATTAGAGACTTCAGCTTGCCCATTTGTCTGTGGATGATATGGAGTTGCCACCCTGTGGCTAACTCCATATCGAACCATAGCAGAGTAAAGCTGTTTATTGCAGAAATGAGCGCCCCCATCATTGATTAGTACTCTAGGGACACCAAATCTGTTGAAGATGTGTTTCTGGAGGAATTTCAGCACTGTCTTAGTATCATTAGTGGGTGTTGCAATAGCCTCCACCCATTTGGATACATAATCCACTACCACCAGAATATAAGTGTTTGAGTATGATGGTGGGAAAGGCCCCATGAAGTCAATACCCCATACATCAAACAATTCAATCTCTAAGATCCCTTGTTGAGGCATGGCATAACCGTGAGGCAGATTTTCAGATCTTTGGCAACTGTCACAATTACGTACAAACTCTCGGGAGTCTTTATAGAGAGTAGGCCAGTAGAAGCCACATTAAAGGACTCTTGTGGCTGTTCGCTCACTTCCATAATGTCCTCCATACTGTGATCCATGGCAATGCCAGAGGATCTTCTGTGCTTCTTCTTTAGGCACACATCTACGGATTACTCCGTATGCACATCTCTTGAAGAGATATGGTTCATCCCATAGATAGTACTTTGCATCCGAGATCAATTTCTTTGATTGCTGCCTACTATACTCTTTGGGTATGAATCTCACAGCCTTATAGTTTGCAATGTCTGCAAACCATGGTACTTCCTGGATGGCAAAAAGTTGCTCATCCGAAAAATTTTAAAGATCTCAGTAAGAGGGAGGGACGCCCCTTCTAATAGTTCTATTCGGGGCAGGAGATCTGCTACTTGGTTCTCTGTCCCCTTTCTGTCTCTTATTTCTATATCAAACTCTTGCAGAAGCAACACCCATCTTATGAGTCTGGGTTTTGAATCCTATTTTGTGAGTACATATTTAAGAGCAGCATGGTCAGTGTACACAATCACTTTTGATCCTACTAAATAAGATCTGAACTTGTCAATGGCATAAACCACTGCAAGTAACTCTTTTTCTATGGTTATGTAGTTCTTCTGTGCATCATTTAAAACACGACTAGCATAATAAATGATGTACAGAAGCTTGTCATGCCTTTGTCCCAACACTGCACCAATGGCATGGTCACTAGCATCACACATTAGTTCAAATGGTAATGTCCAGTCTGGTGCAGAGATGATTGGTGCTGTGACCAGCTTAGCTTTCAGAGTCTCAAACGCCTGCAGACACTCCTTATCAAAGATAAATGGCGTGTCAGCAGCTAGCAGATTACTCAGAGGTTTTGCAATTTTTGAAAAATCTTTTATAAACCTCCTATAGAATCCTGCATGCCCCAGAAAGCTTCTGATTGCCTTAACATTGGCAAGTGGTGGTAATTTTTCAATTACCTCTACCTTAGCTTGATCCACCTCTATTCCCTTGTTCGAAATTTTGTGCCCAAGGACAATTCCTTCAGTCACCATAAAGTGACATTTCTCCCAGTTTAAAATCAGGTTAGTCTCTTGGCACCTCTTTAGAACAAGTGCTAGATGGTTAAGACAGGAGCTGAATGAGTCTCCAAATACTGAAAAGTCATCCATGAAGACTTCCAGAAATTTTTCCACCATATCAGAGAAAATAGAGAGCATGCACCTTTGAAAGGTTGCAGGTGCATTGTACAGACCAAATGGCATCCTTCTGTATGCAAATACTCCAGATGGACATGTGAATACTGTTTTCTCTTGATCTTGGGGATCCACTGTAATTTGATTATAACCTGAATATCCATCCAGAAAGCAGTAGTAATCATGACCTGCTAGTCTTTCTAGCATCTAATCTATGAATGGTAAAGGAAAATGATCCTTTCTGGTAGCTGTATTGAGCCTTCTGTAATCAATACACATACGCCACCCTGTAACTGTTCTTGTAGGAACCAGTTCATTTTTTTCATTATGAACCACTGTCATGCCACCCTTCTTAGGGACGACTTGGACAGGGCTCACTCAGGGGCTATCAGAAATAGGATAAATAATCCCAGCCTCTAGTAATTTAGTGACCTCCTTCTGCACCACCTCCTTCATGGCTGGATTCAACTGCCTCTGTGGTTGAACCACTGGCTTAGCGTTATCCTCCAATAGGATCTTGTGCATGCATCTGGCTGGGCTAATGCCTTTAAGATCACTGATGGACCACCCAAGAGCTGTCTTGTGTGTCCTCAGCACTTGAATTAGTGATTCTTCTTCCTGTGGTTCTAAGGTAGAGCTTATAATTACAGGAAAAGTGTCACCTTCTCCCAGAAATGCATATTTCAGGGATGGTGTAATGGTTTGAGCTCGAGTTTAGGAGGTTTCTCCTCTTCCTGAGGGATTTTCAGAGGTTCTATTATTCTCTCTGGTTCCTCCAGATCAAGCTGAACATCTTTAAAGATATCCTCTAGCTCTGATTCGAGATTCTCAGTCATATTGACCTCTTCCACCAGAGAGTCAATAATATCAATGCTCATACAGTCGTTTGGGGTGTCTAGATGCTGCATAGCTTTGACAACATTCAATTTAAACTCGTCCTCATTGACTATCAGGGTTAATTCCCCTTTTTGGACGTCAATGAGGGTTCATCTAGTTGCTAGGAAAGGTCTTCCTAGAATGAGAGTTGCACTCTTGTGCTCCTCCATTTCCAGCACCACAAAGTCAGTGGAAAAGGCAAATGGTCCAACCTTGACAATTATGTCTTCAATCACGCCTGATGGGTATTTAATGGAGCCATCAGCAAGTTGGAGACATATCCGGGTTGGTTTGACTTCTTCAGTCAAACCAAGCTTTTTGATAGTGGATGCAGGTATTAGGTTGATACTTGCTCCAAGATCACATATCCGGGTCGGTTTGACTTCTTTCATGAACTTAGCATAAGAAGGTATTTGCTCAAGTGCCTCTACAAACGAAATCTTTATTTCAAGAGTCTTGGGATAGTCTGCAAAGTGGGCAAATTGCTTATCCTGTTCCGCTTGGCGAAGTTTCTGAGGATAAGGCATTTTGGCTTTGTATTCCTCAACCTTAGTTGCTGCAGGTTTATTTCCTACAAATGTGGTTGGAGAAGCCTTTTTAGAGGGGTTGCTGTCAACACTTGTATGTGTCTGATCCCTCACTGGCATTTGAATGCCAGGGTTGGAAGCTGGATTGGCGTTGGGCGCCAACTCCTTACCTGTTTTTGGTGTTTGAACGCCAGAACTGAGCTTCCATTGGGTGTTTAACGCCAACTCCTTGCCTGTTTGTGGCGTTTGAACGCCAGAACTGAGCATTGGTTGGGCGTTTAACGCCAGCTCTCCACCCTTTTCTAGCGTTTGAGCGCCAGAATTATTCCTCTCTAGGCTCTTACTGTCCTCAGAGGGATTTTAGGTAGTAGTTTGTTCATTTCTTGGCTTCCTACTGCCTTGAAGTGATGTATTTAATGTTTTTCCACTTCTTAATTGAACTGCTTGGCACTCTTCTGTTATTTGTTTTGATAACTGTTGTTCTGTTTGCTTCAACTGTACTTCCATATTCATATTAGCCATTCTTGTGTCGTGTAGTATCTCCTTGAATTCGGCTAGCTATTTTGTTAGAAAATCTAATTTCTGGTTGAATTCAATAACTTGTTCTGCAGGACTGAGTTCAGCAGTTACTGTTTTAGCCTCTTCTTTCATGGAAGGTTCACTACTTATGTACAGATGCTGATTTCTGGCAACTGTATCAATGAGCTCTTGAGCTTCTTCAATTGTCTTTCTCATGTATAGATCCACCAGCTGAGTGATCCAAAGACATCTGAGCTTTCTCTGTAAGCCCATAATAGAAGATGTCTAACTGCACCCACTCTGAAAATATTTCAGAGGGGCATTTTCTTAGCATCTCTCTATATCTCTCCTAAGCATCATAAAGAGATTCATTATCTCATTGTTTAAAGCCTTAGATGTTTAGCCTTAGTTGTGTCATCCATTTTGGAGGGAAATATTGATTAAGGAATTTTTTTGACAGCTGTTTCCATGTCCTTATGCTAGCCTTAGATTGGTTATTTAACCACCTCTTAGCTTGATCTTTTACAGCAAATGGAAATAGTAATAATCTGTAGACATCCTGATCTACTTCTTTATCATGTACTATGTCAGCAATTTGTAAAAACTGTGCCAGAAACTCTGTAGGTTCTTCTTGTGGAAGACCAGAATACTGGCAACTTTGCTGCACCATGATAATGAGCTGAGGATTCAACTTAAAACTACTGACTCCGATGGAGGGTATACAGATACTACTCCCATATGAAGCAGTAGTGGGGTTAGCATATGACCCTAGAGTCCTTCTGGATTGTTCATTTCCACTTAGGTCCATGATGGAGAAAGGGAGATGATGTGGATTTATTTTATTTATTTTATTATATTTATTTAAAAAAATTTGAAATAATAAAATAAAATAAAATAAAAACTAAAATAAAAATAAAAAAAGATTTGAAAATATTTTATGAAGATTTTCGAAAAAGTGAGGAGAGAGAAAGTAGTTAGAGAGTTTTGAAAAATATATGATTTTTAAAAATTTTAAAAAGGATATAATTTGAAAAAGATATGATTTTTTTAAAAAAAAACTTGACAACTAAGATATGATAAGATAAAATTTTGAAATTAAAATGAGTTTTTATGAAAAATTTTGAAATATTTGCTTAAAAATAGTTAGAAAAGATATTTTTTGATTTTTTGAATTTTATGATGAAAGAGAAAAACACACAAAAGACACAAGACTTAAAATTTTTAAATCTAATGCTCCTTGTTCTCGAAAATTTTGGAGGGAAAACACCAAGGAACACCAAATTTAAAAATTTTAAGATCAAAACACAAAGAAGACTCAAGAACACTTTGAAGACTCACAAGAACAACAAGAACATGAGAAAGAACACCAAACTTAAAATTTTTAGAAAACCAAAATAAAATTTTCGAAAACTAAAGAAAAATTAACAAGAGAACACCAAACTTAAAGTTTGGCACAAGACTTAATCAAAGAAAAATTATTTTTGAAAAAATTTTAAACGGAAGATACCCAATTACCAAGAACACAAACACAACACTCTAACCAACTGAGCTATAAATTTAACGTGTTTTAAAAAAGGTATTTTTAAAGGAAAACAAAAACATGCAATTGACACCAAACTTAAGATATGAAACTAAACTCAAACAAAAGACTCCAAGAAAAATTAAAATATAATAAAGAAAAATAATATTTTTGAAAGGTTTTTTTTAAAAGGAATAATAAGAGATTCAATCCTAGTGACTCTAAACCAAAAATACAAATTTTTCCTAATCTAAGTAACAAGATAAACCGTTAGTTGTCTAAACTCGAACAATCCCCGGCAACGGCGCCAAAAACTTGATGCACGAAATTGTAAATCACACTTTTCACAACTCGTACCACTAACCAGCAAGTGCACTGGGTCGTCCAAGTAATACCTTACGTGAGTAAGGGTCGAATCCCACGGAGATTGTTGGCTTGAAGCAAGCTATGGTTATCTTGTAACTCTTAGTCAGGATAATAACAATTCTCAGTTTTGATTGGTAGTAAATAAAAAGCATGGATTAAATAATACTTGTTATGCAGTAATGGAGAATATGTTGGAGTTTTGGAGATGCTTTGTCTTCTGAATCTCTGCTTTCCCCCTATCTTCTTCTTCACGCATGCAAGGTTCCTCCTATGGCAAGCTACATGTTGGTGGATCACCGTTGTCAATGGCTACCATCTGTCCTCTCAGTGAAAATGGTCCAGGTGCGCTGTCACCGCACAGCTAATCATCTGTCAGTTCTCACTCATGCTGGAATAGGATCCATTGATCCTTTTGTGTCTGTCACTACGCCCAACCCTTGTGAGTTTGAAGCTCATCACAGTCATTCAATCCCTAAATCCTACTTGGAATACCACTGACAAGGTTTAGACTTTCCGGATTCTCAAGAATGCTGCTAATGGATTCTAGCTTATACCACGAAGATTCTGATTAAGGAATCCAAGAGATACTCATTCAATCTAAGGTAGAATGGGGGTAGTTGTCAGGCACGCGTTCATAGATTGAGAATGGTGATGAGTGTCACGGATCATCATATTCATCATATTGAAGTGCGAATGAATATCTTAGATAGAAACAAGCGTGTTTGAATAGAAAACAGAAATAATTGCATTAATCCATCGAGACACAGCAGAGCTCCTCACCCCCAACAATGGAGTTTAAAGACTCATGCCATCAAAGATTCAAAATTTCAGATCTAAAATGTCATGAGATACAAAATAAATCTCTAAAAGTTTTTTAAATACTAAACTAGTAACCTATGTTTACAAAAAATGAGTAAACTGAGATGGATAGTGCAGAAATCTACTTCTGGGGCCCACTTGGTGTGTGCTGGGGCTGAGGCTTGAGCTTTTCACATGCCTGGGCTGTTTCTAGAGTTAAACGCCAGGTTGTAACCTGTTTTGGGCGTTTAACTCCAACTTGTAACCTGTTTTTGGCGTTTAACGCCAGAATGGAACATGGAACTGGCGTTAAACACCAGTTTACATCGTTTATCTTCAAAAAAAGTATGGACTATTATATATTACTAGAAAGCCCTGGATGTCTACTTTCCAACGCAATTGAGAGCGCACCAATTGGACTTCTGTAGCTCCAGAAAATCCATTTCGAATACAAGGAGGTCAAAATCCAACAATATCAGCAGTCCTTTTTTCAGCCTGAATCAGATTTTTGCTCAGATCCCTCAATTTCAGCCAGAAAATACCTGAAATCACAGAAAAACACACACAAACTCATAGTAAAATCCAGAAATATGTATTTTGCATGAAAACTAATAAAAACATACTAGAAAGTAGCTAGAACCTACTAAAAACTACCTAAAAATAATGCAAAAAAGCGTATAAATTATCCGCTCATCAAGCATAAGGGAGCCCGTGCAAGGATTGCAGCAAGAGCCAGTTCCACCACCTCCACAGGATATTTCAGAGATGCCTCAGGGGATGTACTTCCCTCCCCGTGACTACTGGGATCAGCTGACCACATCTTTAGGGGAGCTGACATCATTAGTTGATCAGCTGAGGCTGGAACATCAGGACCAGTCTACTCTCCTCTATCAGATGATGGAAGATCAAAGGAGAATGATGAAGGAGCAGATGAGGCAGGGGCATGACATTGAGGAGCTTAAACGCTCCAAAGGATTTCTCGGACAGAGCAGCAACCACCGTTACTGAGGTGGTCTAGTTTCACCTCTATATCTCTATTTTAACTCTGTTTTTCTAGTGCTTCATTGTATTACCTGCTTTCTATTCTAATTTACATGATCACTAGTAGGACTCCCTTGCTTTCTAGTTTAGTAGTTTATTTCTGAAAACTTTTCCAAGATGTCTTATGTATTATGCGTCAAGCTTAAAAAGAAAAATCTATTGAAAAAGAAGTAGTAAAATGCGTAAGATCTTGAGTTATATTGTGAGTCATTCTAGTTGATTTGATGTGGTGGTCTTATCTCTATTTTTCTGAATGTATGAATTAACTGTGCATATTTGATATTGGAGTTGAGTATATCGGTTCTTGAGGAACAGGAATTTAGAGAAGTATTATTGATTCTCTGAAATAAGAAAAAGATTGATTCTTGAAGCCAAAGAAGCAGCAAAAAGAATTAGAACCAAAAGAAAAAAGTCCAATGCTTTGAGCATCAATAGTTAGGAGGGTCAAAACTGATCTAAAGCTCAAAAGAGTGGTTTTTCCTAACCATATGCTTGTGGAGTGAAAGTGTCAAGTAACCTAAAGTTGTGACCTAATACTGTTACAGAGTATGCCTAAGGCTCTGAGCACCACTATCTAGGAGAAATAAAAGAAACATTTGAAACCAAATAGTTCCCCAATTAAGTTCTTGTGGTATTCTTGTTTCAAGTTAAGCTTGAAAACAGAACACTTAGAGTCATGGCTAGGCTCAAAGGTGCAAAGCACCAAAGAAAAGAAAAGTTGTGTTCAAGAATCAACTAGAGCCTAAAGAAGAGAATCAATAATATCATCTGAGTTCCAATTCTTAAGGACACCAATACTTCTAAGCTTCAAAGGAGAGTGAGATGTCAAAGCTATTCAGAAATAGAGTGTCAATAGCTCCATTCAGTAACTAGACCTAAGCTTCATTGACAAACTCAAAGCCTGAAGCATTTTCTCTTCTTTGGTCCTATATTGCTCTGGTTGCTTGAGAACAAACAACAGTTTAAGTTTGGTGTTGTGATGCGTGAGCATCTTATACCCTTTTTCTAGTTGTTTTTATATGGTTTTGAGTTAGATTTTATTTAGTTTTGCTTGATTTTAGTGCAAAAATCACCTTTGGATGCTACTTTGAATTTTTCATATGTTTTTATGGTTTTAGGTGAAATTCGGAGTAGTTTGGAGAAGCTTAGAGCAAGAAAGGAAAATGCTGGCAGCACCCTCCCTGGGCGCTGAACGCCCACTTGGCGTTTGGCACCAACAGGGGGCACAAGACCAGAATTGCGCTTCCCTCCTTGAGTGTTCAACGCCCAATCCTAAAGTTGAACGCCAGCAGCAGTCCGTTTCACACCTCTTTGGGCCTCCAAGTGGATTAGCACTTATTAGTTTTATTTTATTTTCTTTTTGTAATATTTATTTACAAATAATATCTTTTTAGGTTTAGCATTTATTGTTAGGTTAGTATTTAAAGGAAAAGATCAATTAGGTTTAGGATCTTCTTCCTTTCGCACTTTTCAGAACCCTATTTTCTCTGTAAGTCATGAGCAACTAAACCTCCTGGTTAAGGTTAGGAGCTCTGTTTATTTCTATAGATTAAGATTATTACTCTTCTATTTTAATTTATGTTTGATTCAATTCTAAGGTGTTGTTTTCGTTTTTAATCTTATGAATTGGGTGGAACGAGAGTATGACCCTTTTCGACATGAGTTCTTGTGATTATTGAGAGAGTTATCTCACTTGAGCTACAGCTTGAAAACACTCCACCTAAATTGCTAATTACATGAACTAATTGGGATATGTGACATATAATCCTGTTAGCTTTGGGTAATTAGGGTTTTTGTGGCGCTAAACTAATTTTCTGAACTTAACCCTCTAATTAGAATTGAGTGACCACAAGAGTGGCATTTGATGAGGATTAGAGGAGATTAAATCATTAAGAGATTAGGGTTCAATCACTTACGATTTTTCATAGAATGAATCACTCATTGTTAAAATAGTTGGTAAGACGTTTTAATCCGGAAAGATAAACATCTCCGAGACCTTAACTGTTTTCTCACCATTGTTTTATGCCAACCCTTTTATTGCTTTTCGTATTTATTTGCTTATTATTGTTTATGCGTTTTACACCTACAAAGAACCTCGTGTTTCCCTGACTAAGTCCAACAGGATAACCATTGCTTGCTCAGTCCGACAATCCTCGTGGGATCAACCATCACTCACCTGAGGTATTACTTGGATGACCCGGTGCACTTGCCGGTTAAGTTGTGCGAGTTCTAATTTCGCGCACCAGATATAAGGTCCCGGAAAAGCCAAAAGAAATCTTAGAACTCCGACACTTAAATTATAAAGCTTAAAGATTTAAAACAGAAAACCATAAACAAGGGTGGTTCGGTGGTTCTCTAACGTCCCTAAACTTAATCAAAACTCTATCCCAACCCTCCATCATCCACTTTCCTTCAAATCCTCCAACTCTAGTGGAACCATACAGCAAACAAGCAGATAATGACAAACACAACTAGAATACAAGTAATGTAGGTAGCAAGTATAACAATTAAGCATGCTAAATTCACATAGGCATTCCTAATTAATGCATAAGCAAGCAATTCAAATATATGCATATGATGTATGCTTGTCCTATGGTTAATGAGTCTCATATGTCGGTTATCAAGCCAACTCGACAAGTCCAGCTGCTAAACCTTGGATTGTCCCTCATATCCCTAAGAGTCTATGCATAGCTTTTTCTCATTCATTTATAAATTTGCTCATTGGGGGAACCTTCCCAAAAATTTATAAGTGCCCAATCACCCTTGCGACGTAGGGTCAACAAAGTATTGAGTCTCAACCTAGAGCACATGGTGGCAAGCCACTGCTCTTAACCCAGAGAAACTCGTATCTCAGATAAAAGAAGTGTATAAGCCACATGATCATTCATAATAATTCATTATAGCCATAAACATCACATATACATCATATCTCCGCACCTTTCATACATAATTCATCATATTTCAAGCTTACTTCTCCTCCAAGTTACTTCACATTCCTAGTTTAAACCCTTTCACTACCACTATAACTCATTTCTAGGGTCCTAGAGGGTAAAAATAGAGGCTTAGAGGTTAGAAACCATGTTTAAATCATAAAATATAAGTTGCTAAAACATAGGGTGTGCGCACACTTGCACAAACTTTTAAAGGTATCCGTACGCTCCAGGGTGTGTGACGCACTCAACAGCATGTCCCTGTGTGTGCGTACGCACCATAGTGTGCGTACGCATGTTTGCTGAAAACCACAGGGTGTGTGTGCGCATACTGCTCGTGCGTACACATAAGCGAAAACATAGCTCCTGCTCGGCGCGTGCGCATATTAGTGTGCGTACGCCAAGGTTCTGAAAACCAAACCGGTCATCGAACCGTTCTAGCTACTGGTTCACTGGTTTATAGATTCAACCGATTTGACCGTGGTTGAACCGAAAAAACCGTTTTATAATAAAATAATAAATATAAATAAACTGATATCATATAACCATGCAGGCAAACTCAACAATTATATTGAATTAGGAAAAGTATAAGGTATAGTGTGAATAATTCAACCATCAATAAAATAAGCAAATTCACAACCATTAAGAAGGAAGATTGAATTAGTGAGAGGGTGAACTTCTTACAACAGAAAAGAGGGAGAATTGAAACAACAATCAATGAAACAAATCAAACAATGCTAGCTGCCCCTTTCTCCATTCCTCTATTATAAACACACCAAATATAGTTATAGTCTAACAAATTTCAACAAATCCAAATTAATATACTCACTAGCAAGAACAATCTCAATAACAATAATTTAATGAATTAACAAGAGCAAGATTGGAATAGAAAAACCAACAACCTAATAACAAAAAACAAAAGCAATCTATATCCCAAGAATCACAATAACAATTTAAAAAATCAACAAATTAATAATTAAAAAAACACAGCAACCCAATAATCTGAAGAACAATAATAGGTATATGAAACAAACAACAACAAAACTTGAATAGAAAAATCCAACAAATTTAGCCACAGCAACCTAACAATTTAACAAATTAAGACAACAGCAGCCCAATAATTTAGCAAATTATCAACTTAACAAGTTCAATAACAAAAAATCACAATAAAACCAAAAATATTAAAGTAAACAGAGCAACAACATAACAGAAGTAAAAGGGTGAAGCATATGAATCTTCTAAATTGAAATAGTTATATGATGAAGGTATAGACATAGGGTTCCTGGAGAAGAGGTGGCTGGACCGTTGAGGAACTGGAGAAGGAGTGGTTGGACCGTCGCGGAACTGGAGAAGGGGTGGCTGGACCGTCGCGTAACTGAAGCCGTGGAGGGTGGAACTGGAACAGAGGAGGGTGGAGCGCGGCAGAACTGGAGCAGAGGAGGGTGGAGCGCAGCAGATCTGGAGCATAGGAGGGCTGGAGCGCGGTGAACCAGAACCGACGCGGCGAAACAGCGGCTACTCCACGGAGAAACGACACGAGACGAGTTGCAGTGGGACGGCGGCTTCGAGCATATGCGATGTGATGCGACGCGACGGATGAGACGAGCGGAGACAACGCTAAAGCAGTGGGGCGACAGCTAGACCAGATTCGACGGCGATGGTAGGACGGCGGCAGTGATAGCTTGAAGAAGAGAGTAGCGTTGGAAGCTAGGGTTTTTTCTTTTGAGAGAGGGATGCAGAGGGAAGATGAGTGGGAGACAGAGAGGGAGACGGTGACTTGGTGTTGGTGACGCTCTTTTTATTTTTTTCAATTTTCTTTTTTTTTTAATTTAAAATTCAAAACGGTGAGTTGAAATGTGAAAACCGGTCGGGTCCCGGTTCGGTCCGATCGGCCGGTCCAACGGTCCAATTCCGGTTTTTGAAATGAACGGTTATACTATTTGTCCGAATCATTTTTCTTATCGGTTCACGGTTCGACCGGTTCAATCGACCGGTTCGAACCAGTTTTCAGAACATTGGCGTACGCACACAAACTAGAAGTTCTGGTTTTGCTGTAACTTGAAAAAAATCAGTTTTTTGAACAAAATTTCCGACGTCCATAACCTTTTCTACAAAATTCCATTTTTCACAAAATTTATACCGTTTTAAAGCTTGTAAAACTATCTTTCATTTGAAACAAATTTCATTCCCATCCAAAATTTGAGGCTCCAATTATGGACCTCCGAAGTTCATTAAAATCATGTTTTTCATCCAAAACTCCAAACCTCTATCCTTACCACATTTTCAACTTAAATCAACCTTTCAAGTTTTCAAACCAACCTCAAACAAACTGAATTAATCCCAATTCTTCTCAATCATTCCATTACTCATTAATATACATATACCTCAATTCAACTCCAAGAATTTAAATATCAATATAGTCTCAAACTTACTCATTAACATAGCTTCATTATTCATTCAACACATTACCTAATCAACTATCCACCACATTCATATCATCCAACATCACTCCCATTTATCCACATACAACCCAACACACATGGCATTAACTAGAACCATCAAACATGCATCAAACATACAATTTAACTTATCTTAAGTCGTCTAGCCTAAGTTTTCACAAGACATTATATTTTATATACGAGAAATCAAAATCATACTTAGCCGATTTCTCTCCTAAGTTAAGGACACCACAAGTTGGCACAAAACCTAGTCCCAAGGTTCTCAATCTCCAAGATAATAGCACCCAAGGCTCCACCAAGCGTCCAATAGTCACAATTAAACTCCAATTCACATATATACACTACCTAATTCACATTGTCACATTTAAATATACCAATTTAATATTTAAACACAATAAATCAAGAAATCTACTAGGGTTCAAGAATTATCATCTTACCCAAGCACCAATGGGACAAAATTAAATGGTTTTCTCAAGTTAGCTTGACCCTAAACACCAAAATCATCAAATTTTCGATACTACAATGGCTCTAATTTTTTAAAATTAGGAAAAGGTGAGATTGAGAATAAAAATGAGTGTTCCTTACCAAATTTCTTACCAGGATTTGTAGAGATTGACGCAGTGAACGCGTGGCCGCAAACGGTGTGGCGATCGAATCTTAGAGTAGGAAGTTATAACAACTTGAAGTAAGTGCAAGGATTTGAAGCTTCTCCCCTTTCCCCCTTGTGTTTTGGAATGCTGAATGGGGGAGAAGGAGATGAGCTGAAGCTCATTTTGTTTATGGATTGGGTTGGGTCCGTTTTGGGTTCGATTTGTCCGGTTTGTCCCGTTCGGCTCAATCTTGAATTGATTTCTTTAAAATTAGTGTCAAAATTCTTATTTTAATTAGCTTATTCATTAAACTATAAAATTCACAAATTATAATTTTTTTTATTAATTGATTAATTATTCATTAATTTTATGGGGTTTATAGAACTCATTAGTGTGGCTATTGATATGGATGTGTGAAAGCCGATAAGCCTAAGCCGCGACAGGCCCAAGTTATCTCATTTATGCTTTACAGACAATCTCAATCTCTTTGTGAAAACTAGTATGGAGCAAGCATGTATTATTAAGAAAGTTCTGGAAGCCTTTTACAATAGCTCGAGTAAAAAAGGTAGCAATAAAAAGACCCGTATTTATTTTTTCAATAATGTCAACCATAATGTGAGGAAAAGTATCAATGAGGTGCTACAGTTTTACAGAACTAATGACTTGGAAAAGTATCTTGGAGTGCATTTGCTTCACTCCAAGGTGACCAAGAGTACCTACAAAGGGATCATCAACAAAATGGAGGCAAGGTTAAATGGTTGGAAAGCCAGAACTCTTTTGCTTGCTGGCAGAGCTACCCTGGTAAAATCTGTCCTAAATTATTTACCTATTTATACTATGCAAATTGCTTTGATTCATTCATCTATTTGTAACTTGATTGATTTGAATTATAAGAAATTCCTTTGGGGTGAAATTGGTAAAGCAGAAAGACTCATCTCTCGAGTTGGAGGAATGTCAATAAATTGAAAAACTCTGGAGCCTTATGATAAAGATGGGATGGGGTTCAACAACTAAGAAGGACTATTTATGGGTAAGAGTTTTGAGGTCTAAGTGCAAATATGGAAACGATATCACTCCTATTGTTAGAAGAAAGAATAATGAATTTAACATATGGAAAGATATCTGTTCGACCTTGGAAAGATATGGAGCGTAACTTCATCTGGAGAGTTTGAAATGATTCCAAAATCAATTTTTGGGAGCACAATTGGGTGCCTAAGTCCAGCTGCCTCAGTCAATATGCTCCGTAGGTAAGTGAGTTAAGTGATCCAAATATATCTCTGAATGACTTCTTGTTAGTTTTAGGAGATAGGGATGTTAGTAAGACCAAATCTTGGCTTCCGGATGAGGTACTAAAAAAGACTATCGTGATGGCACTTCCCTCATTCTGGAAAGATAATGACCAACTTGCTTGGAGCCTCCCAGCTAACAGAGCTTTCAACCTTAGATCAACATATAACTCTCTGGATCTTAACCCATCAACGCCAGACCAGGTTTTCAAGATGATATCAAAGTCGAAAAGCCCTGAAGGGATTCAATATTTTCTTTGGTTAATAACGAACGAAGCTATCTTTACCAACGCAACAAGAGCTAGAAGTCACATGATAAAAAAAACTCAAATAGCCTAAGATGTAATGCTAAGGAGGAAATCACAATCCACATCTTGAGGGATTGCCAGTTTGCCAAAAATGTGTGGACATTTCTAGTACCTCAAGTTTTTTCTAATGATTGCGAGAGTGGATTTCTCTCAATCTATCTTAAAGAAGAGACTGGCCTTGCACCTTTGGTATGAGAATTTCAACATTATGGTTTGATAGGTATAAGTTAGTTTTCGAAGGGAAGAATTCTGCCCTAGGAACGGTTGCTATTTTTATCCATAAACGGAAGACAGAAGTTCTGAACTGCTTGAAGAGGAATCTATTCAGGGAGAATCCTAGTAGGTCAGACTGCCTCATTCGCTGGAAACCACTATCGAAGAGCATGATAAAAATCAATGTAGACGGTTCATTTTACTCACATAACAACAATGCCATCTGTGACAAAATCTTCATAGATCACTGGGGTAGATTCATAAAGGCTTTTCATGCAACCTTGGAAACTGCTCCATAATGCATGCATAATTATGGGTCATAATCAAAGGCCTTCAAATAATGACGACAGATGAGCTTCAACAAGTCATCATTGAATTGAAATCATAGATGGCCCTCAATTGTTAAAAGTAGGGGCCTCAATTATCATCCTTGTGCGTCATTACTCAAAGACATTATCATCCTTACGCGCCATTGCTTAAGGACATTGATGACTTCATTTGTTGAACATTTATATTAGTTCAATTTTTAAATTTTTAATTTATAAGATTAGTTCTAGTTTCATCTATAATTAAAAAAATTGGACAAAAAAACTGATAAACTGACCTCTTGGCATTGGACTCCACAAAGAGCAAAATCGGTTAAAACCGATAATCTGAAAATCGGTTTGAACCGGCCGATCAAACCGGTCAAATCAAAAACCATTAACAAAAGGCAAAACCGCCAAATTCAAAAACCGAAATTGAACCGTTGAACCGGTCAAAAATCGATTGGTCGAACCGAACCGTGACCTGGCCTGTTTTCTAAATTTTGCTAAAAATGCTACGTTTTGCCCACAGATCCAGAAACGAACCCCTAGCCTTCAGTCTTCAGTTCACTCAGACACCACTCTCGAACCTCCACCCTGCAGCCCTCCACTCTCACCTCTCGCACTCAGTGGCCACGCCTGCGGTCTCCACCTCGAGCTTCCGGTGCAACCTCCGTCCAGCTACCGCTGCCGCCGTAACACCTTCGTCGAAGTCAATCACCGTCGCAAGTTCGTGGAGCCAGCTTGGAGGTTCACGCAACCCTTTTCGTCGTGAAGTCAGCTGTGGAAATCGCAGCCACCGCCACCACTCCTTGCCGTCGCGCAGTGTCGTCCTGAGTGACTTGAAACCCTTGCCCCCTCTCGAGCCCCATTCCTGATTCCTCAGTCTCATACATACTCTCCCCAAGACATAACCCTAGCCTCCATCGCGCCGTCGTTGGTCGCACTGTCACCGCTTGGTTCATCGTGGTCGTTCTTCAATCCTCCTGTTTCGTTGTGCTCGAAGGCACCCTCAACGCCAATCCTCCTACTGATTGATGATAAATTGATACCGATAAATTGTTACTGGTTTGTACATGCTTTTATTTTTTTCTATTGTTAAATTTTGTTAAAGTTTCTTGATGATAAGTTTTGTGCTCATTGCATAAAGGAATACTTGCATCACATAGCTCACTACTAGTGCCTGCTGTTCGTGTTTGTTTTTTAGTTCATAAATGATCAAATTAATATTGATTACTGAATGGCTCTGCTCACTACTGCTATGCTGTGTTGTACTCTGGTTTGTGTCTTCTTCGTTGCTGTGTTGTATTTTTTGGCTCTCTGTTGTTCACTGATGATCATTTTTGTGTTTTATTAAGTCAATCAAAACTATGTTTTGGGCTTAATTGTGCTTAGATTGTTAAGTTAGTTAATTTAGCATATGTTCTGTTTTGTTGTTGTTGTGCTTATGTTTTGTGTTTTGTGATTTCTTTGTGAAGTGATGTGCTGCCGGAAACTGAATTACTGTTATTTTGTGTGTTTGTGTTTGTTTTACTGTTTTGTGATTTAATTATGCTTTGATGGTGACTGTCTTCATGATTATTTATTTTAACTATATAGGATTTTGTGATTTTTTTGCATACTGATGTGCTGCTAGAGATTGAATTGCTGCTATTTTGTATTTGTGTTTTACTATTTCGAGACTTAATTATACCTAGATGGTGACTGTCTTCATGATTTATTGATTTTAATTATGTAGGATTTTGTGTTTTTTTGCATAGTGATGTGCTGCTAGAGACTGGATTGCTGCTGTTTTGTGTTTGTGTTTTACTATTTTTGTGACTTATTTATGCTTACATGGTGATTATCTTCATGATTAATTGATTTTAGTTATATAGTGTTTTGTGATTCTTTACTTAGTGATGTGCTGCTAGAAATTAAATTGCTGCTGTTTTATTTTTGTGTGTTTCAATTTTGAGTTTGTATTTAAATAAGTTTATAAGACTTTGGTTGATGATATTTGTATAGTGTTTTAAATTTAGAAGACATCTTAAAATTTATATTAGACTAAAATTATGTTTTAAAATATTTATTTATAATTATTTATTATTTTATTATAACAATTTTTTTGGTTGGACCATAATTGAATTTTCAATTGGTTAGACTAATAAACCAATAAACTAATGACTAAAACGGTTCGATAACCGGTTCGATTTTCAAAACCTTCGTGAGAATCGATTTATCCTGGCCTGATTTTGAAAAGATCAGTAAACCGGCAGGTTTGAGAAATCCGAATCGGCTTAGTATTTATTTATTCTTAACCCCCCACCTCAAACGACATCATGTTGACGTTTTAAATTTCTTTTTTTTTAAGAAAAAACCTAGCTGAATCTGAAGCCCCACCACACCCCCAGCTCGCTCTCACACTCTCGTCTCTAACGGCACACCTCACAGACAGGCAGAGCTGGGAGCTCGCCTCGGTTCACCGACACTGCATGCTCGCCGACGTCGCTGCGCCTCTTGCCGGATCCTCCGCGTCGTATGCTCCTCTCTCCTCCGTCTGAGCTCGGCTGCTCGCGCGTCTCTCGCCTCCGCGTCTGCTCGAGCTGTGCTTCCTGCTCGTATCGCCGCCGCGCCAACCTCGCCTCTCTCCCTCCTCACGTCTCTGCTCGACTTTGCTTCCTGCTCGAGTCTCACCGCGCCTCCCTCCGCCTCTCCTCCGTCTCTGTGGGCGGTTGTTGCTGCTCGTCCCTCGTCGTCCGTGCATCCGTGGTTGTTGCTGCCTGCACGCTGCCGTGTGTCGTCCACCTTCTGGAATTGATTTTGCCTCTGCAACAAGAGGTAACCATTTTAATTTTTTTTTTCCATTTATTCTAATATTTTATATGCTATATTAATTTAAAGTAGTTGATTTATTGATGTTATTGCCGTTAATTTTATTGTTGGTTGGTTTATGATGCTGATTAGAATATGGCAGTGGTTGAAATATTGAATTGGTTTATGAATTTGTTTATGAATATGCAGTGATTTTGCTGATTATGAAGATGCTGAGGTTTTGTTGATTGTTGAATTAGTTTATGAATTTGTTTATGAATGTGAATATGCAGTGGTTTTGCTGATTATGAATGTGATGAGGTTTTGTTGATTGTTGAACTGGTTTATGAATATGTATATGTTTGATTATGAATATGTAGTGGTTTTTTGTTGATTGTTGATTGTTGCTGCTGTAACGATTCTGATTGGTTTTGCTGTTAGTTATTTAGTTGATTGATTTTTTTTTTCTTTTATGGGATTGTAAGATGGCTTCGTCAGAAACACCATCAGAAACATAGTTATTTTTAGCATTAAGATACTATTGTGTGCAATCTCCTTGGACATAGTTTATGGATTGTTATTCTTATTGTGTCAAATTAAGATACTATTGTAGTAGTACTGACTAATTTTATGCCTATTTTCGTATTAGTTATTTTTAGAAGTTGAAACTTAATTGTTGTTAAAATGTTAGTGAAGACATGTATTTCAATTAACTTTAAGTTTTTTACTATTTTATATTTTTATTTAAATAAGACTGGGTCTCAATTAGTGACCTATTGGTTGAACAAAAGACTCAGTAGCCTGACTGGTTCGATCACTGGGTCAGTTCTGACAACTATGATTTCATCACATTTGGTGTCTTTTCAATGCGAATATTTAAAGCACATGCTGACAAATGAGGCCAATTCCTATAGTTACAGGAAAGCAAACAAGCATCAAGAAGAAGGATATAGTGACACATGTAGCTCAATCCTGGATTTTAAGGAGATAAAAAAAAAAGAGTCAAGTTTGATGAATATGTTGAAGCAAGCAGTCGGAAGAATTTGGAAAAGCAGCAGTGGTTATGCTTTAGAAGGAGGAACAAAAATTTTGGCTTGGAGTTATGTTCCTTCGATCTATTTCCACAATACACAAGTAAACTCTCTGCTGCCTATCATAACTTCTTTTTTGTTTTCTTTCTGGGGGAAATATTTGCTGGCTGTGGTGTATTGCCTATCACGATGTTAGGGAGATCTCAGTTGTATAATCAAAATAGGAATTTCAGTGTTCTTGCATCGTTCTTGGCAAATAGAGATACTATCGATAGTGTGAACTCACAAGGGCATGATTAATTGTGGTTAACTCAGTTTGTTTCCTCGATTATTTCTGTAATTTGTATACTTCATGTAAAGCACTTGTTTCACAAGTTCATTCATTCTACATGTAAGTCTATTTGTCTAGTGACTTTTACACTCTAAATGAATAGTTACCATACCAGTCAGATGATTTGGTTTTAATCATATTTGAAGTTGAAATCAAAACTCAAAAAGATGAAATTGGAAATCAATAGCTCTCTGATGAAGATATAGTTCTTAAAATTATGAACTAAGAAAATATATGCAGTAAAAAAAAAAAAAAAAAATCCTCATTTCAGTTCACTTGTTTTTCCCAGGCTCATACAGCACCTAGAAGCTTTTTCGGTGTTGAGGATTTCCTTGATGATGACAACAGCAAACCTTACACTTACCAGAAAGGGAAGAAATCAAAGAATCCACATAAACATGTATCGTTCAAACAAAGAACTGTTGCATACATGGAGCCTTTTACCCTTGATGTGTTCATCTCAAAGCGTTTTGTGTCGGCTTCGCTCACCCATAGAGTGACAAGCAAACAGGTTGCAGTTTCTGGCACCAACTCCAAGGACATAAAAGCTGTTCTTAAATCTCGTTCAGACATACCAGCTTGCATAGCAATTGGAAGGATTTTGGCCGAAAGAGCAAGAGAAGCTGATGTTTACACTGCCTCTTATACTCCAAGGGATAGGGATAAATTTGAAGGGAAAATCAGAGCTGTAGTTCAATCACTTATTGATAATGGGATTGATGTCAAGGTTTATCTTGATTGAGTTATTAACATCTATTTGAGCAAAACTTGCCTACTAAATTATTGAGATTTTAGTTAGGGATGTAGGCTTGGTTTGGTAAAGTTTTTTAAAAAAATATAAATATATATTTTTTTGTTGTGTTTGGAAAATAAAAAAGATCAAGCATCTCTGAAAGCATGTAAGAGGAAGTTTTTTAAAGTTGTCGATGTTCATTAAAATTAAAAATATAATATAATTTTATATATTGATAAATATTTAAATTTGTTTTTATATTTATGTCTATATAATTTTTTTAAATTTTAAAAGTTATTTTATCAAATATAATCATTGTTATTTGTGTTTATTGAAAAGTATTTTTAATTTTGTTTATCAAACAAATGTTATCATTTTTAAAAAGTAAAAACGTTATCAAATAAGAAAATAACCTTCTTATGTGTTTTAAGCTTTCATAATATGTCTATATATCATTATTGAGATTATAGTTACTTATCAAAATACATATCTTGAAATTGAGTTTTTATTAATATGAATTTGAGTTATATGAATTTATCTCAATTGATGTAATTCATATGTTATGGTAATTTACAGGTAAAATTGAGATTCTTTTAATTTTTTTGTAAAATGTGATTTTTTATTATACACTTTAAATAGAACCAAAAAAATATGTAAAAAAATGATAAATAATAAGAGATCATGCTTACAAAAAAATTTAAAAAAATTAAGAGAATTCATTTCTGTAAATTGTGAGGTTGTTAAACATGTAAATGAATTTAAAAAAAAAACATGAATAATTGCACATTACGGAATTAATTTCACATAGTAATCCATATAACTAGCTTTCATAAAGTTTAAAGCTTTATAATTATGGAAATGTTGGTTTATCTAATAATTAATGTCAAGAAGTTATTAATTCAAAATTTTATTGGCAACATAAAGGTGCCAATTCATTTAATTTTTTTATATAATGATTTTAATAAATCTTAATTATGTGTTTGGTTTTGAATTAAGATATTAGTTTTTGTACATTGTTTGTCTATAAGATTTTTATATAGTCGTATCAAATAATTCTATTTGTAACACTTAAAAAAGAAATAAGAATTAAGTCTAACATTTTGATATAATTTTTTTAAACGAAAAAATGATGAAGAGATGAGAGAGCGAGTAGGCGATACGCGCGAACGTCTGATTTGAGCGGTTGATGCCTCTTCTTGTTTGTTTCTTTCTTACTTAGAACTTAGAACTTAGAAGTAAGATTACACAAGAGACATGGATAGATAGATGAGTTTCAGTTTCAACCAACTCTTTGTGGCTGTGATGAAAGTGAAAAGTTGAAACAAAACCCAGAGAGAGAGAGAGAGAGATGGAGACTTTACCTCCCGAAATCTGTCTCAAGGTATTCTGTTTTCTGGATCACCAACATCTTGCTCTTGCTCAATTAGGTCAGTTACTCACTCATTCATTACCCTCTTCTTCCTCTTCGATTTTACATCCTTTTCTCTTTCAATTTTTTTCTTGAAATTAACGTCTGAAATTCACAATGGAATAGGATGGATCTGAATTTGGTTTTGTTCGTTTCTGTACATTGTTTGCCTTGGATTATCTATTCCGCTTTTCTATGGTATTGGAATTGGAATTGAATCAGATAGGAAAGTTGCTTGGAAATTAAAAATGAATATGAATATGCCATTGACTTTTACTCTGCCTTTCTCTTAACCGTAGAATTAATACCATTTTATTATCAGTGAAAGAAAAATCGTTTACGATGTATGTTTGGATCTCGCTAATTGGAATTGAATATTCTGGCTTCTGATATTAACTGTTAATGCAAAACAGCAACATGATTTGGTTGTAGTGTGGTTTTCATAATTTGGGAAGTAAAATATAACTGCTGGAATGTTGCAATTTGTTCCCGCAGTGTGCAGGAAGTGGAAGTTCATCGCCTCCGACAACGATCTATGGTCTAATCTTTTTAAGGAAAGATGGGGAGGAGATCATGCTGCTTTCTATGCTCCAATCGGTTCAAAATCTTGGAAGGATGTATATGAGGTTCAAGACCGCTGCGATCGAGTTGGAGTGTAAGTGGTTTAATCAAACTCGTACAACTTAGGTAAACTTGAATCATAATGCTCAATTTGTAAACCCGTAAGTCGTAAGAGATCACAGAGTTAATTCGTGAGTTTGATACTGCAGTACTAAAATGAATTTGGAAAATTATTGAAGTCTTATGCAAAGGGAGTGATTTCTTTCTGTTTTTTTTTTTTTTTTCTCCCCATAAAATTAGGGGTTTGAAGATTATTAGAGAAGGTAGCGACTACTATCTTGTTCACCAAGGTGAGATCCAGCGACATCTGGGTTCAAGAAAGAATCAAGAACATGTTAATGGACGCAGCAGCCACACTTTTTGTTCAGAAAATGACTTCATTGGAGAAGGTTCTCTGATTCAAGAGAGATCTCGCCGCGGAATTCTGGACAAGATCCTATTCTTCATTGGGGATTTGGAAGTTGCTTCTGCTGGTGCAAAACGCAGGCGTCCACTCTGAATATCTTCATTGCAATATTCAATTTCACTGTAAAACTATTCTATATGTAACCATTAATTTTATGTATATATATTTATGCACTTATTATTTGTACGATAAAAAATGTATTCAGTTCTTGTGAAGAATTTTAATTTGTAGCTTTTTCAGATAATAAGCACACTAATGATAAATGATAGCTAATGCTACTATACATGCGCAGAACATTATAGTATTGTATAATTTTATTAGTTAGTTTAAATTGCCATCTCCTTAAAAAGCCATTTCTTGTAATATTGGTATCATTAAGTATTTGACGATATCTATATACCTTTCTCGTATAATTTTGTATTATTGTACTCGTCTAAATTTAGAGGAATGCTAGGAGTCATCAATATTTATTGTTTTTTGCTATCATCTAATTATCAATTCAATTTCTTTAGTCTAATAATCTAATATCATATTTTATTCCTATATTTTTAAATATTAATAATTAACTGTTAATAAAAAAATAAATTCTGATGGTCTTTCTAACATTCTTCAATTTATAAATGACAATTACCAAATTTCCCCTTAAGCTTAAGCTTATATTATACTATCTATTAAATGATATACCATGTATCCCCCCACTATATTGGAATGTATGATAGAAGTTAGAAACCTCTAGTTAACGGTTTTTTTTTTTTTCTTTGGTAGGGATTAGTTGATTAGTTAGTTGGAACTTTGAAGAGAATAGAAGCCTGGATCAAAACAATAATAAAGGGTATACAACCATCGGAAGAACTTAGAACTTCTTGTGGCAAAGTGTCCACCTCAAAAAGGTTTCAAAGCCACCAAGAACCATCGCTCAGGGCTAACACTACATCCAGTCGTTAATGCACCTTCGGATGATAACATGCATCCTGTCACACTCATGTTCAATACCACAACCAACTTCCTTCCTTCACCGCACAAACCATTTTTCATCAACGAATAGTGGCTTACTGTTAATGGTTAATCTTGGCCTATTACTGGGAGAAAACGCATTGGAACTTTAAACAGCAAGTTTCATCGAATCAACAATAAAATATTACGTATTAAGTGAACAAATTCCACTATCATATAAGTACTTGGCGAAAGTAAAGGCTATATAAAGGATGCATCAATTGAATGGAGTGCAATTTTTCATTACAAAAGCAGAGAGAGAGAGAGAGAGAGAGAGAGAGAGAGAGAGAGAGAGAGAGAGAGAGAGAGAGAGAGAGAGAGAGATAGTATGGCACATTAGGTAACATATACTATTCCCAACGGGACAAAGCGTGGATCCCGCCCTCAAAAGAATAACATGAGAACTACCAAAACGGAGATTTCTCCTCCAAGTAATATTAATAGTCAATAGGAATCTAATGCACTACGGTATGGATACCAAAAACACTTAAAAAAACAAAAAGAAAAGAAATAGCTCCACTAATCTTTTTTCTGCTTGAATTCCCTTTTTGCCTTGGTTGGTGGACAACAGGTTTATCTTCACACTTAGATCGCATCTTTATGCCAATTAGACAGAAAACTGCCTTATGTAAGTAAATGTTGAAGCAACCGCGTTCAGTGCCTCCACAGAAAACTTAAGATAACACCAGTTAGATGTTCAATGGCTCTGATTCAGTGTCCCTTTCCTTCATTTGCCATTCTCCTGCTTCTGTTTCAAACACAAATCCCATCCCCAAGTGAGAAAGCTTTTCTTCCACCAAAAGAGAAAGGGCTATGGATAAAATCATTTCAAGGTTAAAATAAAGTTGCCAAAGGGTGGGTATCTTAGTGTGAGGATCTTACTTGGCTTTTCTGCAATGACCATCAGTCGCCTTTGTAAGATACAGGCAACCATCAGGAAAATTGAGCACATGCCAAACATCACAGTGATAGGGAATGCATCAACCTGCACAGACAAAATACACAATAGTCAAATTACCTTGAACCAAAGGTTTTGAATATATATATATATATATATATAAAAGAAAGTGGCAAAATTAGCAACTTACGTTGTACAGCACAACACACACAAAAATGTTTAGAGGAATGCGGAAGAAGTTCATGATTGTGCTCCTAGCCTCCTCCGGAATGTATTGAGATCTCATCTTCATAATAGATGGCCAGAATATGCCAACACAACTCTCGAAAGTACAGAAGCCAAGAAGCTGAATGGAACCAGCAAATGAGATGCCTCCACCTTTCTCCTTTGTAGGAGACACAACGAACTGTTCCCAACAAACCAGTCAATTTATAGCAGAATAGTATGCAATGCAAATAACAATACTAAATAGAGCAGAGAAGACTAGCATACAGTGGTCAAAATGGGAAGTATTAGAGAAGCAGCAGAAACTGCAAAAACAATCTGCATGTAGCCCTCTACTCGGAGTGATGCTCGAGCCATCAACCTAGATGCCAGTGAGCTTCCCAACATTGAAGATAACATGAATGTTGCAAAAATAAAACCATGTGGAATTTCTTCATCATTTGGACTCAATGCAGGAGTCCATAGGAACACAAAGGTATACATTGAACCTTCAAAGAGAGATTGTATGGCACCCAACAAGGCAATTTTTTCATCTGAAACACACAATATATATTAATAGATGAACATGGGAAACTAGCAAGAGATGAACAAAGTACAATGATAACAGCATAAAAAGTAGAACCAGATAAAACATCTGCTTGCATAATTATTGAGGTATGTTTAATAACAACTGCCTTACGGTTACAGAGAAGTTAGTATTTCTCTTCTAGATTTGCATAGTAAATATAGATTCCATGTTAGTTAGGACCAGCTTCTAACTGCATGTTAAACACCAGGGACAAGACACAACTCTGATACCAAATATTCCAAGCAACTGCCTCGTGTTTAACAGCAGAGTTGGCTCCTATGGTTAATCATTTACACACTTCACTGCTAGGATGTGATCAAATGCAATGCAACCATTGCAGTACTATAGTGGACAGTGTAATGTGCAGTTTCAAATTTCAAGCATTTACATGGAACTACTGTATAAACATACCAAGAAAAAAATTATCAAAAATTAAGAATCTACCTGATGCAATGGCCACAGCAGCACCCCTGAATTGGGTAAGCAAGTCCTTGTTCTCAGAAGGATCCCCAAAATTTTCAGTCCACGTAGATAAGATGATGGCCATACCAATTGCAAGAAAACATGAAGCAGCATCAAAGGGAGCGACAGGTCCAAGAGACAACGTATCAACAAGAACATTTCCAAACAGCCCAGAGACAATAGCAACAAGACCGTTTCCAAGAAATATAGCTTTTGAAAACGTCAATGATAGCCACTGTTGATCAAAGCCCCTCTGAAAGATAATATTAACAAAAAGCTGAATTGAGGCTCACAAATGCAAGATGTTTACATGCATCATGGATATACTATAATAATTGAGAACATTGCAGAAATGGTTTATCAGCCACATATTTTGATTGTAAATATGTATTGACAAATATACAAAAAACTATATCAATCCAATTTGGTGTGCCAGCCAAAACAATCAAATCAAAATTGTTATTTTGCGGATATAAAACCCACTCATGTGCAATGCATTATTCAAATCATATACAGCCTCCACATACAAATTATATTTTCATATCTGCTGCATTCAGATTACAAGGAACTATTTGTGAGTCAAAATTATCTGGAGGAAAAATATTATCAAAGAAGCACCCGGCAACCGTTAAAAACATTTATTCCTCACCTTGTTGTGCTCAGCAACAAGCCACGATTCAAATGCTGAAAACAGAAGTGAAGTGGCAATACCTCCCAAAACACGGCCCAACATGAGTACTTTGTATTGTGGAGAATGCTTGGTGATGCAACTCAGGATGTAGGTTATGCAATAGGTCACACAGGCCCTCTTACGCCCCCTGATTTTCGAGTAAGAAGCATGAGATACCCCGAAAAAGTGCTATGACATTTCCACAAGAAGATGCACTCGGGATAAAAGAAAAAAACTCACTGTTTGTCAGCTAGAGATCCCACAATTGTTCCAAAGAGCATGGAAGACCCAAAACCAGCAATGAAAAGCTGTCCTATCTCTCCTTTCCCGTAGCCATATGTACTGTAAAGGTAGTACACATATGGACCTTGCAACCAATCTCCAGCTGTAACCATACAAACAGCAACCTGTTAGATTACCAAAAACACTTACAATGGTAACTCGGGTACTTGAAGAATTTCAATTTAAGCATCCCCCTCATCCCTCACCAAACATTACTATAGTTTGATTTATCTATCCATAAATAGAGTGGCAAAACTTAACAATCTTAGTAAAAGAAAAAATAATTAAGCACAGTGTATAAGCGAATTGTAGTATCTACAATTCCACATCCTTTTCAGTTTTCACATAAAAAAAAAGAAAAAAAAAAGAAGTAGAATTAAAACATAAATACAAATCACAGTTGCCACAATCACGAGATACATCACTACTATCAGCAGGAACCAAACTCGCTCAGATATAATTAAGATCCGTCTCAGAGAAATGTTTGATTCCTCCCTTACAATTTCACAATGAAATTGACGGTAAGTCGAGTAGCAAAAACACAATTGCTTTGTAAAGATCTATAAAATAATAATAATTAATATTCTGCCATCGTGAAAGAAAACAAAAAGGAAATAAATAAATAATTAAATATGAGACACTGGATAAGCATTAGTTATTTATTTTCCTAGAACAATTAAATGGCGAAGAAAACACTACCTAACTCACTCATTCTCTTTCTCTTCCTGTCCCCGTTCGATCGAATTTCAATTTCAATTTCAGGAACGAAACTAAGAATCCAGACAGTGTTGCGGAAAAAGCACGTCCAGATCAAAAGTGAATACGAAAACCTCAAGACAGATCAAGGAAGGAAAATGACAGGACGTACAGATCGAGAAGGAGAAATGGCGCAATGGCGCGAGATCCCTCTCGATCTGAGAGAAGAAGGAAGAGAGAAAGCAGATCTAAGGTAAAAGCGTACCCATCATGAGGGAATAGACGATAAGGTAATTGTTCTTGAAGGAATTGAAGGCGGAAGATGTGTTGATTCTGTCCTTGTTGCTCTTGCTCAGCTCCAGTGCCGCCACCACCGCGGCCAATACACCAAAGACCATGTAGTAGAACACCTCCATTTTCGAACAAGAAGAAAAAGGAACAAAGGAATGAGAATGAGAACACGCCCAGGGGAAGCAGTAAGCAGAGTACGGACGATTTTCTTTCTTGTTCTGTGAGAGTTGAGAGAGAGAGAGAGAAACAATGGGAGGTGAGATTATATATATATACTTATAATAGTGTTTCTGCCTCAGTGAGGGAGCTATGATCCTGTGTTACGCTGCTGCTATACTAATCCTGCTACTCCCTCGCCCTCGCACCATGCCTTGTACGTTACTAATATTTATTTATTTATTCAATTAAAATATTGCCATATTTAATTAATCTCAGGTTGATTTACTTGTTAATAAAACTAATAAAGTAGTATTCAATTATTAATGTTATGTTTTATTCATTCTTTGACTCCGACTGTGGCAAATGGCAAATAAATATGAGTCTTTTTAATTTGGGTTTAATTTTGATATACCGAAATTATAAAATTTATATAATTATGTATTTATATTTATTTTTAAATAATTATTTATATAATTAATATAAAAAAATTATTTTTATTAATTTAATATTATATAATTAAATATACATATAAAATTATTTTATACTAATAATATATTAAAATTAAATTCTTTCAATTTTATTCCTCTCTTATATTTGTTCTCGATTATAATAGTCAAGTTTCACTCACGGTTCATGATATCTATTTAAAAAATAAAATAAAACAAATGCATATTAACTCTCGATATATAATACAATTTATTTTTCTATTGAGCGATGTGAATTATATTAATGTAAAATAGTTTTGCATGATGAGTCAATTAAGTATTTTTTATAAATAGCATGGCTGTAATATAAAATTTGTTCTAAATCTTGACTAATTATATTGTATTTGTAGACATCATGTTCATAGTTTAGTTATTAAATATATAAAGTTATAATAAATATAATAAATATTTTACTCTTTAACCTAGAAATTTTTAAATTTAAACTTATAAATCATAAATATATTTTGAGTTAAACTTTAAATTAATATCTGAAATTACATTTGAGTCTTATAGTAGTCTCTAAACTTAAAAGTTACTCCATATTTATCTCTAAAGTTGCACTTCGAGACTCAAACTAGTCTTTCCGGCACATTCCGTCCATATGACGCTACCGAAAAGTTGAGTTGGCCTCCTTCGTAACACGTTGGCAAAGAAACAGCTAGCTGATGTGGCAGAGAAACTTTTCTAATTCAATTTGATCCATCAATTCAAATTAAAAATCCTAATCCCCAATTTTAAAGAACCATCTCCACAGTGCTCACACTCTTCTCTTCTCTTCGGTTCTCTTTTCTTGTCTTCTCCATCTTCAAAGTCTGACATTTTTACCCTTTTTTTGCTGATAATCTAATGTCATTTAGAGAACTACAAATAAGCAACTGCCAATTAGTTTGGTATTACTTGTTATATGTAAATCCATGAGTAGGCTTGCCTATTAGTCTTTGGCATTATGTGATTTTGTTCTTATCAGATGTTAACTAAATATACTGATCCTGTATTTCACTTTTGGTGCAGTATTAAATTAATTTTCTTGTTCAGCCACCTTATGAGGAGCTGATTTTGCAAGTTGCTGATTTATAAATTTTTGTTTTAAGTTTACCAAGCATGGATTTCATCAGACTGTCCATACCTAGAGTGTTTCTTTTATGTTATGAAGGAAGGGAATCCAAGCAAATATAGAGCAAGTATACTGAAATTTTTTCAAAAACTTCCATCTTAGGATGATGATGGTCAGGTGCTCCCTATCAGTGGCTTGTGGAACACGACAATGGCACATCCAAGTGACCCAGAATTCATAGAGCTAGGAATTTTTGAATGCATGGCTGCTCTAATATGGAAGGGACTGAAGAATTGGTGCTGGCTTTCTCACGACCAAAATATTTACATTCCTTATTATGCAGCTCATATACTTGGTTCCTACATAATGAATATGGAAGAATTTGCTGAAAGTGATGTGCATGCTGGGGTCATTCCTGCTCTGGTTGAGTTTTTAAGAAGTAGATTAACTTGGGTTGAGCAGAGAGTAGCAGTATGAACTTTAGGACATTTAGCTACACATGCCAGCACTTTTTTTACTGTAGAAAATTATGGTGAAATTCTTGAGCTCTCTATTCAGTTAGCAATGAGTTCCTGAAAATAGTTTATTCGCACTTTTATCAATATGTTGATGGAAGGCTAAGTTATCACTGTGATTTGCTTACACGTGACATGAGTGGTGTTGAAATGGAGTCCAAGAAGGCTGAGAAATGGGCTAGTCAGTTGCAATATTGGTAGGGGACCTATTGCTATTTGTCCCAGTATTATTGAAGCTTTGTGTAATATTGCACAGTCTTCGAATGATTGGCAGTATATGGCAGTTGATTGTCTCCTATAGCTTCTTCAAGATCCCAATACATGTCACAAGGTAAAAATTTTCAGTGTAGCATTGGCAGGTGCCTGGTCCTTGTCAAGTTGTCAGGATACCAATAAATTTATAAGCCAAATGCATAATCACAATAATCTTTGTCTACTGGATTTTTTTTACGCAATTTCTCCTTATATGCCTAATGCTTTTATTTATTCAAGCATCAGTTATCTGTTTATATAATTTGAGTATTAGAAGTGGATTTTCATGTTGGACTTAAAAGTTTTCCGTGTATTATGTAGATGATTGATAAAGTGGTTCCTACATTAGTTGACCTTGTCGAAATTACAACTCTTGGTGATCACAAAAAATTTGATGATTCTATTCTTGGTGTTCTTCAGGACTACATCCAGTCGTAGAGATCAGAAAGAAGCTCAATTAGTGGTCGCACTAGTGAACAAATTGAGGACCTATTAAATTCAAAGCAAAGGTTAAAATGGAAAAAGAATATGCCTAAGGAAGATCTACATATTAAGCAAGCTGTAGTTCTGGAGGTCAAGTTTGAAGAAAATTCTCTATTCTCATCTGAAAATATTTTTAGAGCTACATCAAAATACTCAGAAGCATTGTCATTATGTCCAATGAGATCCAAGAAGGAGAGAGTTGTTCTACATAGTAATTGAGGTCAATGCCATCTTTTACTACAGTAACATTTGGCTGCCATCAGTGATGCTATCCGTGCACTGTGCATTTATAAACCTCTCAACCGTCATGCCAAAAGCCTTTGGAGAAGAGCACAAGCTTATGACATGCTTGGGTTAGCAAAAGAGAGTTTATTGGATGCCTTTCTATTTATTAATGAATGCTCACAATCAAATGATCCTGATCTCTCATAGAGACAAAATAAAGTTTCAGATTATGGTGAGCGATTAGTCAAGAAACAGATGCGTGCTACTTGGTTATTTCGAGAGGCAGCTATTAAGCATGGGGTGTCCATCGTAGGTTGTTCGAGCTCTCAACTGCGTTGGTCGCGCTGGCCATAATCGTCTACCTTTGAAGTTGGAGAAGACAAGAGAAGAAAAGTGAAGAGAAGAGAAGAGTGTGAGCACTATGGATATGATTCTTTAAAATTGGGGATTAGAATTTTTAACCTGAATTGAGGGACCAAATTGAGTCAGAAAAATTTATTCTAACACGTTAGCTAGCCGTTTCTTTGCCAACATGTTACGAAGAAGGCCAACTCAACTTTTCGGTAGTGCTAGATGGACAAATGTACTGGAAGGACGAGTCTGAGTCCCAGAATGCAATTTCAAAAAAGAATATGGATAATTTTTAAGTTCATGAACTACTATGAAATTCGAGTTCAACTTCAGAGACCACTTTAAAAATTAACTCATATATTTTTTATTTATATATAATATGGAGAGTATTAGAAAAAAATATATGCCAAACTCTTCTCCAATTTTATTATATATAGTAGATAAAATAAAATAAAATAATTTAATTAACTGAATATATAAATTAATTTTCATTATCAATATATTACCGATGTAACACTATGACAAATCATGTTAGCTTTTGTAAAATTACATTTTGTTAAAACCAATGTCATGATATCAAACTATTAGTTATAACAAAATTTAATATTCTAGATGAATATCTTTCTTTAAAAAAAAAATAATTACGGGCTAGTAATAATATTTTTTTTGGTGTCTAAAAAAGAAAAAAAAAAAGAAAAATCAAAACAGAAGAGAAACGAGCTTAAGGGAGAAAAGGGATGTCGAGAATTGTTGCTACTTACTAGATATTTTAAGTAAGACTGAAAGTGAATCGAATCAAGTTGAGGTAGACTAAATTTAAATTTGACTCATGAAAATTAAGCTAAACTCATAGTTCCACTTATTAATTATTGAGTATATTTCGTAAGTTTAAATTCGACTCAATGAAAGATCACAAACTGACTCAAACTCATAAGCTGACTCAAATAATAAGAATATAAACTATATTAATAAATTATCTTATATATATATATATATAATTAAAAAAGATAAATTTAATAAAAGATAAATTTTATATATTATCTATTTATTAATCATAAATTTTTTATTTATATCTTCATTAAAATTATATATAAAAAATAACTATAAATAAAAAAATAAAAATATTAATATATATATATATATTAAATTATTAATACTCATATATTATATACATTTAATTTATATTTTTAATATTATATATATATATATATATATATATATATATATATAAATATATATATATAATTGAATCAGCTCAAGAGCTAATGAGTTGAGCTTATTTAAACTCAAATTCGACTCATTTAATTTATGAGTTTAATTTCAAGCTCAAATTCGATTCATCAACTCACGAATTCAGTTTATCGAACTATTAACGAATCGAACTCGAATAGACTCATGAGCTGACTTGACTCATTTTGAGCCCTAAACCCAAGACTTCAACCATTATGTATAATTCATCAGCACGTTAAGAACAACGTGCTTGGCCACTGCATCTGCTACTTATTTTTTTCACCTCATCAGCCAGCCTTTCCATTGTAATACTTCATGAATCATTTGAGTTAAGTCCATATATGCAGCTTGCCTATAAGGTCTAAAAAGTTGTAAAATAAGGAAAGCTTTTTAAGTTGTCCTTCTTACACACAATTTCACGGTAACCACTTCCCCAAACCAAAATCAATAATTCAATATCTCCATATTGCAAACTATTCGCATCCCAATGCAAAACACATTGGATAAAAGAAAAATTCTTGTACAGCCCTTTAGCCAATTCCCGTTCGAGGTATATTTTACCTTAAAAAGTTCTGATACATGTCCATGTATGTAGGCATCTTCATTTTCGACAAGCTCATTCTGAAAATTTTTTATTTAATTCAATATTTATAATTTTACGCATGTAATATTTATAATTATATATTTATTATATATAATATTGTATTTTTTGCGATAAGTAATAAATTCAAGCGCCAATGAATTATTGCTCAAATGACATAATCTCCCCATAATCATTTAAGAGATCGCGGATTTAAGTCTCTCTATCTTTAATAAAAAAATAATAAATTCAAGCAGAAACCAATAAAAAATAATTGAATTCAGCTAATATATATTCTAAGTTAAAATTATAAAAATACAAAATATATAAATTTTAATGTATGTATTATGTATTGTTGAAAGAAAAATTAAAAAAAAAAACCTCCCACTTATAATAATCTTAATAACTTTGGCCCCTAAAGTCTTGCCGCAAGTATTTTAGTTAATTAATCTGACTTACATGTTACATTTAAGGCATTAACGCCTATCATGGAAACATCTAGTCATTAAACTGTGGCATCTCATTTATTTTTCTTTCGTCGATTTTATAGTGTTGATAAGAGTAGGTTTCAATTGCAATAATGAATAATCTAAAAAGAGCAACAGTAGTAGTATTTAAATTTTGAGAGAGAAAGCGCGAGAGATGACGTGATATTTAAATATTTATAAGAGATGTTTAAATCATGTTTTCTTTTATCTTAATTATAAAATGTAACTTTGTTAAGATTAAAATAATATATTTTTAATTTATTTGACTAAAATATCTTTTAATAATTATTATAATATAATTATATATATTTAGTAATGATTTTTTAATTGATCAAATAATTATAATATAAAATGTATATCTATTATTAATGTAATAAAATATATTTTTGTATAATATTTTATTGATATAAAAATTTCAGATTAAATATTTTTATAACAAATAAAAATATTACATATTATATGATAAATATTAAATAAATAAAATTTATTATAATTATAATAAATATATATTTTATATTATTAATATTATGTTTAAAAGACAACGGAAAATTGAAAATTCACAGCACCGACAGTGCGAAGTGCGAACGACTTGGAACTGAAAGCTAAAAGCTACAAAAGAAGCTAGTAACGTACAAACACGGTGAAGGGAAGGTGGCGTTCTAGAGGATCATTGAGGTGGGAGTGTGACGACAACGCGGTAATCGTCGTTTGGATTTAGATGGGGTTGACACGTGGTTGACAGATGGAGGTGGGGGTGGTCCTGTGGTGTCGGTGGTTAATGGCAAATTAGCGCAAATAAAAAGAGAGAGAGAGATGCTTTTAGCGGCGAAGTCTCGGATCTTGTAGACTTGTAGTGTACTCCCTAGTCTCTACTACTAACACTGCAATACTGAATTTTTTCTAAAATATAAAAATATTATTTTAAAAAAAATCATTTTAATTTTAAATATTAGGATATGTTTTTTTTTTAATTTAAGACAAATTTACCACATCTCCGATAAACTTCATTATGTTTATAGAGTTTATTGTATTTTTGACAAACTTTACTCTAAACTCTCTAAATAAAAATATGGCTAGTAGAGAATCGAACTCAATACTATCAGTTTATTCTTCTTTTTTGTTCTCATCTTAGCATTTTTTTTACAATATCAACAAATTCGTTGTTATCCATTTATTATGTTGATAAAATAGTGTATGATGAAAAAGATTTTATCGTTTGTAAGTCTGGGCAACCAATAATTATGTACATGGCACCAGAAGTTAACAATCTAACATCGTTGAAAAATTTGATATTGCATTCCGTTAGACAACCATAGATGAAAAGAGTGAAAAAATTTATTACAGATATCCGACCGAAATAGATGACAATTTGTTTTATAAAAGATATATTACAATTGTCTTTGTTATGTTGTTATTATGTTTATTGGACCACAGTTTTAAATTTTTTTTTTTGAATTAGGTATCGGTTACGTGACGACGAGAACGTACGTCTTATAAGGTCGTGGCACAACCGATGGACAAATGTTCATCTGTTGAAATTATTCGTATTTCTAATTAAGTTGGGTGGACGAGGATCATATGCGGATACTATTGATGATAGTCTATTAAGTGGAGCTGTTAGGAGAAATATTAGAAGGACAATAGTTGATATAAATATGCCACCTGAAGGTAGTTAAGAGGAAAATGTTGAACTTCCTAATGCTAACATGATGCAAAATAATGTTGAAAGTCACGAGGGTTTTGCTATCAGGGATCTGATGATAGATTCTTTTGAAATTAACCCGGATGACGGAGACGATGCTGATGATGAACCAACGAAAATTCCTGATGAGGGTGATGATGAAGAAGAGATGAACTATTTTGGTGATACCTAAATCTCTCTGACATAGCCTGCTATTTCTCGACCATATGACTGGCTGGATCACTTCTCTAGGTTGAATCTCGATGCAATGACTTTGGATTGGTCATTTACCCACGGTGGCCCCGAAGAGGATCCAATCAATGAGTTTGAGATTGGATAACAATTTGAAAACAAGAAGGAAGTCATGTTGACAGTTAAGAGGTACAACATCAGGAGGGCTGTGGAGTATAAAATACTAGAGAGTGACTAGTTGAAGTATGATGTACAATGTATCCGGTTCGGCCCCAGTTGTACTTGGAACATACACAGAGCATATCGCTGAAAGTAAGAAAAATGGGAGGTTAGGAGATACAATGGTTCTCATACTTGTATGCAAACATCCATGGGCCAAGAGCATCATAGGTTGGGTTCAATTTGTGACACATCCATGGGCGTGATGGACACAAGTCGATATGATGGTATATATAGAGTTGATGGTCTGCATGAGCATCCCACATCTCATGCTAGCCACCCAAACAATACGAAAACCACTCGTCTCGCCTGAATCTCCCATTGTGATGATGCATCTTGTCGATATTCAGTGGTCTGGTCGAAATATGTTATAGGCCACCAAACTGACGCACTACCCGGTCAACCTGATGCCACTCGACGATAATGAAGTAAAGGAGCGGACATACAGCCCCCCGCAAAGGCTTCAACTCAGCTATCCCTAGTGGAACTACACCCTACTCCCTACAGATGCAGGTTAGCATAGGCCGTCCAGTTAACCTGTTCACAAAACGCAAGAGGCATCATATACAAGTTTGAAAGTTAATTAATATAAAATTATAATTCTTATATCTTTATCACTTACGTAAAGGACGCCGATCCCATTCAGCGTACGCCTGTAATATCTAAGCACGTTTTCGCCTATGCTATTATCTTGACGGTACTCGACCCATCTAATATACCGCGAATGATTACACATCACAAATTCATTTCAGTAACTAAAGAAGAAAAGTGTATGAACGAATAATACCTCCCAACTAGCGAAAATCAACGAGTCTCAAATCTATCTGGCCATAGTAGTGGAATATGATGATAGGCCTAAGAGAGCAGCAAACTGACGTAATCGCCCAAATTGCGCTGACTACGCTCCGTGGCACGATACATCTGGCGGTACAGCCATGCCAACACAGCCGAGCCCCATGATAACCTGCCACATGTGTCAAGGTCCTCTACAATGGCAGCCACCTAATGTGCTGGGAATAAGATGCTCCTGACCACCTGCATGATATACCCTTTGGTGTAGTATAACTAGGGATGGAAAAAGGTTAGGCAGCCTGCCAGAGGCCTGCAGCCTGACATGTGTTTAGTCTGGCCTAGCATGCCCTGTTATAAAATAAACACAGGCTTAGACTCTTGTAAAAGGCTTAATATATTAATAGGTCAGGTCCAAACTCACTAATTAGCTTTATTGGCCTGTGTAGGACTGTCTAAGACTATTAACGCATAATTAAATATATAAATAATTTTTTATTATTAACAAAATTATTAGATATCTTAAATTTATTATATCTTATTATAAATATTTTCATATATTTAAAATACTTTAAAAGTTTAAAAATTCTTATAAATATTAAATATGACATATTATACATAAATAATTTTATTAAAAATAGTTTTTTTTAAATAACATTTTTATTTTTGTAAAAAATATTATCAGACTTTTTAACAAGTTTCAGGCCAGGCCAGGCTGAATAACAAGTCAGACTTAGTACTTTAAAAAAGCCTATAGCAGGCTACAGGCTAGACTCAAGCCAATTAACTACATGACAGGTTAGATATGTTAAAAGCAAAGTCTGGCCTAACTTGGCATGTTTCCACCCCAAAGCACAATAGGCACTCCTCAGTCGCGTCCTCCTCCAGATCTCTACAAACGGTATTCTGAAACTAACTAAGTTTAACAGTCCACTTTGTCTGTGACTGTCTTTTTTGGAGGCCCAAAACAGCACCTAGTAGCTGCTGGTAGAAGTCCTCAATGGACCGTCCGTCATGGTGCTGCTCCCACCCATCAATGCAGCCACTGACTGGATCACCATCAATCCTGAGTTCCAACTTGTACGCCATGTCATGTAAGATAATAGTCATCTCTCCCCATAGCAGACAAAATGTATGAGACTCAAGTCTCCATCTCTTAATCAACGCTGATGCCAATAACCAATAATGCTCAAACTCCACCATATAAGCGACATGCTCAAACCCAACTCATCTAAGATATGGTCTAATCTGCTCAGGCGGGCGTCTTATCGAATTACGTCTAGTGTGTAAGATCCGAGGGGCCTGCCAAACAAAATAAATAAATTAAAAAAAAGAGGGTCAACACATAAAATTACAAATTCACATTTCATTACAATATAATAAACAAGAATGATAAAAAACGTACCACTTGATCAAGTCTGCCTACTATATTGTCAGCCTAATCCTGTCTATAAAAGATATGCTCGTAGCCCAACAGCTGCTGCTCCATCTAACTACACTATAATAAAACAAAATAAATTAAATTTAGTTTCTTTCACATATATAAATTTTTGTTAGACACATTCAAACTAATTGTCTATCTTACATCTTAATCAGTTTATAAATTTACTTAACATGTAAACTAACTACATGATCACATAACCTAACTTTATAAACATACTAATTAATAATTAACTGAAAATTTAATTTAACTAACTAGCGATACATATTCCAATCTAACTACATATTCAATTAATTAACATCTAACTCACAACTGGGCCTGTGCTGGAGAAGCCGGGTCGGTGCGGTCCACTGAGGAAAAAGGATGACCGAGTGTGTCACAACAGCGTGATCCTCCTCCAGGATGTGAGCGACGCGCTCGTTGAGGCTGACCGGGGCAAACGAAGAGGACTGCGTTTTGGCAAGGCCGCATGCACGCGGACCAGGGACCGTGACCAGGGCAGGTATACTGGAAACGGCGTTGTACCTGCGATTGATGACCGGGTGGCTAGAGAGTAGATCGTGACTGCTGGGCACGACACTGACTCTGCACGGACCGGCGACTGTGACCAGGGCAGGAGTGCTGGAAACGACTCTCTACCTGCGATTGATGACGGGGTGGCAAGCGAGCAGATCGGGACTGCTGGGCACGGCGCTTACGCTGCGATTGATGACAGGGCAGCGAACCTTGGTACGAGTTTCTGCCCTAGGTGTAATGGTGCGATTGGGCCGGTGCGGAAGGGGATCAGTGAGACTGTCATATTTAACGGCGCGGAAGCAACGGAAGAAGATAATGTTGCTGTTCATATCTCTAAAGTGGTTAATGCAGGACCAATTTTTGCCGAAGTAACTAGTGCTTGTCCTGATTCGAATATGGGTGGAGGTCAGGTGCTTGTTCAAAGCGGTCTGAAAAGGAACTCCGGACAGAGTGAGGGGAGCCTTGAAGGGAATGAGCTTGGGTTTGATGAAGGTAGGAATGTGGCAGAGGACAGTGACCCAAAGGCCTTAAAGCTGGATGAGCAGATGCTGGAGAACCGTAGGACCTGGGAGTTAGCAAAGGAGTCGGGCGTTATACTGGTCAACGAGGAAGATGACATTATGACAATACTCCAATCTGAGAACGAAGAAATTGAACGCAAAAGAAAACTGGTGAAGCATAAGGAAAAATTGCGGCGATGCATGTCCAAAAACAAAAACAGGTGTGTAAAAAGAATTTTAAATGATTTTTAGCTCTTAGAATGTTACGGGGTTACGGGGTGATGGTAAGATAAGAATGGTGAAGAAATTGAAGAAAAAACATAAATTAGATATGTTGGGCTTGATTGAGACTAAAAACAAGTTGTGACAAGATTTGATGTTACAAGAGTTTGGGGGCAAGATAGTACTGGGTGGGAGTTTGTAGGCTCTGATGGTGCAGCGGAGGGACTCTTGTTAATATGGGATAATTCAGTGTTTAAAAGGAATAATTGTTTTAACGGGGAGAGATGGTTGTGTGTTGAAGGGGTCCTGGTAATGAATAATTACAACTGTGCTATTTTCTTGGTTTATAGTGCACATAATAGAGATGCGAAGATTGAGGTGTGGGAAGAGTTGAGTTATATGGCTGGTTTACGTCAGGTCCCTAGTTGCTACATGGGTGATTTTAATGAAATTGTGCATGTGGAAGAAAGGTAAGGTACTGATGTTCTACCTAGGATGACAGAAGACTTCAGGAGCTGGATACAAGACATGCATCTAGTGGACCTGCCGCTTACAGATCGTAAGTTCACATGGTTCCGGAGACGTTCTTGCAGTCGTATAGATAGAGCGCTGGTTAGCGTGGAGTAGTTAGAAGAGTTTCCTGAGACTCGGATACGCGTGGACCAAGGGATTTGTCAGATCACTGTCCTATCATCTTAGAGTACATGAAGCGGGGAGGAGGTCCAAGGTCGTTCCGAAGCCTAGATTCATGGTTTACACATGCAGGCTTTCTTAGCTTCGTGAAGGAGGAGTGGAGAGGTTTGGGGGAGATGCAGTTTACTGACAAGTTGAAGGCTTTGATGGTCCCGTTAGGGAATTGGCATAAGACTAAATTTGGGGATATCGACAAGAAGATTACGAAGTTTGAGGAAGAAATCAAGAAGATTGATGACTTGGTAAGTAATGGGGTGTATGATGGAACGATGGAGGCTAGAACAAAGGTGTTGGTTACTTGCTGTGAGAAGTGGTATGTCAAAAAAAAAATCTATTGGAAACAGATGTCCCGGTCTCGTCAGGCAAAGGAGATGGACAAAAATACAAGATACTTTCACAACATAGCTTCAGCAAGACGGAGGAACAATAGGATTGATACATTAGTAATCGACGGTAGACTGGTCAGGAACCAAGCTAGAATAAAATTTGCTATTAAGGAATACTACAAAGATTTATATCACCAGGATAATTCTCCTATGCTGAGCTTCAGAGATGGTCTGGTAAATAAGATAGAGTAGGAATATTCTGTAAATTTGGAGGCGATGCCGACAACTGAGGAGATCAGAGAAGCTGTGTGGGATTGTGAGTCATCTAAGGCACCAGGGTGCGACCGGTACAACATGAATTTTGTCAAGAGATGTTGGGGTGAGATTAGGCCTGAATTCACGGCTGCAGTGCTGGGGTTCTTTCAGACGTCATGGTTGCCGACAGACTCTAACATCACTTGGGTGGCGTTAGCACCAAAGTTCATAGGGGCAAAGGAGATTAAAGATCTGCGACCTATCAGCATGGTAGGATGTGTTTACAAGATGATCTCCAAGGTGTTGATTAGGAGGATGAGACTAGTGATGCCAGCATTAGTAGGGGAAACTCAAAGTGCATTTGCAAGGGGCAGGAAGATACATGATGGGGCACTTATCACATGTGAAACGGTAAACTGGCTTAAACTGAGAAAAAAAGGAGGCGGCACTAATCAAGCTAGATTTTTAGAAGGCATATGATAGAGTCAAGTGGAGCTTTGTGGATATAGTATTACAAAAATTGGGGTTTGGCCATAGATGAAGATTGTGGGTTATGGAGTGTGTCTCCACAGCATCTACGTCGGTTTTGATAAATGGGTCGCCTTCCAAGCCGTTCAAGATGGAAAGAGGTCTGAGACAAGGTGACCCACTTTCTCCGTTCTTATTTGTACTGGTTGTGGATGTTCTACATCGGTTGGTGGGAGAGACAATCAGGAGTGGGCGTATATTACCTTTGTCGATAGGCAAAGATAGTGTAGCACTGTCACATCTTCAGTTTGCTGATGATACGATTCTATTTTGCACACCAGAGGAGGACACTATCAAGAATTACAAGCGGCTATTGAGATGCTTTGAGTTGATGTCAGGCCTCAGCATTAATTTTAACAAGTCGAGCTTGATTCTGATTAATTGTGAAGAACGGTGGATCTAGAATATGTGCCAGTTGTTGGAGTGTAAAGGTGAGACCCTTCCAGTCAAATACCTAGGTATTCCCTTAGGTGCAAACCCGAGGTTAGTGAAGACCTGAAAGTCTATAATAGACAAAATCGAGGAGAAGCTCAGTCTGTAAAAAGCTAAACTTCTGAATAAGGCTGGAAAGTTAGTTCTGATTAAATCAGTCTTAAATAGTCTACCTGTGTATTATTTGAGTTTGTTCAAGCTGTCGAAAGCTGTTGCTGAGAAATTAATTTCACTGCAAAGAAGGTTCTTGTGGAGTAAAGAGGATGGTAGTAATGGAATGGCATTAGTCAAATGGGAAGTGGTGCAGGCCCCGAAAAAACTAAGCAGGTTGGGAGTTGGGGATGCTATGGTTCGGAACACAGCTATGTTGTTTAAGTGGTGGTGGAGGTTTGCTAAGGAGGATTGTTCATTGTGGAAGAAGGTAGTTTGTTCCTGCTATAATCTGAATCCTCATGAGATGCTGTCAACTCAAGTGCTACCTACTAGAGGGGGACCGTGGAAGGATATCTGCCAGCTACATATAACGAATGACCAGATAAGGGATAAGATGGTTACAGGCTTGTCTATGGAGATTGGTGATGGGTGCCATACACGGTTTTGGAAAGATATTTGGTTACTTTGTGGGTCTCTAAAAGAGCAATTTCCCAGACTTTTCTCTGTTTCAAACCAATGTGGATCTGTTATAGGGGATTGTGGGTTTTGGGACGGGTTAGAATGGATTTGGAACTTCCAATGGAGGAGAGAGCTCTTTCAATGGGAGTTGGGACTACTGGGTCAATTACATGAGACATTGAGACCTGTGTAACTTGTAGTTAACAGAGAGGATAGGATAGTATGGAAATATGATAGACAAGGAGTTTATACAACTAACTCATTTGTTCAAGTTTTGCAGAAGGCGATACTCCCGGAGAAGGTGACAAGCTACAGCTTTACAAAGACCATCTGGAAAGGGTTAGTTCCACCTAGAGTAGAACTATTTGCTTGGTTTGTCCTACTAGGTAGGGTGAATACAAAAGAACGGTTAAGCTGTTTGGGGATCATTAACCAGGACGATAACATCTGTGTTCTATGTAATAAGTGTGCGGAGCACGTGCACCACTTGTTTCTATATTATGAATTTACTTAGCAGGTGTGGAGTGCTTGGTTAGCGATAATTGGACAACAATGGTCTATTTCAGGATCAATGAGAGAACACTTTCTGAGTTGGACAGAGGGGCCAAGGAGGAGGGAGTATAGAGAGCAACGACAGAGATGCTTCTGTGCGATCGTTTGGAACATCTGGTTGGAGAGAAATAGAAGGATATTTCAGAACAGAAGCAAAGGTGTTGAAGATATCACTCAGATGACGGTGTTGAGCCACAACGAGTGGAGTGGTGTAGACTCCTTTAGTTGTTGATGGCAATGCCGGAGATGACAAGGGGGCTTCTTTTATTGTTACTATGTTCTTTAAATTGGTTTTTAGTTCTATTTGACTGCTCTACTGTATTGTGTTGAGCTCTTTCTACTATAGATAATATGTTATCAATAATAACTCAAATTGAAAATTATATAACAAAAGAACATACTCACCTAAAACTGACGATAGAGCAGATAAAAGATTTTACAAATATTGAAAGACAAAGAATCTCAAAAAAAAAAGATAGTATGAAAGCAACAAATAAAGAAGGAAAAAACAAAATTTGAAAGAGAAAAAATTCTAAAAGCGACAAATAAAAGTCCACAGGCCGGGTTTATATACTGCGGCGAACTCAGAGTGAAATTTGTTGGAGATGCGACGAACTCTATGAATATAATGAAATTCGTTGTGGGTGCGACGAACTTACCTTTAATTATAATAAAAAAAAACATATTCTAGTATTTAAAATTAAAATAATTTGTTTTTAAAATAATATTTTTTTAATTTATTTTAGAAAAAAAATTCCTGAAAAACTAGTTGCCTGGACCCATTCTAAATTTCTACTTTCCCCTACATACATATCTCAATATATATGTAGTTATGTACATGATAATTAATTTAGTTATTAATTTTAATATTAATAAAATAAGTTTTATTGTTTACTAATATTTAAGGAAAATGGTATCTTTATTTGAGTATTTAATTTTATTTAATTAGTTCTTCCTTATTTATTAATATTTTTTTATATAAATGTTTTATAAATATTTAAAATTATCTATTAAATTAGACATAACGTATTTATATAAATTTATACATATTATTTTGTAAATTTTTAATAAAGTAATTAATTACAATAGAATAATCAAACATTTAATTTTACAGAAAAATAATCAGATTCTTTGATGAATATCAATCAAACATTTCTAGTCACCAAAAAAAATCAAACATTTCTAATTTTCTATGCATTAACTGATGAATGATTGATTATATATCATGATGATTGGTTTTGGTATTTTTTCTTTTTTAATAAAACTTGAGTATTCTCTTACTACGAATTCTTTACATCAACGAGCATGTATACATATAGTATACGCATTATAAATATTTTTAATGAGAGTTTTGTTAATGAATATTTTATAAGTTATTAGGAGGAGACCATTTCAAATTTGTAACTTAACTAATGTATACTTTAACTTATCATAAACAAATGCCTTTACTAGAACTCTTTTAATGATGTTCTCTTCTAAATTCTAATTATAAGTAGTTAAATGACCACTATATCTACAACGAAAGTAAAATTGATATTTCATTACTCAATATTTAGAAGAGCAACGCTAGAAAATCAAAAGGATATTAATTAAAAATCAGCCAAATACTTTTATGTGAATTTAAAATCTTTACGAGTTAATATATGTGGATGTTTTTTCTACTAAGTATCAGAATGTTTCTTTTTCATACTAAATAGATGTTCTTTTATATATTTTTCAAATTTTTCTGTATTACAAATGTGAATGTTTCTATTTCTTTAAAAATTTCATAATTTTTTTTAAATTTTATAGATATTTAATTATTTTTGCTAAAATATAACTGGATGTTTCTTTTGTTAAGTATTAGGATGTTTTTTTTCATATTAAATAAATATTTTTTTTATATTTTTATAATTGTTCAAAGACTCCTTTTGGCTAAGATCAAATGTGTAGTTTGCAGTCTCTTTAATCATCAAAACGACACCTAAAATGCAGAGAGCAACATATATCACAAGAGCTAATAGCTTTCTTTCCAGTTTGGGGACACGAAAAGCTCTTCCATCAAACCAGGAAACTGACAGTCCAAATGCAGAAACAAAGGTAATTAATAATAAACCCCACAAATCTTTCTTGGTTCTGTTCTGTCTGTTTCGTTGACTTTTTGACCTTGAAATAAGTTGGAGGGTAAGGTGGCTTTAATCATGGGAGCAGCCAGTGAAATCGAAGAATAAATGGTAAAACTCTTCATCAAAAACGGAGCCTATATCATCGCCGCCGATGTTCAAGACGATCTCGGTCATCAAGTCATAGCTTTAATAGGCTCAGATAGAATCACCTACCGTCACTCAAGCACGTGCGCTCTCAGATTTGCGATAACTGCGGCAACGAATCTGCCGCCGTGCGATGCGCCACCGACAATAGGGATCGAGCTCAAGTTCAACTCCAACTGCAACGGCGGCTCCAGATGTCGGTGATAGAAGAAGAATGGGTCGCGGTGAAAAAGCGGAGAGGGCCTGACGGTGAGAAAGAGGGGTCTGTGTGTGTGATTGTTAGAGGTGAGTAGGTTAATGTGAGAGAGAAGAGAAAGGTTTTTATAGATTTTAATTAGGTTTACTTAATCAATTTTAAATTTTTTAAATTTTGAATTTAAAAAATTTAAAATTAATTAATTATTAATATAAATTAATGTGGTTTTGTTTTGTTTTTGGCTGGTAACCTTTTGGTTCCATATACTTTTCCTATTTAGAATGAATCTTCTTATATGAAAAATTTATAAAGTATTGTTATATGTTGTGTTGTTCATTCATGATCTTTGAAGCAATTTCCGGGCATTAAAATATCAAAATAAAAAAATTAGCATATTTGCTGTCATTATAACAACGCAAAGTAATTGAAAAAAATAATTATTAGACACTAAAATTAGATATTAAATTAATTATCATATCTTTTGTGATTGTTATGTAGCTAAAAGAACTTGGCAGCTGTTAAACCTTTATATCTATAAAGACAAATTCTTGACTACTAATATAAAAGAGTGTATTAATACTAATTTATCTAAAAATTGGAGGTGGGTTTGTTTACTGATGTTTTGTTTCGGTGGCTTCTCTCGCCAGAAATAATAATTAAAATGAGTGTGGATAGCTCATTCTTTAGCCATAACAATAATGCTGTTTGTGGAGAAATGCTTTGGAATTATCTGAATAAATTTGTTAAAGTCTTTGCTTATAATTTGGAGAGTTGTTCTATTATGCAATCAGAACTTTAGGCTATTGTCAAAGGGCTACAACTTACTATAACTAATGGTCTGCAGAATATTCTAGTTGAATCTGATCACTGATGGCTTTGAATTTTGTAAGAGAAAGGTGCCCCAACTCCCACCTTTTTGCCCTCCTCATAGAAGATAGTCAAATCCTAGTGAGTCGTGTTCAACATATCGACTGGAGACATACTTTGCGTGAAGCCAACTCAGTAGCTGGCATCCTTGCAAAGAAAGGCCAGGAACTTATTCATGGCCTTCATGTGTTTGACTATCCCACTTCTGATATAAAATTAGCGTTGCGTCTGGATGGAATAAGAAGTTTTAGACTAAGAGGGTGAGGTTAGTCTTGGTTTCTCTTTGTTAAGTGTCTTTTTTATATTGCTTATTTTGCTTTATTTTTTTTTTTTGCTTTTGGAGTCTTTGACCCTTCTTTTTTACCAAAAAAAAAATAATTATCATATATTTTTATATATTCATAAATATTTATTTTATATATTTTTAATATTTATTTCGTATGTTAATATATATTATAGATCAGATTATTTTTAGTTATGTAATGATCTAAAATAATTAACAACAAAAAAAATGTGATGAGTGCTGATAAAACTAACCACAAAAAAATGAAATTGACTTTATATTCATGAAAGATGAATTTTGGCAAATAAAATTATCTAACAAATCCGAAAAAATTAAATAAAATTCCTAAACTACCATATAATATAATATAACCATAATTATAAGAACCAACTCGATGATCAAACCAGTCGAACTACTAGTTTATTAGTTCAACCGATAAATTACTGGTTGAACCGATAAAATTGGTCCCATGTAAATAAAAATATAAAATAGTAAGAAATTTAAAAAATTTCACCAATATTTTAAAAATAACTAAGTCTCAAATTTTAAAGACAACTAATACAAAGATAGACAAAAATTAGTTAGTACTACTATAATAGTATCTTAATTTAACACAATAAGAATAGCAATATATAAAATCAATAAATTTCAATACTAATATCAAATTAGATAACTTTAATCACAACACTAATATTGAAATAGATAAAGTAGATTAATAAGTTTTTAGTAAAGTTTATATTTTTATCAATAATGGTACATAATTAAAAATATAATTAATTCAAAAAATAGAGAATATAAAATTAAAATTAAAATTAAATTAGATATGTATAAAATTATTTAATTCAAGGATTTACTATACAATTAGAAGACACTGCAACTAGGAGGTTCCTTGTTTGAACCCTGGCTCTACCATTTTGGAATTTTCCAAAATAACACACACTAAATCACAAGTGAACAAGTGGCACGTTGGAGGACCGTAGGCCACACTGGATCACAGGTGAAAATGCGGTGCTATAAAGCACCACAGAGTGCACAGTTACCAAACCGAGTTAGTTGGACCAATTTTTTCGGTTCCCACTAAATTTAACCGATTTTTGTCGATTCTCATTAGTTCATGTCAGTTTTTATCTTTGAACGGTCTAAAAAACAAACCGAATCAATTTTATGGTCCGATTTATCGATTTTTCGATCGACTATCCGGTCCAATTCGATTTTTTACAACTATGAATCTAACCTTAATTTCTGATTTTATTCCACGTCCTCACTTCTCCAATTCTAAATCCTACTATCCCTCTTATCTCCAATTACTACCATCACTGCATTATCACCATCACCACCCTTCCTCCTTACCACAGACAACCACCGGAACCTAATATACAACCCTTCTCGTCCTCAGATTCCACGACCTTATTTCAACCACCATTCCATCACTGTCGCCGTCACAGTAACTACTATCGTCAGCACGAATTTCCACGCTCTTTGCTCCACCACTACGTCGACATCGTCGTCTTCGCACCACCGCCCCGTCTCCTTCCTCAAAATTGCATCTTTCATCCTATCAGCCCCAGTCTTCCGATCAAGCATCAGCTTCTCCTCTCACTGCATGGATCCCATCGTCCCCGACCACGGCGGGGAATGCTTCAACGTTGCTGCCGCCAGCCATATCCTCTTCTCCAAACCCCTGGCGACCTCAATGCTAACTGACACACGAAACTGCCTCTTCTTCGGTGTGAGTGGCGCCGGAGATCGACGATCTTTGGCAGCATTGGTGGAAGACACCTTCATGCAGCATAGGTAGCGCTGACTCCCCCACTTCAAGCACGGCAACATGAAATTGTGAAGAACGGAATTGGGGAGAATGTTTTAGTCTTTTCTGAAATGAAATGTCTGAGGTTATGTTACGTTTATAGTTTATACCAAATAAACTTGACGAATTATTATGAAGACAAAGCAAAACAAAATGATTGACACAATGGCATTTTATGTTAAGTTATGCATTGATAGCATATTGTTCCTGCATCTATCACTTGCAATAGCCACCATTCATTTTCTTTGTCCTGCAATAAAAGCAAAAACATGATTTATTTTTTTTAAATGGTTCAATTCGGAGTCTTAAAAATAAAGCCTACTCAGGTGGAGGAGGAAGGATGTTAATGGTTATAGTGATGGTAGTAATTGAAAATGAGAATAGTAGAATTTGAAATTGGAAGAATGATAATATAGAATAAAATCAGAAATTAGGATTAAGTTCTATTAAAAGAATAGTTTAAAAATTTTATTTATTTTTTTAGAATTTAAATAATTTTATTTGTAAAAACTTATCTTTTATAGATATAAAGTCAATTTTAATTTTTAGTGGTTAATTTTATTAGCGCGTTAAAAATTACTATTTATTCAGTATAATAAACACAGAAAGATAGGCATAATCAAAATAAACAATACTTCATGATAATTGATAATAAACTTAACTTTCACCATATCGTATCTTCCTCCCACCAAGCTTTAGACTTCTCTTGAAGGGATCCATTTCTGCTTGGTTGATGAATTTACACATCCAAATAGGTTAATTCGACATCTATATAACAATTATTTTTATTTTTTTTATTTTCTATTCTTCTACTAAATATTTTTATATATATTTTAACACGCTTTTGGACACATTCCAATGCTACTGTGTTGTTATTCGAACTTACTCAACCTCCTAAGTTAAGACCAAATCATCATAACTCTCAATACTTAGTAAAAAAGCTAAAAACACAAGAGAAATAAAGTTTTAGTGAAAAGAACGCTTTATTTTTCAAGTGTTTGTTACAAATGACTTACACACCCAAACTCAATCCCCCTATTTATAGTTATCCACTTCCTCAATAGATGGTTAGGATTAAATCTAATCAACGGTCCATATTGATCATCTAGAACATTCACTACAAATATCTATTATACCACATTTTTTGAAATACTTCTAGATTATTCCATACTACTCTTCATACTTCTATATACATCCACACTCTTCTAAAATACTCTATGACCTTCTAGAGTCTTCTAGAACCTTTTAGAATATTTCGGGACCTTCTAGGACATTCTAAAATGTTCTGAAACTAAGAGTGGCAAACGGGAAAGCCCGCCCAATCCTGCTAAAAGCTGTCCGTCCTGCCTAGTGAGGCAGTCCTGAATTCCTCCACTGCTTTACCTAACGGCGGGCTGGCAGGCCAAACCTATCAAATTTTTCTCTTTTTTTATGAACCATTAAATATTAAACAATATATATAATTTCACAACCATTTTAATAAATTTATAATTTCTAAAAAAAATAACAAATTATAATTTTTAAATTTACAAACATGATAGTCTTTATAATTATAAATATATAATAAATATAATCATAAACCAAATTTTTTAAAATAAAATAATAAAACCAACATTATCCAAAGCAAAACAAACATTGTCCAAATTTAATTAAACATCTATTCAAGTTTATAATTGTTCATACCCTGGCCCAATGATAAAGGCCCAGGTCCAAATAGAAAGGCCCAATTCGAAGAGCTAAGCCCAGCTAAGCGCCGACCTTCATATAAGAAGTCGGTGTCGACCACGACTTACTTCGAAGAAGTCGGACATGAGGTTAGCTGGCGGATAAACACTCATTTGAATGAGTAACCGCCCCTAAAATCTCTCTAACCACTTCATCAAGCCATATCTTAACCTCCCTAAGATAGAGGGGCGGTTAACACCCAAAAGATACGGCACTACTCCAACGGTGGTTATTGGCTCACCACTATAAATACACGGACACCCCTCAGGTATCTCTAAGCCCAATACTCTATAGACCTGCTCACACTCTTGCTAACTTAGGCATCGGAGTGTCTTTGCAGGTACCACCCCCCATTCACTCACGAGCACAAGTCGGGCGGAGTCTCCCGAGTTGCACACTCACACGGAAACCTCCTCCTTCACACATACGGGCCGGCCAGCGCTATCCATTCAGACAATCTCCGGTTACCCACCGTAACATTGGCGCCGTTGCCGGAGAACCTGAGATCATCCCTTGATGGCGGACAGATCCCGCGAAGAAGGCCATGTGGAAACAGATTCCGAACAAGAGAATCTGGACATGAGTAATAACGATGCGGATCTAGCCCTACACCAGGAAGTTAACAATCAACACAGAGAGGGCACTTTCGGGGTAAAAAACCCGAAGGTAAATTCCTCAGATGGGCGCGAATCAGAAAAAGGCGGACCATCCCACGTAGCTGAACTAATGGGATTAGTCCACAGCCGCCTGGAACAATTAGAGCAGGAGCGGGAGAAGCAAAAGGAAACTGAAAAGTACCTCAAAGAGGAGATGGAGCGGCGAAAAGAGTTAGAAAGAAAACTCTTAAAGCTAGAATCTTCCCTCAAGAGTCACAACTCCCGCGACGAACAAGAAGAACAACTCTCGGGCGGAGAGGATCCTTTTAGCGAGGACATAATGAGGGCAAAGGTTCCGAGAAACTTCAAAAGCCCAGACATGGACCTCTACGATGGAACCACGGATCCTAAGCATCATTTGAGCAACTTCAAAAGTCGGATGTACCTAGCTGATGCCTCCGACGCGACGCGATGCAAAGCCTTCCCGACCACTTTGTCGAAAGCAGCGATGAAGTGGTTCGATGGCCTTCCCCCGAGGTCGATCACCAGCTTTGAAGACCTCTCAAGGAAGTTCTTGATGAGGTTCTCAATTCAGAAAGACAAGGTAAAACATGCACCGAGCCTCCTTGGAATAAAACAGGAGGTCGGAGAGTCGTTACGAGCCTACATGGAAAGGTTCAACAAAGCATGTCTGGAGATCCAAGACTTGCCCACAGAGGCAGTCATAATGGGGTTAGTCAATGGACTTAGAGAAGGTCCCTTCTCACAGTCCATATCTAAAAGACACCCCATTTCTCTAAGTGATGTACAAGAAAGGGCTGAAAAGTACATCAATATGGAAGAGAATGCCAAATTAAGGGACCTGAGTTGGCGACCTGGACCCCCTCCCTCAACTAAAGAGAGGGAAAGGGAAGCCAAGAAAAAGGAAGAACTCGGTCTCGAGAGGCCCAGGAAATATCACTCTTATACTCCTCTAAAAACTTCTATAGTGGATGTATACAGAGAGATTTGCCACACTGAAAGGCTGCCACCCCTAGACCCATTAAAAATAAAAAAGGGGGGAGCCGCAGCGATTATTGCGAGTACCATAAAATATATGGTCACTCCACTAACGACTGTTACGACCTCAAGAACGTGATAGAAAAGCTGGCTAGAGAAGGTCGGCTTGATAGATATCTCATGGAAAGGTCGGACAGTCACGGAAAGAGAAAGCGAGATGATATGGATAGAAGAGACCCACCGCCGCAGACTCCAGAGAGACATATCCATATGATCTCAAGAGGATTTGCGGGAGGGGGGCTCACTAAATCCTCTCGCAAAAGACATCTCAAAAGAGTCTATCAAGTCGGAGAAGAGTCAACCGACCTCCCCACTATTTCGTTCACAAAAGAAGATGGGCAAGGGATAATCCCCGGGCACGACGATCCAGTGGTGATAACTATGATCCTAGCCAATGCCCATCTCCACAGAACCCTAGTAGACCAAGGAAGCTCGGCGGACATCCTTTTCAAGCCCGCTTTCGACAAGCTAGGGTTAGATGAAAAAGAGTTAAGAGCCTACCCCGATACCCTATACGGATTAGGGGACACGCCAATAAAACCACTGGGATTTTTGCCCCTTCACACCACTTTTGGAAAAGGGGAAAGATCAAGGACTCTGAGTATAGACTTCATAGTCATTGATGAAGGGTCAGCCTATAATACCTTAATTGGCAGGACTACCCTTAATCGCCTCGGAGCAGTGGTATCCACTCCCCACCTCTGCATGAAATTCCCGACCCCAGCGGGAATAGCAACGGTGAGGGGAGATCAAAAGTTGGCAAGAAAATGCTACAACGAAAGCCTAAATCTGAGAGGAAAGGGCAAAGAAGTCCACACTATAGAGCTCGGCGGCACAAGGGCCAGAGAAGAGCTGCGACCACAACCGGGAGGAAAGACCGAGGAGATACAGATTGGTAAAGAGGAAGGAAAAAACACTTACATAGGAGCCAACCTAGGGGAAACTCTAAAACAAGGGCTGGCTAAACTCCTAAAAGACAATTCCGACCTCTTTGCCTGGAAAGCCTCTGACATGCCCGGGATTGATCCCGAGCTCATGTCCCACAGGCTCTCGGTTTACCCAGGGTCCCGACCTGTACAACAAAGAAGACGCAAGCTCGGCACGGAACGAGCCCTAATAGTAGAAGAGCAAGTACAGGCGCTCCTGGAAGCCGGCTTTATTAGAGAGGTCAAGTACCCAACATGGCTAGCCAATGTAGTGCTAGTCAAAAAATAGAATGGTAAATGGAGAATGTGCGTCGACTATACCGACTTAAATAAGGCATGCCCTAAGGACCCTTATCCCTTACCAAGTATTGATACCCTAGTGGACTCCAGCTCGGGGTACCAATACTTATCATTCATGGACGCCTACTCGGGATATAACCAAATCCCGATGTATGAGCCCGACCAGGAGAAAACATCATTCATCACACCCAGAGCCAACTATTGCTACGTGGTCATGCCATTCGGATTAAAGAATGCAGGAGCCACATATCAAAGGTTGATGAATAAAGTGTTTTCCCCCCACCTGGGGAGCCTAATGGAAGTATACGTCGACGACATGCTAGTAAAAACCAAGGAAGAAGTCGACCTCTTATCCGACTCTCACAAGTCTTTGACACCATAAGGTTGCATGGGATGAGACTAAATCCTGCAAAGTGCGCCTTCGTGGTTGAAGCAGGAAAATTTCTAGGATTTATGCTAACACAAAGAGGGATTGAGGCCAATCCCGATAAATGTAGAGCCATCCTAGAGATGAAAAGTCCGACTTATTTGAGAGAGGTCCAGCAGCTCAATGGCCGACTTGCAGCCCTCTCCAGATTTTTGGCAGGGTCGACACTAAAATCCCTTCCACTATTTTCCTTATTAAGAAATGGATGCCCATTCGAATGGACTCCGGAATGCGAGGAGGCGTTCCAAGAGTTCAAAAGGTTTTTAAGCCAACCTCCTATCCTAACCCGACCAGTACCAGGAAAAGACCTCGTTCTGTACTTATCCGTAGCAAACAGGGCTGTCTCGTCGGCCCTGATAAAAGAAGACGAGGTCGGACAACACCCAGTCTACTTCATCAGTAAGGTCCTACAAGGCCCTGAACTAAGGTACCACAAACTAGAAAAGTTTGCCTACTCCTTGGTAATAGCCTCACGAAGGCTACGACCTTATTTTCAAGCTCATACAATAAGAGTCCGTACAAACCAACCCATGAAGCAAATCCTTCAAAAGACGGATGTTGCAGGGAGAATGGTTCAATGGGCAATAGAGCTCTCCGAGTTCGATCTGAGATATGAAACTCGGACAGCAATTAAAGCCCAATGCCTTGCCGACTTCGTGGCAGAATACGCAGGGGACCAAGAGGAAAAACCGACTACATAGGAACTCTATGTAGACGGATCCTCCAACAAAACGGGAAGCGGCGCAGGCATAATACTAGTAGATGAAAGAGGAACCCAGATAGAGGTTTCCTTAAAATTTGAATTTCCGACTTCAAATAATCAGGCAGAATATGAAGCCTTGATAGCCGGACTAAAATTGGCAGAAGAAGTCGGTGCTACAAAAGTGATGATATACAGCGACTCACAAGTGGTGACCTCCCAAATAAGTGGAGAATATCAGGCAAAGGACCCTAATATGAAGAGGTATTTGGAAAAAACTTTGGAACACCTTGGGCGCTTTGCAGAAACCGAGGTCAAACACATAACTCGGGATCTAAACAGCAGAGCGGATGCCCTATCCAAGTTAGCAAGTACCAAACCAGGAGGAAACAACAGAAGCCTGATTCAAGAAACCCTCCAAGAGCCCTCGGTAGCAAAAACAGAAGATAAGCAAGAAGTACTTGAGGTAGTCGGTTTAAACCTCGGATGGATGAATCCCTTAGTCGAATACTTGAAATTCGACATCCTCCCTAAGGAGGAGAAAGAAGCTAAAAAGATCCGAAGGGAAGCACAGCATTACACCTTGGTGAGAAATGTCCTCTACAGAAGAGGGATATCAACACCATTGTTAAAATACGTACCGACCTCAAGAACCACCGAGGTATTGGAGGAAGTACATAGCGGGATCTGCGGAAATCATCTCGGAGCAAGATCACTAGCCAGAAAAGTAATCCGAGCTGGATTCTACTGGCCGACCTTGCAAAAAGATGCCACAGAATTTTTGAAAAAGTGTCAACCGTGCCAGATGCATGCAAATTTCCACGTGGCTCCCCCAGAAGAGCTCATTAATATCACTTCTCCATGGCCTTTTGCAAAATGGGGAATGGATTTGTTAGGTCCTTTTCCCCAAGCACCAGGACAAGTCAAATACTTGATCGTGGGAATAGATTACTTCACAAAGTGGATAGAAGCAGAACCATTAGCCACTATCACGGCTCAAAGAAGTCGCAGGTTCCTCTACAAAAATATCATCACAAGATATGGGATACCTTATTCCATTACTACGGATAATGGAACCCAATTCACCGACGCTACCTTCAGAAGCTTAGTAGCCAGTATGAAAATCAAACATCAGTTCACCTCGGTAGAACACCCACAAGCCAATGGGCAAGCCGAGGCAGCCAACAAAGTCATACTAGCAGGACTAAAGAAAAGACTACAGGAAGCAAAGGGAGCTTGGGCTGAAGAGCTCCCTCAGGTGTTATGGGCTTATAGGACAACCCCCCAATCCGCCACAGGAGAAACACCTTTCCGATTAGTCTATGGTGTAGAAGCCATGATTCCAATAGAAATCTGTAATACCCGGTCTAACCGAAATTAATTAAATAATGAGTTAAGTAGGAGTGAATATGGTTGGAAGATTTGGCGATTGGAATTTGATGATTTCAATGTGATATTTGGATTCAGTGAATTTTTCCGAGTCGGAAGACATAGTTTTCTGCGTAAAAGCGTGCAGTGGAATTTTGACCGGCAGTACCGGCTGAGACCTGTCTGGTACTGCAGCTGAGAAAATTGATTATGAGTAAATAAGATTAAGAAATGAGGAATTATAATTAGGGGAGGTAGAAATATTTGAAGTGCGATTTAGAGCGCTAATCTTAAAGGTTTTGGTCCAAAATTGGACCAACGGACAAAAATAAGTGAACTGGGTCTAAGTGGGCCCAAGACCCAACATATATAAATATTAGTTATGAGCATTTCAGCTCATTTTACCCTAAAAGAGAGGTTGGGGCGCTGAAATAGAGAAGAGAGAAGAGAAGAGAGAAAACCTAACTCTCTTTGATTTTCAAATTACCATAACTTGAGCTACGGAGCTCCGATTGACGAGCCGTTTGCGGCCACGCGTCGCTCTTTTCATCCTCTACAATTCTATTTAAGTTTTGTGGTGAGTATTCCATTCATCTCTGCCCAGTTTTCGAAATTCCCCACTGTTATACGTTTTTGGGTAGTTAGTGTTGAAATCTTGTGATTTTGGGTATTTAGGGATACTCCAACATGGATTCCAAGTGGGTTCTATCCCTACTTCATATGGGCTGAGGTAAGAAGTGCTCAAACCCTTGTAATTTGTCATTTTTATGAGCCCTAGGTTGATGTATGTATGTGATATTGGTTATGTTAGTGCATTTGATGATCTTGGTGCACAATTGGGAGATTGGTGTTGCTTGAGGAACTTTAGTGAGGCTTGGGACTAAGGTTGGTGGAGACTTCTAAAGAAGAGGCTCAATTGGTTTGGCTACAAGAGGTACGGTTTAAGTTTCATTTAAGTACCGTGTGGTGTGATGAGAATTCCTAGGCTAGATGCCCCTAGAATTAAGTTTGGATTGTGTAAATGGTTGGTGCTAATATGCATAGTTGGTATGTAATGTGAAATTAATGATTGGATTGAGAATTGTGTGGCCTTGTATGTTTGGTGTATTGAAAATTTGATGTATTGGATAATGAGTATTGATTTGTGGTTTATGCATCTAAATTGTGAAATTAGGCCAGAGGCCGTAAATTTTGGGTAGGAGGCCGGTAAGAGGTAAGGAAGGTAAGTTGATGTGTGCATTGTATGATGACACAAGTGATTGGATGGATTTTAGATAATGAATATATGAATGATTGGGTTGGTTATTGAATGATGAGGTTTGAGGAGTAGAAGTGTGGAAATTGGTAATTTTGGGTGAAATTGTATAGATGAGGTATGTTTGATTTTGGTTGAGGTATGTTATGTGGTCATATATGTGATCATGATTATTGATGCCTTGATGGTATGATGGTGCATAAGAGATATGTATGTTGTGATATATATTTGAGAAATGATTAAGGTTGATTTGTGGGTGAAATCATGTGACAGTGAGTACAATATTGATTATGTGTAATGATGATTGATTGGAAATATTATTGTTGGAAATTGGGATGAGGAAAGATGTATGACATGTTAATGTGTTTGTAATTTAGCCATTTGTTTGAAATGGGTAAAAATGGTTATATGGCGGTTTTGTGAATCGTGGCAAAGCGTTAATGTATGAGTTGAGGAGGCTTGATGTTGATTTTGGTATATCTTGATTGATTTCAAAAAGGGTTGAAACTAGCATGTTTTGGTTGATTTTAAAAAGGGTTGAAAATGGCTTGTTTTGAAAAGGGCACCTTGTGGTTTTGTATAAAAACATGGTTTTGGTCATACTTTGATGGGACATAACTTGGACTCTGGATCTTCGTTTTGTGCCAAACTTATTTAGAAGTGAAATTGGATCCGGGATGTCCATGCCGTTCGAAGAACGGGCGAAAAACGATTTAAAATGAGAAAGTTATGTCCGTCGGAAGATTGGGGATTGAATCTGTGAATTCTGCAGCTTTTAACTTAGAAAATTTTTAGCAGAATGACCCTCCACGCGTAGGCACACTTGGCGCGTACGCGTCGTTCTTCCAGAAGGCACCATCCACGCGTGCGCGTGCGCGTCAATGCGCTGCACCCAATGCCCAGCCATTTTCTCGAGAGTTGTGCCAGAATTGTGCCAGTTTTGTGCCTGGGGCGCAAATGCACCCACGGGTACGCGTGGCTGACGCTTACGCGTTGTCTGGCTGTGTTTCAATCCGTGCGTCCGCGTGTATGACGCATACGCATCGATTAGCTTTGTGGGCATCCACGCGTGCGCGTGGAGTACGCGTACGCGTGGCTCTGCTTTCATGCCCAAGTTGATTTTTGAGTTTTAAAAGCCAAATCTCATACTTCTAAGCCTCCGATCTCACCCTTTATGTATTAAATCATTATGATATGCCTAGCAATGAGAAAGGAGCTAGGGGATGTGGTAACTTGCGAGTGAAGCAAGGGGAAGAGTTATGATCAATGATGATCAATGATGATTATATGAGATATGGAGGATGACGGTGGAAGTACCGTGTATGCCATGAGTCGAAGGGCTATATTTATTGATAAATGGCTGGTTCTTGATTGAACCATGAGCCGGATGGCTGAGTTATTGTCGGGTTACGGCAAAGCCATTACTGATTATGGCTGAGTATAAATACATATATGATTAATGAATGAATGTGTTAAATGGATAATAATGGAAAATGTTGAAATGTGATGTGTAACCCCGGGTAGTAGGCAGTGGCATTGTCCACTTGCTCCGGGTATGAGACGGAAAAGGATGTTTATGATAAATGAGTTAATTATGGAGTTTTGAATGAATGTAGCTCTGATACCTGGGTAGTAGTAAGGGTTGTGGTTCGTCCCACTTGCTCCAGGTTAATGTTTGAGATTTGATAACAATGAGGATTGATAATATGAATTGAGATTGAATGAATATATGCTTGAGATACCTGGGCAGTAGCAAGGGTTGTGGTTCGTCCCGCTTGTTCCGGGTCAATGCTTAAGATACCTGGGCAGTAGCAAGGGTTGTGGTTCGTCCCACTTGCTCCAGGTCAGAGATTGTGACGCCTGGGTAGTAGCGGCAGTAGTGGTGAATTCACTCGCTCCAGGTTGAGCTTTTAAACACCTGCCTGGGTAGTAGCCGCAGTAGTGGTTATTCCACTGGCTCTGGGCTGAGCGGGTAGTAGCAAGGGGGTTGTAGCTCAAACCTACTTGCTCCGCAAGGGGTGTTTCTGTCCAATGGTTAGCTACCAGGATATGTCGGGTTGGCTATATAACCGACAGATGATATCATCAGCCATAGGACAGGCATACATCATTTGCATATGTTTGAATTGTTTGGGTTTGCCTATTTGTTTTGGATTTCTATATCATATATGCTATGTTACCTGATTACGTGCTACTTGTTCTACTTGTACCTTATTTGTGTATTACTTGTCTGTATTGCTTGTGTTTGTACAACTGAGAGATCCCTCATGTTGGTGTCGGTGGATGTTGGTGGCTGTTCTTGATGAGATGAATTGATAATGCGATTGCATGATGATGATGATTTTTGAATGAGATAATATGTGCCCCCTGGGTAGACGCAGTGATGTGATTTCACTAGCTCCAGGCGAGGGTATGATGTATTGATATAGAGTTGCTGAGGTAGAACAACTGGTGATGGTTTTGCTTATGATTCTGAGTCTGATTCGTGGAAGAATCAGCGAGTTGGGAAACATGTGTAACATGAACTAGATTTAGTATCCCCTTACGACAGATGCCTATTTATGGATTAGTGAGAATCTAGGCTGGATACTTGGTGAAAAGGAGTTTAGGATGCTTAGTGAGTTTTTATTGCAGTGCATTGTATTTATTTGGCACTTTTACCGTACTGGGAACCCATGGGCCCAGGGTTCTCATTCCGTATATATCTCTTGTTTTTCAGATACAGGTCCAGGTGCTCAGAAGTGAGCTGTGGTTCGTCTGAGAGACGACGAAGATATTTATTTTCTCTACCTTGTGTTTTGCTTAGAATCTCTCCACCTTTGTTTTGAAATAATTATATTATGTATTGAACTCTAGCCGGCCTAAACTTCGCGGGTCGCGACTAGTGGCTATTTACTTATGTTATATATATCTATCTGTTATCTATCTCTTAATCTCCTTTATGCCTTGTCCGTATATCACTTTCGGCTTCACGTTTTATCTTTTCGTTGTCGAAACGTGAGTGATACGTCTTCGCGATTTTATTTCTACTCTTTTCAGGCTTCTCGATTAATACTCCTTTCGAAATTACCTATGTTTATATATTTAAAAATCCACCTGAGAGTCGTACCACCGTAATATCATTGACTTATGACTCGAGCATAAGGATTTGAATATTAGGGTGTTACATTACGGTATCAGAGCAGTTCGTCCTCGTGAGCCTGAGGGATGGAACTGCTTATGCTTCAATGCATACTCTGAGTCTGTGCCTGTGCTAGTTAGGGTATCTAACCGATACATCTAGCATGAAGTCCATGAGTGTACCTTTGGTACTTTGAAGCACTATACTTCCGATATTGAGACTGATCAACTTGATATCGATTGTTTGGTGTGTATAGGAACCAGATGGCGCCTCGTGGACCCAGTCGGGGACGTGAGAGAGATCGTACTAGCACGCAGGAACCGGAAGTCAACCTGAATAACCCGGTAAACCTTATGACGGCGTTGGAGAATATGGCTGCTGCTATGCAAGCCACTGCAGAGGCTCTTGGGCAACAGATAAACAATAATGGCAATGGCGGAAGGGAAGCTCGGGGCCCGATGACACTGGCAACTTTTTTAAAGGTTAATCCACCTAAGTTCAAGGGAACCACCAATTCGACTGAAGCTGATACTTGGTTTCAGGCCATGGAGCGAGCACTACAAACGCAGTTGGTGCCTGAAGAGCAGTGTGTTGAATTTGCTACCTATCTGCTCACAGAGGAAGCATCGCATTGGTGGCAAGGGGCTCGACGTCTCCTACAACAGGGGAATGATCCTATCACTTGGGATGCCTTCCAGGTGGAATTCTATAAGAAGTACTTTCCAAATTCCGCCAGGACAGCCAAGGAATTGGAGTTACTACAGCTGAAGCAAGGTGCTATGTCTGTATCTGAGTATACAGACAAATTTGAGGAGCTATTTAGGTTTTTCCGCATATGTCAGGGAGCTCCGGGAGACTTTGAGGAATGGAAATGCATTAAGTATGAAGGAGGGCTCCGGAGCGACATCTTGAGTTCAGTGGGACCAATGGAGGTCCGAACTTTTTCAGAGTTGGTGAATAAGAGCAGACTTGCTGAAGAGTGTGTGAAAAGGAGGGTTGCAGAGGCAGGAAGTCATAGAGAGCACAACCAAGGATTCGCACCAAGGGGTCAAGAGTTTAAGAGAAGAGGATACCCACAACGTTTTCCTCAAAGGCGAAATGACCTTGCGACGAGTGAGGAGTCCCAAAGGAATGGTAAGGGAAAACGGGCAGCGGCTGCTTCTAATGCTCTGAGCTGTCAGAGGTGTGGAAGTCATCACCCAAATAGGCCATGCCGATTGGGGTTAGGCGTATGTTACAAGTGCGGGTTACCAGGGCATGTATCAAGAAATTGCCAACAGGGAGAGAGTCAGGATGCGGGCCGATTGCGGCAGTAAGATTGAGGTAATTGCAATAATCAAGCTTAAATGGCAGCGTGTGATTTTATAATACCGCATGTACAGTAAAACGACGAGGTACAAGTCGGTGTAAAGAGGTTATATGAGTTGATCGTAAAAAACTCGGGAACAATCCGACTCCTAAGTCGAAATGAGAACCCGAGTAAAACAAACTCAGAAATACTCCGAGTAGATCAAAAACGCATCACAAAAATAACCTAAGTCATAAAAACTCACTAAAGCAAAGTTGAGTATAAAGGATAACAAAAAGAGATTGGAAAACCTAGGTTTAAAGGCTGCATAAAAGCCCTTAAACTAAAAGGCTCGGAAAAACAAGACAAGCCAATAAAAAGGTTTTCAGGGAAAGATCAAGAGGGTTTTGAAATATCAAAATTAGAAAAGCATACACGCATAAGGTAACTTAAACCCTTATCCAAAAAAGGGCATTTACTGTGATAATCTAAACCCTTATTCAAAGGGCACTTACTGAAATATTTTGTTTACGGCCTTAAAAGGCCAAAAGAAATTGTTCAAACTGCACAACCAAGAACAAAATAAATAAAGAGTTCAAAAATGGGGGGGGGACCACAAGCCGGACCCCCAAATAGCCAAAGGTCATTAGATCATTTTTTCGCAGCAGAAGTAAACAAACCACCACCAGAATCAGGAGGAGCACCGCCGGGACCAGGAAGAGAAGCACCCACAGGAGAAGAAGAGGAAGTCGGAGGAATAACCGAAGTACTCGGAGCATCTTTGGAGCGAGGAGGAGACTCGATGATCCTCTGCCCCCGAGTCTTCAACTCTGATTCAGAAACAATTACGGGGACAGGAGGATCTACAATGGCACCGTCGATGACAACTTTGTCAGGATGTAAAGGAGAAAGATCCAAGTCAGGAGCAATGACTCTGACCTGCTCCAGGAAAATCCTCCAAGACTCCTCGGCGCCATCAGCAATAGAGTCCTCTAACTCCTCATATGCTTTCCGAGAATTCAACAGGTCAGTTTTTACAGACACAAGATCCTTGAATAGGCTTTGATAGCTGGCCTGTGCCGTTTTCCTCAATTCCATCTCCATGTTGCATTGGGCCTGCAAAGCCTTCCCTTTTTCCCGAAGGGTATCTCTCTCCTCCTTTATCTTGGCAATTTCCTTCCTCAACTCTCCCTCATGCTCTTGATATACACGGAGCCTCCCTTCTAGCTCCTCGACCCTCGAGGTCGCCCCTAAAGAGCTGAGAGGAGCCCTATCAAAAATATCTAAAAGCTTACCGCAGACCCCCGCCGCCTTAAGGCTCTCCTCGACCATAGTAGTAAGGTGGCCCCGAACAGACATATCATCCATGCCTATACGGGCATAAGGATAGATATTCTTTCGGACGAATGCAAGAGCGTCCGCCTTAACCTCCCCAGAAGAGCCAGATTCTAAGAGCTTGCGCTTCTTAGGATCAGGAGAAGGTCGGACGACGGGTGGCGGCTGAGAGGGAGCTGAAGAAGAAATCACCATAGGATTGGAAAGAGTTCCAACATTACGAGGAGGAGGAGGAGGAGAGATAACCCTGGCACCACCAGACCGAGCGCGAGACTTAGCTTTAGCCTCCTGGACCCTCTGAAAAGATTCTTGAGCGTTTGTCTTTGCCATTTCTGAAAAAGAAAACAATAAGCTAAAGAATCAAACAAGTCGGAATATCGGGTTAACAAGTCAGAAAATCAGCATACTAGAAAAAACTACCTAGCTGTGATTGGACAAAGGTCAGAGATCCTTGGAGAAATTTTTTAGTATTCAAATAGGGGGCCCTCCCCCACACTTCTCGGAGGAACCCCACGACGGCAGCCTCTACCTCATCCAGGTCATCCAAACCATATTTCTCACAAGGGGAGGCCTCCAGCCAGTATAAAGGAAAGCGAGGAAAAGAATTATCATCCAGGAAAAAGGGATGATGACCCTCTACCGCTTGCACTTTGAAAAAGAAATTTTTAAAGTCATGAAAAGATTCATCAAAAAGGGTAAAAATCCTCTGACCTTGTATGGCTCGGAAGGAAACCCATTGTTGTTTATTATTCAGCCCACTAAAAGGTTTGGTCATATGAAAAAGATGGAAAAAGATTTTCAAAGTAGTCGGGAAATCCAGAGCATGGCTAATAAATTGGTAAATTTTCAAGAAACCCCAGGAGTTGGGATGAAGCTGGGTAGGGGCAACACGACAGTGCTGCAAAACAGACATCTCAAAATCTGAAAAGGGCAGAAAGACGCCCAGACGGGTGATCATACACTCATACATGAAGAAAAAATGGGGGGCCATTTCGTCGGCTCTCCCATGACAAACCCGGTCCTCTAAACCGGGAACAAGTAACTCGTATTTAGGCTCATCTTCATCCGAAGCACAGAGCCGATGGTGGGTGCGAAGGTGAGTAATAAACTCCGCATCAACCAACGGCTCCTCCCCTAGAACAGTAACATCGACCCAATCTACGGAGGCCATTTTCTTTTTTTAAGAAAAATGAGGAAACCTACAAAAGGAAAAAGAAAAGGCAAAATCAAAAACAAAGGTCTCTAGAGAGGAGAAAAAGGAACCGAGCAAGAGTCTACAAACCTATTTCTCTACAAAGTAAAGTCGTACGGAAAGTGCGAAGAAGGAGAAAGAAACTAACCTTCTGGAAATGAAGGTAGGAAGAAGTAAAAGTCTCCGGAGCACGAGAATGTAGTACGAGTGAATACAGCACGAACAAAGAAAGAAGAAGTTTGAAAGATTGCAGAAACGGAAAAAGGAAAGAGAGGGAAAGTACTTATAAACATGCTAAGGGGCATAATGGTAAAAACGGAGCAGTCATTAATGAGAATGCACCGTTACCAAAGCCATCAATCCCAAAGTGCATCCCTAACAGACACGACGCTTGAATAGACGTAACTGTCAGAAATAAAAGGTCGCGAAAATCACGTCGATTTAAAAACCCCGTGTTTCCTCCAAGAAAGTCGGCTACGAACCCGAGTTAAAATACTTGAACCCAAGCCCTAAAGAGATCTTGGGCTCAAGTAGGGGCACTGTTCATACCCTGGCCCAATGATAAAGGCCCAGGTCCAAATAGAAAGGCCCAATCCGAAGAGCTAAGCCCAGCTAAGCGCCGACCTTCATATAAGAAGTCGGTGTCGACCACGACTTACTTCGAAGAAGTCGGACATGAGGTTAGCTGGCGGATAACACTCATTTGAATGAGTAACCGCCCCTAAAATCTCTCTAACCGCTTCATCAAGCCATATCTTAACCTCCCTAAGATAGAGGGGTGGTTAACACCCAAAAGATACGGCACTACTCCAACGGTGGTTATTGGCTCACCACTATAAATACACTGACACCCCTCAGGTATCTCTAAGCCCAATACTCTAAGACCTGCTCACACTCTTGCTAACTTAGGCATCGGAGTGTCTTTGCAGGTACCACCCCCCATTCACTCACGAGCACAAGTCGGGCGGAGTCTCCCGAGTTGCACACTCACACGGAAACCTCCTCCTTCACACATACGGGCCAGCTAGCGCTATCCATTCAGACAATCTCCGGTTACCCACCGTAACAATAATCAATCAAACATAAAACATAATCTAAAATATAACTTAGAACATCTTCAGTTATCATCTTTATCCTCTTGTAGATCAATAACATCATAAAAATTTGTAAAAAATGGCATTAACAAAAAAAAGTCTAGCTCACCAGGGAAGCCTGTCCCGTCCCGCCAAAACCCGCGGATTAGGCGGTGCGGGTTAGTCAGACATTTTAAGTTTGGCGATTTCAAATTTTCAGCCCAATCCGTCTTTTTTGGTGGATTTCGTGGGCCGACCCTATGGGTTTCGCTTCGTTTGCCAGCCCTATCCGAAACCATCTAGAACATTCTCAAACACTCTAAAAAACTATACAAATACTGTTAAATCTAACATTCTAAAATTTACCGTGACAATTTACTAGAAATTAATTTGCTTTGTATATTTGTAATTCAATCCGTTAGGTAACAAACAAGGAGTACAACCATGTAACAATTTTTTTTCAATTATTTTGTCGAAGATTACGTGAATTCAAATTATCATAAGAAACATCCAAAATCTAATAAAAATAATATCTAAAATAAAAAAACTTCTAAAACCAAATAATAACAAACATAAAAAAATCTTTTAAAAATTTTAAAATCATTTTAAAAATTTCTAATAAAAAATTATTCGAAGCGTAACAAAAAGAAACATCTAAAATTTAACAAAAATAATATATCCGAAAATTTTTTGAAATTTCAAAATCTAACAAAATAAAACATCCACAAAATATTGGAGAAAAACATCTAAAAACTAAGAAAAGAAACATCTAAAACTATTAAAACAGTAATACAAAAAGAAGAAACATTCAAATATAAGAAAAAGAAACATTCAAAACTTAAGAGAAAGAAACATTGAAAAATAACAACATCCAAAATCATTGTAAAATTATTTTAAAAGTTTTTAAATCATTTTAAAAAATAAAAAGAAACATCTGAAAGGTAACAAAAAGAAACATTCAAAACCTAAAAAAATGAGATATTTAAAATCTTTTTAAAATTCCAAAATATAACAAAACGAGACATCCAATAAAATATTGAAAAAAGAACGTTCGAAAACTAAGAAAAGAAATATATAAAACTATTACAAAAGTCATCCAAAATCAATAAAAGAAGAAAATCTAAATCATTAGAGAAAATAAATCTAGAACTAATAAAAAGAATTATCCAAAACCAAGAAGAAGAAAGAGGAAAAGGAGAAAGAGAAGGTGAAGGAGAAGAAGAAGAAGAAGAAGAAGGAGAAGAAGAACGAGAAGCAGGGCTAGCGGCGCGGTAAGACGTGTTGCAAGGATAAGCTTTTCGTCGTGGTGATCACGGGCCGTGGAAGGGCCGGTGGTGCGGCTCGACATGTTGTATGGAGTGTCGCGCACGATCAGAATTGGATGGAAAGGGACTGGCGTTGTCAAGAAAAGATGTGGAGGAAGGACACGGAGGCGCGCGCCCCGGAAAGAGTCCACGGATCGTGGAAGTGCCAACAGCACGGCGCAGCGCAACGTAATTTATGAAGTATTGCATGCGATTAGGGTTGGATAGAGAGGGGTCAGTGCTGTAGAGATAAAATATTGAGAAAGGAGAAGTGGAGGCGCACGCTGTGAGAAGAAAAAACAAAGAAAAATATTATGTTTGGGGTTGAATGTAGATGGAGTGTGTTTTTAAACCTAGTCCTAATATTTAAAATTTTTAAAATCAAAATTTTTTATTTTTTTATAAAATTATTCAAATTGACTTATACATGTAATTGGTCCCTATATATATATATTTATTTATTTATTTTAATTTTTGTCGATTGCTTATTTGTTGAAACTGCAGTGTTGGCACACTTTTATTTTGGATATTTAGAGATACAGAAGGTAGATTATCCTTTGCGGTGTTAGTTAACTAAACAGATTAATTAAAAATAACGACAATGAAATGAATATTCCTACAATGGAAAAGTGCCTACTACACTAGTTTTATTGAATTAAATATAATAATGCTTGTTGACCATGCTTAACAAAAAGAAAATTAATCAGATATATTAAAATTACTTATTAAATTAGTTATTTATATAAAATATATATTAGAAATAATAATATATATTTAAATACAAATAAAAATGATATATCTAGTATTTTTTAAAATTAAAAAATAAAAATTATATTATATTAATTAAATAATTAATTTATTTATTTAAATAAGTATTAGAATTTAAATTTCATCTAAAACATATAATAACTCATATGCGATGAATTAATTTTTGACATATATAAGAGTCGAAGACAATATGTTTACTTAAATACTAATTCTCCTGTTGATCATTTAATACAATGTACGTTTTTTTTTTTTTTGGAGACTTAATACAATACAATGTACGTTGAGGCAACTAAAGATATTTTTAAATTTTCCATGTATTATTAACAACGGACTATGATAGGGTGGGTAGCCTTTTCCAAATAATAATAATATATAAATATTCTAACAAAAGTTTTATAATTATTTATATAAAAATATTTTTTAAATTTTTGAATGGTAAATTATTGAATTTAATTTTGATATGTTTAAAAACTTTATTTTTATCTTTATTAAGTTTAAGTATGATTAAATAAATATTTTTATACAAAATGATTTTAACATTTTTGTTGGAAGAGTTGCTTAATATTGACTAATTAATTATATAACATGTCGGTAGTATGGCTATTCTCACAAAATGGATCTGGAACCGTACTTTTAAATGTGCGAGTGTGGTCATGTACCAATATATCATAGTCATGAATTTATGGCAGAACAGTTTAGATTTTAGTTGAATGGTTTTTGAATGTTGTTATATTTGGATTTTAAACTTGACAATAAATAAATAGAAATTTGAATACTCTAAATTTTAAATTTTATTTTAGAAAGTAAAATTTGATTTTTTATTTTTAAATAATTTTTTTATATATTTTTTTAATTTTATCTATGATAAAAGATCAAATTTTATTTTTTAAAATAAAATTTAAAATTTAAAGAATCCAAATTTAATAAATAGTGGATGAAATTATTTATTGCCTGTGAATGGCTAGTGTGTCAGTGTTTGTGATGCCTTGAAAGTTTGACCGAAAATAAAAAATCATGGCAGACATTGACATTATTAGCCCATAAACGTTTCCATTTGTTTTCTTTTCCAACCATAGATGATGTATGTCTATGGTTGCCCACAAAGTGGAAAGTGGACTATGCTTGACAGTTGACACCACTCACGTTTATGCGAGGTTTTGGAATTTGCCCACTCTTTCCCTCAAATCCCATTCTTTCCACCCTCATTCACTCTACATCCACGGTTCAATATACTAATATATGATATTAATTGCTGATAATTAATTAAGAAGTAAATTATTATTTTTATAGTTTAATTATTCTGTTTCATAAAATTTTTAATTAGGTTCTTATAATTTTTTTTAATTAGGTCTTTGTATTAATTTTTTTAATTGAATTTTTATATTTTTTTTATTTGAGTCCTTGCATTAATTTTTTTTAGTTAGGTCCCTATATAATTAAGTTAATTATTATTAATAGGGACCTAATTGAAATAAAAAATTAGTACAAGGACCCAATTAAAAGGAAAAAAAAGTATAGAAAACTAATTAAAAATTTTGCGAAACTATATGAACCAACAGAATAATTAAACATAATTTTATTTATAAAAATTTATAATATTGATAAATTTATCTACGAATAAATAAAATTATTAATTTTATTCATAAAAAATAGACTTTTAATAATAAAACTACTCGAACCATAAAAAGTTACTTAAAATTTTAAAAATATTTTCTAATATAACCTAACTTTAATTTCTCTTTTTACTCTATATCACCACGCCTCCAATCCCAAATTCTATCACCATTCAAATCCTTCCTCACCACCACTCTCATCTCCAACTACGACTATTATTGTCGTCATTACCACCATCACTGCCATCACTGCCTCCTTCTCTAATACCATGGTAAAGGCAGAAATAGAATGACAACAGTTGTGCCTTGGCAGTTGTAACACCTTAACTTTTATCACCTTATGATCGTAATAAAAATTTAGGCATTACTTATCTCTAAATCTTTTTATTTTATACTATTTTTATTTAATATCGAGTCTTTGTGAATACAAACTAGAATTTTAATAAAGAAAACGTAGAGTCTTCATTTTTAACCACTTAATCAAAATGACTCACACATATATTCACGTAGCATTATATACTTAGAATTATACCAAGATTCTCAAATACAAGCCCTACCTCTCTAAAAATCAAAAACAATAAATGGCGAGGGAAAAATCCAAGGCTAAACCAAATACAGAAGATACGGATACATATGTACATAAGGCTCTGATGTTTAGTCACGGCTCCACGCTAAGGATTTCTAAACCTGTTGCTGAAAGAAAAATCTATAGGGGGTGAAAACATCGTCCTCACATGTTCTCAACAGGGTAAGTAAATGCCGTAAAAGTAATGAACGAAATGCGAATAATTAACTTTACTCGGTAAAACTGTTCTTTTATCAAACTTTTGAAAATACTTTTTAATTTTACTTTAGATAATTAATTTCTTTCTTTAAAATTTCTAAAGTTAAAACAAAACTCATTTACAACATTAATTCTTAATCACTTCAATACATAAACTAATAGTACTAAAGATCTAATTGAACACACAAGCAAGGCAGAATAAGACAATTAGCACAATCACAAGGTAAATACAACAAGCAAAACACAACCAAATACAAATGCGCAAACAATATGATGCATGTCTGTCCTAAGAAGACCATGAGCTCATGCGTCGGTTGTCTACTCGCAACTCGACGTTACTAGGGGCGAACCCCAAATATGGTCTCTTTACCGTGTTAGTTAGGCACAATTATTATCATGGGCTAACCCATGTCAGTCAAGATATCTTGGCATCACTGTAAGAAATAGTCTATTAGTCAGGCGAACATTCCTGCATTAGCAATCTTAGACTATCAGTCAGGCGGGCACTTTCACATTAGCAATTTGGCATAAAGGCTCATTCAAACATACAATATTCAATTATCCTTTCATTCCTAGTTTCTCATTCCTTTTCTTTTTGTCATACTTTCGCATCACCATGTTACCAAGCATACCTACACATCACCAAATAATCAATCACTCTTACCTCCACATCACCTTATAGGTATACTTTCAATCTTAGCATTAAAATCTTTAACTTCCAAATACCCAAATTTCTTTAACATTTAATCAAGATAAAAGTCATTTTTCTTAATAAACCGAACTTAATTCCTAACCTGAAACAAAAAATTTTTTCAATAGATTTAACTTAAAATATTATACTGTTCTTAATAAATCGAACTGTATAAGAATCTTTTCTTAATAAATCAAAATCAATTAATATGATTATTAAATTAAATTTTCTTTTAAATAACGTTTTAAACAAGCCTTGGAGTTTTATAAAAAAATTTCTACATCATTTCCTCTAAAATTTGGGCTTTACCACCCTTTAAGGGTCGTTACCAAATCATTTTCAATTCTCAAAAACCCTTCTTGATAACTCAAACAAATCAAATTCAATATTATCATCATTTCATTTTCAATTCTCAAAGATCACTTCCAATAAATCAAATTTTTAATACAAAAACCCTTTTCTCCATTATGAGTAAATATATAAACCAAATCTTTTTCTAACATAGAGTTATTTCTCAAAATAAGTTTGTAAATCAGGTTTCCAAAATAAAATCATTTTTTTCGTATATTTTTACAAGAATTCGGACAGAGCCTCCTCTTAAAAATAGACTTCACCACCCTCACGACTCCCTCACTTCCATCATTCCTTAACTTATCTCATTCCAAACTAGTACTCAATTCAGAATCAATCAAATTAATTACTAAATAAGTCAAGTCAGCCATTTCATCCGTCCCACACAATTCCGATCAATACACTATTCTCAATTCATACATCATTTTACCAAAGCATACACATAATTTATTCACAACCACAATTTTGACAATTCTCACCACAATCAACTAGAAATCAGAATTTTTAGCATCCTCAAACATTCAAGGAACCAAGCACATATTCGTCAAATTCAGTTATTTTCACAGTCACAAATCCAACATAAATTCTCCATTCAACTAGTCTAGACAGTCAGAAATTATTTGTAATTACTCATTAAGCTTTTGAGAATTCATGAATTAAAAACTTTTAACTTTAAAACGAACTTTCTACCTCCGTAGAAAATCAAAATCAACGAAAATTCTGGAGAAGTGATGTGTGAGCATCTTTCCTATCTTTTCCTAATGAATTTGCATTTGAATTTGTAAGTTTAATCAAGATTTAAGTACATTTAAGCCACTATAAATGCTACTTTGAGTTGTGTGCAATTTTATTTATTTCAGGTAGCATTCGGGTAGATTTGACAACTTTGTGTAGCAGAAAAGAAAGAAAGCGAATGATGCTGTCAACCCTGACCTCCTTGCACTCCAATAGAAATAACTTGATCTATAGAGGTCCAATTGATGTGGTTCTAGTGGCATTGAAAAGCTAACTTTCAGAGCTTTCCAAAAATATATAATAATTTATACTTTCTTTAAGGACACATGGACAAGGTGGCACCTAACTTGGAATTTCCCAAGTTAGGCACCATGATCATAAAATGCTCAAAGTTCATTCAACCAAGGTGGCGCCTAACTTGGAATTTCCCAAGTTAGGCGCCATATGAAAAGAGAAGCTTCAAGTTCCATTCGGTCAAGGCAGCACCTAACTTCACTTTCTTGAAGTTAGGCGCCAGTTCAAAGAGAAATGCTGGTCCCCACATCCATCAAGCATTGGCACGGAGATTTTATTTAATTTTTAATAAAAACTTTTATTTTATTAACAAATAGAAAAAGATATTATTTAATTTTAGAAAATATATTTTACATTAATTAGGATTAGATATAAAAGGAGAAAAGATCTGGACCTAGGCTCTCCTCCTAATTTTAGTTTTCCACACTTTCATACTTTTTTCTACTAGGGTTTATTTTCTCCATGAGAAACTAAGCCTCCATTGTTAAGGTTAAGAGCTCTATTTACTTTGATGGATTAATAATTATTTCTTTTTCTACTCTTGATTAATGTTTTGATTATTGTTTAAGAATTGGTTTCGTTCTTCATCTTAAGAATTAGTGATTATTGAGAAATAATTCTAATTTAACTTGAATTCTATTTAAATTTTGAAAAAGTTATATCATTAGAATTACATCTTGAAATCAATTCCTCACAACTCTCTATTTATCTGGATTTAACGCGATACGTGACATATAATCGTCTTATTTTTTGGTATCTAGGGTTTGTATGGCTCATAAACTAGAATTGAACTTAATCTTCTAATTCAATCAAGTGACCAAGAAATTAGCAGTTGATTGAGTTAGAGGAGATTAATAAATTACTAAAGAATTAGGGTTTAATCACTTAAGATTTACCATGAACATAATCTTTATATGATCAAGGTAGTTAACATTGAATATTAATCCAAAAATTTAAATATCTATGATACCTTAACTATTTTTATCATATTATTTTCTTAACCAATTTTTGTTTGCTCTTATTTAATTTTCTGTTTTTATGTTATTTGCTATTGAAACCCTAAATTATTATTGTCTAACTAGAATAATCAATTGATTATTGTTGCTTGATCTATTAATCCTCGTGGGATCGACCCTCACTCACCTGAGGTTTTACTTGGATGACCCGATGCACTTGCTGGTTCAGTTGTGGTATTCTAATTCCGCACCAAGTTTTTGGCGCCGTTGTCGAGAATTAATTGTGATTAACAACTACCAGTTGATTGATTACCTAGATTAGACTTTATCTTTGTTTAATTTTCTTATTTTATTTTTACATTATATTTTTTTCCTTTTTCGAAATTTTTTTTATTTAAAAAAACGATTTTTAAAAAAAAATAAAAAAAGAAAAAAATTAATATCTCTTTTTGTTTTTTCTTCTTAACTTTTTGATAAACCCCATTTGTAGGGTTTATCTTGTGCTTGATTTAAGGGATTTTATGACCTTTTACCCACATTTATCCATTGAAATAGCATGGTTTTATAACTTCTCCCTTAATTGTGCTTAAGAGTGAAAACATGCTTTTTAGGACTTAAAATAGCTAAATCTAATTCTCCTTGATTCCATTAGATGCCTTGATATGTTTGTTAAGTAATTTAAGGGTTAGGAGACAAAGATTGGATCAAGGGAATGAAGAAAGAAGCATGAAAAGTTGGAGAACTCATGAAGAAATGAAAGAACCGGAAAGCTGTCAAGCCGACCTCTTCGCACTTAAACGACCATAACTTGAGCTAGAGAGGTCCAAATGATGCGGTTCCAGTTGGGTTAGAAAGCTAACATCCGGGGCTTCGAAACGATATAAGATTTGCTATAGTTGCTACACGTATGGTGGCGCGCACGTGCATAGTACGCGCACGTGCCGTTGCTGCCACCTGGTTCACTTAAAGCAAAACATGGCCAGCGATTTTAGAAGCCTTGTGGGCCCAATCCAACTCATTTCTGATGCTATTTAAGCCAAGGATTGAAGGGGAAATGAAGATACTTCACATACTTTTGACCATTAGTCATAGTTTAGTTCTAGAAGTAGTTTCTAGAGAGATAAGCTCTCACTTCTCTCTAGGATTAGGATTAGGATTAGGCTTAGTTTTTAGATCTAGATTTCAATTCACCTTCTTCTACTTCTATCTCTCAACTTTTTGTTGCTACATTCATTCTTCTTCTATTCTTTTGTTGTAATTTCCTTTATGTTGTTCTTGTGTTTTTGTTGTAGATCTACTTTTGTTTCTTCTACTTTCTTCCAATTCAATTCAAGGTAATTCATAATAGATGTGTTTCTTTTGATTGTTGTTATTAATTATTTTCAATAATTGTTGTTAGATTCTATCTTGTTATCAATTTACTATGCTTTTCTTTTGTACCCTCCAAGTGTTTGATGAAATGCTTGGTTAGATTTTATAGTAGAATTTTATACTCTTGGCTTGGAAAGGTAACTTAGGAACTCTTGAGTTACTAATATCCAAGTAATTGATGATTGGGAGCCATTTACTCTAGTTCTTACTAATTGAATTAGTGGAGAGTTAGGACTTATGGACTAGGATTGATATAGCTCATTTGACTTTCCTTTACTACTAGTTAGAGGATGATTTAATGAGATTAATCCTTGCCAATTCTCGTATTGTGGTTAGTGATTAGGATAGAGATCCTTGACCACCAACCCTTGCCAAGACCTTTTTAGGCCTTAGTTTACTTTCTTGCCATTTATCTTTCATGGTTCATATCAAAACCCCAAAATAACTCACAACCAATAACAAGACACTCTATTGTAATTCCTAGAGAGAACGACCCGAGGTTTCAATACTTCGGTTTATAAATTTAGGGGTTTGTTTTAGTGACAAACAACTTTTTGTATGAAAAGATTATTGTTTGGTTTAGGAACTATACTTGCAACGAGAATTCATTTGTGAAATTCTAAATCATCAAAAATCCAATCATCAAAATGGCGCCGTTGCCGGGGAGTTGCAATGGTGTTGTGTTATTGGTTATTGTATATATGTGAATAGTGTGAATATGTTTGCTTTTGTTAGCTCTTACTAGTTTTAGGATTTAATTTTCTTTCTTCTTATTTGATTTTGTTTTCATTTTTCTTCTTGCTAGCATGAATTCTCACCTTGGCTATGAGTTTGGTTATCAACATGTTGTAGGAAATGAGGACTATAATGAAGATGTGTATCAAGGATGGGACACTCAAAGGTGGAAGGAGCCATATGCATATGATCAATCCTCTTGGCAACAACCTCCACCCATGCACTATGAAGAAGAGCCATTCTATGATGCATATCAATCCAATGGCTATGGTGAATCACCTTGTGATTTCAAGAACCACCACCATATGCCTATGAATCATATCCTCAACATAACTCTCAACCATACTCACAAGCCCCTTCTTACCAACCACCTTCATATGACCCTAATCCATATCCACCATTCCAACAACCATATGAGCCATGTGAACCACACATAGAGCCACCACCATTCCAACATCAATATTTTCAAGAGCCACCTCCTTCACATTATTACCAAGATGAACCACCTCCAATATATGAAAATTTTCAACCACAAGATGAATTCTACCTTCCACCACAACCTCACATGGAAGAATATTCATGTCCATCGATCCAAGAGTCACATGATCCTAATCATATAATCCAAGAGGAACAAGAGTCAAGGGATCATCTCAAGGAAGCATTGGATCAATTTCAAGCAACCATGGAGTGTGTTGTGCAACAAGTGGAAAGAGTGGAAAACATAGAACCACCACAACTCTACCAAGAAGAACCACCTTCTTACTATGAACCCTTCCCCCAAAATGATGAACCCTTCCACCCACCCCAATCTCTAATGGATGAAACCCTTGGTGTTCTTGTTCAAGGGCAAGAAGAGATGAAAAGGGATGTGCAAAATTTCATGTCCACCTTGGATGCGGTAACAAATCAATTAGCCTCCCAATGCTTGAACACTCAAGGACCTCCCATGGCTACATGTGGAGAATCAAATGAAGAACATAGCATGAAGGAGAGATTGGAAACTCTGGTGGGAAATGAAGGAAGTTGCTTTGTATTGGAACAAGTGGAGAAGCTTTAATTGTTGAAGACAAGGAAGAAGTGGTAGAAGACTTAGGAGATGTGGAGCCTCCATGGGAACATAGAGTTGAAGAAAACCCCTCCAAGATGATTGAAATTGATGCTAGGGAGGAAAGTGCACACCTTCCAAGGCATATTCCATATGAAGACTTAGATGAGATAGAGAAAGAATTGAGTTCCCTTGGTGATGAAGATCAAGCATCAAGTCTTAGTGGTGAAGAATCCTTTGAGCATGAAGAACCTTCTCTGGGTGGATTTGAAAGCGTTGAGGAGGTAAATTTTTCTCACCCTCCCTATTATGATTTGAGTAAAGGAAAATGTTTAGATAAAATTGTTGAACAAAGGATTGAGATTAAGAGATCTTGTGAAGAGGTGGAAATCCCTAGAAATAGAAAAACGAGGGTTGGTTATGCTTTGTCAAGATCTTTGGAAGCATCTTTGCCTAGGTTGCCATCTATACCTTCATTCGAGTGGGTGAAATTCATTTTTATTAGCTTTATTATCCCACTTGAATATGGATTGCTTGAAATGGATGGCCAACTTAGGGAAGTTTATGGGATGAAGCGTAAGCGAAAAAGGTTTTGTGGTGGGCGTTGCAAATCAAGGCTCATTATGGTTGATGCATCAAACATGAGATATAAAGGTTGGAGTAGTGCTCAAATAGATGGGTCTAGGAGGATTGTTGGCCACTATATAGAGAATTCACCTTACTCACCACCCGGTTGGACTAATAATGATGATCAACTTCAAGTCGGGTGTGAAAATAAAGTGTGGGATCCCGGATTAGAAAAAGAGGATCAACTTTGGGAGCCCCAAGCTTGTGAAGAACTCCATCAACACTTGGCTCAACCCATAGGAAATCTTGGGGCACAATGGAGAACCAAGCATTGGTGGGAGTTCCAAGATGAATTCAAGCACAAGCCACCTTGAGAGGAGCTCCCCATAAGTCCAACTTAAGGACAATAAATAAAAGTGCTAGGTGGGAGACACCCCACCATGGTAACACCTTTTCATTTTCCTTTTTGTAAATAGTATAGAATTTAGTTGATTCTATATTTTGTTTAGTTAGTTGAGTATAGTTGATAGTTTAGTATGTTAAATAAGGATTTAAGGTGTTTTGGTAGCTATTTGGAGGTTTGGAATGCTTGGATTGGTGCAACAATATAGCAAAAAAAAAATTTTGAAAAACAGAACACCATCCACGCGAGCGCGCACATAACGCGTACGCGCACCTGAGCATTTTTCGACCATCTACGCGCACGCGCACTGTACGCGTACGCGAGGATGCAAAATTTCACCTCCAGCAAAAAACCCGAGAGTTAGGCCTGCACTGTGCAAACATTGGGCCTAAAGCACAAGTCTGTGCACGCGTGCGCGCACCTGGCGCGTACGCGCACATGATCTTAAATTTGCAATGCACGCGCACGCACACTGTGCGCGCGCGCGTCGATTGCACAATCTGCACCCCCGGTACTTTTACCCGAGAGTTGTGCCACTTTTGGGCCAACATTATGCCTCCGGCTTAACTTGACGCACGCGTGCGCGCACCTGGCGCGTACGCGTCCTTCAACCAATTTGCCCATTGACGCGTAAACGTGCATGACGCACACGCGTCGGTAAAAAAAAAGAGTTTTTTTCTCCCCTTCCATTTTCTTTTGCTTATCACATTCGCATACTTCTACTCTTCCCATTTTCATTTAGTTTTTGTAGCATGTTTTTGTTTTTTTTAGTCATTTTAATAATGGTGTTGCATCTTCCTACTCAATTGTTGAGGATTCCTTGCATTACTTTGGTGCCTCTTGATATGCCATTTTCTCTTATTGTTTCCTCCTCTACATGTTGTAGCTACCATGTAGTAGAGAACCATACCTTTATTTGGCATTAGCCCCCGCCTATGTTCTATTTGCTTTGATATCTTTGTTATAGGCCTAATATTCCCTTCCTTTTCTATCCTTTTAGGTTGGCCACCAAGGAGGGAGAAAGGATAAGCTTTCAAATGGGGCAATCCGCACAACCGTTGGAGGAACTCATCAATTGTAGCAACCCGTCCACCCTGCTCTTCTTTGCATGCACCGAGGACGGTGCAAACTTTTAAGTGTGGGGAGGTCGTCCGACCGGTCGGCGATTTTGGGAGACAAAAATTCTAATCCCAACACTTTTGCATTTCATTCTAGGATTTTAGGATTTTTACTCGCATTTTCTTAGTTTTTACTCGCATTTTCTTAGTTTTTGCATATATATACAAAATAAGCTTAGTCAAAATAATGAAATTTTTCAAGGATTTCTATCTATATGGCACCAATTGATTTGAGTGAAAACTTTTCATAGAACTTGCTTGAATTATATATATTGTGAAACATGGTTTTTGAGCTAAGAACACAAGCAAGTGAGTTTTGAGCCTAATGGTGTGGTTACATCTTATAACCACTTATTTTTCCTTCTTGTGTGCATTATTCTCTTTCTATAATTGTAATCTTTGATTTGTTTGATTCTTTATGTCCATTATTTTATGTATTCATGAATTTATATGATTGAGGCCATCATTTGATTTAGCTCACTTACCCAAAAAGCCTTACCTTTTATCTTCCATTGTTAGCCAACTTTGAGCCTACGCTTAACCCACTTTATTATTTAATTTAGCACATTACAAGCCTTAAAGCGGAAAACAATAAAAGTCCTTATTTGGATCTTTGATTAGCTTAGGCAAGTGTGTATGAGTATCATTCAAGTGTGGGAATCTTGGGACATTGGGTGAATAAAAGGGTGTATTTTGTATTTTGTTGAAAATATTGAGAATTGGGTACATACTCATGTATTGATCAAATGTAAAACCTTATGCATTGATGTTCTTGTATATAGAAAGAAAAAAAAAAGAAAAATGAGAAAAAGAAAAGAAAAAGAAAAAAAAACAACAATATGAAAAAAAATAGAAAAAGAAAGAAAAAGAAGAAAAATAATAAAAAGGGGACAACATGCCCCAAAGCGAAGCTCAATAAGATCAATGCATAAGTGTTGTGAAATGAAAAAGAAAATGCATGAGTATGTGAAAAGGTGAAAATGGGTAGTTAGGCTAGCTTTGAAATTGTATAGGATGTCATAGGTTAGGTGGAAAGTTTAAGCGTATCAAAGATTCAAATTTCAAGCTCACTTAACCATATATGCATCATACCTTGACCCTAGCCCCATTACAACCAAAGAAAAGACCTCATGATATATGTGTGCATGCATGAAATATATGTTGATTGCGAGATGAAAAATAAATCTTAAAAAGCATGATTAGGGGAGAATTGAGTGAATCAACCCTAAACACTTGAGCGAATAGAGTGCAAACACTACCGGTGAGGGTTCGATTGCTCAATTACATGTTTCCACCCATAAGTGTCAATTTTCAGGCAAGTTTGTAAAAATATTTAATAGCTCAATTCAATTGTGGTTTGGCATGGTTTTTAATACCTTTAGCCCTTGTGCATATATGCTTCTTGGGAATTGATTTATTTTGACCAAGCAATTGCATTCATTTAGATAGTTGCATATAGGTAGATTGCATTTAGTTAGTTTCCATTGAATAAATGCCATACCCTTACTTCATTCTTGGTTTTAGCATGAGGACATGCTTGGTTTAAGTGTGGGGAGGTTGATAAACCCCATTTGTAGGGTTTATCTTGTGCTTGATTTAAGGGATTTTATGACCTTTTACCCACATTTATCCATTGAAATAGCATGGTTTTATAACTTCTCCCTTAATTGTGCTTAAGAGTGAAAACATGCTTTTTAGGACTTAAAATAGATAAATCTAATTCTCCTTGATTCCATTAGATGCCTTGATATGTTTGTTAAGTGATTTAAGGGTTAGGAGGCAAAGATTGGATCAAGGGAATGAAGAAAGAAGCATGAAAAGTTGGAGAACTCATGAAGAAATGAAAGAACCGGAAAGCTGTCAAGCCGACCTCTTCGCACTTAAACGACCATAACTTGAGCTACAGAGGTCCAAATGATGCGATTCCAGTTGGGTTAGAAAGCTAACATCCGGGGCTTCGAAACGATATAAGATTTGCTATAGTTGCTACACGTATGGTGGCGCGCACGTGCATAGTACGCGCACGCGCCGTTGCTGCCACCTGGTTCACTTAAAGCAAAACGTGGCCAGCGATTTTAGAAGCCTTGTGGGCCCAATCCAACTCATTTCTGATGCTATTTAAGCCAAGGATTGAAGGGGAAATGAAGATACTTCACATACTTTTGACCATTAGTCATAGTTTAGTTCTAGAAGTAGTTTCTAGAGAGAGAAGCTCTCACTTCTCTCTAGGATTAGGATTAGGATTAGGCTTAGTTCTTAGATCTAGATTTCAATTCACCTTCTTCTACTTCTATCTCTCAACTTTTTGTTGCTACATTCATTCTTCTTCTATTCTTTTGTTGTAATTTCCTTTATGTTGTTCTTGTGTTTTTATTGTAGATCTACTTTTGTTTCTTCTACTTTCTTCCAATTCAATTCAAGGTAATTCATAATAGATGTGTTTCTTTTGATTGTTGTTATTAATTCTTTTCAATAATTGTTGTTAGATTCTACTCTTGTTATCAATTTACTATGCTTTTCTTTTGTACCCTCCAAGTGTTTGATGAAATGCTTGGTTAGATTTTAGAGTAGAATTTTATACTCTTGGCTTGGAAAGGTAACTTAGGAACTCTTGAGTTACTAATGTCCAAGTAATTGATGATTGGGAGCCATTTACTCTAGTTCTCACTAATTGAATTAGTGGAGAGTTAGGACTTATGGACTAGGATTGATATAGCTCATTTGACTTTCCTTTACTACTAGTTAGAGGATGATTTAATGAGATTAATCCTTGCCAATTCTCATATTGTGATTAGTGATTAGGATAGAGATCCTTGACCACCAACCCTTGCCAAGACCTTTTTAGGCCTTAGTTTACTTTCTTGCCATTTATCTTTCATGCTTCATATCAAAACCCCAAAATAACTCACAACCAATAACAAGACACTCTATTGTAATTCCTAGGGAGAACGACTCGAGGTTTCAATACTTCGGTTTATAAATTTAGGGGTTTGTTTTAGTGACAAACAACTTTTTGTATGAAAAGATTATTGTTTGGTTTAGGAACTATACTTGCAACGAGAATTCATTTGTGAAATTCTAAACCATCAAAAATCCAATCATCACTTTTCTGTTTACTATATAGTGCGTTGAATTCTATTTGGTGTTTTGTGCTAAGGAAAATAATGGAGAGAGATCACATGGTTTACTACTCACACCCAAGGAGTGATTAATATTACTGTGGATGGAGGAACTACTTGAATTTTGGTTGGAAAAGTCAAGACCAAAGAAACTTCAGTGCTCCATGTTCCAACTATCAAGAACCATTAGCTCTTGAGTTTTTCATGAGAGAATGCATACATGATATAAGAATGAGTTTCAAAAATATAGAGAAATATGTGGAGTTGATTATCAAGCCCCAGAAAGAGGAACAAGAAAATTACTTCCCAAGAGATACAATGTAAACTCCTATGGAAGAAGTTCATACTCCAATGAATTAGAGAACTCTCCGCCCTCACACATGGAAGAAGAGGAAGATGCACAAACAAAGGAGGTTGTAAGGGATGAAAACAATTATAAAAATCTATACTCCAATGAAACAGAGTGTAACATAGAGGGTGAGTTTATTGAACCACCAATTCAAGATGTTCTTGATGAAAGATACACTTCAACCATCACACAACATCCAAATTTTGAAATCAAAGAAGTGAAGAAAACCAAGAAAAGTACTGAAACGGGGATTGTGACCAAGAGACAAAAGAAAATATCCATGAAAAAGAGAAGGTCGGCAAAAAACAATCCAACCTCTACCCCAACAAGTAAGGTGAATCAAGCTAATAACAATAAAAGAAATCTTGTTAGGAGAAATTTATATCAGGGGGAACAAATTTTCCCTTCTTCTCCCTTAGAGTCATTTCTTTTAACCAACTGGAAGAAAAGAAAGAAAATTCAAGAACAATCGTCAAGCTAGCGACGTTAAAGAAGCGCTTGTTGGGAGGCAACCTAACGTTTGGTATTTTCTTTTCATTCTCCTTTTTGTTTTGTTTAAGATTGTGTATGTGTTCATGAATTAAGTTTGGTGTGCTACACCAAATTTGTATCGCACTGGGTACTTGGCCTAGTTTTACATAGATTGTATCACACTAAGTTTGGTGTCCTCACACCAAATTTGGTATTGCCACAATCACCATGCAACACATTAACAATCTAGCTATTTTATACTATTTTAGTTTTTCTTGAGTTTTGTTTTAATTTGATTAATTTATTTTAAATAAGGCCTCTGCATTGCTTGATTTTCTTTCACTTGCTAGTCTTATTTACTCTTATTTCCATCACCATTATTTCTCTTTCTTTGTTGCTTGAGGACAAGAAACCATTCTAAGTTTAGTATTGGAAGCTATGCTCTATATATCTTAAAAGGGGATAAAGAATAAGATAATGAAGAGAAAGGTAAAGATAGCTAAGGTTGTTTCCTTCCTTTTTAATTATATGCATGTGTATTCTTCCTTTTAGATAAGCATAATATAATTTTGAATTGTAATATATTGCCTTTACATCATGATTATCATCTTAAAATTTGTGAGTCAAGACAATTAAGCATCATGATCATCAACAAACAGGATAATTAAAGAAGAAGCTAGTATGAGCATATGAGTATTAGAAGGCTAGCATGACTATTTTTGCTCAAACATATTTGAATTTTGTTTGATTGAAATTTTTATCAAGAACACTTTATAAAATCTTTGAAATTTTGAAAACTTTGAAAAAGCTTGTCAATTAATGATCAAGTATAGAAAAAAAATAAGAGAAAGGGGAAAATGAGAAAGTTGAAGGCTCTGAGTACCAATGACAACTCATTAGTCAAGTACTTGTAGCGTTTATGTATCAAGCAAAAAGCTTGAAAACAAAACACTTAGAGTCAAAGTTAGGCTCAAGTGCAAAGGACTCCCTCAAAATTCAAGGCTCTGAGTATCAATGATTAGAGAGTAAAGAAAAGAAACAAAAGTAAAGCTTAAAGAGTTCTCTAGTTATATGCTTGTGGTGCTTATGTATCAGGTGGTAATACTTGAAAATAAAGCATTTAGAGTCGAAGCTATAAAAACAAATGGTGCAAAGCACCCAAGAAGCTAAAAAAAGAAACGAATGAAAAGCTTGTTTCAAGGAAGGAATATAAGAAAAGATTTCATAAAGTGAGCAAGATAAAATCATTAATCATTTGAAATTCTTTTGTGAGTGTTGCATGCATAGTAAACCAGCCAACCATCAATATTAAAATTGCTATCCTTCTTACCTTGGATTGTCAATTTATATTACATGGTTCTTTGTGTAACACCCTAATTATCAAAATGTCACGCTTCCGGCTGCGCCACTCTGATGGCTCGAGTATTACGACTCTTAAAATATTTAATACTAAAATATGAGCATATTTAAATCTTAAACCGAATTTTCAAAACATACGTCCATACTTTTCAATACAATTCATACGACTCATGTAATTATAAAAATATATTTTTCATACTATTATCGACTTATAACAACTCTTAAAAGTAAAATGAATTTAAGAAAACGTCCCTACCTCGATAAGTCAAAACTATAGCCCAAACGACTCACATAATTCCTTTCGTCTCGACCCGAATTGACTGCAACCAAAACCTCAGCTCCGCTTGCTTTCTCAATAGCAGAAGCATCCTCACTCGCTACATGTAAACTCGGTTACTAATTCCTAACTCATTAATATTGCAAAGACTTTTATACACTCAACAGGACACTAACACGGAGGTTTTCGAAATGTAAATACTCACTGTAATGACAAAACGAAGCAGCAACGGTCTCTGAATCGGTTCGGCGGCAGCCACCTCAAGCGGCAGCGGCGACCTGAACAACATGCAGCAACATTGAAGTTCCCAGAAACTCAACGGAAAAGAAAACCAACTCAAATCTCTTACCGGCAGTGGTCATCGGCGACGACAGCGGGGTTCTCCGACGCAAGAGCTTGGCGGTGCACCCCCATCCAAGACGACGAGGCTCACGACAGTAGTTGGGCACAGTGGCAGGGATATCTCTGCGACGGTTCTTCTCCTTCGATGCGACTCTCTCCTTCTCGCGACGTTAGCGGCATGTAGACCGGCGACCACTCCTCACGGACGGCGACTGGGTGGCGGCGAACGATGTCTCTCTCCTCCCTTCTGGTGGTGACACGACAGCGGCAGTGACGCAGAGCTCCAACGGCGAGGCATGGCGACACGCCGGCGACGCTCTTCTTCCCTCCTCTCGCACCTTCTTTCCCGTTCCTGCGGCTCCCTTTTTCTTTCTTCCCTTTCGTTCTTTCTTTTTTGTTTCAACCGCTAGTGTGTGTTTGTGTTGTTGGTGTGCGTGTGTGTGAGCCGTGGGTGAGAGGGGGTGCGGTAGCTAGGGTTAGGGTTAGATCAAATTAGGATTAGGTTTAGATGAAAAATAGGATTTGATTTGGAAATTTTTGGGTTTAATTAGAGTAAGATAGTTTGAATAAAATTAAGGCATAAGATATTAATTTAAACTCTAATTAAATCTTTAAAAATTACTTAAAAATATTATTTGTTGTACCAAAAGACTAATTAATTAAAAATCAAATACTTTAATTGAAATTATAAGATAATAAGATTAATTTTTTTATTTTTAAAACTTAAAGTATTGAACTATAAAAATATCAACTATTTAAATTAAATAATATAAAATTCTTATTATTTCATAACTACTAACATTATAATTTAAATATAGAAAATAAATCAAAAATTATAAAATTTGATAAGAATCTTAATCTATTTCAAATTCAATTAATCAAAACTTGTTTTAAATATTCTTTAATAAAGTAATTTCTGAAACTAAAGTTACAAATAAATAATTGAATTTGAAATTAGTTTATAATATACCTTTTCAAAAATTCTGGGTCTTATACTTTGTTTGCTTGAGGACAAGTAAAGCTTAAGATTGGTGTTGTGATGCGTGAGCATCTTTCCTATCTTTTCCTAGTGAATTTGCATTTGAATTTATAAATTTAATCAAGATTTAAGTACATTTAAGCCACTATGAATGCTACTTTAATTTGTGTGTAATTTTGTTTATTTCAGATAGCATTTAGATGGATTTGATAAGTTTGTGTAGCAGAAAAGGAAGAAAGCAAATGATGCTGTCAATCCTGACCTCCTTACACTCTAACAGAAATAACTTGAGTTATAGAGGTCCAATTGACACGGTTCCAATAGCATTGGAAAGTTAACTTCCAGAGATTTTCAACGATATATAATAGTCTACACTTTCTTTATGGACACATAGACAAGGTGGCGCCTAACTTGGACCATAATCATAAAATGCTCAAAATTCATTCAACCAAGGTGGTGCCTAACTTGGAAGCCATATGAAAGAAGAAGCTTCAAGTTCCATTCGGCCAAGGCAGGGGCGCCAGTTCAAAGAGAAACGCTGGTCCCTGATAAACCACTATTTTATGGTTTATATTGTGCTTAATTGAGTGGATTTTATCAATCTTTCATACACTTATTCATACTAAATGCATGGGTTTACATTCTCCTTCCTGATTTTGTGCTATGATTGAAAACATGCTTCTTTGGTCTTAATTTTGCTATGTTTAATCCTCTCTTATTACCATTCGATGCCGTGATATGTGTGTTAAGTATTTTCAGAGATTACAGGGCAGGAATGGCTCAGAGGATGGAAAGGAAGCATGCAAAAGTGGAAGAAATACAAGAAACTGAAGGAATTGCCAAAGCTGTCATCCTGACCTCTTTGCACTCAAACGATCATAACTTGAGTTACAGAAGTCCAAATAATGCGGTTCTAGTTGCGTTGGAAAGCTAACGTCCGGGGCTTCGATTTAATATATAATTTGTCATAGTGGCCGTACAGCTAGACAATGCGAATGCGTACTCCATGCGGACACATCGCAGTGACAAAAATCAGCGTGGCAGATTTTGCAATCAGCAATTTTTGGACTGTTTTTGACCCAGTTTTCAACCCAGAAAACACAGATTAGAGGCTATAAAGTGGGAGAATCCATCCATTCATTCAACACAATATAGACGACTCACAATTCACTTTTCATAATTTAGATGTAGTTTTTTAGAGAGAGAGGTTCTCTCCTCTCTCTTAGGTTTTAGGATTTATGATTATTTCTTCTTCATCACAGGTTAAATGTTCTTTTACTCAATTCTCTTTTACTCTTCATGTTAGATTTGATTCTCTATTTAAATGCAATTTGAGATATTTCATATTTATGATTGCTTTTTTCAATTTATGTTATGATATGGTGTAATGGCATTCATGTTAATAGAGTAAGTTTCCAACTTGGCTTTGGAGTTGATTAATATTAGGAGACCCTTGAGTTGGGATACTCAAGAGTTCAATTGTAATTGGTTCGTTGTTGGTTGGCTTGTTAGTAACTAACTCTAATTCTTCCCAAGGGAAGGATTAGGACTTGTGAATAGAAGTTGACTTTTAACTTGACTTTCCTTCATTCGTTGAGGGTTAACTAAGTGGAAACAACTACTAATTATTAATTGATCTTGAAAAAATTCCAACAAGGATAGAACTTCCGATTAATCTTCTCCTAGTCAAGGCTTTTTATCGTTATTATTTTATTTTCTCTGCAATTCACTCTTCTTATTTCTTAATCCAAAATCCCAATTTACACAAACTCATAACCAATAATAAGAACACCTCCCTGCAATTCCTTGAGAAGACGACTCGAGATTTAAATACTTCGGTTATTAATTTATTTAGGAGTTTGTTACTTGTGACAACCAAAACTTTTGCACGAAAGGATCCTCTGTTGGTTTAGAAATTATACTTACAACGCGATTATATTTGTGAATTTCTTTACCGATAGAAATCCGATCGTCAGTCCCCACATCCATCAAGCATGGGCACGAAGATTTTATTTATTTATTTATTAAACTTTTATTTTATTTAGAAATAAAAAAGATATTATTTAGTTTTATAAATTATATTTTTACATTAATTAAGTTTAGATATAAAAGAAGAAGATATCTGGACCTAGGCACTCTTCCTAATTTTAATTTTCTACACTTTCATACTTTCTCTACTAGGGTTTATTTTCTTCATGAGGAACTAAGCCTCCATTATTAAGGTTAAGAGCTCTATTTACTTTGATGGATTAATAATTATTTGTTCTTCTACTCTTGATTAATGTTTTTATTATTGTTTAAAAATTGGTTTCGTTCTTCATCTTAAGAATTATTGATTATTGGGAAATAACTCTAATTCAACTTGAATTCTATTTGAATCTTGGAAAAGTTATATCATTAGAATTACATCTTGAAATCAATTCTTCTCAACTCTCTATTTATCTGGATTTAACGTGATACGTGACATATAATCGTCTTATTTTCTGGTATCTAGGGTTTGTGTGGCTCATAAACTAGAATTAAACTTAATCTTCTAATTTAATCAAGTGACCAAGGAATTGGCGGTTGATTGAGTTAGAGGAGATTAAATTACTAAGGAATTTGGGTTTAATCACTTAAGGTTTACCATGAACATAATCTTTGTATGATCAAGGTAGTTAACATTGAATATTAATCCGAAAATTTAAATATCTCTGATACCTTAACTATTTTTATCATATTATTTTATTAACCAATTTTAGTTTGCTCTTATTTAATTTTCTGTTTTTATGTTATTTGCTATTAAAATCCTAAATTTTTATTGTCTGACTAGAAAATTAATTGACAATTGTTGCTTGATCTATTAATTCTCGTGGGATGAACCCTCATTCACCTGAGGTATTACTTTGTACGACTCGGTGCACTTGTCAGTTCAGTTGTGGTATTTTAATTCTGCACCAAGAAGCTTTCTAACTGAGCTGCTGAAGAAGAAAACGTTAGAAATCGTCTATACCTCTTAGAATTCCAATTGGCCGAACTAAAGAGAAAGAGGAAGTATGTTACTGTCAACTTCTATCAGACAAAAGTAATGCTAATGAATAGAAGAAGAGGATATGAATATTTTTATTGGATTAGATTTTTTATTAGAGTTACGAATATCGAGAAATCGTAGTTGAAAACTTTGGCGAGGGTTATGGTTCTATGGAAGCTCACATTCTCTCTCTCGATCTTTCTTTCTTTTTCTTGTCCGTGACAAGAATGAATGAATGGAAAGGAATAAGTGAATGTTATGATTAATGGGAATTGGTGTAAACCTCATTAGGAGGAATCGCCAATTAATGAAAGAAAGCATATGTCATACTTATATAAATATATGCACTAAGACGCATTTTCTATTTTCTTTTCCTTTTGTGTATGACTCGGTGGTGATGATAATGAATGATTTAGAAATGATTAATGACCAATTAATGTAATATATATATATATATATATATATATATATATATATATATATATATATATATATATATATTATATAAACCACATTTAACTTTCTTTTTCCTTTGTTCCATTCAATGGTTTCAGCTAGTTGCTTGAAACCAAGAAGAAATAATAATAATAATAATAATAATAAATATTTTAAATAAAATAATAAATTATGAATAATTTATTATCTAATTTTCAAAAATTCGAGTTGTTATAACAGTAGTGATTCCTGCGACCTCTAGTAGCAGTGGCGACAAGATCTGCACATCATCGTTGCCCTTGTTCGACGATTTGTGTTCGCTACCATTGCTGCTCTATCAACGAGGGCTATGAACGTTCCGTACCTTTCCTTTGTAAGCGCGCATGAGGTCCTACATGATGGTGGCGATTCTCTTGAGATCCGCTTCGATGACTCAATTCTTGGTCTTTGTGTTGCCTTTTACAAGAATGTCATGGACTCTGATTGGGACTATCTCCGACGACAGCCTCCATGCCAGCATTTGAAGCGCTACTCATGAAGCTTTGAGGCTGGGGACTGAGGGATTCGAAGAGTCAGTAATACATCGTTATCATGGTTTTTTTAAATTTTAAATTTTTAATTTTTGTTGCTTCATTCTCTAATTTTGCATCTCTATAATCTGACTTATTATTGAATTGTAGATCTATGATTGTTGAATTTGAATGCTCCATTTTTGTTATTTGGATTTGAATTTGTGTTTGCAGTTCTATTAGTTTTGTTGTTATCTTTATAATAATATGGTTCTGTTGAGGCATTGTTGTTTGAATTTAAATGTAAAATTTTGAATTTGAATGTTCCTCATCTTCAAAATTAATTTTCTAGCAGATGAGTAGCCTTTTTTTTAATCATTTTCTCATTCTCTCTATTTTGGCTTTCTCATTCACTCTTCCTCCCTTGCTTGATGGTGGTGGTAAAGAGAAGGATTTGGGAATGGTGATGACGGCAGTAATGGTAGTGCTTAGGGATAAAAGTGGTGGTGAGAAAAAATTTGGATGGAAGTGGTAGTATGGAGTAAAAAAAAAAAGTTAGAGTTAGATTATATTAAAGAGTATTTTAGGAATTTCAAATTATTTTTAGAATTCGAATAATTTTGTTAGTAAAATCATGGATAAAAATGATAATTTTATTTATTTGTGAGTAAATTTATTAACATTCTAAATTTTTATAAATAAAAATAGTAGTTTCCTCTTAATTAGACTATAATAAGAAGTTTAGAAGCCTAAGCACTAGGCAACTTGTGTGTATTGATTAATCAATGCATTTTTTTTCAAATTCACTTTTTATTATCTTGTGGTTATAACTTATAGTTATAAGTCCATCCAAGACTTAACTATCTATTTTTTTGTTATACTATGTCTTATTGGGTTGATAATAAAAGAACATTTTAAGTACTGAGTATCTTAGATGTGTAATACAGTATTTATTATGTATTCTGAATGTATTTGAGATATGATATTGTTAATCAAAAAAATATTTTTGAAAGGATAAGCTAATTTGAAATGTTAGAGAGTTGTTAGGATGGGAGTGGAAATCGAAAAGACGCATGTGCAAGCATTAAATGAAAGTTATTTGACGCGTATTCAATTTCAATACCTTAATAAATCGGGAAAGTAATTCGAATAGGGAGTCAAATGGTGCTTTCAAGTTGAGAATCGAGCAGTTACACAAAGAAGGAAGTTGAAGGTTTTCCTCTGGGTTTGGAATTTATTGGAACGTTCATTAGCAAAGGAGCGAGAACGATTATCTAGGAATGCGCATGCCAGGCAGCACCATGTAATTAATGGTCGGTTATAGAAGTAGATTATAAATATTAGCAAGTTTTAGGAAATAAGGGTTGGAACTTTTCTTCAGAAATACACTCAAGCACACTTACATCCCCAGCAAATTTCTGAGTCTGCATTCGAGTTCAATTTCTGTAGGGTTCCTTCCATTGTCTTTGATTTTCCATTTACAATTTATGTAAACTTTACTTTTTCTTGTCAGATTTATCTTCAAAGCATCTTTTAATATTATTGTCAGATTTACATTCAAAGTTTCTTTTATTTACTTGCCCAATTTATGTTTCAGCACCTTTAGTCAAAAGCCCTTTGATCAAATCAAAGACATTTTAATCGCTTTCTTTATAATTCAGCACAAGTCATTTCTGTAACACCCTACTATACAGAGTTTTACGCTTAAGTCGTAGCACAGAGATAATGGGGGTGTTACGGACCTCTATGCGAAAAATATTTACATATAATAGTGAAAGGAGGTAAAACACTAGGAGTCTTGAAAAACGGGTAAACAAAAATCGTAAAATAAAAAGCGCAACGCTCAAGAGATAAGATTACTTGCGTGCTAAGAAACGTAGAAGATAAGGATGAGAATAAGTAACAGAATAAAAGAAGGCCAAGAATACAACATAACTAGCTCCCAAAATACACAAAATACAAAATAAGATCCTATCTCTCCCTCAACCTCTATGAGGAGCAACATACACAAGTTTCTCGGAGAGCAAGCTAAATACATATATACATATATATAAACAGAAACAAAAAAATACACCCAGGAACTACTTCGCTTCAAAGATCTAGACGCCTAGCGAGGAGCCTCTCGACCTGCATCTGAAAAATAATAACACAGTATGGGATGAGAACCGGAGGCTCTCAGCATGGTAAAGGTGTCACGCGTATAATAAATAAGGTCCTGGGAATGCTAGAGGCAATCCTAGAACTCCGTCACAATTACAGAACTTAATTTTTAAGTAAAAGTCATAAATAGAGGTAGGTAGTCTAAGTATACTATACTCCCTTGCCTTAAACCTAAAACCTAACACTTAACCAATTCACTATTCCTCCATCCCTCTGTCATCCATAATTCAACAAACACAAACAACCAAACAGATTTACACACAAGTAAGAAACAGATAGTGCAAGTAGCAAGTGTACAAGTAGCAGGATATATACATTCAGTTAGGCAATCCCAGGTAGTGCACAACAACCAAAACAAACAAATGCACATGATGCATGCCTGTCTTATTGATGAGCGGATAATTTATACGCTTTTTGGCATTATTTTTAAGTAGTTTTTAGTAGGATCTAGCTACTTTTTAGTATATTTTTATTAGTTTTTAAGCAAAATTCATATTTCTAGACTTTATTATGAGTTTGTGTGTTTTTTTGTGATTTCAGGTATTTTCTGGCTGAAATTGAGAGACCTGAGCAAAAATCTGATTCAGAGGATGAAAAAGGACTGCAAATTCTGTTGGATTCTAACCTCCCTGCACTCGAAATGGACTTTTTAGAGTTACAGAAGCCCAATTGGTGCGCTCTTAATTGCGTTGGAAAGTAGACATCCTGGGCTTTCCATCAATATATAATAGTCCATACTTTTCCCAAGTTTTGATGACACAAACTGGCGTCCAAACGCCAACTTCCTGCCCTATTCTGGCGTTAAACGCCAAAAATAGGATACAAGCTGGAGTTAAACGCCCAAACTGGCATAAAAGCTGGAGTTTAACTCCAAGAAAAGTCTCTATACATGAAAGCTTCAATGCTCAGCCCAAGCACACACCAAGTGGGCCCAGAAGTGGATTTCTGCATCATCTACTTATTTCTGTAAACCCTAGTAACTAGTCTAGTATAAATAGGACATTTTACTATTGTATTTACATCTTTGGATTATCCTTAGATCATTTTTGATCAGTTTTATGCTATCTTAGACTTTTATGGGGGCTGGCCATTCGGCCATTCCTGGACCTTCATCACTTATGTATTTTCAACGGTGGGGTTTCTACACCTCATAGATTAAGGTGTGGAGCTCTGCTGTTCCTCGAGTATTAATGCAAAGTATTATTGTTCTTCTATTCAATTTAAGCTTATTCTTATTCTAAGATATTCATTCGCACACAAGAACATGATGAATGTGATGATTATGTGACACTCATCACCATTCTCAACTTATGAACGCGTGCCTGACAACCACTTCCGTTCTACCTGAAAACAAGCTTGAATGTATATCTCTTGGATTCCTGATCCATGACGCATGGTTACCTCTCCTGACAATAGAGCCTTCTATTTCGTAAGATCAGAGTCTTCGTGGTATAAGCTAGAATCAATTGGCAGCATTCTTGAGATCCGGAAAGTCTAAACCTTGTCTGTGGTATTTCGAGTAGGATCTGGGATGGGATGACTGTGACGAGCATCAAATTCATGACTGTTGGGCGTAGTGACAGACGCAAAAGGATCATTCGATCTTATTCCGACATAAGTGAGTACCGACAGATGATTAGCCTTACGTAACCCGTAGCTAGACCATTTTCACTGAGAGGATGGACGGTAGCCATTGACAACGGTGATCCCCTACATACAGCTTGCGATGGAAAGGAGTATGAATGATTGAATGAAGGCAGTAGGAAAGCGGAGATTCAGAAGGAATAATGCATCTCCATACGCTTATCTGAAATTCCCACCAATGAATTACATAAGTATCTCTATCTTTATTTTATATTTATTTATCTTTTAATTATCAAAACTCCATAACCATTTGAATCCGTCTGACTGAGATTTACAAGATGACCATAGCTTGCTTCAAGCCGACAATCTCCGTGGGATCGACCCTTACTCATATAAGGTTTATTACTTGGACGACCCAGTGCACTTGCTGGTTAGTTGTGCGAAGTTGTGAAAAAGAGTTGAGATTACAATTGTGCGTACCAAGTTGTTGGCGCTATTGAGATCACAATTTCGTGCATCATTTATGGCTGATGAGGCTCATCTGTCGGTTATCCAGCCAACCCGACAAGTCCAAAAACCTTAGACTGTCTCTCGTCGCGCATCCCCATGAGTCTATGCATATATTTCACATTCATTCATCATTTAAAACAATCACTGGGGGGCTATCCATACCCGGGAATTTATACGTGTCCGGTCACCCTTACGACGTAGAGTCAACAGAGTGTGGAGATTCGACTTGGAACACGTGGTGGAAAGCCACGGTTCTTACCCAGGAAAAATCGTATATGAGACATCATCATTCATAACCCATTTCATAGTCATAATCATTATTTAATCATTCATCAAGCCATGTCATATTAACTTCATTCATTAACCACTTCCCTTTCACATTTCTCTTCATATTTACCTCTTTCTTCATTCTCAAGTTACCTCAAACTCCTAACTTCTGCTATTTATTAAACTTACTAATAGGATTTAGGATTAATAGGGCAAAAATATGGGGTTTAGAGTTCAAAATCATGTTTAGAACAGGAAAACATAGGTACTGGAAAATAGGGCGTGTGCGTATGCACATACCTGTGCGTGCGCACAGCTCAACAAGAAAGCAGAACGTGTGCATGCGCACGAATGCGTGCGTGCTCACACATCACTTGGTGTGCAAGCGCCTCACCTGTGCTGGTGCTACCAACAGAAGGCCCATCTTGGTGTGCGTATGCACACTTTATGAAAAATACCAAGTGTGCGTGCGCACAAGTAAAATTTTGCTTCTGTTGGGTGCGTGCGCACAGACCTGTGTGTAGGCACACACCAAAAAACCTGGTTCTGCTGCAATGTTCAAAAATCCAGTTTTTAGCACCAAATTTTCGGCATCCATAACTTTCTCTACAGAATTCGGTTTTCCACAAACTTTATATCAAACTCAAGCTTATAAAACACTCTTTAATTTAAAACAAACCTTATCTTGATTCAAAATTTGTAGAGCAAGATATGGACTACCAAAGTTCATCAAAATTCATATTTTATCCAAACACCCCAAACCCTATTTTTACCAAATTCACATTCCTTACCCACACAAAATCTACATATATACAATATATCAAGCCCTATTCCATCATCACCAACCTCTAGTACATCAATGCTCATACCATTCCATAAAAATCCATACAGTAGTCCCAATATTTACCATTTCAACCATAAGCTACAAACTTCAAACATTCTTTAACTTACTCCTTTAATTCATTAATGGCAACTCATAAATTATCATTAACTAATCAGCAAGCCATAATTGCCAAGATCTCATCAACACATACCACAACATCATAAACTTATCATTAATAACTCTAAAACACATATTCAATGACACCAACAATTCAAGCTTACTAACTCCAACACAAGCCCACTCATTGATTCATACAACATCATTACAAAGCTAAACATTCAATGCATTTGACCATTTCAACTTATCCTATAATGCTCTAGCCTAAGTTTTCACAATACCATATATGTTAAATACGCAAAACCTAAACCATACCTTGGCCGATCACCGCGTTTGGACCAAGGCAGCCACACAATCACAATCACATCCCCTCACAAGCTTGAGAAACCAACTAAAGTCTTGGCTCCAATCACCACTAAGCTTCCAAATGCTCCCAATTTAATTCCAATGCATATATATCTACTTAATTCACACCTAATTTCATATATATGTTCCAAATTCAGATTTCTCATAATAATTGCAAGACTGGGTTAGGGTTTAGGTTGTTCTTACCATACCCATACACATAATAACTCAAGCCCAATAAGCTCCGAAAGCTAAATCGAACCTAAAACACCAAATTGGGTAAGATTTCATCACAAGGGTCCAATTGCACCACAAGAAAATGGGTAGAGATTCTGAAACAAAAATGGAGCTTACCGGTGAAATTGATCCGACAGGAATATAGAGCTCGACGCGCTAGACACGTGGCCGTGAACGGTGTGGCGATCGGAGCTCAAACGGAGAAGTTATGATGGTTGGAGTGTTTGATGAGGGTTACGGAACTCTCTTCCTCCCCTCTTCTGTTTGGCGTCGCTGGAGCTAAATGGGGAAGAAGAAGCTGCTTCTTCTTTTAAGTTATAGGTCCGGTTAGACCCACGGGCCCAGTTTGGGCTCCGATTCAATCGGTTCAGTCCTTCGGGTCTAATTTTGGGCCAAATTTTTTAAAATCGGTATCAAAATTCTCGTTTTGACGAGCTCTATCCTAATTCGATATTAGTTTTGTATTTTTAATTACCCTAATTAAAATTCAATTTATTGACTAATTATTTACCGATTTTAGCGAGGTTTACAATTTCGATTTCAGTCAAGTTTACTTTTCGAATCTTTTCTTTTACACTTATTTTATTCTTTTTGTACTTTTCAAATTTATTTTTTTATTTTAAAACTTGTCTAATTCGAGCATCTTTGATACACTTACAGAACTGGTACCCGTAAAAGAGGAGTAGGTTTCGTTTCCAAACTATTAGAATCGAACCACTATCGATTTATTGAAAATCGACAAAACAAATATAAATATACAAATTAAATACTGAGTATCCAAGATATATACATAATAAAATAGAATACTCAGTACCCGCAATATGATTAAATTGTTAAAAATAGGTAGTAGTCGATCTATTATGTTATTTGAGGTTTTTTTTTAAGTTTTGAAAAGTTTTGAAATTGCATAAGCTCAACGCTAGAATTACATATACTCCAAAAATATTGACAGGCTAAATGCTTAGTTTGTATTTTTTTTTATTTTAAATATTTAAGTTGTTGAAGTGTTATAATATTTTGATTTATTTAATATTAAAATTGATATATTATTATTTCTTGATTTAATTAGATAAAAATTTTATATTTTCTATATGTTAAGATATTTGAATCTTAGTAGTTAGAGCCAGCATTAGTGTTTATTACTTTAAATTTAAATGGTTTAAATTGTTCAAATAATTGGAAGAGTATTATTAACATTAGAATCCGGTTAACTATATATGAAGCTATAGTTATTTTAACAAAAAAACTTTTTATTAAGTTAACATGTTAATAATATAATTTGATTAAATTAAATTATTTATTTAAATTAAATTATTTAATTAAATTGTTTGCTCTGTTATAATTAAATTTATTCTATTATTTATAATATGTAGTAACATTGTATTATTTAATTAATCAATTATATATGAAAGTATATTTTTTAATTAAATTATCTATTCTATTATATAAAAACATTGCATTATTTATTAGTCAATCATAAAATTCAATTATTTAATTTAGATTTTTTTAAATTATATGCAATATTATTGAAAGGAATAATGAACAATATTGTGATAGTCACTGTGGTTGCTCTTATCACGTCGTATGACGTTGTCTATCTCACTGTCTGACACGTTATTATCGTACATTAAGAAGGTTGGATTCGAATATGCAGTAGAATTAAAGGATTTCATCTTTAGCAATGTTTCACTCTCTGTATTTGTGAAGCAGTAGAGACTCGAGACCCATATTTTTCACCTTCTATGGGTTGAAGCCACCATCACACTCCAATCCAAGATGTGGCTTATCATCACCCAATTGGTGGCTGTACTACAAATTTTCAGCAATACCATAGACACCCCACATGACAGTAGGTTGAGAACTTGTTAGGTGATAGACCTCCACCTTAGTCAGATAACAGGAAGCAGATTTTTGGGCTAAAGATTACATGGCTCAGAAACAGGGTTGCACATATTCTGCTAGAGCGGACCCAGATACTGATATGGAAAAATAAAGTAAACAAGAAGACAAGGATTCAAACGGAATAAAAAGATACTTTAAAATTTAAATAAAAGCAAAAAGGATAGATTGAAATTGAATACAAAGAGAATCACTATACTTTCTACCCAATTTCTTGACGCAACAAGAAAGGAACTCCTCAACCTAACTTGTCCACGCTATATTTTGGGAATTGAATCGAAGGGACTCCTCAACTTTCTACCTAATTCCCTGGTGCAACAAAAAAGAAACTCACTCAACTTCACTTGTCCACATCATGGTTTCATCACGAAACCAAAAGGGGTTTCACACTTTTAATCACTAAATGACGACTACCATCATTTATAAGATATCTATAATCTCTTATTAAGTTAAAATAAAAAAACCTAAGCCCATAACATAAAACCCAATTTAATAACTAAATAAACAAAATCAAAATACATCAAACTAAATTAAACATTTTAAACATATAAACTAATAACTTTTAAATAATACTTAAACTCTTAATATCACGAACACTTGAAGAACGTATCATTTTCTTACTCCTCAAAAAAGATTCATCCTTGAATCTTGTAGTTGAAAAAATAGTGTATCAAAAGAACAAATACACTGTATGCTTTTTTTATGTTTTTTTATAAGAACATAAAGAAGGACGCGAGAGACACTGAACTCTTTTTTGTTTTTTGTTTTTGGTACATGAAGAACAAATATAGATTAATAGGGATTAATCTATTACCTAAAATATGATACCAAATGATACTAAAAAACAAAGTAAACAAGAAGACAATAATTCAAACGGAATAAAAAGATACATTAAAATTGAAATAAAAACAAAAGGGATAGATTAAAATTGAATACAAAGAGAATCACTCTATTTCTATCCAATTTCTTGACGCAATAAGAAATGGACTCCTCAACCTAACTTGTCCACATCATAATTTGAAAATTGAATCAAAGGGACTCATAAACCTTCTACTCAATTTTCTAATGTAACAAGAGAGACTCACTCAACCTCACTTGTCCACATCATGGTGTTATCACGAAACCAAAAGGAAAGTTTCACACCTCTAATCAATGAATGATGACTACCATAATTTATGAGGTATTTATAATCTCTTATTAGGTTAAAATAACAAAATTTAAGCCAATAACATAAAACCCAATTTAATAAATAAATAAACAAAATCAAAATAAATCAAACTAAATTGAATATTCTAAAAATATAAACTAATAATTTTTAAATAATACTTGAACTCTTCATACTACGAACATTTGAAGCACGTATCAGATACTCTTTGCAAGTATGGCAGATGTTACTTGCTTATGTTGATAGGGGGATATTTATTTATGGACAAGTCAGCAAGTCTTGTCTCCCTTAGATGGTTGTCGCTCTTGGAGGACTTTGATAGCTACAAATGATTGTTGTCGGATTCTGTATTTCTGTCGCACAATTACTATTTGCTGTGCAGCGTTGCTCAGCGTGATGTGATAGACATTACTAGATGCATACCGTTATGATGTCGTAAATTTACCATCGGTTTCCATCCTTCTGCCCCTTGAATACGATGTAGTCAGAGGTTAGACTCAAGTTAGATGATCCGGATGCGGCAATGTACTCCGAATCATAATCACTCAAGTCTTCTTTGACATGACCAATTGGTTCGGCAAAATGAATTGACTTTGTCGCTACTAGGGTGTATGTAGGTTCAAGGACGACGACCCACAACCACCATTTATGTCACGAATCATAGTGTACTACTCCATCACATGCTAAGGTATTATGCTCGCATGTACGTCGAACATAGACGTCACATGCTAATCGACTTCGACTCAAAATATCCTATTTCGAAACTGTCCACTCAGGAGTGCTGATAAAAATCTGTACGCAACTCTCCCAACCTCCTTAAAACTTAGTGCTCCATATTATTCAAAATGAGATTCTTTAAGGTGTCCAACGAATCAAGACGGCAAGTACGCAATATCACAAGTGAATCACACCCAAATATCACCCCGTCGCCGCTTCTAATTAATTATCCCAAAAAAACTGGGTTAAGTACGTTTTGGTCCCTAAGGTATCAGTCGAAAAAATTTTTTGTTCCCAACTTTTTTTTGCATACAAAATGGTCCCTAAGGTTTAACTTGGTTTTAAAATCGTTCCTAATAAGGTGTAACTTAGTTTTAAACTTTTGGCGGCGGAAGCAGAGGCAGAGGTGGATCATGAAGAACTTCTTCTTCTTCTTCCCTTTTCTCTTCTTCTTCTTCTCTTCCGCCTTCGCAAGAGTAGAAATACTCTCCTTCTCTTATTTTTTTATTTTATAATTTTTTGTTATAGGTAATTTGATCCAAAATTTAAAAATTTAAGTAAAAAGAACAATTTTAAAACTTAATTTTAAACCTTAGGGATTATTTTGTATAAAAAAAAAGGTTGAAAACAAAAAAATTTCAACCTATATCTTAAAGACCAAAATCATACTTAATCTACTAATCATGTGTATGAAGAATAAAGAGAGAAAAATACAAATGAGTGAAATTGATGCAGTGTGATGAGCTAATAACCTCTTAATATATTGTATTTTGACAATATATCTAGGGTACCGAGTCACCTAAATATAAATAAACGTATTCTAAATACTGAGTCACTTAATTGTATATAAATACATATTTGAGTACTGAGACACCTAGATATGTATACGTAAATGCACGTGTCTTGGGTACTGATTACCCGATTTATAAACAAATGTCTCGTTTATACATATTTCGAGTGTAATTGATTTATTTATTTTAAAGGTTGTATCTTATTTCAGATATTGAGTCATTGAATTATATTTTTAAAGATTTTTGTTTTTCAATATTCGGGACGTATAACAGATATTTAGAAAAATAAATATTCTATAAATTGTATATTTTTATAAATAATAAATTCATTTAGTAACTTTGGAAAAGCATTTAATGATTAACAATTTAACATATCTTGTATCACAGCGGTTTGGCTGGCATGCATTGTATATTTTATTTCTTTTAATTTTAAAATTATTGAGCAAATTATAACCTTCTTTCAAAAAAGTTGAATAATCATGCTACATTGTCAATAGATATGTAGTTAACATAAGAAAAAATAAGGTTGTCTTTGTTTTTCTGAGATTGGGAGTAGAATTAAAAACTTAAAATTGAATATTGTGTTTAGGAATTAGATATTAAAACTAAAATTTTGGTTTTAAAATCTAAAATTTTAGTCTATTTAATATTTTTAAAAAATAAAAATATAGAGGACTAAAATTTTTAGAAATAGAGACTGAAATTTTAATAATATATTTTTTTAAAAAAATTCATTTAATTTTTTAAATTTTAAATATAGTCTTTAACTTTTATATTTAATTATTTATCTCAAATTAAATATGATATTAAGATATAATTTAATACAGAGACTTAATTTAATTACTGTCTATCAATCTTAGTCTCTCTTTTAAATATATCTAAAAGAATTAATTAATCAATTTTTTTCCATCTATTAATTTATCAAGTATAAAGAGTGAAAATGAAGTTATTAACTATATATTGGTTTAAAAATTTTAATTATGTTATGTATATACTAAAATCAGTCACTAGTATAAAATATATATTAAAAATAAATTAAATTACATATCTATTTATACATAAATATATTATTGACTGATTTTGGTATATAAATAGTATTTTATAAAAATTTATTGGCCACAACTAAATTTTAGTAAACTTACAAGTATAGTTACCCGTGCCATACACGTAATAAGATTAAAATTATAATTTTAAATTATTTTTTAAAATTATTTTAAATTATAATAATTTGATTAATAAAAAAGTAATATATTATGCATTGTTTATTTTTTTAATCTAGTATTAATTGGATTAACTCTAAAATAATTATTAATCGGTTTTAATAATCTATTTTTTTCATTAAATTAGACATATATACTGAATGTGATCATAAATAATATAGTAATAATTAAATCCACCAACAAATATATTGGCTATTATCACACTATAAAACAAATTAAATATAAAGGATATTAACACTTATAAATCAATAAAATCGCACTGTCTTTGATTCGTGCAAGGGTTTACTTACCAAATAAACTTAAAAGATAAACAAAAAATATTTATAAAATGGATTTAGCATCACTTGAAAAAATCATGAAAAATAATCAACTTACCTTATTATTCATAAGAACCATTTCTATGTAAGTCGTCTTGTTCTTGTCAAATTTAAATGGGACTTTTCATAACATTATATATTAATTTTGTTATTAATTCTCCCTCTCTCTCTCTCTCTCTATATATATATATATATATATAATTCTATACATATACATAAATAAAAGAATATATGAATTATATTTTGTTAAACTCTATGTTACTGGTTATTAAAAATATTTAAATCACATATATTAATTATTTTTTCTATGATTATTTTGTTTTATATATATGATTTTTTTATTCTACAATCGTGCAATAATTTTTTTTTATATCCATATATATTCCTCAATTCCACCCCATTTATACGCATATTAATAGTTTTTGTTTTCTAATAATGATATTTTAATTTTTTGTTTTCTTTTTTTCACGTATCTTTCATTTTTTTAAAATAATGATGTTTTAATATTTCTTTTTTTTTTTTAAATACATTTTTATTAATAATTACATTACTAATCTAAAATATAAAATGCAAAAAAAGTGATACATCTCTAGCAGAGAAAATAAATTTAAAAATTAGAAAAAAATAAATTTTATATTAAAAAATATAAAAATAATATATTCAAAAAGAATAGTCATAATATATAAATTGAGCCAACAATTTAAATTTCTCTAAAACTAATTTAATCAAATACCAATATTAGAAATAAATTACTGAAATAACATTTAATCTATTCTAGTCTTTAGACACGTATAGATTCAACTGAAATAACATCGTAAGTTTGAACATTTAGAATTCGTGTAAATTCAGACAATTCCCTTGTTCTTTGAAAACCTTTTGTATCCCTGATAGAGTTGAATCGCAATTCCTTTTATGGAAAAAAATTACGGAGGTGGCTTTGATGTGTTGGAGACCAAAATCTGGAAGTCATTATTTATATTTGAGTGTGACACCCATTAAATCCGAAAGGCCAAATAAAATAATATCTTTGATCTTATTCTCATTTAATTCTAAATCAAAAGTAATAATGACTTATTTAATTCAGCATTTATGATAATAAATGAGATGACCACTATATAAGTCATTTAATGTAAAATAGCTTAATTTACAATTATAATTAATATATGTATTGCCCATGAATAGATTAGGAAATAATAATTTCATAACAAAATAATCATTCAATTTGAATTACAATTAATTGATTGATAAAAATTATAATAAATTGAATTTAATGAGGTAAAAGAAATAAATAAAAAATACCATTAGAAACATGCCACGACAGTTTTATCATTAAGTGCATAAATTTAATTTTTATATAATAGAATAGATATTTACAGATTATTATATTAAACATAGACTAAAAAAAATATACTAAACAAAATAAAAGCATCAATAGTAAAATATAATCTAAAAAATCACTTAAATTCAAAAAGAACCTCGATGAATTATAATAAATCTATATATGAGAAGTAAAAGTAAAATAAACAATTAAAAATAAAGTAAAAAAAGTAAAAGAAGATAGAAAAGATAATGTGAGGAGTAGATAAAAAATGTATTGCAATAGAAGATTAATATAATTAATTAATACAAAGGATGAAAGAGAAAAATTAAAATATGATCTTATTAAAAAAATTTCAAAAACTATTTTAAAAAAGAACCTATTAATCAATTTTTATAAAAATATTACAAAAAGTTTAAATTATCCTTGAATAAAATAATAATATCATTAAGAATTATTAATCAAAATAAGTAAAAAATAATTAATATAAAACAAAATCATAAAAAATATTAGCAAAATTAAGATAAAAAAACAAAAATAAAAAATTACAACTACTTTACCTGAAGTGCAAAATAGAGAGAGAGAAAAAGAATATATAAAATAATGAGATAATAAATTGAATTAATTGAGTTCATTTATTTTATTGCTTTATATATTATTTATTAAATAATTTAATATTTATCTCAATCAAATTAAATAATAAATTAGTTATAATTAATTTGGTTTAATGAATCAAACAAAATTTAAAATAATTTGATATTTACTCTAATTAAATTAAATATTTGAAGTTATGATTAGGGTAATTTAATGAATCAAATAAAATATTAAATGATGAAATATTTATCCTAATCAAATTAAATTACATAATTGATTAGTTATAATTAATATGATTGAATGAATCAAACACATGAAATTAAAAAATAATTTAGTTAACTTGTGTCAGACACATTTTAAAAATATTTATTTTTTAACAATTTTTATAAAATATTTTTTATAATATTTTTAATTTATGGTCTAAAGGCACAGTTATAATAATCCATTAAAAGATACTTAATTAGTTAATACAAATAATTAGTATAATTGATCTAGTTCAATAAATTAAAAGAAATAAATGTGAAAAGAAGAGATAAAGAGAAAGGAAAATTATAAAAACGTATAGTCATTAAAACGTAATAAAAAAAGTTTCTTTTAGTTTTTTATTTATTAATTATTAATTTATTATAATTAATTTTACAACATTTATTATACGTTATCCATCTTATAAATTAATACAATCAATTAATTGATATCAATTATCGATAATTAATTATCATTGATATAACTCATTTCGCTATACTATCTAAATAAATAATTAAAAATACACATCTCAATTTTTTGTTAAAATAGAATAAAATAAAATACATAAATTGAGTACATATAAATATGAAAATTATAAAATTTTATTAACAACTCAAATAAATTAGTACTTTTAATGTCTATTTTAAAAATAATTACTGATATTTTATTCTTTTAATAATAATAATTTAAATAAAGTAATTTCCTATAACTTATTTTGTTATCTATTTTAAGTAATTACTAACGTTAATTTTTTTTTGTTTTATCTTTTTTAATTGTTATTATGTTATTAGATTTGTTAAATAATATTAAAAATTTATTTAAAAATAAAAATAGCGATAGCACCTTGAATAATTAATTCAATAGAATTAAATTTAAACGAATAAGATAATTCAATCAATTATATAAATAATAGCATATTTATAAATATTAATAATGGAAATAGTCTCACTAATGTAAATGATCAATACAATAATTATATGAAAAAGCAACTAATCACATAATTGCAAAATTTTTAAAATCCTATATAGTTGAATCTAACCACCAAATAAAAAAATCTATATAATAATGTCCTAATATTTTAGCATACTATAAATCATATCATATTATAATTTTAAATCAACTCCTTAAACATATTACCACATAAAGCATCTAAAAAGATACACCAAATTAACGAATATCACATGGGTCACAACATACACTCTAAATTGTCACAATATTTCAAATAAAAAGAACATCAATATAGAGAAATCAATGAATATAACTAAAATAAAGAGCAACAAAGAGACACACAAAAAAATAATAATAAAGAAAATCAATAATAACATTAACATATAAACCACATACACGGATAATGTATATATTAATTGTGAATCACAAAAAAATAATATATATATATATATGACAAAATAAAATATTATAAAATAAAATTATAGTAAAATTATTTAAAAACAGCGTAAAGATGACACATCTTTTTTGTTAATTAGGAGCTAAAAGAAAATAAAGTATGCGCCTAATAATAAGCAATATAATTAAAATAAATAAAAATTTAAAAAATATAAAAAATGAAATGTATAGATAAAGATAAAATTAAAAAAAAACAAAAAATAAATAAATTACAAAAATTGTACCTTAAATACGAGAAAGCGTGACAGGGAGGGAGGGAGTAAGAGAGAGAGAGGAAAGAGAGTGAATGAATAAATAACATTTGATCTTGTATAAATAGATGGTATTGAAAAAAAAATAATTAAATTAATTTATATATTTTATTATCATATTATTATTTATTAAATAATTTGATATTTATTCCAATCAAATCAAATAATTAATATAATTAATCAAATTAATTAATTGATATAATTAATTATAATTAATTAATTCATATAAATTATAATAAATAGTGAGATTTAAATGTCTAATTAAATTAATTAATTGATATAATTAATTAATTATAATTGATTTACTTTAACGAATTAAATAAAATAAATTAAGAAACACCTCAAAAGCATGCCACATTAGTTCTATCATTAAGTGCAAAAATAAGATTTTTATATAATAAAATAGATATAATAGATAAAATAGATGGATGACAAAGATATTTTCTTGAATTAGTACAATTATACATTATTCATTAAATATTAATTATAATATTGTAATATAATTATAATAAAAATATTTTTCTAAAATAAATTTATTTAGAGAAATATAAATTGGTTATTAATAATCGGTGCCATTATTATATAATTATCATATTATTATAATAATTATTATTATAATTATAATTAAAATGATTAAAAATATTTCTGATTGATAATTGATAAGTAGTTTAATAATACATTAAATATTGATTTTATATAACTATGATAAAGATCTTTTTTAAATTAGTATAATTATGCATTATTACTTAAATGCTAATTATAGTATAATTATAATAAAGATATTTTTATAAAATAAACTTAGAAGAGAAAATAGTGCATCCATTTTGGAGAAAAAATGGATTCATGAGAAATTGACACCTCACTTTCATTAGTTGAGAAAAAACCCAATTTTAGTATATTAAGTAGATAAATGATTAAAAATTTGGCTGAAAATAAAACTTCATAATCTAAATTTATTTGGTTAACTAATTAATCTACCTTATGTCCATATAATATTATTATTATTATTATTATTATATACTGATTAGAACTATATCAATTATATCAATTATATGAATTTGAAACTATTATTATTATTATTATTATTATTATTATTATTATTATTATTATTGCATAATAGGTTATTAGTCACGTGAATTATTATTATGAAGTCACGTTAATTATGCTTAAAATTGATATAATTGCTATAATTGTCATATACTCTCAATCATACTATATTAATTATATTCAAATTATTAGTCAATTATTTTAATAAAAATTCTTGCTATAATTAGGTTATTCTTATGTTATTTACATGTATCAATTGTAATAATTAATTTAATAAAAATATTTATTTAATATATATTATCTATATTAATTATATACCAATATTGATAAGAATGAGCTAAAAAAAGTAATATATAAATATATATAATATTATTTTTATATAAAAATATAAATAAATGGATATAAACTGTATTATATAAAAAAATAAAGTCTATATATAGAAATAAAGAAAAATTCAAGTAATTATTTACTGATTTTTATGATTTTTATTACGTTTAATGAAAATTGAGTGATCTAAAAAATAAATATGGAGATGACATGTGTAAGACCTAGAATCTTTGAAAAGTCTTATTATGAGCAAGTCTCAAATCCTACAGTTATTTATAGCCTTAATTTCAGAGATTATTTTATTATAGATAATTAAGGCAAGTTTTGATTTATTGGATTTGAGATAAGTTATGATTATTATCCAATTTTATAATTATTGAATTATTTTCTATATTTAAAGTATAAAGTTGATAGTTATGAAATAATAAGGATTTTATATGATTTGGATTAGATAAGTAATATTTTAAATATTATTACTGCTATTTTGGAAAATGAAGAAATTAAGTATATTATTTCTAATTTTTGGATTTAGGCATTTTATTGAAAATAATTTGTGAAATTGATGAACAAATAATATTTTCTATGTACAAATAGTGTTGAATTTAATTTGGGTTTCAATTACTATATTATTCCCAATTTTATGTGAAATTACCATAATGCTCTTAACCCTAATTTCAAAATGAAACCTTCCCTAACTTAACCCCTTCAGCCACTGAGTTCTCTTTCTCCTTCACAAGTTCAACACACAGTTTCCTTTGTTATCCCTGAAAGAAAGAAGCAAAGAAAACGAAAAGGGGAATAAGGGAAAAGGAGATCCGGAGGAAGAAAGAGCACCGGGCAAGCAGCAGCTCGCCGGCCAGCCGCGCTCTGCCACCACGTCTAGCTCGCCGTCGATCGCGCTCCCGTTTGCCACCACCACAGCGCCGATTGCGCCGTCGCTAGGGAGAACAGAATCGAGAAGGGGTTGGCTCGTGAATGTGGGTGGTCGCGGGCTCGGGGCCGCCGCGTCTCCATCACCACCGCGTCCACGCCGTGCCGCCGCCACTGCTAGGGTTTGCCGTTGCCACCTTATCACCGCCGGCAGGCACAGAAGGAGAGAGAAATCGGAGTTTTTGCACAGCAGGGAGAGAGGGAGAGCGCGACAGGGGAAGCCATCTCCGCCTGAGCCACCGTCGCCGGACCTCCTTGCCGTCGCCGAACCTCCTTGCCGTCGCCACAGAAGCTGCCGTCGTCGGTGCCGTTGGAGGCATGAATGGGAGGAGAACGCGCAGGAGGGAGCTTACAGAGAGGGTGATGCGCGATGGCGGTAGGTTATTCCGCCGCCCTTGCTGCCGTCAGAAGCTGCCGCCGTCCAGCCAGCTGCTACAGTGGTCATCGCCTGTCGTGAATGGCTGCCGCAGAAGTGGTTGTGGCTGCCGGAACCACACCGGAGCCTCTGGCCGTTTCTATCACTTGAGACCCCGCTGCCGTCGCCGGAAAATTCTGCCGGTAAGGCTTTTAAGTTGAGTTTCCCTTCTGTTGAGTTTCCTGGAACTTCATCATTGCTATGTGTGGTTCAGATCGCCGCTGCTGCTTGGGGCTGACTGCCGGGTTGCCGCCGAACCGATTTGGAGATCGCCGCTGTTTCGGTTCAGCCGTTCCTCCTTCGGTTCGGTAAGTGTTTTCAGTTTGAAAGTCTTTTGGTTACTATTCTGTTATCATACGCTGAGGTTTGTAGTGTTAATTGCTATAAGATTGAGTTCGGTTGTTGTATGTTGCGATTAGAGTTGTTGAGACTGTTGCGAAAGTGGCTTGGAACCGAGGTTTTGGCTGCCGGGATTTTGATTGTTGATTTTGGGTCGAGGCAGAAAGGATTCTGTGACGCGTTTGGGCTATGGTTTTGCGTTTTGAGGTAGGGGCGCTTTCCAAAAAACTATATTTTATATGCCGGAATTATTACATATGGGTACTGATGTGAGATAATGTATTTGGTGATTGTATAAGCCTTATGTGATGTTGATTATCCTGGATGAATGTAATTATATGTTTGAATGGATTATTATTTGGTTCTGATGAACGAACTGTTGTGTGGTTTTGTGAAACATAATGCCGTCCAAGTTGATTCTTTAGAGATTTGAAATATGAGTTTAATCTGTTGAGGATTGGTTTGAATTGAGTCAATTATTTTGATGATGTGAAAGATAGAATACTCTTGAAATTCAGCCTGGGTTGCTTTAATTAATTTTGGTTTTGATAAATGATTTATTGCTGAACCGATTCTTTAAAGCTTTGGACATGAGTTAAATCGATTGATATTGAGTTAATTTTGAAATGGTATCCTTGAGGTACGCCACTGAGGCGATTGTTGGATTTAGCTTACTTTGAATTGATTTTCTGGTTTTGTGTTGTTGAAAAGGAATGAGGAACGGTTTAGTTGGGACCCGAACCGGGTGGCAAAAGTCCAAGTTTTAGGGGAGGTGCTGCCGAAATTTCTATAAACTCTCAGTCTTGTTTGAAAGGTTATTTAAAAAGGGTTGGAATTGAGAAATTGTATTATTTGATTTATTAAGAGAATATTTATGTTTTCAAGCTTAATTCATTTAGTGAACTTATGCGTTGAGTTCGGCTTATTTAGAAATGACTATTTGTACAGTTTGAATCACTGAAGGAAAGAATGATGCTCTAATATTGATTTTTATATAAAAAGGAACTTTTAGTGGTTTTAAAGGAAATCATACTTTTGATTGAGTAATTAAGTTTGAGGCATTTTGGAAGAGCTAGAAAAATGACTTCCAAAAAGAAACCTGAAAGTGGTTTGATTCAAATGAACCGGTTCCGTTCAAATGAGTTAATTTTTGGACCGGGTTGGAACTTGTGATTTATGTGTCGGTTTCATAATAAATTCCGTTTTATTTACTTGAACCGAGAATCTATGACTTTAAGGGTTATAATGAATTTTAAGGAATTGATATAGGTTGACCTTCCCTAAAGACTTGGGACTCTGCCGAGAAATTTTGTTATAAAATTCCATTGTTAGGTGGGTGATTTTGAATACTTTGAAATAAATCTTTTACCTTTCCATGGTTCTGGAAGTTTTAGAAAGAAAATGCCGAGAGTGGCTTTGTTTTAAAAAAGGGACTCACTTTGAGTAAATTGGCTTATGAGCCTGAGATGATTTGAGAAACGAGATTTCTAAAGCCAAGGATGAAAAGAGTTGAAACTTGATTTCAAAGTGAAATGAATTGAGAAAATGATTTATGGCTTAAATGCCGATTTCATGAATTTGATGATTTTGAATGTAGAAGTGCTGTTTTGTTGTGAGCCGGAATGGCTTTGAATGATATGAATATTGGCTGGTTCTGGATTGAACTGTGAGCCGGAATGACTGTGTGTGATTATTAATATTGGCTGGTTCTGGACTGAACCGTGAGCCGGATGGCTGAGATGGATGTTGATCCACGGATGAGAATGAATGCATGTATATGCTGAATTATTGATAATTGTGATTTGCACTTCCACTATCTGAGATACGAGTTTCCCTGGGTAGTAGCAGTGGCTAGCCACCACGTGCTCCAGGTTGAGACTTGATACTCTGTTGACCCTATGTCGTAAGTGTGGCCGGGCACTGTGAAAGTCCCGGATGAGCTCGCCCCCGAAATATTCACCAGTGAGGGTGATGGATATAGATCATGTTTATGATCAAATTTATGATGAGTATAACTCGAGTTGGGGATGCGCGACAGAGGGACAGTCCAATGGTTAGCTACCAGGACTTGTCGGGTTGGCTCTATAACCGACAGATGATATCATCAACCACTAGGGACAGGCATGCATCATATGCATCTATGTGACATTGTTTGGGTATGCATATTGTACTTGGTTTGCCTATGTGATTAACTGCTAATTGTTCTACTTGCAATAACTGTTTGTTTGTGTTTGCATCTTCCTACTTGTGTTTGCATCTGGAACTCTGTTGGATTGTGGTGGATTGGTTGTGGTTGGATTGTTTGGGCCTAGGGCCGTGGTTGAATGAGATGGACCAATGGTTGATTTCGGTTTTGTGGTTCTGCTTTGGAATAAGATATGAAAGGTTATTTTGGTTCAGTATAGATAAACCTTTTTGAAATGCTTTGATGTTTTGAGAATTGAACAGTTCCTCTTTCAGAAAAGATTTCTGACTTTACTTTTATTGTAAACTGTTATTTTTGAAAAGAGGCATAAGATGGTTATTAATCACTGGTACGGTTTATCTTCATGTATTCTATTACAGTAATTCCCAAAAAACCCTCTACTGAGAACCCTTTCGAGGATGATGTTCTCACCCCCTACATTTTTTTCTCTTTCAGGATTTGGGCGCAGAAGTTATGAGGAGTTTAATTATTTGTTATTGAGATGCTCTGTATTGCTTTAGATTATTATTTTTGTACCCTCATCTTTATCTTGATATATTCTGTGAGAGGGATAGGAATTGTACTGGATAATGTTTGTAATATTATTTATATATATGTATGTATATATATATGGATGTACTCTTTATGAGTTTCTGTAAGTTGTATGGTATGTATGGACGTACGTTGTATGGCGAAAGTATTTTTGGGAATGGTATTGCGGTTTAAAGTTTTTAAACAGGCTCATATTCTATATTAAATAGTATAAGTGTTGTCGTAATGTCCGAGCTATCAGAGTTGCGCTGCCGGAAGCGTGAGTTTTGGTAGTTAGGGTGTTACAACATGCATATGTATATTAATACAGAAAGAATATATATTCAAAACACAAATTCATCCTTTATCTTCAGTAAATATTTAGATTAATTCAGTTAAATGAGTGTTTTAATAAAAGGATAGACTATTATTATTATTATTAAAATAAAAAATATCATTAATTGATAATTAGTTTAATAATATATTAAATATTAATTTGATATAATTATAATAAAAATATTTTCTCAAAATAATATAATTATACATTATTTATGAGTTAATTATAATACAATTAAAGATATTATTATAACATATTATTTACTTTATTTCTATTACACTTTGTACATATCATCAAAAGATGCATGTTTCATTATTTTTTTCTTGATAAAATCTGTTTTTATCGGAAAAAAATTGTGTTTAGGTCAACGATTTAATATATGTTTAAATAGAGATTTTTTTCGAATATAATGAAAAAACAATTAAAGAAATAAAGGATAAAAATGAACTTAAATATATCTGATACTACTTCATTTTATTAAAATATTTAAAAATAGCACATCCACAAAAAATACTCATAATATATAAATTGAAACAATAATTTTAAATTATCTAATACTAATTTAATCAAATACTAATATTAAAACCAAATTACTTAAACAATATTGATTCTATTCTAGTCCTTAGTCACGTATAGAATAAAGTCATTCTCGTAACGATAACCAACTGAAATAACATAGTAAGTTTGAACATTTAGAATTTGTGTAAATTCAGACCATCCTCGTGTTAAATAAGCTTCATCATCCGCTATACATGCAATGCGGCAAGGTATAGAATTGCCACACCGAGAAACCAAACTAACCCTTATTCCCCTAAATGGCATTGCATGCATGCAAAAGAAAGCCGATACTTTCTGAACAAAAATCACAATATGTTATAAAAGTATTCTAATAACGAAAAGTTTAAAATAAGAAAATTTAAATATATTACCAATCGTTGAAATTATATATCCGAGTTTGTCACGAATTTAGCAAAATTGAACTTAAACTGAGAGAATTCAATCTCATTATGTGCTCCACTTCGAAGATCTTTGGGCAGATGTAAAAAATATGGAGGGGATGAAACTTTAACTTGCCATATAAAGTTCCATGGAAACAATTCCTCAATCAAAAATCGAGCTCCTCCCAAGAAAGCTAACTTTAACCACATTCTATTATATTGGTCATAATAGGTGAATAGATCCAACCATTCTTCGGTAGAGTAGAGATTATTGCCCCTTCTTTGAACGCTTACATCTATGTAGTTGAACCCGAATCAGTGAAGACAATTCGATGAGGTATTTCATGGATGTGATGCATTGTAAACGATTGTGGCAAAAGACAATCGAATTGGAACATTAGACGATAAGAATAACTTAGAGTAACAACAATTAATAAATTATCAAAAGAATAATATAATAGAATGAATATATGAAAAATATTATAAAAAATTATAAATTGTACCTTAAAATGATCAATTTCAATAAAAAACTAAGAATACATTCTTATTCTATGAAGTAGTAAAAAATATAAAATTATGAGTTGACTCTCAAATTTAGATTCATGTACCACAGAAAAACATTATATATAGACTTTAGTAAAATAAAAATAAATATGTAAATTATTTATTATTAAGGTAATTTTTTATTAAATACATTAATTATGCATCATATATTAGTTTTATTAAAATTATATAATTTTATCATATCATAATTAGAATCATTATCTTCTATCATGATTAGAGAAATCTCAAACAATAAATAAGAATATTACACCTAATATACACAGATTAAAATAGAAAGGGGGTAAAGATATATTATCATGGACGGATTTAATAACTTAAAATATTTGAAATAAATATCATAAAAAAATAGAATTATAATGGGTTAAAGTAATAAAAAAATAACTTTTATAATTATTATATGCTAATGCTAAAAATAATTTTACATAACCCTATTATAATTTTTACAATTACCCGTGATAAATTATTATAATTTAAAGTTGTTACTTTACCCACGTGATAAATTCAGTTTTATCAATTACAATTTATTATTATTATTATTATTATTATTATTATTATTATTATTATTATTATTATTCTTGAATAATGAATAAGAATTAAAATTATATCAATATTTTTATAATTAATATAATTAAAATAACTAAAAATATTTAAAATCAAATTTGCGTTATTAATATTATAAGATTTGATCATTTTATGATTAGAATCAAATATTCTTATCATGATTACCACGACTGGTGCTATTATCATATCATTATCGTATATTATTATTATTATTATTATTATTATTATTATTATTATTATTATTATATTTTTAATTGATAATTGAAAAGTAGTTTAATAGTGTATTAAATATTGATTTGATATAATTATAATGAAGATATGTTTCTAAATTACTATAATTATATATTATTCATTAAATATTAATTATAATATAATTATAATAAAGATATTTTTTATAAAATAATTTGGAATAGATGGAAAATTTTATTATTTTGAAGGGAAAACGGACTCACGAGAGATCGACACGTTACTTTTATTAATTAGAGGAAAATTCAATTTTAGTATATTAAGTAGATAAATAGATAAATAACTCACTAGTCGTGTCTAAACTTGTAAATGCTTTAATATATTGGTTAACTAATTTTCATTTTATTTCATTATTCAATCTTATCTGCTGAGAAAAACGGATTAACTTCCAGTTTTATGTATTGAGTATTGACATAAAATACATCAAATAATTTATTCAAAATCATTTGAGCACTAATTACTTAGCTTTTATAATTTGAATATAAAGGGATCCAATCTGAAAGAAAATCTTGTGATTGTTGAGATAGGATTTGTTACGTGGATGCCCATTTATGAAGGGCGGTGTAGTATTTTTAAGGAAGAATGCTTTTAATAAGCATTTGAAAATCTATCCTATGGACATCTATAAATAGAGGTCCAAGCTTCTGAAAGTTACATAACAACAGAACAAAATACTATTCTCCCTTCCTTTCATACAAATAAATCAATCCTCTTTTATGCTGCAATCAAATACTCTTCTCCTTGTATTTCTACTACAATTCTTTCTCTTCTTTTATTTTATAAGTATTTTAAATTCTATTTTCTATTACTCTTTACATATAATATTAATAGCAATATTAACCATCTTTATTATATTGAGATAGTAACAATAAACAAATGCAATTCTCTCTCTCTTTATTTTTAATACTTTTTCTTATCTTTGTATATATATACACAATACAACATATAATATTATTATATATATATATAATAATTATTGAGCTAATTATATTAATAATAGAGTCTTCTATTTATACATCTTTATTTTATATATCTTTTATTTTACAACAAGTTATCAGCACGAGACTCTGATCAAATCTTTAGGAAGACTCAGGTAATATTTTCATTATGTCGAAACTCTCTCATCTTGAATTCAATGCTCTTGATATATCTGGAAACAATTATTTATCATGGATACTAGATGCTGAAATCCATCTTGATTCAATGGATCTTGGAGATACCATTAAGGCTGAAAATAATGCATCCCAGAAGGATAAAGCCAAAGCCATGATTTTTCTTCGTCGTCATCTTGACGAGGGATTGAAAAATGAATATCTTACATTAAAAGATCCTGCAGATCTTTGGAAAGACCTCAAAGAAAGGTATAATCATCAGAAAACGGTGATACTTCCTCAGGCCCGATATGAATGGACGCACTTGCGTCTACAAGATTTTAAATCTATAAATGAATATAATTCTGCAATGTTTCGAATCACCTCACGAATGAAATTATGTGGGGAAAAGATATCTGATCATGATATGTTGGAGAAAACTTTCTCAACCTTCCATGCCTCGAATGTGCTCCTGCAGCAGCAGTATCGAGAAAAAGGGTTTAAAAAATATTCTGAGTTAATTTCTTGCCTTCTTGTTGCTGAACGCAACAATGAGTTGTTATTGAAAAATCATGAAGCGCGCCCAGCTAGCGCCGCCCCATTTCCTCAAGTAAATGCGGCAAATCATTACCCCAGAAGAGGTAAATGGCAAGCTTTTAATAACAAGAAAAATTATGGAAGGAAAAAGAATTATGTTCAAAAGAGAGGATCTCACCAGAAGTGGGATAAAGAAAGGAATATCGGGCAGAATAAATCAACCGAGGAGAAGTGTTTCCGCTGTGGTGGAAAGGGCCATTGGTCACGTACCTGTCGTACCCCAAGGCACCTAGTCGATCTTTACCAGGCATCTTTGAAAAAGAACGACAAAGGAAAGGAAACAAATTTTGTTTCAAATGATGCTGAGAACTCCACCACTCATTATGATGTATCTGATTTCTTTGAGGACCCTGAAGGAAATATTGGTCATCTGATCAATGATGGAATAGTTTAATATGTGGGATTGTGAAGTACATATGTAAATAAATAATGTAAAGAACTTATTGTTAAGTTTTATTTTCTATGTATTTAAGTTTCAAATGTGATGTACATAAATAATGAAATATTAATATGAATTTTAAAATTATTAAATGTGTCAAATTTTAAAATAAAATTTTAGTATATGACATTATTTTATGTACAGTGTTTCTTAGAAAAATAATTCTGATCAAGTATTCAATTTAACTGTGCATACTACTCATTTTATTATTATTTGTTTTTGAAGAATGGCAAGGATATGTAATGAAGATGTATGCCTTGCGGATAGTGCAAGTTCGCACACTATTCTCAAAAGTGATATATATTTTACCCATCTTGTGCCAAAAGAGGAATATGTTAACACTATTATTGGCTCAGGCAATGTGATAGAAGGCTCCGGAAGAGCTATAATTTTGTTTCCTGGAGGAACAAAACTTATAATAAATAATGCACTGTTGTCTACCAAGTCTCGAAGAAACTTGTTGAGCTTTAAAGATATTCGACGAAATGGATATCATATTGAAACTATGAATGAGGGAAATCATGAGTATTTATATATCACAACTCATGATTCAAATAAGAAAGTTATATTAGAAAAATTACCCTCACTTTCATCTGGGTTGTATTATACCAAGATTAGTGCAATTGAATCACATGCCACTGTAAACCAGAAGTTTACTAGCCCAAATAAATTCATAACTTGGCACGACCGATTGGGTCATCCGGGAACAACCATGATGAGGAGAATTATTGAAAACTCTCATGGATATTCACTAAAGAACCAGAAGATTCTTAAAACTAGTGAATTTTGTTGTGCTGCATGTTCTCAGGGAAAGCTAATTTTAAAGCCATCACCAGTAAAGATTGGATTTGAGTCCCCTGAATTCCTAGAAAGGATTCAAGGTGATATATGTGGACCTATTCATCCACCATGTGGATATTTTAGATATTTTATGGTCCTGATAGACGCATCTTCGAGATGGTCACATGTGTGCTTATTATCTTCTCGCAACCTGGCGTTTGCGAGATTACTGGCTCAAATTATTCGATTAAAAGCACAATTTCCAGAAAATCCAATTAAAGCAATTCGTCTTGATAATGCTGGTGAATTTACTTCCCAAGCTTTTGATGCTTATTGTATAGCTAATAGAATAAGTGTTGAACATCCAGTAGCTTATGTTCACACACAAAATGGGTTAGCAGAATCACTTATTAAGCGCCTCCAATTAATTGCTAGACCCTTGCTTATGAGAACAAATCTCCCAACCTCGGTTTGGGGGCATGCTATTTTACATGCCGCAGCACTTATTCGTTTGAGGCCAACGAGTTATCATCAATTCTCTCCTATACAATTAGCTTTTGGCCAGCAGCCAAATATTTCCCATTTAAGAATATTTGGGTGTGCGATATATGTTCCCATTGCACCACCTAATCGCACCAAAATAGGACCCCAAAGAAAATTGGGGATATATGTTGGATATGATTCTCCCTCTATAGTGAGGTATCTTGAGATACAAACTGGTGATGTGTTTAAAGCCCGGTTTGCGGATTGTCATTTTGATGAATCAAAATTTCCAACATTAGGGGGAGAGAGTAAGCTTCCTGAAAAGGAACTTAATTGGAATGCATCATCGTTGATGCATTTAGATCCTCAATCAGGGCAATGTGAACTGGAAGTTCAAAAGATTATACATTTGCAAAGAATAGCAAATGAATTGCCTGATGCATTTTCTGATACAAAGAGGATAACCAAATCTTACATACCAGCGGAAAATGCCTCAATTCGAATTGACGTCCCAGTAGGACAAGTAGCCACTGAAGCAAATTCACGCCAGAAGCGTGGCAGGGCGGAAAATGCCCCAATTCGAATTGATGTCCCAGTAGGGCAAATAGCCACGGAAGCAAATACACGCCAGAAGCGTGGCAGGCCTGTCGGTTCCAAAGACAAAAATCCTCGAAAGAGAAAAGAGGTAAATAATATTCCTGTTGAAAAAGACATAGTAAAGACACCTGAAGTTGTCCAAAATTCTGATATAACGTCAGAAGACGTTCAGGTACCTGAAAATTGTGAAAATGACGAGATCTCGATAAATTATGTCTTTACAGGAGAGAAATGGGACCGAAATAAGACAATTGTCAATGAAATATTTGCATATAATGTGGCATTAAATATCATGCATGAAAGTAAGGATATTGAGCCAAGATCAGTTGAAGAATGTCGACAAAGAAATGATTGGCCAAAATGGGAAGCAGCCATGAAGGCTGAATTAGACTCACTTGCAAAACGTGAAGTCTTTGGACCGGTAGTCCGTACACCTGAAGATGTAAAACCTGTTGGATATAAGTGGGTATTTGTGAGAAAACGAAATGAGAAAAATGAAGTTGTGCGCTATAAAGCCCGACTTGTGGCACAAGGTTTTTCACAAAGGCCCGGTATAGATTATGAAGAAACGTATTCTCCTGTAGTGGATGCGATAACATTGCGTTATTTGGTCAGTTTATCTGCATATCATAAACTGCATATGCATTTAATGGATGTGGTAACAGCCTATTTGTACGGCTCATTAGATCGGGATATCTATATGAAAGTCCCTGAAGGACTAAAGATATCTAAACCATCCAATGAATATTCGCAAGGGTTATACTCAGTCAAATTGCAAAGATCTTTATATGGTCTAAAGCAATCTGGACGAATGTGGTATAATCGTCTTACTGAGTATCTGGCCAAAAACGGATTCAAGAATGATGATATCTACCCATGTGTTTTCATAAAGAAATCTGCATCTGGATTCGTTATAATTGCTGTGTACGTTGATGATTTAAATATCATTGGGACTCCTGAAGAGATTCCAACAATTATAAAAATTCTAAAAGAAGAGTTTGAGATGAAAGATCTTGGAAAGACTAAGTTTTGTCTCGGCCTGCAGATCGAGCATATAAAAAGTGGGATCTTTATTCATCAAACAACATACACAGAAAAGATCTTGAAAAGATTTTATATGGATAAGTCACATCCATTAAGTACACCAATGATCGTAAGATCCTTGGATGTGAAAAAGGATCAATTCCGTCCTAAAGAAGAAAATGAAGATATCCTTGGTCCTGAAGTACCATATCTTAGTGCCATTGGAGCGCTAATGTATCTTGCTAATAATACGCGACCTGACATATCATTTGCTGTGAATTTACTAGCAAGATATAGTTCCTCTCCAACCAGAAGACATTGGAGTGGAATCAAACAAATTTTTCGATATCTTCATGGAACAGTTGATATGGGATTGTTTTATCCCTATGGATCCAAGTCACAACTAGTTGGCTATGCAGATGCCGGATACTTGTCTGATCCACATAAAAGGAGATCTCAAACAGGATACCTGTTCACATATGGTGGTACAGCTATATCTTGGAGGTCCACGAAACAGACGATTGCTACAACATCCTCTAATCATGCTGAAATACTGGCGATTCATGAAGCTAGTCGCGAGTGTTTTTGGCTGAGGAGTCTGATTCAATATATTCTATCATCATGTGGACTGATTGATCATAAGATAGCTCCAACTGTCCTGTTTGAAGATAATACAGCATGCATTGCTCAACTTAAGGGTGGATACATCAAAGGTGATAGAACAAAGCATATTTCTCCCAAATTCTTCTTCACTCATGACCTTCAAAATCAAGGGACAATTGATGTCCAACAGATCCGTTCAAGTGACAATCTGGCAGATTTATTTACAAAGTCACTCCCAAAATCCTCCTTTGAAAGATTGGTACATGAGATTGGAATGCGCCGATTTCGAGACATTAAATGATGTCGGCAAGAGGGGGAGACTGTACTCTTTTTCCCTTGGTCAGGTTTTTTTTCTCATTGGGTTTTTCTTGGCAAGGTTTTTAATGAGGCAGTCCCCATCACTAAAGGATATTGTACTCTTTTTCCTTCACTAAGGTTTTTTTCCCACTGGGTTTTTCTTTAGTAAGGTTTTAACGAGGCAATAATTCTAAATGGACATCCAAGGGGGAGTGTTGAGATAAGATTTGTTACGTGGATGCCCATTTATGAAGGGCGGTGTAGTATTTTCAAGGAAGAATGCTTTTAATAAGCATTTGAAAATCTATCCTATGGACATCTATAAATAGAGGTCCAAGCCTCTGAAAGTTACATAACAACAGAACAAAATACTATTCTCCCTTCCTTTCATACAAATAAATCAATCCTCTTTTATGCTGCAATCAAATACTCTTCTCCTTGTATTTCTACTACAATTCTTTCTCTTCTTTTATTTTATAAGTATTTTAAATTCTATTTTCTATTACTCTTTACATATAATATTAATAGCAATATTAACCATTTTTATTATATTGAGATAGTAACAATAAACAAATGCAATTCTCTCTCTCTTTATTTTTAATACTTTTTTTTATCTTTGTATATATATACACAATACAACATATAATATTATTATATATATATAATAATTATTGAGCTAATTATATTAATAATAGAGTCTTCTATTTATACATCTTTATTTTATATATCTTTTATTTTACAACAGTGATGCATTTTTCTTCAAAAAATAGACAGATTATGTAAAATCTACACTTATGATTTGGCTAGTTATCTGGCAATACAAGAAAATGATGTAACCTATACCATTGGATCTGTTTAACACTTGGTACCAATTAGGATCCTTTACAATCTTAGCGTACACACAGAGTCTCATTTTTTGGGTTAATTATGTAATTTAACATATATATAGTTTTATATGTGAGGACAAAAAGACATCCATTTTGTAACTTAGATTAGATTGATATTTACTGCCACTGAAGCATCAAGTCCACTTGTGCCTCATGTATATATATTAAGAGGAAGATATATGATTAATTGGCTCAACAAGAAACATTAAATAATTATGAGAAATTGGTTTCAATAATTTTACTTTTAGTATCATCTTCTCTTGGACTGTAAGACCATAACACGAGGTTTCAAAATAGTTTGATAGATTGCAAGTGTCAAGATGGTAGCTTTGTTATGAGGTATTGAACGGAGAAGGTTGAGAAACTCACATTTAGTTTTATGTTTGTTTGTTTAAAAATTGGTATTAAAATTTTAATTTTAATTTTTTTAAATTTTAGTATTTTAATATTTTTAAAAAATAAAGATGTAAGAGATTAAAATTTTTTAAAAATAAGAAACTGAAATTTTAATAACATTTTATACCTAAAATATTTTTATTTTAATTAATTAATTAATTTTAATTTTATTCTTTATAGATATTAAACTAAAACTTCATTTTTATTTCAATCTCTATCTTTCACATTATACTAAATATAATATTAAAATTTATTTCAATCTCAATTTTTCAATTTTTATCTCTCATTTTTTATTTTTAGTCTTTGTCTTTCTCTCAAATTATATAAAGTAGGATAATTGATTGAATTACGGACAATACTGAATTTAATTAAGTCATTATTGTTGATAAAAATATATCTATGAATAAGAGAAAAGAAGCAAAAAAGGATGATGACAAGGAAACAAACGGCTAATTTTTTTTGTGTATTGTTTAAATATATGTGTAATACATTATTATTGGAAGATTGGGTGTTTTTTTTTATATGGTGTTTTATTCAAATCGGACGGTCCGATTTGTTTGAAGAGAAAAATAAATTACAAATCGGAGGGTCCGATTTGTTTGGAGAAAAAAATAAACTACAAATCGGAGGGTCCGTTTTGTATTTTTTATTTTTTTTTATTTTTTAAAATAAAAATCGGACGGTTCGATTTCAACATTAAAAATTTTTTTTTTCGAATTCACAAATCGGACCGTCCGATTTGTGATTGTTTGTTTGAAAAAAAATAATAAAACATGCACCGATTTGTACATCCCATACCAATGTGAAACACACTTCTGTTCACAGCTTCTTGTTATACACTTCTCTCTCTCCCACGTAAAAAATAACAAGCGGAAACATTAACCTATCCAAGTAAATGGGTCCTAAACATCAGCCACAAATTCAGATTCCGAGTCTTCAATATCCAGAATACTCAGATATTTATGTCTTACAACGACAAGCTTCTAAAAGTTCTTGTTACATATAACACTCAAGCATATGCCACTTCATATTCCAAGTAACTTCAACTAGCTAGTGACCATCAACTAGATCATTTTTTATTTGAACTCACTAAAAAAATATATATATATAGAATTATCTGCTGGTTTGTTTCTCTGTTGTTTATTAAGCGCGAAAGTTGAAACGATGGCTGCTTTTACATCGGTTGCTCTACAACCTTTGGTACCTTCTTTTGAAGGAAACCGTGATCATAGTTCATGGTTGGTGAGTGTGAAATCACACAGATACACAACAGGTCAGAGATTAAATCAGATGAACATTGCAAGGGGGTTAACAATTCATTGTGCAGCAACAAAACCAGCAAAATCACCAGGTATTAATATTAGTTTTCTCTGTGTTACTGTCACTGAATTCCAGTTGTGTTTGTGGTAGCAATTTGAGGAGCATTAACCAGTTTTTTATTTAAACTTTTCTTGGTGATATTAGCTGAAGAAGACTGGAAGGTTAAAAGAGAAATTCTGTTGGAAAAGAAGGTATATCTCATTCTCCTTATCAGAATAAAGTGTTATTTGAACATAATCGTCATGGTATTCTATGCTTCATCATAAATTCCATGCCTTATTTAGATCCCAAGTTATAATATATTCAAAGAACTATGACCTTACAAGAGAGATCACAGGATAAAGTATGATACCAAATATTTAACTAACTAAGAGCACTGCTGTAAAGTTAAAATGGTAGGCAAAATCTATTTCATAATCATATCACATCAATCTAAAAAAGAAGTCTAATGCATTTTTCCTAATAATTTGTGTTAAACATAAGGGAATGTAAAATGCCACTTTTATCATCAAATTCAGAGTAAATGAGTTGCATGGTATGATAATATGGAAATTGCAGGTAAGAAGTGTTGATGTAAAGGAAGCTCTGCGCCTTCAGAAAGAGAATAAGTTTGTGATTCTTGATGTAAGGCCTGAAGCAGAGTTCAAAGAGGTTAGTGAACAATGTGCCTACACACACATTTATCTAGTTTCATGTGTACAATTCTTCTCATTTCCACTAATCTGATGAAAATAAAAAACCATTGGGTTTGAGAATTTGTGCAGGCTCATCCTCCAGATGCCATTAATGTGCAAATATATAGGCTTATAAAAGAGTGGACTGCATGGGACATTGCTAGGCGTGCTGCATTTGCATTTTTTGGTATTTTTTCTGGTACAGAAGAGAACCCTGAGTTCATAAAGAGTAAGAGATATACACTACATGATGCATTTCTTGAATGCATGCATTTCATGTTTCCTGAATCTAAAGAAATATTTGGTTTATGCTGATGGCAGCCGTTGAATCAAAATTAGATAAAAATGCAAAGATAATAGTAGCTTGTTCATCAGGGGGTACAATGAAGCCAACACAAAATCTGCCAGAAGGTCAACAATCAAGGTACTAACTTTTCTCCATCTTCATATATTCATTTCAGAGTATAGAGGGTAGTAATAATACTATTTTATTAGTAACAATATAAATGATTGATTCTATGAAATTGAAATCCATCCAGAATTTTAACATAGCCCTAAACTCCAAATTAATAATTCGGGGGCTGAAATGCACAAGAATTTGTGTAGTTAATTAATTAATAGCTTGCATTGCGTGCATGTAAGACTAGAGTAAGTCACATGAATGTTTCGTTAGCATGCGGCATATCACTCTTGCAAGTATAATAGCCACAATTGATTTGTTCAGGATTACTCACTCATTTAATACAACATAACCTCTATATAATTTTTTCTCAACAATAACATAATAATATACTAGGAAAAAAAATACCACTATACACAATAAGATATATTTCTACTCTCTATTGCAAATAAATTATTAATTCTTGATAACTAAGAGCAAGTTATAATGGAGGTGAAGAAGCATGTAAAATCCAACTTACTTTGCTACTTGATAAGCAAGTCAACTTGTCTTACTACTAGATAAATATGCTTACATAATTTTGATAAACTCTAGTCATAAAATTTGATTATCTTTTTATAATTTGATCAATTTTGACTTGTCAAACTTCTATAATTTCCTATAACCTTCTTGCAACATAATCAACTCTTGTCCATTCTTTCATGAAATTTTCATCCTTCACCATTTGTTATCAACTTGAGTAAATAATCTTGTCATTCATGAACATTCTAGCAATCTCTAGGAGTTCTAATGCAACTTGAATTCTTCAACTTGGTTATTGGTAATTGATAAGTTTAGTTTAATTTCCAACATTTATGCTTGATTTTCACAAATTATTGTAAACTTCAAACCACTAATCTGTTGCTATAATAGTTACATTTAATTCTTTCATAGGTCTCTGATAGCAGCTTACGTGCTGGTCCTTAATGGTTTTACCAATGTGTTCCATCTAGAAGGAGGCCTTTACTCATGGTTTAAAGAGGGTCTTCCTACTGTTTCAGATGAGTGAAGCCAAGGCCACGTTTTGACCATAACGAGAGTGCCCATAAATGGATAAATACCTATAGAACAAATGAAATGAAATGTCACCATTGAACTAGTTCGGAAAAATAGTGTTAGAACTGACAAGAAAATGTGTCAAGACTGGTTCCCTTGATTACATTTTGAGATGTAGTGATATGCATACACTAAGGATTCTGAACCTCTCTGTATGATGTACCATACTGCTTCAATTAAAACACTTGGTTCTATTGTTCCTTTGTATATCTTATCAAAGAGGAACTACCTAAGCCTTTAAGGATGCTCTTGCCATAGCTAGAGCACCTTCATAAGTTTGATTTCCTCCGATAAAACCACTCATGTGAACAAATGTACAACCTGGGATGCCAGCAACCTCAGAGAGCTTGTCATTCTCCAAACCCCTCCAAGGGGATGGTAATGGTTTTCTGCTCTCGAATCTAGCAGGTGAAACTACCACTGCCTGCAGTCTCCACTTCTCGCTTCTATCATCCTACAGGTAAAAAAGGTCTCCAATGTAAAATTTTCTTAATAGAGGGACAAAATCATTAAATAAATGACGAGAAGAAGGATTTGCTTCCTATATGATAGTTTGCGTACAATCAATCTTAAACAGCCATTGACTAAATCAGTTAAACATACATACCGGATAAAGAACATATTTGATGGAAGGACTAATTTCCATTTCCTTCTCAAGCTCATGTATGTGAAATTTCCACTGAGGAACAAGGGAGAAAAGGTTTCAGGTAATTAAAATGAATATTATCAAGAATCAAATATGATAAGTAAAAAGTTCCCATTATCCCAAGAGAAAGTACTAAAAATTTGTGCGAATCCATAAATATGCCTTGTATGCTTACAGGACAAGATCGAGTCAGCTTTATGATTTCTCCACTAGAATCAATAGTTTCTCTTGCTGCAAGACACTTCATAACAATCGACCGTGCCGGTAACCATGATTTTGCATAATAGTTCACATTCTGTAGTGTGAAAAAGAATTAAATTAATCCTTTTCAGACCAGAACAGAGAGAGGTATGTGAGACGCAGTACAAGCATAATGTACAAAATCAACATGGACCTTCCAAATAAGTCTCACTTACATCCAAAAATTCATCACCGGCCAGGGACATTGCACGATGAAAGGCCTCATTTTCTCTCTCAGGTGACTGATCAGAATACATCCAATCTAAATTCAATCGTTTTATTCTAGAGGACAAGCTAGTATTAATTACATATTTTGGAGGTTCTTCGATGTCATATTGATTCACTCCATTATCCACAGCATCAACTGCCTATATTTAACCACATATCCACTAAAAAATTGGAGAAAATTATATACTTAACCACAGATGCGCTGAAAAATTAGTTACCTCTACAAAGTTTCTGTATACAGCTTTATATAACTGATGTACATGAGGGTGTCCTTCATCAAGCTGAAGCACCTTTGCAATTATCTCCAACCCATAATGCTGCATGGATTCAGTACCATATATATTGTATTAACTTGGATACAAATATAAAATATGAATAAATAAGTGAGACAATGAGACAAACACCTTGTAGACAAGGCCAGCGCTGCTTAGCTTAGTGGCAAAGCCATGACCCAACACTTCATCGAAGCCTCTTTGATGGTGATCGTAACGGTGTCGTTTAGGGTCATACACGCCTCCAACATCGACTACTGCATCAAGTGTTTCCAAAACCTGTCAAAGCAAAAAATAACAAGATTTCTTTTTTGTAGCACCAAAAAACAAAAAGAGCAGAAAAAGGAAATGTGAGGAGGTTAGTTACGTTTGGGTTTCTAGTTCTTAGAATATGGGCATTGGAGAAGTGTTGGGTAAGGCGAAGCATGAAGCAAGCGAGTGCTTCGTCGCAGTGAAAGGTTCCGCTGTGAGTTCCCACCCGCTTAGCAGCGAGCGTGCAGAAACACGAGGAAGCTACAACGCCATGGTTTGGCAGAGAAGGCTTTCGGAATGTGAAGACCACATTTTTCCACGCTCCCGCGAGCTTCACCATTTTCTTCGAAGTTTTCTCCTTTGCTCTGTTTTTTTTTCTGCCTCTGCCACTGCAACGGCAAGTAAAGCACGAAACAGAGAAAGAGAGGAGGACTAGCTCGTGCTTTATTGCCGCCTAAACGCCGTCGTACTTGGCGACTGGCATCGTATTTCTTTTTTTTTTTTTTGGGGTCTTGCGGTGTATTTCATTTGAGAAAGTCTAAGATATTAGTATATGTTAGTATATGTTGTGGTTTTTAGTTATCAATGGTGTTTTGAATGGTATGAGATTGTATTTAATGGTATAAAATTATTCAATTTTTTTATGGTTAAATGCTGGCAAGAATTTAACAAAAATGCTGGTCCTAACACTCCTCATTTCATTTCTTTAAAATATATGATGTGGCGGGTTGGTTCATTCCATCTTATTTAGTGAGGAGGTCTTAAAATTTTGCACCCACTTTGTTTAATTGTGGACTGGCGAACTATTAAATAATATATAATTTCACAATTATTTTAATAAATTTATAATTTTTAAAGGCATAAAAAATTATAATTTTTATATTCACAAACATTAAAATCTTTATAATTATAAATATCTAATAAACATAATTATAAACTAAATTTTCATCCAAAATATAATTATAAATATTGTCTTCAAAGTAAAATAAACATAATTCAAAACATAATTATAAATATTGTCTCCAAAACAAAATAAACATAATCCAAAACACTCAATTTTCATATTCATTCTCTTGTAAGTTGGGTCGGGAGAAGTTGGATTTTGGCAAAAAAAATTGCAAAAATACCCTCTTGCCAAAAAAACACTAAATCCGGCGGAAAAGTCCACCAAATCCCACAATTTAAGCAGTGCGGATTAGGCGGACTTTTACTATTTGGCGGTCCCAATTTTCTAGTCCGATCCACCTTTTTTGGCTGATTACGTGGACTGGCCCCGCGGGTTTAGACTCATTTGCCACCCTTATTTGTGTGTTTAAGGTTTCAGCTTAAATTTTTCTTCTCTTTTTTGGTCCAACCAAAAACAGAAATTGATCAAATACAACCAGATCTGATGAACCAAATTTGATGAAACCAAGCAACCAGGTAAAAGGCAAGCAGAATAGCAGAGAGGCTGAGATAAACGAATAAGAAAATCGAAGCAGGAATCGACGAGCTAGAAATAGAGGATGATGAAGGCGAGAACAGAGATGGAGGTGGCGCGACGACAACTAGGCTGTGCGATGAGGAAGAGAAGAGAAGAGAAGACAGTGAGGCGACGCGACTGTAAGACAGCGATGAAGACATGGCTGCAAGACTGCTAGTGGATGAAGAAGCGATGAATGTCGAGATGGTCACTGATAAGAAGATTAAAAGTTGAAAGGTCTGAAAAGGAGATTGTGAGAAGAGCAGAGGAAGGAAAACGAGTGAGAGAGATGCACAGGGAGGACACACCGCCGAAATGAAATATTTAGAGAACTAGGGATAGGGTTTCTGATTTTTTAATTTAGCTATATATATTATTGAATTATATATTTATTTATTAAGTTGTGGATCTGTGGATCGAATTTGCGGATTCAAATGTGATATTCGAGATTCGATCCCCTTATAATGCGGATCGGATCTTATTTGATCTAATGACAGTGTGGATCAGATAATATCTATAATTTGTGGATTGGATGCGAAGGGGTTAGGGGGAAGGGATTGTAGTGACAAGATAGAGGTTATGTTGGTTATAGAAAATATTGGTGGTGTTGATGGTTTTGGTGAAAATGTTGACATAGTTGGATTAGAGAATGTGGGAGCAAGTGAATAGAGATAAAATTGAAATTGGAAATAAGATTAGAGATAAAATTAGAAAAAGTAATTTGACTAATAGTTGATCGCCAAAAAATTATGAATAAGTTTAAATTGAAATTTATTTCAAACATTAAAAAAATTTAAACAAATTAAAATTTAGTAATATTTTTAAAAATTTTTGAAAATATTAGAAATAAAAGATATATTTTACTCGAGAGAAAAAGAAAGTTGTATAAAAAATTTATGCAAATCCAAATAAAAAGCTCTTACATAAGAGACATGTTAGATATAATTATTTACGCACTTTTTTCTATCAGTTTAAATTTTTAAGAGAACTAGTTTGATGACAAAATTAAATACCCAGTAATACGAAGTCAGCATGTAATCAAGAGATGACAACAATAATAGATTAAGAGTAGTGAAAGATTATTGAGTAAATAATTATTTCTAATCATATAAAATTTGACTACTCACAAAACTAACCACAAAATATTTAAATTAATGTTATACTCATAAAAGATGAGTATCGGTTGACAAAAATAACTAATCGTTAAAATTAAAATTGTCTCAGTTAATTTTCTTTTAATTTCTAAATTATTCTTATTCTATTATTATCTTTAACCTATTTCTTCCTTATCCCTTATTAGAATCAATCCTTGCCAAAATCAAAATCAGAATCAAAATTAAAACCAAAATCAAAACCATCCCTCACCCATACCTTCCTTACTCTTTCTCACCACTCTCGTTGTCTCAACTTCATTTACTCATATTTATCCGTCGTCTCAACCCCTCCCTCACTCTTTCTCGTTACCAGCCAAATTGCCGCCAAATCTACTCCTTCTCACTTTCATCTCATATTGTTGTCACCCAGTATTTCTTGCCATTGATTGCTTTAATGGCAAAAGACAAAGCGTACACATAGTAAGAAAGGATGATAGAGGTGTATGCATCGGGGATGAAATCTTCCTCGCTGTTGCACCCTCTTCCTTTTTATCTTCTTTATTCTTCTTTTCTGTTTTCCTCTCTTTCTCGCTCGTCTTTCTTTGGTTTTACTTTCGACATCGACGGCAGCGTGATGACTCTCTCTTTCGTCGACGGCGTGTTTTTCTTTTCTATTCTTTCTTATCTCTACTTCTTTCTTCTTTCTCTCTATTTATTGTGTGTATATATTGTGTTGATGGTGGCGTTGTCATTGGTAGTGTAGCAGTAGTATGGTTGTCGCATTTTTTTTCTTTCTTATATGTATGTGTGTTGTATTTATGGTGGTGTTGGCAATGGTAGTGGTGGTGGTGGTGTAATAGTAGTGAGGATGTGGTGGATAAGAAAGAGATTTAGAGGGTGTGGAGGAGATGAGAGAATAGAATATAATTAAAGGATGATTTTAGTAAAGGTAGAATTGATTCAGATTTTAGAAAGATTTCATAGTTTGATTTTGATTTTGGTTATGGTTCTGATTTTAATTTTGGAACAGATTGATTATGGCAAGGGTAGAGAAGAAAGAGGTTGAAGATAATAATAGAACATGGATAATTTTAAAATTTTAAAAAAATTAACGGAGCCAACTTTAATTTTAATAATTGGTTATTTTTGTCAAATAATACTTATTTTTTATGAGTATAGTATTAGTTTAAATTTTTTGTAGTAAATTTTGTAACATCCTAATATTCAAATCCTTATGCTCGAGTCATAAGTCAATGATATTACGGTGGTACGACTCTCAGGTGGATTCTTAATACATAATTATAAGTATAACTGAAAGGAGTATTAATCGAGAAGCCTGAAAAGAGTAAAAATAAAATCGCGAAGACGTATCACTCACGTTTCAACAACCAAAAGATAAAACGTGAAGTCGAAAGCGATATAAGGATAAAGGCATAAAGGAGATTAAGAGAAGGACAGCATATAGATATAAAACATAAGTAGATAGCCACTAGTCGTGACCCACGAAGTTTAGGCCAGCTAGGGTACAGTATGAAAGTGGTCGACAACAGTACCTCCTAATCTCTCCCAAATAAAACATGAAATCCTCTATAGGTGGTGCACGAAATTGCAATCACACTTTTGCAATTCCGCACAACTAACCAGCAAGTGCACTGGGTCGTCCAAGTAATACCTTACGTGAGTAAGGGTCGATCCCACGGAGATTGTCGGCTTGAAGCAAGCTATGGTTATCTTGTAAATCTTAGTCAGGATATCAATAATTATCAGGGTTGATTGTGAAAAGTAAAAGAACATGAAATAAGTACTTGTTTTGCAGTAATGGAGAACAGGTTGAGGTTTTGGAGATGCTCCATCTTCTGAATCTCTGCTTTCCTACTGTCTTCTTCTTCAAGCACGCAAGGCTCCTTCCATGGCAAGCTGTATGTAAGGGTTTCACCGTTGTTAGTGGCTACCTCCCATCCTCTCAGTGGAAATGTTCAACGCACCCTGTCACGGCACGGCTATCCATCTGTCGGTTCTCAATCAGGCCGGAATAGAATCCAGTGATTCTTTTGCGTCTGTCACTAACGCCCCGCCCTCAGGAGTTTGAAGCTCGTCACAGTCATTCAATCATTGAATCCTACTCAGAATACCACAGACAAGGTTTAGACCTTCCGGATTCTCTTGAATGCCGCCATCAGTTCTAGCTTATACCACGAAGATTCTGATTAAAGAATCCAAGAGATATCTACTTAATCTAAGGTAGAACGGAGGTGGTTGTCAGGCACACGTTCATAGTTGAGAATGAAGATGAGTGTCACGGATCATCACATTCATCCAGTTTAAGAACAAGTAATATCTTAGAATGGAAGCAAGCATAATTGAATGAAAAACAGTAGTAATTGCATTAATCCATCAAGACACAGCAGAGCTCCTCACCCCCAACCATGGGGTTTAGAGACTCATGCCGTAGGAAGTACACAAAGAAACGTGTAAAGTGTCATGAGGTACAGATACAATGTCAAAAGATCCTATTAATAGTGAACTAGTGACCTAGGGTTTACAGAAATGAGTAAATGACAGAAAAATCCACTTCCGGGCCCACTTGGTGTGTGCTTGAGCTGAGCATTGAAGCATTTTCGTGTAGAAGCTCTTTCTGGAGTTAAACGCTAGCTTTTATGCCAGTTTGGGCGTTTAACTCCAATTTCTATGCCAGTTCCAGCGTTAAACGCTGGGAATTCTGAAGCTGATTTGCAACGCCGGTTTGGGCCATCAAATATCAGGAAAAGTATGAACTATTATATATTGCTGGAAAGCCCAGGATGTCTACTTTCCAACGCCGTTGAGAGCGCGCCAATTGGGCTTCTGTAGCTCCAGAAAATTCACTTCGAGTGCAGGGAGGTCAGAATCCAACAGCATCTGCAGTCCTTTTCAGCCTCTGAATCAGATTTTTGCTCAGGACCCTCAATTCTAGCCAGAAAATACCTGAAATCACAGAAAAACACACAAACTCATAGCAAGTCCAGAAAAGTGAATTTTAACTAAAAACTAATAAAAATATAATAAAAACTAACTAAAATATACTAAAAACATACTAAAAACAATGCCAAAAAGCGTATAAATTATCCGCTCATCAATAGGCAAGTTCAAAAGAATTCAATACATAATATGAGTTTTTCAAAATAAAGGTGGAGAGATTCTAAGCACAAAATTAAGAAGAGAATATAAAGATCTTCGCCATCTCTCAGATGAACCACAGCTCTCTTCTGAGCACCTGGACCTGTATCTGAAAAATAAGAGATATATACGGAATGAGAACCCCCGACCCATGGGTTCTAAGTACGGTAAAAGTGCCAAATAAATACAATGCATTGTAATAAAAACTCACTAAGCATCCTAACCTCCCTTTCACCAAACATTCACCCTATGTTCTCGCTAATCCATAAATAGGCAACTGTCATAAGGGAACGCTAAGTCTAATTCATATATTTCATGCTTCTCAACTCTCTCTAACTCTCCAACGAATCAAAATCAGAGCCATAAACAAAACCATCACCAGTTATTCTATCTCAACAATTCTATATCGTTACCTCATATCCTCACCTGGAACAAGTGAAATCACCTTACTGCGTCTACCCAGGGAACTCAAATTATCTCATTCAATAATCATCATCATTATTTAATTGCATGATCAACTCATCTCATCTAGAACAGCCCTCAGCGTCAACCGACACCAGCAAGAGGGACCTCTCAGTTGTACAAACACAAGCAATACACAGATAAGGTACAAGCATAACAAGTAGCATATATGATATAGCAATCCAAACAAATAGATAAACCCAAACAATTCAAACATACGCAAATGATGTATGCTTGCCCTATGACTGATGATATCATCTGTCAATTATATAGCCAACCCGACACGTCCTGGTAGCTAACCATGGACAAAAACACCCATCACGGAGCAAGTAGGTTTGAGCTACAACCCCCTTGCTACTACTCGCTCAACAGAGCCAGTAGAATAACCACTACTGCGGCTACTATCCAGGGGTGTTTAAAAGCTCAATCTGGAGCGAGTTGAATCACCACTACTGCCGCTACTACCCAAGTGTCACAATCTCTGACCTGGAGCAAGTGGGACAAACCACAACCCTTTCTACTTCCCAGGATCTCAAAACATACATTCATTCATTTTAAAATCAATCATCATTATTATCAAATCTCAAACATTAACCTGGAGTAAGCGGGACGAACCACCACTCTTACTACTACCCAGGTATCACAAATACACATTTATTCATAATCACCCTTCATTATTATCAATTCTCAGACAATGATCCGGAGCAAGCAGGACAAACCACGACCCTTGCTACTACCTAGGTATCACAGATACACATTTATTCAAAACTCCATAATTAAACTTATTTATCATAATCCTCCTTCCCCATCTCATACACGGAGCAAGTGGACAACACCACTGCCTACTATCCAGGGTTACACGTCACATTCAACACTTTCCATCATTACTCATTTACCACATTCATTAATCATATATGCATCTCCGGCATACTTGCCACATGTTCAAGTTCCCTCAATCAATCATAATCATTTAATCATTAATAATCATATACATGTACATACTCAGCCATATTTCAATGCTTGTCACAGCCATCCGACTCATAACATATACAGCACTCTCACCATCATCCTCAGCAACTCGTACAATCATCATTTCTCATCATTCATCATTGATTCTTACTTTACTTCATCAACAAGTTACCACATGCCCTAACTTCTTTTCATTACTAGGCATGCTATAAAGATTAGGACCTAGAGGATGAAAATAGAGGCTTAGAAGTTTGAAATTCAGCTTTAAAATTAAAAAAACCAACTTTTGTTGAAAACAGGGTCACGTGTGCGCGTCGCCCATGCGCACGCGTGGAAGCCAGAAAAAAACAACGTGATGCGTGCGCGTCGCCCACACACACGCGTGGTGGTAAGAAAAGCAAAGCGATGCATATGCATCAGCCACGCGTACGCGTGGGTGCGTTTTGTGCTCCTCACACAAAACCAGCACAGTATCCGCACAACTCTCAGGATTTTCTATGGGGCATTCACATCAGTGCAGTGACGCGTATGCGTCAGCTAGGTGCACGCGTGGGTGAGTAAAAATCGAGACTGACGCATGCGCGTCGGCCACGCGTGCGCATGGTAGCACGATTTTCCAAAATTTTTTACTAAGTTAAAAAGTTGCAGAATTACACTTTTAAACCCCAAACTTCCAACACACATAACTTCTTCTACAAAATTCCTTTTTCAACCATTTATGAACTGTTGGAAAGTTCTTTGAATAAAATTTTATAAAAATTCATTTTTGAAGGATTTCAAACTCCGTGGACCGAGTTACCAACCGCCGAAGTTGGTCAAAAATCAGTTTTTACCCAAACATAGAAATCACCAATTTTTCCAATGTTCACAAGCCAAATTCATTTCCACTCATCCAAATGACCACAACCCGACCACATTCACATAATTACAGTCAACTAAACCAAACCTATCTCCTCTATACAAATTCACCCAAACTATCAAATTTCACACCTAAATTTTCTCAAACCTTATTGTTTAATAACCAAACCAATTGTTCACATTCAATATCAAAAATACATCCAATCTCTTATATCATCACACAATACACACATCAACTTACCTTCCTTACCTTTTTTTGGTCTCCGGCCTAAAATTTACGGCCTCCGGCCCAAATTCACAATTTAAATGCATATTCCACAAACCAATACTCACTATCCAATTCATCAAATTCTCAATACACCAAACATAAAATTCACACAATTCTCAACCCAATCATTAATTTACATTATATATCAACTATACATATTAGCAACAACCATTTACACAATCCAAACTTAATTCTAGGGGCATCTAGCCTAGGAATTCTCATCACACCACACGGTACTTAAATGAAACTTAAACCGTACCTCTTGTAGCCAAAATAATTGAGCATCTTCTTTGGAAGTCTCCACCAACCCTTAGCTCCAAGCCTCACCAAGCTCCACAAGCAACACCAACCTCCCAATTGTGCACCAAAATCACCAAATACACTAACATAACCAATTTCACATATATACATCAATCTAGGGTTCATGAAAATGATAAATCACAAGGGTTGGAGGGTTTCTTACCTTAACCTACTGAAGTTTGTGATACCCATGACTCATACTAGAGCACTCATAGACAACCAAAATCACAAGTATTTCTCAAAACCCAAATTAAATTTGAATTTAAAGAAAAAAATAAAAACTGGGCAGAGAACAGTGGGATAATCACCACAAAACTAGATAGAATTGTAAAGGATAAGAAGAGTAACACGTGGCCTCAAACGGCTCGTCAATCGAAGTTCTGGAGAGAAAGTTATGGTGATTTGAAGTTGGAACTTGGATTAGATTTTCTCCTCTCTTCTCTCTTCTCCAAAGCTGCGTCCCTACCCTCTTCCTTTAGGGTAAATGAGCTTAAATGCTCATAACTAATGTTTATATGTGTTGGGTCTTGGGTCCACTTGGGTCCGGTTCACTTATTTTTGTCCGTTGGCCCAATTTTGGGCCAAAACCTTTAAGATTAGAACTTTAAATTGCATTTTAAATATTTCTACATATCCTAATTATAAATCCTAATTTCTTAGCCTTATTCACTTATAATTAATTTTCTCAGCTGCAGTACCAGACAGATCTTAGTCGGTACTGCCGGTCAAAATTCCAGTGCGCGGTTTTATGCAGAAAACTATATTTTCTGACTAAAAAAAATTAACTGAATCCAAATATCATATTTAAATTATTAAATTCTAATTGCTAATTTTTCTAATCATTTTCACTCATATCTAATTTATTATTTAATTAATTACGGTTAGACCGGGTTTTACAATTTTTGTTAGCGTCAAATCTTATATGGTTAAAAATAACTATTCACTCAAGATTATTTTAAATAGATAAATGCATAAATAAATAAAATTATAATTCTAGAATAAAATAAAACTCAATTAAAATAATTGCAAGTTGAAACGAGCTAGTTAAAAATGTTAGTTTGATCGACCATGTTGATTTACAGTTTTTGACACTCTAGAGTCATAACAAAAAAATAAAAATAAAATATATTTTTTGTTTCTAATATTTGTAATTTTTTAAAAATATTTATAATATCTAGTTTCATTTAATTTTATTTTAACATTTTCAACTCATTTTATTTTCAAAAATAATATTTATAATTTTTTATATACTTCTTACATTTATTTGTTTTTAATAAAAAAATATATTTTTTATATTTTTTCTTTTTAACAATCACATTAATATCATAAGTAAAAGATATGAAAAAAATAATATAAAAATAATATAAATTCCTACCTAACTTAAAGCCACTTTCGTATTTTCTAAGAAAAAAGACGCAACAAGAGAAAGTTTAACAATGACTCCAAAAAAGGCCATTCTCGACTTAGGTCCAATAGTTATACAAGGCCTAACCCTTCGAATCAAGTCTCCTATTTCAGGTGAGTAACCTGATTCTAACCTAAGATGGAGATTACTCTAGTAATTTTCTACTTATGAGAGGATCTAGCACATTAGAAGCGATCCAACCTCCCTAATGCGAATAAGCAAGCTACTATAGGTGATAACCAAGATGTAACATCCTACTCTTCAAAACTTTATGCTTAAGTCATAAATCAATGAGGGTTTGGTGCTACGATATAAAGCTGAGATATAAATACTTATGTAAAGAAGAAATATTAAACTAGAAGCCTGTAAAGGAATTTAAAATCCCAGATAAAAGACAAATCGCCATTCATTCACACTCGATAACATGCGTAAGCGCGTTGGGAGAAAGGTAGATAAATTAAAAACTTGAAGGAAGAATAATTATATATATAATGATATCTATTAGTCCCGGCTTGCGAAGATTAAGCCGGTTAGAGTTACAACAGTAAACTCTCTAAGGATGCATCATAAGTCTCTATAGGCAAGTCTCTAAAATAAATACAATATAAGTGTTTTCAAAGGAAAGAGAGAGTTTAAAACCAAAATGGAAACAAAAGTCTTCTTCGCCATCTTCCAGGTAGAACTGCCGCTCACTGAGGATCGCTAGGACCTGCATCTGAAAATTAGAAATAATGTATGGGTGAGAACCCAACCCAACGAAATTTTTAGTAGGGTAAAAGTGTCAAATCGATACAATATAAAGTAACAAGAAATCTCTAAGTAATCTTAATATTCAACGTCTCATTAATCCAAGCCTAGGGTTCTCACTAATCCAAATTAGGGTAATTAAGCTAAGCATTCCACTATACTAGTAATTCATAATCTCATTCTTTCAATTTCATCTCTCAGCCTTTCTCCTTTCACTATCACATGTCATAATCATATGATTCAGTAATTAAGTATCAAAATTCAGCTTTTTACAAACCTCCGATCACCACTTTCAAATCAGGAAAATTCTTAAGTGCCACCACCGCCAGCATAAGAGATCTCTCAATTGTCAAACACGACTAAAACTCCAAAGTGGTCCCTGAGATTGGGCGAGTTACCCATAATAGTCCTTGAATTTCAAAATTCCCTAATAGTATCCCTCACATTCAGCTCCGGGACCCATAGTTATCCTGCGACTCTTTCTGGTGCACAGTCAGCAAACGGAGTAATGATCTGGCACCTCCCATGCCATGCTGGAGCCAGCAACGGCTAGCTGACGTGGCAAATCTTAATTTTCTACCCAATGTGGTCCTGGTCCCATTAAAACCCTAAAAACTAAGAATGATTATTATATGTAGTATCTCTTCTTCCCTTCTCCTTCCTCCCATAATTGTGGTCCACCATTGTGATTTAACGGAGATTCCATTGACATGTGCAAAGGTGCTTTCCACATAATAAAATCAACCTGTCAGAGCCAAATCTCAGTGAAAATTTGGGGTTGCAGGATGAAACTCGTGATGAACTTGGTGCAGAGTTCCACAAGAAGTTGGATTTGAAGGATGGGGATGAAAGGGTAGCTGAAATGAGAAGAAAGATTCGGACTTTATAGCTAGTAGTGGAGAATATGGTGGTGAGGAATTGGGTGGTGAAGGTGGTTGTGCCCCCGAAAACACGTGAAGCACAAGGGAGTGATGATAATGATGGTTGGAATGATGATGAAGGTTATGGCTAGAATGAGAATGTGAAAGAGAGTGAGGTTGATAAGGTAAGTGGAGATTTTGATGTTAATAGTGATGGTAATGGTGATGATGAAATTGAAGTTGAAGGTGATGAGAAATGGAGAAGAAGAAAGATAAAAGCAGTGGTAGAGTTCAACAGCAATATCCACTGAAGCCTGATGCTGAAGATTGTGCTTTCTATCTTAAAACTGGAACTTGCAAATTTGGATTCAATTGCAAGTTTAATCACCCACTTGGTAGGAGGAAGAACCAAGTATTAATTATTCTTCTGTTCCTATTATCAATTTAGCACAGTGGTCTGGATTGCATGTTTGAAAATTAAGGTTAAAATTTACTTATGAATATTTATCATTTACCCAAGATTTTTTTTCCTTGTATTTTTAGCATTATATATTATATCAATGGAATGAGTAGATTGAGATAAAGGGCATTTATGCTTAGCTGAATAATCACTGGCTTGCCTTTCATCTCTAAACATTGCTTTAGAGCATCAATGGAATCTCTGTTAAATCACACTGGTGGACCATAATTATTGGACGAAGGAGAAGGGAAGAAGAGATACTACATATAATAATCATTCTTAGCTTTTAGGATTTTAATGGGACCAGGACCACATTGGGTAGAAAATTAAGATTTGCCACGTCAGCTAGCCGTTGCTGGCTCCAGCATGGCATGAGAGGTGCCAGATCATTACTCCATTTGCTGATTGTGCACCGGAAAGGGTTGCAGGACAACTATGGGTCCCGGAGCTGAATGCGAGGGATACTGTTAGGAAATTTTGAAAGTCAAGGACGATTATGGGTAACTCGCCCAATCTCAAGGACCACTTTGGGGTTTTAGTCTGTCAAACACATACAAAGTAGTACAAAGAATACACAAGTAGAGAGAACAGATAAAGCAGTTAGATCAAATAGAATATAGATACAATTAATCAAGAAGGCAAACCAAAGACCAGATGCACACCCAATAAATACGCACAAATGCAAATGATGCATGTCTACCTACGGCCAATGAGCTCATCTGTCGGTTATACAGCCAATCCCGTCATGTCTGGTAGCAAACTCTAGATAGTCCCTTGGTGCGCGCATCCCCAAGAGGTATTCATTTTCCTTGGAGGAAACTATCCAGAAAGGTCTAAGTATCCAGTCACATCTTGTAACGGAGGGTCAACAAAGTCTCAAATATCTAAACCCGGAGCAAGTGGGGCGAACCACTGCATCTACCCAGGGAGTTCTAATCATCTTTACTAGGAGCAAATGAGGCGAACCACACCCTTGCATCTACCCCGGGAGGTATCATTCTAAACTAGGAGTAAGTAGGGCGAACTACACCCTTGCATCTACCCTGGGAGCTTAATTACCAACTTGCAGTAAGCGAGACAAAACTACAATCTTTGCATCTACCCAAGAAGCTCAAATAATCTCAATCAAACTTATTCTCATCATCCAACCACATCAATTTATCCCTTCAATTACTTCCAACTCGTCCCAATCTCAATCCGAAACAAGTAGAGCGAACTACTGCATCTACTCAGGGAGCTTCAAATCTCAACCTGGAACAAGTGGGGTGAACCACTGCATCTACCCAGGGAGCCTCATATCAATCCAACTCATCCTCATCATTTAAACATGTCAACTCATTCCCTTCAATCACTTCCAATTCATTCCAATCTCAACGTGGAGCAAGTGAAGTGAATCAATACATCTACCGAAGGAGCTCAAGCACATATCAATTGATTTTCAGTCATAATTCATCATAATCATTATCACCCTCAATCATATCTCAACATCATAAGTATTCATAGATATACACTTACACATAATCCCCGTCATTATCATCTCATTTCAATAATATCAACTCATCATTAATATAAATCCTCCACTCCACAATCTCTTTCAATATCAATTTAACCTATTCAATGTGCTCACACTCATTTCAAAGCCTAAGAACTAGCTATTAGACCTTAAAAGTGAATTGGATAAGCTAAAACAGTTAAAAAAAACACATTTTCTAAAAACAGGTTGGTCATGCGTATGCATGCCTCATGCGTACGCACAAGTTCACTTTTGCACGTATGCATGGTACTCACATAAAAATTTTTAAATTTTGGAACGTCCATCATGCGTACGCATAGGTCATGCATACACATACGCATGACCTTAAAATTCTACAACTTTTGTAGAATTCAATTTTTAAACCAGATTGTCAAATGTTCGTAATTTTTTCGTTAAAAATCGTTTTTGGGTCCGTTCTTTGAATGTCACAAAATAGACAAACCAAATTTTTATTTAAAACAAGTTCCATAAAATTTAGAGGTCCAAGAGCCAAGTTATGCCCCATCAAATTTCGTCAAAAATCTATTTTCACCCAAACATTTCTGCATAACAATTTTCACCAATTCAAATTCCAATTCAGTTCAAAAATCATTCCAACACCACTTCTAAGCTCCCTTAACATGCATTTATCGATTCTCTACCCTTTCTAGTTATTTAACACCTATTTAATCAATATCTCAAGACAACCTCAACATACACATTCATACAAACAAATTCCACAACTAATCATCATCAAATATCTCATTCTCATATAACATTTCACACCACTTACCTCAACTTACCTCATAGGGATTCATTATCCTATCATAGCCTCTGGCCCAATTTTTATATCAACGCCTCAATAGGCAATCAATTCACAATATTTATTCAATCTCATTCAAACTAAATCATCAACCAACATATATCACAATTCCACTAAACTAAACAACGAATCACAACAATTTAACAATAATCCTAAGTCCACTAGCCTAGGATTTCATGTCATATTACATGGTACATATCTGAAACTTAAACTCATACCTTAATGATATAGTTTCAAGCTTTTTCCCTTCAAACTTCCAAGCCTCAATTCGACTCTCACCGATATCCGAGTCCAATCTCCACAAATATACCAAAGCAAGCTTTCAAATACTCAATCTAATGCCATATCATACAATTTGGTACAATATCAAAAACTAGAGTTTATATAAATTGATTAACCAAGAGGAAAAAGGGATCCTTACCTTTATCTACTGAAATTGGTGATAGAAACCACCAAGAACATAAGCTAGAGAATCCTTATAACATCAAAATCATGAAAAATCCTCAATACCTAAACTCAAATATAAAATTAGCTTTGAATGAGAAATTGGAGCTGGGATTTTGAGTTACTAACCAAACTATTCAAATAGAATTGAAGAAGAGGAAACAAACTTCACGTGGTTGCAAACAGTGTGGCGATCGGAGCTCGGAAACAAAAGTTATGGAGGATTGAAGGTGGTCGGAGTTAGGGTTTGCTCTCACTTCTCTTTTCTCTCATTCTCTTCTCTATTTCAGCAACTCCCTATGAAATGAGAAAATGAAATGTTGAAATGTGTTAAGGAAAAGGCTTATAAGCCTTGGGCTTAGACACAACATGGGTTCGGTTCAACTGTTTTAACCTGTTAGCCTAATTTTGGGCCAAAACCGTTAAGATTAGTATTTTAATTTCTTGACCTTCCTCACTCATAATTAATTTTCTCACTCGCAGTACCAAACAACTCTAAGTCGGTACAATTATCCTTGGTTGCAACTTTGGCCACACCTGCATTTTTTACTCGCCTATCTTACTGTCATCGCTTGTATCACCTATGACGGTTAAAGCCCAAAATCACCGACACTGAAGAAGTCTCCGCCGGTTGGTATCAATCGCCATAACGTCTTCTAAAATGGTTGCTGCGATACCCATTGCACATTCTATTCTTTTTCAATTATTGCCCCTGTTGAAGTTGTTTTGCCGTCGTGTTTCCATGAAGATTTGTACTTATTGCCCTTCGGTCGAAACGAAGCGTTTTGCTCCCTCGCTCTCTACGCTGCTAGACATTGCACCACTTGTGGTCTTCCTCCAATTTCGAAATCCACCTACCTTTCCAAACTGGTTGACGCAAAAGCCCCGAGCTACCCTCTTAGTGTCGCCGAAAAATGATTCTCTATCACCTTCTGATGTAGCTTCTTTGGCAAGTCTCCCGGTCCGGTCCATTGTCCTCCTCTCCCATCTCCAATGACCAGATTCTCTATTTTTTTCTATATTCCTTGGCCCTCGGTTGGACCCCTACGGATACATCTATTTGTTATAGATCTCCTTGCAAATTTTATGTCCAGTCTGCCGTTAGTTCATTCGTCATGCACTTTTTTGCTATTTGATGCGCTAGAAAATTTCTTCCCTTGGAATCAATGTGAAACCACTTCTTGGGATTTCCGAAGCTAACCATTGTATATCTCTAAGAATTGGTTCTATCTCCCCTATTATGGCCTTTGATTTCACAACTTTGACTAAGATGAAACTATCAGATTCAATCATTACTTGCTCTATTTGAAGATTTCTTGCCAAAATTAGTGCTTCCCTAACTGCATATGCCTCTACTGCTAGACTAGACAAGACTTTGATCTTTCCTATTATTTCAGTGATTATTTTTTCTGTCCAATCTCTGATTGCTACTAGTAAGGCACCCTCCCCTATTTGGTTTTGGTATGCTGCAACAATATTTGCTTTGACCTAATCTTCTGGAGGCAGCCTTTAGGTAGCCTTCTTGTCGCTTCTCCTTGATTGTACTACTGTTGTTGCTTGAGTTGTTTCTCTTATTATGTTAGCTTCTCTGAATTCTAATTCCATCATGTTTGCTTTTATAATTGTTACTTGTGGATTGATTTCTGCTTGTTAAAAATTGTATTATTTCTAGTTGTCCATATCTTTCAACTCATGAATCCAATCCTGGCCATCCTGATTTTGTTGTCCTCTCTTCCTTGTGTCTTTATTCTTTTGAACATCTCCATTAGCCATGCACCAAAGCTTGTTACTGATTCTAAGGTTGGAAAATAATGAGTTTGTCTATCAAACTATACTGTTCTTGTCCATGAACAGAACAACAAAACATGCTCAATCGTTTCCACTTCTTCCATGCAAATTTGACATTTAGGATCGTTTGCAATTTTTTTTTTTGCATTAATTGTAATTGACATGAATGATATTTTGTATTGTTTTCTATAAAAAAAATTAATTTTTTATGGGATCTGAAGATTCTATATATCTTTACATAAGTCTCTAAAATCTGTATTAGTTGACGGAACATCCCCTCTTGATCTGATAGCTCTTTTTTCACAGGATAGTAACCCATCTATAGGGCCATATAAGTTTGTCTTCTCTATTATTTCAGTTAATTAGAGTTTGTAAAATCTTTTTCTTTATCTCATTTGGGAATATCTCACTAATTTTATGTTTATTCCACCTTACGCCCTCTTTTAAAAGAGCTCTCACTAAGTGAATATTAGGATTCCTTCTGCATTGAATTCTGTCTAGCCCTAATATCCATTTATCTTCTCAAATTTTAATCTTGGAACCTTCCCCAATTCTCCATCTACTTTGTCTCTTTAAAAAATTCCGTTCGATTAAAATGCTCTTCTAACCCCAAAATGCCTCTCTTATGCTCTTATTCTCCTAAAAATCTTCATTCTCACAATATTTAGCTTTTAAAATTTGCACCCATAATGCTTCTAAATTCTTTATAATCCTCCAAGCTTGTTTAGCAAGATGTGCAATATTTTGACATTGAAAATCCCTAAAGTCAAGCCCCCATCAGCCTTACCTTTATTAGTTCTACTCCAACTTTTTCAATGTATGCCTTTATCCTTGTCCCCCGATTCCTTTCAGAACTTTACAATTTTAGCACTTAATCTTCTACAAAAAATTTTTGGGAATAACACCACATTTATTGCATAAGTTGAGATAGCTTGAATGACCGACTTGATTAAAACTTTCTTTCTTGCTTGATTTAACAGTTTTTCCATCCATCCATCCATTTTAGCTCTAATATTTTTCTCAATCTACGCTAAAACTTTATTCTTTGACCTTTTTCATTGCACTGGAAGATCTAAATATTTCTCGGGTCATCCCAAGCCGCTATACCTATGATATCCTTTGCATCTATCTTGATTTTAATGGGCACTTATTGACTATAGGTGATCCCTGATTTGTCTAAGTTGCTTCTCTGTCTTAAAGCCTTAGTGTATTTATTCAAAATAAGAATAATTTGATAAATTTTCTCCTCCTTTGCTTTATTAAAGATAATGCAGTCATCTACAAACAAAAAGTGGATAATGACAGGGGCTATTGAGGCTATTTTAAACCCCAAGATTCTTCCTTAATTTTGTCTCCTCCATAAGAATAGAGAAGACCTCTGGTGCTAAAATAAAAAGATAGGAAGAGAGCGAATCACCTTGTCTTAACCCTCTGTGTTGATTGATCTCATTTGATAAGTCATCATTAATTTTGAATCTGTAAGTTGCACTCATGACACATTCCATACACATCCTGACCCACTTGCTATGAAATCCAAATGCTACCAAAACTTTCTCAATAAAATTCTATTCAAGCTTATCATATGATTTATTCATATCAAGTTTGATTGCTAAGCAATTAGAGCTCCCTTTTTCTTTCTTGTCAAGCTAGGAAAAGCCTCTTGTACAATAAAAATATTGTCTTGAGTGTATCTTCCTTTACAAAGACACTTTGAATAGGAGATATTATTTTGTCTAATATGTTCTTAATCTTATTTACCAAAATCTTTGAAATAATAGGTCTTAACTGATTTAAGCTTTCCAGTTGTCTTATCTTTGAAATTAAAACGACTGTAGTCCCCCTTCTCCCCTATCCCTTTTGACATTTTCTAGTTTACAAAGAAATCTTTAACAACTACATTAACTTTCATGTGTATTTCCTTCCAATGGTTTTGGTAAAAAAGACTATTTAGGCCATTAGGTCATGGTGCTTTTAGCCTTTCTGTCATAAAAAATACTTCTTGAATTTCTTTATTTGTGGCTTCCTTTATTAATTCTTCATTCATTTCCTATGATACCCTTCTTGGAATCTTTTTGATGCAATCCTCAATGCTGCCTCTTGTTGTTCTCATGAAGAGATTTTGAAAATAGTCCTCCACTAGCCTCATAATATCTTTGCTACCATTGACCCATTGTCCTTCTTCATTTTTTGATCTTTCAATCCTATTTTTATCTCTCCTTTGGACTATAGTCACATGAAAAAAAAGAAGTAATTTTGTCACCCTATTTCAACCATTTTACTCATGTTCTTTGTCTCCAAAATTTTTCTTTTCTTTTCCAAAGTTGAGTTATCTCCTTTTTTAACTTTTGGATCTGCATCTGTTGAGCCTCACAAAAATTCTGGTTTTGTAGCTTGGTTACTTTCTCCTTTAATTGATCAATCTCCCTGTCAGCTCTAGAAAATGTGGCTCTGCTCTAGCACTTTAATTCTTTTTTGCAATTGTTCATTTTATCCTTCAAAATATTCCAATTTTCTATTTCCTAGGTCTGCTGATTTTAACCTCTTTTTATGACCTTATTACAATCTTGATGATCCTTCTAAAATGTTCCATATTTAAAAAATTACTACATCTTTCTTTTTGTGCAAGCTTGAGTAAAGTTGGAATATAGTCACAGCTTATAGCTGGGAAAGCTTCCATTGAAGTGTGTTGATATATCTTTTGCCATTCTCAATTTGCCATGGCTTTATCTATTCTCTCCCTGGCAATAAAATTATTTCTTGGGTTACTAAACCAAGTATATTTGTTACTATTTAGCTCCATGTCCATGAGATTATTACTATCCACAAACGTTTTAAATTCCTGCATTTGCTCTCTTGTCTTCGGGTGTAGGTCGATCTTCTCATCTTGGTTTAGAATGTCATTGAAATCTTAAATAGAAAGCTTAGGACCTGCTAACCCCGTGTTATTTGTTGTGAGTTCTCGCCATTATTGTTTCGTTGCCTAAAAAATTGATTTCCATAAAAGAAAAGCAGTCCCAAATATTTCCTATATTATCTTTAATATGCGCATTAATATATCAATGCCTGCAAGAGTAATATTAACTTTCAAACTTTTATTCCAAACTAGAGCAAGACCTCCGAATAACCTGGGGTTCTATTCAAAAAGAGTGTTCAAAACGTAATATCCTTCTAAATCTTTTAATTTTACATTCCTTAACTCTAGTCTCTATGAAGAACATGACGACTAGTTTTAACTTCTTACATAATTCCAATTCTGTCGCAGGTGCCGCTACCCCGCGATAGTTCCAACTAAAGAGATTTATGACTCTAGGTGAGGCTGGATTAGACCCGCCTCTCCGGCCATAAAACTGATCTTGAGCTCTTCTTGGACAATCACCATTTGTGCATCATCCTCTCCCTTGCTTGTTCCTTCAACCCTGCTCCTCTTTATAATGCTCCTAACTACTTTATCTTTCTCATGTCCCTCATCTTCACCCATGATTCTGAGTATTCCTTTCTCCTCTCTCTTCTTTTTAAAATTCAATTTGCTGTTGATGCCTTTCACTAATTCTAATTTCCATCGTGTTGGTTCATTTGTCATTGTCCTATCCTCTCTACTTCCTTCTTCTTCTTCATCACGTGCCAGCTCCACAATGTATACCTCATCGTTCTCTATTTTGTAAATTTCTTTTTCCTTCCTATTATCTTTTCTGCTATCTTCATTATTCTTATCACTGCATCACCACTATCCTCTTTTACTAATTCTGTAACTACTGCCCTTCCTTAGAAGCTTGTTTTTTCTCATCTCCTTTCTTGTCTGAATGTGTTCCTGTCCCTCGTTCTTTCTCCTAACCTTTTTTTAAAGATTTTCTTTAATGTTCTGGGCTCCTTACTTATATCAACTCCCTCCCATTGTTTATGATCTTGAGTTGGACTATTTGTTTTGGCCTATTTTTTATTTATATCATAGTTTCTTAGACCTAAAATAGAATGTCTTTGATTAAATAAATCCTCCATGCTGTTAGTTTGGTCATCTTTTTCACTTAGGCCTCTTATATCCACGCACATTTCCTTTATATCATTTTACTTTCTGATTGTCTTGGTAACCCTTTTCATTACTTCTATTAGATCGGCAACATACTCTTCTAGATACTTCTCATTCAATCCCTGAGTTTTAGGAATTTCTTCCAACTATTCTGCCAAATTCTGATTTTCCTGCTTTCTACTCTTCTATTTCTCCATGATTTCTTCGTCTAATTGATTGTGTCTCTCCTTAAGATTATTTTTTTCACTAGCTGCTGGCTCTTATTGACATACTATGCGCCTTCCTTCTTCTTGAAACTTATGCGCCTCCTCCTCTGCCTCTTGTTCCATTTGTTCTTCTGACCTGCCGCTTGTATCATATCTGTAGCTCAAATTTTTGACCTAGTTTGTTCCTAAATCTATCGTATATATTGGCTTTGAAGGATCCCAGATCGTCATTGTTGTTTCTCCTGAACATTCTTGTTGTCCATGCGCAGTATCCTGTAGTTGAGACAGTAACTGCTTGAAGTCGCTCATATTTGAAGAAAATCTAGCAGTTTGGCAAGTTCTCTCTTTTCAAGCAGTTTGGCAAGTTCTCTCTTTTCAACCAAAAACCTATTGGGAGAGCCTCTTTCACATTCAATGCCACCCTATCTCTTAAAAGGTTTCTACAATGTTGTTTCTTATTGGATCCTCTACCTTTTCATGCTACCTATTATATCACCAATCTCCGTTGCTGTTTTTTTTTTTAATGAACTCCAAAGGTAATCCATGTATTTGAATCTTTTTTAATGAACTCCAAAGGTAATCCATGAATTTGAATCCAGAATTCTATAAAATTGTGTCCAAACTCTTCAATTGCCATATTTTGTGTCCACAATTTAAGATTCAGCAATTGGCCTTTGAAGCTCCATGACCCATTCTTAAGGATCTATAGCCCTTTTCTCTGATTTTGAAATTGATTAAGATTTTATTTTTTGTTTACTTTTGATATGAATAATTGAATACTCCTTCGAAATTTTTTCACATTCCTATTAATGCATTTTTGCATGTTCTAAAGTTGATTTTCTTCTCAATTATGAACTTTTCTACAAGATTGATGCAGTCCATTCTGAATCCTTTGAGTTCTTTTTGCTTGAATTTGATTGTTCTGCCTTCAATAGATATTTGGTGTATTCCAGCCATCTAGTTTTGTCGATTGTGGTTAAAAGGTTTGGTGATGATGTTGTGTTGAGTTTGACTTTATGGTTCTGTTTCAGGTCTAATAACTTGGATTTAGGAGAAATCTAAACTTAGACTACGGTTATGAAAAGGTTTGGTTACAAAAAACTTTGGTTAAGAAAAAGAAAATTTTGATGATTTGTGATTATGTCTCTCCCTATTGGAGCAATTTCAAGTTCTCTCTTGATGAGAGAAAATTTCTCTCCTTGTTAGAGTTTGTGGAAATTATAACATCATAGTCTATCGATATTCATTATTTTGTATGATCTTTGTTACAGGCCCAGTTGTCTTTATATGTCCAAGGTATTAATATAACATCTCAAAATAATACATATAATATTTTTCAATAATCTTTGGCATAATTTATTGTTTATCAAATTCCATGTCCTGCTCCGAAATATATTACCTTGGTGCACAATGATAAATTGTAAGTGAGCCAAAACTTAAGATTTCTTCCAATTATCGCAGAAAAGAATGTTAACAAACAAATTTAAAAAAATAACATAATGCATTTCATTGACAAAAGAAAAAAATGCATTTCGTTTTTTTTAAGACTGACTACTCAATATTTACATCGTATTTTTACACTAAGAAAAATTACACTAAAATTCTTTTCTTTGCACTTTAATGCACAGATAATTTTTTTTCCTGTAGTAAAAAAAAATTATATAATTAATGACTGAAAACCCCCAAACTAAAATAAAAAAAAATAAAAAAATAACCAATGCAATATAATTGTTAGTACCAAGCAGCTACTTTACAATGTTTTTGTTGAGCCCACCTATAGAAGAAAAAAAAAAAACAATTCAGATCTAATTCACCCGACCCTTCCCTCAATTGATTGAGTATCCTTCTCAATGGGCCCCGAATATTCCTTCTCCTCCTTCCTCCTACTTCCCATCCGCAGAAGCCCATACAACTTCCGGAACTCCCTTACAGTATGAAAGCTTTCCCTACATATAACCGCACCCGGTTCGTTATCATCACTGCTCCGACCCGAGCCGCTCTCACTCAACCTCCCTCCCCCTCTTGCTCTCCTCGAATCACCACCACCGTTTGATTGAGCCTGCAAAGCCGTTATAACCGTTTTCAAGGCCCGAGTCGGTGAATTCCGGTTCGATATCATAATCTCGCCGACTTCGGCAGGGCTAAGCCGTGCCCCAGTCTGGAAAACTTCCTCCACCTGAGTGAAAAGCTTGTGTTCCTTAAGCCCTAGGTAACTGCTCGCGAGAATCTTGAACGTTGAGAAATCGCATAAGGGAAAGTGTATGTGAACGTCAACCCTACCAGGCCTCAGCACCGCTTGATCCACCTCATCCTTCGTGCCGTTCATCGTGAACACCATCACGCGCTCCTCGCCGCAGCACGAAACGATGCCGTCCATGAAGTTCAGCATGCTCGAAACGCTGATCACCGCCGTTGACTTTCCAGACAGCAACCGGTCTAGGTCCTCGATCACAATCATCGATTTGCTCGTCGTTTGCATCAGCAGAGTTTTCCAATTGGATCCGTCGGTTACCTTCGAAACATCGATGTCGTAGATGTCGTAGCAAAGGAACTTCGCCATCGCGGCGATGAAGCTCGATTTCCCCGTGCCGGAGGCACCGTAGAGGAGGTAGCTCCGCTTCCAAACGCGGCCTAACCGGTGATAGTACTGCTTTGACTTGAGGAACTGGTCCAGATCCAATTTCACCTTGTTCTTCAGCTCGGCGTCCATCGCCACCGTATCGAAGCTCGCCGGATGCGTGAACGCGACCGACCTCCACCGCGACGACTCGCCGGCGCTGGAGTTCGTGTACAGCCTGATCTCCTTCCTTCGCAGTTCAATTTCCTCCGCCACGGAAAGAATGTGCTGGAAGTACTGCCGGAAAACCCTGCGCTTGTCCTTCTTCTTGATTCGGAGCACGAGAGCGGCGGAATCGGAACCGACGCCGCCGATGACGGCGTCATTGGTCTTGGTCCAAGAGAGCTTGGCGCCGAGGAAGATGTCCTGAATGGTCTGGTTGGCGTCGAGGTGGAGGTAGATATCTGCGGGGTTGTGGCCGGAGAAGAGGTTAGTGTAATCGGAGTCTTGTACCGAAGGGAGAGAATCAAGGTAGGTGAGGATTTTCCGGTAGAGATGATTCTCCTGGAAATGGTGGTTGTAGAGTGGGACTTTGAAGGACTGGTGGACATGGAGTCGGTCCTCGAAGGAGAGCCACCATTTATTGAGGATTTGGAGAGCAGAGGTTTTGCGGAAGAACCGAAGGACAAGGAAGGTGGAAACAACGATGAAGAAGAGGGTAGATATGGAAGTGGCCCAAGGCCATGGCCAAAGCTTCATGTTTTTGTTGATGAGAACTGAGAAGTGAGAAGGTACGAGAATTGATTTATTTGAAGGCGAATATAATTTTGGTTTGTGAAGTGTGATGAAGAATGAATCAATGATGATGTTGCAGGGAATGATATTGTTGGAATTGGTATTGATAATGGTGATGATGGAATTAGTGTGTTTGAACTTTGAAGAAGTCGTCGCACAAAGAAGGTCCGTGCCGGCAAGTTTTATATTTCAAAGTAAATGGATATATAAACGTGTTGTTCTTTTAAGGCGTTCCGTTTTCAAGGTTTTTGACTCCTACTTGTTCTGCGCAGAAATTTCTAAATTATTCCCATTTTTTTCTTTTATTTTGTTTCAACTCTTAAGAGGGAATATATATATACATACATATATATATATATATATATATATATATATATATATATATATATATATATATATATATATAGACTACTGGTTTCCTTGCCATATCTTATTGACCAATGAATTCGAGAAGTGCTGCTTCTTCGCAGAAAATGACAGGCTATAAGGTAAGTTGTCTTAATCAAATCAACTATGCAACCATGAACAATATTTCATTATTTTGAGAGAGAAAGAAAGAAAGACTATTATGTACTATCACTCACTCTGCAATTTTTAAGTTAAAGTAAGATTACTAATATTATCAAGTTTGCAAATAATATATTGCTTCGTATGTGAAGAAAATATTTCCTTCATTCACTAATGTTTGCTTCTATGAAAACACTTTTGGGCAGGATAACTTAAAAGTTAAGCTTTTGTTTCCCCTTAATAAAAAGGAAAAGATAATTTGGGTCTGGATATTAAGATTTATTAAGAATTTGTCTGCAAAATTAGTTAATTTTAAGGAAAACGAGTGTATACAAATTATATCTTATAAGGGGGTTTACCTTTTTTCTTTCTTCACTTTCAGCTTATCTAAAACAAGTTTATTAAATAATTCATATTAAATATATCAATCAAAAACCCATATCAAAATATGCCTCTTTTTCTTTTTTTTTTAAATCTAAAAAATTTTATTGAAAATCCATTTTATTTTTTTAAAGTACCATTTGACTTTGTGCTTGTTTGAGTGTTATTATTTTGATAAAAAAATATCTTTTTTAATGAAAAAAGCTTTTTTTTTAGCGTTTTTAGCAAATTTCTAGTAATAAAAATAAAAGCACTAGAAAAAAATATATTTTGTAAGAAGCTACAATTTACAGCTTTTTTCAAAAGATTTTTTTCATAAAAAAATATTTTTTGCATAATAAATAAATAAATACTTTTATATTATTATACCCAAATATAATTGATAAATAAAAAAATCTTTTTGCATGAGATATCCAAACATAAAATTACTTTTTCATAAGATCTTTTAAAAAAAGATAACTCAAAAAATATATTTTCTTAGAAACTCACCCAAACAAGCCCTTTGTAATACTTCTCAAACTGTAATATTTTCGCTATGTGGTTATCCTTGGTTTTCTTCAACGCTGTGGCAGTTTACTAATAGACAGAACTTGATCGATTGAGGAGTATTGAGAAACAAAATAATTTGACCACCATGTGTGGAATGAGGAGGTAGACAAGAAGTAACAGACAACATCCAAATGCTGATATTGTTTGTTCATTATTTGGTGATTGAAATCCAAAACTGTCAAATTTTTCTATCTTTGACATTTTATAATGAACCATTTGTGCTTTTAGGTCAAGAGATAAAGGAAAAGGTAGTACTTAACCTAACCCAAATTGTCAAGCTACATATTGAAGTAAATATGTCACTAATTTTTTTTTTCAGAGCCATTGTTGAATCACGAGGAAGCCCGACAAAAAGGAGTTGGGAGTGAAAATACGTGACCATAAGCCATTAACAATGGTCTGATTTTCTGGTTTGAAACTTAGGAAAAAATTGAGAAAGAGCAAAACACTTGGTCGATAGGTGAATGCATTAGGATAATAAGAGGTATTGTCATCTGATATAATGTTCAACAATAAAGAAAGGAAATGACAAAAGGATTCTGTAGTAGGCATATTTTTGGGTTTCGACAATGAGAAGAAGGAAAGTCGAACTCCATCAATTCAATAGATGACTTTGGAATGTTGATCGAAGAAGAAGTGAATTGTGGTTCTAAAATAGCTTCAACCAAAGATTCACAACCTATATAGGGCCAAATAGGTTAATCGAGGATTTTCCTCAACGCACTAACCATTAGAGATAAAGACTCATATAGTTGACCTATAATAAGGGATGAAAGGTCGATGTATTTTTCATTATGTAGCATGATCACTAAAGGATGATAGTTGATTTTTGTATTTAAATTGACTTGGGACAAAAAAAACAAATGCATTACATCTGCTAACATAAAAAAAAGCTACATACTCGCTATTAGAAATAGGGTCACCACTTGTACCCATGTTATTTTGAACAAAGCCTGAGATAACAGTCGAGTCAAACTTAATATCAAAAGTGTCTTTAAGACAATCAGAAGGCTAAGATACACATTTTCTATCAGAAAGCAGACTTGTTAAAGCAACAAACTCTATCAAGATTGGTCTCATCATACTATAAAAAAATTGTTGGCCAAAGTACACCAAAGTTAAAGACCCCCTCTTAAAAAGGGTGCAATGTGTGAAAGGTTAAAGGTGGCTAATTTTAGAGCTTGAGTGATGCCTAATGATTTTTCATATGAACTTGTATGTCAGAGCAAGTCTCGACATCCAAAAAGAAAATAGAGTAGTGTTTGACTCTTTAGAAGGGGTTGTTCAAAAAACTCAACTACCAAAATAAGTGGCTTTGGTGATTTTACAAAATATGAGATGCAAGTGATTTGGGAAGAAAGAAAAAAAAAAGATGTAGACTCTACTTGTTCTTGAGTTGAAAGGGGTCTTAAGAAAGAATGCATAACTTCATTAATTTTGAAAGAAAATAATATCTGGCTTCGTCAAAACTTAGTAGCCTCCACAGTTAAATTTAGGGTGCTCAAAGTGCATCTTCATTATAAAATTGAGTTATATTGGCAAACAAAGAAGGTGGTTCCATTACTTGAATATCATCTTTATCTTGCTAATGAAGGATTTGAGATAAGGAAGCGGCGATAATAGAGTTAGAAGTTGCAGCAGCAGCAACAACGATAAAGGCCGCCACGACAATATTAGTAGTAGAAGATGCAATGACATTCACAAGAGTTGGGTTTTGGACTTATGAAGATGATATTTTTTAAGCAACAACAACTCTAGGAGATTAAGAAGCCATAGGAACTTTTGATGAAGAAGTATCGTTTTGAGAAAGATGGAAGATTTTAGAAAATGAACGATTGCAGAAGATGGAAGGAGTGAAAATGTGAATGAGAAGATAGAATCTTCTTTTTCAAAACATTTTAAATGAAGTTAATAATGGTAATAATGGCTCAAAGCCCATAGGTCTGGAACCATAGAGTAATGTTACACATTTTCAGAAAAACACTCGCATCATTTCAGCCCTTGTAACTATCTTTTTAAATTTTAGAATTTGAAAGGACAACATATTTGGAATATAAAATCCTTTTTTCTCAGATATTTATGAAATGATAAGTTTTAATGGGTAATTTATTAGTACAAAACGAACTTTGACCAAAACTATATCCTTCGACTTAAAGTACTTGTTGATAAAAACAAGTTATACTAACTTTCAAGATCGAGAAAATGTAAGAAGTGTGGTATCAATGATGGTGGTGTTAAGCAATCCTCGATACAAATACATTATATTAAGCTGTGAAGTCGAAAATGAAGAGATCGGTTTTGTGGGTGATATTTTTACATTTGACATGTATTCAGTTGACCAAGTAAAAAGATACTTCTAAGGGTATTCACCAAAGATTCTTCTATAAGATATTGGTTAAAAAAGATGAAAGTAACAAAGGGTGTCGAAGATATGGATAAAGGATCATAATTAACACGTGCTTAAATTTTGTAATTTGATCCAAATGAATAAACTATCATGAACGTGAGGTGCATTACTTGACTCCCAAGTTGAAGCAGAACTTGGGTGTATGATTTTGAGGAGCAAGTTTAGAAAGAATGTGGGAAAACCTACGTAACTACCAAGAAAAACTTCTAATGAATCAAGAGTTTTCTCTATAAATAGAAGAAGCAAAGAATTACAGAAGACTTTCACTCAACAACACAAATTTTCATTTCAAGTCTGTTTGATTCTACTTTCATGTTCACTTCTGATAAATATTTGTTTGTATAATTCTTTTTATTCGTGATACTGTTCTACTCGTTTTTTGGTCGACTTCGATTGAAAATGCTGCCCTTTCTCTTTGACTGGAAATGAAACAAAGTTGCATCCACCAATTCTGCCCTTTCTCTTCGACTGGAAATGATTGAAAAAACTCATGCTTCCAAGCTTACAGGTCGAGATGTTTTAGTCAAAGTTGTCACTCAAACCACTAACGCTTAACACACGAATATTCGAAGCTGGACAACCTCAATAGGATCTGAAGCTAATGTTAAGGAGCTTACTCTAATTGCCCTTATTTTGTTTAGTATTTTTTACTTTCTTTGTTTTGTTAACGACAATATTTGTTGAGATACTTTCTTTTTACATACGTGGTTCGATTGTTATTTGTATCTCATTCCATGCGCATTATCACCAACAAATTTTTCGATTTCAAAGAGCATTAAAACATTTTCGACTACAAAAGATCTCAGTTTTGTCCTTTAAAACTTGTGTCAAAGTAATTTTACTAAATCACGTGTTCTTCACATGTTTCTTTCAAATTTTTAAAACTTGGAAAATGGTTATAAGGAAATGAAACGGTCCGTGTGTTTTTAGGAATGTTAACGTTTCTAATGGGCTTTTCATTAATTTAAATTCTTTTGGTATTCCCATGTCCTCATCATTACTCATTACTTTCATTAAGCACTTCCTAAAAATTCGTCTCTCTCAAGACTTTCTTACTTTCTCTGCAAACCCTTCTTTATTTGAAAATTTCATTGCATGACTACTCAATCTGGCCTTCATTCTAGTAGTGCCTCCTCTTCATCTTCTACCATGGCTGCAACCACTACTACCAACATCCCTATTACTACTTCTACTACGGGGATGACAATGGCATTTGTTTCTATCTCTGCTGCCAAAGCTGCTACTGCTGCTCCAGGTGGGGCTTCTACTACTCCCACTTCTTCGTCCTAAGAGGGTGATGACGACATTCACATCATAGGTCCTCCAACTCTGTTAACCAGCGTGTCACAATTTTATAACGATGATGGGACTCCAAAATCTCTCAATCCCGGTGTCGAGACTACCGCCTTATGGTGTAGTCAAGTACTATTTCTATTTCAAGTCTCCAATGTCACATATTCATTCTTAGGTCCAATCTCGACTTTAGGACAACTCGAGTAGATTTTTTCTTTCTTTCCTTTTCCTCCGAAACACCTTCCTTTAATTTTTTATAAGAATGCCAAAGTTGCTTACTTTTCCAATCAAGTCTTTAGGACTGCTACCCCAAAAGAGTAGAGCTCATGTTTTTCGACTTAACTGTCGAGACTTTCTCTCACCTACAAATTTTTATGGAAGTCTCTAGGTATAGTATCGGCTCTTCGACTTTCAACCCATGACCTTTCCTACACTTCCCCTTTACTTGGAGTTAGTTTATATTTTTGGTGTCCAGCCACAAATAATTTTTATTTTACTTATGGGAAGATGGGTCCGACCCTAATAAAAATCTTAGCTCTGATTGGTTTATCTCCCGATGAAAAAGATGTCTGTTGGATAACCCTGTGTCTTAAAGATGTCTATGACATTAATTTCGACTCAACTTCTATGTCGAGATTCATTCACAATAACATAGGTTCTGATGAGGATCCCATTACCGACAGTGAACATGTTGTCTTTTTGCTTTTATGGTTTAATACTTTTGACTTTTGTCCGAAATCAATCCAAATCTAGAAGAGTAATTACCTTTCATTAGCTATCATGTTTCATCACAAGAAATACATCAATCTTTTCTCTCTTATCTTGGATCAATTGTATGAAGCTCTTTCTTTGGTAGTTAGTGAAATTTGATGAGGGGAATCATTGATCAATCCGTTTGGCCCCTTCTAGGTTGTCAATTTATGGCTCAGGTAGTGTTCGAGCCTCAATTTAGTACCCCTTTCTGAATTCTCAAAAACTCTACTTGAAGGTATCGGACTTTCTTCTCTTACTTGGTTAGAACCTGAGGGTATGTTCTCCATTGATGCTTTTTGCCACTTCATTAAACTCCTCCTTAATGTTAAAAAAAAACGATGACTCAACCTATCATCCAAACCCTCTGGCCTGTTGAAAAAGTAAGATAGGCTACCTTCATTCTCTTACAAGTATCAAGCTTGAAAATTAAGAAGCTCTTGATGAACTGTGGGCAAAAACCCTTACTCCTCAAATTCTCCCTGTAGGGCTTCTTTGTGAGTCAACCATGGATCTCAAGAAAAAACTTGTCACATATTTTCCACAGTATTTGTCAAAGCAATTTGGTCTCACACAAGCACTACCTTCCCCACTCTCTCTTGAAGTTGGAGCTCAAATGATTCATTATGAAGTGTTGGCTTTGAAGGAATTCGACCAAATTTTGGATATGAATCATCATCGAGTAACTACCCAATACTAAAGATTTGGTCTCAAATTATGCTTCCTTTCGACCACCTGATTTTCACAAATGGTGGTTTAACTATTATGCTTCTCATTGCCCTTCAATCGATCAAGCTCTTTCTTACTTGATTTTTCCTCCTACACAGACTGCTGCTCTATCAAAGAAAATCAAAGGTGAGCACATCAAAGAAATTGTTGCCTTTGAGAAATATTATAAGGTAAAATGGAATTTTTGGAACGTAAAGTACATTTTCATCGAGGCCAAAGAGGTATGAAAAAAGAAAAAGAAAGCACACTTTCACATATGTCTCGATCACTATTTGAAAGCTTTAAGTCGAGACCCTTTTGTGCTGGAAAAAAATTATAAAACCATTTAAAATTTCTTATTTTCCTAATGCTTCTTTTAATTGGCCTTGCTGATCAACTATATATATGACCCTCCTAAAGGAACCTTAAGAGTAGATTATCGATTTCAGAGAAAAGATCCTTGTACCTCGACAAGCGAGATTAACCACCGTTCTTGACAGGTGCATAGCAACTCATCAATATCAATATATAAATAGTATATAATAAATCTCAGTGATCACTACTCATATGGCACAAGTCCATTAATACTCATCTCATTAATCTCAATAACCATAATAATTCGTTATCAATTTCCAAACTCATCATCAATTCTCAATATATTATCATATCAACACTCCGTCAATCCACTCAAGTCATTCCATCCACAGAACTTCCCAAGCCTAAGTCTCTGTCTTCTAAAATCATATACAAAATATCTAAGTTAAGTTACCAATCCCATCCTCACTAATCTTAAAGCCTAATCACAAGTTAAAAGTCTTAAGTAGAGATTAGAGAAGTTTAGAAAGGTTGAGAAACTATTAAAATATTAAAAAAAAATAAGTATTCAGCAAAACAGGGGTCATGTGTAACTCCCTTACTATCAAAATGTCACGGTTTCGGGTGCGCCACTCTTATGGTGGGGGTATTATGATGACTTTATTATGTTAAATAATAAGGTATGAGCCTTTACGCGTAAATCTATCGATGGCTTTACTAAAAGCTTAAACTTTTTCAACAAGAACAAACAACACATATTCACATACTTAATATTAATAATACATTATAGTATTACATACAAAAGCAATTACAAAACCTACTCTTCTGAATAAAACTCTAACTAACAAGGAAAGGGGAAAATAAATTCTAACAACTCAACTCGTAAATATAATCTTCTATGCTCCTATAGCTCTGCACTAAACCTTCGCACCTGTAGCTAAAAGGGGTGAAAATAGGGGATAAGAATTAGGAAGTTCTTAGCAGGGTCACCATAGCCAACAACAACGAGCAATAGAATACATTTAGACTTAACAAATCAAGAACATAGAAATCAAACAATCATATAGGACACCCACAATTACAGAAAACACATTCACAAACAAATATGTGCAAACAAATATGATGCATGTCTGTCATATGGTAATGAGCTTATTTGTCGGTTATATAGCCAGACCCGATAAGTCTGGTAGCTAATCTGATCACTATCTTTCTGTTGTGTATTAATACCATTAGAGGAAATACGTGTCCTATCACCATTAGAGGAATTATGTGTCATGTCACTATTAGAGGGAATAGGTGTCCTATCACCCTCACAACCAGAGAAAAAACAAAAAAACATACGTATCATCAATCATCCTCAACCATGTCTCATTTATCATATTCATTAAATTTCATAATAAAACTCAGTTTTCTTCATTCTTCTTCCTCATCCCTTTTCCGGAGTAAATGGACAATGCCACTGCATCTTACTTGGTAATTCAAATCTTAAATATCCTCTTTGTGACATTCTCCAAAATCCTTCAAAACCATTTCACTTAAAATCAATTCTTCTTTCAAAAGATAAAAGAATAATTATTTATTAGTTAAATCCCTCGGTAGACCTTTAGACTTTTAGAGGAACGACAACCAATCTCATTTCAAAACCAAATCATTTAAACTAAAAAATAATTCATTCTTTTCTTAAATAAATCAAAATCAAATAAAACGATTCTTCAATCCAAATTAACCAAAATAAAACTTCTCAAAATTCTTCTAAAAATTTTGGCAGCACCTCTCCCAAAACTCAGACCTTGCCACCCTTCTCGGTCCCATCCAAACTATTTCTAATAGCAAAATCATTTACAAAATCGAACCAATCCTAATATTAAATCTCTTTCAAAATCAAACCAACTCAAAATCCAACTGCTTTTAAAATCAAATCATTTTCTTTAATAATTCAAAATCAATTTATATAATTCTTAAAACTTTTGAAAATTTATTTTAACCCTCAAACTTTTTAGAAATTACACTTTAATCACTAAATTTCTAAAAATTCTATTTTAACTCATAAACTTTCTTTTATTTAGCTTCCAGTCCCAAAACTCTTTCTTAATTATATTTTGACCACAAAATAGTCAAAACATGAGGGTTTTGTATTTTTCAAAGAACCAAATCAAACTCATCAAAAGTTAATCAAAATTACTTGATATTTAACTAGTTTTTCATCGATTTCGGTAACTGATTTTTCACAGTTTTTAATTTAATCTCGTAGCCATCAAATCTCATCAAATTTATCTCGAAATACCACATCACAACATCTCCAAAATAATCAAAACACCCCAGCTGATTGTTCATACATAGTCGAACTAAAATCTCAAGTAAACAATATAATTCAACAAAAATTCAACATAAACTTAATCAAACTCAAACAATAATCAATCAAACCAATATTCACTTATAAAATTATCAAACCTTACCTCCGTACAGAAATTATAACAACCGAAGCTTCAAGAAAGGTTTTTGAATGAGAAATTGAAGAAGAAAACGTCAAAATCGGCTATTCCACCTCCGAGGCTCCCTCGGCCAAATTTTGCATGGAGGGACAGCAGCTCCACCATAATTTTTTCTCGAACAAAGGTGACGTCAATGTGAAGAGGAAGAAGATACAAACACTTTGATCGAATTAGAATTTTTATTGGAGTTACGGATCTCAAGAAGTCGAAGCTTGAAGGTCACGGTTCTATGGAGGTATTCATTTTCTCTCTCATGGTCTTTCTCTCTTGTTTTCCTTATGGTTTCGGTGGTTCATGAGAGAAGATAGGATTAGTTAATTAATGATGGTGGTGTGGTGGCAAGGAGGGCTTGGGTGTCACATTCTTAAGCTGTTGAGTGAGCGATTCAAATTATAAATATCTTAAACAGATACTTATGAAAGATGGATATATTAAAACACAAGTAATAATATATTTAGGGATAAAATATGTTTGAGTTACTAATATAAATAAAATTAGTAATATAATTATAAAAGATATACGATGAAACATTAGCAAAGCTAAGTTCAGCGAATAGTACCGATATTTACTCATATCGGTGGATATCGAACTTGATAATAATACTATTAACTAAACTCTATTTTTAAATTAAAAATATCAACTATTCTACATATAATTTTTATTACTTATAAATTACTAGAATTATAGTTTTAATTATATAAAATATTTTATCATAACAAATATATATATATATATATATATATATTACTTTTAATAAAATAATTTTTGAAAATAAGGAACTCCAATTAATAAAATAAATTATGACTTATTTATATTTAGATTTTTAAAAATGTGGGTCGTTATATTCTACCCACTTTACAATAATTTTGCCTTCGAAAATTGATACAATAAAATAACAAAATCTACAAAAAAGAAACTAGATTCATGAGAAAAATATAAGTAACGTCAAGGATGAATACTAAAAAAGATTCAAGTGAACAGATAGGATCACAATTAGGCAAAGATATACATGAACAATAAGGTGTAATTGAAAGAAGTAATCAAATCACATTTTAAGGAGAGAATCCGAAACAAAGAATTCCAATAAAAATAATGAAAGAAGAGATGACACTAAATCACATAGCATGAATAAAGAAATCTTTAAAACGCAACTTCTAACATTCCCAAATCTCGTGATTTGCATAACCTGTTATTTTTATTTCGTCTATGAAACTCCATTAGTGTTTCCGTATACACAAATCATCAGTATTAAGTTGGCCAGACCTAATACCATGAGAGATGTAATGGTCGACTAACAGTATTAATCAGTAGACAATTATGCATTTGAAACTCAAACTCTTGTCATTAAGACAAGTCCTACTGCATGACAGACACTCACAATATGCAGTAAATCATAGTCAATTCATTTCCAAGGCTCTAACAGGAAAGAACTGCTCTGATACTATAATGTAACACCCTTACTATTAGAATGTCACGCTTCCGGGTGGGCCACTCTGATGGCGGGGGTATTAAGACAACTTTCATATGTTAAATAATAAGGTATAAGCCTTTACTCGTAAATCTATTGATGATTTTACTAAAAACTTAAACTTTTCTAATAAGAACAATCAACACATATTCACATACTTAATATTAATAATACATTTTAGTATTACATACAAAAGCAATTACAAAACCTACGCCTCTGAATAAAACTCTAACTAACAAGGCGAGAGAAAAATAAATTCTAACAACTCATCTTGTAAACATAATATTCTGTGCTCCTGTAACTCCACACTAAACCTTTGCACCTGTAGTTGAAAGGGGTGAAAATAGGAGGTAAGAACTGAAGAGTTCTTAGTAGGGTCGGGGTGTATAGTTATGTTCATTTTATTATCATAACCAACAAAAACGAGCAATAGAATACATTTAGACTTAACAAATAAAGAACATAGATATCAAACAATCATATAGCACACTCACAATCACAGAAAACACATTCATAAACAAATATGTGCAAACAAGTATGCTGCATGTCAGTCCTATGGCTAATGAGCTCATTTATCAGTTATATAGTCAAACCTGACATGTCCGATAGCTAGTCCAGATACTATCTCTCTGTTGTGCGTTAATACCATTAGAGAAAATATGTGCTTTGTCATCATTAGAGGGATTACGTACCCTGTCAAAAATCTTAGCACCTTGGCTGACCGTTAGAGGGAATAGGTACATTGTCACCCTTACAACCAGAGAAAAAACACAGACATACTTGTCATCAATCATCTTCAACCATGTCTCATTTATCATATTCATTCAATTTCATAATTAAACTTAGTTTCCTTCATTCTTCTTCCTCATCCCTTTCCCGAAGGAAACGAATAACGCCACTACATCTTACCTAATAATTCAAATCTTAAATCTCCTCTTTGTGATATTCTCCAAAAACCTTCAAAACCATTTCACTTGAAACCAATTCTTCTTTCCAAACTCAACTATTCTTTCAAAAGATAAAAGAATAATCGTTTATTAATTAAATCCCTCGACAAGACCTCTAGACTTTTAGGGGAGCGACAACCAATTTCATTTCAAAACCAAATCATTTAAACTCAAACATAATTAATTCTTTTCATAAATAAATTAAAAACAAATAAAACAAATCTTCAATCCAAATTAACCAAAGTAAAACTTCTCAAAATTCTTCTAAAAATTTTGGCAGCACTTTTTCTAAAACTTGGACTACGCCACCCTTCTCAGGTCCCATCCAAAGCATTTCCAACATCAAAATCATTTACAAAATCGAACCAATCCTAATATTAAATCTCTTTCAAAATCAAACCAACTCAAAATTCAATCGCTGCCAAAATCAAATTATTTTCTTTAATTATTTAAAATTAACTGATATAATTCTTAAAGCTTTTGAAACTTTATTTTGACCCCCAAATATTTTAGAAATTACACTTTAATCACTAAACTTCTAAAAAATTCTATTTTAACTCATAAACTTTCTTTTATTTAACTTCCAGCCCTAAAACTCTTTCTTAATTATGTTTTGGCCACAAAATAGTCAAAATATGAGGGTTTTATTTTTTTCAAAGAATCAAATCAAACTCATCTAAAGTTCATTAAAATTACTTGATTTTTAACTAATTTTTCAACAGTTTCGGTAACTAATTTTTCACAACTTTTAATTTAATCTCACGGCCATCAAACCTCGTCAAATTTATCTTAAAATACTACAACACAACAGCCCCAAAATAATTAAAACACCCAAGCTGACTGTTCATACATAACCGAACTAAAATCTCAAGCAAACAACAATAATTCAACATAAGCTTAATCAAACTCAAACAATAATCAATCAAACCAACATTCACTTATCAAATTCATATTTCATTATTATAAGAGGGTAAAGTCTACTTTTTGTCCTTGAAGTTTGACAAAAGTTTCAAAAATACCCTTAAGTTTTGTTTTGTTTTAATTTTGTCTTAAAAGTTTTTTATTTGCATCAAATATACCCCTGATGGCTAATTTTTTTAAAAATTTAAGACCAATTCAACAACAATTTCATAAGAATAACCCTCAATACAATCAAATCAAACATAATTTTATGCATTATTATTGGATTGGTCTTAAATTTTTGAAAATTTAGCCGTCGAGGGTATATTTGATGCAAATTAAAAACTTTTGAGACAAAATTGAAACAAAATAAAACTTAAGGGTATTTTTGAAACTTTTGTCAAACTTTAGGGACAAAAAATATACTTTACCCTTTATGAAATTATCAAATCCTACATCCGTATAGAAATCACAACAACCAAAGTTTCAAGAAAGGTTTCTGAACAAGAAATTGAAGAAGAAAACGTCAAAATCGGCTACTCCACTTCTGGAGCTTCCTCGGCCAAACTTTGCTTGGAGGGACAGTAGCTCTACCATCAATTTTTTCCAAACAAAAGTGGCGGCAACATGAAGAGGAGGAAGATACGAATACTTTGATCAAATTAGATTTTTTATTGGAGTTACGAATCTCAAGAAATCGAAGTTTGAAGGTAACGATTCCATGGAGGTATTCATTTTCTCTTTGACGGCTTTTCTATGGTTTCGGTCAGTGGCGGATCCAGAAATTTTATAAGAGGGGGGCCAAATTAAATACAAAATAAATTAAAATAATATAATAAAAAATCAACAAAATATAATTTATAGTATATAGGTCAAAATTAATAATTATATTATATAGAAATTAACATTCAACTACATACTTTAGGATTTTAATATTTTTAAATTTGTTATGTGATATTTCATATAACTAAAATATCAATTTATCATTTGAAATAAATTTTGAAGCATTTTCTTTTTCAATATATACAATCATATAATCTGCTAAAAATTCATCTTTTATCTTATTTTAAAATCTTATTTTAATAATTTTTATCGTGTAAAAAATCTATTTAATTATTACTATTGCCATAGAAAGAGTCAAAATAAAAAAAATTTTTATAGTTGTTACTTTTTACATTAATACAAATCTATATTTTTAATAACTTTTTAATTATTTATATATTTATACGTTTTTATTTTTTTAACCTATTTGTTAATTGCAAAAAAATATATTATAATACACATTATAATTTATACATATTAAGTTTTTAACATGTAAATAAATTTTTTTAGTGTGTTAATATACTAAAATATATTTAATCTATAATATATATTAATTATATAATAATAATAAACTAATAATTTTTTTTAATGGGGAACCATGCCACCTTAGTCTCCCGTAAATCCGCCACTGGTTTTAGTGGTTTACGAGAGAAGATAGGATTAGTTAATTAATGATGGTGGTGTAGTGGTAAGGGAGGGTGTCACTTTTTTAAGCTGATGAGTTAGTGATTTAAATTATAAATATTTTAAAATAGATAATTATGAAAGCTAGATATATTAAAACACAAGTAATAATATATTTAGCGATAAATATATATAAGTTATTAATATAAATGACATTAGTAATATAATGATAAAAGATATACGATAAAACATTAGCAAAGCTAAGTTCACCAAAAAGTACCAATATTTACTCATATCGGCGGATATCAAACTCGATAATAATATTATTAACTAAACTCTATTTTTAAATTAAAAATATCAATTACTAAAATTAAAATATACATATAATTTTTATTACTTATAAATACTGGAATTATAGTTTTAATTATGTAAAATCATTCATCATAGCAATATATATAAGAATATGAATTTAATTGAATTCAAATAGTTCTAAAGTTAATTTAATTATTTTTAATAAAATAATTTCTAAAAATAAGGAATTCTAATTAATAAAATAAATTATAGCTTATTTATATTTATATTTTAAAAAATGTGGGTCATTACATCATACGTACGCATGCCCATCTCGCGTATGCATGGGTGTTAAATTGCCCAAGTCGCGTATGCGAGCTACATCTGCGTACGTGGACACTTGAAACAGAAAGGGGATGATGTGTTGCGTGTTACAAGTCGTGTACGCATGCCTGTAAAAATGACATTCTCGCGTAAGCATGCCAGTGGCACATATGCAAAAGTACCTGGCAGCAGTCAATCCTCGTGTCGAGTGCACTATCTGCGTACACATGCCAGGAAAACCTTTGAAAAATTTTAAAAGTTGCGAAATTCAAATTTTTGTACCGAACTTCAAATGCGTATAACTTTTTTGTTTTAAAACATTTTGCATCCATTCTTCAAACATCTTAAAGCTCTCGGACCCAACTTTCATTTAAATCAAGTTTCATCAAAATTGAGGATCCGAGCACAAGTTATGACTCGTTAAAGTTGGTTAAAAATAAAGTTTTGCCAAAACTTAAAAAGTTTCCTAATTTTCCAAACTACAATTCAAACCAAATCAACAATACTCCAAAATCATCATCAAAACACTGCTACACACTACAATTCACTCTCCAAATATACTTTAAGTATTTTCACACCTATTTCAATCAATATTTCCATCTCTTCCATTCATAGTTCAACAAAACCAATCATTTTCAAACCAAGAATACAATCTCAAAAAAATTTACATAATTTTAACTCATTATAAGCATTCATTCATTACATATCGTCACCAATCTTTATCGACATCCATTTTCATCAATATTCATCAACATTAATAATCATCAATATTCATCATCAATTCAATAATTATCAACAAATATCAACAATTCAATCCTATCCTAAGATCCACTAGCCTAAGTTTTACGAAACATTACATATTACCTACAGAAAACTAAAACTATACATTGGCCAAATCCCAACACGAACAAAACACCTAAAAATGATTCCAAACAAACTTCCAAATCCAAGCAAGTCTTCCAATTCAATCCCAATGCTTCAAGTAGCCAAATCAACTCCAAAAATCACAATATGTCAAGCTATACACATGCAATTTACCACAATTAATATCTAGGGCTCACAAATACACCAAGCCATAAAAGTTTTGAAGTTATTTACCTTATCCAATGTATTGGGGTCAAAATCAAACAATAATTCAATGCTAGATCATCCCTAAACAACCAAAATCAAAGAATCTACTCAATAATTAAAACCAAAACGCAAAATTTGTTAGGGCAGAGAAAAAGAGCATGGAATTTGAGTTCTTACTAACTTTGTTTAGTTAGAAATGACAGGCTTGACAAGAGTTACGCGTGGCCACAAACGGCATGCGAATCGGAGTACCATAGCTCAAGTTATGAGCTTGAGAAGATGAAAGTGAATAGTAACATTCTTCTCTTCTCTCTTCACTCTCAATTCTTAGCTGCAAGTGTTTGGTGTTGTTACGAGACTGAATGGCTGCACTAATGGTCTTATATATGTTGGACTTAGGCCTAACTTGGGTTCGATCCAACTATTTAGTATTTTTAGTTCGTTTGACCCAATTGTGAGTTAAAACCTTTAGAATTAGTGTCCAGATTTCAATTTTAAATATTTTTATAAGTTTTTCTATAGTTTTATTTTCTTTCATGCAGTACCGGATAGACTTAAGTTGGTACTGTCGGCTAATCTACTAGTACGTATTTTTATGCAATTTTTCGTAAAAAATTATATTTTCCTACTCGGAAAAATCCATTGAATTCAAATCTCACCTTTAAATTTTCAAATTAAGATGTCTAAATTTTTGAACCTATTTCGAACAATTAAATTATTATTTTTATGTTAATTAATCGATTAAAAATCCCCAGTTCTTACAACATCCACATGCACCCATTCATACAGGTCTTCCTTAATCTCCACTACTTTTTCTTTCGATTTTTTTATAGCTAAAACAGAGTAAGCAAGAGCCAACAACAAATGAAAAAACTAACCTTCTGTAGCCATTTATTTTCCTTTTTTGGCTTGGTATGTCAAGAACCCCTTCCAACACATAAACAAACTGAAGAAGTTCGAAATACAAAATCCACTATCACACGATTCGTATTACAAATTAACCCTAGCCGTTAGATAAAGCAACTGTTCACTTCCCCAACAACACTTCAATGGCCATGATCACCGTGAGCCAATATCCCACTACTATTTATTGCCGAGAGAAAAAAAGCGTGCCATTGTGTTTCCCAAAAATAATAATAAAGACACATTATTAATTAATAAAACCGTTACAAGCTTGACTACTGTGGAAATCGGCACCATATTGAGCTTGGCGGCTCGGATACAAGTAAAAAAGATATAACGTTGAAAATTCAGATAAAAGCTCAACTTGCTACCAACACCAGCAAGTCAAGCTTGGGGGCCGTGATCCGTATTCAAATAACTCAGAGTCGATGGTGTTATACCTTGGAACTACTAGGTCAAAGTCGGTGTAACCAATCTAAAGAAAAAGATCCGCGATACACCTCTATACTGGCCGCATGAATCTCAGAATCACAACGGATGGACACTTGATGCACTTTCGAGATAAATACCAACATAGACAACCTATGAAGGATGTGACGAAAACACATGACTAAACAAAGCCTTCTCATATGAAGTTTGATAATTCTAAGATAATAAATTGACTTCAGCGTCAGAGTTCTTTTTGCAGGTTCTCCACGCTGCTCGGACAAGAGTGGAACATGTGGTGCAGCACAAAAGAAAAGGATGTCACTGGTGTTCTTCCCATTCTGGACGCACTACACCTCGGAGTCCAGTTCCAGACCAGAACATATATATATATATATATATATATATATATATATATATATATATATGTTGGCACAAACTAAAATTTGACTAACAAAAATGGTTTCGACAGTTCGATCACAAAACGATGCAAGTTGAAAAATACTTGGGGATTAAGTATTAAATAAGTCGAAGGGAAAATAGAGTCGTAGAAATGATAAGAAAAAAAGGCAAGTAACACATAAAAATATTGGTGCATAATGGAAAGGAATTAGCTTAAATGTGGAGACTGTTGTCTAACCCCCACGATATAGTAAAAACGTAGGTAGGTGGCCTTGGAGAACAAGTAATACAAAGAACGTGGTAAAGTAACTGTCAAAAGAAGGGTCTTAACTCAGGATTTTCTCTATAAATAGAACCAAAAGATTTTAAAAGAACTTCAATCTTTCAACATTATACGACACACTACATCTTTACAAAATTTTAAATCACACGACGAATATAGAGTGCAAATAAGTTAAGCCTCAAAGTGGTCCATGAAGTTGCACCCGAGTCTCAAAGTAGTCCTTGAACTTAAAAGTTACTCATATTCATCCCCGAAGTTACACTCCGGGACTCAGACTCATCCTTCTGGCACATTCCGTCCATCTGGTGCAGCTAAAAAGCTGAGTTTGCCTCTTTCGTAACATGTTGGCAAAATAGAAACAACATTGCTATTGTGCCAAAATGACATGAAACGATGTTGTTTCATGCTCAAAACCTCCCTCCCCTCAATATTACACTAACGTATTGTCTCCCCTATCTCAAAACACAACACAAACACAACACAAATAGAGGTCTCTTCCTCTCTGCTACACTCATCAATGGCGTTTGTGCGATTGCAGTAACCACACCGAATTTCATTGAAAACCTAGGTTCTAGAGCATCGGTTTTGTCATCTGCATCATACAAAGAGTTGTGAAAGCTGGTTTCTTTGAAACAGGTAAGCGAAAAAAGAAAAAAAATATGTGGTAAAGCTCTGTTTTTTTATATTATTGTTAATTTAATATTTACAATAGTTGAGTTCGTTTTCTTCGAGTGTAATGTGTGAGTATGAATGCTTTTGTTTTGTGCTCTTTGCTAGGATTTGATCAGAACTAGGTTTCTTAGTGGTTAGGCCAATAAAATTATAGACTGACTAGGTTTCTTGTGTTTTGTTAATATGGAAACTTGTTCTTTATGTGTTAGGATTTATTGCATTTAGTTGTGGAGATTCCAATTTGTTAATGTGGTTGAGGACAATGAGTCTGATCAATCAAATTTTTTTTTAAATTATAGATGGGTGATTCTTTGATTACCATCATATTTCACCATGGAGGGTCATTTATCACAAAGGTTGATGGAAGTATGTCTTACAATGGTGGAGAGATTTCTGAGTTGCCGGGCGTTGATATAGACACATTGGATATATTTTTTGTCTGAGACTATCACACGAATATTGGGTATGACAAGGTTACTCAAACTTGGTAGCTGGTGCCTAATAGGCCTTTGCAAACTGGTTTAAGAGCCGTAACAGATGAAAAGGAGCTCATGGAGATGTGTTACCTTGCTCAGGAGAACAAGGGAGTTATTCATATGTACTACGAATATCGAGTCTCTGAACCTCTGTATAGTGAGAAAGCAGAACCAGTGGCATCTAAAGGCAAGGAGCTGATGGTGATACAAAATATTTTTCTCACCCAAACCCCACCACCAATGTCACGACCGAACCAATTCCCACCACAACACCATGTACTCCGACTTCTGAACCAAAAAAGACTACTGATACAACAAAACAAATGATCCCACCACCTATTTCAAATTCTACTGGTAACCCAAACTTACTAGAAAAAATACACCCCCAACCCACTGCAACTCTTAGATCTAAACCCAATCCACCAACCAAAACAATGGCCCAACCCAGTAAAACTAAGCCCAACATCCCATAAAAAAAATGACCCAACCCACTGTAATTCCTAAACCATGGTCCAAAGTGAAAGAAACCAAGAAGTCTGCTGTACCAAAAAGAGGCTCTAAGAATGTAAAAATAGCAGCACCATATGGAAGGAGGCCACTAACAAGGGCTGCTGCTACTAGAAATATTGCAAGAACAATTGGTAATTGGAAAATAGCCCCAAACAATCTTTGTGGCTTTGTCTAGCTCAGATGAATCCTCAGATAGCCATGATAGTGATGATAGTGCAGAGGATGAACCATATCGGCCTGGTGGTGATGAGGTGTCTAGTGAGGAAGACATGCTTGTGGATAGATCAGTAGCAAAGACTAATGTAAAACTGAAAACTAGGACAGATAAGAAACTTACAAAACAAAAGAAGGCTGTTATGATTGAGGATGATGGTCCTGTGTGTGCAGACTCGGATTCTGAGGATGATGAAATTTTTTTGGACCAATTCCTATGTTTGGATCATCAATGGCTCCTTATCATGATGTCCAAGATGAATCTTATAATGACTCTGATAGTGGAGACTCATGGCACTTAGACGAAATAAAGACTCCTCCAAACTCTGAGGATGAGTTAGAGAAAGTTGATTCAGATGAAGTCTTCCCTGCATTCAGAAAAGGAGGGAGGTTTGGAGAGCTTCAGCTTGAGATTGGAATGACATTCACTACAAAGATGGAGTTCAAAGAGGCTGTGCGTGAATATTGTATACAGGAAGGTAGGAGGATTTGGTTTAAGAAGAACGATAATGTGAGGATGAGAGTTGTGTATAAGGATGAGAGCTGTGGCTGGCTTGTGTATGCTTCTAATAATACTGAAAACAATTGCTGGCAGATCAAGGCGTTCATGGATGACCACACCTGTGCAAGAGAGACCAAAAATAGACTAGCTAATAGGAAGTGGCTAGCCTGCAAATTGGTGAAGAAGCTAAGAAAATATCTTAATTGAAGACACTCAGAGGCTGCACAATATTTTAAGACAAAATATAATTTGGATCTAAACAAGTCTTCACTGACCAGGGCCTTAGGAGATGCTAGAGCTATTGTGTCTGGTGATGCTGCTGCCCAATATGGTATGGTGAGGGATTATGGGCTGACACTGTTGAAAATTAATCCAGGCTCCACTGTCACAGTTGATGTTATACCTTAGCCCAACCCTGATGATGATCCAATCTTTGAGAAGATGTACATTTGTTTAGATGCATGTAAAAAATGACTTCTTGTTGGTTGCAAACCCCTTATAGGCTTGGATGTAGTTTTCCTAAAGATCCGACATGGTGGTCAAATCCTGTCTGCTATTGGTCAAGATTTAAACAACCATATATATGTAATTTCCTATGCAATTGTCCTTGTTGAGAACATTGAGAACTGGAGGTGGTTCTTGAAATTACTTCATCAAGGCTTGGGGGATTATAAGCAAAACAAGCTGTGTTTTATATTAGATATGCAGAAGGTATGCAATCTTTGTTGTCTTTATTAATTGTCACTTATCACTGGTGTGTGATTAGTCTATTGTTTCCTTTATAAGTGAGAAACTATTCATTACATGGTTCTTGAACATGCTGTTTATATACTGGACTGCAGTTTATACATGCTGCACAATGTCCTATTTATATGTAAGAGTTCTAATTCGATTAGTTTTAATTATTGCCAAGGGATCACCCTGATGTCACTTATAAAAGTTTAGGGACTATTTTAGTGCTCGATAACAAGTGTTTGACAACTATTTTTTTACTTAACTAGGGTCTTATCCATGCAATTAAGGAGGTTTTTCCGGATGTCCATCACATATTCTATGTTTGGCATTTATGGAAGAACTTCAATAAGCAATGGAAGGATCTCCAGCTTAGAGGGCTACTATGAGATTGTGCAAGGTGTACTAGCCAAAATGGATTCTTTGAAATTATCAAAAAGATTGAGAGGATTAATAAGGATGCTTGGGAGTATTTGAACAAGTGGCCTAGAGACTCTTGGAGCCAGGCATTCTTCAGTAATGCACCTAAAATAAACAATATCTGTAACAATGCCTATGAAGTCTTCAACTCCAAGATCAAAGAAGCTAGAGCCAAGCCTATTATCACACTCTTGGAAGAAGTCAGGATGTATGCAATGAGGTCCATAGTTAGGAACAAGGTCAAGCTTAATTCAAACATTGGAATTCTACCTCCTATACAGCGCAGCAGGTTAGAAAAGATAAGGAATGAATAAAAAAGTGGGGTCTCGGTATGGTCTGATGACACAAACTATGAGAAATTTAAAGTTTATGGCTGGCCAACCAACATGGTTATGGACTTGAAAAAGAGGCTCTACACATGTGATTTTTGGCAATTGAGTGATAATATTTTTTTAATTATTTATTATTATTATTATTATTATTATTATTATTATTATTATTATTATTATTATTATTATTATTCGAGGTTGTTGTTGGCTTAATGTAGTTGTCTTTATTGTTGTGTTAATGCTGTTTAGTGATGCCATGTGTGCATGCTTGTGCTGCATTGGCAAGGGCTGGTAAGAGACCAGAGGAGTTTTGTCATAAGTGGTTGACCATGGAAGCATATAATAACACATGCCTTTCATATCAATCCAATTCCAGGTCAAGCACTATGGGAAACGTCAATATATAACAGACCACAAGCACAAAAATTTAGAAATAAGCCAAATCCACTTAAGAAAAAAGAAGAAGAAAGGATGCAGATGAGGAGACAAGTGGGAGTAAGAAGCAGAGGACCAAGATGAAAAGAATTTATAAAAAAGGTCGATGTTGTTATTGTGGTGAAGCAGGACACACCAAAAGAAACTGTGCAAAGCAAACTGCTGATGAAGAGGCTGCTGCAGCTGCAGAGGCTGCCATTGCATAACCCACTGCTGCTAATGGTGGTGAAGGTCAGGCCAACTCTGCTGCCTCTGTCCCACAAGCCCCGACTGAAATTCATCTTGAACTCAGTCAACTACCCTTGTCAGAAACTGATGACTCTCAACAGGTTCACAAAATTAGATGACATTGAATTTATTAAATACATATCCTTACATAGTTTACTAACTATTTTACATGTTTTCGCTGATAGGTTTTACCCTCACTGGTTAGGCCACCAAAACTTCCTCCAAAAAAAGTTGTCCAAACAAGAAAAAACAACTTCAGGAAGCAGCAATCCATCAGTAACCACCCCACCTGCTGCTACCCCACCAGCAAGCAGTTAACCAGCAAGGAATCACCCACCTAATCCTATGCAAGGTGCAACACAGGAGACTGCTACAAGACTTGCAAACTTCATGAAGTTTGTGCCCAACCCTGGATTCAAGGTACCCCAGGCACAAAAAATGAAGACTAAGATGATTATGTTTAGAGACACATGGTGTCTTTGTGTATCTATCTTGATAAAGTTATTTACTATGTATGCTTTCTTAAACAATGTCCTAGTGTTGGGGATTTTAGTGTTGGAAACTTATGAGGTCAATATGTTAACAACTTTGATATACTTGGTGACTATTGTTCTGGCTGTATATTGCCTTTTTTGGATGAAACATTATGAATATGAATCATGACTTTCTTGAATTGAGTTGTGTCATATTTTTTGTTATATTTTGTCTCTGATACAGAATTAAGAGTAATTCAAACCCTGTCCATTTTCATTTCATCACAAACCAGAAATTAGGATCCTAGAATTAGTGGTGCAGGAACAGAAGTATGCATATAATCAAACACTTTATTTTGTATTTCTTTCAAACAAAAAGACAGGTACAAATACAGGAAAACATATGCATATAACAAGCATGTCACTTCTTTTTTGCTAGATATAATTGACCCTGTTGCCTATCCAACTTTAATAGAACAACACCTACTATAATCAGCAGCATAAACACAAACACCAAAATCCTCCCATTTTTAGAACCCTAACTTCAGTCTCTAGTCTTCCAAGTTTCCAAGCAATCTTCATCTTCCATTCTTCATTATCAATTGAAGGACTTGTACTACCATCACATGCTATCACATCTTCTTCCAGAATTTTATCTACCCACAAAAACAATTCACACCATCTCTTATCTACAGTCTGCACCCAAGAAAGTGAATCAGCAAATTTTATATCCAGAAATACAACAAACAACAACAATAATCACTTACATTGTAGTTTGGGCAACCGAGGAACGGTCTCCCTGAATTAGAATCCGTCCCTGACCACTGCAGCACTGGTCTCGACCCGCACCCACACTATTCTAGCAAACGCAATTCTCTGTTTCTATTTATTCTCCTCATAATACTTCCAAATGATCATGTGTTGTTCGAACTCCCATCTGCGTTGCTCACGCTAGCCATAACCATCTGCCTTTGAAGACGGAGAAGATAAGAGAAGAGAACCGAAGAGAATAGAAGAGAGTGAGCACTGTGGAGATGGTTCTTCAAAATTGGGGATTAGGATTTCTAACTTGAATTGAGGGACTAAATTGAATCAGAACAGTTTACTTTACCACGTTAGCTAGCCGTTTCTTTGCCAACGTATCATGAAAGAGGCCAACTCAGCTTTCTGATTGCACCAGATAGACAGAATGTGTCGGAAGGGCAAGTCTGAGTCCCGGAGTGTAACTTCAGAGATAAATATGGGTAACTTTTAAGTTTATGGACTACTATGAGGCTCGAGTGCAACTTCAGGGACCACTTTGAGACTTAACTCAGTGCAAATACATATAAATATTAGGAGTCAATTTTAATTTTTATTATTGTCTTTACTGTTTTTTTATTTTTTCTTTGTCAAGTTTGTTATAGCTTTCCTTTCAAGCATTTTAGTTTTTGTCTTCTACTTTGTAATAAGTGTTTGACATTTATCTTTCTCATTATTACTAATGCAAAGCTCTAATTACTTTTTCATTAGTTGCAAAGTTACCATCTGAATTAAAATTGAGAAATTCTAAGTCAAGTCCACTTTTTTTTATAGGAGTCGACTTTTCAAATTGATATTATTGATACAAAATTGAATCAATATCTGTGTGGAGATTGAACCAAAATCAAGCTTGAATCAATATTTCCATACTTATTCAAATAAAATAAATAGCGATGGAAAAAAGAATAAATAGTATAAATAATTAAATAAAAGGATAGTTCAATTAAAATGGACATGAATTTCTAGAAATATATTATGGCAACTATTAAGAAGAGACATCTTATTTTTTCTAGTTTCCCATGGTATTTTTTAATTCGGTAAACCAATGACTAATCTGCCGTAAACGGATTAGTAAACTAACCACTAGACCAACTCAATTTGGTTCAAGAAGAGACATATCTAAATCTAAAATATTGTACTTAAAACTGACTTTTGTCCGAGGCGATTGATTAAATCTTGACTGTGAATATAACGAGATATATCATACATGGTTCGACAATTTTCTTTTAAAGAAATTGTAACTGCAAAAGAAATTCTCTTATAATGGACATAATTGAGTTGAGTATGACAAGATACACTACGAATCTTTAGGGACAGTTCCTTCTTGCTGATCTTTCGAGGCTTAAAGATCTGAGGGGCCAGCATCGTAAATTTAATAGTTATGACTTACTATTAAATGATTGTGGTCAGTGCCCAGCGGCTACAAACATTGCCATGTTCGTCAAACAATTAAGCCTTGTCATGCCACTGACAGCAACACCATATTTCGCTTCTAAGTAAAGAAGTTTGCTAAATTCCCCAACCAAAAAGAAATGATGGATTAATTGTAAAGAAACCCTTCTAAGAGATTATTAGTCTTTAATTTTCTTACTTAATAAATTTCTTTACTTTGAAAGTACAAAATTTGAATTATTATCTCCATTTCTAAGGCTTCGATCATGACGGGGATATTTCTGAAACCAAGCGCTAATCATAAAAGGAAACACCGTTCCTTCTTGTATTGTCTTCAACCTTTCCTTTACTTTAAAAAATAAAAAATAAAAAAATAAAAAACAGAAGAGAAAAGCTTCCATGTTCACTTTTTTACACTTTTTTAACCCTCTAACCTTAAATTAAAAAAGTGGTTTAGTAATTATGGAACCACGAGGGAGGAGCATCAACCAAGCCACACATAGTACAGCCCTCACTAGTGGTCCTGTTTCCACTGTATAAATATGTTCGAGAGAAAAGATAAAGTACAGACTTGTGGTCCTAAACCATATATAAATATATAATCAATGAATGAGATTGGGAAGAGCTTTCAACCTTTTTCTACGGGTTTGAGTTAATCATCATCTTATGTGGGTGGACCAGAAAGACAACAAAAACACAAGGATTATTACTGACCCACAATGCTTAAAAGTAATAACCATGCCGAACACACTTCAATGCCAGTTTATTTCCCCCGAGGGTCTCAATCATTGATGGTTGTTGGCAACTTGCTTACAGCATCCTCTTGATGAATCTTAAGCTTATTCTGTTGAAGTTGTTGCTCATGTCAGTGTTGGATCTAACTCTATTAATCAGAAGTTTAATCATATATAATACAGCAATGCAGGTTAACATGCGGGTTATCTTAGTAGCAGCAAGATTAATATGAGTTTTTTTTTTTTTTTGGTTGAAACTGATTCATATAGCATGATTTTCCTCTTCCCTATAAATCTAGACAAGACTTAACAATGGTTTGGTTATTTAAACCTGGATCTTTAGTCCACTAAAGTCTAAAGTCTAAACTGTTCAGGCCTGAAGAAAATATTTAATTTTGCCCCCATTATGTATCAGAATTAGTACTATACGAGTTGTAGAATGTGGATGTATCATCTATCTTAAATAAATAAAAATGAGCTAAACCTGTTACTATTTTGTCATTTCAATGCATCATACTATTAACAATATCCAAATTTATTTGCGTAGCAGGTATAGTAATCATCATCCATAGTTACCCATACATATAATTTAAAAAGTGCTGCAACAAAAATACGTGCAACATATATAGAGCAAAATGCAAAAGCCAACCACGGATTTCTATAATATAATCAATATATAGTAATAATAAAGTTACTCTAGAACTACTATAAGTCTATAACTAGGAAGTAGTAGTTGTTAGCCTGTTACAATCTGGAATGGGCAACATAAGTAATAGCAGAATAATGCTCTAAACAAAGTCAAACATTTTACGGATCCTGAGCATGGAGGTTAATCATGTGAGAAACCACAAGCTTAGAAATTTCATTGATTGCAGCTTGAAGTTGATAATCACCTGACTCACTTGGTGTCCATCTTGATGATGACAACCCACTGTATGCACTTGCAGCAGCCTTCGTCTTCTGGGAAGTGTCAAGGACCTTCTCCAAATCCAACTGCGACAAAGGCCTAGGCACCTGAAAGGTTAAAAATAGATCAAGCTCAGTGAATGTCAACATCTCCAGCACTTCATATATGATAACGCCACCAACTCCCTTACTCCATCCATAAGTTACAAAACAACAGAAGGCACGGGCAGCTTCTGTTTCAAACTTTCAATACTGTATAATCTAAAAGCCTTTGAAAATAAAGGGCAATTTGGATAAACAACTTAATTAAAATCTTCTAGAAAGGAAGCTTAAAACATAAGGACTTATATTAAAAGTAACTTATAAATAAGTTATTTTGTGTTTGACTTTTTAGTCCCAGAAGTGCTTATTTTGAAAAGGGAGTGATAGACAGCTTTTTGTTATAGGAAAAGTTACTCTTTTTAACTTCTTCATAGGCACTTCAAATAACTTTTCGAAAAGTCATAAGTTAATTTTGAAAACTGTACCAAACATTAATACTATGACTTTTCATAGTTTAAAAGTTAAAAAAAAAAATTCTGGACTTTCGCACTAAGGGCACATGTTAGTTAAACCCTTCCTAGAAAGTAACTATAGAAGTCATATTGTAACACCAAGTCACAAACTGATCTACCACATTCTGTAGTTGCTTCCTTTTTTACCAGTGCAGTTCAAGCATGCAAATAATATAACTATTGGAACACACAATAATGGGTAAAGTACTGTTTTGGTCCCCAACGTTTAGGGTGAATATTATTTTGGTCCCTAAAGTTTTAATCGTTCTATTTTTATCTCAAGACGTTTAAAATGACATCAATGTTATCCCACCGTCAAATTCCTCACTAACACTTGACGAAATTGATGTACTATTAATAATGCTTTTGTTAAAGCTACATTTGCTCAACCCCCCTCTCCTACCTTCAACTTCTCAACAAGCCCGAACCCCATTCTCCTACTCTCTTCTTCCTCCTCCTCAAACCCCTCTTGGAGAATTAATAATTAATAGTGTAAAAGGGAGTAGGAGAATGGGATTTGGGTTTGTTGAAAGGGTGAAGGTGGGATAGGGAATTGAACAAACGTAGCTTTAACAAAAGCATTATTAATAGTACATCAATTTCGTTAAGGGTTAGTGAGAGATTTGACGATGGAATAACATTAATGCCATTTTAAACATTTTGGGCTAAAAAAGGACGATTAAAATCTTAGGGACCAAAATAGGATTTACCCCAAAAAGAAAATCGATTTGTCCCTTAGTTAACATAAGCGAACTGATATCCATATGGATTCCAGTCAAGTGAGCTGTGGATATCCACCATAGAGAAATGGAAAGATTGAGGTGGAAGACAAAGTACAAGAGATAAAAATTGTACTTACGGAAGAACGTTTTCCCTTCTTCTCTTCATCTAGTAGTTCTCGAATAGGAAGATAGGCAGCCTTCTTGCAAAGGTCAAACAGATCTGACCCAGTATAACCGTCACATAAGCTAGCTATATAATCAAAGTCTATGCCTTCGTCAACCCTCTCTCCCCTTAAGATAACCTTCAATATTGCAGCTCTCTCCCTCTGGTCTGGAATTCCAATTTCAAAAGCTTGAGGAAGGCGTCGAAGTATTGCTTCATCAAGTTCAGAAGGACGATTGGTAGCTGCAAGGACCATAACTCGAGCATTATCTACACACACAGAGAGGAATGCAGAAGTCATCAGAAATTACTCAAATATAAATAACTTGAAAAGACTAAATAAACCTCCATCAAAATTGCTATTATCATATTTACAACTTATTTTGAATATCTTAGCATAAAAGGAATATTATGTCATAATGATTACAGAACTTACGATCTGTGGTAAATCCATCCCATAGAGCCATAAACTCAGTTTTCATGTTTAATAAAGCCTCATGATCCGATGTACGACGTTGACCCAAAAAACTGTCAACCTCATCAATGAATATGATGGCAGGCTGGAGCTTATTAGCAAGGGTAAATACAGCAGTCACTGCAAAAGAATAGCAGAATATTATCATTAACATTAAATTAGAAATAAACAAATAAAAAAATTTAAAACACAAAAACCAAACATCAAATGAAGAACATTAGGACATAAGTCAGAAGTAAGAACATTAAAAATCAAAGGCAGGCTTGAAAACTAAGATAACTTATCACAAATGCATTATCATTATTATTCAAAAATAATCAATAAGCTCAGCAGATTACATTGAAATATCATCTTACAACTTATCTGTAAAACTTCACCCATAAAAATAACTAATAACTAAGATAACTTGTGTTGAATTTGTCATAGAAATTTTGTCATATATAAATAGTATTTCATATAAGTTTTTCTATCTGAATGGTAGTAACTACTCGCATAATTCACTAAAACAACAGAACGTGTATAACAATAAGTACAACACAGGAAGACAAGCCAATTTTCAATAGACATAAAACAATAGTCAATGATACACTACTGTATTATCTTCACAGTTGAACTTTTATGTGTGACCCATAAGAGCATAAGAGTTTTAATTTATTGAACAGAAAGCCGAAGTCGACAATAACTCTGCATGGACATTCAAATACTCAATCAGGAAATAACAGTGTCTGTCATGATAACTATAGTTTTGATGTTTCATAGTATAATGTAGGATTATTCATGAAGATATGTTGCACTTACCAAGCTTTTGGGCATCACCAAACCACTTGCTCATCAGGTTTGATATCCTCACATTAATAAAAACAGCTCCTGACTCCTTAGCAATTGCTTTCGCAAGCATGGTTTTCCCAGTTCCTGGAGGACCATACAACAGGACGCCCTTTTGAGGTCCAAGAAGCTTACCATAAGAAAACAAGTCCGGTCTTTTCAGAGGCAGTATAACAAGCTCAAACAGAGCTTGCTTGATTGTTTCCAATCCCCCAATAGAGTCAAACTCCACATCGATGTGATCAGGATTTATAACGTCACCTGCTATAACATCCTGCAAACAATTAAGGGCACAAATTAAAAAAAGAAATACAATCCTATGTTTAAATTAACGAAAAATCATACTAATCTGTCTTGAGATTTCGGTGAAATTCCACCAAACTTCTTTAGGCTTGGGTAGATTTGCATAATAAAACACTCCGTAGTTTGTAAACGATAACATTGAAAACATTAAACTCTGCACAAATAGAAGGGAGTCACAATGGATTCCACCAAACCTCAGGCAGATAAGTATAGTTTGCCCTTAAAAAATAATTTCTTCATCAAAGAGGATTCCAAGTATAATCAAACCATAATTAAGACTTAAACTAACAGGTCTTAAACTAACAATTCAAAATTCAATACTTAAACTAACAATTCAAAATTCAAACCAATTCTATGTATTTGGAGCAGTAGCAACATCGTAACTTAGAAACTAAAGGGCATAAAACCAATCCTAACAAATTCCAAAGTAAACTGAAGAAACAAACAAACAAACAGAGGAAAAGAGAGTAACCTCGTAAGGGTTGGTCTGGACAAGGGGTCGACCAAGACGCTTGGCAATCTCTTTCTTGTGTTCGAGGACCTTTTTGGAAGCCTCCCGGGTTGGGTCAAGTTGTCGTAATCCAACGAAGAGAACCAGGCAACTCATAGCAGCGCTGGCCGCGTACAATAGCAAGTCTTGCAGGAACTTCGTATCTGATGAACCTCCCATTTTTTTCCAACCCCTTAAATTTCACCTCACTCAAAAAATCTTAACTTTTGTATGGCGATTTTTTTTTTTTGACGATATGGATAACAAGCATTCACAATCAAAACCCTTTCTTCTTCTTCTTCTTCTTCTTCTTCTTCTTCTTCTATATATCTATCGCGCTCGCTCGAAGAGGGTCGGTCTGTAAGGCGAAAAGAATCCCAACGTGCTTGCTTGAGGTTGAGGATGACGAAAGGGGGCCACACTTTTGGGCCTTGTTTCCTCGGTCCGAGTTTCTTCTGGGCATTGCTCACCTATTGACTCCAGCCCAATTAAATTAGTCGAGATTTCTGAGCCCATTTTTTTAACCGAAACTTTTGTCTTGTCAACTTGACGCTCATACAACGAAAAAAAACATTGACCTTCATTTTCCCATGAACATGGCTCGTTGACCTATCATAACGTACAGCGTATAAGAGTGGTATATTCCCAGTCCCCCACATTTCTTATTCTTACTCTTACCGCATGCTTTGGCCACACGCCACTCTCTCCAGTCTCCACCACCACCACCACTACTAAACAACACATAACAGAAATGGAAAAACACGCACTGATTTCTTAAGCTTTTAAGCCAAGCCAGCAACAACAAAAACATGTTTAAGTTAGTGAAGCTAGGAACATAGCAACTACCCCAATTTTACAGGCTCTTATTTCCTCCAACTCGTCCCATCTATGAGTCAACGCCAACCATTTTCATTTTCCCATTAATCATTCCAATAAAATTCCACAGCCGAACACATAGCTCGCGCGCACAAAAAAAAAATAAAAACTTTACTTCCAAAGTGGGTAGTTGTGTAGTACAAAAAATATTCTTACAAATCGCCTTTTTAGAAATTGGTTTGTAGTACCACACAGCTGCGTTGTACTACATGCAGAGAGGGATATTGATGAAGGTTCATCTGTATTCATATATAAATAGCGCACTTTGCCGCTTATTTTCACCTATGCTATTGCCTTCTACATACTGGTCTTTTTATCATCAATACTAATTGGTGCGTCTACGTTCTGTTCTGAGTTTCACTGATTTGAAAGCTGCAAAACTCTGGAGTGTGGTTTTTTCTATCTCAGACTTTGTTGTTTTAGGTGGGCAATATTATTGTCCTTCTTCATCTTTTTCTGATCCTGATCGTGGAGAATTGAAAGCTTTGGTCTTTGTCTGAAAGATTCCATTTTTGTTTTTGGGTGTAGTTGAAGAGGAAAGAAGAATTAAGAGGTAATCTATCTGTTGGGGGTTTCTTTTCTCACCAGTCATTACGTTGAAATAAAATATCTGATTTTTTCCCCGTTCTAGTATCAGATTCTAATACCATTTTGTCCTTTTGGTCTCTGGACCAGATATCTTATTAGAATTTTAATTTATTCTTCATTTAAATATTAGTATATTTCCTTTCCTCAATTATAAATACGGCATTGTTTGTTCTCTTTGCTTAATAAGTATAACAATCAAGTGTATCAGCAATGAGTTTTAATAACAATCATTGAATATTATGCTTCCTAATTTTCTTTTTTGGTGATGCTTGATTCACTCACAGGTGAGGATTTGATGAATCCAATGGAAATCAATAGTATAAACAGTGAAGATCTCAAAGAAATTGAGAATTGCAACAGAGAGGACCCTGAACAGCCGCAGATTGAGGGTGAGGAGCTGAACGGGATAGCTACATGGGGAAAGCACATCACTGTCCGGGGACTAATAGCTAGCTTACTGATTGGAATCATTTACAGTGTGATAGTGATGAAGCTGGGCCTTACAACTGGACTAGTACCTAATCTCAATGTCTCGGCTGCACTTCTTGGCTTTGTGTTCATTAGGACTTGGACTAAGCTCCTTTCCAAAGCCAATATTATTTCAACACCTTTCACTCGGCAGGAGAATACCGTAATCCAGACTTGTGCAGTGGCTTGCTACAGCATCGCCATAGCAGGTTGGTTTTCTCAAGCTGTTGAATTGTGTTTGTGTAAATTATACTAGGAGTGCTTTGCATATTTGGTTTATTGAATTGAACTCTATTGTTTGGTTGTAGGTGGTTTTGGTTCTTATCTCTTGGGACTGAATAGGAGGACATATGAGCAAGCAGGCATTGATACAGAAGGGAATACACCTAACAGCATCAAGGAACCTGGAATCGGCTGGATGACGGCCTTTCTCTTCGTTACCAGTTTTGTAGGGCTATTGGCGCTGGTCCCCATAAGAAAGGTATTGAATTGAATCTCAATTGTACAAGAATTTTTACTTGAATGGTGTTGCTGATGAAACTTTTGTTCTTTAACAGATAATGATAATAGACTACAAATTGACTTATCCCAGTGGAACAGCTACTGCAGTTCTTATTAATGGATTCCATACTCCTAAAGGAGACGCCATGGCCAAGTACAAATCTGTTTCGTTTTTTTTTTTTTTTTTGTTGATGATTTCTGGCTTATCTTATTTTGTCCAACAAAGTAAATATTTATGTATGAAAGGTAAAACTAACTCAACTGCTTTTGCAGGAAGCAGGTTCACGGTTTCATGAAATACTTCTCATTCAGTTTCCTTTGGGGATTCTTTCAATGGTTTTATACGGGTGGAGATCAGTGCGGGTTTGTTCAGTTTCCAACTTTTGGATTGAAAGCTTGGAAAAACTCGTGTGTCTCTTCATCTAAATATCTTCCATTTAGTAAAAGCATTGAGTACTTGTTCATTGTCATTGATTAAATCACTTTGAATTTTGCAGATTTTACTTTGATTTCAGCATGACTTATGTTGGAGCAGGAATGATTTGCTCCCATCTTGTAAATCTATCCTTGCTTCTCGGTGCTGTGCTTTCGTGGGGCATTATGTGGCCATTAATCGGCAGACTGAAAGGCGAATGGTTCCCTGCGAGCCTACCAGAAAGTAGCATGAAGAGTCTTAATGGTTATAAGGTCTAAATTTTGTTAGAATTGAAGGAATCCAAATACACACACATTTCAAGGCTTTAATTTTCCTTCAATTATCCCCTTTGATGTAGGTCTTTGTTTCAATCGCCTTGATCCTTGGTGATGGGATCTATAATTTTGTCAAAATTCTCTGTTTCACAGCCATTAATATCTATGCAAGCATGCAAAAGAAGAATCGTAATACATGTAATCATTCTAGTCCATGTGTCTTTCTGCATAGAGCTGTTGTTTGGTTTGTCTGTTTATGATCTCAACCATTTTCATACTGCAGATTTGGAGAACCAGAGGCAGCTGTCTCAGGACGAATTTAGACAGAATGAAGTGTTTGTAAAAGATAGCATTCCAGTATCGTTGGCGGTTGCAGGGTACATATTGTTCTGCATCATTTCCATAATTGTGATACCTTTGATGTTCCCCCAAGTGAAGTGGTATTTTGTGGTGGTTGCCTATATTCTTGCACCCGCTCTTGGATTTTGCAATGCTTATGGTGCAGGATTAACTGACATGAACATGGCTTATAACTACGGCAAAGTGGCTCTCTTTGTCCTTGCATCCTTGGCCGGAAAAACTGACGGTGTCGTTGCAGGGCTTGTGGGGTGTGGCTTGATCAAATCAATTGTTTCCATTTCTTCTGATTTGATGCATGATTTCAAGACCGGCCATCTCACTTTCACATCCCCTCGTTCAATGCTTTTAAGCCAAGCAATCGGCACAGGGATAGGCTGTGTTGTGGCTCCACTCACATTCTTCCTTTTCTACAATGCCTTTGATGTTGGGAACCCAGATGGTGATTACAAGGCCCCATATGCCCTCATTTATAGAAACATGGCCATTCTTGGCGTCGAAGGCTTTTCCGCCCTCCCCCATCATTGCCTGCAACTTTGTTATGGTTTTTTCGCGTTTGCCATAGCAGCCAACTTAGTGAGGGATCTTTCCCCCAAGAAAGTTGGAAGATGGATTCCACTTCCAATGGCAATGGCTGTCCCTTTCTTAGTTGGTGGATACTTTGCAATTGACATGTGTGTGGGTAGCCTGATTGTGTATTCTTGGCACACACTGAAGAGTGAGGAGGCAAATTTGATGGTTCCTGCAGTTGCTTCTGGTTTGATTTGTGGTGATGGATTATGGATTCTACCTTCGTCCCTTCTCGCTTTGTTCGGGGTTCGGCCACCAATCTGCATGAGCTTCTTTACATCCAAGTAGTATTTCAGAATCTCCCTTCATATATGGAGAAATAGATGAAATATAGATGTAGCAGAAATACTAGATGAGGTAATTATAGCATAATGTCATACGAGGAGGATGCTTATTAGTTACTGGTCCATTCCTAAATGGTGGTCCTTTTGATTTTTTTTTTGGCTACATTCATGAATCAGAGATCAGTGTATCTAGTTTGCAACTACAATTCATTGGAAGGCAAAACAAATTCTCAAGTTACATGACCAAAATGACACTTAAAAGTGGACGGAAAGGATATGGTTTAAAGAAATATTATTATTCATGGGGGAACAAGTTTTTGCATAAGGTGTCCAAGACTGCCTTTGATGCATGAACCAAATGTTGAATAAACAAAGATTATGTGTACAGCAGTGGAGCAATGTGACTAATAGTATAATGATCACTTTCTTCAGCAAAAAGTACTAGAACCCTTTCAATGATGAAGGCTCCTATTTACTCAATTATTCTTGCTTTTTGGACTGATATATAAGCATATTTCAAATAATATTCTGAGGAACATCATCCGAATTATTCAATAGCATCAAAATTAATTATTTTTAGATTAAGATAATAGAACACATATTTTATAAAAGTTTAAAATTAATAGTGATTAATTATTTACTTAATCAACTTCCTCACTTTAGAGGATCTAAATTCTATTCAATATAATAACATACGCTTTGTCCATCCTATATATGGCTTATAGATGGTGATGGTGATTCTGTTTTTTTTTTTTTTTCTCTCTCTTTTAATCTGTTTTGTTTTTAAATTATCTATCCTTCCCAATCAATGCACATACACCAGTCTCCTTCATTATTGTTTTTACCTTTTTCAATTAGAAGAATAATTTCATAATTCCCAAAAACAATAATATCACTTTTTTGTGCGATTTTATTAATTATCTTTTAATTTATTATTTTATTTTTTATCATTTTTTTTAAGAATAATTTGCTAATAATATATAATTAGTAAATAATATTATCATTTAAAAAGTAAAAAAAATTATTTTTCTTTCTAGTTCTGAAATTATTTATAGTGATAAAGTAGACGAGGAAAAAATGTTTTCTTTTAAGAAAAAATGTACTAAAATTTTCTCTTATTAGAAAGGTGAAAGGGAGTAATAAGAAAAATATTTGTGAGTATTCAAGTTGTGTGGAATGATACAATATAGAAGAGTATTTATAAGTGTTAAGAGAATTGTAATAATAATAACGTAATATTTTATAATAAATATTCAGATATATTAAATAATTCTAATAAATGCTAATTGATTCTAACATATTCTGCCATGCTGGAAAACTACTGAAAAGTAATAAAGTGCGAAACGATGACAAATTATCGGAAGGTAACAAAATATATGATTTCTCCATGAGAATAAGTAAGTAGTGAATTAATGAACTAATCGGTAACGTGAGAAAGTATCGAAGCATTGATAAAAGAAAAGGAAAAAAAATGACACTGAAAAAAGTACGAAAAATACGGTGATTTTACCCAAAATAAATAACATATCCTCTTCAAGAAGGATACTATAATTCTGATATCATGTTAAAAAGGATAAGAAAAAACAGTAAAGAAAAGGTTTATATCTATTCAAATTGTGTAGAATGATACTAATAAAATAATATTTTAATCATTTTTAAATTTATAATATTTATTATTTATAAACCTATTATTTTAATTTAAAAATAACTAATGATATATTTTTTTTGATAAATTATATAGTAAAGATATAAAAATATAAGTTTACAGATTTTTCTTTTTATAGGATAAAAGAAAGATTAAAAAAAATAAGAATAACACTTTGAACAGTAATAAAATAATAAAAAATAAATATAAAAAAAATTGTTTTCCCTCTATACTATTTTATTCTGTATAATATAATACAGTGCTCCTTTTTTTCTAAAATACCAATATAACTTCAGATCCCATATTTTATAAGCAGATTTATTACGGAGAGCTTTGTCAACATATGAGTATGTGATTGTGACACAGAAATCTTGGAAAGTCATCCCCTGCCCTTGCATTAATTAATCCAGGTCCATATCTTTAACTTTAATAGGAGTAAATTATGGTTCGTTGACCATTTACCACTGAATTGCAAAGAGAGTCCCCCTAGTAAGTGAATTAAATAAATATAATTTAAAATTTAAATTATTATTATAAAATAAGAAAACTTAAAGAAAAGAATGTTTTTCAATAAAAAATTTTAGTCATGATATCATAGATAAAATGATTAGAAAAAGCTTTTAAGATAAGAATTAGTAATCAGTTATTGTTAAGGTGGGGTATTTACATTTAAAAGTAAAAAAAAAATCGAATATTTCACCCTAGAAATATGCAAACTAACAAAGTCGTGGCGGTGGCCCTTTGCTGAGTACTTCTGATCAAAGTGGAGTACTGACTGAGTGACTGTACTGTCTGTAGTACAACAAACGTTTTAATTTTTATTTTTTAAAAAGAGGTAGTTAGCAGTACAACACAACAACGTTGTACTATCTCACACGCAGAGATGTTAATTTGTTTTTGGTAAAACGAAAACAATTCAAATTCTCTTGCAATGCCAAACACACATTGGTAATTACCAGAATTTCGTTCATCTCATCTTGATTCTGTTCTTGCTTCATTTCAGGTACCTAAGTTTCCGAGATTCTCACGCTTCTCGTCTCGTCTCTTTTTCTTAGTTAGAACATGCAAGATAGCTCAACGTAATTGCATAATTCAATTACAATTCACCGAGGGAAGAACACAATTCTTGCCAATTACACTCAAAGAGTTCAAAGCATAGCTTGTTCTTCTCTTGAAAATTCTGCTTTTTTCCACCTCCAGCTGAAAATTCAGGTAATAAGATTAACTTTTGGAAAATTTTTTCAGCACTAATTACGTTAAGTATAGCATTAAAAATCTTGCTTTTTTTTCATCGTAGAATCAGATTCTCAAATTCCTCTGTATTCTTATCATCTGATTGGTTTACATGATTATCCTTCTAAATGTATTAACAATCATATATTATGTTTCCCTATTCTGTTTTCCTTGCTGCTGGAATCACCAAGAGCTGAAGATTTGACGAATCCAATGAACAATATAAACAATGAAGAACTCAAAGAAGCTGAGAATTCTAACAGAGAGGACCTTGAAGAGGCTTCCATTGAGCCTGGGGATGTGGCTAAGATAGTTCCATGGACGAGGCAAATCACAATCCGCGGACTAGTAGCTAGTATATTGATTGGAATTATTTATAGTGTGATAGCAATGAAGCTGAACCTGACAACTGGATTAGTCCCCAATCTTAATGTTTCAGCTGCACTACTTGGCTTTGTGTTCATTAGGACCTGGACTAAGATCCTTTCCAAAGCCAATATTGTTTCAACACCTTTCACTAGGCAGGAGAATACCGTAATCCAGACATGTTCAGTGGCGTGCTACACACTTGCAGTTGGAGGTCGTTGTTTAACTGTTATAGGAATATTCTCTGCTGTTTACTGTTTAGATTAGCCCCCTAATTAAAACTTGTTTCCGTGTAAATGATGGTGTTTCTCAACTCTCTATGTGTGATGTGTATAAATTTGTGTGTAACTGTAGGTGGTTTTAGTTCCAATCTCTTGGCCTTGAATCGGAAGACATACGAGCTAGCAGGGGTTGATACATATGGAAATAGTCCTACTAGCATCAAGGATCCTGGATTTGGCTGGATGTCATCCTTTCTCTTTGTAACTAGTTTTGTTGGGCTATTTGCATTGGTCCCCATAAGAAAGGTATTTTTATTAGTAAGGAATTCTATGGGTTTTTTTTCAAACTTCTCTGGTCACAATTGGTAATTTAAAGGCTGTTATTCTCCAAGTTTATTGGTTTAGTAGTTTGATGTAGAAGTAATGAATTAATAAGCTTAATTGCACAAGAATTTGGTTGTGAGTGACTTTAATGGTGTAATTGACGATGATAATATTGTTGTTTAACAGATTATGGTAATAGACTACAAATTGACTTATCCCAGTGGAACAGCTACCGCTGTTCTTATTAATGGGTTCCATACTCCTAAAGGAGATGCCATGGCCAAGTGTGAATCTGTTCCTATCCTTTTTCCCTTTTTCTTGGAGTCTTTCAAGTTGAAACAAGGTCAATCTATATAAAGGATAAACTAGTTCAACTTCTTTGCAGGAGACAGGTTCATAGTTTCATGAAGTACTTTTCATTGAGTTTCCTATGGGCCTTCTTCCAATGGTTCTATGCAGGTGGAGATCATTGTGGATTTGTTCAATTTCCCACTTTTGGATTGAAAGCCTGGAAAAACTCGTGCGTCTTCTTTGTCTCTATTCTTTTAAATAGAAGTCTGAATCATAGAATAATTGTTCAATGTCATTGATTAAAGCACTTGAATTCAGCAGATTTTACTTCGATTTTAGCATGACTTATGTTGGAGCAGGAATGATTTGTTCCCATCTTGTAAACGTATCCTTGCTTGTCGGTGCTGTGGTTTCATGGGGCATTATGTGGCCACAAATCAGGGGACAAAAGGGAGCATGGTTCCCTACTAATCTACCAGAAAGTAGCATGAAAAGTCTAAATGGCTATAAGGTATATTAGCTCGAGTTGAAGGACTCCATAAGATCTATATTGTTTTCATCTTTGAAGGCCTCAATTTTTGTTCAACGTTTTACCCTCCCAGGTCTTTATTTCAATTGCCTTGCTTCTTGGTGATGGGCTCTACAATTTTGTGAAACTTATCTGTTCCGCAGCCTTGAGGATACATGAGAACAAGAAAAGAAAAAATCTTGATACGTGTAAGGATTTTGAGTAAACAAATATTAAGGCCTGATACATGTAGTATAGACTGTTAGACATGTATGACTGCTGAAGCTCATATGTCTGTGAAATCTAATATTTCTTTGTCCATGTAGGTTTGCACAACAAGAATCAGCTGCCTCTTGATGATCTTAGAAGGCATGAAGTGTTTCTAAGAGAAAGTATTCCAGTATGGTTGGCAGCTGCAGGGTATATTTTCTTCTCCGTCGTTTGTGTCATTGTAATCCCTCTGATGATTCCCCAGTTGAAGTGGTATTATGTGGCGGTTGCATATATTCTTGCACCTGCACTTGGCTTCTGCAATGCATATGGTGCAGGCTTAACTGACATTAATATGGCCTATAACTATGGCAAAGTGGCGCTCTTTATGGTTGCGGCCTTGGTTGGAAAGAACGATGGTGTAGTTTCTGGACTCGTGGCCTGTGGCTTGATCAAATCGATTGTTTCCATTTGTTCCGATTTGATGCACGATTTCAAAACCGGCCATCTAACTTACACGTCGCCTCGATCAATGCTTTTGAGCCAAGCAATCGGCACAGCAATAGGTTGTGTTGTTGCACCTCTGACATTCTTCCTTTTTTACAAGGCCTTTGATGTAGGGAATCCAGATGGTGAGTACAAGGCCCCATATGCCCTCATATACAGAAACATGGCCATTCTTGGTGTTGAAGGCTTCTCCACCCTCCCCCAGCATTGCTTGCAACTTTGTTATGGTTTTTTCGCGTTTGCCATAGCAGCCAACTTAGTGAGGGATCTTTCCCCCAAGAAAGTTGGAAGATGGATTCCACTTCCAATGGCAATGGCTGTCCCTTTCTTAGTTGGTGGATACTTTGCAATCGACATGTGTGTAGGTAGTTTGGTAGTGTATGCTTGGCACAAACTAAAAAGTGAGGAGGCAAGTTTGATGGTTCCTGCAGTTGCTTCTGGTTTGATTTGTGGTGATGGATTATGGATTCTACCTTCATCAATTCTTGCCTTATTTGGGGTTCATCCCCCAATGTGCATGAGCTTCTTTTCATCCAAGTAGAATATCACAAAGGACCCATGTTACTACCTAAGGTAACTATGGTTATAATGTTGTAGAAGGAAGTTATTAGTTATTAGGAATTTAAGTTATAAAGATGTATAGCTCTTAGTCAAATGACAGTTTAGAGTTGTTGTGTAAATAAGTTCGGCTGATACTTGGTGTAATTGTTGACAGAATTACTGCTTCCTTATTCTTTTATTTTCTTTTCGTTCTCTTAATTGTTTTTTTCTTATTTTATTTAGGACTGGAAGTATGATCCTAAAGCCATTTAGACATTTCATAATGATTGACAAAACTAAAAGAATTAAATGTCCATTTGGATTAGAGATGTACATGGTTAAAGTTAACCAAAAAAATAAATCTAATTTTAGTTAACTAGAAATTTGGTTTAGATTAGTAAACCAAATTAGTTTTAAACAGAAAAGTCAGTTATTAATCGATTTTAAAAATAAAATCTGGTTTAAAAATAATCGTTTTTTTTGTTTAAAAATTTTCCAGTTTAAAATCGATATTTTCATTTAAAAACCAGTTTTTCCATTTGAAAACTGATTTTATAAAAAATCAAATTTAATTTTTGACATTTTAAGAAACCAATTTAGTTTTTTTTTAATTATAAAATCAGTTTAAATCTATAACATCTATAACAGGGGTGTTCAAGACCTGGTCTGGCCTGAAATTCGGCCCGGACTCAAGGCATATTTTGTTGGGTTCGGGTTTCTATTTCTTGTCCGGTGTTATTTTCGGGTCGGATCCCGACCCGAAATTACTTTTTGCAATATATATATATATATATATATATATATATATATATATATATATATATATATATATATATATATATATATGTATGAGTTATTTAATAATGTTATATTATACTTTTATAATTTAATTAATATTTTTTATATTATACGACATTATTTTTGTTTTAAAATAATTTATTTTAATATAAATATGAGTTAACATTTATTAACTTTATTTTTAAAAATAAAATTTTATTATTTTAATATATAAAATTTATAAATTTGTATATACTAATAACCCAGTTTAATCCAATTTATTTTTGAGTTACTTCGGGTCGGGTCCAAATAAATCTGGTGTCCTTTCAGGATCAAGTTTGAGTCTACTTAAATTCGGCTCTACCTAGTTCATAAATACCTCTAATCTATAACATATTTGTATTCAAAAACTAATTTTAAAATTTTAAATCATCAAATTAATTTTGATTTGGTTAACCAGTTTAAAAATTGGATTTTACTAATTCCGTTAACCGCTTTTTAAGAGGGGTTATAATTTATAAACTACTTTAGAAAATTGATCATTTAAAATTTACTTAAGATTTTTTAACTGATTAATTAATTTATTGGTGTTTGATGAACAACCCTAATTTGAATTAGTTTTTCTCTAAAAAAATAAGTAGTTAAAAAGTAATTTTATATAATATAAAGATGTTTGCTTATAATTTTTTTAAAAGTATTTTTAAAATAAAAAACTTTTTTATGTTAATTAAGAAATATGTTATTTAAAAAAATTAAAAATAATTTTTTTAATGAATGGTTAACTAGAAAAAATACTTCATATATGTTATATTCAAATATTTTACTTTTTTTTAATAAAAAAGAAACTTTTTTAATAAATAAATAATAAATAATTTTTTTTCTTTTTAGAATTCAATCTAACTTAGCTTGATACTACTATAGATTTAGAATCGGAGAACAATCAATTTTACATAACAACTAGTGTATGTTTCGTATCCTTTACAGGATAATACATAAAATTAGGAACGGATATATCGGAAGCAAGTGGAGATTTTGAACCCCAACTTTTTTTAAAAAAAGTTAATAGTAATAAATTATTAAGTATAATTTAATTTTAAAAAAATATTTAGTATTTAGTCTAGTATAAATAAAAGTCCAGTCCAATCTAAATATTAATAATTTTTAATATCTAAAAAGTAAGTAATAATATTTAAAAAATTTGAAAAAAAATATTATTACTAAGACTTTTTACTTAAATAAAATTTTTCAAATCTCATAAAGTGAATTTTTTTCTTCTTGTGACCGTCCTTTTTGATTTATTTGATATTAATTTTCTCTGTTTCAACTGCTATATTTGAGAGATTTTTTTCAGCTATGAATATTGTGAAGAATAACTCAGAAACAAAATAAAAGATAAATTTCTTACTAATTGTCTTTTAATTATATTTAAAAAAAAATTGTTGAAAAATTTGACACAAATTCTATTATCGATGAGTTTTATGATACAAAGAATGGACCACTTCGTTAGTAAAAAGTACACACATATATTTTGTATTTTAAAATATATTCTCTATCGGTATATTTTTGTAACATATCTTACATTATATAATTTTTTTGCATAATTTTTAATATTATATATGCTATTGGCTCCCATGATAATATTTCTGGATCCGTCGTCCCTTCATAAAATTATATAAAAAAAATTTATTAAAAAATTAAATAAAATATATATAGTAATTATTATTATAAATATTTTACAAATTTATAATTAAAATCAAACACTCAGGATTTTTAATATTAAAATATTAAAAATAATTAGTGTTTGTCTTAGTCAATTTGAGTTTGTTGAGTGATCATTTCACTCATCCGCTTAAACAACTATTAGGAGTTAAAATCTCGCCTTGTGTGTGTAGCGATCCATTGGCTGGCGATAAACCCTTAATAAATGGAATATCAATACGTAGTTATACTTGTCAAGAGTACCCGAATACGCGGGTACTCGACCCGTCCATACTCGATTGGGGAGGGTAATAACTTCATTCGGGTTGGGGCAGATTTTGCTAGGCATGGTCGGATTTAGGGTGTACTTGCTCTGAATATATACATATAAACACTTTTTAGAAATTAGGATTTGCCTCACATCATAGATTCAGTGATTCACAGCTTCAATCCATACTTTATAGCCATGCAAGAGAAACTCAGTCATCCTCACCAGAGTCTTCTTCTTCTCGACTTCTTCACAAAAAATCTCACAACTCCCGTCATCGTCGTTGTTGAACCCATTGTCACCTATCCCTTCACAGCTCCAATCTTCCTTCACAGCTCATGCTGCTTATCCCATTACCGTCACTGTTGAGCTCGTTGCCATCTTTCTCCTGCTGAATCTCTTTTCTCTCAGTAAATTCTTTTCTCTCTCTCTCTCTCAGTAAAGTTGTAGTGATTTTATAACTAATATATGAGACAGATCAGATTATTAAAGTAATCAAGGAAATAACATTCAAATATGTGCATAAAATTTATAAGATGTGATTATCTCAGGAAAATATATATGTATAGCTCAAGTGAAAGATTGTTAGAAAATTATTATTTCTTAATATATTATGGACAATACATATATTAATTATAATCACAAATTAAGTAATTTCATATTAAATGATTTATATAACGATGATCTCATTTATTGTCATAAATGTTGAATTAAATAAGTCATTATTACTTTTGATTTGGATAAATGAAATTAAAACCATAGATACTATTTTATGAGTTTTAGGATTTAATGAGTGTCACACTCAAATATAAATAATGACTTCAGAATTTTGGTCTCCAACACATCAAACTCGTCTCCGTAGCTCTTTTCCCACAGTGGAGCTATGATTCATCCCTATCAGGGATACAGAAGATTTTGGTTGACGAAGATCAAAGAACCACAAAAATCAAGCTCTCTAATCTCAATCATGCTCTCGAATAAAGAGACACTTTCGCGCTCTTAGTTATATTTCTTAATGATTTAACATGGATGATTTTGGGGTTGAAAAATTCTAAAATTTTTAGATAAAATAGAATTTTTATTCAATCAAATGATGATAAATAATTTTATTGAATTAAATTATATTAATATGATCATTGAATAATAAAGAATGCTAGAAAAATAAATAAATAATATTTTACGAGTATAGAAATATTAAATTGTCATTTCAATTTACTTTCTTAATCAACGACAATAAATATATTGAATTAATTAAATTTTTTACAAAAAATTATATACCTAAAATTATTTCATTTTTTCAAAAAAAAAAATTGAACATACAATGGTTCAATGAGAGATTGACTATTGAGAATTGAATATAATATTTTTAAATTCTTATTTTCAATAAAAAGATGTATTTAATTTTATCCATCCTAAATAATTTTATATTCACTATTACTTATCCATCTAAATAATTCTAACATTGATAGAATATTATTTTTAGATGCAAAAAAATTAAAATATATTTATTCTATTTCAAAAATCAATATTCATATGTAACTTAGGATTTTAAAAAATATGGCAAAAAAATTATATTTTTTAGTTAAAAAAGTAAAATACCTATAAATATATTTTTGTGCTTTAATTTTAGATTTTTTAAAAAATTTTGGTAAATTAATGAAATCAAATCATATTTCTATAACATATATAAGAATATATATTACACATAAATAAAAAATATTAGGTGTAATAAGAATAAATACATAAATTAAAGTTAAATTTTGAAAAATAAAAACTAATAAAATATTGAAGAAAAGAAATATAAATAGAAGAGGACTAAAATTATTATATTAGATGGAAGAGAAATAATTTAATAAATTTTATGTGTATATAAAAGAGGAATAAAAAGAAGATATATAGTATCTTATTTAATTTAGCAAGATTTACAGAAATAAACACATAAAATAAAAGAATAAAAATAATAATAAAAAGAAACTAAATATCTGAACTAATATCAAAAATAAAAAATAATAAAATAATAATAATTTATTATAATCTTAATCTTTTAATATAATTAATTAATAACAATATAATTAGTTTATCATAATTTTAATTTAATTTTTTAATATAATTAATTCTAATTAAGTAATTAAATAAATTGAATATAAATATGTCTAATGTAATCGTATAAAAAAATAGTAAATTTTTTATAATTAGACATATTATATATATATATATATATATATATATATATATATATATATATATATATGAAATAAGACCACTTTAAAATAAGATTATTATTATTATTAATGACATATAAATATTAAAATTATATTTATACATTAATTGAAATACATTATTAGAATAAAAAGTTACAAGAATTAAAATAATTGAAATTTATTAACTTTAATTAGTTAAATTAACATAAAATAAGAAAGAGATGATTAATCAAATTAAATGAATTAAAAAAATATTACTGAGCAAAACAAATATCACAATAATTATATTACTAATTAAAAAAAATTAATTCAATCAATTTAAATTTTTATTTAAAATAGATAATTAAAGATCACCAATAAATAAAAATAAATGAGATACAATAAAGAATAATTTTGGTAGTATAAATATTTAAATTAAATTAAATTATTATATACAATTTTTATTTTTTTTATCTTATTATAGTTTAAGTTAACATTAATGGTGAAAAACTAATTTTAAATAGCCCTTATTTGTATTTTATAACATAATTAAAGCATAATTCATAATTTTTTATTTTGTGATTATTCAATATTTTTTGAATTTTTTTGTTAAGTCTTCTGTATTTTATGATTGATAAATTTTTTTTACAAAACACAAATTTGTGATGAATTATTACAATCCTAATTAGTAAGAAAAACAAGAAAAATTATAAAAAAATCAAATAAAAGATAAAAAATAGAGTAAAAATTTATTTTAAAACTAAAAATTTATCAATTGTGCTAGAAATTCTAAAAATTTGTATCTTATTATATAATCAATTTTGTTACTCACTTCAAATTCATTATCCATTTGTATCCAACAAATTATATAATATCACACTTATTTTAAAAAAAGATAAAACTCTTCAAATACACGGTATAATGTATAGTTTAAGAATAATAAGATAAAACAATATCTAAAATTTTATAATAATATTTAAAATTTTCAATGACAATGATTCAAAGAGTTTAAATTTACCAAATGAATTCTAGATCTCAATTTAACAGTTACCCTTTGTACATCTTATTTAAATTTAAATTTTAAAATTTAATTTGTATCTATTAGATCAAAAAAATATTTTATCAAAGAATTATTATAAGAAGATTTATAATTAGAGAATAATAAAAGCACTAATAATAATAAAGAAAAAGAAATGAAACTCATATTAAAGAAGGTTAGAAAAGAAATAATAAAATTTATATTAATAATAATGCTAAGAAATGATGTTACTGTTTTAGGCTTTTAGCCTCCGCTTTTGGCCATCATTTTTTTTCTTTCTTTTCTTTTTTATTTAAATTACCAAGTCATAAAAAAATAAAGAATAATTAAAAAAAAGCAAGATCAATAGTAACTATATAAATCAAAATACATAGGAGATAAATAAAATATTATGATAGAATTAACATGAGTATATTTCATCATTAAATAAACAAAGTTAACGCAAAACAAAATTACATTTAAAGAGAAAAAAAAAAGAAAAAAGAGTTAAAATATCTAAAGTGATAAAAAGATTATTTTTACAATTTTATTCTATCATATATATATATATAAGACTATAAAACAATGAACTTCTAACTAAATTAAATTATATTTATTATTAGATTAAAAGACAAATAGGTCCCTGACCTTTTTAAACGCGGACATTTTCGTCCCTTAAGATTAGAAAATACATTTCAATCCCTCACCATGTAAAATCCGTGACAATTATGTCCTTCCGTCGAATTGGGGCTGGAAACGGTAACAGAGATTGCTGACCTGGAGGGATGGTGAGTAATGTGTCTGTTACGGTTGCTGAGATGGATGAGAAACAAATTGTTGGAGGACAATTTGGTCCATAATAGCCAAAACGACTATAGATGCTCTCCTACCAAAAACTCATTTCTCAGCTTTCATATCTCAATAGTAACTCAGTTTTCACAGATCTCAATAAGAGCAACCATGCTGCAAGTGCTTCTTCTAATCTCCCATTAAACATACCGTTGAGTAATTCTATGAGCTGAGATGTGAGGAGATAAAAAGTTGTGGCACTTGGATACAGCCAAGATGCAACTGTTAATTAAGATTAAGTGTCAGATCACATATCATATGAAAAGGTAAGTCATTTACACGTGCTCCATTCTATGATATTCAATCAAAACTGCTTCAGGGTGATATACACACACATACCAAAAGTCCACAGTCTATGAAACAACAAAAGAACTACAATGCCCTAATAAAAATGTTAATCAACCTTCAGGCAAAAAATTCCAGATGTAAATGCAAGCTCACCAACAAAAATAACATAAATGTATAATAGCATGCTATATGAGTAACATAAGCACAAAACACGTCTCAACTCACAAGAGGATACTTAATACCATAAGGGAAATGGATAGCCACAAAACACGTCTCAACTCACAAGAGGATACTTGCTACCATAAGGGAAATGGATAGCACGCGCACACACACACACAAGAAGTCAAACAAGATTGAAAAACATCAATTATAAAATGGAAAAACAAGTACCTATATGCTTTAGTATGTACCAGGTCAGGCTGCAAGACATTCAATTGATTGCTTGCACACCTATATTACCCCCGGAGCCACGGCCATAGACAATTCCACCTGATCTAAGATTAGATAGTAAGGCATCACGACCACTCAAGACCACTTGAAAAAATCCATTCACTCCTTTTGCAAGAAGATCTAATCCTTTTGAAAGCTTCTCTGTCGCTCTGCCTAATTGCTCAACAGTCTTTAGATCTAATTCTGTCTCAATGGGTTCCACCACATTAAGGATAATAGGGTATAATTCCTTAATAACAGAATCAACTGCTTCCAACTCCTTCAACACAGGAAATCGCCCACTAGAAAATCTAACTCTAACTTCCTCATTTACAAGATTTTGCAAACTTTTAAATTCTGGAACCCATGTATATATTTCAGCCACATCCAAATCTATCAACTTCTTAGTCGAGCCTAAAAAAGCCGCTGCAAACACACTATATACAAATACTATCTGAACCTTTACTCCATACATAGCTTGCATCATAACCTTCCCCTTGGGAGACTTTTCGACCTTTGGCAGATCAAGTGACCCAACAAGATTATCCAAGATTCCATCACATTTTTCAATTCTAGGGTTCCTAGAATCAATATGCTTCTTCCAACCATCAAGTGAAGGATAATTATTTTTTCTATTTATTGTATTCTAGGGGGTCATTCACTCATCATCGACGATCACTCCATCAATGGCCATTGCTTCGTCGATCCGATGAAATAGGGCTCATTCTAGCATATGGCATCATTTTGGCCATTAAGGACCAAATTGTCCTCCAACAATTTGTTCTCTATCCACCTCAGCAACCGTAACAGACACATCACTCACCACCCCTCCAGGTCAGCAATCTCCATTACCGTTTCTAGCCCCAATTCGACAGAAGGACATAATTGTCACAGATTTTACATGGTGAGGGATCGAAATATATTTTTCAATCTTAAGGGACAAAAATATATGTATTTAAAAAGGTCAGGGACTTATTTGTCTTTTACTCTTATTATTATTAGAAATGGTAAGAGAGAGCAGTAGAGAAAATATTTGTGTGTATTCAAGTTGTGTAAAATGATTCAATATAGAAGGCTATTTATAAGTGCTAAGAGAATTGAAATAATAAAGACGTAATGTCCTATAATAAATATTCAGATATGTTAAATGATGCTAATTGATCCTATTTATACTCTAACATCCCCCCTCAAACTTAAGTGACAACTTGAGTTTGAAACTTATTTGAAACAACTAAATAAAAAACATGCATAAACTGATAGAACGGGTGCAAACGAAATTGCCTAAAGAAAGCGCAGACAAAACTATCAAAAGGAAGCACAGATGGAATTATCGGAAGGAAGTGCAGATGAAACTGCCACAAGAAAACACAGACGAAACTGCCACAAAGAAACGCAGATAGAACTGCCGAAAAGAAGCGCATACAATACTGTTGGAAGGGAACGCAGACGGAACTGTCAAAAGAGAACGTAGACAGAACTGTCGCAAGAGTGGCAATTGCCGAAAAACTGCTGAAAAGATGACGAACTGCTGAAAAACTATTAAAAAGTGACACAGTGCGAAGAGATGACAAACTATCGAAAGGTGATAAAAAATATATCGTTTCTCCATGAGAGTAAGTAAGTAGTTGATGAGCTAATCAGTGAGTTAAGAAAAGCATCAAATCATTGACAAAAAAAGAAAAAAATGGCATAGAAAAAAAGTATGAAAGTACGGTGATTTCACCAGAAGAAAATCAACTTATCCTCCTCAAGGAGGATACCATGACTCTAATACTATGTTAGAACGGGGAGAAGGAGCAATAGGAAAAAGGTTTGTGAGTGCTCAAGTTGTGTAGAATGATACAATATAGAAGGATATTTATAGATGATGAGAGAATCGAAATAATAAAAACGTAATATCCTATAATAAATATTCAGATATATTGAATAATGCTAATTGATTTAATTGATTCCAATTATATTCTAACAATTATAATCAATTAATTGATATACATAATATTAAATTGTGTGATACTTAAATATCTAATTAAATCAATTAATTGATATAATTAATCCATCGTAATGAATTGTATTTAATGAGTCAAAAGAAATAAATCAAGAAACACTTTTAAAAGTATGCCATGTCAGCTTTATCATTAAGTCCAAAAACTCAATTTTTATATAATAAAATAGATTAGGAAAGAGCCGTATATAAATTTATTTCCTTAATGAATGTTAATTTTGTTGTGAAATTCTATATTACCTTTAAAATTTAGCGTAATTGAGTCTAATTTTTATATTTTGAAATAAATTTACTCGAAAAAATTAATATGTAAATCACATTATTATTACAAAATTACTTTATTAACATAATTAGTGGTGCTTACTTGAACCATTAAATTTAGCTTCTAATAATATTAAAGCCAATCTATTTTATTATCTTGTGCCTTCAAAGAATTTACACCACTGATATAAAAATCTAACAAAGTGAAAAAAATTCATTACATTCGGTATATTCATTTTAACAAATATTCTTCCATTTATATACTATAAAAAATACACTGGTCACCTTGAATTATTACAGGTCAACTTCCATTCACAGTGGTAGAACACTACATCACATCCGGCAGATAGCAGCGGTTATGTACAAGATTAGTAGCGGTTTCTAACCGCTGCCAAACGGATAGCAGCGGTTGATAAATCCACTGAAAGATAGTGTGCAGCTAAACCCTTAACAGCAGTTATTAGTAACCGCTAGTACAACCGCTGCTAAATGGTATTTTTTAGCAGCATTATTTTGCAACAGTTTCATCCGCTACTAAATCGTGAAAATATGATTTAAGGGAGATTGCAGCGGTTGTCAACCGCTGCAAAATGACATTCGTTCACTATATACAGTAGACCAGATGATTATGATTATTTAATAAAATTAATTTGTATTTATTGCATTCAATTTAAATAAGTAAGAAATCATCTTATTTTAATTTAGTCCTTAATTCATATGATTTGAATTTGGCTCAATATATATGATTTGATTTGATTTGATTATTAGTTAAAAATATCTCAATTATCTATTTTATTCATAGATTTATTATTTTAATGACTAATAAATTAATTAACTAGTACACACAATAAATTTGGTTTAATAAACTAAAAGAAATAAATTAGGAAATACTACCAAATCAAATTGATATAAATTATAATAAATTATGTGATATTTAAATTTCTAGACTAAATCCTCATTTTGGACCCTGAGATTCACGTAATTACCCATTTTGGTCTCCAAAATTCAAAATTACCTATGTTGGTCCCCCAGATTCAAGTCCAGACACCAATGTGGTCCCTCGACTCTTTTCGGCAATGACTAGACAAATGGAATGCTGAGATGGCACCCTCCCAACCATGAGAAAACGACGTCGTTTATCCTTGGCACCCAAACAAGTCAGAAATGTCGTCACTTTATATATGAAGGGAGAAAAAATGATGGAGACCCAAAATAAAGTATTCTTCTTTTTCTCTACCTCAACTGTTCTTTATTTCTGACTTGTTTGGGCGCTAAGGTTAAACAACGTCATTTACTCATCATTTAGCGTGGTAGAAAAGGTGTCATCTCAGCACTCCGTTTGTCTAATCATCACCGAAAAGAATCAAGGAACCATATTGATGCTCGAACTTAAATTTGGAGAACTAATATAAGTAATTTTAAATTTTGAGAACCAAATTGAGTAATCACGTGAATTTCAAGGACTAAAATAAGAATTTAGTCTAAATTTTTAATCAAATTAATTTGTTGATATAGTTAGTTTATTATAATAATTTGTGTTTAATGAATTAAAAAATAAATAAAAAAATACTCTAAAAAATATGCCATGTTAATTCTATTATTAAGTATAAAAATTTAATTTTTATATAATAGAATATAAAAATAGATTAATTAGACTCACTGTCTAACAGAAAAATTAATTAGACTCACCATCATTGAGCCCTCGTTTTGACGGATGAAATTATGAAACCATTGACAGATGCTTTGATATTTTCATTGGTTACGTAAATCGAAGGAACTTGATAAAAACGCATTTGAAAATTGAAAGTATCCATTATTGTTTTCTTAATACATTTCATTTTCTTTTACTATTATCTGTTCCGCTGTAAAAGAAATTTTCCTCTATAATGATTTTTTTTAGTTAAAAGTAAGATTTGAATTCAAAACCTACATACATAATTGGTTTTTATTTTTCAAAAACTACGAGTATAATAGGAGTTTCTATGGACAAAAGGATCACTTTTAAGATTTGATTTAGTAAAATTTTTATTTTTTAAAAATAATTTATAAAAATTAATTTTAAAAAATAATTTTTTGAAAGCTGCAATACTTATATTTGGTAAAATTAAATTAAAAATAGCTTTTAATAAACACAAACATCACAATTATGTTTGATAAAACAACTTTTAAAAATAAAAAAGACTATAATAAATATATCTATAATGAAGAATAATTTTTTAAAATTTTTTAAAATTTCATATAATATAAAAAATAAATCTTTATTATATCATAATATCATCACGAAAATACTATATCAACCAAATAAAATAATTTTAAAATAAAAAATTCATAATAAACATAATAAATAAATCTTTTATTTTTTAACTTTAAAATTTTATACAAATATCATAAAAATAATAAACCACCTAGATCACAACCTAATTTTTTCTACTAAATAAACTTGTATGTAACTTAATGTTAATACAGGTACGTCCACTCTATATATATATATATATATATATATATATATATATATATTTATATTGGCTCACCTTTAAAGATTACAAAAAATGCGACACATATCCTAAGTAAACCACTTTTATGGAGTAAATTTCGGTAATGGTCCCTGAGATTCAGGTCGTTACCCAATATGGTCTCTGAGATCCCAATCGCACCATTGTAATTCTTTAGATACGGCTCTGAGCACCATAGTAGTCCTTGGACATCTTTTCAGTTATGAATCATCATCGAGACGCTGATGTGGCCTCATTTTGGCACGCTAGATGGTGTCAACGGCTAGTTGAGCTGGCACAATTTCAATTTATACTCAATGTGGTCATTCCCTCTATATTTAACCTTAAATTTCCAAATTTTGAGTAAGTTAATTTCTTCTTCCTGTGCATCATTCTCTTCTCATTCTTCTTGTTGTTGTTCGTGGAGTTGGAAGCTAATATCCATGATGGGTGATGGGAGCACTGGAGCTGGAAGCAGTGGCCAACGAACGAGAACGCAAAACAGGAGCAAAAGATCGGGAGTGCCGGAATTGCGATTGTGGCTGCCGGCCAGTTCTTAAGTGGTCTGGGACAGATTTAAACATAAACAAACTATTTTTTTGTTGTCCCAATTATAATGTGAGTTATCAGTATTACTTGTGTTGTTATGATTGTTCTTACCTCATTGTTCTTTTATTGTTCTTCCCTGATGCTTGAGCATATTATATGTTTGCTTGATTACAGACAAGTGGAAAAAGATGGTGTGCGTTTTTTGTGTGGACAGATACTGGACAGGATGAACCACTTGAGAAACCAGAATCTTATGGAAATAATCATGAAATGAAGATGAACTTTGATTGAAGGCTTGGGAGGTTAGAAAAAGATGTACGAAATCAAAAAATGGTTAACCAGTTATTGGTATTAATTGTGCCTGTATTGATAGTGTTGATGATTATCCTGTATTATAAAGCATCAGTTAAAAGAGTTGATGGTGTGTACCCTGTATTCATTGAATGAACAATATATGAAAAAATGATAATATAATTATGGTATTAAAAATTGATGAATGGTATTTGTTGATGGAATATAAACTTGGGTAACTCAATTAATGAAAACAGTAGTATACTAAAGAAGGCAGCATAAGAAATTGAAAACCAGCAACTAACATGAGCATGTTAAACATAGTTGCCTCAAAAACATGTTAAACATAGTTGCCTCAAAAACAAGGATTTTGTTGGGCCACCGTGGGGAGCTCTCAACTACCGGGGAGATTTCGAGGAGGAATCAAGACTGCATTTGTTTTTAAGAATAGGATAGGACAAGACACTGAGAACAGGACAGGACAAGACATTAATGGACAGAGACACAAAATTTTATGTTCTTATATTCTGTTTGGTGATAAACTAGAACAAATTTTAAAAATTAAATTTATTCTCATTTTTTTCATTCAAAAAATTCGAGATGAAAAATATAACAATAAAAAACATAATTATGAAAAATTAACAAAAATAATAAAAGAAAAAATAAAAAATAAGTTGTGTCTCTTATTAGTGTCTCAGTGTCCTTCCTGTCACGATGGACATAAAATACACTAATTCAGTGTCTCTGAACACAACGTCTATGTCCATGTCTCCTCTGTCAAACACGATTTTGTGTCTCAGTGTCCCTGTATCAGTATCCTGTCTCTGTAAACAAACGTAGCCCAAGTGAGATAACATAAGATGAGAAGACACCACATCCAACTCAAAACCTTATGGTAGAAAGTTAATGTGTCTCTCATCTTATAAACTCCTCACTCTTCCTTACTTTCTTTAATGTGGGACCAAATTCATACATCTCACACTTGCAATATTAACAATCTCCCCCTCATGTGTGAGTCTCCACATCAAGCATCAACTCCCCTCTAACTCCTCCACCACATATGAGTATTTGTCCATCACACCGCTGTAAAACACCGCGGGACACGCCGCCCGGACCACTTTTGCCAGGAAGACTTTCGATACTTCGCCTTGAATACCCCTTAAAACTATCAGACCGATTAACCATTGGCTCTGATACCAATTGTTGGGCTAATCGTGGGGAGCTCTCGACCACCGGAGAGATTCGGGGAGGAATCAAGTGAGATAACATAAGATGAGAAGACACCACATCCAACTCAAAACATTAAGATAGTAAGTTAATGGGTCTCTCATCTTATAAACTCCTCACTCTTCCTTACTTTTTTCAACGTGGGACTAAATTAATACACCTCACACTTGCAACAGGCTTCACAGCAAAACATAAAGGATCACACATCCTTGTGTAGTCTATTTCTAGTAAAAAGTTTCAAACCCAAAATAGAAAATCCTATACATATTAAGTTAAAGTCTTCAATTCTTCTTTCTTGGATCCTTAAATCTTAGAGTTGGGACGAACTTCATGTAATTGGCAAGTCTTGTTGTAATTTCTGTACTCGCATCCTGCATGGGATTCACTAGGCCAGAAGTTGCTAATGGAGAGGATCTTCTCCTTGGTAACAATTTTGAAGGCTTTTTCATTCCATGCTCCAAATATATATACATCAATAACTCCATTATTTTTCTTAGCACACTTCACCATCTCTCTTATCTCTTTGTCACTATTCAAGCTTCTTAACCCGTTATCCAAGTATTTCTCAAGAACATGTCACTAGCATTACTTTATCTCATCATAACTAAGCTTTTTATGGTAGTTCCTCAAGTAGAAGACATCTAAAATATCCACATCTAGATCACTAAAATAAATCTTATTATCCGAGTAATATACCATTATTCTTTCTTGATTTTCTTTGAAATCACCTCTGTGATGAAATATAATATCCAACATCTCTTCTATTTGAAAAAAAAAATTCAAAAACCATTACTTGTCAATCACCATAAACACAAAATAGATTTTTCTATCCTATTTATACTAACTATTCAATAAAAAAATAAAAAGAGTAATATATGTACACAAACAGATTTTTCTTCCCTATTTACATTAACTATTTGCAAGATATAGCCACTTTATTTAGTACAAGGCAAATAGAATCAAATATTAGAGTTTTACAAAGATTCAGGCATTGAAATCAAGCAATATCTTCCATGAAACAAAACTCATCAAGAATGGATCGAGCATTTTGGTTCCAACTGGAAAAATTTTAAAGACACAGAATAAATTTGACCCCAAAAGAATATTGGCTCTGGACAGAAAATTTTTAATTGAACAATATGATATGTATGTTTCAAGTTCTATAACATAATATCTTCTATGAAATTAATAAAAACTAAACTTTTGTGATAATATGTTGCTGTTTATTTCTGTTCTTCTAATAAAATTACAGTGGCCTAAATAAAATACACCTTCTAAATATTCTCATTATTATATATAAGAATTGAATTAAAAAAAGTATAGATTATACAATATAACTGCAGCAGAAATATTTATAGTATTATTTATATCACAAGTCATTGTAGTACTCACTCATATAACAGACATTAACAAATAAAAATGTTGTCAAATAAAATACTCATGACCATGAAACAGACTATGGTTTCTAACTTTTTTCAGTAGGTAAATCCTCTACTAATTAACATTTATTATTATCCTAAATCCAAATGTAAACTTGCTAAACTTACGTTAACAATGAATGTTGTCCGCCCAAAGAAGAGACAATAACACAACACTATAATCAAACAGAACATCCTCATAAAATTTCAACCTACTCAAATTCTAGAACCATAGTAACAAAAAAAAAAAAACAGATAACACCAACCACACTCACAACACGAGCATAAAAAAAATCATCATGCATTGCAAAAAAAGAATATAAAAAAAATTTACCTTCACTAACGGCAGAACCTCTTGTTTATGATGCAGGAGGAGATGAACGACAAAGTGAGACTTGATTTTGATTTCTTTTGGATGTAAGAATTTCAACTTCACCAATGAAATCTTAAAATAGTGACATTGATGAAGAGAGGAGGAAGAAGAAGAAGAAAAAGAAGTAGACAGACGGTAGAAGTGGAGAAAACGAGGGAAGAGAGAGTGTTTGATCAAACTCGTTTAACATTTTTATTTTTATTAGAACAATGACGTTTTTAACAAAATGGAGCGCCAAACTAAAACGCTAACGTTTTTACTCTCTCCAACGTGACAATTTCGTGATACATCAAATCGTCGGTGATAACTTATTATCAGAAAGATGTCCAAGGACTACTGTGGTGTCCGGATCCATATCTGGAGAATTACAATAGTGCCATTGGAATTTCAAGGACCACAGTAGGTAACGACTTGAATCTCACGGACCATTATGAAAATTTATTCCACTTTTGTGATTATATATATATATATATATATATATATATATATATATTATAATTTTGACTAATGTTCATTTAGTTAGTGTACGAAAATTTTATGATGAATTTCTATAAGTCACGTCTCCCACCTCACGTTCCAAAGAACAAAAATAAAAAATATATTAGATCTATTAAAAAAATACAAAAATAATGCATAAAAAATAATATAAATAAATAGAAATTTATACTTAATATGTGATAGAGATGTATTTGTGTTGGAATTTGTGAAAATTAGAGTAAAAAATAAAAAATATATGAAGATTGTGTTAGAACTTGTGAAGATTAGGGTGAAAAATTAGAAATATACGAAGATTCTAATGGCAATATAATGGCGGAAATATGTGCGGAAAAATAAATAAAATTTGGTGCTAATAATTAATAAGGGTAATTTTGAATATTTATTATTATATAAGGTTATATTAGATTTTTTGATTTTGATAAGTACAAGTCAACTTTAAAAAGCTCCTTCTTAGATATTTTCAAAAACACCCATAACTTTTAAAAGTCACAAGTACAAACATTTGAACTTTTTAATTTATCAAACACAAAATGAGGTGCTTGTCACAAGTACCTCTTAGACCAAACCAAGTCTAAAATAATCATCTCCTAACTATTAAGAACGAATAAAATCAGATGGTTCTATTTCTTAATTCAAAAATTAATTTATAAATTTAATTTTTGACATTTTAAGTAACAAATTTAGTTTTTTATTATAAAATCAGTTTAAATCTATAACATATTTATATTCAAAAATTAATTTTAAAATTTCAGATCATCAAATTGATTTTGATTTGGTTAACCAATTTAAAAATTAAATTTTACTAATTCAGTTAACCGTTTAAAAGTGGTCATAATTTTTATAAACTATTTTAAAAAACTGATTATTTAAAATTTACTTAAGATTTTTTAACTGATTAATTAATTTATTGGTGTTTGATAGACAATCCTAATTTGAATTAGTTTTTTTCCAAAAAAAAAAGTTAAAAAGTAATTTATATAATATAAAGATGTTTGCTTATAATTTTCTTAAAAGGTATTTTTAAAATAAAAAACTTCTTTTATCTTAATTAAGAAATATGTTATTTTAAAAAGATGAAAATTATTTTTTGTAATGAATTGTTAACTAGAAAAAATACTTCATATATTTTCTATTCAAATATTTTACTTTTTCTAATAAAAAGATTTTTTTAATAAATAAATAATAAATGAATTTTTTTTCTTTTCAGAATTCAATCTAACTCAGCCTGATACTACTATAGATTCAGTCATAGGAGAAACCAACTTTTACATAACAATTAATAGACTCACTAGCTAACGGAAAAATTAATTAGACTCACCAACATTGAGCCCTCTTTTTGACAGATGAAATTATGAAACCATTGACAGATGCCTAAATATTTTAATTGGTTACGTAAATCAAAGGAACTTGATAAAAATGAGATGAAATTATGAAACCATTGACAGCCTTCATATTTTCATTGGTTACGTAAATCAAAGGAACTTGATAAAAACGAAAATGTCTTTTATAATATATATATATTTTTAAATTAAGAGTGAGGTTCAAATTTAAGTTTTTTAGGTAAAAATGAAAAAAATTATACGATTTAAATTATAACTTATTAGCTATAATTTCTTTTTATTTTTAGAAAATTTAACCTTAACAAAAAACAGAATTTAGCATAATTTTTTAATAAATAATTTTAAAAAAGAATAATGCTAAGGAGTTAGTAATTTTGGTATTTTGTAACCATCAATTGGTCATTAATAGTGTAAAATTACATTCAATAATAAAAAATCACTCATTTTTCTTTTTATGGTTAAATATTGACCAAAAAATATAAAAATTACTGATCCCTTAAATTTTTTCTTTAAAAAATAGACATTTATCGAAGACTATAAAATTTTCATTTTTAAGCTTAAATAAACGTAAAGAATTTGAATTATATCTTATATAGGCACTAATTTATTAATTAATAATAGAGATTTTTGTCTCGACTACCTGCTAGATTAGGGGATGCGTCGTGTTGTTTTTTGTTTTATTTTTTTTCTTGCTTTTGTATTGTTTAATACTTTAATTGTAGTATCATTTAATTAAGAATTTCTGTACAATTTGTCATCTGTTGTCTAATTATGTAATTTGAATATAACACAAGGTTATTTTTGTAATCCAATTCATATATAATAAAGCGCACACAGCAAATTCTCACCGAAAGCCAGTGTGAGATTTCTCAAGCTTTTGGCAATTGGCATAAGAAATAGAGAGAGTAGGGGTTTCCTCATCCACAGAATCTGTGAAGTAACATAAAGGAAATTCCTTCTTCTTTCTGCTCTGGTAAGTGTACTTTGACCTACGCAAATTCCTTTGAATTAATGCATAATTGAATTTGCCTTTTTCAGTCTTTAGATCTTTCAAGACTGTGGCTTTGACTTGATTTTTTTGTGGGTATTAGGTTTTCATCTTTTGTTTGGAATTTTGTCGCAGTGGGGGAAAAATGGCTTCAGATCCAAAAATTCACAAGTTCGAAGAGGTGGCAAAGCACAATCAGACCAAAGATTGCTGGCTTATTATTAATGGAAAGGTAAATTATTATTATTATTATTGTTATTATTTTCGGAGGAACAGGAATTTTCTTTGGATGATTGTGATTGAAATTAGGGAGAAAAAATGTCAAGCATATGCTGCTGCTTGTGGATTATTACTTTTAATATGTTTGTATACATAATAGTGAGCTGAGATATGTTTACATATATAATATCTTATCATCTTTGCTGGCTATGATTAATAAATGCAACTTGTATGACAAATTTGTTGACTTTGTATTTTTTTACTCCTTTTTTTTTAATGGAATGCTTCGTTTAATTGTATACATCATGGTTTTCTGAACCTGATCAAATCTATTTGGGTTTTGTTTGTGTCACTTTGGATTGTGTGAATAACAAATCAAGATCCCTATCGTGAGTTTGCCTCCTACTTTTACAAGATTACATTTCTTTTACATGGGTACGGAATCTTATTTTTATTTTATGAAATTGACCGGGTAACAAAAGTTCACTTGTCATTATTGTTCAGCTCATATGCCAAAACCCCGGCTATATGTGATATTTTGCAGAGTAAAACTCGTTTCTGGCATGCATTATTTACACATGTGTCCTACTTTAGTCAGCTACTTTTCTCATGCTTTGCTACTTGGTTTGAGTTCCCCTACTTGTATGTCATTGATTAAGCTTTACTAAGAAGATACTCCTCTTGCATGTGCATTACTAGTTTGCGTAGCAGCTTTGATCAATGTATATTACTATTTATACCGTCATCTGAATGCCTTTCATGCTTTTGTTGGCGATAACATCAATTTAGCCTCTTGGCTTGTTTATGCATCTTTTTTTTTTTGGGTTATGGCTTGTTTATGCATCTGAATGCTCCCTTCGACACACTAGCCGAAGGGAATTTATTTTCTCTATTTTAACATTACACGAGATAGTACTATTGATATTCAGAAGACTGATTTTCAAGCTAAAGGTCCTTGTAAAGAAAATTATAAATAACTTTGAACTTTGTCTCTGGTTGAAGAACCCCCAAAACACAAGAGCTTTCTATAGTATATCATGATGTTATTATTAATATCAGCCATTTAACACATTTTTGCTTCAACCATATTAGGTCTACGATGTCACCCCTTTTATGGACGACCATCCTGGAGGTGATGAAGTTTTGTTATCTGCAACAGGTATGCTCACTAAAGGGAGCATTTTCGGGTCTCGAAATAAAATTTAAGGCTATAAGTATATATTAACTGTTTGAATTGCTAAAACTTATAAACGTCATTTAAATTATGATTAAATTGATTATCAATTTACAATTGTCATATATGGTACAGTTACTGATACCTTCATGTGAAGAAGAGTACTGAAGGAAATTCCTTGCTCAGTTACTGATACCTTATTGTGAACAAGAGTACTGAAGGAAATTCCTGGCTAAAAACACGAAAAATAACTATTGTTGACAATACTCTATTCTGCATTACAGGAAAAGATGCAACCACCGATTTTGAGGATGTGGGGCACAGTGATTCTGCAAGAGACATGATGGACAAATACTACATAGGGGAGATTGATGCATCAACTGTCCCATTAAAGCGCACCTACATTCCACCCCAGCAAGCTAACTATAACCCTGACAAGACTCCAGAATTTGTGATCAAGATTTTGCAGTTCCTGGTTCCTCTCCTGATATTGGGTTTAGCCTTTGCTGTTAGGCACTACACCAAGAAAGATTAGGGTCCTTTTCTCTTTTTTTAGTTATGTCATTGTGAAGGGTCTGTGCTAGTGTGTTTTTTCTTTAATTTTATTATATACAGGGTCATTTAAAAGGACATTGTTCTAGCTTCTTTGTGGTGTTTTGAGCATTGACACTGGATTATAGACTATTCAAGTTCAGGAACGCAATGCCTTCCAACCTTCTTTGGCAGCTGTACTAGTGTCGTTACAGTTGAATAACCTTATGTTGGATGATAAGTTTCTTCTTTTAAATTCAGTATCGGTGCTTCATAAACATTTTTGTTAAGTTACTAGGAGAAACGAGTGGTTTGTACCTAAATTTGTGTGGATTAATAATTTGTTTCCATCATATATATATATATATATATATATATATATATATATATATATATATATATATATATATATATATATATATATTGGTGGTGAAACAATTATGGGATCAATTTGATCTTAAGATAATGGATTACTATTCTTTATTATAGAGAGCATAACTGAATTCTTATATTATTTTCATTTTATAGTTGATATCTAAGGCTGGGTTTGTTTTGGGAGAGTGATATTAAGTATGGTGTTTGGTGATCGAGATTAGAATTAAAATTTTAATTTTTTAGAAAATAGAGATACAAGGAATTGAAATGGAAATTGAAATTTTTTAATAAGATGTTATTTTTATATATTTTTATTTAATTTTTTTAATTTTAAATCTATTATTTAGTTTTTATATTTATATTAAATTAAAGGTTAAGTACAATTTGATTCTTAAGATATATGTTAAAAAATATTTTCGCTTCAAATCTCTTTTTGCATACAAAATCGTCCCTAAGGTTTAACTTGGTTTTAAAATCGTCTTTACCTTAGAAACCAAAATTAAATAGAGGTGGCGGCGGAAGTGAAGACAAAGGTAGACCGTGGACAACTTTTTCTTTCCTTTCCCTTTTTTTCTTCTTCCCTTCCTTTTTGTGGGGAACATTCTTTTTCTTATTTTTTTATTTTATAATTTTTATGAGTAATTTAGTCTAAAATTTTAATATTTAAGCAAAAATAATTTTAAAATTTAGTTTTAAACTTTAGGGACAATTTTCTATGAAAAAAAGATCAAGGACGAAAAAAATTTCGACTTATACTTTAGATCTAAAATCGTACTTAACCCTTAAATTAAACATGATATTAAGATATAATACAATCTTATATACTTTATACGAAACATTATACAAAAATTAAGACTTATTTTTGTTTCGATATCTCACTTTCTGTTTCAGTCTTTCTGTCAAATGCAGCTTAATTATCTATCTTATGTGCAATTTATTCTTTATATTTTTAGGTGTATAAAACGACCATGTAAAAAAATAAGAAGCTACAACAACATTTGGTCAAAATTTATGAACATATTTGTGAATAATTCTTAAATTTGAAAAATAACATACTTATTAAATAAAATAGTAAAAAATAACAAATATTATAACAACATTTTATGAGGGGAACAACCATTATGTTGAGTTTGAAAATCAAAAGCTTGATTAAAGTGATGAACAAACATGATTGAGTGATTATCAATTGTTTGTGTAATTTATTTAGTTAAGTGTGCAGAAAATTGACCCTATTAAAACAAGCCCATTAAGCAAGCCCACATACATTTTGACTAACACCATATTTAGCTATATAACTCACTTACTTCAATCTAACCCAAAAATGGTATATAGCTAAATCAAGAAGAAGAAACCGAAACAAACACAAACCTTTCACTATCCCATTTGGTGGTTCAACACCCAAATTCATACACATCACTGAGTCACAAGATAAGAAATTTAAATTCAATTCATTTTATTTTATTTTCAATTCTACCGAACACATACTCTCTTCTCTCTCTTTTCTCTCTCTTCCCTATCACATCAAGTCACTGAACCAAAAAAGAAGAGAGAGGAAAGATTCGAAACTAGGGCTCGGCGAAAAACCAAAAGCTGGTTTCCAATTTCAAGTAAGAAGAAGGGCTACAACAAAGAAGCAAATCCCATTCGGACAGAGCATCTTCAAAAGTTACTTTTTTCATTTGTACTATACCAAGGAACCGTAAAGAAATCTACTGAACTTCAAGCACAAATCAGACAACTATGGAAAAGAAGAAGTCAATGATGCTCTGCCTTGAATCCACGGTCCAAAACTAAATTTGGAGCCAAATAAAAGATTCACGGTCAAGATCAAAGGAACTTGAAGAAAAAGGATGAAAGAGAAAGGTATGTTGCATGTCAAAGATTCGGCCTTTTCTCTCTCTCCACTGAATACGCCGTTGCGAGCTCTGATGAAAGAGGAAAAAGACAACACAAGTGTTGAACTTGGTTCAAACCTTGGAGGCTTCACTCTTTATAATAAGGGTGAACAACCAATGGTTGAGCAAGGAAAGTGGAATAGAGCACTTGGTTCGATTATCATAGCCTCTTAAGCTGTTCTAAGTTCTTCTCTTTCATGGTTATCATTTTGTATTTCTTTTTCTTAGTTTAGTCTGTCTGAGTCTAATTGAAAAAGACAAACATGGTAAGATTTGTAAGAAAAAGCCAATGAGTGAAAAAGACAGTGAGCTAGACTTTGAGAAAAAGCCATAATTATCTCAGAAATTCTTTGTATGTTCTGTTTTGTGTCATGATCCTGTGGGAATTTTCTTGCAATTTGGGTTAGCACTTTGCTGTTGAAAGCTAGGTTGAGTCCTAGTCAAGTTCAGATTGAGTTAGAATCTGGACTTGTCCCAGATAGGATTGGGTAGATCCTAGGGAGAATTGATAATTGTAATCTGTTGAAAAGATAGTGAAATTCTATCACTGTTGTGATGGAGACTGGATGTAGGCTACATTACACTAGGTTGCTGAACAAGGATATATTAGTGTCAATCTCTACACTCTTCTCTATTTTTGTATTCTGCACAATAGGAGACAAAACAAAAGTATCTTGTACCAAGTTAAGATACAAAACCAAAATATCTCTTGTATTTTCAGAACAGAAAGCAAGTTCACACGAGAAAGGAAAACAGGGGCCAAGATCCAACCCCCCTTCTCTTAGCCACTGATAACCATCAATTGATATCAGAGCTTGGTCTCAAAGAGAACAAGTTTTGAATGGAGGAAAGATCCTGATGGCAAGCAACAATGATTCCAATGTGGTGGCATACACTCTAACAGAAGGATAATCAAACAATAGACCTCCATTCTTCAATAGAAAAAACTACAACTATTGAAAGAAAAGAATGAAGATCTCTGTTCAGTCAGTAGACTACAACATATGGAAGATCATCATGAACGGTCCTCAAGTCCCAACCAAAACTGGAGTAGATGGTGTTGTCATTTCCAAGACTGAAGGCAAATGGAATGATGAAGACACAAAGAAGATAGAACTCAATGCCAAAGCTGTCAACATGCTAAACTGTGAAATAAACTTCAAAAAATACCGAAAGGTATCAAGGTGCAAAATAACAAAGGAGATATGGGATAAGTGATGCGTGAGCATCTTGTCTATCTTTTCCTAGTGAATTTGCACTTAAATTGCTGAGTTTAATTAAGAATTAATTATATTTTAGCCACTATGGATGCTATTTGGAGTTTTGGGCAATTTTATTTATTTTAGGTAGCATTCGGCTGAATTTGACGGAGTTTCTACAGCACAAGAATCAAAGGAGATGGTTGCGAGGAGCGACGCGCACGCGTGTCTGACGCGTGCGTAGCGTGCGCGTGGCTTACGTGCACACGTGAATTGAAGATTTTCTCAGCGATGCGTCCGCGTGACCGACGCGTCCGTGTGACTTGCGAAGAAGACTAGCGACGCGTTCGCATGACTGACGCGTACGCGTGACATGCGCCACGTGCAGAAAAATGCTGGGGGCGATTTCTGGGCTGTTTTGACCCAGTTTTCAGCCCAGAAAACACAGATTAGAAGTTGCATAATGGACAAAGCAAGTGGTCCCCATCCATCAGCTGAAGACTTGTTAATTAATTCGAATTTAAATTCAAATCTTATTTTTAGGAAAAGATATTATTTTTAATTTTAGATAATTAGATTTTAAATTTATTAGGATTAGTTATAAATAGAAATTCAGATGCCATCAGAGAAACACAGTACATTTTACCAGAATCTTTATTTTTCCTCTCAATCATGAGCAACTAATCCTTCATTGTTAAGGTTAGGAGCTCTGTCTATTTGTATGGATTGATTTTATTGCTCTTTCTATTTTAATTTATGCATGGATTTATAATTCAATAATTGTTTTCGCTCTTTATTTTATAAATATGGGTGGAACGGAAGTATGACCCATGTTCTAATTGAGTTCTTATAAAACTTGGAAAAGCTCTTTACTTGAACAACAGCTTGAAAACATATTATACTGAATTTCTAATTGTTTGTATTTAACGGGATACGTGACATATAATCCCTTTATTTTTGGATAATTAGGATTCTTTTGGCATATAAACTAGAAATTGATCATCACCCTCTAATTGGAATTAATTGACCAAGGAATTGGCAGTTAATGAATTTTAGAGGAGACTAGCAAGGTCTAAGGAATTAGGGTCTAGTCACATATAGTTTGCCATGAATTAAATCTTGCATGATTAAATTAGTTAGTAAAAAAATTAATCTAGAAAGATAGATAACTCTGAAGCCTTAACTGCCCTTTTAATATTTTATTCCAAAGCCATTTATTTTACTATTTTAGTTTCTGTACGATTGAACATCCAAATACTATTTCATGTTTGCCTGACTAAGCCAATTACTCAATCATTGTTGCTTGATCCATCAATCCTCGTGGGATCGACCCTTACTCACGTAAGGTATTACTTGGTACGATCCGGTACACTTGCTGGTTAGTAGTGTGAGTTGTAAAATACCGCACCAATAAGCTCCAGGTAACACACAAAGGTACCATCCAAGTAAAGCAAACTAGAATAGACATGCTGTGTAAAGAATACGAGATGTTCTCTATGAAGGAAGGAGATTCCATTAATGATATGTTTGAAAGATTCTCTATCATCATCAACGACTTAGATGCTATGGGGATTACACACTCTAAACCAGTGCTCCTGAGAAAAGTTCTAAGAAGTCTCACAAAAGAGTAGAAAACAAAGGCTATAGTCATAGCTGACAGTGGTAACATTAGTCAAATGACTTAATGATGAACTGAGAGAAAAATTATTTGTTTTTGAAATCACTCATTTGAAAAATGATGCAAAAAAGAAAAGAGTTGTTTTGAAATCATTTACTAAATCACTTGGTGATGAATCCTGTGATGATTCATCAGATGACGAGTTTGTATTTTTTGCCAAAAAACTTAGGAGAATGATGAAAATGAGAGGAAGAGGCAAGGAAAGCAGTTCAAAAAGACCAAAGAAGGATCTAAGCAAAATTATCTGTCACAACTGTAAAGAAATAGGACACTACAATTTTGACTGTCCCAAACTAAAGAAGGAAGACAATATCCAAAAAGACAAGAAGAAGGGGCTTATGATCTCTTGAGAAGATCTGAAGAATGATTCAAATGAAGATGAGGATTCAGAAAACAGTTCTTAAGCCTGTCTTATGGCTGACTACACCGAAACTGATGAGGTAATTTTTATTGAATCCTCTAATGAAGATTTTCATCTCATGATTGATCATCTCACTGAAAAATTAAGAAGTTTTCTAAATCAGTGTCATGATCTTGAATCGGCAAATGACATCTTAAAAGCTGAAAACGTTTTTCTCCAGGAGAAATTAAGGGAAGCCGAAACTGCTGTTGATCTTATTAAAGAAGATAAGCGGCTGAAGGATGAACTTAGTAGCTGTGAGAAACAACATTCAGTGATTGCATACTTGAACTATTTTGAAGAAAATGATAGGTTGCTTAAAGAGGTTAAAAGTCTAAAATAAGATTTAGCCCAGTTTGCTCAGAGTTTTGAAAATTTAAATAACCTACTAGCTAATCAAAAACCTCTTTATGAAAAGGCTGACTTGGGCTTTTATGAAAAATCTAAAACTGTTCTTAAAACACAATTTGAAAATATGACCTCCACTTCTAATGACACAAGATTTCAAAGCCCAAATCTTCTTAAAGAACAGCAACCTAAAAGATTTTGTCACTTATGCAATCGGGATGGACATTTTCTATTCAATGTTTTATAAATTGAAGAACAAATAGGTGATAAATTTTACAAAATAGTTGATAACTATAATGGCCTTGGCCAAAGGAGATGGTTTGACATTAAAGGATCCAAAAAGATTTGGATGCCTAAGGTCATTTAAGAACTTTATGCAGCTTTGCCTAGCATCCAAGAGGAAGGACAACATGTGGTACTTAAATAGCAGATGTTCTAGGCATATGACCAAAAAGTCTACATTCTTCATCAAGCTTGACAAATATGATGGAGGATTCGTAACTTTTGATGATAATGGTAAAGGTAAAATCGTAGCCATAGGTAAGTAGGTAAAAATTTTTCTTCTATTATTAATGATATTTTTTTGTTGACGGATTGAAACATAATCTACTAAGCATTAGCCAACTGTGTGACTTAGGATACTTAGTTATCTTTAAGAAATTGTTGTGTGTGAAAAATCCAGTGAAATATTGTTTGAAGCAAAAAGGTGCAATAATATGTATGGACTCACTCGATAGGAACTAAAAGATCAGAATGTGACATGTTTCACTTTCATGAAATCTGAAAAATAGCTATGGCATAAGAAATTAGATCATGCTAGCATATACCAAATTTCTAAACTTGTAAAGAAAGACTTGGTTAGAGGCTTTCCTAACATAAAGTTTGACAAAGACATCACTTGTGACGCTTGTCAATTGGGCAAACAAACCAAATCTTTTTAGTCCAAGGATGGAATTTCTACCAATAGGCCATTGGAAATGGTACACATTGATCTTTTTGACCCTATTAGAACACAAAGTTTGGGAGAAAAACATTATGGTTTAGTAGTGGTTGATGACTACACTAGATTTGGATAGGTTCTTTTCTTAGCTCACAAAAATGATGCGTTCATTGCCTTTTCTTTTCTTTGCAAAAAGATTCAAAATGAAAAAGGATTTAAAAATTTCTTGTATAAGAAGTGATTATAGAAAAGAATTTGAAAATCAAGATTTTGAAAATTTTTGTAATGAATTTGAAATTCTCATAATGTTTCATGTCCTAGAACTCCTCAACAAAATAGAGTTGTTGAAAGAAGAAATAGAAGTCTCCAAGAAATGACTAGGACAATGCTTTGTGAAAATGAAGTTCTAAAATTTCTTTGGGCAGAAGCTGTAAACACAGCTTGCTATATTTTAAATAGAACCATTATTAAAAAAGGGTTAAAGAAAACACCTTATGAGCTACGAAAGGGAGCACCACCAAACCCCAAGTACTTTCACATATTTGGATGCAAATCTTTTGTGTTAAACAATAAAGATAATCTTGGTAAATTTGATCCAAAATCCTATGAGGATATGTTTGTAGGGTACTCAACCACTAGTAAAGCATATAGAGTTTATCTCAAAGAACATAGAACCATAGCGAAATCTATACATGTTTCATTTTGTGATACTAACATCATTCAAAGTTCTGTTATAGAGGATGATGCAGGAACTGAAGTTGAGGTGAACCCACAAGAGAATCAAGAAAAAGACAAATCACTCCCCTCAATCCTACTTCTGACCCTACTGTTCAAGATGTAGGAGACAATTCAATTTTGACTCCTGAAAAAGCAGGAGATTCTGAAAATGTGAATGTTGCAGAATCGAATCAAAGCCAAACAGAAATCACATCTTAGAAGACTAGAGAGTGGAAGTTCTTGAAGAACTATCCCACGAGTTCATTATTGGAGATCCGTCCCATGGAGTCACCATAAGATCCTCTAGTAAGAAGAAAGCCGAAATCAACAATTTTGCATTACTGTCCCATTTGGAGCCCCAAAATGTGAAAGAAGCTCTTGAAGATCCATCATGACTTAAGGATATGGAAGAAGAGTTAGTCCGATTCGAAAAATGAGGTTTGGACTCTCGTGCCTTACCCCAATAGAAAGAAGGTAACTAGTACCAAATAGATCTTTAGAAATAAATTGGATGAAGATGGTAGTGTGATTCGAAATAAGGCTAAATTAGTGGCCTAAGGATATGATCAAGAAGAGGACATTGACTTTGATGAGTCATTTGCTCTGGTGGCTAAAATAGAAGCAATAAAATTATTGCTTGCCTATACTGCCCACAAAGGTTTTAAACTTTTTCAAATGGATGTCAAATGTGTATTTTTAAATGGCTTTATTGATAGAGAAGTATACGTAGCCCAACCCTCGGTTTTGAAAACAAAGAATTTTCAAACCATGTTTTTAAACTTGCAAAAGCACTTTATGGTTTAAGACGAGCTCCTAGAGTTTGATATGAAAGGCTTAGTTCCTTCTTGTTACAAAATGACTTTCAAAGGGGTACTACGGATACTACTCTCTTCATAAAAGAATCTAATGATCATTTTATACTTGTTCAAGTGTATGTGGAAGACATTGTGTTTGGATCGGCAAATGAATCCCTATATGAAGAATTTGAAAAACTAATGACTAGAAAGTTTGATATAAGCATGATGGGAGAACTCACATTCTTCCTTAGTTTGCAAATCAAACAAACTTCTAATGGCATTTTGTGCACCAAGGTAAATATGCCAATGAATTGGTAAAAAAGTTCGGTTTAGAAAGCTCCAAACCCATGAGTACACCAATGCATCCTAATACAAAACTTGACAAGGATGAAGATGGAAAAGATGTTGATGAGACAAGGTATAGAGGAATGATCGGATCTCTTATGTATCTAACATCCTCTAAACCGAATATTGTTCAAAGTGTGGGTGTATGCTCTAGATTTCAATCTCACCCAAAAGAATCACATCTTTTGGCTGTTAAACGGATCATTAGATATATTAAAGGTACATATGACCTTGGTTTATGGTATCCTAGAACTAATGGTTTTTGTGTAGTTGGATACTGTGATACAGATTTTGCGGGTGATCGGGTGGATAGAAGAAGCACTTTAGGGATCTATTGCTTCCTTGGACAATCTTTGAATGTTTGGTCAAGGAAGAAACAAGCCACTGTTTTCTTATCAACAGCTAAGGCTGAATACATCTCAGCCTCTTATTGATGTTCTCAATTATTATGGCTCAAGACACAGCTTGCCGATTACAAACTTAAAATAGATAGTATCCCTTTATTTAGTGACAACTTAAGTGCCATAAACATTTCCGAAAATTCTGTTCTACACTCAAGAACCAAGCACATTGAAGTTAGATTTCATTCTATAAGAGAACATGTGCAAAAGAGAACTATTGACATTCAATTTGTAAAATCGAAAGATCAATTGGCTGTTATCTTCACAAAAATTTTGTGTGAAGATAGATTTTGTAAACTTAGAACTGCACTAGGATTGGTGGATGCCAAGTCAATGGATTAAATCAATGTATCTTTGTATTTTTATCTCTCAGGTCATAGGGAAACTAAGCTGGGCAAATGATGACTCCTCTTTAAGGCTTGAACAAGGCCCAGAAATCTTCTGAGATGAGTTTGAAATAAGACTCAAAGTGGTCTTGAGTGATTCTTCATCACTGTTGGCCCTAAGTGAGATAAGCTTTGCTTAATGAAATGGGCCTCATACTTACCTTGATCATTAGATTATGAAAATTAAAATTTTGTTTCCTTTTCTCTTTCTTCTCTATTTCAAGTCATATCAGTCAGTTATCTTTCAAATCCATCTTGTTATGTCATTTCAAAAACTGCATAATTTTTTTGAATTTCAAAATTTCCCTTGAAACCCGTTTTATTGAATAAATTCATGTTTTTAAGAGAAGTTTTCATTATGCATTAAAGACGGTTTCTTAATTAAGAAAACCTCTCTCTTTTCCACTATTCTACTGTGCCGTTCTCTCTCCCCTCTATTCACTTTTTTCTTCTTCATTATGAGAAAGAAGGTTGCTACTAGAAGAGGCACTGGCACCTATATACCTCCTCACAACCCCCCTCATTCAAAGTAACTTCAATCACACACTCACATACACATTTATTCTCATTCATCTTTTTCTCAGTCACCTTAACCGATGGAATTTATGGCAAGAAATACCATTCATCCTAGGGCTTTCTCAGCACAAAAGGGGGCCAACTCATCTTAGGCTAAGGGAAGAAAAGGAAAGAATCCCATGCATGAAGAAGATCGTCCACTGTCTCCTCCTCCACACTCTAACCCTCATCCGTCAGATCGTTCTGTTCTATCAAGCCGTCCCTCCAAGGGCTCCAGAAGACCAGTTCTCAAACCCTTGATTACAAAACCTCCTTTGGTAAACCTTCTCACTCTCATTATGATCCTCTCCTCTTCTTTTCCTGTATGAATTATGAGTTTCACAAACAAGTAATTTTAAATCGTATTCTCTGTTCTATTTTTTTTTTTTGTTGACCTTGATGCTCTGGCTGAAAAAGAAATTGATTTCAAAGTTAACTTTCGTCTTTTGAAATGGAAATATATTTTCAAAATCTGAAAACCAGTATATCCGAATTTGGTAAGAGAATTTTATGTCAACTTGCTTTTTCATGAGTGAGAAATTCACTCTTATGTCAAGGGTTGTCAAATTGTTTTGAATAAGGAGACCATTAGTGATGTCCTCGGTTATGAAGATATCGGAGCGAGAGCATACATTTCTGGAAAATGAGATGACCATCTAGGTGTCTCTCATCAGGATGTCCTGGCTAGCATTTGTGAAAATTTTTTACTTATGGATGGTATAATTTTCACTCATAAATCTCTGAGTCCTGATAGAGCTCAACTGCATCGAATCATAACACACATTCTTTTGCCTCAAAGTGGTTCATACCAGCGCGTTACAATATGTGACATTTTGGTAATTTATGTTATTTTTTATCTTGCTCCGATTTCTTTTGCCTACCTCATGATCCGTCATATGCTAGACTGTGTTAAAAGTGAGAAAAATATTTCTCTTCCTTATGAAATATTTCTGAGTTGCATCTTTGAATATTTTTTAATTGATCTAAGTAATGAGTCTGTCGAAAATAAAGTTTTATCACTAAAGGGCAGTGATGCAATGAAACAAGTCAAAGAAAAGGGCACCAAGACCACTAAGGATCTAATTTTGGATGAAAGCGAAGATGAAAGCCTTTCCTCATCTTCAGTGGCTAGTACATCTAACTCCCACAAGTACTTGATTGCTGGGGTAGTCAAAGATGTCCTTCAAGAGTTTGTGTCTATGACCAAACAGAAGGTCCAATCAAGCAAACAAACTCGGAAGATTGCAATTAAAACTGAGAAATCCTTGATGAAATCCCATGACAGGATTAAGGTACTTTTGAAGCATCTTAATTCACTTGATGAGGATCAGGAGATACCAGTAAAAGAAAAAGATCTATTGGGCACTGAAGAAGAGGACTCTGATGCTTGAGCATGTGTCTCCCGCTACTACTGAAAGATTGCTACTCTGTTGTTAATTCTGTTTTCTGAACTCTTCTGTGATGACACTACTTTTAGTACCCTGGACACTGCTTTACATACTGTGTTTTGTATGACTGTAATAGAACTAGCTCATTAATTCTGTTATTAAAATGCTTGTTTATCTTGCTGTTTTAGTTTGATAATTAACATTCTTTCTGTAAGTTTCCTCCTTACTAACAAAATGAAGAGAAAAGAAACAAAAAAATGACTTGAAAATGGGGCTGCTAAAATTGACTCCTCTGATTTGAACATGTGAAAATTGCTTTTGTTTTGAATAGTTGCATCTGTTTTGAACTTGTGAAAAGTCTATCTAATTTTTTCTTTCAGTTATTGATATTTGATTCTTAAGGGTGTTTGATGATTTTTTTTTTTTGTAAAAAACAAACAGGTTGTGATGATTTGGAATTATTTACAAAACTATTGGTTGTTTGAAATTATTTTCACTTTGATTCTATAGATTGTTAAAAGCAAATTTTAGGGGGGAGTTTAATGATCAAAAGATAGGGGGAGCTTCATATTAAATAAATTATCAAAGGGAAGTTTCTTACCTTCAATCTCTTTCAATTCATTTTTTTAATAATGTTTGTCATTAAGGAGGAGATTGTTGAGTTTGAAAAATAAAAACTTGATTAAAGTGATGCACAAACATTATTAGGTGATTATCAATTGTTTGTGTAATTTGTTTGGTTAAGTATGCAGGAAATTGACCCTATTGAAACAAACCCATATATATTTTGACCAATACTATCTTCATCCATATAACTCACTTACTTCAATCTAACCCAAGAATGGTATATGACTAAACCAAGAAGAAGAAACCAAAACAAGTCTAAAACTTTCACTAGCCCATTCAGCGATTCAACACCCAAATCCATACACATCACTGAGTCACAAGCTAAGAAATAAAAATTCAATTTATTTGATTTCATTTTCAATTCCACCGAACACATATTCTCTCTTCTCTCTTTTCTCTCTCTTCCCTATCACATCAAGTCACTGAATCAAGAAAGAAGAAAGAGGAAGATCCGAAGCTAGGGCTCGGCGAAAAACCAAAAACTGGTTTTCAATTTCAAGTAAGAAGAAGGGCTACAATAAAGAAGCAAATTCCATTCGGACAGAACATCTTTAAAAGTTACTTTTTCCATTTGTGCTACACTAAACAACCGTAAAGAAATCTATTGAACTTCAAGCACAAATCAAACAACCATGGAAAAGAAAAAGTCAATGATGCTTTGCCTTGAATCCACGGTCCAAAACCAATCTTGGAGCTAAAGAAAAGATTCACGATGAAGATCAAAGGAACTTGAAGAAAAAAATGAAAGAGAAAGATATGTTACTTGTCAAAGATTCGGTCTTTTCTCTCTCTCCACTGACTACGCCACGCGAGCTCTGATGAAGGAGGAAGAAGACAACTCAAGTGTTGAATTTGGTTCAAACCTTGGAAGTTTCACTCTTCTATAGTAAGGGTGAACAATTAAGGGTTAAGCAAGGAGAGTGGAATAGAGCACTTGGTTTAGTTCTCTTAGCTTCCTAAGCTGGTCTAAGTTCTTCTCTTTCATGGTTACTATTTTGTATTTCTTTTTCTCAATTTAGTTTGTCTGAGTCTCATTGAAAAAAAAAAGTAAACATGGTGATATTTGTAAGAAAAAACCAATGAATGAAAAAAAGGCAATGAGCTAGACTTGGAAAAAAAGTCATAGTTATCTTACAAATTTTTCGTATGGATTTTCGTTGTGTCATGATCCTGTAGAGATTCTCTTACAATTTGGATTAGCACTTTACTGTTAAAAGCTAAGTTGAGTCCTAGTCAAGTTCAAATTGGGTTAGAATCTGGACTTATCCCAAATAGGATTGGATAGATCCTAGGGAGAATTTGTGATTGTAATCTGTTGAAAAAATAGTGAAATTCCATCACTGTTATGATGAGACTGAATGTATGCTACATTGCACTAGGTAGTTGAACCAAAATATATATGTGTCAATCTCTACACTCTTCTCTGTTTTTTTATTCTGCACAATAGGAGACAAAATAAAAGTATCACCTACCAAATTAAAAGACAAAACCAAAATATCTTCTGTGTTTTCATAACAGAAAGTAAGTTCACAGAAAAAAAGAAAAAAAAAAGAGACAAGATCCATATCAACTTTCGAGTAGGTGGTAATAAAAAATTGTTTACTTCGAAACATCATATAACTGATTTTGCCATCTTTTTTTTTAAATAAATAAATTTTTTTAAGTTCTAAATTTTGGACCGAGCCAGATCTGATTAGCAATAAGCATTTTGAACCTGTTCTTGATCTTATTCCTCAAATTATACTTTTTATTGTTCTTCAACATGTGCTATTTCAACTTGTATCTTAGCATGCACTTGTTGCCCATTCCGAGCTTGTGCATTCTCAATTCCATAGCAACTTCTGCCATAGATTCTAAGGTGGGAACCTCGAGTTTAGCAATCTCAAATTCTGCAACCTACTTCTTAGGTTGAGTTGCTTTTGCTTTCTGAAACCTTGAGAGACTCTCCTTAGAATTGAAGAATTAGAAGATTCATAATGTAAAATTGTTATACTCTTCCTCTTTTAAGCCATATGTTTGACTCTTCTTTCCATTGGAATTCTCGGTTTAAGGAAACGTTGAGAGGATATTTGAGCGTGTAGTTTGAGGATGAAGTTGTCGTGGATCGGTGCGAAGGTTAAGTGTTGGGAATAATTCACCATTCCCCCTTGAGAAAATACCTTTCACAGAGAAATAAAATAGACACAATCACAACACAAGAATTTAACGTGGAAACTCCAATTACTGGAGAAAAAACCACGACCGTTGCCAAATGACTACCAGAGAATATCACTATGTGAAAATTGTTACAACACATAGACTTCACCTCAGTACACCCACACTCTCAAAGCAAATATTTAACTACACCTCACAACACTCTCTAATCAAAGGTATAGAGAAAAAGAAAAGTCAAATACAAGCTTTAAGTGTTTTCGACTGGTGCAAAAAATATGAAGAACTTAGCCTCATATTTATAGCCTAGGTCACCCACTCCATTTGCTATCTTAAGTAATGTGGGACTAATTCAACCAAAACATAACATTAAGATGGTTGAGAAAGATGTTCTTTCAACATTCTAAGGTTCCTCAACTTGCTCTCAGACCTCACATTTTTTTGTGATGATGTTGAAGCACTGAATGCCTCACCTGGGTAACACACATTTCCCAAGGCTATGAAATTTCTCCATTGTTGAAATTAAAATGCCTTCTCCTGTCGGCGATACTCAACAACCTCCTCTTCCTCCTTCTCGACATCCAGCTACACCCTCTACTGCATATGTTTTGCGCCGGTGCCGCAAGTGTATGTCGGTGCCTCTGATCGGGAATATCGTCAAGTAAGGTTCAGGGCACACAAGGGGACACATGATGTAGGCAATTTACAAGCAAAATATGTAACAACACAATATCCTGCCAAGACAAGACCTATTACGGCAAATCTGGCTCCACCACGTGAAGTAATCATGCAGTCACGTGAAAGTAAAAAATGTTAGTTCCATATATGATTAACAAATGACAAATATTATCTTCAAACCTGAGTAATTCACAATAATATTTTGCTTAATTCATGGTATTAGAGAATAATTCTCTAGGTAATCAATTGTAAACCAAATGTGCATAATCAATTTCAGCTATCAATTATGATGACTTTTTTTAGATTCGACTTATGATATTTATTGCTGAATTTAATTTCAAAACCTCCATTCTAAATTTAATAGTTCTCAAATGAAGTGTTGAATTACAACAATATTACTTCTAAGAAATTAACACCGTGATTGTGGACACATCATAAAATACTCTTAATTTGAAACTATAAGAGCATCATGAAAATTTTTTGGTGTACAATAAAAAATATGTTGTCATTTTATAAGTAAATTTTCTTTGTACGCTGAAAAACAAATCATGTTTAAGTTGCAACTAAATTTTTCAATTTACCCTAAGGAAATCAAAACTTGTAAAATGCATGAATATAAACTGTTTTCTAGGCATAAATCCTAAATGAATTTTCTATTTACAGAACCCTATAATTATAGATTTGTTACATTAAAAAAACTTACCCTAACACGATGTAAAATAAACTTTTACTTTAATTATATACCGAAATCAATTACTAATATTAAATATTAGTATAAGATACATATTAAAAATAAATTCAACACATACATTTATACACAAATATATTAATAATTAATTTTTATAACTAATTTTAAAATACACATAATATTTTTATATAATTTATTTGCCAGTGCCAGCAGAATTAATGTTGAGTCAATTGTGTTCCAAACCTCCCACGAAATAAACCCGAAATTAGTTTGAAAAAACTGTTCCCAAATTGCACACCCAGTACCTACGAAATTTTTTTTTCTACCATAATATTGGATTCCCAGTAAAATTATCAAATAATGTCTTTAAACGTTCTCCTACTCATTATGCAAATTGAAAAATGCAAATTGGAAATTACTTTATTAATTTTATTTAAATAAAAAAACCGCCGAATTAAACCGATACCAATATACCATTTTTTTCCCACTGCAGAATTAACTTTGGGTTAAAAATCTAAAGTGTCGAGCACGGCACAACTCAGCATCTCAAAGAGTCAACGAATTCAGTCAAAAAGGGCATCATGATTGTCAATAATATCTCAGCCTCAACTAACGTTACATGCACCTACCCAGCTGCTTTTCGCAAAGGTTCTCCAAAGATGTGTCTCAAATCAGAAATTTATAAAATAAAAAGAGAGAGAGAGAGAGAGAGAGAGAGAGAGAGAGAGAGAGAGAGAGAGAGAGAAAAGGGGCCAAAAGAAAAAGGGAAGGCTTTTTTTTAAAAAAAAAAAAAAAAGAGGGAAAAGGATGCCATGTAAATCTAGCTAAACTTTCATCCCCAGATTAACCAACATCGTAAATAAGAAGTGGCAAGTTTTAAACAAGTAACAGCAGACCTCATACTCTTGGTACTAAACCCAGAAATTTGCAGTGCTTATTTTTTATGCAGAAGAAAAATCTGCCAGCCTCACATGAAAGTGAAGATCTTTTGTAACTAATACCTGTTCTTGTTCTTGCTCATGAATCAATTGCAGTCATCGAAATGATGTCTCTAGTTTCATTTTATCATGAAGAGTGACGACCAAATTGTGCGCATCGTCCAGCAGCTTCCAAATATCAAGGTGTCCAGCCATACCATTGCATTCCTTGATGATCTCCTCCATGCTGCTATACTTCTCAATAATCAATTTCCTCCTCTGCAACACTGAAGCCGCTATTGCATACAGCAATAAATCATCTGTTGGTGGAGCACGCTGCCTGATTCTGCTCCATGCTGATTTCCCAATGCCGGCCCTGATTGCTGCTTGATCTGCCCACATTACTTCCCAAAGGCAGAGAGTCTGTTCAAATGTCAATTCCCTTCTAAACAACACAACCACCATCCTGTACACAAAAAAGCAATCATCGGCCTGAAGCTTCTCCAGATGTCTGAACAAGTGAGAATCCTTGAACTTGATTATCTTTGCTACTATATCAAGTTGCCTCCTGATACCCACCTCATCAAGCCTAAAGTTCTGGCGTGCCTTCTTCATGAATCCAACAAAGCACCAGAAGGCCTCGTGATCTTCTGATATAACACTAACTATTGGAGACAGCAGATCGCTCATACCCTGGCAGTAGCCAATTTCTGGATCGTATAATGCATATGCTTCAAGAATAGCAACCAATCGGGCAGCATGGAAAATTCTATTGGGTTCTAAGTGCCCATATTCCTTCAATCCAACAGCCTCAGCAGATCGGATTGCCCTGCTCTCTGGTATAACAGCTTGACAAGGTGAAAATGGTATCCATTCTGCATTGGCACGTACTGCATCTAGTCGGATGATCCGTTGCCAAGTGGCAAAATCTTCATTGTTTGGTAGTCTTGATGGGCCATTCATTTGGGATGAAGAAATTTCTGTAGAAGCTGTCTTGGAAGTGTTATCCTCCTGAAATTCATTAGAAGGAGAAGTCTGAATTACCTCAGGACCATCAGAGGAATCTGAATCAGTAGAATCAGTATCCGATGCTGCATCAACATTGTTGACATCATTCCCTTCCAACAGGGCACTAGACGGATCATCTGAATATTCAACATCCGGGCTCCTTTCCTCACTGGAAAGGGATTGCCTAGCACTCGTTGCATCTTCAGAACTAGGAGAACCAGAAGCTTGAATAAGACTCTCACCATCTCCTTCATAGCTTATTTCACCAATTTCGTTTAACTTAAAGCTCTCATTGCATTGCTTTAGAAGTTGGCGGCATCGCCTGCGGAGTTTCTCATATTCCTTTCTGTATTTAAAGATTTTGCACAAAAAAAATATATTATATTAAACAGGACATACAGGAGAGAAGTATAAGCAAACAAAAATAAATTGAAGACTATACAGACACAATGGATTGAAACATTGAATTCGGATCAAACTTGTATGCCTACCTATTTCGAGTTCTTATGATATCTCTCTCTTCTTTGGTACTGTCCAAGTCATAACTGTTCAAATGAACAATGTAATCAGTATTTATACAAAAGTCTGCCTAAACAAATGAATGCATGTAGAAATGAATGGGGAAAGGATATATAGTAGAGTCTAAAAGAAAGCAGAAGGTTATAAATGTTCCCTCAAATGAAAGCAGAGTTTGGGATATCACAAAATGAAAGACTCATCTAAACAAAGTTATGGGGGCAGACTACAAATCCCAATAGAAGAAACAGGTGATAAACATTTTCAATAATAATTGGGAATTGCAAATTTTGCTGAATGTGTGTGTCTACACGTGTCCAATTCAATTCCATGCTCCCTAGATCTCAAGTACGCAAGAGAATAAGTAGAAAAGAATAAAAGATTATAAAGAAATGAAACATGGAAGATAGTATGCTTACACTCCAAGTAGGAATGGCCAAACTTCAGCCCTGATACTAGTATCAACACCCTGCACCAGATTTTAATAATGTATTTAATTCCAAAATGAAAACAGAACACACATTTTGCGATCATTCAAGAAAGATAAGCAAAAGGAAACTTACTCCACTGCGAACTCTTTTCAGGAACTTAATTCCACCATCACGGAGTTTTCCGTCCAGTGTAAACAAGCTCTTCCACTGCTGAGGTGAAAGGGCATGTTTTCTTCTCCTACGTGACCATGGTGATTTAAGACGACCTCTGGAATTTTGTCAAAAAAGAATTATTCATTAGTACTGCCTGTATGTAGATGACTTTTAGATTACGATAAAGCAGCAAACGAGTTAAGATATTTTGAGTAGTGAGAAACTACACAGAAAATGAGCGAAGATGTTCTTGCAGATAAAAAGCATGTCACAGTACTATATTAACTTTTTCAAGCCCATCGGAAGGTTACAATTTTATAAATATTCAATTTTTTTTCAGAATGAAGTTTCCAAAGTAAAGAACTATTTTCAGCCTTCATGCTAAAATAATTAAATGCATTCAATGTTTCCTACTTCCACCTACATATGAAAACCAACTACAACAAATTTGAGAAGGATCAATCCAATACAGGGACCAATACTGCCGCAGCTCAATGTGAACTTCAGGACTCACTAATAATCATGTTTTTCCGTTCTGTATAATACTGTAACGCTAAAATTACTAACTGAAGTCTTAAAAAAATACAAACCAAATTATTACAAATCCCAACCACAGGACTATGATAGTTTCGTTAACCTTTTTTAACCTGAGGATTAAAAGGAACAAAACTATTCAATATAAAATTTATGGGCACTTGAGGGTGGCAGTATTAAAGAAAAAGACTAAAAGACATCAATTAGAAAAGATTGTTCCTGAAGACTTGAACACATCAACATCCTTCAGATACATATCGAGAATACTTAAGACCAAACCCATGATTCATGATGCAGGATATTGACAGACTGATTATAACATTTTTCTTAAATAATCTTAGACTCCAAAAGTTTAACTGGGCTCAAAATCCATTTCACCATTCTCCAGACGAACTTGCTCACTAAATAGACCCTAGCACAGATCTTCCCTTGACGGCTCAGGAACAATGGAAGTTACAAGCAGGCCATACTGCATGTATATGGGTTTGGAAATCCGAAACAAGATCATCAATTCATCATCCTCATCAAGTTACATTTCCTCCAAGCATAGTGAACTGATTAGACAGTTGGGAATGGGAATCAGATGATAAACAAGTTCAAGGCAAGAAGATAGGAACTTGTGCTTGACAACCCTATCAAAAAGGTAAAAACCGATAATACCCCCAACCCAAAGCCAAAGGAAAAAGATCCGTGTCCCTCTCACTATCTCGTCCTCCTCAACTACTTCCTTTCTGACGCCCTTCGCAGACATATCATAAAAACAGAAAACGAAAACAAAAAGTTGTGATTCCAACCATTTTAGCAGAACCACAACAATGAGATACGGAAATGCCGCCGAACAAAGAGACCCCAAAAATTAGAAAGAGGGAAGTGCAAAGGCACAAAGACCCAAAACAACACAAGCTGATCAACCCTAAGCTGACACTGATAGCAACTTTGGGGATGTCCAAAACTGGAGATCTGGTACAAAAATCAAAAACACAAAAGTAATAGATATCTGAGTTTAACCAAATCTCATGGCTCAAACAAAGCTAAAGAAGAAGAAGAAAACAAGTGACAGAACAAAGAAAAAGGAGAGAGAAAGAGAGAGAGTAGAGGAAGAGGAACTCACCGATCAGAGGTGGAACAAGACGCTGGTGAGGAAGAACTGACAACGAATAGAACCGAACGCAAATGGATCCACGATGAAGACGATGACGACGACGATGAAGAAGGGGAGGAATTCGAAGACGAAGAATTCGAATTGTTACTTCGTCTAAGAGGATTCATCTATAAAAATTGTCTTCCAATTTACACCTTTTTTTTAGATTAACAAAATTGGAATCGAAAACATCATCTATGTCTGAGAAAGAGTGAGTGAGCTAGCTAGGGTTTCGCGATGCGCGCTCTCTCTCTCTCTCAATCCCTAAATTTTTTCCCCTTTTTGGTTCATTTGAGGGTTTCTTCGGTTTTACCTACTAGCACCGTAGAAGATGACAGCGACGAGAGCGAGGCCAGCCAAGGCCGTGAACACCACCGCCGGAGTGGAGGGCGCGGCCACCGCAGCCATGATTAACGATAACCTGCCCCTGCCGCTGCCGCCACCGCCGCCACTGCCACCGGAGATGAAGGGACTGTCGTTGTTGCTGTTCAAGTAAATCGATGAGATCATGGAGGAGGAGGAGGAGAGGGAGCTGAAATTACTCAAATGCCCCTCGCTTCGATCCTCGCTCGTTTCGTCCTTCCGATTCCACAAATCCACTCCGAAGAAGAAAACATAACCAAACAAAACAAAATAAAACAAAAATCAATGTTTTCCCTCCCTTTGCTTCTGATTCTGTGTTTGTGAGAATGAAAGATGCTTCGTTATTATGTTGACATGTCTCTCTTCTTATGCGCGTGGGGAGAGAGAGAGAGAGAGAGAGAGAATGGAGAATCGGAAGAAGAAGAAGAAGGAAGAATCTATCTTCTAATGAAAAAGGGAAAAGAGCCTTCTTTGGATTGGGGCTTTTACAGTTTAAGCCCTGCGAAGTACGCTGTGTCTTGTAAAATACGTTAAAAAAAACTTTCTCGGAATATTTTCAAATATTTGAAATAAATTTAAAAATATTATTAAAAATGTTACTTATTTTTTAAAATTCAATTTTTAATTCATTTTTTTTAAAATTTGTTTTTTATTTAATTAATTTAAATATCCCTCTCATAGTATCAATTATTTAAAAAATAATAAAAACTACTTATTTTATTTTAAAAAAAACTACTTACTTTTTATTTTTTTTTAAATTGAATAAAAAATAATATTTAAAAAATATCTAATTATACTGAAATAGTATATATTATTTATTAAATTACATATTCAATTATTCATATAATTAAAAAATTAATAAAATTTAAATACAAATTTGCATTTTATTAATAATAAAATATTAAAATATTATTATAATTTATAATAATATTTCATAATTTAACTAAAAAATTGTAGATTTAAATTTTATATGACATATATTTTGTATATGTCATATTTTATAATTCACAAAAAAAAATTGAATTAATATATTTGTGTATTGGGATATTAATTTACTCTTTTATGATTAAATATACATAAAATTTAGTCACCAAAAAAATATACATAAAATTTAATAAAAGTGAAATTAGTGGAGATAATAAATAGTTTATAATTTAACTAAAAAATTGTAGATTTGAATTTTAGAAATTTAAAAAAATTATTTTTTATAACATGCATGTTAATTAATTCTTTTATTTATTAAATATGTATAAAAATAATAAAAATTGAATTAATTGAGATGACAAATAATTTACAATTTATTTAACTAAAAATTTTTAAATTCAAATCTTGAAAACAATATTTTATGAATTAGATACCAACTTTTTTAATATTTTCGTTCGATAAATAAATATCTTCAGTATAATATATGCTAGTGTATCAATAACTATTATAGTACTTTGATTTATTTTTTATTTATTAAATGTGTATAAATATAATAAAATTGAATTAATTAAGATCATTAATAATTTATAAGAAATGATTTTTTAGAATTATTAGGAGATAAAGGTAGTTAATAATACTTTTATTTTTTTCATTTCGAAGGTGGATAATCCTAAAATAATAATACAGTTTTCGGCTTATTGATTTATGCAACGTCTTATATAAGTTTATTACCAAGTTATTTTCGCAGAGATTAAAGGATATTATACCCAAACTTGTTATAAAATAACTAATAAATAAATAAATAAGGAAGAGGTAACAAGTATAAAATATAAAAAAAAGAAAAAGAAGTATTGCAACATAAAAGAGAGAGAGAGAATTGTTTATTGCTTGTATGTGTGTATAAAAAGCTTCAGCCTATGCCCCTATTTATACATGTGCAAGGCTTTACTTTTTCAAACTATATTAAATACAATCACCCTTGATAAACTAAGTCTCATAGAAAATGGTCATCAACTAAGTCTCTACTATGCCACGCTTCTGGCGTGTATTTGCTTCAGTGGCTATTTGTCCTACTGGGACATCAATTCGAATTGGGACATTTTCCACCTTGCCACGCTTTTGGCATGAATTTACTTTAGTGGCTACTTGTCCTACTGGGATATCAATTCGAATTGGGAAATTTTCCGCTGGTATATAAGATTTGGTTATCCTCTTTATATCGGAAAATGCATCAGGCAATTCATTTGCTATTCTTTGCAAATGTATAATCTTTTGAACTTCTAGTTCACATTGCCCTGATTGAGGATCTAAATGCATCAACGAGGATGCATTCCAATTAAGTTCCTTTTCAAGAAGCTTATTCTCTCTCCCTAATGTTGGAAATTTTGATTCATAAAAATGACAATCCGCAAACTGGGCTTTAAATACATCTCCCATTTGTATCTCAAGATACCTCACTATAGAGGGAGAATCATATCCAACATATATTCCCAATTTTCTTTGGGGTCCCATTTTGGTGTAATTAGGTGGTGCAATAGGAACATATATCGCACACCCAAATATTCTTAAATGGGAGACATTTGGTTGCTGGCCAAAAGCTAATTGTATAGGAGATAATTGATGGTAATTCGTTGGCCTCAAACGAATAAGTGCTGCGGCATGTAAAATAGCATGCCCCCAAACCAAAGTTGGGAGATTTGTTCTCATAAGCAAGGGTCTAGCAATTAATTGGAGGCGCTTAATAAGTAATTCTGCTAACCCATTTTGTGTGTGAACATAAGCTACTGGATGTTCAACACTTATTCCATTAGCCATACAATAAGCATCAAAAGCTTGGGAAGTAAATTCACCAGCATTATCAAGACGAATTGCTTTTATTGGATTTTCTGGAAATTGTGCTTTTAATCGAATAATTTGAGCAAGTAATCTCACAAAAACGTCAGGTTGCGAGAAGACAATAAGCACACATGTGATCATCTCGAAGATGCGTCTATTAGGACCATTAAATATCTGAAAGATCCACATAGTGGATGAATAGGTCCACATATATCACCTTGAATCCTTTCTAGGAATTCAAGGGATTCAAATCCAATCTTTACTGGTGATGGCCTTAAAATTAACTTCCCTTGAGAACATGCAGCACAACAAACTTCACTAGATTTAAGAATCTTCTGGTTCTTTAGTGAATGTCCATGAGAGTTTTCAATAATTCTACTCATCATGGATGTTCCCGGATGACCCAATCTATCATGCCAAGTTATGAATTCATTTGGGCTAGTAAACTTCTGGTTTACAATGGCATGTGATTCAATTGCACTAATCTTGGTATAATATAACCCATATGAAAGTGAGGGTAATTTTTCTAATATAACCTTTTTATTTAAATCATGAGTTGTGATACATAAATACTCATGATTTCCCTCATTCATTGTCTCAATATGATATCCATTTCGGTGAATATCTTTAAAACTCAACAAGTTCCTCATGAACTTGGTAGATAATAGTGCATTATTTATTACAAATTTTGTTCCTCCAGAAAACAAAATTATAGCTCTTCCGGAGCCTTCTATCACATTGCCCAAGCCAATAATAGTATTTACATACTCTTCTCTTAGCACAAGATGGGTAAAATATATATATCACTTTTAAGAATAGTGTGCGAACTTGCACTATCCGCAAGGCAAATATCTTCAGAATATATTCTTGCCATTTTTCTTCAAAAATAAATAATGATAATAATAAAATGAGTAAAAGTACATGCACAGTAAAAAATTATTCATATGAATACTTAGCAAACACACATATTAAACTATTCCATCATTGATCAAATAGCCAATATTTCCTTCAGAATCCTTAAAGAAATTAGATATATCATAATGAGTGGTGGAATTTTCATTATTTGAAACAAAATTTGTTTCCTTTTCTTTGTCATCCTTTTTCAAGGATGCTTAATAAAGATCAACAAGGTGCCTTGGGGTACGACAAGTACGTGACCAATGGCCCTTTCCACCACCACAAAAGCATTTATCTTCAATTGATATACTTTGCCCATTGTTTATTTCTTTATCCCACTTTTGGTGAGATCATTTCTTATGAACATAATTTCTTTTCCTTTCATAATTTTTCTTGTTATCAAAATCTTGCCATTTACCTCTTCTGGGGTTATAATTTGCCGCATTTGTTTCAGGAAATGGGGAGGCACCAGCTGGACGCGCTTCATGATTTCTCAAAAGTAACTCATTGTTGCGTTCAACAACAAGAAAGCAAGAAATTAACTCATAATAATTTTAAATTCTTTTTTTTCTCGATACTGCCACTGCAGGAGCACATTCGAGGCATGGAAGGTCGAAAAAGTTTTCTCTAACATATCGGGCTTGAGGAGGTATCACCGTTTTTTCATGATTATTTCTTTTTCAAGGTCTTTTCACAGATCTGCAGGATCTTTTAATGTGTGAGATATTCATTTTTCAATCATACTTCAAGATGACGACGAAGGAAAAATATGGCTTTATCTTTATCCTTCTGGGATATATTATTTTCAGCCTCAATGGTATCTTCAAGATCCATTGAATTAAGATGGATTTTAGCATCTAATATCCATGGTAAATAATTATTTCTAGATATATCAAAAGTATTATATTCAAGATGAAAGAGATTTGACATAATAAAAATTTGTTACCTGAAGTCTTCCTAATAATTTTGTTAGAGTTTCGTGCTGATAACGTGTTATAAAATAACTAATAAATAAATAAATAAGGAAGAGGTAACAAGTATAAAATATAAAGAAAGAGAAAGAAGTAGTGCAACATAAAAGAGAGAAAGAATTGTTTATTGCTTGTATGTGTGTGTAAAAAGCTTCAGCTTATGCCCCTATTTATACATGTGCAAGGCTTTACTTTTTCAAACTATATTAAATACAATCACCCTTGATAAACTAAGTCTCATAGAAAATGGTCATCCACATCATTCATCCTTATCACAACAAAACTTACTAGTTTTTTCCAATGTAGTTTTATTTCTGGAAGATAAAGTGCGAATAACATCTTACTGGCATAAGAGGTTCTTTGTACCATGAGATCAAAGAAGGGAAATAATGGCTTTATGGCAATTAAAATTGACATTGAAAAAGTCTACGATCGTTTTAATTGGCAATTTATCAAAGATACTCTTTTTGAGACAAATATTCTTAAGAACTTGGTTGATTTAATCTTTTGTTGCTATTCTTTTGCAGAAATGAAAATTCTTTAAAATGGTACTCCCTCAACTTCTTTTAAACCCACTAGAGGTGTATGCCAATGTGACTCAATTTTTCTTTATCTATTTGTTCTATGTATTCAGCATCTTTTTCAGATTATTTCTTTTGAGGTTGATCACAATTTTTAGAAACCGATCACGCTTAATAGAAAAGATTTAAGTATATCTCACATTTGTTTTGCTGATGATATTGTATTGTTTGATAAGACAACTATGGATCAAATGCAAGTGGTGAAGGGTATTTTAAATTTGGAAAAAGTTTGAAAATCAAATTTAGAAAACCAAAATTAGCCAAAATTTTCCATTTTTAACTTTATTTAATGAGATGAATAAAATTTAATTATAATCCTTTCACGCGCCTATATTTTTTTATTGTAATATTTAATGTATATAAAAACATTAATGACATATATTAAATAACATATTATAGGTACATATATTTATTAATTTATATTTTTATTAAATGAATACACATACTTTATATTTATAGTATTTAATTTATATTATAATAATAAAGCATATTTTTTTTATTTATCATGTAACATCTATATATTCATACACATAATTTTTTTAACTAATATAATTTTACAATTAATATTATTCAATTTTAAACTATATTTTATTATATATTTTAAATTATTTTATATATGCACTAATAAATTATGATTTAAAATATTTTAATATTTTTTTAAGACATTATACATTTAAATCAACCTATATTTTTTAAATCACCGTCTTCGATAATTTAAAAATTTATTTCATGTTTTTCAAAGTAAAAATGATTTATTCTGATTTATATATTTTTTCAAATTTTAATATAATTAGATTTGAAAAGAAAATGTTAAATACCTAAATTAATTTATTCAATTTATAAATTTATTCATAATATCTAGAAGTTCATACACATAATATTCATAGTTAGGTAAAGTACACATAACATTCAAAATTTTATATTAATAACATCCATAATTTCATACTCATAACATTCATAATTTTATACATATAATATTGATAATTAACACATTTTTATAATTAATATTACTAAATTTTAAACTATGTGTCTTGTTATATATTTTAAATTATCTTACATATACACTAAAAGGTCAAAATTTTAATATTTTTATTTACTATTCATATGTATGTTTATTTATTGATTTTAATATGACGAGTTAATAATTACTTTTAAAATTTTATTTCTTAATTTTTGTTTATATTTTATTTTATAGTTTTTTATTTTATAATAATCTATATATAAAGTATGAGTTGTATAACAGAAGTTGTTAAATTCTCTAATTTAACATCCATATTTTTATACGTATAATATTTATAATTTTATATATATAATATCCATAATCAATAAATTAGTGTTAATTTATTATTATTTATTATTTTATTTTGTAAATCATGAACTAACAATTTGATATTTTTTAATTTTCAATAAATAAAAATTGATCAAATTTAAGATGTTTTTATTTTTTTATAAAATGTGTTGAGGTGATTTGAGATTTTTTTAAAATTGAAGATATAAAAATTTGAAATTTTTATTTGAAAGAAAAAATTATCAAATTATAAATGCATGTAGTAATAATGAGGGAGAAATTTTTGGGATCTGATTCATATTAAATTTGGAATTAACTTTTAGTATAATTAAATAAGGAAATATAATTAATTATAAAAAGAAATTAATTACATTAATTAAATTAGAAGAGTGATTCACACTCTCTTATAAACGCAAATATTATTAATCGTATATCTTTATTTATTATCTATAATATTTTGGCTACGTAGCATTACCCTTTAGATTTTTTTTTTGTCCATCATTTGGGACAAAAGGTAAATTTTGCAAAGTCTTCTGTCTTCTTTTCGGAGAATACGAACTTGGAAAGGAAACATGTTCTTAGTAATGCCCTTGGGATGAGACTTACAATGAATTTGGATAAGTATTTGCGAGCACCTCTACTACATGGCAAGTCAAAAAAAGAAGATTTTCAATTCATTCTTGACGAAATGTCGAAACATCTTGACTCTTGGAAAGTCGACAACCTTTCGTTGGTAGGTAGAGCCCTTGCTCGATCGACACCATGAAGCTGCCTTTGAGTATGTGTGATCGAATTGACAGCATATGTCGCAATTTTGTTTGGGGGAACTAATTTGGTTAGAAAGCCTCGTCTTCTTAAGTGAAAAACTATTTACTTGCGTAAGGCGTAAGGAGGCCTCGACTTTAGACCTGCACGAGTTCTTAATAATGCAAATTTGTTAAAATTAGCCTAAAAATTTATCTATAATAGAGGAGATCTTTGGGTTAAAATTCTTCGAAGCAAATATGGATGTGGTGAGGCTACTCTTTTTATTGTTAAAAATATCAAAACGGCTTCAAAATACTTGGCAAGGCATTCAAAGAGTTTAGAAAAAATTTTAGAATAATTTCATATGCAGGGTAAGATTCAGTACTGAGATTAGTTTCTAGACCGAACAATAGATTCCAAGTATTCATAAACTTGTGGACTTTGCGCAGCCATAAGTTATCAAATAGATGCTGGAAGAGAGAATTTGCGAGTTTGTTATTAATAGTCATTAAAACTATGACCGAATTGGTACTATGGTGGGAGAGTATTGGTATTCTATTTTTACTTCTTTTAAACCTCCTGAACCTGAGTTAGGAGTTAATAGCTTGGCTTCCGGTATTGAGTGGTGTCTTCTCGATAAAGTCGGCTCGTGCTATCTTTTTGAAAAATGTGGATTACTCAAATGCTTTCTTATTCTAAAAAATATGGAAGCTGGAACCTCTGCAACGATTACGGTCTTTCTACTGGCTTGTAGCATACTAAATCCTTTTGAGTAATGCAGAACACACCAGAAGATATATGACAGAGAAAGACATTTGTGCCATTTGTAGTGTATCTCCTAAATAAAATAACATAATTTATTATGAAATGAGTACTTCTATTTTCATCTTTGTCTCCATTCCCATTTATTTACGGGAGTGAATTCTATCTCTATAGAAATTCAATGGATTCATATATATCTTATCATCACAGATTTGTGGTTTTTTTTAACCCAATAAATAACTATCAAGTATCCTCTTAATATGTTGTAAAAAAAAAAAAATTCTAGCAAATTAAGAAGAAAAAAAAAACAGGCTTAGTGTTTTTTGAATTAATTAAGAGTAATCCATAGAATGTGTTTAGAGGATGGATTAAAAAAATTTAAAAATAATCATATTTTTTTCACTTGAATAAATATCCACTTTGGTCTCTAATTATTTTTTTCAAAAGAATAAATTATCTTTTAATTATCATGAGATATCATATTAATGTTTTTTTTTTTGGTTTCCCACGGTATCCCCCAGCCCGGCAGGCCAAGGACTAATCCGCCACGGTACTGAGCTCCATTTAAGGGTTTGCCGCTGGCCAATGGGTTGCTGCATGCACAAGGCGGGATTCGAACCCCCGACACTTGCTTAAGCGGACTAGTGAGCTAACCACTAGACCAACCCAACTTGGTTACTTCTTCTAACCAATTGTAAAATGGTAATCTACCAACATGTTAGGTGTAAATACCATGTAAAAAAATTTTTTAAGATAGAAACTAAAAAATCTTAATGATTTAAAAAATGAGTTTAACTAACTTACATCTTTAGAACACATATTAAACTTATAATCTAAAAAATTGAAGTTTTTAGAGTAAACTATTAAAATAGTATCTAATGTTTAAAAATGCTAACAAAAATAAATTTACTTTTAATAACAATAAAAATATTCTCAAAATATTAAAATGCGACAAAAATAATAAAAAATAATATTAGTTTTTTTTATAAACGACAAATTACTTTTATATTTGACAAATTACTTATGCATTTGATAAAAAAAATTGTAAAAATATTTGAGTAACTATTTAAAAGTACATCTAAAAAATAGACCTTTCATTTTTTTGAGGCCCATGACAATTGTTACTGATCACAAAATAAGGAGGAAAGCAACAATTTCTTCTCTAATCTGTAACCAAGCAACCAAAAACTCCTCTCTCTCTCTCTTCAAAATAGTAACCTATGTGATTAATCTCTAAATTAAGAAAAAAAGAGAACTTACTCAAAAAAAAAAAGAGATGTTCAGATCAAAGTTCAATAAAAAAGAAAAAGGAGATTACCATATCTAAGTAACAAAGAGAAAAAAAAGAAGAAAAATCAGAGAATAAGGCACAAAAGCAAAAATTAAATTAAAGGTTGTATTAAAATAATATTTTTATTTTTGTGCTTTTATTTATAGCTTGTTGAAACTGCCTTTCTCATGCATACATTATTTGAAAAAGATAAAAAAATAAAGAATTGTATATAACTACTATAAATTAAAGGTTAAAAACAAAAGTGGAGTCAAAGAATAGATGAATGCTAAGATTCTTGAAGCCAAAAGAAAAAGAAATTAAGAGAAGTAGTTAGGTAAAGATGCATACCAACTCTAATCATTGTTGTTACTGCTCTGATTTTGAGGAAGAAGAACAAGTTAAAGGTGTTCGACCAAACTCAAGTTTTGGAAGCTTTAATCTTCTTTAAAAAGGACAAATGACCAGAAATTGAAGTAAGGAGAGTGAGTACATTGTTTGGATTTCATAGCTTTCAAGCTATCCTTTTTTCTCCTTCATGATTTTACATTGAATTTTCTGTTCTTCAAACTTTTATCTTTATTTGTTTCTTATCAATAAAAAAAGGTATTAAATGAAGTATTAGTAAAAGTCATTGAGAGAAAAGGTAAAGAGGATAATCTTGAAAAGGCTAAAAAATTATGTCAAATTTTTTCGTATGTATTTCTGTTTTGTATTCATGATCCAAAGGGGATTCTCTTGTTAAGTTGAGTATAAAGCACTTAGTGGTTAAAAGTATAGGGAGTGAATCTAGCCAAATTAAGCTTGGGTAGAAGTTTGGTTTGTCCCGGATAGTATTTGGTAGAATCCTAAGAAGTTGATTATTGTAATCTTTGTGAAAGATGGTGGAAATTCTACCATGGTTATGGTAGAGAGTGGATGTCGGCCACATTGCACATGGTGATTGAACCGAAATATATGGTTGTGTGATCTTTTCTTCTCTATTCTGTTTCTGGTTTTATTCGAAAAGAGACAAAATAAAATTGTCTCCTATATAATCAATCTAGCTAAAGTCACAGCATTTCAATACACTCAAAAATTAGGTGTTTGCTGTGTTTTTATTTAATCATTAAGAGACAAAACAAAATTATATCTTATATAATCACATTACAAAACTCAACATGAATATTGAGATAAATCAAAGTTTGAAATTAAAGTACACAAGTTTAAATGAGGCCATAGATTCAATTCTCCATTTTTTAGGCGATTGATAACTTTTAATATGAAATTACTAAATTTTAATAAATTTTATTTTATTTTATTAATCATATTTATAAAAATTGCATCAAAATTTATTTTTTAAAATATTTTTTGAAAATATATACGTAATGTTATGTATTTTTGTCGTATTTTAAAATATTTTGAGAATATTTTAATTAATAATAAAAATAAATAATATTTTTTTCAACGTGTTAAAATATCGGAGACAATTTTAATAGTTTATTCACTGTAATATTAAGTATTCTTGGTGGACAATGGACAAGAAAAAAACTCTTCCTAAATTATAGAGTACATTACATTATCTTGATTCTCCAATTCCACGGCTGCAATTTGAGTCCTTTCATATTTGTTGGCCTGAGCTACCCCACATTTCCATGATGAATTACAGCCTTGAGAATACCATATACTTGACTTTCTATATACAAAATCTCCAGTGTTATAACCACATGTTTCCTCAATCACAGCAACAACACTGCCCATGCCCATAACAACTTAGGGAAACCATAAAGCTTAATATTGGAGTTGTTGACATGGAATGTAAATCCTTTTTTAAACATAATTAACATAGAAGTGCAATAAAATGATGTGAGAGTCATTTTGATAAATATTTTGTAAGAATCTATCTATCTATATAAGTACTAAAATAGTGCAATAAAATGATCTTAATCTTTTTGTATATTTAAAAGAATAAACACTTAATTCGATTTTTGTCTATTTTTACGGAAGACAAATAGATCTTTGTCCACAAAAAAGGGATACTTCGACCCTCAATCTTTTTATTTTGGGACAATACAACCCTTCTGTTAAAAAATTCGTTAAATAATAATAAAAATTAGTTTTGTAGGGAATTTTATTTGTATTTTGTAGAGATTTTAAACTTTTACAAAAAAATTTTTAACAATATAACCAATTACTACCACTACTACCACTACCTTTCTCATCTTCATTATTATTACTCCTAACTTTATTATTTTTTATTGTTTTATCATCATCATTATCTCCTCTACCAGTATCAATATTATCAACATTAAAATTCTCTTCTTTTATTTTTTATTCGATGTTATTTTTTTCCTTTAAAAGGTATTTGTACTACAACGTTTTTTTTTACGACATCATTTTCATCTTCACTTAACTCCCGTTGGTGGAGAAATTTTTCAAAAACAAACTTATTAATAGTTTGTGGAGGTTTAGAACCCCCACAAAATATAAATAAAATCTCAAAAAACTAATTATTATTATTTAACGGATTTTTAATCCGAGAAATCGTATTATCCCAAAATAAAAAAAAATCGAGGTCAAAATGTTTCTTTTTTTTTAAATAAAGATAACTTTATTCTTCGTAAAAATAAACAAAAATCGAATTGAGTGTTTACTCTATTTAAAAAACAAATAGTGCAATAAAATGATCTTAATCTTTTTGTATATTTAAAAAACAAAAAAGGAGAATCAAGATGAAAAAGAATGATCTTGTTGAGGCACATGTGTTCTAGGTTTTGAATATTTCATGATATAGGTCCCTTTCATTATCTATCATAATGATGAGTGTTTTCAAAAGAATAAACAGTGGAGTCTTAAAGTGAGCCTTGTCTTCTGTAGGATGATGACAACGTCACCATGCGAAGGGTGTCATGTAAGCTAGTATTGCTCTCTAATTACAACAATTTGCACTCGGTGTTAACCTAAAGTGTTGCCTTAATTATGTGAATTGATTGCATTCAAATCTAATAATTAAATGGTTGTTTTTATTCTTAAGCAGCTCTTGACCTAAGGTTAAATGTAATTAATTCCATCTTTAACCACCAATATACACATCCGGAAACAAAGACTAATGTAAAAGCTAAAAACGTGAATTATTCATGAACTAATAAGCTTTCCAAAAGGTAGAAAAGGTAATTCGTTCTTTTAAGTATAATTAAATGAGTAATATTATTTGTACACTTAAATTTGTATCTACTTAAGACACCAACTTAAATCTAAAGATGGAGAAGATGCGTAGAGACCATTGTCTAATTAACAATTACAGACTAGAGGTACAAAAATGAAACCTTGATTTAAGTATCGAAATGTTATCTATTTATTTTGTTTCAAACACTTTTCAATATAATTTATTCTCTATCATTATTCTTACTTTTTTTTAGTTTTATATTGTAAATTGTGAATAAATTCTCTCAATATTTTCAATTAAATAGTATTGTCAAGTGTATTTAACATCTTTTCTTATATATTTTTTGTGTGGATTGGGTTTCTCAGTCCATCCTCTATCTAAAAAAAAACCTACACATCAAATGAATATATAAAAAAAATGAATCTAACTAACAAAAAAGAAAACTAAATATATTAAAATACATTTAAATTATAAGATTTTATATATATGCTGACACATTATCTTATAAGACACAGAGACACGCATATATATAAAATATAAGTATTTTTTAGATAAATTATAATGATATTTTGATATTTTATTGATATTAAAATATAAATTAATTTTTTAATTATTTCTAATGTCTTATTTTAATTATATAAAGTATTTAAAATATTTTTTGTTTTAATGAATAATAATATATACTATTTCTAAATCTATTTCAAAAATATAAATTAAGAATACGGTTGGACATATTGACACGTGATGGTATTTAAATGTGTCCAAATATGTCTGGAGAATTTTTTTATTTTTTTATTAAGACACGGTTGGACAAAACAGACATGCGTGTCGAACGAGTGTCATATCCGAATGGTGTTTGATAGGGTTGGGGGTGTTCGCGGTGCAGTTTGGATCGGTTTTGAGTAAAAAACTCATCCGATCCGAACACTAATTTTACTTGCGGTGCGGTTTGGATTGGATATTTTTAAAAAAATCCGATCCAATCCAATTTCAAACGGTATAGATTAGATTGGATTTGCAGTTTTGTAAATTAAAAAAAATAAATACATATAATAAGTCTCAATATCAAATTTTAAATAATCAACAATGACATAACAAGTCTCAACAATATCTTAAACAACCAATGATAACATAACAATATAAATAAATTATAGATTAGTTAAAATAAATAAATAAATAATATTTTGAACATAAAATATTTATTAAATAATAATAATACATGAATAATATAAAAATATATAACAAATTGAATATGTTATAAGTATAATTGTAAATATAATAATAAAATAATAATATTATAGCACATCGTGCGGTTTGGATTAGATTGGATCGGTTATGAAAAGTAGATCCAAAATCCAATCCGATCCAACGGTTTGCAAAAAATAAAATCCAATCAAATCCGAATTAGTGTGGTTTAATCGGTTTTCGATTTGGATTGGATTAGATGAGCAGTTTAATTTGGATCGATTTGAATTTGAACATCCCTAGATAAGGTTGTACATGACTTGGTATGGTCTAGTGGCCCAGCCTGGGACCCATGCATTTTTAAATGCCTTGATCCGGACTCGAAATGACCCGGGTATGACCCGCAAAAAGCAAACCATCTGAAAAAAATTGGGACCGGGTCTAGGCCATGACACGGGTCACCCGGACCAGTTCGGTGAGTAGTTAATGCTTTAAAATTTGAAATATACTTAGGGGCTAGGGCACGTTAGAAGAAGAAACTATTTCCTCCCTTCTCTTTATTAGGGCACGGCGGCCCCCTCTCTGTGTCTCATCCCCACCTTGTCGCAGTCGTAGACGCCACCGTCTATAGCAACCACAGAGTCACACCAACGATGTTGTCCTGCTTCTCGGTGCTACTCTACTTATCACCGCTCTTTGCTTCACGCTGACGATGCTGCCCTGCTTCAGTGATGACGATGACCTTCGGTGGCTACGATGACCCTCAAAGACAACAACGATCCTCAGTTAGAAGAAGTTGAATTACCAAGGAATTAGAGTTCAATTACCTAGGGTTTTTCATGAATTGTATCTTTGCATAATTAAGTAGATGAATATGAATGTTAATCTAGAAATCTAAACACCTCCGATACCTTAACTCTCTTCTCATATTATCTTCTCACACATTTACTGTTTGCTTTACTTAATTCATTGTTTTATGCTCTTTACTATTGAAACTCTAAATTCTGATTGTCTAACTAGAATAATCAATCGATTATTGGTTGCTTAATCCTTAATCCTTGTGGAAACGATAACCCACTCCCATGGTATTACTTGATACAATCCGATGCACTTGTCGGTAGTTTGTGGTTTGAAAATTCCGTTCATGCTGCCCTTGTTCTTTTTCTTCTCTACTCAACTAAGCCTTTCCATGTTCTTCTTCTCAAGTAAACTGATAATTCTTTTTTTCTTTAAAATAAATAATTAATATTTATCTTTTGAATTGGTGTTTTTCTTCTCAGTGAACTTGAAATTTTTTCTTTTTAAAAAAAAATAATTAAGGTTGAGCTTCTAATTCTGAAATTCTAATTCTAAATTTTTTATTACTATTCTGATTATTAATTCTTGTAGTAAACTAATTACTATTCTAATTTTTTTTTCTGATTTGTTCTTATTTGAATTGATGTGGCTATTATTGATTTTTTTTATTCTTATTATCGTAAGGTTTTTTATTCTGTTTATTGTGCTGATTATTGGTCTGAACTTCTAATTTGTTACTGATTATTGTTGAACAATATCTTTTTTTTCCTTGAAAATTATATGAATGGTCCAGTTTTTACCCGATTTTTATCCGGTATAATTGTGGATTGAATGTGTAAACCCCGGTTAAATTAGTAGATAATTAGTCAATAAATTAATTTTTAATAAGGAAGATTAGAAATGTGAATATTATATTAAATTAGGATAGAGATCATCGAAACGAGAATTTTGACACCAATTTCGAAGAAATCGGTCCAAGATTGGATCGAACGGGTCGAACCGGTTGAACCGGACTCGAACCGGGCCGTCGGTTCAACCGGACCAACTCATTAAAAGCAGCCGAACTCCTTTCTCTCCCTCATTTGGATGCAGCAGCGTGAAACATTTCCAGGGAGGGGAGAAAGCTTCCATAACGTTACGGTAAATTTCCGATCCCCGTAACTTCTCCGTCCGAGCTCCAATCGCCGCACCGTTTGCGGCCACGCGTTCACTGCGTCGAGCTCTACGTTTCTACCGGAACAATTTCACTGGTAACTTGTTTAATCACTTCCAGCCCTCTTCTCCCCCAATTTTCGAATTTTTAATGGGAAGGTTGAATTTCTTTGATTTCTGATGTTTTAGGATCCAATTAGCTTGAGAGAAACGTTCACTCTTGCTTATGTGAAGTTTGGGTAAGGTGAGGATACGATAATTCCATTTTATTTTCTTTGAATTTGAGCTTTAAGTATTAAATTGGATATATATGTGATATAAATGTGTATTAGGTTGTGAATAAATAATTGGAGCTTGAAATTGTGAATATTGGAACTTGGAGGAAGCTGATTAGTTGAATTGTGAAGGGGCTGCCTTGGTTTTAAATAGTTTTCTTTGGTCGTTACGTGAAAATCGGCCAAGGTATGGTTTAGGTTTCTTGCATTTAATATATAATGTTCTGTGAAAACTTAGGCTAAATGACCATAGGATAAGTTGGAATGCAGGTATATGTTTAATGTTTAGTAATTTGTCGATGAATATATATTTGGTTGAAGTTTATTGGATAATTAGTTATTAATTTTGGTTGGTTTAGTGCTTGTTGATTAATTATTGATTTGAGGTATAACTATTGTTGAGGTTGTTGTGATAATGAAGTATTTTGCGTTAAAAGCCTAGGATTTGTGAACTATGATTCTTAGTTAAATTTTGGTTGTTGGATTTGAATATTGTATGAGTTTAATTATTGATCTGAGGTAGATTTATTGTGGTGATTGTTATGATGATAAGGAAGGGTATGTTGAATTGAAAAGAAAGCAGGTTTGGACCCGAAAAGGGTGGCAAAGTCCGAGTTTTAGAGGAGATTCTGCCGAAATTTTATAAAAATTAGAGATTTTGTTTATATGATTATTTAAAAAGATTCAGATTCAAAGGTTATATGGTTTGATTTAGAGTTATTAAGGAAATGAGCATGTTTTAAGTTTGATTCATTTAGAAAAGAATGAGTTATGTTTTGAATTGGAACTATTGATGGACGGAATGTGAGGTGTGATAATGAAGGATAAAGATTGAATATGATTGATGTATGATGATGAATGAAATGCGATTGAGAATGACGTTGAAGTTGATGAATTATAATTGAATTATTTATATGGCTTATGAATTTGAATAATCTGAGATACGAGATTCCCTGGATTAAGTGCCGTGGCTTGCCACCACGTGTACCAGGTTGAAAACTCGATACTCTGTTGACCCTACGACGTAAGTGTGTGACCGGGCACTATATAAATTCCCGGGAATGTTACCCCCATTGAGTATTATTGATTATTTGAGAAAAAACTATGCATAGACTCTTGGGGATGCACGTCGGGGGACAGTCTAAGTACAATTCAGACTTGTCGGGTTGGCTGGATAACCGACAGATGAGCCTCATCAGCCATAGGACAGGCATGCATCATATGCATATTACTTGAATTACTTGCTTGTGTATTAACTGGGTGTGCCTAAATGTACTTGCCATGTTAAATGTATATTTGTTATCTGTAGTACTTGTAACCTTCTTGTGCTTGCCTTTGTCTGTTTAGTTGTCTGTGAAAATGCATGATGGAGTCGGAGGTATGGAGGAATGGCAGAATGGGATTTAGATTTAAGGTTAAGTTAAGTTAGGTTTAAATATCCTTAGTAAACCACCTTTTATGGCTTCTGTTTAATACTTTAAGCTCTACAATCTGAGTGTCGGTGTTCTAGGATTGCCTCTGGCATTCCCAGGACCTTATATATTATATGTGTGGCACCTTTACCATACTGAGAACCTCCGGTTCTCATTCCATACTATGTTGTTGTTTTTCAGATGCAGGTCGAGAGGCATCTCGTTAGGCGTCTGGACTCTTGAGGCGGAGTGGTTACTGGGATATTTTGTTATAATATGATGTATATATATGTACTTAGCTTTCTCTCCGCATGACTTATTCTTTTTGATCCTCTTAGAGGTTTATGGAGAGGCAGGATTGTATATATGTACTTTTGGGTTTTGGATATATATGTATATATGTGTAAATATTCTCCGGCCAGTCTTGACTTCGCAGGCTGAGTTAGGAGCTTGATATTATGTATCTTTGGCACTCTATTCCCACTTCTGTTATCTTGTGTTAAATAGTTATGGTTTTCTTAGCACGTAAGCTAACTCGTTCCTTGAGCGTAGCGCCTTTATTGTGCGATTTTTATTTCCCCTTTTCTTCAAGGCTCTTAGCATACTATAATTCTTCTGCTATTATATGTACTCATTTTATTTTAGAGGTCGTAATACCTCACCACCTTCGTTTTACGACTTAAGCGTAAAGCTTAGTGTGGTAGGGTGTTACAGAATGTTATAGATTTCATCTGGTTTAGGGTCATATTAGGGTCTCAAAAATAGGCTCGGTACATATTTAGGGCCGGATCTTAGTTAGGAAAAATTCGGTTTCACCCGACCCATATACACCTCTAGACTATCTGACACGCGGACATAGTAACTCAGCGAAGTATTAGTGTTTCGTAGGTCATCATTGATATGGCCTACCATCGCATATTTTCATTTTGCGTGAGCCACTATCTGACAAATGGCCATGCCAGGCTAGCTTGGCTCCCATTTTATTGGTGGTGGTGATGAAATAAATTATGCAACTTTTAACAAAAATATCTAATGCAACTTTTAAGGCTAATTTTTTTAGATATGAAAATAAAATTGGTGTTATATAATGAAATGGACGTGGGTAAAGTATTTACACTGGTATGATGTCAGCACAAAACATAGGTTGTGATTTGATTTTTTTTTTAAATTTGAATCATGCAAAACGTAGGTTACAATTAGCAGGTTAATATTTTTAAAATATGCAACTCACAAAATGTTGGTTGCGTTTTATGCTTTTATTTTTTATTTTTTTTATTTTGAATACTACAAAATGTAGGTTATGTTTTGAATTTTGAAGTTTTATTTTATTTTAAAACTTGCAAAATGCAAGTTGCGTTTTGATTTTTTTAATATTATAAATCATAGGTTGCATTTTGCGTAATTAAAATATTTTAATATAAGAGTCGTACCTATAAATACCATTATCATTCAACACTCTTTCATACTTGTGATTTTTTTTTATGACAATTAATACTGTTAAAAAAATTGGGTGAGGTGAGGTTAAAGCTATGGAAGATATTGCAAAATTTGTAAGTGTATTATAACAGTGAGATCATACCAAACACACACGAGATAGTGAATTTTGTATGTAAATATCAGTTTTTTTTACTATTCCATACACAATGAGTTTTGTAGAGTTACAAAATAGTCTTTGTGGAAACATAAAAAGTCACATTTCAAAAAGGGTGATCAATATTTTATATAGTTTCAAATAATACCATCACTAACAACGCATGTATGCGGTAATGTTCTATATTAATCAACAAATCCAATTTCGCGTGCCAACGATAGAGTTGTATATTGAATTTGAACAGCATATGGGGCAGGACGTGGTTGGCAAGGAATTGAATATGGATGAAATCCATAGGTTAGGAAGAAGATAACAACGATAGTGAAGATGAATTCGAAGCCAACTATGAAGTCGATAACGACTACGATGACAAAGATGAGACAGATAATTCAGTGGTGCAAAAAGAAGCAGATGCAGTTGTCAACTAACATCCCTTCGGTATTTCGACTTTTATGTGAGCTCTGGATCTCACAGCAATTCCTATTCTGAAATTTTCTAAGAATGCAAATATTGGTATGTTGTGTTTATTCATTAAAGTTACCATTACCATTTCTTTATTTAACCTTGACTGACTAACGATAGTTCGCATTTGATAGGTGAAGGCAATGTTGTGGCAGAAGATGGACAATTTAGTATCAAAATAGAATTTGGTTCTAGAGAATCTGTGATCTCTACAATCAAAAGCTACAATATCTCTAGAGAAGTTGATTACATTGTGTATGAGTCGGATTTGCAGACATTTTATGCAAAATACAAGAGGTATGGTACAGAATGTGATTGGCTTATTCGAGCTAGTTTGATCCGAAAGAAAGGTTGTTAGAAGATCAGGAGATACAATGGTAAATACATGTGCAACATGGGGACGATTTCACAAGATTATGCTAAGCTAGACTCAGACATGATTGCAGATGCTATCACGCTGCTGGTTGAAGTAGACCCATCGACAAGTTGAAGAAAGTTTTCGGCGTGCAGGAAACATAGTTGTCAACTGATTTGATAGGCACAATGAGATGTTTGAGATCCGTGAAATGCATGATGGTTATGTATAGCTGGTTAATCTTTTGCAACAACTTTGTGATTGTGGCCTGATAGTGAGAATTAACGTTGATCTAGAATTTCACAAAATAGAATCTCGTTGCATGTATAATCTAAATCAACAATTAACTCCCAATCAAAGTTTAATTTTATTTGTCACAATACAAACCAATAAAAATCGAGAGTTTTGAAGTCCCGGGTCGTCTCCCTCGGACAATGCAAATTAAGGCGCACATTCTTGGTTGTGGATTCAAGGGTTTTTGCAATCAAGAAACGGAAGATTAAAAGAACTAAGGAATAAAAGAACTAAGAAATGATCAAAGAGGCAATTAATGCAGTTAAAGAGAAAATAAGGTCAAAACTAGTGAAAATGCAAAGATATGTATAAAAGAGCATTCACTTGGGGATGAGAATTAAGGTATCATATCATTGCTATAACCACAACTATGGTAACTATGATGAGTCAATCTCACTTCGTCAAACTCCTAACATCGAGGAGTAAGTCAAGCAAGCATAATTGACCTTAATCCATAAGTCCTAGCTAACTTACTAATTTCTTAGTAAAAAGCTAGCATTAATGAAAACAAGAGTCAACTAACTACCCAAGAATTACCACTAAATGTCAGACATTATGACTCTAGTAGCCTAGAAACTCATTTCCCAAGTCAAGGTGTGAAAATCTACTCAAAATTACCAAGTGGTATTTTCACAAACACTTGGTGTGCATAAAACTAAAACATAAGAAATTGCAAAGGAAAATGAAAACTATATCCAAACTATTCACAAAATCAACAATAAACATGTAATCAAGCAAATGGAAATCATAAAAGACAAAATTCATCAACTAAAACATCAAGAAACCAAAATTGCATATATAAACAAAGTAACTTGAAATAGAAGAAAATGTAACAAGAGTAGGAAATTAAAGAGAAGATTCAAGAGGACTTACAATAAAGATGAGTAAAATCCAAGATCAAAACTTAACTATAAAATGCTACAATGGAAATTTAAGTAAACCTTAAGAGAGAAATTCTCTACTCTACACTACTCCTACTCCTAATGCATTTTCTATCTAAAAGTGAGCTCTGTAAACTAATGCTTTGATATTGTGATGTTGTTTCCTTCATATAGGCTTCAAATCAGCTTCAGCACACTCAAAATTGGGCCAAGAGATCCCTAAATTTGCGAGCCACGTGACATTTTAATGAAGTCACGCGCTGGGACGTGTGCGTACGCACACTTGCTGATTTTTCCACTTGTACGTATGCACACTTGACTGAGTACTTCTCCTTTGTTTTCTTCATGTGTTCTCCCTTCTTGCATGCTTAATTCCACTTTTTCCTAGCCATTCTTACCTATTGAACCTGAAATTACTCACAAAATATATCACGGTATTGAATGAAATAAAAGTGGAATTAAATTGTTCAATTTAAGCACAAAAATGCATATTTTCATATTTGGGTTCAATTTAGGGATAGAACACAAAAGTATGCTATTTTGGTGATTAAGTGTGAGTTTATATGATGAAAATCCATCCAATTCAAACAAAAAATTATCATCAAATATGGACTCATCATGGCCATTTTCAGGTAGAGCGGCTACCATGTCGCCATGTTCTTGTATATTGCGCCAACCAGTGTTTTGATTAGCAAGTAGTGTATATGACATGTACAAGATGTCAAAAATTTTCAAGGTCTACAGAGGCAAGTTTGTACCGATGGGCGAACCATCTACGTGGCCTAGATATAATGGTCTGAAGGTCATCGCCAACTGGACATTGAGACGTGCGACTAAAGGATGACCGAAGTCAACCTGCTACTTAAATGAGATGGATTCACAAGATATGTGCGCTCCTAGCCGGTGTAGTCTATGTGAACGAGAGAGTAATAGCCATAGTTGATGTCCTCAGTGTGCATATCCATGTTCTGCCAGAGCTCAATAGGGTTAATATGGTAACTAGTGTATTGTTCAGCGTTTTATATAATTTTTTTATGTATTTTTCAGTTTTTTATGTAACTTTTTTTTATGTATTTTCAGGTTTTTATGTATTCTTCCACTTTTTATGTATTTATGCATGTGAACTATTTTATATATGCTTTTTGGGTAAAATATTATGAGACGAAAAGTATTCAAAAGAAACGTACAAAAGATAAAATCAAACTACATAAATAAAAAGAAACATACAAAACATGAAATCAAATATACAAAAATAAAAAGAAACTACAAGACATGAAATCAAATATACAAAATATGAAATCAAACGTACAAAAATAAATACAATAAATAAAAAATTTACCAAATGGGTTCAACAGACTGAAGTTTTCTTCTGCTGGAATTACGAATTGTGGTATGTACGGCTTTGCTTGCGACTGTGATTGTGGTTCTTGTTCCGGTTCTGGTTCCAGAATTGGTTGTGGTGGGTAAGTCAGAAATTGATATTGCAGCTCATAATGGGAAAACTGAGGCTGCTAGTCATAATGGAAAATCTGATGCTGCTAGTCATAATGGGAAAACCAAGGCTGCTACTCATAATGAACAAACAGATGCTCATAATGGGAAAACTGAGGAGGTCCATGTAGTGATGGTGGCGCCGGGGGCGGGGGATGTGGTTGATTCGCCGTGAGGCCTGCGTGCGGAACTCTTTTTGACAACCTTAAGTGGTTGCCATACTATTGTGTGTATCAATCATAGTATACCGGGAGAGGGTGAAAGTCAATAGTTTCATCTCGTGTTTGCATCGTATCATAGCAATTATTGATCCACATATCGACCCAAACTTCGTTCCTTTGCCTTTAGTCATGGCACTGTGTTCCGGTCAACTACCTTTCTAATCCGTAATGCTTTTTCTGGTAGAAGTTGTACAAGTCCAAATTGACGTCTCACTCTGTCTGCTAAGTGCCATTCCATACACTCGAATGATACTAATGGAGTCTTTGTAGGGCACACATACAGATGTAAATATAGGTCATCACGCCACCATATAAACTGCGCATAGATAAATATGACGACAATTAGTTAGATTGTTAAATGTAAAATTTTTTTAAAAAAAAATCGTTAAAACATACATCATTCACACCCAAATAATTTAATTGTTGCCTAAATTATACCGTAGACCTTTGCACGTACTCCCTTAATCGGTGCACAATGACTCCACCTAAGTCGGTTTACATTAATAATAATAATAATAATAATAATAATAATAATAATAATAATAATAATAAAAACAGTATTAATAATATAACAACAACAATAATAATAGTAGTAGTAGTGATATAACAACAATAATAATATCAGTAGAGTAATGATACTAATACTACCGGTAATAATAAGTACAATAATAATAACAGTAATAATAACAGAAATATATTACGTATCCTTTAAAATTTAGTTTTTGGTTCGTCTTTAAATTTAATAATATATTATTTTAATCTTTTAATTAATTATATCTCTTATTTTTAAAAATTTATTATTATTTAATTAATTTAAATATCCACTTTTATGGTACTAGTTGTTTAAAAAAATAGAAAAATTATTTATTTTTTATTTTTTCTCTTTTAAAGATCGAAGAAAAGACAATATTTAAAAGATATCTAATTGCACTGATAATAATTATAATAATAATAACAATAATAATATAATATACTAATAAAAAACATAAAAACTTACATATTAAAGATTATTTAGATATTCAATAAAATGTTGCTCAACTAATATAAAATTATAAACTATTTGAATAAACTTAAAATAAAAAAATAAAAAAATAAAAGACTTGTGCTGATGATGAGGAAGAAAAGAAGCTCAAGTTTTCCACCCTCAACATGAAGAAACTTAACACAATGCCAAGACAAAACGCAGATGGAGTAACGAACATATAAAAGATAAAAAAGGAGAAAAACAGTCAAATGAGAATATACGTAATGCAGGTTGCATCTCAATCTGCGCGCCTGTAAAACACAGGTTGTATTTTGTTTTGTCCCACAAAAAGCTGATCAAACGAGCCGGGCATGAAGAACATGTTTTGAACATGCATTCATTCTTTAATTATAAACGGTTAAAATATGTTTGAACATGCATTTCATTTTGAGCAGTGCCTTGGCTAGTGGTGACTAAGGATGGCTAGGTATTGACTTGCCAATAATAAAATTAATCATCATCATTAATCCAAGATAGGTAACTAAAATATTTTTACCAGAAATAATTTTAAATATTTATGAATGACCAAAGGTTAAAAAGGTAATTATAGTTGTCCCTTTGTCACCTTCCATAGCCAATCCTCCTGTGGCCATTGCCACCGATCTGCATCGCCGCCTTCATCTTGGATAGCCTTTCTGTTTTTTTTTTGGGTCCAACCCCAAGCCAAAGGAGTAATGCACCAAATTTAGCTGTTATAGAGTACTAGAAATTTAATCTAACTTAAGTTAACAATGGGTCTTTTCATGCATAAAGTCTTCATCCTTCTCTAACAAACCAACAGGTATATATGCTCCGGAGCTAGCTCTGGACTGCCATGGAAGGACCACAATGGGTGAGGAACGTGCGCCAATTCATACGATCTTGCAGCAGCACAGCAACAGCCAGGGACGGGCGGCGTCGTGAAAGAGCTTCGTGCAAGGACAGGCGGCAGCGCAGAACTCCATGCAGGACCGCAATGTGATAGAACCTTGAAGAGGAATAAGTTATAGATCCAAGTCCGGCTCGGGTTGGGCTGCCCAGTCCAGACATTGTCCAAGAAAAAAGGAATCGGCTAGTAATTAACTCCTCCTAACTAATTCACCGTGCTTTATTAGAAAATTTACCGTGTCTTTAACCAGGTCAAATCCTTGGTCAGCTGCAATTTTATCTTTTACTTGTCATGTTTTGATTGAACTTTGACTTTTAGCCAGCATAGTCATTAAACATAAAGGGCAGAGACGACACCTAGATAAATACATACAAAATAATTAACTAAGACAAATTTATGAATATTTTAGAATGCTCCATTGGATGAAACTCTCGTAAAGAACCCCATCAAATACTTTACCATGAATCAAATACAGTTATTTGAAATATGAACATTTTTTTGCACTAAACTTAGTTGGCTCGGAGACGAAAATAACCAGACTTCTGTATTTGGGATCACAGATATAAATACCATTATTTACTAATAATGATATTTATATGACAATATTGATGTGCCAAAATTATAAAATTGCAAAATGTCAACTACTGGTTATGAAATTATCTTAGTTTTCCTTTTTAATAAATGATAAATGGATTAAAGATATTTTTTGTAGTTTATCCAAATAATAGACAATTATTTGAGATTAAAAAAAGGTAAAATATAATTACAATATATAATAAAACATTTCTTTATTGAATCTCTGACATAATGAGCAGGTTTCTGGCTCTTTACTGTAAGAAACTTATGCAATAATTTCAACTATGGCAACCCTGTCGAAACAAAACACACACACACCCCTTATTCCTCATCAAGAAATGGCTGACGAATAAATTAACATAAAGACATTAATTACTACATAAATTTATTAATCTACTTATATAGCTTTGAAGCTGCACCCTTATCCAAAAACCATTTCATTTCTCCTTCTGGTGAAAGCAACTGAACTGGCATCTTATCATCACTTTGATCCTCTTTTAATGCAGCATAGACTGCGTCTGCTTTACTGGCTCCAGTAACTATCATCGCTATGTTTGCAGAAGAATTAATCACTGAAAGCGTAAGGGTGATTCTCTCGGACGGCAGTGGTGCATTCTTGACAGCGGTAACCCACTTTCTAGTCTCTGTTAGGACAGGGTTTTTCCGGAACAGACCGGCTACTTGGCCTTCTGATCCCATGTCCAGTAACATGAGATCAAATTTTGGAAGTCTAGTGTTTGGTGATAAAGTTATCACATTACTATCAACTTTGATTTTGATGTTTGTCTCATACACATCAGCTGCAACTTCAGCTGATAGAGCATCATCAATAGTGTTCACATTCATAGCAATTGGCACCTGTCTCATTTAATCATTATTATATCATTCAATTGAATATAAAAAGAGTAGTTAATGTCTCTATTAAACTACTATCTCACTTTAGCCTATGACAAAAATAGAAAAGTCTGGTGTCTCACAAATTCAGTCCAACAAAATATATAAATTTAGTTATAATTTTAGTATTTATTATCTTATTTTATTTTATCTTTATATTATCTTCTTATCTTATCTTATTTTTACTTTTATCTTTCGTAAGTAATATTCTATATATATTTAGTTTTACTTTCATAAGATAAGATAATAAAGACTAAAATTATAACTGAATTTATGTATTTTGTTGGACTAAATTTGTGAATCACGAAACTTCTTTATTATTGTCATAGATTAAGATAGAAGAGCAGTTTAATAGTCTCTATATAATGTATCAAAATTAAACTCATATATATAATATACCTTAGAAATAAATGTGTCATAAGCAAGCTTGTAGTTACTGTCTATGTGAGTTTTAGGCACCACTTTTTCATCTGCCCAAAATACATGCCACTTAGACCATTGGATTGTGTTAGCATATGGAGGTTCCACCAAGGCCCTGAAAATTTTATATCATCAATGTAATAAACTTATTAATAATTGTAAATTATATTGTTAATTATACATGTAATTTATCTCTATTATAGAAATGTGTATAGCATATGTTTACTTGAGGTGCTTGACAGAGTTGCCAGATAAAGCTATAGAGAAAAATCCTCTCTGTTTGATGAATTTTTCAGATAAATCAGCTACATATTTGGCTAAAGACACAGAGATGTATTCTTTGTTAAACACCTCCACGGTCTTGTTATACAATGCCTTAACGGATACTCCAGCATTACCACTTTTGGGTTTCATAACAATTGGTGAAACACCATTGTATCTTAGAGGGTTGTAAAGTAGTGATGATGATTTGTGTTTAAATTGTGGTGACAACGATGATCTTGTGTAATGGGATGGTTGGTGTGGATTTTGTTTGTGGAGCAATTTAGTTTGTGAAATGCATGAGATGGAGAAAGGTGAGGTAGTAGCCATTAGTGGTAGCTATGAACAATTGGAAGATTGGATTTTGGTTGTGTTTTTACATAGTCATTGGGCACACTTATTTATATGTTAAGAGGGATGGATTCTTTGGTTACTAGTGAAGTAAGGAATGGATGCAAATATTAATAGTAGAAGCAAAATATATTGGAGATGTTGTAAAAGGGGAAACAAGTGTAAAGTAAATAAGTAATGATATAGTCTAAGAGAAGCTCTTCAAATTTTGGATTTTGGTGATTTACGCATGAGAACTTTTTTTTTAGTTGATTTTTTTATGGTTTAAATAGTTTAAATAGTGCGATACTTCTATATAAATTTTAAATAATTTATACGTCTATATAAAGTTTTATAGTATGTGAATAAAACAACATATTGAAAAGATATATGTCATAAACTTAACTAAAAAGATGTTTATTATAAGGTTACGAATAGGGGAAAAAAGGAATTTTGTGTGCGTGTAAAAAAGTAAAATTTAAAATAAACTAATTACAAAATTTAAAAAATAATTATATTTTGATTTTGTACTTATTTTATATAAATTACGGTAGAATTTAAAATTTTTAAAATTTATACATAAATTATTAAAAATTATAGGAATTTATGTAAAAATTGATTGCTATCATAAATCTTTAGAGGCTATAGGAATTTATATGAAAAGTGACTATTATTATAAATTCTTAAAAATGGTAGAGATTCACATACAAAAAATAGATATATAAAAATATTAATAGGTCCAATGATTTATGTACATTTTTTGTATCAAAAGATTTATAACTGCAGGAATTATAATGGATTGGCTAACTTAACCAGGTTCTTGTTGGTCACATGGCATAAGTATCAATATAACCACGACAGAACGACAAATTTCTAACTGTATCCACTTTGTCCTCTAATTTTACTACGTACAGTAGCTACCGAATATGCATGCGTATACCAGACTTATCATCGAAGAGTTGGGTGAATAAAAGTATCATAATGTATGTCCTCGGGTACCTCCTGACTGTCTCTTAGGGGAAGTGATCGAATATCTCCTGCATCCAAGTGCATTTTACAATGAATTTGTCGATGTAGTCCGCCAGACGCAACACACTCAATAACTCCTCGAATCAATTCCATGCAGGTTGTTTGCCATCAATGTACTGCTCGAAATCTGTCAGGCATATGCTAACGTACTGTCCGTCGATGGAAAGGCCTAACTGGTACGCAACATTCTGTAGCGTAATCGTATACTCTCTGAATGACATGTGAAAGGTATGCATCTCATGCCGCCACCGCTCGACAAATACACTAACCAGTGGCTCATCCAACCTAAACAAGTGGTCGTTGAGTTTCGCGAGATAGACTAAGCCGGCCATCTACAAATATGATATGATCCTGTCATTTAGAAGTATACAATGCTGCCTCCTCATGCTAGTGATACATTAATATGGTTGCACCGCGATATAAAAAATTCTCTTAAAATTATGACAATTAAAAAACCAATTCACCAAAAGACCATTAAATAATACAAACTCTTTTTAAGAAAAACATATCCAAATTATATCAAAATTTACCTAAAGTGGACAATTTTACTAAAAACAAACTTTAATGTCAATTATATTGTATTTCTGGACATAGATAACCAAACATTCAATAATTTAATTGAATTGTATTAAACCAAATTAAATTAAATTCTAACCGTACATAATTAATCTAATATTCAAGACATAAAGTATTAAGTTAAACTAAATTCACTAATATTTAAGGATTAAATTAAATTAATTTTAAACAAATTAAACTAAATTAATTCTAAACAAATTAGACTAAATTAATTTTAAATAAATTAAAATCAAACTAAATTATTGGCCTGTTAATTTAATGTTTAAGAATTAAATTAAATTTAAAAAAATTAAACTAAATTAAATTTTTGCCAAATTTTTACTGTCTATTTAATTTAACATTCGAAATCTAAATTAAATTTACCTAAACTCTGAAAAAACTTTTAATCTAGTTAATCACTATTCTAACTAACCATTGTTTATCATTCTGCCTTGCATTTGTACTTTTAAAATTCTAACAACCTACTAAACCACTACTTTAACTACTATTTGTGGTTTAAAAATCTCAATAGCACATACAATGAAATTCTAATCGTTAACATTATAAATTATTATTTATTTTTTAAAAATGATAAATTTCATTCACTAACCTCTTTATAAATGAAATCAGTGATATGGACAACGCCATCCAACCAATAGATACAATTCAGATCGTCTTTCATTTTTGCAGTTTGAATATAATGATTTTTTCTGTGCAAACTTTCTATGGAGCGAGGGTTTGGGGTGGAGGATTTTGGTGAAATGTAATTTGAAGTAAGTTTAGGATATGTGTAAAATCGAAACTAATAGATTCGATTTACTACTAACATTCTTTGCATGTAAATTGAAGTCACTCAATTTGATTTATTACTAGTCTTATTCGAATCCATTCAATTCGAATTACTATGGACACATACCATGAATCTAATTCGAAGCAAATAATTTTGATTTATTATGGATAAATTTCAAACATTATTAAATCGAAACTGATAATATAAATTTAATTTATGCATATATCTAATAGTTTGAATCTACTTAATTCAATTTATTACTAAAATAATTAAATCAAATTTAGTCAAATCAATTATTTATATATAATTAAAAATAAAAATATACATGTAATATTTTTTTATTTAAAAAATTCAGATAAAATTAGTTGTGAACTCGTTTTTTTGCCTGAATTGTCCGCTTTTTGTATTGGCTATCTTTCACATTATTTAATAATTTTGATTTATTATGGATAAATTTTAAACATTATTAAATTGAAATTGATAAATTTAATTTATGCATATATCTAATATTTTGAATATATTTAATCCAATTTATCACTAGAATAATTAAATGAAATTTAGTCAATTCTATTTATATATAATTATAAATAAAAATATGCATGTAATATTTTTTGATTTAGAAAATTCAGCTAAGATTGATTGTGAACTCTTTTGTTTGCCTGAATTGTCCACAATTTTATATTGGCCATCTTCCACATTATTTATGTATGGCTCCCGTGTCAGTACTCAGTATAACACAAATAAAACATAGGAGAAGGAAAAAAAATAATCTCCCGTGTTGTGTATATATTTGAATCATCCAGTGCTGTTAGATATTTAATGTTCCCTTCTAAATTATTATTATTATTATTATTATTATTATTATTATTATTATTATTATTATTATTATTAGTAGTAGTAGTAGTAGTAAAATAGACCAAATCAATTTAAATTGAACTAAATTATTGTATACTTTTGAAGAGAAAAAAAGGTAATACATGCTTAGTACAAAAAATTAGAGTTATTATCCAAATTACTTTTTGAAGCTTTTTAAAATTAATACTTTAATTTTTTAAAATATATAAAATAATCTCTAATATTTATTTATGTTTGATAATATATATAGTTTTTTTATTAGTCATTAATAGTGATCGTTGACGTAAATTTTAATTCGTACACATGGTCGTTAAATATTCACATGTATAATCTGGATAGATCAATTTCTAGAATAAAATATAAACAGTTTCTAAAAAATTTAAAAAATCTTAAAATAGTCTGAAAAATTTTAACAATTTTAAAATAGTCCATTTCAATTATTTATATATAAATATTCTAAATTAATAAATTTTAATTTTTAACCGTACTTCAAGACGACAACGCTATAATATTTTAAATGCTTATTTCAATCACTCTTGTGAACCATTTTAACAAGTGAGATTAAAGGGTCCGAACAAAATTTAGTATTATAACATTAAGTGCTTTTTTTATTATGAGAAATTTCCTAGAATCCTATCCATGTCATTTTTTAATAAATAAAATTTTCTACAGAGGCAAGCTCAGAACATATTTTATGACATTAGATGAGGAAAAAGGAAATAACACTTTATAATTTTAAAAAGGCATTATTTTTCAAAAAAAATTAAAATAAATAGATCTATATTTTATTTTGACCATGCAAGATATTAATTTAATTTAATTTGTACAAAACATATTCTATGATCATTAGTTAATTACGAAGAGGAGAATGAGCCAATATGCACGGTAAAAAAGCACTACATTAAAGTTGCTCTAAGTATTTTATTTCCAAATCTTCTCACAATTAACACATTTCATCTTATTACTTCACCCACGTATTAACGTATAACAAGCAGGTTCCTCTTTAACATGTAAATCAGAGAATGGTAAAAGCTCAAACAAGAAACCAGGGTACAATAATTTTAACAATGTCCTTTGGCAACATGTATCACACACCTTATTCTTGATCTTAGGAAAAGTTGAAAATAGAGTACATGATAATAAGTTACGATCTATTTAAATACATTGAGCCAGCACCCTTGTCTAGAAACCATTTCATTTCACCTTCCGGAGAAACCAATTGAACAGGCATCTTTTCATCACCTTGCTGACCTTCCGCCAATGCATTCAGCACTGCATTTGCTTTACCAGCACCAGTCACCACCATTGCTATGTTTGAAGAAGCATTGATCACTGGTAGTGTAAGAGTGATCCTCTCTGCCGGTGGCGAAGGTGCGTTCTTAACCGCAGTAACCCACTTTCTGGTCTCCGTTAAAGCAGGGTTCCCTCGGAATAGACCAGCTAACTGCCCTTCTGATCCCATGTCTAATAACATGAGATCAAATTTTGGAAGTCTAGTGTTTTGTGATGAAGCTATCACCTTACTATCAACCTTGATTTTGATGCCTATCTCATACACATCAGCAGCAATATCAGCTGATAGAGCATCATCAATTGTATACACATTCATAGGAATTGGCACCTGTTAGAAATTAATAAAATACAGAATTACATTATATCTTATAAAGGTGATATTAATGTTTAAAGCATTTGTATATTATACCTTGGAAATAAATCTATCATAAGCATGCTTATAGTTGCTGTCTAGATGGGTTTTAGGCACGGCTTTCTCATCTGCCCAAAATACATGCCACTTAGACCATTGGATAGTGTTAATGTATGGAGGTTCCACCAACATCCTGTAAATGTGACACATCACGTAACAATCTTTAAATTGTCTATCTTAAATAACAAACTTAATAAGTCATTTCCAGATTTTGATTGTGATCTCCCTGTGGTTATCTAGGAAGGCCTTATATTAATATTTTCCTAAACAAACCTCTCTTTTTTTGTGAATGGAGACTAAAGAAAAGGGGAAAAAAAAAAACAAGAAGAAAAGGAAAGAACACAAGCTGCCATAGACTACATAAGGTCCTCCTCATGATCTGCAAAACAAACCTTATTTTACTACAATACCATTAGATTGAATTCAATTGCAACAAGAAGAATATGTAAAAATATTGCAAGAAGAATATGTTAATAAGAACAAGTATAGGGAACTAAACTTTAATTAGCTAATTTTTTGTAATTGCAAAATCTCTCATTTTTTTAGAATTTAGGGTTTAGAAATCAAGATTTAAGATTGAGTGTTTGTTTGGGCGCCATTATTTTGATAAAAAAAAATCTTTTCTCAATGAAAAAAGTTTTTTTTAGCGTGTTTGGCAAACTTCTAGTAGTAAAAGTAAAAGCACTAGAAAAATAAAAGAAAACATCTTTTTTGGGAAGTTGTAATTTACATTTTTTAAAAGATTTTTTTCTTTAAAAAAGATGTTTTTTATGTAATAAATAAACTAAAAAATATTTTTATATTATTATACCCAAATATAATTGATAAACAAAAAGATCTTTTTGCATGAGATACCCAAACATAAAATTACTTTTACTTTTTCATAAAATCTTTTTAAAAAAAATAACTCGAAAAAAGATCTTTTCTTAGAAGCTCACTCAAACAAGCCATAAAAAGGATAATTCTAAGAATATTAGTTGATATTGAGTGAAAAAAGTTTGCTTCCTAATTGAGTTCTGTTAAAAAATATGTAGCAGCACATGCTTACTTTAGGTACTTGACAGAGTCCCCAGATAAAACAATGGTGAACGAGCCTTTCTCCTTGATGAATTTTTCAGAGAGATCAAAGACATATTTGGCCAAAGATACAGGAATGTGCTGCTTATCAAGCACCTCGATGCTCCTGTTGTTCCATTGTGCCTTCACTGATACACCAACATGAGCTCTCTTAGGTTTCATGACAACTGGAGTAAAAACACCATTGCACCTTAGAGGATTATTGCAAAGTGAAGATTTGTGTCCAAACAATGATAATGTTGTATTATGGGATGGTTGCATTGGATTTTTTTTGTAGAGCAATCTAGTTTGTGAAGTGCATGAAAGTGAGAAAGGTGTGGAAGTAGCCATTCGTGTGGTAGCTATGAACAAGTGGAAAATCAAGATGTGTTGTTGATATTGCTATGCTTGTTTATATTTAAACATGCAGGCTTGGATCCCTTTCTTATTCATGGAAGCAAGGTATGGATCCGAATGTTACAACTAGAAGCAATAATAGTACAGAAAGTGAATTAAGTGTAAAGTAATAATAGTTCAAGAAAAGCTCTTTAAATGAACCATATAAGATGTTGCAGATTTACGCATCACATTTATTTACTTTATTGTTTGATAAGCTAGAATTATGAACCTTATATCCAAAGGATTACCATGTGTTCATAACACACAGCGGAAGAAAAGAAGATAATCTTAAGGATCTATTTTTGTGTTTAAACTTTATTCCAATAATAATATATAAATTAGATCTAAATATTTTTAGACGCTTTAGTAAAAGTCATTTTCTCCTTCGATGGTACGAAGACGCTATGCGTATCTACCCGAGACCAACCTTTGCTGTCAACTCTTTGACTAATGGATATCTGATCTAAATTTAGAACTTTTTTGCAACCTTTTGCACACCATAAAATTCTTCTCCAAAAATTAGGCTCACATACATTTATGTGTGTAGAGGTAAAGGAATAAAATTCTTGTTATTCTCTCTTATTCTCGTGCTTCCTCTAATCTTGACATACATATATATAGTATGAGATTTGTTGCTGATTTAAAATTTGATTCTCAATTCAAATTTAAATCATATATTGAAATTCCAAATTTGAATCCTTCAAATTTTATTAATCATATCATAATAATTTAAAACATAATCGATTTGGATATCATCCAAATTTACAATTCAAATTCAGAAATAGAATAATTAATTATTCTCGAATCTCATTTAATATTTTCAATTATCATATTATTATTATATTCTTGGTGCTAGCAAAGAATATAATAATATTCCATTTAAATTAATATAATTATTTATTTGATCAAATCAAAATAATAATTAAATAATTCTACAGCAAATATTAGAACACTCATTAGTGTGTGACCCCATAGGTTCAATACTAAGCGGGTAGTAAATTAGTCATACTAAATTTACTAATCAAGGTTGGCGTCTAGCAACACTCTTCAACGACCTGATAGTTTGAAGTAATCTATTTTTACTAAGAACCTTAGAAGAACAAAGTATAATTCGTTCCATCTTTCTAACTCTTGGTTAACCTTTAGAGTATGGTTTAATTGTCAAACTCTAACTTGTTACCTTATTATAATGAACTGTGAATGACCTAAGAAACTCATTTCTTCATTCATTCAATCCCCTTGGCCAAGGTTTTATTCATCTCAGTCATTATAATCATTGAGCTCAAACTCTTTACCGAGAGTTGATGGATTCTTTATTAACTAATCATTAATTCTACAAGTATTTAAATCATACCCAATATCCATTCAATTAGCACCCTAGGGTATTAGGTGTCCGGAATCAAAGTATAATAAATACATTGTTAATTACTATGACAGTCGCAGGTCAAAGGAAACTCTATTACCATGTTCATCTTGAGAATATCCTATTGACAAATATACGATAATTATAACCATTAGGAATTTTCAAAGTGAGTCAATTCAATGGTCATATCTCTATATGCACCATCTATATATACAATTTAATAAATGAGATCTATTAATTTTCATCCAGTGAAGACCATTATATATATATTGATCTTTTCAAATTATTAATGTCCTTTTTAATAATCCTATGACCAAGAACAATTTAGATTAAATTATAGAAGATTTATCTCTCAATATTATGATCACTATCACAATGATAAATCTCTAAATTTAATTAAGGACCTTATTATATTAATATTTTAATATAATAACAATAACAAATTATTTCACACATGATTGATTGAATTGTGGTCATACTCCTTATTTCCAACAATCTCCCACTTGCATGAGAGCTAATCATGATAGATTGGATTTTGGACATACTATTATCTCAATAATCTCCCACTTGCACTAGAGCCAATCAATCATGCGTATAATTTTTTTAATGCACATTTGTGTTTATCAAAATCTTTTTTGACCTTAAACACTTTAGCTCTTAAGTATGTGTGCTTGATCTTTTGTTAAATACATCTAGTGCATAATAAATATCACGTTTTCTCAAAACATGAAATCTCCCACCATAATAGTGCATAATTTTATTTTAAGGACAATCCTTATTGAACATAATTATAAAAAATCTAAGGAACCATTAGATCTATCTTTATAGAATTGTATCATTATACAAATAGGCTATTTTTTCAAAAAGTTAGTTTGACGATCAAACCTTTTATACTTTGAGAAATTATACCCTCTATTGAGTGATATACAATTCTAATAAAAGTAATTGTACCCCCACTCTTTCTTTAAGATGGAATCCCCTTTTCTAAAGAAAGAGTTTAACCTCTTATCACAAAGAATTTGTCATAAGAAGAGTGATAAAAATAATCACATTATTTCTTTAGGATAACCAATAAATCTCATTTATCAAACCTAATATAAATTCTATTGTTGTGCAATCTCTTAACACATATAAGACATCTCCAAACTCTAATGTTCTTGAGTTTCACCTTATGCCTTTTTCATATCTCATATGGGTAAAAAATTGATTTAATGAGAAATTTGTTAATTTAGCAACATTTCTAAAATGTAGTCCAAATATTTAACAAACAATAATACTCAACTAAATCAAATTTCATATTTCTTAAACATGATGGAGTACATAGAGTACTAGTATTTGTGCATGGAGAAAATTCTATCCTCTATTCAATAGAATATCAATTAGATATTAGAAATTTTACTTTAAACTCTTATAATAAAAACACTCAATATTAGTCAAACCAACTCTTAAGAGTAATTTCAATTGGCATCCTCAATACTCATATTGAGTTTGTCTAAAACGATCATAAACATTAATCATATTAAGGCCAATTATAAATTGTTTGTAACAAAATAAATTTCCAAAAATGCTTGTAAGAATAATTCTTGCTAAAGCCATTTGGCTAATGGCATTCCAACTTCTAAGGTTGTTTGATTTAAAATATATTACCCAATACTCCCACTAGTTTAAATAAAATATTTGATAGTCATACTATCTTACTTTGGGCACCATACATCTTCTCAAGATGTTCAGTAATAAATAGAAATAGTGGGTATATGCTTTTGAAAATTAGAACTCATGGTTGTCAAAACAATCCATATTATAGTAAAATAATATTTTAGATACTTCACAAGTACTGACTATTCCATCATCAATTTTATTGGACAATATTATTTCAATAGGATTATCATGTCAATGATAACCTTTTTATACATAAGAACAATTCTCAATGTATAGCCAATTTATTACTTTCAAGTATGCCATACGAAAGATGGACATATTTAAAAATTTAAAATATGAAAGTAAATCAATAAATCTATATTTCTGACAAAATTATTTAGAATCGTGAATGAGTAACTTGGTTGTCAAGTTGTTACTCATACCTATTCTAAATAAACATGATTAAATTGTATCACATATAATTATAATCCCAAATAATTATCTGGTTGTCAGACAATTATTTAACTGAATTATATTTTATACCCCTAGGTTGTCTAGGTTCAAGTATAAAATTAATTCTCCTTATATATTATCATATGCATAAATAAATTCCATCTTTGAGTAAAAGTCTCCTGGTTGTCAGGTTGTTCCTTGTAAACAAGAGATAAATTTATTTATTTATTTATTTTTGACAATCTCCTAACTTTTAGGATTTTATCTCCATTGTTAGAGAATTTTTTTTATCAATACTCATAGATAAAATTTTATACTCTTAAGTTATCTAGGCAAAATATAAAATTAAATTCCCTAATACATCAAATATATATATTGATTAATATCTTGAAAATAAAACTCCTGGTTGTCAGGCCGCTCTTTATAATCAAGAACATTAGAAAAATTAATTTCTAAAATTATAGTGTTCAAAACACATCAATCAAATCAAAATTTGATTTTTCATGTACTAATGTTTAGCCTTAAAAAATTATCAAATCGAATTTGACCTTTATATATATATATATACTTATATATATAAAAAATGAACAAAAGATATTTTGCATCTTATTCCTTTTATTGTGATCAAAATCACAATAAAATTTAATAAATAAATAAAATCAAACAAAATATTTGATTATAAAAATAACTTATTAATTTATTAGAAAACCATCTCAATAGAAATAAATACATCACATGCTTAAAAAAATTGAATTAATCCTATTAATTTACAAACTTTTTGAAAATAGGAATAAAAAAGTTTAAACACAAAAAAAGCCAAAACTCTGATACTACTGAAGTATTACCATGTGTTCATAACACACAGTGGAAGAAAAGAAGGTAATCCTAAAGATCTATTTTTGTGTTTAAACTTTATTCCAATAATAATATATAGATCAGATCTAAATACCTTTAGACGCTTTAGTAAAAATCACTTTCTCCTTCGATGGTACGAAGGCGCTATGCGTATCCACACCGAGACTAACCTTTGTTGTCAATTCTTTGACCAATGGATATTTGATCTAATTTGAGAATCTCTTTGCAACCTTTTACACGCCATAAAATTCTTCTCCAAGAATTAGGCTCACATACATTTATGTGTGTAGAGGTAAAGGAATAAAACTCTTATTATTCTCTCTTATTCTCGTGCTTCCTCTACTCTTGGCATACATATATATAGTTTGATATTTGTTGCTGATTTAAAATTTGATTATCAATTCAAATTTAAATCATATATTGAAATTCCAAATTTGAATCCTTCAAATTTTATTAATCATATCATAATAATTTAAAACATAATCGATTTGGATCTCATCCAAATTTACAATTCAAATTCAGAAATAGAATAACTAATTATTCTGAAATCTTATTTAATATTCTCAATCATCATATTATTATTATATTCTTGGTGCTAACAAAGAATATAATAATATTCCATTTGAATTAATATAATTATTTATTTGATCAAATCAAAATAATAATTAAATAATTCTACAGCAAAGATTAGAACATTCGTTAGTGTGTGACCCCATAGGTTCAATACTAAGCGAGTAGTAAATTAGTCATACTAAATTTACTAATCAAAGTTGGCGTCTAGCAACACTCCTCAACGACCCGATAGTTTGAAGTAATCTATTTTTACTGAGAACCTCAGAAGAACAAAGTATAATTCCTTCCATCTTTCCAGCTCTTGGTTAACTTTTAGAGTATGGTTTAATTGTCAAACTCTAACTTGTTACCATTATTATCAAGGTTCTGAGAACCAAACCGGTTATCGAGCCGCTCTAGTTACTGGTTCACTCATTTACTGGTCTAACCGGTCTAACGTGGTTCAACCGAAAAAACTGTTTTAAAATAAAATAATAAAAAAATTATAAATAAACATCCTAAAATATAACTCAACCCACTTTTTGTCTCATGACAACACTATCATTCAAACAACATAATCATTGAATACAATGCAAAGCTACTTATTCATTGAGATCTCACATTATACAAACAACTTTCATGACTTAAGTTTGCACATTTTCAGCAAACAATTGTAACCGGTGTTATTTTTTCTTTTACGATGATATGTACAAATTACGTATAGTACAAAATTACAAACTAACTAGAAATAGATATGAGCTTAGATGCATGATTATATAGTGTAGTGAGGTGATTTTTTGTCTCTATTGTTAACATGAGATTATACAATGCTCCCCCTATGAATATGTCTCCAAGAAACATTATAATATTCATGAATTCACAAAATATTTACTCTAGGGAACCCTAGAGCATACATACTGGACTAGGCAAGTAATGCTTAACTACATTGAATAAATTTGCATGGCCTTGACATGACTTTGACTAATAACACATATACAAATATGCATTGAAAAAGTACAAAATTTCAATAAACATTACTAAACAGAGGCAAGAAAGAACAATCATCATTCAGCAACAAACATAACAAACAGAAACAAGTAATCACATTAGTACCAAATTCAAAAAGAATGAAAACCAGATAACCCCAATCATAAACACCATTACCAAATTAAATAAAAAATCAACCAAAAATCACCTTGCAAATCAAAAACTCAATCTCTTGAACTCAAGAATTACATCAGATATCCAACTAAATAATTGCATCACAGTTATCAATAACTGATTTCAAAGCTTAGAAGCAGAGTGAAATTAAAAATATGAAGCATATAATAAATCAAAAGATCACCAATTGTAAATTTTTTAATAAGAACAGAAGTTAAGAACAATGAAAAATGAAAAAAGATTCAACAGTTTTTAACCCAAGTTTAATAAAGCTCATCACAATGATTAACAACAACAAAAAGTACTGAAGGAACAGTGAATCAGTAACAGGCAGTGCAAATTTAAAATTTAAAAGTTATCAATTTAAAATTTATCATCAAATACAATCAGTGAGCAAAGCCAATCAACCAAGCACTAACTAGGTATTTTGTTCTGATTCTGTGACTGGGAAGCAACAAATTCAGCCACAAATTCAAGCTACAGCAACAAAATTTAACAAATCCAAGTAAAGTCCCAATTTATAGTAACATTTAGATTAGCAACAAGGCAAATTTGATTAGCAATTCAGTAACATGCAAAAATACAGGGAGAAGGAAAATTTGAAAAAGAGAGAATAGGGAAGGATGGTGCAGGGACTCACCAACGGTCGACGGCGTGTCGACGACCATCCCACGGAAGGCGACGAAGTAAGACAAAACCCCACGAGTTTCTTCTGCCACCGGCAATGAGACTGACGAACCACGAGATGCCAGTGACTGAGACAAGACTCGAGTGAGACTGGGAGGCAGAATCGAGCAGAGACAACCACAGACGACGAGCAGCAACCAACACGCATAGCTCGAGCACTCACTGGCGGAGGGAGGCACGAGTAGCCGAGCACAGAAGAGAACGGCGAGATGCGAGCACCCAACATAGAGGATCTGGCGAGAGGCCCGAGAGCACAAAGATGGAAGTCCTTGAGTGCGATGGACGGCGGCAGTAGTCTCTCACTCCGACAGACGGTGACAACTATTGGTGGAGGCTAGGATTTGCTTTCTTTGGTAGAGGCTAGGCAATTTGCTCTTTGCTGAAAGAAGGAGTTGGAGAGGGGGGAATAGGGGATAACGCGTGCTTTTTGGCTTTCAAGGAAGGAAACGACGTCATTTTCTGTAAACCGGTCGGGTTCCGGTCCGGTCTGACTTGCCGGTAATCGGTCGGTTCAATGGTTCTTGAGCGGTTTTTTATTTTGCGGTTTTACACACTGGACCAGACCATTTTCTTTGCCGGTTCCCAATTGAACCAGTTTGACTGGCCAGTCCGATCCGATTTTCAGAACATTGATTATTATAATGAACTGTGAATGACCTAAGAAACTCATTTCTTCGTTCATTCAATCCCCTTAGCCAAGGTTTTATTCATCTCAGTCATTATAATCATAGAGCTCAAACTCTTTACCGAGAGTTGACGGATTTCTTATTGACTAATCATTAATTCTACAAGTATTTAAATTATACCCAATATCCATTCAACTACACTCTAGGGTATTAGGTGTCCGGAATCAAAGTATAATAAATACATTGTTAATTACTATGACAGTCGCAGGTCAAAGGAAACTCTATTACCATGTTCATCTTAAGAATATCCTATTGACAAATATACGGTAATTATAACCATTAGAAATTTTTAAAGTGAGTCAATTCAATGGTCATATCTCTATATGCACCATCTATATATATAATTTAATAAATGATATCTATTAATCTTCATCCAATGAAGACCATTATATATATATATATATATATATATATATATATATATATATATATATATATATATATATATATTGATCTTTCCAGATTATTAATGTCATTTTTAATAATTCTATGACCAAGAACAATTTAGATTAAATTATAAAAGATTTATCTCTCAATATTATGATCACTATCACAATGATAAATCTCTAAATTTAATCAAGGACCTTATTATATTAATATTTTAATATAAGAACAATAACAAATTATTTCATACATGATTGATTGGATTGTGGTCATACTCCTTATTCTCAACAATATCTCACCTTAAACTATTGAAAAAACTATATATCGAAGGTGATCCATACCCAAACTACTCGAAGACGATGTTATACCTCAAAATTGCCAAAGTCAAAATTGGTATAACAGATCCGTTATACACCTCCATAGTCGTCACACGAATTTTGGAGCACAATGAAAATGACGGCAATGAAACTTCACAATAAATACCCGACGCGGGCGACTTATAGGGGTAGAACAAAAAAGGAACTATATACAGCAAAATAGAAAGTCCCAATTTTCAGTTTGATATTTTCGAGATTATAAATTTACTTGAGCATCGAAGTCCTTTTTTAAGGTACTCCACACTGCTCGGACAAAAGAAGAATCCTTGATGCAACGCATCGGAGGAGGACATTTCTAGCACCCTTCCATTTGTGGACAACCTATACCTCGAAGTCTAATTCCAGACCAGAACAGAAGATAATTTAGTGTTTGGGGATTGGGATGAAACCCTTGAGAAAATTGGGTACCCCCATTGTTTTTGTTGATGTTCACCTTGAGAAGATTCAAGTTAGCATTGTGGATCTTGTGAGTTTGTATAAGACTATTTTTTAAAAAGAGACGGAGAGATAGAGATTAGGAGACAGATATTGAGAGACAGAGATTAAATTAAGTTTTTAGATTGTATTTTTAGATTAACCCTAGTACCATATTTGGTTTAAGATAAATATAGAGATTTAAGGTTAAGTTTAGAATTAAAAAAATAAATAAATAAGAGTATTTTTGAAAAAAAATATTATTAGAGTTATAATCTCTATTTTTAGAAATTTCAGTCTTTTGTGTCTTCCCTCTTTAAAAGTATTAAAATGACTAAAATTTTATACTCGAGACTAAAATTTTAGTTCTAATTTCTAATAATTAAACATAATATTCATTCTCAATCTCCCAATTTCATTCATAATCCTATAAAATAAACGTAACCTAAGTATAGGATCAGAAGATCAAGTGAGAAGTGAGAACTATACCATGTCGAAGAGGTTTCACCCTTATATAAACAATTTATGGTGTGGCTACTTGGTTGTGAGAATGTGGGTGGAATGGAGTGATTGAGTGGGTGAGTAAACTAAAGAAACTATTTTAAGACTTTTTTTATTGACAGATTTGAAGAAGAGGAGTAGGTGAAAATGAAGAAGGTGATAAAGACCTCAAGGAGAAGGTGAGAATGAAAGAAGAAAGAAGGACAAATCACACTTAAAGGTAGGATATTTTTCATTTTAATAAAAATTTTACACCAAAAATAATGGTATCTCTAATTAAAGTCTTTCTAGAGCATAAAATATATCTTAATTATTTTTTCTTTATTAAGGTAAAAAATTGAACAAAAAATTCTCTATCTTTATCATTGTTCATACCTTGGTCCAAAAACACAACCAGACTCAAAATGAATAAAACCCAATTAAGATATCTGATTCAGTCAACATCAACCCGACCCCATAAAGGTCGAACATAACGACAAAATTCTGGCCCTACTTATTCAAATAAGTAACTAACTCTCAAGATGTCTTCTATTAATCTAGAAGGGAGATCTCAACAACTTCCCTAACAAATGGGAACGGTTATACACCATCAAAGGTAGAAATACTCTAAAAGATGGTTATTAATTCTACTATAAATAAACTGACACCTCAGGTATATTCAAAACCCAATCTACTAAAAATCTGCTAAAACCCTTGCTAACTTAAGCATCAGAGACTTTTGCAGGTACCACCCCCACCTTCACCAAGACGTCGAACGGTGGCACCTCAGTACTAGAAGACGTCAGACTCAACCCCAAAGGGAGTTTGGACCTCACGTTCAAGCCTAAATCATCATTTCAGATAACCCTTGGAATATTGGCGTCATTCCCGGGGACCTGAAAGTTTACACCCAACAATGGCGGATGATCAACCCGAATATAGGCATACGACATCCAAATCTGAGCCAGAATATCACAACGACAATCGAACATCGATGATACTCCCGTAACAATACAGGACATGCATCCATAATGGAGAGGGGACTTCGCGAAATCTGCAACCCAAAAGGATAAATTTGGAAGTCCATCCACCCGAAGACGCGATAAACTGGAATCCAACAGAATTGATGGGTCTGATATATGGATACCATGGCCATCTAGAGCATCTCGAGCAAGAGATAGAGCGATAAAAAGAAGCTAAAAGAGACCTAAGAAGGGAGGTGCGTCGACGAAGAGAATTGGAAGAAAAGCTCTTGAAATTAGAAGCTAATCTTTGAGGTTGGAGCAATCACGCAGATCAAGAAGAAATCCCTTTTAGAGGAGAAGATCTATTCATTGAAGAGATTATGTGGGTTAGGGTTCCTAAAAACTTTAAAAGGCCTGACATGGACCTCTATGATGGGACGACTGACCCAAAACACCATTTAAGCAACTTCAAAAGTCAGACGTACTTGGCTGACACGTCCGATGCGACTTACTGCAAAGCTTTTCCGACAACATTAACCAAAGCGGCGATGAAGTGGTTTGACAGTCTACCACCCAAGTTTGTGACCTGCTTTGACGATCTTGCAAGAAAATTTCTCACTTGATTCTCATTCCAAAAGGACAAAGTCAAGCATGCTCCAAGTCTCCTAGGGGTTAAACAAGAGGTCGGAGAAACTCTCTGAACCTATATGAAAAGATTCAACAAAGCTTGCTTGGAGATTCAAAATCTGCCTCCAGAAGCAGTAATAATAGGGCTAGTTAATAGCCTCAAAGAAGGACAATTTTCTCAATCCATATCAAAGCGACATCTGACCTTCCTGTACGAGGTACAAGAGCGAGCTGAAAAGTACATCAATATGGAAGAAAATGCCTAAATAAGAAAACCTCCTCCCAGATAAAATCCTTCTTATCGGGATCGGGATAGAGAGAAAGAAGCAAAGAAAAAGGATGAGTACAGCTCGGACAAGCCTTGAAGGTACCATAACTACACCCCTCTATGAATTTTCTTGTCGACATCTAATGGGAGATTTGCCATACCAAAAAATTTCTACCTCCTCGTCCTATCAAGAACAAGAAAGGTGGAAGTCGGATATAATACTATGAGTATCGCAAATTATATGGACATTTCACCAACGATTGCTACGACTTGAAAAATGTGATAGAAAAACTGGATAGAGAAGGTCAGTTAGAAAGATACCTACAAAAAAGATCGAACGATCTGGAAAAAAGGAAGAGAGACAAAGAAGATAGGGGTCGACGAGATTGGCCACCACGAACCCCTGGTAGACACATCCATATGATAGCTGGAGGATTTGCAGGAGGCGAAATAACTAAGTCTTCTTGTAAAAGACATTTGAAAGAAGTCTATCAAGTCAGAGAAGAGTTTCCTTCACGAAAGAAGATGCTCAAGGGATAATACCAGGGTATGACGATCTTGTTGTGATCACGATGATACTCGCTAATGCAAACTTCCATAGAACTCTGGTAGACCAAGGAAGGTCGTCTGACATACTATTTAAGTCTGCTTTCGACAAGCTTGGGTTGGAAGAAAAAGAGCTAAGAACATACCTCGACACCCTTTTCAGGTTAAGAGACACGCCCAGCTGACCTCTCGACTTCATCCTGTTACATACCCTTTTTGGTAAAGATATGAAGTCCAGAACTTTGAGTATAGACTACAATGTGGTTGACATAGTATCAGGCTTCAATGCAGCGATAGATTAGACAACCTTAAACCGACTTGCTGTGGTCATTTTTACTCCTCATCTCTACATGAAATTTCTGACTTCAAAGGGAATGACCACCATAAAAGGAGATTAGAGATTGACACAAAAATTCTACAATAAAGGCCTGAACCTATGTTAATGTATTAAAGGAAAAGAAATCAACACCATTGAGCTTGGTGGTATCCGAGCACAAGAAGAACTAAGGCCACAACCTAGTGAAAAGACTGAAGAGGTTAAAATTGGAGATCAAGTCAGAAAGACAACAAGCATAGGAGCAAACCTGAACAAAAAATTGAAAGCAGATCTCATTAAACTCTTATAAGAAAATTCCGACCTTTTCACGTAGAAAGCCTTCGACATGCTTGGAATACATCCTGACCTCATGAGTCATAAGCTCGCCGTCTACCCAGACTCATGACCTGTTCAACAAAAACGGCAAAAGCTCGGTCCTTAAAGAGTTTAAGTCGTTGAAGAGCAGGTCCAAGCATTGATAGAAGCTGGGTTTATAAGGGAATTGAAGTACCCTTTGTGGCTGGCCAATGTCGTACTCGTGAAAAACAGAACAACAAATGGAGAATTGTGTTGACTATACCAACCTTAATAAATATTGTCCTAAAGATCCATACCCTCTTTCTAATATTGATGCTTTAGTGGATTCGGCTTCGGGATATAAATATTTGTCCTTTATGGATGCATATTTAAGATACAACCAAATTCTGATGTACACGTCAGACCAAAAGAAGACCTCTTTCATCACTCTAAAAGCTAATTATTGTTATGTGGTGATGTCTTTGGATTGAAAAATGTTAGAGCCACATATCAACAACTAATGAACAAGGTATTTTCATCTCACCTTGAAAAATTGATGGAAGTATATGTGGATGACATGCTAGTCAAAACTAAAGAAGATATTAACCTCTTGCTCAACTTAACCGAGGTATTCAAAACAATAAGGAAGCATGGAATGAGGTTAAATCCGTCAAAGTGTACATTTGCAGCAAAAGCCGGGAAGTTTTTAGGCTTCATGCTCACTCAAAGGGGCATTGAAGTCAACCCAGACAAGTGTGGTGCACGAAATTGCAATCACACTTTTGCAACTCCGCACAACTAACCAGCAAGTGCACTGGGTCGTCCAAGTAATACCTTACGTGAGTAAGGGTCGATCCCACGGAGATTGTCGGCTTGAAGCAAGCTATGGTTATCTTGTAAATCTTAGTCAGGATATCAATAATTATCAGGGTTGATTGTGAGAAGTAAAAGAACATGAAATAAGTACTTGTTTTGCAGTAATGGAGAACAGGTTGAGGTTTTGGAGATGCTCCATCTTCTGAATCTCTGCTTTCCTACTGTCTTCTTCTTCAAGCACGCAGGGCTCCTTCCATGGCAAGCTGTATGTAGGGTTTCACTGTTGTCAATGGCTACCTCCCATCCTCTCAGTGAAAATGTTCAACGCACCCTGTCACGGCACGGCTATTCATCTGTCGGTTCTCAATCGGGTTGGAATAGAATCCAGTGATTCTTTTGCGTCTGTCACTAACGCCCAGCCCTCAGGAGTTTGAAGCTCGTCACAGTCATTCAATCATTGAATCCTACTCAGAATACCACAGACAAGGTTTAGACCTTCCGGATTCTCTTGAATGCCGCCATCAGTTCTAGCTTATACCACGAAGATTCTGATTAAAGAATCCAAGAGATATCTACTTAATCTAAGGTAGAACGGAGGTGGTTGTCAGGCACACGTTCATAGTTGAGAATGATGATGAGTGTCACAGATCATCACATTCATCCAGTTTAAGAACAAGTGATATCTTAGAATGGAAGCAAGCATGATTGAATGAAAAACAGTAGTAATTGCATTAATCCATCAAGACACAGCAGAGCTCCTCACCCCCAACCATGGGGTTTAGAGACTCATGCTGTAGAAGATATAATGAGAAACGTGTAAAGTGTCATGAGGTACTGATACAATGTCAAAAGATCCTATTAATAGTGAACTAGTAACCTAGGGTATACAGAAATGAGTAAATGACGTAAAAATCCACTTCTGGGTCCACTTAGTGTGTGCTTGGGCTGAGCATTGAAGCTTTCATGTGTAGAGACTTTTTCTGGAGTTAAACGCCAGCTTTTATGCCAGTTTGGGCGTTTAACTCCAATTTTTATGCCAGTTCCAGCGTTAAACGCTGGGAATTCTGAAGCTGATTTGCAACGCCAGTTTGGGCCATCAAATCTCGGGCAAAGTATGGACTATTATACATTACTGGAAAGCCCAGGATGTCTACTTTCCAACGCCGTTGAGAGCGCGCCAATTGGGCTTCTGTAGCTCCAGAAAATCCACTTCGAGTGCAGGGAGGTCAGAATCCAACAACATCTGCAGTCCTTTTTAGCCTCTGAATCAGATTTTTGCTCAGGACCCTCAATTTCAGCCAGAAAATACCTGAAATCACAGAAAAACACAAAAACTCATAGTAAAGTCTAGAAAAGTGAATTTTAACTAAAAACTACTAAAAGTATACTAAAAACTAATTAAAATATACTAAAAACATACTAAAAACAATGCCAAAAAGCGTATAAATTATCCGCTCATCTAAGTGCAAAGCAATACTTGAGATGAAAAATTCGACCTGCCTTAAAGAAGTATAACAACTAAATAGAAGGCTGGCAGCCTTATCTAGATTCTTGGTAGGATCGGCCTTGAAATCTCTATCTCTATTTTAAATTCTCAATAAGGGATGTCAATTCGAATGGACTCAGGAATGTGGACAAGCTTTTCAAGATTTTAAGAATTTCCTAAGCTAGCCATCGATCTTCACCCGACCTGAAAACGGGAAGGAGCTCATACTGTACCTGATAGTTGCAAGTAAAGCATAGCCTCTACTCTAATCCGAAAAAACAAGAACGCACAACAACTAGTTTACTTTATTAGCAAGGCCCTACAAGGGGCAAGATTAAACTATCAAAAGATAGAGAAGTTTGCATATGCCCTTGTCTTTACCTCCAGAAGGCTCCAACCTTATTTCCAAACCCATACCATAAAGGTTCGAACTAATCAACCCATGAAGCAAATCCTCTAGAAGACGAATATTGCGGATCGGATGCTACAATGGGCTATAGAGCCATCCGAGTTTAACTTAAAGTACGAAGCTCGAATAGCAATCAAATTCCAATACCTAGCCAACTTCTTAGCCGAATATACAGGAGCCAAAGAAAATCCTACGACCTGAAATTTATATGTAGATAGATCATTTAACAAAGTTGGAAGTGGAGAAGGAATCATTCTTGAGAATGAAGAAGGAACTCGAATAGAACTTTCATTGAAATTCGAGTTTTTGGCCTCCAATAATCAGGTAGAGTATGAGGCCATGCTTGCTAGCTTGAGGCTAGCCAAAGAAGGAAAGGCAGAAAAATTAATAGTGTTTAGCGACTCTCAAGTAATAACTTCTCAAGTAAATGGGACTTACCAAGTTAAAGATCCCAACATGAAGAAGTACTTGGAAGAAATGTTGGAACAATTAGCCCAATTCCAAGAAGAAGAGGTCAGGCACATAACTCGGGAGTTAAACAGCCGAGTTGATGCTTTCTCTAAATTAGCAAGCACCAAGCCAGGGGACAATAATAGAAGTCTTATCGAGAAAACTATCTATGCCCCATCAGTGGTCAAGAAAGTCGAGAAGTCAGACGCATTAGTTATCTCCAATCTAAACTTAGGTTGGATGACTCCTGTTATCGAATATCTTAAATTTGATATCATCTCAAGAAAAAAGAGAAGCAAGGAGGCTCATAAGGGAGTCACAGAACTATATCTTAGTCAACAACATTCTTTATCAAAGAGGAGTATCCACGCCCTTACTAAAGTGTATCCCGACCTCCAAGACTAATGAGGTTTTAGAGGAAGTTCACAACAACATTTGTGGAAATCACCTAGGAGCATGGTCACTAGCTAAAAAAGTGATCCGAGCTGGCTTCTTTGGCCGACTTTACAAAAGGAAGCAGCCGACTTCGTCAAAAAGTTCTCGCCCTAGTAAATGGATATCAATTTCCATGTGGCACCACCAAAAAGAGCTTATAAGTGTCACCTCATCTTGGCAATTTGCAAAGTGGGGTTTGGATCTACTTAGACCATTTTCTCAAACACCCGAACAAGTAAAATATCACATAGTTAGGATTGATTATTTTACTAAATGGATTGAGACAGAACCTATGGCAACCATCACATCCCAAAGAAGTAAAAAATTCCTCTGCAAGAATTTTGTTACTCAGTTTAGGGTCCCATACTCCATCACCGCAGATAATGAAATTCAATTTACTGATTTGACATTCAGAAGTCTAGTGGTAAGCTTTAAGATTATGCATTAGTTTACATCGGTACACCAAGCCAATGGATAAGCAGAAGCTGCAAATAAAGTCATATTAACCGAAGCATCGACTATAAGATGCGAAAGGTACTGGGCCGACGAGCTCCCTCAAGTCTTGTGGGTATATCGGATAACCCTCCACTCAACAAACTAGGGACTCTCGCTTCCGACTTACTTATGGCGTAGAAACCATGATTTCCATAGAGGTCAATGAGGAGTCTCTAAGGGTTAGATTCTACAACAAAGTAGGAAACGTTCGAGCTCAAATGAAAGAACTAGACCTCCTTCCAGAACTCTGAGAACAAGCTCGGATAAGGGAGGTAGCATTGAAGCAAGGAATGTCCATGAAATACAGCAAGAAAGTCATCAGAAGAAACTTCACCACAAATGACCTCATACTAATCTGAAATAACATCAGAATGCAAAGGTCGGGTGAAGAAAAGTTGGCTGCAAACTGGAAAAGGCCATACAAGATCATTGAAGTCTTGGGAAAAGGTTACTTCAAAGTGTCTGACTTGCAAGGAAATGAACTCTCAAGGTTGTGGCACACATGTAACTTGAAAAGGTACTACAGCTAGAAAGCGCACCTTGCTCTTTGGTGTACTCTTTTTTCCGACTTCATGATTTTTTTCTCAAGAAGGATTTTTCTAAAGGGGGTTTTAATGAGGCACCATAGAAAGGGCTAAGAGTTAATAATAGAAAAAACTCTTAGTAGTAAGACAACTTATGTAAATCATTTTCTCATTAATGATAATTTATTATTCCATTGATTATTTCACTAACACACTAATTTAAGCTCAAAAACTGCAAAAATCATTGTCCAATCTAGATGGTCGGCGAGATAAAGCGACAAGGTCAAAATTAGTGTAAGAAGTTATATAAGTAGACCATGACCCGACTTCATTAAAACTACTTAAAAAGTCAGTAAAAGATGTGAGCCTAAAACGAATTACAAAAGTAACTTGATAAAACCTGCTACTTAAAAGTCGGCACTTAATTAACTTCCCAACTAAGAAAAACACATAACCTTAACCTCACAAAAGAAAGGTTCAATAAAGTGTCCGACCTACACCGGCTGACACCCCTAAAAATAGGATATCTGATCTCATGAAATAACTTGACCAAATTGGTTTCAAAAGAGAGTCATCAAGTAACTTGTCAAAATTTTTACTAAGTTACAAAGCTACAGACCTACAGTAGCTATGCCAACTAAGACAACTCAAGCGAGGATGTTAAGAAGATATTCATTAATTCATAAAAATCTACTACAAAGTAAAATTGTGAAAAAAAAGTTTTTAAGTAGGACCATAAAATAAAACTAAAATATTCAACTACACATATTACAAAATAAAATTGTTCACAAGACCCACAGGCCGGGCCATTAAATGTTACAAATTGAAGTTAAAGAGGAAATTCTGCTTGCCAGAAGTCATGTTGGAGGTCTCTTTAGGTTGGGCTGAAGAAGTCGGAAGAGTCTTGTTTGGCTAGGTCGGAGAAAAGAGGGAGCTCGTCATCCATCCGAGTTGGAAAGTTTTGGGAAACTCCTTCAACCTAGACATCCGAAGTCTTCGGGTCATTCATAGGAGTGTCTTCCTCATCTTCGAGAGGAGGAACGATATTCCCATAAATCACAACCATGTTGGGACTAATAAGGGAGAGGTCCACCTCGGGAGCAACAACTCAGAACTGGGCCTTCAAGTTCTTAACTAATTCGTCCATCCCTTGGGAGATCGACTCCTTCAGATCTGCATACCTTTTCATTGACTTAGTGATCTCTTCTACCAAGTCCAACTTCTCCCAAAAACTCACGTATAACTCTCATCATCCTTCTCTTTTAAACCCTCCGGCATGGGACAAGTAGCTTCAGATTGCTTTACCCTCTTTCGAGCCTTAGAAAGATCAAACATAAGAACCTCATTCTCCTTCTCCAACTCCTACTTAGTCTCCCGTAAAGATGCTGCATCAGTTTTCAGATCAGCAAAAATTCGTTGAGTGGCACCAATGAGAGTCTCCTCAAGCTACCTTAATAAAGCAGAGCACACCCCCACTGTCCTTATCCCACCCCGAGCTAAAACTTGAAGGTGATTTTTTATAGAAATATCGTCCATACTTATAAAACTGTGGGAAAGGACATGTTTCTCACAAAAAACTATAGCATCAAAGGTTATACTTAACAACTGTAGAGAACTCTTTCCAGTACAAGCTAAAAAGGGCTTCATCCCTCTCATTCAAAAAGAAAAGTTGGACACCCTTAACAGATTGGATTTTGAAGAAATAATTTTTGAAATCATGAAAAGAATCATAAAAAATGGTGAAGACCTTCCTCCCCTGAATAGCTCAGAAGAAGATCCAGCCCTGCTTCTCAGAACTGAAAGGTTTAGTAAGTTGGGCGAAATAAAAGAAAAATTTAGAAGAAAAGGGAAGGTCGAGTTCTCGACAAATCAGCAAATTTTCAGAAAGCCCCAAGAATTGGGATGGAGCTGAGAAGGGGCAACTTTGTAAAGACCAAAAATCTCAGACTCAAAATCAGAAAAAGTAAGGTTAAACCCCAACCTTGTAAAAAAGCACTCATACATATATATGAAATGACGTTCTGACTTGTCAAGTCGGGAAAAACAAATTCTCTCCTTAGGATCAGCGACTACGATCTCATATTTATTCTCATTCTTCCAATCTCTACACAACCTATGTTGTCTACAGAAAGTCTCGACATATTTATTATCAATAACAAGGCAGCAGAAATCATGGTAATATCTATCCAATCTAGGTCAGACAGGACTTTAGATGACATGTTAAGTATTATTGAACGAGACATAAAGCTATACATGCAATACAACAAAAGAAAATCATCACAACAAGTCAGAAATGCGGGCACAGCAACACAAACATTCAAATAAATTCACAAGAAATCGGATCATCCCCAACAAGGTAAAAGAATTCCATGATTCTTAAACTCTCTTACAAACTAAGCAGACAAACTGCATTGCAAAAGATGGAAATGGCGTTGTTTTTACAAGAATGAAATGACACCATTTGGGGAAAACACAAAGCGATACCCCATATTCAAACACACAAATTTACAGCAACAAAAATCCAAGCAAAGGAACAAATCTTCAAAACTTAAGAGAAAGAATGCAGAATCGCCAATTAACTATGAAGGAACATCAACAAAAAATCATTTTTCACACAAGCATCAAAATGATAATATTAGAAGTGCTTCATTCTCGACAAAATAAGGTTGCAAAAAATAAAAGGAAGACCAATCTTGAGGAGGATTGAGTAGTAGTATATATGCAATAGCAAAGCACGTACGTTCCAAACACCTTCAAAGCATGAACAAAAAATTCCAACTAGAAATTTAAGATAGAAAAATACGATGAACCTTGAGAGAGAATGAAAACAAAAAGATTTAGAAGAATAAGCGAAAAAGGAGAAAGAGAAAATGGTTTGAGTATTTATAAGACTCAAGGGACAAAAGGATAAGTTCACCATTCTCATTTATGACATGCATGGTTATAAAAGTTGCCGTAGAGAAATGTACAAACAATTGCAAAAAGACACGACGGTTCAGGTTCATAAAACACGTCGAGTACCCGACTAACCCCTAGAAAGACGGTGTACCCAACTTGATGCACCAACACCACAAGAGACCAGTCCGACCTACAAATGCTTAAGCCCGACCTCATGAAACTCGGACTCAAGTTAGGGTACTATTCATACCCTGGCTCAAAAACACAGCTAGACCTAAGATGAATAAATCCTAATTAAGATATCTGATCTAGTCAACATCTACCCGACCCCATAGAGGTTGGACACAGCGACAAGAGTCTGGCCCTACTTATCCAAATAAGTAACTGACTCCCAATATGTCTCCTATTAATCTAAAAGGGAGATCTCAATAACTTCTCTGGCAAAAGGGAACGGTTATCCACCATCAAAGGTGAAACTATTCTAAAGGTGATTATCAATTCTACTATAAATACATTGATACGCTCAGGTATATTCAAAACTCAATCTACTAAAAACCTGCTAAAACCCTTATTAACTTAAGTATCGGAGTTCCTTGCAAGTACCACTCCCCACCTTCACCAAGACGTCAGACGACGACACTTCAACACCAGAAGACGTCAGACTCAACCCCAAAGGGAACTTGGACCTCACGTTTAGGCCTAAATCACCATTTCAGGTAACCCCCAGAACAATCATAAACCGAATCAGTATTTGAGAAGTAGGGTTTTATTTAATTAAATTTAATTTTTTTCAGAGACTTATTTGTTATTTATACTTTTAAAGTTATTTTTATCAATATTAAAATTTTTTAGATATTATTTTGATAATTTATTTTAAAATAATAGTATTTGTAACTGAATATAAGTTATTGCAAAATTTAAAGTTTTTTTAACAAAAATTATTATTTAAGCGTAATTACCAAAATGCCGCTCATCACTAAATATAGAATTAGACACTATTTTCAACAATTTAACTAATTATATATTAAATTTATAATATTCATTTGATTTTCAAAAATGATTTAGATAATTTAAATTTATTAACAATAGCATAGTGTCAATATTTTAAATACTAAAATAGAGGCTATATTCGTCGATTTTAAAAAAAAGTACTCCCGATTAAATTTTTGTCGACAATGTGACGATAATAGAAAAATATTTTAATGTCAGTATAATAATAGATGACTTAGCTATCAATTTTAATATTTTATTTTTAATTATCTTTTTTAAACTGTATTCGACAACAAATTGTCAAAAAATATCGACAAAAATAGTGACCATAAATTTTTGGCGTGAAAAAATACTTTCCTTTTTGTGGCCCTTTAATTAAATATTTTTTTAGAAAGAGAAATACTAGATAACCACTTAAATTTATTGTTTTCGACTATCACTTTTAGCTATCAATCTAATTTTTTTAATTTAATTATTTAACAATATATTTTAGCCCATACTTTTAAACATTAATAGTTAATTGATGACAAAAAATAATAAATTCAAATGACCCTATAATATTTCTCTTTTAAAAATATCAAAAGATCAATTTATTCGTTAATTTTACTAAGAACTAATTTATAAATCTTTTACTGTACACTAATTTTTTTTTCAAAGGTAAATTATTTTATTCAACTGGATAAAATAGACATTGTCCATTACTAGGACAGCAATACATGAATTTGAGATCTCCCAAAAGTTCTTTAACGAGCAAAAACGCAAAAGCTTAGGAAAAGAAGATGAAACACTCCAGTAGAAAAATTAAGGTATGTGGCCTTGCATGTCTTGAAGAAGGTTGCTAGCTGAAGTAAGAATATGTTCTATTCCTTCATTATCATTTTCAAAGATGAGTGGGTTTCCAACACATAATCACCAGCATCTGAAAGTCACGGTTGTTGCTTCTCCGCCTCTTGAGCTTGCCTACACTTTTCGACCACGTTCGCCAGAAAGAGAAGGACCCATCTCCACAAACCAACCCAGGTAATGAACTTCTATTCCAGGCCTCCTTCGATTTTTGGCAGAAGAATAAACAGTGACTAATGGTTTCTGGGCTGAGATTGCAGCGCCTACAGAAAGGGGATATTGTGTGGATGCGACGGTGGAGGTTCTCCAGAACCGGGAGCTTCTCGTGCAAACATCGCCAGAGAAAAAATTTGATTTTTGGGAGTAGGGGCATTTTTCAGAGCTCCAACCATGTGTCTTTGTGCTGCATCAATTCGAGGCAGTATTCAATTGGAGAGTGATAGAACAGGTAGGCAATTTGGTAACCTGAGCTGACTTTATATTTTTCGCTTTTGGTTCTGGTCCAAAATAAGTGATCATCACCTTCCTCAATTTTTATTAACGAAATACAATTAGCCATGTCTGAAGAGAAAATATTGTTGATTAATTCCAAGTTCCATTGTTTGCTAGACATGATTAGCTCATTCACCCATGGTACTTCCATAATCTGATTGCTGATGACTGAGCTGTGTGGGACAAGAAAAGGTTGGGATGTAGCTATCCACGGATCTTGAAAAATGCGAATGCTGTTACCATTGCCCACCTTCCAACATATGCCTTTTTCTAGGACTTTGCGGTCCTCCAAAAGGCTTCTCCAGTCCCAAGAAGGTTGGTTTCCTGTCTCTGATCTCATGATATTGTTGTAACGATAGTACTTGCCTTTGAAAATTTTGGACAACAATGATTGAGGTTGCATAGTTAGTTTCCAGCATTGTTTAGTTAGTAGCGCTAGGTTCTGAGCTCGCAGGTCTTTAAAACCAAGGCCACCCTATTTCTTTGGTCTAGACATGGTGTCCCAACTAATCCACGCCATCTTTCTTTCTGTTCCTTTTTGCCCCTACCAAAATTGGGTGAGAATACTGTGAATCTCACAAATTAAAGTATCTGGAAGTCTGCAGTAAGAGAGTGTGTAAATAGGAATGGCCTCCCCGACTGCCTTAATTAGTACATGTCTACCTGACGTAGATAGTAAGTGTCGTTTCCACCCCTGGATCTTTTTTCTCACTTTTTCTTTAATAGCCCCAAATGTCTCCTTTTTTGACCGATTAACCGTTGAAGGGAGCCCCAAATACTTGTCCTGTGCTCCTATGTGTCAATGTTGAGCCTGTTAGCCAAGGCAATTCTCATTTCTCCCAGGGTATTGTTGCTAAAAAACACAGTTGATTTAGATAAGTTTACTTTCTAACCACTAAAACTTTCATATAGAGTAAGAATCTTCAGGATATTATAACAGCCGTCCTCTAAGGCCCTACTAAATAGGATAGAGTCATCTACGAAGAGTAGATGATTGATAGGAGGGCATCTTCTATTGATCTGGACACCAGAGATAAGACGGTTTTGCTCTGCCTTGTTCAGCAGAAAGGACAAACCTTCTGCACAAAATAGAAAAAGATACGGTGATAGAGGGTCTCCTTGTCGGATTCTTCTATTTGGCTTAAAAAAATCAAAGGGTTGACCTTCAACAACAATAGAGTAAGAAACTGTAGTCACCACCTCCTGAATCCAACCTATCCATCTAGGATCAAATCCTAACTTTTGAGGCATGAACCATAAAAAATGCCATTCCACTCTATTGTAGGCCTTACTCATATCAAGCTTTACGGCCATTTCAGTATTCAAGCCAGTCTTCTTGGTTTTCAAGTAATGCATACATTCATGAGCTATAAGTATATTATCACTAATTAGTCTTCCTTTTAAGAAAGCACTTTGATTAGGACTAATTAGTTTATTCATGATACTCTGTAGCCAATGAACAATCACTTTAGAAATAAATTTATAAACCACAGAAGATAAACTAATCGGCCTGACATGTGTCATGTTTATAGCATTCGGAACCTTGGGGATTAAACAAATCTGTGTGTGGTTGAAACTCTTGAGTATTCTACCTCCAATAAAGAAGCTTCTCACCGCTCGAAACACATCCCCAGCCACAATGCCCCAGTAATAATGGAAGAACTTTGCTGTGAACCCATCATCACTGGGTGCACTTTCAGAGTACACACTAAACACAGCCCGTTTGACTTCTTCTAGGAAAACTGGTCGTAGTAGTCTTCTATTCATGGCTGAAGAAACTTTGGGAAGAAAGTCTTCAAATTCCACTTCCGGATCAGTTGAGTTGGTAGAAGAAAATATATCTCTAAAATAGTCTTCTGCAACTAAGGCTATATCAGCTCGAGATCGAGGTAGCAAAGCTCCCATCATTCCGTTCCAATTTCCAGATTTTATTACGCCGAACCCGGGATTAAAAATATTGGTGGAAGAATTTAGTGTTCTTATCCCTTTCCTTCAGCCATTTTATCCGAGACTTCTCTTTCTAATAGCTCTCCTCCCTACCATAAGCGTCCTCTAGCATGTTTTTCAGCTCCCCAACCTCAATTTCTCCATTAATCATTGTCTCTCTAAACTCTTCTATTTTTTTGAGAATCTCCTCTATTTCAACTTTAGAATTAGATTTGGATGTTTGCTGCCATTGCACAAGATGATGTTTGCAGAGTTTCAGTTTTTGAGCTAGAACAAACATCGCAGAATCTTTAAAGTAAGAGTTCCAGGCCTTAATAAACAACTCTACCAGGTAACTAATTAGGAGGTGCAACTAATTGCAACTAGCTAGTAAAAAAAAGATATTCTTTAACAAAAAAAATAGTACCCCAACTCAAAAGTCACCCTAATTTCACTTTCACTCTCTAAAAAAAAAGCAACTATCAAAAACAAAAAGAACATCCCAAATGTAAAAAAAATAGACATTCAAAATTATTGTAAAAAATTATTTAAAATTCTTTCAATTATGGTAAAGAAAAACACATTAGTTTCGAATATAGAAATATCCAAAACCTAACAAAAGAGAGATATCCAAAATTATTTAAAAAAAAAAAACCTAACAAACGAGATATCTAAAATTATTGGAAAAAGATCATTCGAAAATTGAGAGAAAAAATATTTAAAATTATTAAAAAATCCAAAACCTAAAAAGAAGAAACATAAAAAACATAAAAAAAGAAACATTCAAAATATATAATAATAAAAAAATCTGAAACATAACAAAAAATATAAAAAATCAATGTAAAACATTACTGAAAACTCTTTTAATTATAGTAAACGGATATAGAAACATCTAAAACCTAACAAAAGAGAGACATCCAAATTTATTTAAAAAAAATTCAAATCTAACAAAATAAGACATCCAAAATTATTGGAAAAAGAATATAAAAAAACATCTAAAACTATTAAAAAAAAGAACATTCAAAACATACGACAAAAACACATCCAAAACCTAAGAGAAAGAAATATTCAAAATTAGTAAAAGCATCATCTAAAACTTAAAAGAAGAAGTAGAAGAATGCTCGGCGGAAGAGGGCGCAACGTCGCAGGACGACGAATTACAGGGAGAAGCGTCACGACACGAGGAATTGCAACGGAAGGCATGCGCGTTGTTGTGAAAGGGTTTGGAAGGGAGGGCGCGGTGTCGCCGGGTGACGAGTTGCAGAGAAAAATCGTCGTGACACAGAATTGTAAAGGGAGGGGCGCACATCGCGGCACGAGGAATTGCAGGATCAGGCACACGCGCCGCGGCGAGAAGGTTTTGGGAGGAGGGCGCGGGTTGCTGGATAACAAGTTGAGGATGGAGAGAAGCGTGGCATCGCGATTTGAATGATTAGGACATTCTAAAATTTTGTAATTAAGTTTTCGTTTTTTGAAAAGTGAATTATTAGATAATTAATTTGGTTGTATGTAGAGTTTAGTACTTAAACTTTTTTAACGACAAATTAAAAATAAAAATTCAGGTGCAGCACGTGAAGTTAATAAAAAAAATAGTTTGACGATAAATTTAATTAATTATCGCTTTAGGTAAAATTAGCTGAGTTTTCATCTAAAATAAATGCTATGATACCTATTATTTTATACCTAAATTACTAAAAAAAATAAATAAATAATATTTAATAAATTTTACATGATTTATTTTTTATTTTAAATATTTTATCTTTTATTTTAAAAAAAATTAAACAATTTAAACACCATAATAAAGCCACGTAAAACTCACCTTCATCCAAATTAAATTTCAAAATAACAAATACTCTTCCTTCTTTTAAGAAAGCTTCTTTCCCACAAATCCCAAACCCTTTTTAAGTTTTAACACAATAACACCTTTCCCCTTCTAACCCTAAACACAGACCGAAACTCTCAATCAGCTGCTGTTGCCTTCCTGCTTCGTGCCCTCGCACCTCCGTCAGCCTCCGACGCGTTCGCCCCTCTGATGCGTCCACCTCTACTCTGTCGCGTCTGCCTTTGATCCTCACGTGGGATTCTTCCTCTCGTCGCGTCCAGCTACTCGCCGAGTTGCTGTCTCTCTCCGTCTCCCCTATCTCTCCTTTGGGTTTGAGCGGTACATCTCCTTCACCTTATCCCAATTGCCTTCTAATGTGTAATGTGCAAATATTTTTAATGCATAACTCTGAAGTAACAATTCAGCTAAAATATTACTGATTATGTTCAGAGATAATCATAAATCTTAAAAGTAAATAAATAAATAAGTAATTTTTAATCGAAATTGGGGGAAGAGTGACCCTTTATAATACTCTGCACACACACATAAGTACTCCGCTAATCACTCATCACTAATCACTGTATATTTTTTTGTTTTTAAGTCAAATAACATGAAATTAAGCATCTTTGGAAACTTTTACCCAATTCTCTAGTTCATCTTCTTCGGATATTTCTTCGATTTCTTCTGCTTTGGTTATGGTTGTTAAATAATATGCGAATTCTAAGACCATGGGACGTTTCATGAATTTCTTGTGTTAAGGTTTAGTATATGTTATAGTTATACTTAGTAGCTAGCATCCTATATCATTTGCATTTATTGATTCTAATGTGCTTTCAGCTTTATCTTTTCATTATTGTAATGTATTGTTTAAGAAAGCAAATTTCATAGGTCATTTTCCTTTGTAAATCATTTTGAGAATATATATTATTAGTCATATTTAAATTAGATAATAGAAATGCTAATTGTTGATGTATTCTTGATTATGATGAGTTATTGTTATTATGAATTTATGATTAAATAGGTAATTAATTTATATGGTATTTATAAATATCATTAACCACTTAGTTCACTCAATTTAAGTTAGGATCCAACAAATAAGTTTACAAAGCAAAACATATAAGTCCTAATATAACTTAAAATTTAGGAACTTAGATGACATATTTTCAACCTTGAATAAGGTCTAGTAATTTAGTACAAACTAGAATTTTATGTTTTGATTTGAATAAGTTGGAGGTTTTAGAGTGGTTTTGGACTTTGGATTAATATCTTGGTTAGAAGCAAAGCTTAGGTAATATTTAATCTCAATTAATCTAAGAGTGGAGTTAGAAAGAGAACATCAATGGTCCTAGAACCTTTCCTAAAGGATGACTAAAATATAGAAAAATTAGATTGAGAAGTTCAGCTACGGTAAACTTAAATTTAAGGATCAAATGACGGATTAAGTAACTTTGAGTGATTGGTATCATTATGGGTAAGTAATTTAAGTTTGAAATCTTTTTAGACTAAAATCTTTAAAATGGTCTTGGAACAAAGTCATATATATGACTTGTATATTATTTGAATTAGCGCAAATGACTAGTATTAATTTTACTTTTCTGCATGTAATTAATGATTTTCTAGACTGATTTAGAGAGTCATTTGCTTATTTATTGAAGAAACAATGCAAGGTCATCATGATGATCATACAAAGGAAATAGATGGCTCAAAGAAAAATTTGAAGACCAACAGCACACCAAAAGAAAGAACTAGCTCAAAAGAAATCTCAGCTTGAAGCTTACTCAAGAAGCACTTGTGAAGATAATGTTTTTGTGTTAAAGCTTGTGTGTTTCAATTGTTTGTATGTTTGGAACATGTTCTGTTCTTTGATGCTGTTGGATTTGATCTAAAGTAAATAATGTTTTATGTTGTTTTTAATTTTCTATTTTCATTTGTTACATTTGCAGGGGAGAGGAAATAATTGATGACAACAATGATAGTAACAAATGTTAGAAGATACAAGTTTCTTTGATTATTACATCCTAGAAGAGTCAAGAATATTTTGGTGTACTTGAACTTTTTAAAGTTCTCTGTTATTGGATTTATAATGCTATATAACACTAATGGTAGGAGAAAGTTGTATTTAGTTGAACACGTAGTTTGTGTGTATATATATATTGTGTTTAAAAAATTGTTACAAAATATTACTTGTTTTTCTTTTTTTGTTACAAATACTTTTCTGTGACAAAAAAGAAATTGTTATGAAATCATTTGGTAACAAAATTAGCAAATTTTGTAACAAATATTTTTGATACAATTGCTAGTTTTTCTTGTAGTGAAGGTGATTTGGGCTAATTCTCTTTCTTTATATATGCGTTCAGAAACTCTCAGACCTTGATAATGGCAGATCTCAAAGAGCGGCTACTTCCACCAAAACCTGCATCAGCTTTAAATGTAAGAGAGACTGCTAATCGACCATCTGCCTCTGGAAGGCTACCTTTTCAAGGTATGGATGTTCTTGGGCTAAAGAAGCGAGGTCAAGGTATCCGATCATGGATTCGTGTTGACACATCTGGGAACTCCCAAGCAATTGAAGTAGACAAGTTTACAATGATGCGACGTTGTGATCTACCTGCTCGTGATCTTCGCCTTCTTGATCCTCTGTTTGTATACCCCTCAACGATCCTTGGTAGAGAAAAGGCTATTGTTGTAAATCTAGAGCAGATACGGTGTATTATTACGGCAGATGAGGTTCTTCTCTTGAATTCCCTTGATAGTTATGTACTGCACTATGTGATGGAGCTACAACGACGGTTGACAACTGGGGTAGGTGAGGTCTGGCAGTCGGACGGTTCTGACATGAGCCGAAGGAGGGGAAGTAGGACTTTTGAAAATGTCATTAGCAACACTTCCCCTGATTATTTGCCGTTTGAGTTTAGGGCTCTTGAAGTTGCCCTGGAAGCGGCATGCACATTTCTTGACTCTCAGGTTTGTAGGAGTACAAACATAGGGGCTTATTTCTGTTTATGTTTGAAATTATGATATTTCTTTCTTTCTTTATTTCTGGGTAGTTTATCATATTAAGTTTAAATGAACATGTAGATAATCTTAATAATCTTGCCATGCATATTATATGTTATTTTGATTTGATGCATACCCAGAAAGCCCTTTTTGGGAAAGAGGAGAGGAGACCAAGTCCTCAGAATCATTTGTTCCAATGTTTTAGATGAAACCATTATCTGTACCATTACTTTGTTTCAGTTGGATCTTAGAGATTCTATATTATTTAGATTTTTACCCTTACTCCTTTATATGCCCTGATATAAGTTTGTTTGTTTGTTTGTTTGTTTGTTTGTTCTTTCCGTATGGATAGCCTTACCTCACCTTATGTCATGTTCATGTAATGGGAGGATGGCTTGGCCATGAAGTAACTTCAACAAGTGCCACTTCCATAGTTCCCTTCTTGGCTTACCATTTTAATTTCATGTGTAATGTAGCAAAAGTGTAGCTTCCATGATTTGTTGGTGGTATAAATGTCTCAGCGTTTCTTATTTAATAACTTAAAAGAATGAAAAGAGACCGAAGAAATAAACAAAGTAGGAAGCAAATATGAACGTGCATTTCTCCCCATCCATTTCTGAATTCTTGATCCAATATACTTGCATGGAATATTTCTTTCTTTTCTTTACACGTCCTGGTTCATTTGATTTTGTTAAATTAGTTTGTAATACTATCATTTTTGTTCTGGCAATTTTCAAAGGCAGCAGAGTTAGAAATTGAGGCTTATCCTTTGCTGGATGAATTAACATCAAAGATCAGTACTCTTAATTTAGAACGTGTTCGTCGACTGAAAAGCAGACTTGTTGCACTGACTAGGAGGGTTCAAAAGGTGGTATTGATCTATATTTTCTTCTTCGTTTACACGATTGCTAATGGAAGGTACCACATTTTGGATCTTACTACATTTTGATGTTGTCTTTTACTTGATGGATATATTCAGGTTAGAGATGAAATAGAGCAACTTATGGATGATGATGGTGATATGGCCGAAATGTACCTTACGGAGAAGAAAAGACGGATGGAGTTATCATTTTGTGGAGATCAGTCGTTGGTTGGATATAGGTCTCTTGATGGTGCATCTATTTCTGCCCCCGTTTCTCCTGTTTCATCACCTCCTGATTCTCGAAGGCTTGAAAAGAGTTTGAGCATTGCTAGGAGTCGACATGAGAGCTCGAGGAGCACTGAGAGTACCACCGAAAGTATAGAAGAGCTTGAGATGTTGCTAGAAGCATACTTTGTTGTCATTGACAGCACGCTAAACAAGTTGACATCAGTAAGCAGTGTTGTTTTTGCTAACCTTTTTCTATCTAGCTTCATCACAGTTTATCAATTCATGTTTCTTGTTTCAGTTGAAAGAGTACATTGATGATACGGAAGATTTTATCAACATTCAACTGGTGTGTTTTTTTTATCCTTTCACTTTCATAGTTACCCAAAGGTTCATGTCAATTTCATTTTTCCTGATATGGTCATGTAAACTATTGTGCATGCAAATGAACACACATGTTAATGTTCACACAACCAATACATTATTGGGGGAGAGGGCACTCTAAATTTTGTTATTTGAACCAAAATGGTAAAATAATAGGTGTATGAGATTTTGATGTGACATTGCTGATCATTGACGAGTTCTAGGGGTGAAAAGAACAAATGGCCATATACCAGTGAACTGATTTATAGCTTAATAAATCTAGGAGCAGCTGAGCTGACTTCTTTTTATTACAGGATAACGTGCGTAATCAGCTTATCCAGTTTGAGCTTTTGCTCACAACTGCAACATTTGTTGTTGCCATCTTTGGTGTGGTGGCAGGAATCTTTGGGATGAATTTTGAAATCCCATTATTTGATGAACCCACTGCATTCCATTGGGTCCTTATAATTACAGGAGTTTGTGGAGTCTGCATATTTTGTGCATTTGTTTGGTTCTTCAAGTACAGAAGACTCATGCCCCTGTAGACTGCAGCAGTAAGCGAAGCTAAGGTAGACCACCATCTGAAGAAAGATTAAGCAATTGCCTCCTTGCCATTAATTTTATGCCTTCAGCATGAAATGATAGAAATAAAAGGAAAGAGCTGCTCCTAAAAAGTGCATTCTTTCAATTCAATTTTGCATAAAATTTTAGGCGATCGGTATGATATTTCATTCAGCAATGTCTGTAATTTAAGACTGAGTAACTAGTTGAATTGTCATAGCCAAACTTCTTGGTCTCGAATTCACCATATATTATATGTCAGTCAAATTTAAATTTAAATGTTGCGAAGAAAAGCTAGGTGATGAAATGGAGCTAGAGCTGTGACGTTGTATATATGAAATAATAATGATTTTTTATTTTATTTTATTTTATTTTCATATTCACGGAGAAGAAAGGCTAAGAACCACAGGCCAACCCAAAGTCAACCGCATGCTCAGGTGCCCAAGAAATTAATAGAATAACTAGTTTGATGGTTGGTACTAGACGGCCTTTGACTGTTAGGTTATAAAGAAAACCACTCTTGCAAGTGTTATTATTAATTATTTAAAACCGGTCCAGAAAATTATCACTGGAAGCAAAGCAGAATGGAATTGAATTTTAGTGATGATGAATATGACTCTCAGGTGTGAGTCTTCAGCATCATCACCTCCTACACCACCCTCTCCTCTTCCCATAAGTTTCGGGCCCGGCAACCTGAGATACTCCTTTTCTGCATCTTCAACTCCTTCGCCGCCCTTCTCGCCGCCATCCTCCATTCATACTTCAGCTGAGAATCTTCCCCTTCTCTGCAAGGCATCAGTATTTTCATTGGATTACCAGCATCCTCAAGTGTTGGAATCTAGGAGCACATGCTTCAAGGATTTGTAAGTCCTAGTTTCTTTATAACATTAGTTTCATGTAAGTAGAATTCACATTAGCAATAGTTATAGCAACATAAAATTTTATTTTGCATACCAATAAGCTGATAAAATCATATACTAAGGATGAAGATATAACTAACGACTTCTCCCTCTGAATAAGATCAGGTTGGAATGGGTTTTACAAAGATGTTGCAGCTGCTGTAAAGGGTTTCATCGAATCTTCCTAACGCCACATAACAGTTCAAGAATTCAATGCTGTTGTCGATAGAGTTTATTACCAATGGTTATTATTTATTACGTTCAATAGTCAATAGTTCAATTGGATAGCTTAAGTCCACTGCATTCAATCTCCACCAGATTTCTTTTCTCTCTCTTGTAAAACTTAAGTATTATCAACACCAATGAGCTCTGAAGTCTGAACTCATGTTATCAATTTTCCTGATTACTTTTGTGTTCTCTATGTATATTTACATGACATTTCAAAATTCAACATCCAAAATTTATTCTGTTTTTGGGGGGTCTAGGTTAGGACCAAGTTAGACCCGACCCAAACCCGCAACAGCAACAGCTCAATTATAAACGAAAATTGGCCCCCTGAAAAGAAAAAAAAAAAAAAGAAAGAAAACGAAAATTGGTCTCTACCATTGACAAGCCAAAACTACCCTGCACTAACTATCTCCTACCCTCAAGAATGTTTTACCCAATCCCAGGCAAAGCTGCCATTGGGGATCTTTTTTTGGAGTTCTCTAACATCCTGAATTATGGAATCAATCTCCCATAGAGTGCTATCTTGCTTGATTGCGTCAATAATAGGTAATCAATCCGATTTTATAGTCACTTTTTCTTCTGTCATACTTCTTGCTGGAATGCAAGCTTCTATGGTTGCTAAGGCGTTTGCAATAATACAAGAGTTTGCTTTTATTGATGTTGCAGAGCCTTTACCTATTGTACCATTGTTGTCCCAGATGACCGTTGTTGTGGCTCTAGTGTTGATTGCTGAGGAATATGCTGAATCTACATTAATTTTGAGCCAATTACTCGCGGGGTGGTCTCCAAACTACAAGTATCTGATTCTGAATTTGCTTGTTGGTTGCTGTCTGTGCTGTGAATTCCTCTGTTTGTTTAAATTCTCCTTTAATAAATCTTGCATAGAGTAGTGTCTGTTTTGAGTTTATTTTTGCTTCTCTAAATATAGTCTCATTCCTACCTTTCCAAATTGCCCACATTATAAATCCCAGCCTTCTCCAATGCTGCTCCCTCTCCTCTTTGTTTACTTGACTGTTGTACTGAAGCATAGTTTGAAGCCAATTTCCAATTGTTACATTCACCTTTGTGGGAACGAACTGCAATTGTGACTCGAAAAGATAGCTCTCGCCCAGTCACAGAAGAGTAAGCTATGCTCCTTTCTTCCTGCTTCATATATCCAGTCTATGAACACATGTAGTTTCGGGCGAGAACATAGCCTACCCTTCTGTGACGAAAGCCAGTGCATTCCCACAATGGAGAATGTATATTTAATTAAACCAGTTTAATTACTGTTCAATTTCTATTAGACTATTAAACTATTAAATCATTTACTTGATCAGTTTAATAACCGGTTCTCGCAACCTAAGTATATATGTATATTAATATATAAATTGATTAATTTATATATTTATACGAACATGGATATGCTTATTAATAAAGTATTTGTATGTATAGAATTAAAAAAAAATAATATATTTATTCTCGTTAAGTTACGTACATATATAGATATATTTGTCAATATATTTATATTTATATGTACATAAATAAAACTGGTAACATATATATATATATATATATATATATATATATATATATATATATATATATATATATATATATAGGGATAACATATGTAAATAAAGCATGTATAAAGTTATAGATATTTATATGAAGGCAAAAATATTTATATTTGTTAGTGACTTGTAATTAAATATGTTTATATGTTTTAATATGTATGTTAATATGCACTCAGAAATAAATTAGAATTTGGTGAAATAGTAATATAATACGAATGTATACTAAATAGTATTATACTATTATATATGTATTGTAAAATAATAAAATTATACGTATATTATTTGAAACATATATGTTGATATTATTATAGACGCTATATATATATATATATATATATATTAAATTTCATATATGTATTCTGAAAACAGTCGGCTATTAACGAGTTTATAGATTAAAAAAAACGATTTTTTCATTTGTAAAATATTGAAGAAAAAATAATTAAATGAGAAAGTGGGTGTGGGTCACTGTGCGATAGAAGTTTTAGGGAGGGGGTTCTGTTGTTGTTATATACGGAGGATGTTTCGTAAAGACGCGTAAAATGTTTTTTTTTTAAAGATATTTATGTGTTATATTATTATTTAATGTATTAATGAATCAGTTATTTTTGAATTATTTAATAAATTAAAATAAAATCGATTTTTTATGATAATAATAATAAATTCAATTGTTATTAGATCTGGTTGAATCGATTAATTTACATAATCTATTAGATCATTTTTTTTAAATAAAAATTATGAATATATTTATCTTTTTATCAAAAAATTTAAACATGATTCGATTTAGATTGTATAAATCGGTTGAATCAAATCAGATCTAATAATTATTGTACGGATAATTGAGTTTATTATTGTTATTATAATAAACTGATTTTGTTTTAATTTATTAAAAAATAAATTATTAACCTATTTAATAAAAATATTCAATAATATTATCACATATATAAACATTTAAAAAATATATATATTTTTAATAACTTTATCAAAATAGCCTACCATATGTAAATCCCGTTTTACATGAGAGTACGTGAAATGGAGAGTGGGAAGAGCGGGGAGAGTCTTTGAGAGTGGCACATAACGAGGCAGCCAGTCATGTCGGCGGAAGCAATAAGGGGAAGAGCGGAGGGGGCATTCATCAGGTGAAAAGGAGGGGATTAAAGGAGATGGTAACAAAACTCAAAGTCAGCGGATATCGTTCAAAAATAAAGTTGTTGGTGCCTCAGCAAGGAGAGCTTTGGAGGTTGCTGATTCTCTTAATGGGGATATGATGGCTACAGTAGTTGGTAAGCAAGGCAATTCGGAGATACCAAATGTGATGTTCACTGAGGAAGCAAAAGAGATATTGGCAGAGCCCTACAAAAATGCCATCGTGATCAAAGTTCATGGAAAAAATTTTAGCTATACAGCGATCACGCACAGGCTTAAAGGCGTCTGGAGAACCAAAGGAGGATATGAGGTACTAGATATCGGTTTTGGCTATTTCTTAGTCAAATTTAATCCCTTGGAGGATAGAGAGAAAGTTCTCCTTGGAGGACCGTGGATGATTACTGGAAGCTATATTGCAGTTAAACCTTAGAGTTCTTCATTCAAGCCTTGTGAAAACACTTTTGGATCTACCATGGTTTGGATAAGAATCACAGGTTTAAACATTAACTATTATCAAGAGAGAGCCATGAAAATTATTGCGTCAACTGTTGGCAAACCGATCCGCATCGACTTAGCCACCAAGTCTGCAGAGAGGGCAAAGTATGCAAGAGCATGTATGCAAATTAACTTGGGACTTCCAGTTATAAAAAAATTCAAGTTGATGGTCATATGTATGACATAGAATATGAGCACTTGAATTTAATTTGTGAAAAATATAGCTGCTTTGGGCATGTAATAAGAGAATGTGCGAAAGAGAACAACAATGGCCTTTGGAAGGAAAGCACGGTGAAGGAGAAAAATTTGTCATCACTTTTTCCTGTAGATAACAACGAGAAAATGGTGGAAGGTAGGTGAAGGAGAAAAATTTGTCGTCACTTTTTCCTGTAGATAACAACGAGAAAATGGTGGAAGGTAGTCAAATCCCAGTAAAAAATTAAAATTTAACTTTTGAATTTGGAATTAATGCCAAATCAATTCCAATTATGGAAAAGCATGGTGCAGCAGATCTTGTGCATGATAATTTGCAAGACTCACGTATGGAAAGGGATACTCGTGCAAAAGAGGGTGAATGGGTTACAGTTAGTAGAAAAGGCAAGGAAAAAGTGGGTAAAGGCTACAATGTGATGCCAAAAAAAGTCAATGTAGCAATATGCTCCAATTTGGTGAGTAAAAAATTTTTTTTGGGTCTAATAACATGCATGCTTGATCCTCATCAAATGCAAAGGTGAAGTCCTTATCAAATGCAAAGGTGGGACCTAAGGAAAAAAAAGATCCTCCATCCACGCTTGGCTCTTTGGGAATAACTCAGGTGGCTTTCAAGGATCAGAGTACTCCCTTTTTTAAAGCAGGACACAAAAGGCAGCGTCCTATTTCGCTTCAAAACTCACCTACTGAAGCATTGTCAATGGATTCTCGAGTATAAAAAGAACTTGATAAAGTTAGTGCAACAACAAACTTGGAGACCCAACCTCAACAGAAGAATGATGGTTCTGCGGTGCAAGTCCATAAGGAGACACTTGGAGACAGGGGTCCATCAACGTGAGGTAGAATGATTAAACATTCCAATTTTTTTTTTTTATGAATTGTGACCATTTAAATATTATTAGTTGGAATGTTAGGGAGCGTCAAATAAGATGTCTCGGGTGCACTGTAAGGAGTTGGTACGAAAATTTCAACTAACTTTTTTTATTTTGGTGGAAACTCATTTGGGTTTGAAACTATGAAAGAATTTTGGGGGAGATTAGGCTATTATCCTGTAGGGATTGTAGATGCTGTTGGACACAAGGGAGAAATTTGGTTCCTCTCTGCTAATTTAAAATTTTCTTGTAAAATTCTTTGGGCTATGAATAAATGTGTAACTTTGGAAATTGATGATGGTGGGCGAAGATGGATCTGCAGTGCGGTTTATGGCAGCCCTCAAGCCACTAATAGAGTAGAATTATGGAGTCATCTGCTTGATATTGGTTTGTGCATTCAGGACCTGTGGGTGGTGGTTGGGGATTTTAATAATATTTTGAGTGTTCATGAGGTGAAGGGGGGTAATTCCTATTCAAATCGCAGTAGTATATTTGCAAGTACTCTAGATTCTTGTGGTCTTTTTGATCTGACAACCTCTGGAAGACGGTTTACTTGGTTCCGTAAAATTCAAGGAAACAAAGAAATTGCAAAGAGATTGGATAGAGCTTGCTGTACTATAGAATGGCGCCTTCTTTTTCCAGAAGCTTTTGTTGAAGTTCTCAGCCGTTCCCACTCTGATCATTGTCCCCTACTTATCCGATGTCAAGGAGTTTCTATCAATAAAGGAAACTGGCCTTTTAGATTCCAAGCGGCATGGGCAACGCATCCTGATTACAAGGCCATTGTTCAGAAATCTTGGGATAGTATAGACTTTGGCATCCATAGGAAGTTGCTGGGGGTCCAAGAAGCTTCGTTGGAATTCAACTCTACAGTCTTCGGCAATATTTTTATTAAAAAGAGGGAATTGGAAGGTTATTTGAATCGTATTCAACAGAAAATGGAAGCTGACGATGATCCGATTCTAAAGCACAAAGAGGAAGAATTGAGAGCTGAGTATAATATAGTTTTGGCCCAGGAAGAATTACTTTGGTACCAGAAGTCAAGATATCAATGGGTTCCGTATGGTGATAAAAATACTAGCTTTTTCCATATGCAAACCATCCTTAGAAGAAAATCTAACAAGGTTCATGGGTTGTTAGTCAGTGATGGGTCTTGGTCTGATGATCCGAAAGTTTTGCAAAGGGAGGTTGTTCATTTCTTCAAAAATATTTTTGGTTCTACTGAGCCTGTTGAGGTTAATTGCATGGGAAAAATTCCTATGCCATCTCTTAGCCAGGATGCTTGTGATAATTTGTCTAAACCAGTAACAATGTTGGAGGTTAAAGAAGCTCTGGATAATATGAGCTCGTTCAAAGCTCTTGGGCCGGATGGTTTTCAAGTTTTTTTCTTCAAGGAATATTGGGATGTGGTGGGTCATGAGGTATGGCGTACTGTTCAGAAAGCATTCTTAGGGGAGATGTTAAGCCATTCTTTGTTGGAAACTTTGATTGTTCTTATCCCTAAGTGAGACCCTCCAACTAGATTGAAGGATTTTCGGCCAATAAGCCTTTGTAATGTAATTTATAAGCTAGTGACAAAAGTGCTGGTTAATAGATTACGACCATTTTTGGATGAGATTGTTAGCCCAACTCAGGGAGGGTTTATTCATGGTAGAGGAGCACCTGATAATATTATTGTCGCCCAAGAAAATCTTCACTTTCTTAAGCAGACAAAGTCTAGAAAAGGAGCTATGGCTTTTAAGATTGATTTAGAAAAGGTTTATGATAGAGTTGATTAGAATTTTCTTGAGCACACTCTTGAATCTTTTGGCTTTCCTTCTCTAATTATTCGGCTTGTAATGAATTGTGTTTAGGCCTCAAATCTTTCCATCCTTTGGAATGGGAATAGATTGGACAGCTTCCAACCTTGCAGAGGGCTCAGGCAAGGAGATCCAATTTCTCCGTATTTATTTGTTTTGTGCATGGAGAGATTTGCATGCTTCATTTCCAAACAAGTTGACGAGGGTATTTGGGATGGTGTGGCTATTTCTAGAAGGGGACCTAGAGTTTCTCACTTGATGTTTGCAGATGACCTCCTCCTTTTTTGTAAAGCAAAGAAAAGTCAAGTTCAGAATGTTGTGCACACCTTGGAGTTGTTCTGTAAAGCTTTAGGTATGAATGTTAACATTGAAAAATCTAAAGCTATTTGTTCTAGAAATATCTCTAATAGAATGAAGAAAATGTTGTTTGGTATTTCTCACATTCCTTTTACTAGTGACCTAGGCAAATACTTGGGGGTGAACCTTAATCATCCTCGAGCTGCTAGATCTATTTTTTCGGACTCTTTAGAGAAGATCAAGAATAGGCTGGCTAGTTGAAAAGGTTGGCTCCTTAACAGAGCAGGCAGGCTTTGCTTAATTAAATCTGTTGCTTCTTCTCTTCCTATTTATCAGATACAAGTGACTCTTTTTCCTACTTCGGTTTGTCAAAAGATTGATTCTGTGCTTAGACAATTCTTGTGGAAGGGAAAGGTGGGGGAGCGTTGCTTAAATTTGGTCAAGTGGAGCAAAGTTGTCACTCCAAGAAAATATGGAGGCTTGGGAATTAGAGATACCCAATGTGTAAATTTTGCTTTACTCGGAAAGCTTGTTTGGCAATTATTGCATAATAAAGATAAGCTTTGGATAAGAATTATGTTGGCAAAATATTTATCTGGGAGTTATTGCTTTTCACCCAATTTTTCAAATAATGTTTCAAGCACTTGGCGAGCAATTTATAAGATAATAGAAAAGTTTTGTGATGGTTTTGATTGGTATACAGGCAGGATGTCTCAATCCTTTTGGTATCATGCTTGGCGACCATGTGGAACGCTAGTTCCTTTGGTTCTTTTTGTACACATTTCTGATTCTCACTTGAAGTTAGAAGATGTCTGGCACCATGGGCATTAGCGGTGGGATATTCTTTGCACAATGATTCCGGAAGAAGTTAAACTTGATTTGATCCTCTTTGATCCTATCAAGCAAGCAGGAGATAAAACAGGTTGGTTTTGGACGAACTCAAATACTCTCACCTACTCGACTAAAAGCGGGTATGAATGGCTATTGAAGAAGAAATTTGGCTGGAATGATAATGAAAATTGGCTTTGGCTTTGGCGCTTGAGAATACAGGAGAAGATAAAGTGTCTGCTCTGACTTTGCCTCAACAACGGAGTTCCCACAGCTAGTTACCGGTTTCAAAGAGGTCTTTTTACTTCTGATTTTTGTCAGAGATGTTATCTTGCTCTAGAAGATATTAACCACTGCTTTAGGACTTGCTAAAAAGCTCGTCAGATTTGGATTAGCTTAAATTTGGGAATGACCGTTGAGGACTCTAGTTTGGATTTTGTGTCTTGGATTCATTCTAACCTCAACAAAAATGAGTTTCTCTTTGCAGCGGCCTTTTGGTGGATTTGGAGGGATAGGAACAATGACATCTTCCACCAAGATGATCCATGGAGTAAGAAGAAAATTGTTCACTTAGTTAAACATGCTGCTCGAGATTTCTCTAATGTTGTTATCAACCAAAAACATATTATTCCTTCTTCTTTGAAATATAATTGGGAACCACCTCCAATGAATGTCTGTAAAGTGAACTGCGATGCAAGCATTTTTGAAAATGAGCAATTAGCTGGCTTTGAATGTATTATTAGAGACAGCATGGGAATTTGGATAAAAAGTTGTTCTGCCAGTATACCTCTTTCCAGTGTTCTCTGTTGTGAGCTTCATGCTATTTGGAAAGGGCTTGTTATGGCTTGGGATTGCGAGTGCAAAGAGGTCATATGTGAAACTGATAATTTTGATGCGTTTTTTCTTGTTTCGTGAGGCACAATCAGCATGATTAGGAATGGTTCTGATTTGTTTGACAAAATCAAAGAAATGCTCCAGCGCAATTGGACAGCTACTTTAGTGCTCATCCAGCGAACAACAAATAGAGTGACTGATTTAATGACTAAAATTATTGTTTTAAACAAACAGATATATTTAGAGTGGTTACTACCTCCTAATAATTTAGACATTATTATTAAAAAAAGATACTACTCTTTTTCTTAGTCTTTTTCTATGTTATGTTACGTCACAAAAAAAAAAAACCTTTTTGTTAGCCGCTCACTCAATCACAGCAACTCGTTGTTTACTGTAACAAAAGTCATTCTAGTCCAATATCATGTTAATTAATTATTCAAACTAACCAAAAGTAATCATGAAGCACCCTCACGTGTTCGCAGCTGACGATATTTATTTTGGGAGTTATAAAAATATTAAAAATATCTTTTTTTTTAAATATTTTTTATAATTAAAATTTAACATATATAATTAATTAAATTATATTATTTTTATTAAAATTAAACTAAATAAATTAATTTAATTAAAAAAATTAATAAATTAAATTTTAAATTAATTTAAATTAATATTTTTTATAAAAAATAACAATAATATTTTTATTATAAAAAGTAACTAAAATATCTTTATATATATATATATATATATTAATTTTAAAAATTTTAAATTCTAATTCTATGACAGAAGAAAAGTAAAAAATTAGAATTTAAGATTTTTAAAATTAATATATATAATAAAAATATTTTAGTCATTTTTTATAATAAAGTATTATAGTAATTTTTTATAAAAATAATATTAATTTAAATTAATTCAAGATTTAATTTATTATTTTTTGGTCAAATTAATTTATTTGGCCTAATTTTAATAAAAATAATATTTTAATTTATTATATGTATTAAAATTTAATTACAAAAATATATCATTAAAAATAAACGTTTTAAATATTTTTATTTAAGTGACTCCAATTTATTTTATGTGAGCTGAAATTGTCCAGAATTTATTCTGAAGCAATCTCTCTTGGTACATTTGTCATGACATCATAAATATGCAGGTGTAGAAGAAAAATTCTTTTTACACTATAAATTTCGCCTCAATTAAATTCCATTTTCATTAACTAATATTCCTTTAAATTAAGTAATGTTGTTAATTAGTTAAAACTTAAATAATATATTGTTTATTATTGATATTATTTATGAAATTATTTAATTTTTTGTATATTATTAATTTATAATACTAAATTATTTTTAATTTATAAATTTTAATAATATTATTATAAAAAATTAATTTAATAGTTATATTAATTTTTTATTTTAATTAATTAATTCGATAGAACTACAAATAAGGACTAATAAGAGTTCTTTCTATTAAAGAAAAAAGGAAATTTTTTGTCTATATTTATGACATAAAAATTAATGTAAACTTATTTTTTAGGGAAAAATACAGATAGGTTCCTGACTTTTCAAACTTTTGACAAATACATCCTTGACAAAATTTAAATACAAAAAAGTCTCTGACTTTAACAAACGGAGGACAATTTAGTCCTTCCGTCTATTTGCCTCTCATACACCTAACGAAACTGGGTGACGTGGCTGAAACAGTGTATAGGTATCCGTTACGGTGCCACGTTGGAAGGGGAAAAAAGTTTGAAGGACAAATAAGTCCTTGACGTCATTTTACAAATAAAGTTCGAAGGACAAATAGGTCCTTTGAGAATTTTTTTTTCATTATACTTCTATTATACTTATTATGAGAATTTAGTTTATAAAACTAGGCTAATTTTTTTTTTGTATGAAAAAAATATTGATGTTTTTGTTGAAAATGGGAGAATGTGGTGTAATTATAGATGAGTGGATTTTTTGTGGGAAGTCAACACGTGGGGGGCGTGGTGCAACACGTGACATCATTCTGCCCAATACGTGGGGGACGTGTTGAACACGTGGAAGCATCTTAGCCAACACGTGGGGGCGTGTTGAATAATTTCCACAATACTGTAATACACTTCAAATGTCAATATTCAACCAAAACACCAATTTTCTTTCCATATTAAAAATAATTTCTGATAAAATTATGCTTGTATTTTGAAATCTAGTTAACTTGTTTTATTCTACAATTTAAATTATTTGTATTAAAATTGTAGAAATTGGGCTTGTTATGTTTCTACTCTTTTTCTTAAATTGCATTAGTTTAGTTTTAGTGCATTTGTGTATTATATTAGAATTTGTTAAATTGCATTAGTTCAGTTTTCATCATACCAGTGGCATTAGTTAGCATCAGTTCATTTATGCATCAAGTTAGCATTAGTTCATTTGTGCATCATTCATGTATTAAGTTAGCATTAGTGCATTTGTGTATTATATTAGAACTAGTATTTTTATGCATAATAACATTACGAGAATATTTTTTTAAAATTATAGTTCACTTTGTTCTAATAGTATAAATTATGCATGACACAAAAAATTTATAAAATCAAACTACTTTTACAAAAAAGTCGTAAGTTGACAAAAGTTTCTGACTAAGAAGACCAAGATATCTGTAGATAAAAAATTAAATAATAAGATTTTTAGTTATTATTTTTATATGGAAAAGTCTGATTTTTTATTAGTAATTAATTTTAACATTCGTTATCTAAAATTTAAAATAATTTAATGTGTATAATTTTACATTTAAAATATTTTAATTGTAAAAAAATATCGAATGACATATTTTGATTTGTCAAATTACTAATATAAAATATAATTATATATAGAGTAAAAATAGTAGAGAGAAATATAAAAATGGAGAGAGGTAGATGAGAGAATTTAGGAAATGAGTTTATTAATTTTGAAAAAAAAAATTCTCAAGGACCTATTTGTCCTTCGAACTTTATTTGTAAAATGACGTCAAGGACTTATTTGTCCTTCGAACTTTTTTCCCCTTCCAACGTGGCACCGTAATGGACACTTGGACACCGTTTCAGCCACGTCAGCCAGTTCCGTTAGGTGTATGAGAGGCAAATAAACGGAAGGACTAAATTGTCCTCCGTTTGTTAAAGTCAGGGACTTTTTGTATTTAAATTTTGTCAGGGATATATTTATCAAAAGTTTAAAAAGTTAACTACCTATTTGTTTTTTTTCCTATTTTTTATGACAAGAAAGCTATAAATAGAGATTAGAGAGAGTTTTTCACTAGAGCTTCTCTAAAATATTAGTAATTTTGGTATCTAATTTGCTTAAAAAGTAAAAGGGGTTAAAGATGGTTTCCATCTTTTATTTTTGTATCAAGTAATTGAGAAAGGAAAAGTTAGATATTATAAAATAAGATATATATGTGTGTGTATGATTTTTAACTTATTTGAAGTAAAAATATAATTATTTATATATTTTTATCTTAAAATATTTTTTATTTTTTATTTTTTAATTAATAAATTATTGTGATTCAATATGTTTTTATCCTCTTTGTTATACAAAATATTCTTAGAAAATAGTAAATTTTTAACTAAATTAATTTATATTTGTTGTATTCAATTTAAATAAGTAATAAATTATCTTATTTTAATTTATTCCTTAAATTTATATATCATAAAAATTAAATCAAATAATTAATATACATAATTTTAAATTGTGTGATATTTAAATATCTATTCAAATCAATTAGTTGATATAATTAATTCATCATAATGAATTGTCTTTAATGAGTTAAACAAAATAGATCAGAAGCATGCTACGTTGATTCTATCATTAAAGGTAAAAATTCGATTTTTATATAATAGAATAGATAGAATAGATAATATAATAGACGGCGAGAAAGAGAAAGATAAACATTTTAGATCCTAAGTTGTTTCATTTGGATGTTGCAATGTGGGTATCACATTATTTTACCTATTCTACTCTATGGACTATTTTGTAATTTTATTTCAGTATCAATGGAATTTCACTACCTTTGAGTACTAAATTAAAATTCAAAATGAAACTGAAAAAAAAATAAAGAGTATAAAATTATTGATTAAAAAATACTCTAAATAATAAAAAACTAAATAAATTTTAATATTAAATTTATTAATACGATTTAAATTTTATATAATAGTTAGATAATAGATTAGTAAAAGCAAATGGAAGAATGGCTTTAATTAGTATTTGATAAAATATTCATTTAAAATAATTAAAAAAATATAAAATTATGATATTATTAAAAATAATACATTTTTATGTTAAAAAAAATTAGATTTAAATAAAATATTTATAAAATATAAAATTTAGAGTAACATAGCTTCATGAACATTAATCATTAATCAATTATGAACTAACATAAAATTATAATATAATTTATTTATGAAAAAATAATCAATAATTAATATTAATAAATATAAAAATCATCCAAACACTTTGATTAAAAGTATGAGTGGTTAATTATTATTCATTATTAATAATATTTTGTTCATAACAAAAATTGAAAAATATAATTATTCAGATTTAGATTTTAGAGAAATAAACGTATAAGTAACAAATGATCTATTTTATCATGTATATTATAAATTAATGAATTAAACTAACCGATATAATAAATTATAATTAATTAATTGGTATAAATTATAATATGATATTTAAAAAGAAAATAAAATGAATAAAAAATAGAAGAATAGAAGACTACAATAAAATAAATAAATTGAATGTGAGTTTTTTTTTCTTTTTACAAATTTTATATCGCATCCACTTCAATAATAATAAATAAAAATACATCAACTTAATATTTAAGAGAAAATGATGAGATAAAATCATAACACAATTCTAAAACAAAAGCTTAAATTAAACAATAATATCATTGCACAACACAAATTAAAAGTACTTTCACACTACAATATACCACACAAATAAGTAAATGACTTAAGCTTAATTACGGATTTTTTTTATTTATGCATACATGATAACACCATGGTCTATAAATGCTTAATAGATAACATATCATATATTGCTCTGAATAATGAGCACGGGAGTTGAAGAGTGTGTGCTAATTTGTGTCAATGATAGTTGCCTTCTTGTGACGATTCCTCATAGGAAGAAAAAAAATTGTTGTAAAAGCTACCCAATGAAAGAGTAATTGGTAAATGAATAATATTTTCTTCTAACATATATAATCTTTTATAGTGGTAAAATAAAAATGGAAGGAATAAAATTTTGTATTTTTATATTAGAAATAGAATTTGATATTTATCCTAATAAAATTAAATAACTAATTAGTTATATTTAAATAAATTAAATAAATTAAATAAAAATATTTTAAGAATTAATCAAATCCATTAGTCAATACAAATAATTAGTATAATTAATTTTATTTGATTTATTGAATTCAAAAAATAAATTAAAAATGATTGAATTAATTTGTTGATATAATTAATTTATTATAATTGATTGGATTTAATGAATTAAAAAAATAAATAGGGAAACATAGAACACAATGATTTTTTTAACTAAATTAATATATATTTATTATATTTAATCAGTATAAGTAACAAATCATGTATGTTATTATGTACCTTATAAATTAATGAATTAAAATAATTGATATAATAAATTATAATTATTTGATTGATATAAATTATAATAAATCGTGTTATTTTTAAATACCTAATCAAATCAATTAGTTGATATAATTAATTTACTGTAATAAATTGTATTCAATGAGTTATAAAAATAAATTAAGAAACACGCTAAGAAATATGCCACGCCCATCATAAAATGCAGAAATTTAATTTTTATATAATAAAAATATACATTCTTATATATGTTATAGAAATATGATTTGATTCTATTAACTTGCTTATTTTTTTTAACTTGCCACCTATATTTAGCATGAAATTTTAATTTTTCTAAAATAAATTTAGAAAAGAGAATAGTACTTTCATTTTGGAGAGAAAATAAATTCATGAAGAATTGACACCTCGTTTTCATTAGTTGATAATGCATTAAATATTAATTTTATATAATTATAATAAATATATTTTTCTAAATTAGTATAATCATGCATTATTCATTAAATGTTAATTGTAATATAAATATAATAAATATATTTTTCTAAAATAAATTTCGAAGAGAGAATAGTGCTTTCATTTTAAAAGAAAAATGAATTTATGAAAAATTGACACCTCACTTTAATTAGTTAGAAAAAAATAAAATTTTAGTATATTAAGTAGAAGTTTATTATTATTATTATTATTATTATTATTATTATTATTATTATTATTATTATTATTATTATTAAAAATATTTCCGATTGATAATTAATAAGTAGTTTAATAATGTATTAAATATAGATTTTATATAATTATAATAAAGATATTTTCCTAAATTAGTATAATTATGCATTATTCATTAAATGCATTCATTTTGGAGAAAAAATGAATTCATGAGTAATTCACACCTCACTCTCATTAGTTGAGAAAAAAACATAATTTTAATATATTAAGTAAATTACATAAATAGAAATATTTGCTAAGTATATATAAAAGAGGAGATATATAATTATATATAATATAATTGCTATATATGTAACAGATATAAATTGCTATAATTATAGAGACATACTATAATTATATTAAATTTAATTATGAATGTAAATAAAATAAAATTGATAATAATTAATATTATTTTTTATTTTTTACATTTAATATTTACCGTAGATATAAAAATATTGAGAAAAAAGTAAATACTGACTTTATTTTATTTTATTTTACGTCATGGATTTCTTTACTAAAATTAATAGAGGAAAAAAAATCTTTATGATTATATATCAATCTGAATCACAATAAATAAGATAAATTGGTTGAGCAACTAACAAATTTAACGGATAAATGTTATTTTCTCTTTATGAAAAAAATGAGGTAACATGCATGCGTATATTAATATAGAAATAATATATACTCACAGTTTTAAAATCTTCAAGAATATTCGATTGTATTATCCTTCAAACCAAAAAATTCTTCCTTTATTTTTATTAAATATTTATATTAATTCAATTAGATGAGTGTTTTAATAAAAGGAAAGATTATTATTATTATTATTATTATTATTATTATTATTATTATTATTATTATTATTATTATTATTGAATAATAACGATAATTATGTTATTAATATTAAATTGGTTATTAATATATATATATATATATTAAATTATCATTAATATTAAATTAGTTATATAAATATATTGTTGCTTTTACAATTGTACAATAATATTTTCTTTCATTTGTTAATTAATTAAACTTGGTTATTTATATTAAATATATTTAATGATTACCAAAAATTAATCATATAATTATCATTATTAATAACCAATTATTAATAACTAATTTATATTTTTCTAAAATATAATTTTCTATCTTTTTATTATTATTATTATTATTATTATTATTATTATTATTATTATTATTATTATTATTATTATATAGGTCACCATTAAGATAATAATTTGTCACTAATAAATTTTAGGATAATGAATAAAAATAGAATTATATCAATATAATTAAAATAGTTAAAAATATTTCTGATTGATAATTAGGTTAATAATGCATTAATTATTGATTTTATATAATTATAATAGAGATATTTTTCTAAATTAGTATAATTATGAATTATTCATTAAATGCTAAGTATAATATTGTTATATAATTATAATTAAGATAATTTTTTGAAATAAATTTAAAAGAGATTAGTATAAGTATAATAAAGAGATTATCTTAGATTAGTATAATTATGTATCATTTATTAAATACTAATTATAATATAATTATATCAATTAAAGTTAATTTTTAAAAATAAATTTAAAAGAGAGAAATAGTGCAATCATTTTGGAGGAAAAATAGATTCACGAGAAAATGACACCTCACCATCATAAGTCGGGAGAAAACTCAATTTTAGTATATTAAGTAGATTGGTATACATTATAATAAATTATATAACATTTAAAAATAAAATAAAATGAATAAGAAGAAAATAAAAATAAATAGAATAGATAGAAGACTACAATAAAATAAATTAAATGTGAGAGTTTTTTTTTTGGTATATTTCATATCACATCCGTTTCAATAATAACAATAAATAAAAATACATCAACTTGGTATCTAAGAAAAAATGATGAGATAAAATCATAATACAGTTCTAAGTTAAAAGCTTAAATTAGAACATAATATCATTACACAACACATATTGAAAGTAATTTCACACTACAATATACCACAAACATGTAAATGACTTAAATTTAAATACGAAATATTTTTTATTTATGCATACATGATAACACCATGGTCTATAAATACTTCATAAATAACATATCTTATATAGCTCCGAATGATGAGCATGAAAGTTGGAGAGTGTGGTAGTTTGTGTTCACGATAGTTGCTTTCTTGCAACGATGCCTCATAGGAAGAAAAAGAATTGTTGTAAAAGCTATTAAATGAAAGAGTAATTGGTAAACAAATGATATTTTCTTCTAGCATACATGGCCTTTTATAGTAGTAAAATAAAAATGGAAGGAATTAAATTTTATATTTTTATATTAGGAATAGAATTTGATATTTATCCTAATAAAATTATTATTATTATTATTATTATTATTATTATTATTATTATTATTATTATTATTATTATTATTATTATTATTATTATTATTATCAATATAAATGGGTTAACAACTTGCCACTAATAAAATCATTGGATAATGAATAAGAATTAGAAGGATATCAATATAATTAAAATGAATATAATTAAAATGTTAAAAAATATTTTTGATTGATAATTAGTTTAATAATGTATTAAATATTAATTTTATATAATTATAATAAAGATATTTTTCTAAATTAGTATAATTATGCATTATTCATTAAAATAATTAAAAATATTTCTGATTAATAATTGATAAGTAGTTTAATAATGTATTAAATATTGATTTTATATAATTATAATAAAGATATTTTTTCTAAATTAGTATAATTATGCATTATTCATTAAATGCATTCATGTTAGAGGAAAAATGAGTTCACAAGAAAGTGACACCTCACTTTTATTCGTTGGGGAAAAATCCAATTTTAATATATTAAGTAGATAAGTAGATTAACTGCATATAAGATTTTTAAAAATATAATAACAATACTTTAGAATAAATAAATAAATAAAATTTGATTAAAAATAAACTAAACAAAAATTACAAAATAAAATAGAATTAAAATTGTAAACTAAGATTTAAAACAAAACTTAAAAATAGTTAATTTATGTGTTGTCAAATAATAAAATCAAGAATGATGTAAAATAGAATGTGACTTAATAAAATAAAAAATCTTACGAATAAAACCTTAGTTCATTAAAATAAAAGTACTATAATATAATTAGTATTAAATATTAACCAATTAATATTGTATAGGATAATTTTAATTTATCTTTAAATATATGATATATGAAAGCCAACGGTAAAACTAATATATTTATCTAACAAAATTACAAAATAAATTATTAACAGTATATACTAATTAAATAATATTATAAATCAGAAATTTAATTTATTATTTTATAATATCATTTTTTAAAAAATTCATGTATGCGTATAATGAATTTTCTATTTATATTAGTTAAAAGTTGAGACTGAATTATAGATCAAAATATATATCATAGAATATGTAGTGAGTACTAAATTATATAAACTAAGACTAAGTTTTTTCATTGTCTCCATCCCTTCTAGATTTCAGAAATGATAAAACAATTTATTTTTAAGTAAAAAATTCACTAAAGATATACTCCATCTTCTCTCAATCTTCTCTAATCGTGACTTGATCAAACATAAATAAATATCTTTCATATTATCTGACATTACCTACAAATTATTAGAAGGTCATAATTACTTTTCTTATGGTTATCATAAAAATAGAGTTTTATATTTGTAAAGGAATTTTTGGCATGCTTAATTATGAGTCGTTTTTTCTTTTTTCAATTTTTTTAGAGACAAAAAAAGTATTCTAATATATAATTGATTTAATAAATGAGAGAAAGATATAGAAATAAAAAATTAATAAAAATAGATGAAGACTTTAAATAAGAAAATGGAATTAAAAAAAAAGACGACGGAGATGAAAAGTATAAAATTGCTCTAATAACATCAATATAAGATGAGAGAAATTAGTGGGAATTTTTTTTAAGTTGAATAATTGACTTTAAGTGGAAAAGTTAATTAGATATGATAATACTAAAAAAAAAATTTTAAATATCAAACTCATGTATTGCCATTATATATTATTATAGATTAAGAAATTCATCTTCATTCTAAATCTAAGTATTCATAAAAAACAGAAGGGCAAAGACAAGCTAAGAATTATTAAGAATTATTAACTAAGACGTTCATGATTTTGATACATGTATATATTACATATATGCATATATATTCTATAATTATCGTCTAACATTCAATATCGATTGTTTTGTGAAAATATAAATTTCAATCCATTGAAGTTTGAAAAATCTAAACTTCAATCGATTGTTTTGTTAGTTCAATCGTAGGATTTTCTCAATCCAATATGGATGTAATAAAAAATAAAATTTTAATCGATTAAAATGGTCAAAAAAATTATTATAATTAATGAAAGATCTAATTTGTTATTATTTTTATTTTTTTATTATTAATAAATATAATAGATGAATGATAAAATAATAATTTATAAAATAAAAAATAAATTTTACAATTAAATAATATATAAACGGTTAATTTGTTATTAAAATTAGATAAGAACTATTTAAAGTTATTAAAATATTTAAAAGATATATTTTGTTATAAGACCATTTAATGATACAAATATTCTAGGATCATTAAATTTTTTGTTTAAATAATCCTTATTTAATTTTAACAACAATTTAATCCTATAACCACTATAACCTTTACAATTTGGTAAATTATAGGATACAGATGTAAATATACAGATATTCTATTTGAGTCACAAAATTATTGACGCGAGTTGTGTCTGCTAGGAGAATGACATAAAAAAGAGAAAATGTTAATTAGCTTTTTTACAATGTATATAACGGATTTGCTATTTTATTAAGGTAGAAATAAGAGACAATTACACTAGACAAATAATAGAATTATATTACCACCGTTTGTTGGCCTTTCTTTAGTTTATACTTTATATTTTTTTTCAAGTTGAATTTGAATTTTAATATCATACCCATAGACAATAGCTATTGTTTTTAGTAAGAAAATTTATAACTAATCTAAACTATGATGTAAAATACACTAAGGCACTCAATTTTTATAATATTAATGGAAAATATTTATTTTGAATATTCAATATTACAGATAAAAAAATATAAACAACAAAAATAGTTAACTATTAAAATGTTACAATTCAAATATAGTTTAAAAATCTGTGTATAAATTGAGTGTATTGTACCTGAAATATAATTATAACAAAATTTCTAACACTATATTCAGGATATATATAATTTATAAAAAATATTTTTATAAAAAATTAATAAGATTATTTCATAAAACAAGAATATATTATAAGTGAGATATAAATTTAATTATAAAAACAAAAAAATAATTTATTTAAATTAGATTAAATAAATTTTGAAAGATAAACCTAAATTTTAATTTAAGTCCAGTACAAATTGTTTTTAATTTTGATATATTTTATAATTAAATTTAAATTAGATCATATTAAATTAAATTGGATTTTAAATTTTTAACACACTAATTAACCAACTAGCCTGTTACATTACCTAGTCTTAAAAACAAAGTTCTAAAAATCAGATCAGTTATAAAACTGTTTTAATTATTAATTTATTAGTTTATTAGTCTAGTTGGTTCAACTATGGTTAATAAAATATAAATAAATACACTAAAATATAATTATAGTTTAATATAAATTTTAAAATGTCATTCAAATTTAAAATATTACATCAACAAAAATCTTACGATCTTATTAAAGTACAAACTCAAAATTTATTAGTTAAATAATAAGTGTTTTTTTTATTGATACTATTATTTATAACTGAAATTATAAATCATAAAATATATAAATAACCTTTTGATCTCATTAATTATTAATAATCTAATACTCTTTATATGAAGAGTAACAATTGATGCACAATTTTAATAAAGTTGTGAGGATAAAAATTAATTTTATTTTTAAAAATTATTTTATTAAAGATAATTAAATTAAAATTTAAAAAATCTAGATTTAAATTAATTAAGACTTTTAAATAATTGTTATAATAATTAAATATTTTTATATTTAAAATTTAATAATAGTTTCATAGATATGTACAAAATTTAAATTGTAACGACAATTACTTATAAAATACACGCATTGAGACGAGAATGTCTTTTTTAAATTTTATTTTATTGAGTTAAATCTGAAATCACATATACGTATATAATATAAAAAATTTAAAATTTTTAGTAAATATAATAATTTTTTATTTTGTTGATTTTATCCGTTCTTCCTAAAAAATATCGTAGTTGTTCAACTAAAAAATTATACAATTTAAAATTACTTTACTTTAACAAATATTTTTCACATAATAATAAATAAAAAATATTTTTATATTATTATATTTAAATATAATTAATAAATAAAAATAATTTTTATATAAAATATTTAAACATAAAATCACTTTTATTTTTTAAAATAATTTTTTGAATAAAGATAATTAATATTTTTTATAAACTCACCTAAATAAAATCTAAATCTACAAATATTCTAGGTTTACTATAATAGATAAATCTTGTAATAATTACAAATTTATTCACAAATAACATAATCAACATTCCAAAATTACTATTTAAATTATCTTTCTGTTTTCTAAAGAACATACTAGCTAAATGAAAAAATAATTGGTTTACTAAAACAAAACATTTTGTAACGAGAAATGTTCGTATGTCGGGTACCGGATGGTTTGGAGGGATTCTCGGGTTGATAGGTGGGGTGTGATCTAGAACCGAGTTGCAAGGGTGAAGCTGGAGTAGCTGACGTCCCGAGCTCCTGATGTGGAGGGGGTGTCACCTGCAAAGACACTCCGACGCTCTAGTTAGTTGAGTGTGAAGGCGAAAAAGGAATAAAGTGATGTGTGTCGTACTTTGGGAGAGGGGTAGGACCCTCCCCATATATACTGTGTCAGAAGTGGGTCCCACAAGAGAAGACCTACCTTCCTTGAAACTTCCTTATACAGCTGTAGTGATGAGCTACCAAGGACGCGTGTCCGGGTCGGTGGTTAAACTGCTGGTACTCGACCGTTCGGGTCGGGTGGTCTATGGGTCGGGTCGGCCCGCAATCTATTAGGGCCAGGCCGCAACAGTGCCCCCAACGCGCCAGCAATGGACGTGAGAGCCGTTGGTGGCGTGTTCCGTCCTCTCTTGTATGTTGTCGCTAGGTCAGTCGCTCGTGGGGAGGGCGTGCCTCTTGCGCGCATGTCTGTCTGTTGTTGGGATAACCGTTCGTCGCCTCGTTCTTCGCGTTGGGCATTTAATACTCATAATGGGTTGTTTCAAACCTTGCAAGTAAAGACGCTTTTGCCCTTGCCTTTTACGCTCCTTGAGTTGGTTTTCTAACTCCTCCTCCCTCAGTTTTGCATTCCATTTTCTTTCCAGTGCCTAGCTTTTTCTTACTATCACCTTTCTCTCTCGAATTTCTTGCTGCGGTTCCTGCATCCTTGCGCCTCCACTCCTTATCACTCCCTTTCAAGTCTTTACAAACAATTATGGTAAGCACTCATACCTCCATTTTTTTGCCCCACATTTGCTTTACTTTTACCATCTGTGTTCTGTGTGCATGTTGTTGTGTTTTTCTTTTTTATTTTACTCGTATGTTAGGTGATATTAGCATTAGATAGGTGCATTAGGGGGGGTCACCATTCCAGGGCTTTAGCTTTAGGCTGCATTCAGGGTTTGCTTTGGTCATGTTTGGATTCAGTTGTTGAATAGGCTAAAGGTGGTTTCTGGGCCTTTTCCGAACTCCCGACCTCATAGACTAACCGAGTGCTGTCCCCACTGTAGGTATGCCTCGTATCGTCTCACGGGCTTCCACCTCAGGCGTGGGTTACGACCGGTACGCTTGGGTGACCTTCGACGTGAAGGATTCCTCAATTCAAATGGGTGAGGAGGAGTTGACCGAGTTCCACCAAGCCAAGTACTTGTGCGGCGGGACTGACGAGGAGTCCAATTATGATGTCTTCGTTCCTGCCCCCAACGAACGGTTATACGAACTCAACCCCCACGCCCCCCCGAGTTGCCGACTGGATTTGGTTCTACAAGGCAATGTTTACCCAATTGGGGGTTTGCATCCCCTTCTCCGCCTTCCAAATGGTGCTTCTTAACCGGATTTTCGTGGCACCGTCGCAGTTGCATCCGAACAGTTGGGTTTTCATCCGCTGTTTCGAGATGGTTTGTGAATACTTGGAGCTGCCGATGTCCGTTGACGTTTTCCTTTACCTCTTCAACCTCACGAATCCTTCTAAAGAAGGGAAGGTGAAGAAGGGTTTCATGTCCTTCCGATCTGTCCAGGGTCGAAGGTTTTTTGGCTTGTTCAAGGACTCTTACCATGGGTTCAAGGACAAGTACTTTAAAGTGCGCCCAGTCAAAGGTCACCACCCCTTCTGGTTGTCGTTAGAAGGGCAGTGCCTCATCCCGACGTATTGAAGTTTCGGGGCGGGCTCCAATACCTTTATTAAGGTGACTTACAAGGGGATGTCTGCTGTGGACAAAAAGATTGCCGACGTGTTGTTGGCCATCTTTGGGAAAAACCATGTGAACCTTCATGGTCGCCAGAAATTATGTTTGTGAGTAGCTTTAGCTTGTATTTTTTGCATTATTGTTGCTTTGATTCTGGTCTGCTGATTTCACGACTAACCCTTCTTACCGGCTTGTTGTAGTGGGTATGTCTGCCGAAGTGACGGGTCTCGAGAATTTGTACAACACCTTTCTGGCCGATGACAGTGATGAGGAGACGGCTGAAGGGAAGCAGGTAGCCCCACCTGGGGATGACGACAACCAGGCGGTGCCCCCTCCCCATGGTGTTGAGACGTCGGACCATAATGCTGATGAGGCGCACGTCTCTCCCATTCACGAGGAGGTGGTCGGTACTAGGGGCTCGACCTCCAATCACCAAGCCGAGGAGGACGACGTGCAGGTCGTCCACAACCCCAAAAAGAGGAAGCCGTCCTCCAGTCCTGAGGGGTACTTACTGTGATGGAGAAGAATTTTGACGTCGGGAATTTTATAAACTATCAGCTGCTTTCCGGTACGGAGGATTATTTCCATGTTGATGCGTGAGCATATTCTCTATCTTTTCCTAGTGAATTCGCACTTAAATTGTTGAGTTTAATTAAGAATTAATTATATTTTAGCCACTATGGATGCTATTTTGAGTTTTGTGCAATTTTATTTATTTCAGGTAGCATTCGACAGAATTTGATGGAGTTTCTGCAGCACAAGAATCAAAGGAGATGACTGCAAGGAGCGACGCGCACGCATGACTGACGCGTACGCGTGATCTGGAAGTATCCATGGCGACGCGTACGCGTGACTGACGCATATGCGTGATTTAAAGATTTGCTCAGCGACGCGGCCGCGTGACCGACGCGTCCGCGTGACTTGCGAAGAAGACCAGCGACGCGTACGCGTGACGTACACGATCTGCATAATTTACAGAAATCACTGGCGTAGATTTTGGGCCGCATTCTGACTCAGTTTTCAGCCCAGAAAACACAGATTAGAAGCTGCAGAATGGACAAATCAAGTGGTCCCCACCCATCAGCTAAAGACTTGTTAATTAATTCAAATTTAAATTCAAATCTTAATTTTTAGAAAAAGATATTATTTTTAATTTTAGATAATTAGATTTTAAAATAATTAGGATTAGTTATAAATAGGAACTCTGTACATTTAGACAAGTACACATTGTTATCAGAACCCTTATTTTTCCTCTCTGAACCATGAGCAACTAATCATTCACTGTTAAGGTTAGGAGCTCTGTCTATTTGTATGGAATGATTTTATTGCTTTTTCTATTTTAATTCATGTATGAATTTATAATTTAAGAATTGTTTTCGCTCTTTATCTTATGAATTTGGGTGGAACGGAAGTATGACTCTTTTTCTATTTGAGTTCTTGTAAAACTTGGAAAAGCTTTTTACTTGAACAACAGTTTGAAAACATATTCTCCTAAATTTTAATTATCTGGATTTAACGAGATACGTGACATATAATCCTTCTATTTTTGGGTAATTAGAATTTATGTAGCTTGAAAACATATTCTCCTAAATTTTAATTATCTGGATTTAACGGGATACGTGACATATAATCCTTCTATTTTTGGGTAGTTAGAATTTATGTGGCATGCAAACTGGAATTTGATCATGTAGCTTCTAATTGGAATTAATTGACCAAGAAATTGGCAGTTAATAAATTTTAGAGGAGACTAGAAATGTCTAAGGAATTAGGGTCTAGTCACATATAGTTTGCCATAAATTAAATCCTACATAATTAAAATAGTTAGTAAGAAAAGTAAATCCGGAAAAATTAGATAACTCTAAAGCCTTAACTGTTTTATCCATATTTTATTCCCAATTTATTTAATTATCTATACTTTTGATATTCTGAATTCGAACTTAAACCTTTTGAACATCTCAAAACCAATTTTTGCTTGCCTAACTAAGCCAATCAATCAATCATTGTTGCTTGATCCATCAATCCTTGTGGGATCGACCCTTACTCACGTAAGGTATTACTTGGTACGACCCGGTGCACTTGCCGGTTAGTAGTGTGTGTTGTAAAATACCGCATCAAGTTTTTTGCGCCGTTGCCGGGGATTGATAGTGATTAACAACTATTAGTTGTTTGATTGCTTAGATTAGACATTTTATTTTTAATTTTATTAAAAATATATTTTTCAAAAAAAATTTCGAATATATATATATATATATTCTCTTATTTTACGTGAACCCCCTCCCCCTGTTTCGCTTTAATTTTTTTCTTTTATTACTTGATTTTTGAAAAAAAAATATATTTTAATTAAATTTTAAATTTTCAAAAAAAAAAATTTTCGAAAAAAATAAATTTTTTCAATAAATAAATAGCACTAATATCTTTCTTAATTTCTGAAATTAAGTTTGGTGTTACCTGGTTATTTGTTCTATTTATTTATTTAGTATTATTTTTATTTCTTTACACAGGTTACCTCACTGGGAATTCTCTGCACTTTGACGTAGAGATTCTCATTCTTTCTTGTTTTCTGTTTGTTTATGCGCAGGAACAGAGACAAAGAACATCTCTTAGGCTTTGATCCTGAAGCTGAAAGGACTTTCAGGCGGTGTTTACAACAAGCAAGACTTTATAAGGCTGCAGAATCCACTATGGATCCGACTAATACTGAGAATACCAATGCGGCAAACCTGAATGGGAATGAACAAAGGAGAGTACTTGGCTCTTTCTCTGCTCCTACTGCAGATCTGTATGGAAAGAGCATTGTGGTGCCTCCTATTACTGCGAACAACTTTGAGTTGAAGCCTCAACTGGTCAATCACGGCCTTCCCACGAAGACCCAAATCAATTTATCTCTAGTTTTCTGCAAATTTGTGATACTGTGAAGACAAATGGAGTAAACCCTGATGTGTACAAACTCATGCTCTTCCCGTTTGCTCTGAGGGATAGAGCAAAGCTGTGGCTAGATTCACAACCCAAGGAGAGTTTGGACACTTGGAACAAGGTAGTTACTGAGTTTTTCACTAAATTTTTCCCACCAAAGAAGCTGACTAAGCTTAGGATGGAGGTTCAAACCTTCAGGCAGAAGGATGGTGAGACTCTGTATGAAGCTTGGGAGAGATACAAGCTACTGATTAGGCAATGCCCTCCAGACATGTTCTCCAAATGGACTCAACTGGATATCTTTTATGAAGGCTTGGGTGAAATGTCCAAGATGTACTTAGACAATTCTGCAGGAGGTTCATTGCACAAGAAGAAGACATCGGAGGAGACTATTGAGCTTATTGAATTGGTTGCTAGCAACCAATATTTATACTCATCTAACAGAAATCCAGTGAACTCTGAAACCCCTCAGAAGAGAGGCGTGTTGGAAGTAGAAGCTATTAATGCTCTTCTCGCTCAAAACAAGCTGATGTCTCAGCAAATAAATCTACTTACTCACCGGATGGGTGGCATGCAAATATCAGCTATCAACACACAAAATCCACCACAGAAAGTCTCATATGACATGGCAGGTAACTCTATGCAAAATGATAATTATGATTATGCTCAACCTTCTTTTGAACAGGTGAATTACATGGGAAGTGGTCCCAGGAATCCCAACAATGTCCTATATTCTAAGACATATGACCAGGGATGGAGAAATCACCCAAATTTTGGATGGAGGGATCAACCTCAGAGACTTTAAAACTTCAACAATAATTCTCAGGGCGGTTTCCAACAGAACAATGATTTGGAAGCAATATTGACAGGTTTTAGACAGGAAACCAGAGCATCCATCAAGAACCTGGAGATTCAAATGGGTCAAATAGCCACCAGAGTTAATGAAATTGATCAGAGGACCACTAATAGCCTTCCTAGTAACACAATTCTAAATCCAAGAGAGGAATGCAAGACTATCTCCGTGATAAGTGGACAAGTGACAAGTACGGAAGCACAAGTTATGCAGGAAACCAGAGCCTCCATTAGAAATTTAGAGGTGCTAATAGGCCAACTGAGCAAGCAATTACTTGAGAAGTTTGCAAGTACATTTCAAGGTGATACAGTGGTGAACCCAGGAGAAGATTACAAGGTTATTCATTTGAGAAGTGGTAAAGTAGTTAGCTCTGAGACCAAGGTCAATGAATAGTTAGTTGAAAAAGAAGCTCTAGAGGAGAAGAATGAAGAAGTAGAGCACGCCCCTCCAAAGCGTGCAGACAACCCATTCCCAGACTCTCTTGACACTTATCCTATAGTGCCAAAGGCTCCTGAATACAAGCCTAAGATGCCGTATCCTCAGAGACTTCAAAAGGAGACCAAGGACAAGCAGTTTTCAAAGTTATTAGAAATCTTCAAAAAGTTACAAATCAATATTCCTTTTGCTGAGGTTTTGGAGCAAATGCCTATCTATGTCAAGTTCATGTAGGAGCTGTTGTCAAAGAAAAACGGGTTTAAAGGAAAATGAGATAGTAGTCCTGACTAAGGAATGTAGTGCTGTAATTCAGAATAACTTGCCAAGGAAGATGCCAGATCCATGGAGCTTTCAAATTCCATGCACCATTGGGAGGACAACCTTTGATAAAGCCCTATGTGATCTAGGGGCAAGCAGAAATCTAATGCCTTTATTTGTGATGAAGAAGTTGCAAATTCAAGAGGCACAACCCACAAAGATAGCATTACAGATGACAGACAAATCTATGAAGCCTGCATACGGATTAGTGGAGAATATCTTGGTCAAAGTGGGTAAGTTCTTCCTCCCAGCAGACTTTGTGATTCTTGACACAGGGGAGGATGAGAATGCCTCTATAATTCTAGGAAGACCATTCCTAGCCATTGGAAGAGCTCTGATTGATGTAGAAGTGGGTGAATTAGTGCTTAGAGTGTGTAATGAGTAACTGGTCTTTCATGTCTTCAAAGATATACATCCAACAGGTGAAGAAGAGAGGTGCATGCAGACTGAGCTTATGGACCCAAACCTTCAAAAACCCCCTGATGATACACAGCAGAATCTGCAGCTTAAGCCTCCCTTGGTAACAATTAATAAAATTCCTCCTAACATCAAACCTAAGCTTGGTGTTGGGAATGCATCATCTACCAAGGAGGAGGTTCCCAAAAAGAAGAAAGTACCCAGAGGATGGAGAAACAAAAAGATCCTCACTAAAGGTTTCTCCCCAGGAATGAAGGTGGTGCTGACCAGCAATCTAGCATGGGTTTATACAGTAATCAGAATCCTTTCTCTAGAGCATATTGAGCTACGTTATGAAGACACACGAAAGAAGTTCAAAGTAAGGGGTGAAGAGCTGAGCCCCTATGATCCTCCTCCTTAGAGGAGCACGAAATTGTGATCATCAATGGCGCCATCAACATGGTACGCTCAATTGCAATCTCAACTCTTTATCACAACTTCGCACAACTAACCAGCAAGTGCACTGGGTCGTCCAAGTAATAAACCTTACGCGAGTAAGGGTCGATCCCACGGAGATTGTTGGTATGAAGCAAGCTATGGTCATCTTGTAAATCTCAGTCAGGCAGATTCAAATGGTTATAGATGATTTATGAATAAAGCATAAAATAAAGATAGAGATACTTATGTAATTCATTGGTGAGAATTTCAGATAAGCGTATGGAGATGCTCTGTCCCTTTCGTCTCTCTGCTTTCCTACTATCTTCATCCAATCTTTCTTACTCCTTTCCATGGCAAGCTGTATGTTGGGCATCACCGTTGTCAATGGCTACAGTCCCGTCCTCTCAGTGAAAATATTCAATGCACTCTGTCACAGCACGGCTAATCATCTGTCGGTTCTCAATCAGGTTGGAATAGAATCCAGTGATTCTTTTGCGTCTGTCACTAACGCCCAGCCTTTAGGAGTTTGAAGCTCGTCACAGTCATTCAATCCTTGAATCCTACTCAGAATACCACAGACAAGGTTTAGACCTTCTGGATTCTCTTGAATGCCGCCATCAATTCTAGCTTATACCACGAAGATTCCGATTAAGAAATCCAAGAGATAAACATTCAAGCCTTGTTTGCTTGTAGAACGGAAGTGGTTGTCAGGCACGCGTTCATAAGTGAGAATGATGATGAGCGTCACATAATCATCACATTCATCATGTTCTTGGGTGTGAATGAATATCTTAGAACAAGAATGAGCTGAATTGAATAGAAGAACAATAGTAATTGCATTAATACTCGAGGTACAGCAGAGCTCCACACCTTAATCTATGGTGTGTAGAAACTCCACCGTTGAAAATACATAAGAACAAGGTCTAGGCATGGCCGAATGGCCAGCCTCCCAAAGAGGGTTCAATCATAAAAACATGATCAAAAGATGTCAAATACAATAGCAAGAGGTCCTATTTGTAGAGAACTAGTAGCTTAGGGTTTACAAAGATGAGTAAATGACATAAAAATCTACTTCCGGGCCCACTTGGTGTGTGCTTGGGCTGAGCATTGAAGCTTTCATGTGTAGAGACTTTTCTTGGAGTTAAACGCCAGCTTTTGTGCCAGTTTGGGCGTTTAACTCCCATTCTTGTGCCAGTTCCGGCGTTTTACGCCAGAATTCTTGAGCTGACTTGGAACACCTATTTGGGCCATCAAATCTCGAGCAAAGTATGAATTATTATATATTGCTGGAAAGCCCCAGGATGTCTACTTTCCAACGCAATTGAGAGCGCGCCAATTGGGCTTCTGTAACTCCAGAAAATCCATTTCGAGTGCAGAGAGGTCATAATCCAACAGCATCTGCAGTCCTTTTCAGCCTCTGAATCAGATTTTTGCTCAGGTCCCTCAATTTCAGCCAGAAAATACCTGAAATCATAGAAAAATATACAAACTCATAGTAAAGTCCAGAAAAGTGAATTTTAACTAAAAAGTAATAAAAATATAATAAAAACTAACTAAAACATACTAAAAACATACTAAAAATAATGTCAAAAAGCGTATAAATTATCCGCTCATCAACCACTCACTGAACTTGAATCTAAAAAGAAAATAAAAAGAAGTGATGTATTACATGAGAAATTGAGTTAATTTTAAGAATAGTCTAATTTACTTAAATGTGGTGGTATTTTCTGTGATTTTTGAATGCATGATATGAACAGTGCATATTTGAATTTGAATCAAGGGATGTTAATGTATAAGGAACACGAATTTAGAGAATTATTATGACTTCTCTGAAATAAACAAAAATTTAATCCTTGAAGCAAAAGAAACAGCAAAAGAAAATATATATATATATATATATATATAATAATAATAATAATAATAATAATAATAATAATAATAAAAGCAAGTTCCAAGGCTCTGAGCATCAATGACTAGGGAGGTCAGACATGATTAAAAGCTCAAAGAGTTATTTCCCTAGTCATATGCTTGTGGTGTGATTGTGTCAAGTAATCCTTGAGACAGAACACTTAGAGTCGAGATCAAGTGCATTAACAGAATATGCCAAAGGCTTTGAGCACCATTGTCTGGGAGTAACTAAAAGAAAAATCAGAACTCAAAGTGAGTTCCCCAGTTAACTGCTTGTGGTGTTTCTGTATCAAGTAACTCTTGAGACAAAATATTTAAAGTCACGGCTAGGCTCAAGGTGCAAAGCACCAAAGAAAAATAAATTAAAGTAAATTGTGCTGTGTTCAAGGATTAAACTGAAATATAAAAAAAATCAGAGAATTCATAATATTATCCGAATTCTAATTCCAAATGACATTTACATTCTTCTGATTCAAAGGAGAGTGAGATGCCAAATCTATTCAGGATTGCAGTTGTAAACCCCACTATAAGAGGAGACATGAGCTTAATCAAACTCTCATCTCACGCAAATTCACATCTTAAGCTTATATTAGTTTTGGTTGCTTGAGGACAAGCAACAGTTTAAGTTTGGTGTTGTGATGCATGAGCATCTTCTCTATCTTTTCCTAGTGAATTTGTACTTAAATTGTTGAGTTTAATTAAGAATTAATTATATTTTAGCCACTATGGATGCTATTTTGAGTTTTGTGCAATTTTATTTATTTCAGGTAGCATTCGACAGAATTTGATGGAGTTTCTGCAGCACAAGAATCAAAGGAGATGGCTGCGAGGAGCGACGCGCACGTGTGACTGACGCATACGCGTGATCTAGAAGTATCGACGCGTACGCGTGATTTGAAGATTTGCTCAGCTACGCGGCCCGTGTGACCGATGCGTTCGCGTGACTTGCGAAGAAGACCAGCGACGCGTACGCGTGACTAACGCGTACGCGTGACGTGCGCGATCTGTAGAATTTACAGAAATCACTGGCGTGGATTTTGGGCCGCATTCTGACTCAGTTTTCAGCCCAAAAAACACAGATTAGAAGTTGCAGAATGGACAAATCAAGTGGTCCTCACCCATTAGCTAAAGACTTGTTAATTAATTCAAATTTAAATTCAAATCTTAATTTTTAGGAAAGGATATTATTTTTAATTTTAGATAATTAAATTTTAAAATAATTAGGATTAGTTATAAATAGGAACTCTGTACATTTAGACAGGTACACATTGTTACCAGAACCCTTATTTTTCCTCTCTGAACCATGAGCAACTAATCCTTCACTGTTAAGGTTAGGAGCTCTGTCTATTTGTATGGATTGATGTTATTGCTTTTTCTATTTTAATTCATGTATGGATTTATAATTTAAGAATTGTTTTCACTCTTTATCTTATGAATTTGGGTGGAACGGAAGTATGACCCTTTTTCTATTTGAGTTCTTGTAAAGCTTGGAAAAGCTCTTTACAAGAACAACAGCTTGAAAACATATTCTCCTAAATTTTAATTATCTAGATTTAACAGGATACGTGACATATAATCCTTCTATTTTTGGGTAATTAGAATTTATGTGGCATGCAAACTGGAATTTGATCATGTAGCTTCTAATTGGAATTAATTGACCAAGGAATTGGCAGTTAATGAATTTTAGAGGAGACTAGAAAGGTCTAAGAAATTAGGGTCTAGTCACATATAGTTTGCCATAAATTAAATCCTACATAATTAAAATAGTTAGTAAGAAAAGTAAATCCGGAAAAATTAGATAACTCTGAAGCCTTAACTGTTTTATCCATATTTTATTCCCAATTTATTTAATTGTCTATACTTTTGATATTCTGAATTCAAACTTAAACCTTTTGAACATCTCAAAACCAATTTCTGCTTGCCTAACTAAGCCAATCAATTAATAATTGTTGCTTGATCCATCAATCCTCGTGGGATCGACCCTTACTCACGTAAGATATTACTTGGTACGATCCGGTGCACTTGCCGGTTAGTAGTGTGGGTTGTAAAATATCGCATCACATGTCTCGGACCTTCCTGGGCAGGCAAGGTGGATGTACCGGTCTCTTCTTCGTGGTGCCGCCATAGCCAGAAAGGCCAAGTTTGAGCTGTCGGGGATGCAGTCGGTGCAGAGAAAGCTCGAGTCTTCTGTTGAAGCTAACAATCAATTTAAAGCGCAAGTTGAAACACTTCGGGGGCAAGTGTCCGAGGTGGAGGAGAAGCTCAGGGCCACCGAAGAGAAGGCCAAAACTGTTGAGGAGAAGTTGAAGACTTCTGATGAGGCCATTTCCCAGCTAACCGAGCGGGAGTTGGCTCTTGAGAGGCAACTTAACGTGGCTCAGGGTCGAGTGGTCGCCTTAGAGAAGGAACGTGATGAGGCCGTCTCGTCGGCTAAGGCTACTCAGACCGAAGTCGATAAACTTAAGAAAAAGCACAAGGAGATCGTGAAGCAGGGAAAAAGCGCCATTCTGATGACTGAGGAGGCTCTTAAAGCCCAGGTGAAGATTGTGGCCCCTGACTTTGACACATCGGCGATCGGGGTTTTTAAAACAATCAAAGATGGCAAGATTGTCGATATGCCAAAGAAATGATTTCTTGTACCTTCGCATGGAGTTTGTAATTTTGTTGTTGAATCTTGCTGTGCATTTTCATGAACTTGTAGAACTTGTGATTTTTGAACTATTTTGGTAGTCGCTTGGGTCAGTTTACAATTATTGACCTTTTCCGCTTATTCGGCAGCGTATTTTGTTACCGTTTTATTGGTATTGGCTTGTCGCTTGCGTTTGTTTACCGTTGTTGGTAATTTGATGAAGTCAAGTCATGGCTTCGCTATTGCTTTAGCCGTTTGTAGTGGCGTTGACATGGTCAGTTTTTGGGGTGATCAGTCCCGGCGTACCGTGTCGTCATCCCATGTAACGTATTAGAAGAATTTTGTTGTCGTGGGATGTATGAACGAGTAAGAATAAATTTGAACCGAGAACATAAATTTTGAACAAGAGAATATTAATCGGTAATTTAGGCAAATCTATTGTAATGATAAGTTCTTAACAAGAGTAAATCACTGAGCTCGTCAGGTCGCCTACTCGGCGTGTTTGTGCTAAGAGTAAAATCTTCTTAAGTTACCTGTATTCCATGTTCTCGGGACTTCCTTGCCGTCGAGCTTTTTCAATTTGTAAGCGCCATTGTCAATCACCTCTTTGACCCTATAGGGGCCTTCCCAATTTGCCACCAGTTTACCTTCCCCCTGGGTCGGCAGCCCGACGTCGTTGCGCCGCAGGACGAGGTCATTTTGTTCAAATTCTCTCCTGAGTACTTTGCTGTTGTAGCATAGGGCCATCCTTTGCTTCAGTGCCACTTTTGACAAATGGGCCATCTCCCTAGTCTGATCTACTAGGTCCTTTTCTACAGCTTCCTCTACTTCCCCCAGATGTAATCGTGGGCTCGGCTCGCCGATCTCTACGGGTATCATTGCGTCCACCCCGTATGTTAGGCGGAAAGGGGTTTCTCTTGTGGATGACTGCTCGGTTGTACGGTAGGACCAGAGAACTGAGGCGAGTTCGTCGGCCTATGCACCTTTTTTATTATCAAGCCGCTTCTTGAGGCCTAGCAGGATGAGCTTGTTTGCGGCCTCAACTTGACCGTTCGTCTGGGGATGCTCTACAGAGGAGAATTTCTGCTTTATGCCCAAACCAGCTAGGAACTCTACAAACTTCTTATCAGTGAACTGCGTCCCGTTAACAGAGATAACGATCTCTGGGTTGCCAAATTGAGTTATCACCTGTCTCCACATAAACTTTCGACAATTGGACGAGGATATAATGGCTAGTGGCTCGGCCTCTACCCACTTGGTGTAGTAGTCAATAGCCACTATGAGATATTTGACTTGCCTCGGGCCAACCGGAAAAGGTCCCAAGAGGTCGACTCCCCACTGCGTGAAAGGTCGGGAAGACGTTAATAGGCTTAGTTCGGTTGGTGATGCCTTATGGAAGTTGGCATTCTCTTGGCACTTGACGCATTTTCTCACGAACTCTTTGGAGTCCATCGTCATTGATGGCCAATAATATCCAACTCTGATGAGCTTTCTTGCTAGGGCTTTGCCCCCGATGTGGTGGCCGTAGCACCCCTCATGGACTTCTCTGAGTACGTAGTCCGTTTGGCCGGGATGCAGGCACTTCAACAAGGGCTGGTTGAATCCATTTTTAAATAGTTGACCTTGTACGATTGCATATTTGGCCGCTTCCCTTCTCAACGCTCTGGCCACCTTCTCGCTGTCAGGGAGTTTACCAGTTTCTAAGAAGTCAGTGATTGGGTCCATCCAGGATGGGTCTGTCTTTGTCAGGTGGAGGGCAACTGCTGGTTCCTTTATCATGCCTTGAATGAGAGACCGATTTCTCACTCCCGGTTTTGTGCTTGCTAGCTTGGATAGGAGGTCTGCCCGTGTGTTCCTTTCCCTCGAAACGTGCTGGATCGTGACCTCCTCGAATTGTTTGCTCAACTCTTTGACCTTCTCCAAGTACTTTTGTAATAGTGAGTCTCTGGCCTGGTAGCTTCCATTCACTTGAGAGGTGACGACTTGTGAGTCACTGCACACTTCCAACCTCGTGGCTTTGACTTCTTTAGCTAGGATTAAGCCGCCCAATAGGGCCTCGTACTCCGCTTGGTTGTTTGATACCGGAAACTCAAACTTGACTGATTGTTCGTATATGACCCCGGCAGGGCTTTCCAAGATGATCCCGGCACCTCCGGACGTTTGGTTGGAGGCCCCGTATACGTGGAGCCTCCACCATATGTCTGTTTCCTCGGTTGGGTCCCCCGTTACTTCTACCAGGAAGTCGGCCATTGCTTGTGCCTTAATCGCATGTCGGGGCTCATACCGCAAGTCATACTCGGACAGCTCGATAGTCTAAGTCATCATTCTTTCCGCTAAGTCGGATTTCTGGAGTACCTAGCGGATTCCCTGGTCCGTTCTTACGACCACTTGGTGACCTTGGAAGTATTGCCGCAATCTGCGGGAAGAGGTTAGGAGCGCCAGTGCTAGCTTCTCTAATTTGCTGTATCTCAGGTCTGCTCTGCTCACGAAGTAAATTGGTTGCTGAACCTTCCCTTCTTCCCGCACCAGAACCGCCGCCATCGCTTCCTCCGTTATGGCCAAATACAGGTATAGCGGTTCCACCAGAACTCTTTGGAGTCCATCACTTTAGTATATTGATGAATTACATTTCTCTTAATAATTACGTTACTAATCTGAAATACAAAAAATAAAAAAAGGTGATACATATATTCAAGAAAAAAATAAACTTAAAAATCGAAAAAAGAAAGAAATTTCATATTAAAAATTAAAAAATAACATATCCAAAAAGAATAGTCATAATATATAAATTGAGGCAACAATTTAAATTTCTCTAAAACTAATTTAATCAAATACTAATATTAGAACTAAATTATTTAAATAATATTTAAGCTATTCTAGTCCTTACATACGTATAGATTAGAGTCATTCTAGTAACGACAACTAACCGAAATAACATCATAAGATCGAACATTTAGAATCCATACAAATTCAGACAATCTTCTTGTTAAAATTGTCAAACTAAATTGACCTTTATTTTCTTCAATGACATTGCATTGATGCACTAGAAGGCCAGTAGTTTCTGAAAAAATCACAGTATGTTATAAAATTATTTTAATACAAAAGTTTAAGAGAAGAAAATTTAAATATAGTACCAATCTTTGAAATTGCATCTTCAAATTTGAACGAATTTTCCAAAATTGAACCTAAATTGAGAAAATTCGATCTTATTAGATGCTCCACTTCGAATATTTTCAGACAAACGTAGAAAGCGTGGAGGGAATGAGACTTGAACTTGACCTACAAAGTTCCTTGGAAACAATTGCTCAATCAAAGAAGAATAACAAATTAGAAAAAAAAGAATGCTTTGCCTGTTAGATTTAGACTCAAAAATCGCAAAAGAAACACTATATATAACCTAGGTTAGTAGTACAAAATAATTATAGAAATATATCAATATCAACTTACCACTATTAACGTTAGTATCATATTTATGGTAATTTTTTTGGTGACTGAAATAAATTAAACAAAGAAAAACAAAACAAACAAAACAAGGAACTGCTTAAATAGAGGGGCAGTCCCATTTAAGACTACTCTTGAAAAAAGCTCCACATGCAAAAGTTGTAACTTCATCGCCATCTTTGCCATAGTATCTGCCACCGTGTTTGCATCTCTCATAATCAAACGAAAGTCAACACGCCAATTCCAATGCATGATATCTCTTATTTTGAGCACCCATGGATCAATAAACCCAAAACCATCTTGAGTAACAAGATTAAATGCTTCCACACAATCCGTCTCACAAATAACATCTCGTTGACCCACATCCCAAGCTAAGAGATATCCTCTCCAAATAGCAAACAATTCTCCTTGAAGAATACTATTACTCTCAATCATTCCCAAACACCCCCTTTGCCATCTCCCATTACAATCTCTAATAACACAAGCAAAACCAACACTATCACCCGAACCAAAATAACTAGCATCACAATTAATCTTAAAAGTACCAATGGATGGGGGATTCCAAAAATCATTTAGAGTAGAGGGAAGGGACATACGTTGTAATTTAAAAATATTCCTAAGCTCCTTTTCTGAAGTTAATGCCAGACAAATCACTTTTTCCGGAGGCCAAGTTTCATGGGGATTAAATATGTAATTATTCCTTGCTCGCCATATCCACCAAAGTCCCGAAAAGAACTTGAACGGATGCTCTCTGCTATGATACAAGAACTAGTTCTTCAAATCCAAAGGATGACAAGAAATATCCAACCTATGCCAGACAAGCTGAGCTTTTGGACAATCCCGAATATAATGTAAAACCGATTCCTGGCTAGAAAGACATCTTGGACACCTATCCGATGACGACATCCCTCTTCTAAAGCGAAAACTTGTAGTAGGAAGAGCCTCCTTAAGACACAAACAAGCCAAAAACTTATGCTTTTCCGGAACAAGCTAACGCCAACGCCAAAGCCAATTCTCCCGCTCCTCCCAACCAAACAGTTGCTTACACAACCACAAGTAACCATTGCGTGAGTTATAGACTTTGGCAGCAGACCCACTCCAATACCAACCCACTTCTGGACCTGCTTGTTCATCTGGATTGTAAGAGATACCTTTCATATTTTGAGATAAAGGAGAATAAAGAGTATCCAAATGCCACCTACCAACTGACCAAATATCCTGTATCCAGAGATTCGAATCAGAAATGTGAACATAATCCATCTCATTAGATAACCGTCCTTCTCTCCTCCAGCTAGAAAACCAAAAATTCTGGTTCAAATCTCCAATACACCAAGCAAACCCATCCTTCAACACTTCCCAAGCCTTGCAAAGACGGTCCAAATGGGAGAGTCCTTGTTCTTAGGATAACTAAAATAGTCATATAGAGATGATCGGTACTTGTCATCCAACAATTGGACCCATAGCTTGTTTGGCTGTTGGAAAAAAGTCCAAACTAGCTTCCCAAGAAGAGCAATATTTACACAATAAGGATCTCTAATCCCCAAACATCCATATTTTTTTGGAGTAACCAGTACCTTCCAACTAACAAGATTCAATTCTCTTCCATCAACTTGTCCTTTCCAAAGAAAATTCCTCATCATAGACTCCAATTTACTAATGATTCCTTTGGGAAAAATAAAGACCTGCATCTGGCACGTGGGAATAGCGGCGGCAACAGAATTAACCAAGCAGAGTCTACCTGCCCGATTGAGTAAACTCCCTTTCCAGCTTGCTAGCCTACTCCGAATCTTATCCAGGACACCATTGAAAGCTGAACGAGTCACCATAGAATGGCTAAGGGTAACTCCAATATACTTGCCCAAGTCCTGGACAAATCTGATAGAGGATACCCCAGTGGAAATCTCTTTCCTTGTTGCAGAGACATTCTTAGAGCAAAGCGCTTTAGACTTCTCCACATTAATCTTCATCCCAGATGCTTTGCAAAAAGTCTCTAAAACCAACATCACATTTTGCACTTCTCTCTTTGTAGCTTTACAGAATAGAAGTAAGTCATCCGCAAACATTAAGTGGGATATTCTTGGTCCCCCTCTAGAAATAGCAACCGGCTCCCACAAGTCCAAATCAACCTGATGACTAATAAAGCATGTCAATTGCTCCATACACAACACAAAAAGATAGGGTGACATAGGGTCTCCTTGTCTAAGACCTCGGTTAGGAGTAAAGCCATTCAGATGACTCCCATTCCAAAGAATAGATAAAGAAGAAGCAGTGACACAATTCATAATCAAATTAAGTGTAGGAATAGGAAAACCAAAGCTCTTAAGGGTATGAGCTAAAAACCTCCAGTCAACTCTGTCATAAGCTTTCTCCAGATCAATCTTAAAGGCCAGTGTGCCTTTTTTGATTTAGTCTTCTTCATAAAGTGGAGGACTTCTTGAGCAATAATGATGTTGTCAGGAGTTCCTCGTCCCGGAATAAATCCTGCTAGAAGCAGGCCAACAATCTCCGCAAGATGAGGACGAAGCCTATTAACAAGGACCTTTGTGACGATCTTGTAAACTACATTGCAGAGACTAATCGGCCTGAAATCTTTCATAGATACCGGTGATTCAACCTTTGGAATGAGAACCAGTAAAGTCTCCAACATTCTCGGATCAAGAGTAACACCGGAGAATGCCTGCTTAACCATCTTCCAAACATCAAGACCAATGATCTCCCAATATTCTTTGAAGAAGAAAGCTTGAAATCCATCAGGACCTGGAGCTTTAAAAGAGTTCATGTGAAAAATAGCTGTTCTAAATTCCTCCATATTAACTGGTGCCGTAAGATTATTGCAAGCTTCCTCATTCAGAGAAGGAAGAGGCACATCACCAAGGCAACCCAAATCAATATCATCCAAATGACAGAATAAGTTTTTATAGAAAGACTCTGCTTCTTGACTCAGAACCTCTGGATCAGTTTTCCACACTCCATCCTTGAGAAAAAGGCTATGAATCTTATTATGCTTCCTTCGCGCAAGAGTTTGAATATGAAAGAATCTTGTATTCCTATCCCCAAACCTAACCCACTGCTCTCTGGACTTTTGGAACCATAGGAGCTCTTCTTGCACTAGAGTATTATTATAATCATCAAGCAACTGTTGCTCTTTCTGACGCAAATAAATACTATCCACCACTTCCAAACGCTTTTGTAAATAATTAATCTGCTGCTATAATTCACATTTCTTAACAAAAATGTTACCAAATACCTTCGAGTTAAACTCTAGTGAATTCTTCTGTACTTCCGAAAGCTTGCCATGAATCCCTCTATTACCAGACCACCATGATTGGTTCACAATATCCTTATACCCAGGATGAGTAGCCCAAGCAGCAACAAATCGAAAAGGTCGATTCCCTTTAGGCTGAGGACGACCTTTACAACGCACCAGAATAGGGCAATGATCAGACTGAAGCCTATTTAAAACTTCTGCATAAGCCTCTAGAAAGATAGATAACCAACTACTATTTATACAGACTCGATCAAGCTTTTTTGCCACGTCAACATAATTTTTCACCCTCCTGTACCAAGAAAATTACCTCCCAATAGTCTTCAGATCAAACAAACCACTATCCCCTAATGAAGTAGCAAACATGTCTGCTCTTTGATGAGAAAATTGACAGCCTTTAGATTCATGAGAAAATTTGACTTCATTAAAATCACCAAGAACAATCCAAGGTCCTTGAAAAACCATGGATTGTGCAACAAGATAATCCCAAAGGAGAACCCTTTTCTTAAATTGAGGACTGCCATAAATACCACTACACCTCCAAATTAAATTATCAAAGTGAACCTCAACAGTAACACCCTGATCAAAAGCATCAATGAACTTACAACAAACACCCTTCATAGAGGATAGAAACCAAATACCTCCCTTATGCCCCTCTGCTTCTACTATACCAATAGAGTGATACCCCAACCTTTCCCAAAATAATTTTAAATGCTGAAAAGGGGAGTGAGTTTCAACCACAATAAAGAAAACAGGTCTAAATTTTCTAACAAGTTCCTTACAATGCACCTGGGCTAACTTATTAGAAGCACCCCTAATATTCCAAACAATCATATTTAAACTATCCATAAATAATAGGGACAAAATAAATAAGAACATAAACTCTAAACAGAATCACCAACCTCAATAGGTGGTTTGTCCTGCAGTACTGGCACACTCTGATCCTTAATAATTGCCACCTTCGAACCTCCTGACACTGCACCTGCCATGCTTCCATCTACTAAAGTTTTCTCCGTTGTGCCACCATTTTTATCAACTGGCGAGTTCTGCAAGGAGGAAGGCCGATGACGTTTCCGTAGAGAAATTCCATGACGTGCAGGAGTTCTGCGTGATGGAGATGGCGCAATTTCATATTTTTCTCGTTTCCCCATCCTAATGCCAATTGATTTGCCTCCATCACCATGCAAATTGGGCCTTGGAACCCTTCTCGAACCAAACTTGTGCTGCTTTCCATCTTGGTCCTTCAAACCTGATGACTGGCCGATTGTGAATTTTTCCTTACGCAGCACTTGTTGCCAGCCCTCTTCATCATCCATGCATGCCTCATTAACATGACCATCAGGCACGTGAGGAGCCAATGATTCCGTAACCACATCCTTCTCTTTAACAACTCCTAATTTCTCACACAAATTACGAGGATTCTCACCTAAATCATGAGCTTCTGATTCAGCCTCTTTTTGAATCTCATGATTGTTGTGTGGCACTAGTGTCGGGGATTCATTATTTTTTCCATCACCAAAGGAATTTCCGTTTCCTTCCAAGGACTCCTTCTTCATGCACAACGATTTATCATGCCCATACCGTGCACAAGTAGCACAAATCAACTGTAAACTCTCATACTCCACTTCATAAGTCACACCCTCCACTATAATATGTTTAATTATAGGCAACTCAAGATTAATTTGAACACAAGCTCGGGCATATTTTCCTCTTTCTGCAAACTTAGTGGCCAAATCTACTTTCACCGGAATCCCTATTGCAGAAGCAATTCGCAGCCTTGCTTGTTCCTGGTAGCACCAAATTGGAAGTCTCGAGACTCGAATTCATACCAGCGTTGATCCAAAGAATTTTTCGCATGGCCTTAATTAGTAGTACAAAAATATCTATAGAAATTAATTATTGATATCAATATCAATTTATCACTATCAATGTTAGTATCATATTTATGGCAATTAAAATTATAGAATTATGTTTATGTTTTTTATTTCTAATTATTGATATCTTAATCTTTTTAAAAATATATTTTACTTTTTTAAAATATAATAACGTGTGTATGTGCTGTTAGACCTTTATTATTATTATTATTATTATTATTATTATTATTATTATTATTAATTAATTAATTAATTAATTAATTAATTAATTAATTAATATCAATTTGTCACCATTAATGTATGTTCAATTTGCTACTAATTATGCTTGATTAAAATAATAATTGAAAAATAATAACTAAAAATATTAATGATCAACAATTAGTATTATACAACTAATATAATAATTAGTATTAACTTATATCGACGTGTATATCAACTTGCATAATAATGGAGAATTAGAATTATATAAATTAATATAATAATTAGAATGATTAAAAATATTTAATGATTGACAATTAGTATAATAATGTATTAAATATTAATTTTTATATAATTATAAAAAAAATATTTTCTTAAAATAGATTGAGAAGATAGTAAATATAAATATATTGAAAGTAGCGCTTTTATTTTAGAAAGAAAAATGTTCATAAGAAATTGACATCTCACTTCCAATATTTCTAAAAATATACTAATATACCAATAATACTAATAGTTGAAAAATAATTGTGAAGACTTATTAATAATTAATATTTAAGATAAGTAAATTAAATAACAATAATTAAAAAAAATCTTTAACAAATGTGAGAAATAAAAATAAAAAAATTGATAAATAATAAATGTAAATATATTAAAGAATAATATTTTTATTTTGGAGAAAAAAAACTTATGAGAAAATGACATCTCATTTTCATTAGTTAAAAAAATTTAATTTTAATTGATTAAGTAGATTATTATTATTATTATTATCAAAAAGACTTATAAGTACAGAATAATCAAATAATCCGTGCATTGAAAAGAATTTTATTATGATTAGAATAACTCATGCCATTAGTATATTATTATCATATCATATCATATTGATTTGATATAATTATAACAAAGACAATTTTTTAAATTAGTATAATTATGTATCATTTATTAAATATTAATTATAATATAATTATATTAATTAAAAATATTTTTTTAAAATAAATTTAGAAGAACGAATAGTGTAATTATTTTGAAAAAAAAATAAATTAACAAAAAAGTGACACCTCACCGTCATAAATTGAAAAAAAATCCAATTTTAATATATTAAGTAAATTATTATTTAGTAAATAAAAAGCATAGATTAATAAGTCCTAAACATAAAATCAGTTATATGCAAAAGCAAACTTATTAGGTCTGATCCACTCTCACAGTCTGATTCTCACTATATAAGTGGACAGCCTTCTGTACAAGCGGGTGCGGAGCAGACCCACCTGCCCTCCTCAGTCCTCAGTCCTCAGTCCTCAGTCCTCACTCACCCATAAACGTATAAATTAAAAATATTAATAAATAAATTATCAAAATTTAAATTCCTCCTCAGCTTCCGTTCTTTTTCCGGCGGGTTTATCAAAAAAGACCAAAAAAAAAAAATCGGCGTTATCTTTTTTCTTTCTGCTAGGGTTTTGTTTCTAATTTATAGTGTCGCGCATTCTTATTGCAACGGCTGAATTTTGAATCAATGGCACAAGTTCAGGTGAGCCCCAATGCGAACGGTGATTCCGCCGCCGCCGCTGCTTTTGTCCCGAACCAGTCAGTGATGACGTCACTGTACGTTGGAGATCTCGACCGCAACGTCAAGGATCCGCAGCTCTACGATCTCTTCAACCAGATCGGCCAGGTCGTCTCCGCTCGCGTCTGCAGGGACTTGGCCACCCAGCAATCCCTCGGTTACGGTTACGTCAATTTCAGTAACCCTCAAGACGGTTCGTTCGTCCATTTCTCTTCCATTTTTCTCCTTAAATATTGAATGTTCTTTTATTTAACATATGTCGATTGTGTGAATCTCTTGCAGCGGCAAGAGCATTGGATGTGTTGAATTTCACTCCGCTGAACAACAAACCGATTAGGATCATGTATTCTCATCGGGACCCTAGCTCCCGCACTAGCGGCGCTGCTAATATATTTATCAAGGTGATTTTAGAATCTCGAACCTTTTTCTTTCGGTATTTGTGAGTGGCGGCATATTATTTGGCTTATTGAATCTATTCTGTTTGTTGGTGCTACTGATGGTGCAGAATTTGGATAAGTCGATTGATCATAAGGCTCTGCATGATACTTTTTCCTCTTTTGGGACTATTCTTTCTTGCAAGATAGCCACAGATCCTTCTGGCCAGTCAAAAGGATTTGGCTTTGTGCAATTTGAGAAGGAAGAGTCTGCTCAAAATGCCATTGACAAGTTGAATGGAATGCTGATAAATGATAAACAGGTTTACGTGGGGCATTTTCAAAGAAAGCAGGATAGAGAGAGTGTCTTAAGCGCCAATATAAAATTTAGTAATGTGTATGTAAAGAACCTGTCAGAGTCCATGTCGGATGATAACTTGAAGAAAATTTTTGGGGAGTATGGGACAATTACTAGTGCTGTAGTGATGAGAGATTTAGACGGTAAATCGAAATGTTTTGGTTTTGTCAATTTTGAAAATGCTGATGATGCTGCTAAAGCTGTTGAGGCACTCAATGGAAAGAAATTTGATGATAAGGAGTGGTACGTTGGGAAAGCCCAGAAGAAATCCGAAAGGGAGCTTGCCCTGAAGGAGCGATTTGAGCAGAGTATGAAGGAAGCTGCTGACAAATATCAAGGTGCTAACTTGTATCTCAAGAACTTGGATGATAGCATCGATGATGTAAAGCTCAGGGAACTCTTCTCAGATTTTGGTACAATAACTTCATGCAAGGTTTGAATGCTGGTTCTTCTTTTGCTTGTACCTAACCTTCTATTGTCTTCTGTTTGTGAAACATGTGTGGTTTTTCCTGCCTGCAGGTTATGCGTGATCCACATGGAGTCAGTAGAGGGTCTGGGTTTGTTGCATTTTCATCTCCTGAGGAAGCTACTCGAGCTGTAAGCATACAAATATCTGTTTTCTTCTTTAATAATTGGCCATGAACTCAATTGCTAATAATCAATCATGTTGTTACTTGAAGCTCGGAGAAATGAAAGGGAAATTGATTTCTGGCAAACCTCTCTATGTTGCCCTTGCACAGAGAAAAGAAGAAAGAAGAGCCAAGTTGCAGGTAATACTTTGGACAAGTGTCAGCTGTTAGATATATATTCTTTATAATCTTCTATATATAAAATAATACTACTATAATGGAATTCTGATCCTTTTTAGGAACAGAAATTCCTCTATCTTGTCCATCATTGATGGTAGGTGTTTTGAATGCTCTAATATGAGTATATTGTAGGCTGTGAATGATTTAGTTAAATGAATAGAAAATCAGAAAGGTTTTTACTCGATCCTGCATTCCATTTATACCTTTGTTATTGTTTTCATCTAGCCTGATTACTTCATGCAGGCCCAGTTTTCTCAAATGACGCACGTATCAATGGCTCCTTCTGTTGCACCTCATCTCCCGCTCTATCCTCCAAGGGCCATGGGTCTTGGACATCCATTTTTGTATGGGCAAGCACCTCCAGCTGTCCTTCCTCAAGTAAATACATAGATTTTGTTTAGAATTTATTTACGTTGTTTAAATTTTAAAAAGCTGATGCCATGATTATCAAGTAATACTTTGACAAAAGGTTTGATCAGTACTGTTGTGTTATGTTGCCCCTGCATGTGTTACTTGATCATCGCATCACTTCATTTACTGAATATAATGTTTGCAATAAAAGTAATCATCTTTACAATAATAAATACAGGCTGGATTTGGTTATCAGCAGCAACTTGTGCCTGGGATGAGGCCAGGGGCTCCAATGCCAAGTTTTTTTGTTCCAGTGGTTCAGCAGGGTCAACAAGGGCAGCGCCCAGGTGTCCGTCGAGGAACAGGTCCTGTGCAACAACCACAGCAGCCAGTGCCGATGATGCAGCAGCAGGTGTGCTCATGTTCAACTTGTGTGTCTTTGTGTCTCTCTCTTTGCTATTAAACCCTGTTGGTGAGATACCCCTTTCTGTGTTTTTCAGATGCTTCCAAGGGGACGTGGCCATCGTTATCCAGGTGGTCGCAACATGCAGGAGGTTCCAATGCTTGCAGTCAACTATGACATGGGAGCTCTGCCCATCCGGGATGCGATGGGACAACCAATGCCCATTCAGGCCTTGGCTACTGCCCTTGCAAATGCTCCTCCAGGACAGCAGAGGACTGTAAGAGAGCTCTTTCCCTGCTATTGTTTCAGCATATTTGAGTTGCGAGTATCCATTGTATTATACACACTTGAAATTTGTCATACTGACTTTCTCTTGAATGATTTGGTAGATGCTTGGTGAAGCTTTATACCCACTTGTTGATAAGCTGGAACATGATGCTGCAGCAAAGGTTACAGGCATGCTTTTGGAGATGGACCAGCCTGAAGTGTTGCATCTGATTGAGTCACCCGATGCTCTCAAGGCGAAAGTTGCCGAGGCCATGGACGTGTTGAAAAATGTTGCTCAGCAGCAAACCAATGCCCCAGCTGATCAACTCGCCTCCCTCTCTCTCAATGAGAATCTTGTCTCTTAGATATGCAACGTTGTCCGTTCAGCAGCTCACATGATCGTAGAACTTCACAGTTTTGTGTCCGGTTTCTTGTAGGATTTAGCAGCACTCGTTGGATTAGTTTTTGAATTTACTTGTTTTATTTCTTCGTTGGCTGGTTGAGATTTTGATGGCGGCATTTTTTTATTCCCTTTAAAATTTTGGTATTTATATCCCGTTAATTTGAATTATGATGGTTGGTTCTTGAACTTTTACTTTATGAAGTTTTGGTAGAATACATTTTATTCCATATTTTAATAAGAGTTCAATTTCGGTGAGGTAAATAATTATATAGGTCATTTAGTGTAATTTTTATTGAACAATTGTAAAAAATAAATTGAGATTCTGCAAACAAACTTTCACTATGAACTGAAATATTATTTTTTATATATACTTGATTTTTAAATTATTTATTGGATGAATATAATATTTTACTTAAGTTTATTATATTTTTTTTTGTTATTATTTAATAAATAAAAAACATAGATTAAAATGTACTAAAAATAAAATCAGTTATATGCTAAAATAAATTTATTAGGTTGATCTAGTTTTACAGGTAGATGCTACTGTAGTCCCAAACCAGTTATTGACATGTTACTGTAAGTTGGGGGAACTTGACCACAACTCACTTGTCACCTAGTAATCTCTCGGTTATTTTTGCCAATTTCTCTTCTATTTTTTCTCCTAAATGTTGAATGATCTTTAATTTAACATTGATTTGGATTCACAATCTAATATCTGGCAAGAGTATTAGATGCGTTGAATTTTATTCTGCTGAACAACAAACCGATTAGGATCATGTATTCTCAGCTGCGCTGCTAATATGTTAGAATTTTACTATGCTGAACAACAAACCAATTAGGATCATGTATTCTCAGCCGCGCTGCTAATATATTTATCAAATTGACGTTATTATCGAAATAATAATTAAAATGATTCTTCCGTTTTAATTCAAATTAATTTTTAAATCGGGCCTGCTACACATACAAGCCTACAAGCAAACAAGTTGGCCCAGCCCAAACAGAAATCACGCGCATGAAGAGAGATAACATGGCGCGTCAAAATCACGCGCTCAACATTCGAACGGTTACATATGGCAGACTCTTCCACTTCTTCCACTTCTTCCATTTCTCAAGGCGCTTTCAAAACAACGAAACCCTCCCATTTTCGAGCGAAAATCAAGGTTCAAAATATAGAAATCGTAGTTCGAAAACTGCATCAAAACACCATCAAACTCTCTGTGAAGAATCTGAAGAAAAAACAAACCAAGAATACTCAACGTAAGTCCATTAAAATACTGTATATTTTACTTTTCTTCTACGTCGTTCTTCTAGGGTTTACTATTACTCTTGCTTCTTTGTTACACTGTTCTAAGTTATACGTCGTTCTTCTAAGTTCTACGTCGTTCTACGTTGTTATTCTAAGTTCTCCTGCTATTTTTGTTGATTTTTAGGGGTTTATTCCGTAGATTCGGGGGTGTAAACTGCTTAACCTTGTAATGTGGCTTGATATTGAAGCATGGTTGAGTGATATCTGACTGATATCTATATGGATGTATCTGAATAATATCTATGGGTGTATCTCACTGTAATCAACGGGTGTATCTTGTTTGATATCTTTGGGTGTATCTGAATAATATCTATGGGTGTATCTCACTGTTATCAATGGGTGTATCTTGCGGATATCTTTGGGTGTATCTGACTCATATATATGGGTGTATCTTACTGTTATCAATGGGTGTATCTTATTGTTATCAATGGGTGTATCTGAGTCATATATATATGGGTGTATATTACTGATATTTTTGGGTGTATTTTTAGTTTCAGAGAAAATGGCAGCAAGAAACCAAACTAAAGACCTTAAATGTGCCACACATCTCCTGAATGATAAGTTCAGAAACATGACTGAGGAGAAGAAGGCGATTGTGAGGGATCTTGGATTCGGTGGGTTGATGCACATCCCACCACTGAGGGTGGATCACCAACTCTTAAGGGAGCTGGCAAACAACTTCAAACTTGGGGAGAACAGACTGAAGACATGATATGGTTCTTTCCAAATAACCCCAAAAAAAATAGGTGATGCGCTTGGTATCAATGCAACAGGTAATTAGCTCAAAATTATAGGTGTATATTAAGTTGTTGCTTGGGTGTATATTAAGTTGATGCTTGGGTGTATTTGAACCGACTTGGATGCTTTGTTGTCTTCCTTTTTGTAGGAGATCTATTTCCTGAGAAAGTTGAGTATAAGAAACTTTCTGATGATGACAAAATAATTTATAGAAGATTCCAGGGTAAGACCCTCAAAAGTCTTACCGATGAAATGATGGAAATCGGCGTTGGCAACGAAGAGGAACGCCTGATGTTCAAGAGGATATTCATCCTCTACATACAGATGGCGTTCCTTTTGCCAACGACGATAAACAAAATATCGCCCGTGCACCTGGACCCAATTTTTATGATGGACGGCATATCGGAGAGAAACTGGGGGGGGGGGCATGTTTTGACCTTCATGGTCAAGGGCATCACAGACTATCAAGAGAAGAAGAAGAAGGCAATCAATGGCTGCCTCTTTGCCCTGATGATAATCTACTTTCATCTTTCAAAAAACAAAGGCAAGAACAGGGCTGAAAGACCACAAAAGCCATGGATTGCCAACTGGACTAAGGAGCAGTTGGTGGAAAGAATGAATGCAGAAAGAGAGGAAATTTTGGTGAGTAATCATAATAAGTTGGTGTATTTTATTTACCCGAATGGTGCTAACTAAAATATCTCATGTTTCAGGGGATTGTGAAGATGGCAGAGACAAGAGAAAAAATGAGAAAAAAAGAAAAAAAAGAAAAAAACAAGAAATAAAAAAAATAAAAAAAGGAAGGCGAGCCCAACATCGTCTTCGGAGACAGAAACTACTGACAGTGACACTTCTACCTCTGAGTCTGAGGCTCAAGAAGACTCAGAGGATTCGGGAAGAAAACACCCCGGCAAAAAGGGGAAAAAGTAAGTACCCTACTTGGGTGTAATTTCTTTTTCGGTTTGGGTGTATTTTGTTTGTCCACGTTGGGTGTATGTAGCTTATTAAGCAGGGTGTGTTTCGTTTGCTGCGTTGGGTGTATATTGTATATTTAGTTGGGTGTATCTCGTGAATTCGTTTGGGTGTATTTTTAGTATGTTCTAAATGACAATTGTTTGCCTTCCAGAATGGACTCAAGAAAAAGAAAGCAGAGGCAAGAGGAGTCAGATTCTGATTCAGAATCTGAATCTGAACCAAGTGATGAGTAATGTCCTGAAATTATTACTCCTTTCTTTTGTCTTCCTTATAAAGATTTTGTGTATTAACTGAAGTGTCTTTTATTGACTTATAGGAGCGAAGAATCATCACCTGGGAAGAAGGAGAAGAAAAAGAAAAAAACAAAAACAACTCCAAAAAAGTAAGCAATTCTTTGGATAAAATTCTGTGATAAAATTAATTTTTTATTTCTGATTGGTAATATTTTTTTTCCACCCAGAACACAACAAAAAAAGAAAAAAGTTGTTGTGGAGGATTCACCTCCTGAAGAAGATCAATACTTTGACGGGTACAGTACCTCGTAAGCTATACTACGGTCTATCATCGTAATTATTTTTGTTAACGTCTTATTTTATGAATGTAGTGAGAGACATGAAATATCAAGTGACGAACCCGATGAATGCCTAGAGGAAAACGTTGATAAATCTGCTGCAGAGGGGTATGTCTTGCTGGGCTATGTATTTGAGATTTTGGTGTCTTTTGTTTGCTAATAATTGTATCTTGTTTCGCAGGGAGAACCAAGCTGACCTGCGATCGACAGAAGGTCGCTATGTGTCCTCTAAAACGTAAGAAGCTTTATTATTTAATAAAATCTTGTTATCATGATTTGGATGTATTCTGTGAAACAATTTGGGTGTATTTTATTGATCAAGTTGGGTGTATCTTGTTTACTAAGTTGGATGTATATTTCGTTTGAATAACATGAAATCTGTTTAGACTACCGGCTGTGAACTTGGGAAGTGATGATCCTTCCTCTCAAGGATGCACAGAACAGAGTAGTGTAAACCAGCCGTCTCAGAGCATGTAATTTCTCTTTCAAATAACCGTTACTTTTGTTCTTCTAATAACTTCTACTTCTAATTCTGTATATATTTTTTTTAGAAAAAAAAGCCCTTTATTATTTTATTCAAGAAAAAAAAGGCAGCAAAAAAAAGCAAAAACTGCAAGTATGTAAGTTCTCAAAAAACAAAGCCCGTCTTCTTTTTTAATTGTTCGGGTGTATTTTTTGATCTTCTTTGGGTGTATTTTAGGTTGACTCCGACTGATTCGAATATGATGGTTGTTAGGGAACAAACGCCGTCGGAAGCACTTGCAATGTGAGTTTTCCAAGAATATTTCAACCTTATAACCTTATTATTTTCAAATACGTTGTTAACCTTTCATTTTTATTCTTGTTTAGAGTCCCGATCCACTTTTTTGTGCCGGCATCCCAACAAACAACCACTGACGCAGATTTCGAACCAACCCCTATGCTACAGATTGAAGGGGCTAGAGAAACGTAAGAAAATAGTATTGGGTGTATATTTATTTAGGGTTTGGGTGTATATTTGATAACAGTTTGGGTGTATATTCTTCCTGATTAATTTTGTGTAACTGTGCAGCACTCCTGAAACCCCCAAACAACTTCAAGAAACAACACCCAAGCTTCCCCCAGCTCCAACAAAAATGTAAGTTCATTAGACTAAAATCAATCTTTGCTTATCATCCGCATATTCTTATTCTTACTCTTATTCTTATACATAATGACGCAGTCATCCAGACGCAGAGGACGCTGCTGCCCTGTTGATGATGGCACGGACAGCAACATATGTTCCTAAAACAGATCTGGGGATGCCATCATTCAGCCTCGGATTGACAGATTCAAGCCAGGAGGGGGCGTCGACGCAGGAGATAGAAAGGGAAAAATCTCCAGAAACTGCAACTATGCTAGAACAATTAGACAGTTTGGTCCAAAAATTAGCAAGCAGTGCGTCAAAGGGAAAAGACGAAAGTCCACAAATTCAGAGGGAGACTGGGGGAGAAAGTTCTGCAAAGGTTGAAACTCCTGGAGGAATAAATCAAATTCCGGATGATATGAAACAAAAGTGCTACATCTGGGGGACGAGACTGAAGGAAGATGCAAAAGGCGATACTGACGAGTATGAGGAGATATGCACTCTGATTGGCCAAGGAGAATACATTTTGATGAGAACGCACCTTGCATCCCTCCAGGCAAAAAGTGATATAGAATCTCAGGTAATTTTAGACTAACATTAATGTTTTTACACCAAAGTCAACTGCAATGTTTATTAATTTAAAATTGATTTCTAGATTGTATCTGCCATCTGCCTCATCCTAAACCAGAAAAAGGAAAAGAGGTTTCAGGCACAAATATACTGTCTCCCCCCCGATATTGTGGTAAGTGTTACTTCTACGAACTTTGGGTGTATTTTATGCATTGATTTGGGTGTATTTTTTAGCTTAGATTGGGTGTATGTTGTGTATTTTCGGTTTTTCATTTCTTGTATCGCAATTCTTGCAGAGCATGGCACTTTCGGATCACCCAAGGGGGAATTCATATCCCCGAAAACGAACAAAGAATTCAGGGTGGAAGCCTACCCGAGTTTCATTGAATTCATAGATAGAAAAAAATTAAGTTCGCATCCATATGTAAGTTTTCGTTTCGTAAATTTGTTAGTACGCTTATTTACTTATATGCCAAATAAAATAATAGACTGTTGAAATGTGGCAATCCTTCAGATTTTTGCTCCTGTTTGCCACTCGGGACATTGGTGGTTATGGCTGATAAATACAAGAAAGCGGAAATGTCAAATACTTGACCCGCTACACAAAAAAGCTCCAAGCGATGAGAGAAAGGACATTAATAAATTCACTGTAAGTTGCCTCTGTCTTCTTTACTTTAATAGATAGGTTTATTTTGAAGGTTGAGTTGGGTGTATATTCCATATTCAGTTGGGTGTATCTTGTCCATTCATTCGGGTGTATTATTGATTTGTTTTGGTATTTAAGGGATATGTATTTTCAAGATTGATAACATATGCCGGCGGGAAACCTCTCGAGAAAGGCGAGAAGGAGAAGGAAATTAAAGCACCATATGTTAAAATTTCAGGCCAAAATACAAGGTATAGATTTGTGACTCTGAACCTTAAACTTTCCTAAATGAGATTTGTAATTTATTTTCTTCGTTTTCAGCTATGACTGCGCTATCTACGTAATGAAGTGGCTTGAGTTAATTGAGCCGGAAAACATTAAAAAGGGGAAGTATGAATGGGATAATTGGACACAGGTAACTGTCTTTAGAACTATATAACTCTGTATTACTTTACTGAATTAATATTTCTGTTTAAACATAACATACTTTTTAATTGTAGGAGGAGGTGGACCACTATAGAGTGGAGTATGCTTCCCGGATACTATTCAGTGAGATGAATAAACAGAGAGATCGGGCAATTAGAGAGAGTAGTGCTATAAGGCTGTCGAAGCCATCCTCTGTATTATTGAGTCCGTTTTGTCAAATTAATTCTGCTGATATAGAAACTGGGTGATCCAACTGCTGGGTAGTTTGTAAATTGAACAAATGATGTAAATATTTTCCATTTATCAACAACTTCTATTCCATGTATATTTTTTCCCATAGTTAAACTATCTGTGCTGGTAAACTGTCTGTGATGTATTCAAAAACTGTATTACAGGTGGTAAAACATAAAGCAAAAAATCAAGGCATACGCATATTATAAACTGTTACACCCAACGCAAGTCTAATAATACACCCGAGGTTGAATAAAATATACACCCAATTGTCTGTGCTGTATTCAAAATGAATGAATTACATGTACTAAAATATGAAAAAAAACATCAACTGAAATATACGCCCATAACCTGTGAATTTTTACAGCTTTTGTTCTATATGTATCTATATATGTGTCTATATGTAAATTGTCAATTAACAAAAATACACCCAAAAGAAACAATGTTTTTACACCCATACTCTTTATAACTATACACCCAAGGAGTTATCCCCTGCTGCTGGTACCCTGAACTGATAATTTATAACTTGTCCCTGATATTGGCTGCAACTTGAATGCGCCGCTGATGCAGCATCAAACAGGTTTATCTGAATATAACACTCACGCATTAGCTAAACTATTAACTAGAAAAATAAACTCAATCGCCACAAATTTAAAGAACATTACATTTACCTCGCTTAAAACTTTCGTCTTCTTCTTCTTTGTGGCATTTGCAATCTGTTTCTCCAGCTTTGAACCTAGCCTGTTTTTTGGACGTCCTCTTGTTCGAATCCTTGGCGGGCTTTGAAGCTCGTTAACGGATTCCAAGTTGGCGTCTTCGTGGGATAAAGAAGATGTCCCCTTCCTTTTGCCTTTTAATGCTTCTATCTCGGCCATGACGTTATCGTACGCACGGTGCAGAATTGCAGTCAGCTCCTCCGATTCGGAGGCAAATTCGTAAATATTTTGCGAACGAAAAACCAATTGGTCGAACCTCTTGCTTCTTGGCTCCATCAGTGGCTCGTCGTGGCTGCTCTTGATGTGTGTGTGTCACCTCTTTACCTTCTTGCTCCATCGTTCCAGTATGTATCTAGGGGACACTTGGCTTACTTGTTCGAAGCTTAACACGCTTAGTGCGTGACGGCACAGTATCCCTCTCGACTCGAATAATAAGCATTGGCATTTTACCTCGGCTGCAACTGAGTCGTAGGTAACCGCGAACTTGTCGAATATTGAGCTGGAAACTTGTTCTCCGACTTCGTATACTGAATAGCCTAGAGCGGAATTCTTTAATCTGGTGATGCAATTCGCCTTTCCTCTGAATTGGGCTTGGACTTCCCTAAACTTTGCGTGAGTGTACGCATCTTGAAACTGAGCTTCGATGGAGGATTTGGTTGCACACGGTATGACCGTATGAAACTCTGCAGCATCTGATTCTCTCTCTGCTTGCTCCCTGCTTCCGAGGCAATTATCGTACTGTTTGACGAACTGAATGAGCGAGCTATTCCGGGTGATGTACTTGTTAAAAAATGAATGCATGCTCTCGCTCCTTTGTGTGCTTCTCATCCCTGCCCAGAAGTGGTGGTCCAGATACATAGGAACCCATATGTGACGGTCTTCGTACAGATCTGCATAATACACCCAAACACACACAGTAAAATACACCCGAGAGATCGTACAATTTACACCTCTGCTGCAGATTTTAAAAACACATTACCTGAAAGCCACTTGTTGTCCGCAAGACCAAAATTCACCAGAAAATCATTCCAATTCCTATCGAATGAGTCTTTGCTATGAGAGTTCCAAACAACATGGCTCATTTGTTGTTCGATATCGGCATGTCCCTTGTACCCGTTTAATTTGCTTGGAATCTTCTTCATGATGTGCCAAATACACCAGTGGTGAACTGTTGTTGGCATACAGGCCTCTAAAGCCCTTTTCATTGATGCGCACTGATCGGTGAGAAACCCTTTCGGAGCGTTTCCTCCCATGCAACGAAGCCAGCATTGAAATAACCATTTGAATGATTCAATTTCTTCGTTCTTCATCAAAGAGCATCCGAGAAGTGTTGACTGACCGTGGTGATTCACCCCGACAAAAGAACCACAGACCAAATTATACCTGAAACGAATTACCATCGTCCAGAATGCAAAATCATTAGGTACACCCTAACAAATGCTTCGAATACACCCAATGACACAGCCAATATACACCTCTGCTGCGGATTCGTAAAAATAAATTAATTTAGCATCATAAACAGGGACAGTTTGTTACCTGTTTGTATTGTAGGTGGTGTCGAATGAAATGACGTCTCCGAAATACTCAAAGGCGGCTCTGCTTCTTGCGTCGGCCCAAAAAGCCAGCTTAATCGATTGATCCTCCTCGAGTTCGAGCTCAAAAAAGAAATTCGGATTCTTCTCTTTCATTCTTAAGAAATATTTCCCGAATTCCTTTGCATCTTCTTGTTCGGAAACATTCCGCACTTCCCTGGTAATGTAATTCCTCACGTCCTTTTCGATAAAATTTAACTCGCGGTGACCCCCGGCAGCCGCAACAAATGATTGGTAGGTTTTGCTTGGTCTGATACCGGCCTCGTCGTTATTCTCTATCGTACGACGAATGGACATGCTTAGTTCCCTGTGCTGTTTGAGCATCTCTGCTTTGCTTGGACAGTAGGGGTGTGAATGATCCAACACAACCTTTGAAATGATCCAAGCACCGACATCCTTCAATGTGTGTATATAAATTCTTGCAGGACAGTTTAAACCGGCTGTCGGATTGGTCTTCTCGGTTGGAGATATTTTAGATTTCCATTTTCCCTCTCTGCTACATGTAATCAGTTGATTCTTAATCTCGTTTCCCTTCCTATTTGTGCACCGAACTCTTGTAGAGAAACCTGCAGCCTTGGCGTAGTTCCTGTAAAATTTTCCGGCATCTTCAAGGGTGGTAAAGGTCATTCCGACCTTCGGAACAAGCTCGTCATCAACAACCGAGAGAGGCTGCACAATACACCGTGTCAGAACTGTGAATACACCCATAGATATGATACAAATACACCCAATCATGTCTAATATGATACACCCGAACCGAAACAACTCAACTACAGAATGACCTTTAAAGCCATAAACAGTCAATACACAGGCTGCAGAATACACCATGTCAAAAACTAAAAACACACCCAATCATGTCTGATATAATACACCTGAACAACAACAACTCAATTAAAAATAACAAAAAACCAGTAAAGTGTATATACACCCACACTTATAGCTAAAATACACCCAAAAAAGAATTGATCTACACCCGAGCGTCTGTTATAAATTCCAGGTAATTAAACAATGTTCAGCAATTTTTAAACTACACAATGCTATACAAATTACTGTAAATCAAACCTCAAGAACTTCGTTAGATTCAAATTCATAATCCACATCGCCTGGATTCAGCACACAATCTGAGCTTGAAGGATCCATTATCTTCAAAACGAGTTCGAACTTTGATTTCAGAAAACAACAAATCAAAAGAGAAAACGAAGCTCGAGTTGCAGAGAGAGAAAAAGATAACGTAAACGAAGAACATACCAGTGAGAAAAGAAGAGGAAAAGATCGATGGAGAAGAATGAGGGAAGACGCGCGAGAAGAAGAACAACCAAATCTCAAAATAACGAAAACGAAGAAGGAAACAAATATTTTAAATTTGGAAGTTAGATATACGCGGGATATTATATAGCGCGTGTAATCAACGTACGTGGAGGAGCGCGTATTTTAAATTTATTGTTTAATAAACTTGTAAAGCATACAAGCCCTAATGGCTTGTATGCAGAGCTTTTCCGTTTTTAAATTAATTAAAATAGTGTTTTGATTAAAATAATTTTTTCATCCATCATCAAATTAACTTAACCAAAATTCTACCTAGTATGTTAGTTGGCATAATAATAATAATAATAATAATAATAATAATAATAATAATAATAATAAATAGCGGTACTCAAAATAGTCCTTTAGTCTTAACAATATTCTATTGAAAAAATTGGATTATTAACAAAACGTTAGATTTGGTTGTATGAATTATTATAATTTAAAATTATTAGGCCAAAAGTGTTTTAATTTACAAGAGTAATTGAATTTATGATGAGTTGAAATTTAAATTAATATAAAATATAGTTATTAAGGAGGAGAACAAATAAATAAATGAATAATAAAATAATAATGCCATAAAATTTTAGAGTTATATTTTGATTTTGATAAAAAAAATAACAACACATGATTTATCTCCTTTGGCATTATCAGAACAAGTGTCATATAAGTCTCAAATTCACAATAATTACAACACAAATTATATCAACTCAATCACATAAAAATTATCCTCACCCATCATGCGTCTATCACTTCACCAACAATACACTACAACTCAAAAGAGTATTGAATACAATCGTAAAAATATAGTTAAAATAAGATATGGACAATATATGCGTCTCTTCTCCTACAAAAGCAATTATTTCCATATGCAATACTAGTTTTCCTACAATAAAAAAATAAAAAGTATATTAGTGTTAGTTTTAAACGTAAATATAATTAACTATTTCTAATTTCAAACGAGTATTTAAACTAAGCCATTAATAAATAAAAAAAAAGTAACTAATGCTCATAATAACTAACACATGATTTATCTCCTTTGGCATTATCATGATGTGCATATTACTTACAAACTTTGTATTTTTTCTATTTTTCAGTTGCTTTGTTTTGCCACCTTTAACACGCTTTCCATATCCTTTGGTGTTTGAATGTTCAAGAGGAAGAATATCAATATTTTAAAAAATATCGATGCTAACGGAAGACTCTAACTTGTTCTTTTTGCTTGCAAGGATCACCTTTTATCTTAGTATTGTGACTCAATTTCTAAACCTCTATTTATCACAAATTGGAGTTTTTTTTAGATCTACGGGCCATATGCATACATTTGAACAGTTGAGTCATGCATCTGAAATCAGTTTGCTTTCACTTCCAAATTTAGGTCTAACAACCAGAGACTAGAGGGGCAGCACCGTCAACACCAATGATGCAAACAGCTTAGAAAGGAGCAACGGCAATGACGAGCACAAAGAAGAGCGATGATGACGATAAGAAGGAAAAGTTGCAGCAAGGAAAGGTTCAAAAAGTAGAGATTTAATTTTTGGTCCAACTTAGGAGGAAAATAGAGTGGAGAGAGGACGGGATGTAAGAGGCAACCTAACTTTTGATGAGACTGAAAGTAGTAATTTAATTTTTTATTTCATGTAATCTAGCTTTTAAATTAGGTTTAATTTTGGCCATTAAATTCAATTCAATGATAATAATTGCATTTTCATATTCTTTTGTAAAAAATCTATATATATATATATCACTTTGTTTGGTAGACAATGAATTTTGTGACTTATATTTTTTTAAATATAAAACTTGAAGAGTTTTGGTTATAAAAGAAGGATTATGTAAATAGGAGCCATTTAGATAAATATGCTTAAAACATCTTTTGTTTAAAGATGTTTTTAAATAATTAAAATTCAATACGTATAATTAATTAAATTATATTATTTTTATCAAAATTAGATCAGATAAATTGATTTAGTCAAAAATTAATAAATTATACCTTGAATCAGTCTAAATTAATATTTTTTATAAAAATAATTATAATATTTCTATCATAAAAAATAACTAAAATATTCTTTTATATATATATATATATATATATATTAAGAATCCTAAATTCTAACTCCTTTTTTTTGTGTTGTTATAGGGTTAGAATTTAGAATTTTTAAAATTAAAAAATATATAATAAAAATATTTTAGTTATTTTCTATAATAAGATTATTGTAGTCATTTTTTATAAAAAAGAATATTAATTTAAATCGGTTCAAGGTTTGGTTTACTGATTTTTTGACCAAATCAATTTGTCTGATCTAATTTTGACAAAAATAATATAATTTAATCAATTATATGTATTAAATTTTAGTTAATAACAAACATCTTTAAAAAAACGTTTTAAGTATCTTTATGGGAATATCTTCCTATCCAAATTGTAAAATAATGTTATACAGGAAAAGTGGAGCATTTCAAATAAAATTTAGCCTTGTACATATGTAAATGAAAAAGTATAAGTAGACAATTAAAATATTAAACAATGTGAACAATAGATATATTGGATGTTCATTTCATTAAGTGTATGAATGGTTATTTTAATATTAAAATTTAGATAATTAATTTAAAAATGTAATATATTTTTATTTGATTGGTAGTTATTAATGTTGTTTAAGATGGTTATTATTTACCTAACACTTTCCGTTGTGAATAAGACCACGTACAAAATGAAATAAATGCCTAAAAATTTTAGTGGATGGGAGGCGTGAAGACGCTGAAGAAGGAAGTACCGAGCACTGGATGATATGAAATGAAATGGATGTGGAGGAGTGAAGACGTTGAAAAAGAGGATGAGTGGATAAACCTAGAATCCATGGCTGTGTTCCAAACTAACATTATCCACATGAATAAGGCTATTACTTGGATAGGATGAGGAGCAGTCGAGTAGTTAAGCGCATTTCAGAATGCCTCGTGAAGCCACACCTCCCGAACGAGGAATCAACGCAGTTGTGCCACTTAACTCCGTGGGATATTGTCCCCTTGTCCATTCATTATATCCAGAAAGGCCTTCTTTTCACGAAACCACAAAACCAGCCACAAGATTTCACCCATAATCTGTTGCATAATCTGAAGCATTCCCTCTCTCTTACCCTTCTCCATTTCTATCCACTTGCAGGCCGCCTTGTGACTCACCAAACCCAAGACCCTCCCTCTTATTCTGTCTCTCTTGATTGCATCAACTCTCCAGGAGCAAGATTCATCCATGCAATCTTAGACCTCACCGTATCCGATATCCTCTCTCCTGTCTATGTCCCCCCATTGTTCACTCGTTCTTCGACCTCAACAAAGCAGTCAACCATGACGGTCACGCCATGCCTCTCTTGTCTGTCCAAGTCACTGAGCTAATCGATGGTGTTTTCATAGGCTGTTCCATGAACCACTGTGTCGCTGATGGCACTTCTTATTGGAGCTTCTTCAACACGTGGTCTGAGATATTTCAATCTCAAGCCAAAGGGGAAGATGTTAATGTTGTCAACATTTCTCACCGACCAATCCACAAGCGCTGGTTTCCAGAGTTAATTAATCTTCCCTTCAAACACCATGACGAGTTTATCTGCAGATACGAAGCACCCAAGCTGAGAGAGAGGATCTTCCACTTCACAGCTGATTCTATCGCGAAACTCAAAGCCAAAGCCAACAAAGATTCCAGCACCAACGAAATCTCTTCGTTCCAGTCATTGTCAGCTCACGTTTGGAGAAGCATAACACGTGCTCGCAGCGTGCCGTGTGATCAAAGAAGCAGTTGCATAGTGGTTATAAACAACAGAACGAGAATGGAACCACCTCTGCCGCAAGAGTACTTCGGAAACTCAGTTAACTCTGTGAGAGCGGTTGCAACAGCAGGGGAGCTGAGTGAGCATGATCTGGGTTGGGCAGCGGGTAAGGTGCACGAAGCTGTCGCAAACTACAACCACAGAGTGGTGATGGATTGGCTCAACCGGTGGGTGCGATCCCCTGCTATTCATCAAACCGGTCGCTTTATTGATCCGTACAGTGTGGTGATGAGCAGTTCTCCAAAGTTCAATGTTTATGGGAATGAATTTGGAATGGGGAAAGCCGTGGCGGTTCTGAGTGGATATGCCAACAAGTTTGACGGCAAGGTGACGTCATATCCTGGCCGCGAAGGTGGGGGAAGCATTCAATTGGAAGTGTGTCTTTCTCCTCATACGATGAGCGCCTTGGAATCTGACCAACACTTCATGGATACGGTTTCTGTGTTCAATCCCCTCCACTAGTTCCAATTCTTCGTAGTACTTGCTCTCTCATCATTAGCATTATCGTTAGTTAGGTCACTTGTTTATGCCTAATGAGCAATAATTGACATCTATCTATCTACTTACATGACACACACCTTGAAACTTTGATGGATTTGTTGGAGAATTAGCAAAAAGGATATGGGTGATTAAAGTTGGAGGAAATAGTTACCGTGTGAATGTTCTTAGTTACCATCAAACAAAAGTAATAGAAAAAGAAATATTAAGAGTGTATTTAAAAAGCCAGGAATCAAAATTCTTTCGGGAATTGAATTCTATTTAGTTTAGAATCTTTCTTGTTGCCCCGCCCTTGTGTTCTTGACTTCTTTCCAATTTCATAAGGGTTATATTTAAGTGGTTTTTTTTTTTTAATTTTAAAAGATAACGAAGAGGAGAGAAGTGAGCAATATGCTGTGCTGCCATTTCAATTTAGAATGAGTAATATTTTGTATAATGTAAAAGGCTTGGGTAAATGATATGAGTGCTGAGATTATTTTAGAATGGAAAAGTACGAAGAAACAATAGAGGTATTGTACAATGTATATTGTTCCGTACGAGGAGAGCTGAGGTATATGATGCCTAGCCAGCTGTTGGATTTATGAAAGTGCTATAAGTCGTCCAGTGAGCAGCGCCACAAAATAACCTTGACACCAGGAACACGGTGGCGGGAGCACCTGCAAAAAGCACTTCGACGCTCAAGTTAGAGTAAGAATTATCAGAGAGTGAGAATAATAAACTAGAATGAGTAGTGTAACCTGTCTTTCTTAGGTTGCTTAGGTTTGATTTTATAGATGAATGGAGTGCCATGTGCTGCCTGATTTGTTCCGATATTAGTGGCCAGGATGATAAGTTTCGTTGCTGTAGGTAACGGCTGAGGGATAATGTTTGACTCATGTGTGTTTTTGATTAAGTGATTGTTTCAGTTATGATTATTTGTTTCCGAGATTTATGGTTAGTCTGTTGTTGCTGATGTTAATCCCGAGCTTAGCGGGATACACGTCATAGCCCCCAAGCTCGGCTGGCATTGCATGTAAGTGGTAGGCGAGCTTATTAAGTTGCCTTTATTGTATTTTCTGGTCTTTAGACTTCAAAATGGTCTTCAGGGGAGTTTTAAATGATCTTGGAAGACTTTATTGTTTCTTTTCTTGCAAAACGTGCCCGTTTTAATGCTTTTATTTGCCGTTTGGGTTTTCCACGCTTGTTTAGCGGTTGCGAGTTATTTACCCACTAAGTTAGTGGGCTTGCAATAATTTTTCCTTGTTTTGGAAATTTCATTGCTGTTTCAAATTCTTTCTACTAGCTGACTCTTACCATGACTTCTAAAGGTTCATCTTTTTCTCTGTAGTTTATTTTTGTTTCTCTGTTTTTTCTTCTAAAATGGCGAGAGATAAGGAAAAAGATAAAGTTGTGGAGGAGGATAAAGCTAGTCTGTATTACTGGGTTCACGATGATGTGAGGACTCGCTCCTCCTCGTTCGTTAGTGTTGACTCCATAAATGAGCTTTGTGGTTTGCATGTTGTGAAGGAAGGTTCTGGTGCTGTTGTTGAGTTCCTTCCTTGTTCTAGTGAAGATAGGGTTTGCGAGAGGAGGGGGATTGGCAGTACTTCTACTTTTATACACCCTGTCTTATCGAGCTTCACGTTAGGTTCCCGTTTTCTGCATTTGAGTGTGACGTTCTAACTCATCTAAACTGTGCACCCTCACAATTACACCCTAACTCGTGGGCGTTTTTGCGTGCTTTCCAATGTTTAATGGGCTTTCTTTCTGTTCCTTGTTCTCTTGTTGTGTTTTTTTCTTTGTTTCAAGCAAAAGGGGTTCGAAAGGGGTTATGGATATGTTTGAGTAGTTTCCCTGGTCGTTCTCTCTTCCTTCTGTATAAGTCTTCTTTTAAAAATTTTAAGTCCTTGTTCGTGAAAGTGAGGTCGGTGGAGTCCGAGTACCCCTTTTATCTTGATGACGAGTTGATAGAACGATTTCCTCTATATTGGTGTTCGGAACCTTGTCAGATTCTTGAGACTGTTGAACGAAGTGAGGAGGAGGAGCGATTGATAGACTTTTTGGTTGAGAGTTTTGCTGAGGGGGTGGTGGACGAAATTGTGATCACTATTCTTTAAGTTGTATTTTTATGGAATTTGAAATTGGCACGAGTGGACACAACTCCGTTCAACTAACCAGCAAGTGTACTGGGTCGTCCAAGTAATAAACCTTACGTGAGTAAGGGTCGATCCCACAGAGATTGTTGGTATGAATCAAGCTATGGTCACCTTGTAAATCTCAGTTAGGCAGATTAAATTGGTTTATGGGTTTTTGAAAATAGAAATAAGAAAATAGAAATAATAAAAGGGATAGAGCACTTATGCAGATTCATTGGTGGAAATTTCAGATAAGCGAATAGAGATACTGTATGGCTCAAGAACGCCTGCTTTCCCACTGCTTCAACTCAATCCTTCTTACTCCTTTCCATGGCAAGCTGTGTATAGGGGTTCACCGTTCGACGATGGCTACTTTGAATCCTCTCGGGAAAATGATCCTCTGCGGCTGTCACTTGCATGGCTAATCGTCTGGAGGCATCACCTGGCCGAAGGCTACATCCCATCCTCGCAGTGAAAACTACGCTCACGCGCTCTGTCACAGCACGGCTAATCACTGGTTGGTTCCCGCTCCTACTAGAATAGAATCCCTTGATTCTTTTGCGTCTGTCACTAACGCCCAGCACTTGCGAGTCTGAAGCACGTCACAGTCATTCATTACCGGAATCCTACTCGGAATACCACAGACAAGGTTAGACTTTCCGGATTCCCAGGATCCTACTCGGAATACCACAGACAAGGTGAGACTTTCCGAATCCTCATAAATGCCGCCATCTATCTAGCTTATACCACGAAGATTCTGTTGGGGAATCTAAGAGATATACATTCAAGCTCTGTTGCATGTAGAACGGAAGTGGTTGTCAATCACGTGCGTTCATAAGTGAGAATGATAATGAGCGTCACTTAATCATCACATTCATCATGTTCTTGGGTACGAATGAATATCTTGGAATAAGAATAAGAGAGATTTGAATAAAAGAAAATAGAATTGCATTAATACTTGAGGTACAGCAGAGCTCCACACCCTTAATCTATGGTGTGCAGAAACTCCACCGTTGAAAATACATAAGTAAAAGGTTCAGACATGGCCGAATGGCCAGCCCCCATGATCTGAGAACTAATCGTCCCAAGATGATCAATACACTAGTAAAAAATCCTATTTATAATAAACTAGCTACTAGGGTTTACATGAGTAAGTAATTGATGCATAAATCCACTTCTGGGGCCCACTTGGTGTATGCTTGGGCTGAGCTTGATTAATCCACGAGCTGAGGCTTCTCTTGGAGTTGAACTCCGAGTTATGACGTGTTTTGGGCGTTCAACTCCGGATCATGACGTTTTTCTGGCGTTTAACTCCAGACAGCAGCATGAACTTGGCGTTCAACGCCAAGTTACGTCATCAATTTCCGAATAAAGCATGGACTATTATATATTGCTGGAAAGCTCTGGATGTCTACTTTCCAACGCCGTTGACAGCGCGCCAATTGGAGTTTTTTAGCTCCAGAAAATCCATTTCGAGTGCAGGGAGGTCAGATTCCAACAACATCAGCAGTCCTTTTGTCAGCCTTTTTCAAAGTTTCGCTCAAGTCCCTCAATTTCAGCCAGAATTTACCTGAAATCACAGAAAAACACACAAACTCATAGTAAAGTCCAGAAATGTGAATTTAACATAAAAACTAATGAAAACATCCCTAAAAGTAGCTCAAACTTACTAAAAACTACCTAAAAACAATGCCAAAAAGCGTATAAATTATCCGCTCATCACAACACCAAACTTAAATTGTTGCTTGTCCCCAAGCAACTGAAAATCAAATAGGATAAAAAGAAGAGAATATACTATAAATTCCAGAATATCAATGAATATTAATTATAATTAGATGAGCGGGACTTGTAGCTTTTTGCTTCTGAATAGTTTTGGCATCTCACTTTTTCCTTTGTAGTTTAGAGTGATTGGCATCTCTGGGAACTTAGAATTTTGGATAGTGTTATTGACTTTCCTAGTTAAGCATGTTGATTCTTGAACACAGCTACTTATGAGTCTTGGCCGTGGCCCTAAGCACTTTGTTTTCCAGTATTACCACCGGATACATAAATGCCACAGACACATAACTGGGTGAACCTTTTCAGATTGTGACTCAGCTTTGCTAGAGTCCCCAGTTAGTGGTGTCCAGAGCTCTTAAGCACACTCTTTTGCTTTGGATCACGACTTTAACCATTCAGTCTCAAGCTTTTCACTTGGACCTTCATGACACAAGCACATGGTTAGGGACAGCTTGATTTAGCCGCTTAGGCCTTGATTTAATTTCCTTGGGCCCTCCTATCCATTGATGCTCAAAGCCTTGGATCCTTTTTACCCTTGCCTTTTGGTTTTAAGGGCTATTAGCTTTTTCTGCTTGTTTTTTTCTTTTTCTTTATATATATATATTTTTTTTTTCGCCATTTTTTTTGTAAGCTTTTGCTTTTTCACTGCTTTTTCTTGCTTCAAGAATCAATTTCATGATTTTTCAGATCATCAATAACATTTCTCTTTGTTCATCATTCTTTCAAGAGCCAACAATTTTAACACTCATAAACAACAAGATCAAAAATATGCACTGTTCAATCATTCATTCAGAAAACAAAAAGTATTGTCACCACATCAATATAATTAAATTAAATTCAAGGCTAAATTCGAAATTTATGTACTTCTTGTTCTTTTGAATTAAAACATTTTTCATTTAAGAGAGGTGAAGGATTAATGGATTTTATTCATAGCTTTGAGACATGGTTACATACTAATGATCATGAAGTAGAGACACAAAACATAGATAAACACAATATTAAAAACCGAAAACAGAAAGAAATAAAGAACAAGGAATGAATCCACCTGAGTGAGGGTGGCGCCTTCTTGAAGGTCCAATGGTGCTTTTTGAGCTCCTCTATGTCTCTTCCTTGCTTCTGTTGAATGATTCCTAGTAATTTTGGTGTTTCTACCCTTAGTTGCTTCCAATATTTGTGTGGAGGATAACTTATCCCCTGAGGTATCTCAGGGATCTCTTGCTTTGCAGCCACATGTTCTACCACTGAGCTATGACGGCTTTATATGAGTCTTTCCATCTCCCAAGGTGGAAGATTTTGTCTTCCCTTTGAGGTTTCTCTGGCCTTAGGTGCCATTAATGGTAATGGAAAAGCAAAGAAAAGCTATGCTTTTACCACACCAAACTTAAAATATTGCTCGCCCTCGAGCAAGAGAAGAAAGAAGAGAAGAAGAAGAAGAAGATGGAGGTGAGTGAGGGGAGATGGATTCGGCTATTGGGGTGGGAGTGGGTGGGAAAGAGAAGTTGAATTGTAAAGGTAGGTGGGGTGTATGGGGAAGAGTGGATAGATGTAGGTGGTGAATGAAAAACAGAAGGGATGACCATGAATGGAGTGAGAGAGGGCGAGGTAGGTGGGGATCCTGTGAGGTCCACAGATCCTGAGGTGTCAAGGAATTCCATCCCTGCACCAAATAGGCATGTAAAATGCCTTTGCACACCATTCTGGCGTTTAAACGCCGTGTGGTGCACATTCTGGGCGTTCAACGCCCATGTAAAGCATGTATCTAGCGTTGAACGCCAGTTTCATGCTTGTTATTGGCGTTCTGCGCCAGTTTTTCCTCTCTGGGCACATTCCTGGCGTTCAGCGCCAGAATGTTGCTTGTTTCTGGCGTTTAGTGCCAGAATGGTGCTCTGCTGGCGTTGAACGCCAGCCAGATGCACCTTACTGGCGTTGAACGCCAGCCTGTGCGTCCTCCAGGGTGAAATTTTTTTCTTCTGCTGTTTTTGATTCTGTTTTTAATTTTTATGATTTTTTCGTGACTCCTCATGATCATGTACCTAATTAAACACAAAATAACAATAAAACAAAATAAAATAAAAATTAGATAAATAAAATTGGGTTGCCTCCCAACAAGCGCTTCTTTAATGTCAATAGCTTGACAGTGGCTCTCATGGAGCCACAAGGTGATCAGGTCAATGTTAGTGTAGTCCCAACACCAAACTTAGAGTTTGGATATGGGGTCTTAACACCAAACTTAGAGTTTGGTTGTGGCCTCACAACACCAAACTTAGAGTTTGACTGTGTGGGTTCTTCTTGACTCTGAACTGAGAGAAGCTCTTCATGCTTACTCTCTTTTGTCATAGAGGGATGGCCATGTGCCTTAAACACAAGGTAGTCCCCATTCAATTGAAGGACTAATTCACCTCTGTTGACATCTATCACAGCTTCTGCTGTGGCTAGGAAAGGTCTTCCAAGGATGATGCAATCATCCTCTTCCTTCCTAGTGTCTAAGATTATGAAATCAGCAGGGATGTAAAGGCCTTCAACCTTTACTAACACGTCCTCTACTATTCCATAAGCTTGTCTCAAGGACTTGTCTGCCAATTGTAATAAGAACAAGGCAGGTTGTACCTCAATGATCCCCAGCTTCTCCATTATAGAGAGTGGCATAAGATTTATCCCTGACCCCAGATCACATAGAGCTTTTTCAAAGCTCATGGTGCCTATGGTACAAGGTAGTAGGAACTTGACAGGATCTTGTTTCTTTTGAGGTAGAGTTTTCTGAATCCAAGTATCTAGTTCATTAATGAGCAAGGGAGGTTCACTTTCCCAAGTCTCATTACCAAACAACTTGGCATTCAGCTTCATGATAGCTCCTAAGTAGTGAGCAATTTGCTCTCCAGTCACATCTTCATCCTCTTCAGAGGATGAATAGCCTTCAGAGCTCATGAATGGCAGAAGGAGATTTAATGGAATCTCTATGGTCTCTATATGAGCCTTAGATTCCTCTGGATCCTTAATAGGAAACTCCTTCTTGCTTGAAGGACGTCCTAGGAGGTCTTCTTCACTAGGATTTTCGTCCTCCTCCTCCCTTGTGCATTCGGTCATGTTGAGTATATCAATGGCCTTGCACTCTCCTTTTGGATTCTCTTCTGTATTACTTGGGAGAATACTAGGAGGAGTTTCAATGACTTTCTTACTCAGCTGGCCCACTTGTGCCTCCAAATTTCTAATGGAGGATCTTGTTTTATTCATGAAACTGAAAGTGGCCTTTGACAGATCAGAGACTATATTGGCTAAATTAGAAGTGTTTTGTTCAGAATTCTCTGTCTGTTGCTGAGAAGATGATGGATATGGCTTGCCATTGCTCATCCTATTGCGTCCACCATTGTTAAAGCCTTGTTGAGGCTTTTGTTGATCCTTCCAGGAGAAATTTGGATGATTTCTCCATGATGGATTATAGGTGTTTCCATAAGGTTCACCCATGTAATTAACCTCTGCCATGGCAGGGTTCTCAGGATCATAAGCTTCTTCAGAAGCTGCCTCTCTAGTACTGTTGGATGCATGTTGCAGCCCATTCAGATTTTGAGAGATCATGTTGACATGTTGAGTCAACACTTTGTTCTGAGCCAATATGGCATTCAGAGCATCAATTTCAAGAACTCCTTTCTTCTGAGGTATCCCATTATTCACGGAATTCCTCTCAGAGGTGTACATGAACTGGTTGTTTGCAACCATGTCAATGAGTTCTTGAGCCTCTTCAGGCATTTTCTTCAGGTGAATAGATCCACCTGCAGAATGGTCCAATGACATTTTCGAAAATTCAGAGAGACCATAATAGAATATATCTAATAGGGTCCATTCTGAAAACATGTCAGATGGACATCTTTTGGTCAACTGCTTGTATCTTTCCCAAGCTTCATAGAGGGATTCACCATCTTTTTGTTTGAAGGTTTGAAGGTTTGAACATCCACTCTCAGCTTGCTCAGCTTTTGAGGAGGAAATAATTTATCTAAGAAAGCAGTGACCAGCTTATCCCAGGAGTCCAGGCTATCCTTAGGTTGTGAATCCAACCATATTCTAGCTCTGTCTCTTACAGCAAAAGGGAAAAGCATGAGTCTGTAGACTTCAGGATCAACTCCATTCGTCTTTACAGTCTCACAGATCTGCAAGAACTCAGTTAAAAACTGATAAGGATCTTCAGATGGAAGTCCATAAAACTTGCAGTTTTGTTGCATTAAGGCAACTAGTTGAGGTTTCAGCTCAAAGTTATTGGCTCCAATGGCAGGAATGGAGATGCTTCTTCCATCAAACTTGGACGTTGGCTTTGTGAAGTCACCAAGCATTCTCCTTGCATTATTATCATTATTTTCGGCTGCCATCTCCTTCTCTTGTTCGAAAATTTCTGAAAGGTTATTTCTGGATTGTTGTAATTTAGCTTCTCTTAATTTTCTCTTTAGAGTCCTTTCAGGTTCTGGATCAATTTCAACAAGAGTGCATTTTTCCCTGTTCCTACTCATATGAAAGAGAAGAAAACAAGAAAAGAAAGAGGAATCCTCTATGTCACAGTATAGAGATTCCTTTATGTTAGTAGAAGAAGAAAGGGGTAGAAGAATCCAAATACAAGGGATATAAGAAGTTCGGATTCTTAGATGAAGAGAGGTGAAGAGAAGTGTTAGTAATTAATTAATTAAATAGAATAAGAGAAGAGAAGAGAAATTTCGAAAATAATTTTTGAAAAAGAGGTTAGTAATTTTCGAAATTCAAAGACAAAATATAATTAAAATTAAAATTTAAAACAAAAAGAATTTTTGAAAAAGAGAGGGAGAATTTTCGAAAATTAGAGAGGGATAGGTAGTTAGTTGGTTTTGAAAAAGATAAGAAATAAACAAAAAGTTAGTTAGTTGATTGAAAAAGATTTGAAATCAAATTTTGAAAAAGATAAGAAGATAAGAAGTTAGATAAGATATTTTGAAATCAAATTTTGAAAAAGATAAGATTTTTGAAAAAGATAAGATAAAAGATAAAAGATTTAATTTTAAAATTGACTTAACTAACAAGAAACCACAAGATAAGATTCTAGAACTTAAAGATTGAACCTTTCTTAACAAGAAAGTAACAAACTTCAAATTTTTGAACCAATCACATTAATTGTTAGCTAATTTTCGAAATTTTGATATAGAGATAAGAAAAAGATTTTGAAAATATTTTGAAAAAGGTTTTTGAAATTTTCGAAAATTATAAAAAAATGAAAAAGATATGATTTTTGAAAAAGATTTTGAAAAGATAAGATTTTTTAAAATTGAAATTTTGACTTGACTTGTAAGAAACAACTAATTTTGAAAATTTTTGACCAAGTCAACCCAAAATTTCGAAAATTTTGAGGAAAATAAGGAAAAGATATTTTTTGATTTTTGAATATTTTTAATTATGAGAGAGAAAAACAACAAAAATACTCAATGCATGAAATTTTTAGATCAAAACAATGAATGCATGCAAGAATGCTATGAATGTCAAGATGAACACCAAGAACACTTTGAAGATCATGATGAACATCAAGAACATATTTTTGAAAAATTTTTGATGCAAAGAAAACATGCAAGACACCAAACTTAGAAATCTTTAATGCATGAAAAATATGAATGCAAAGATGCACATGAAAAATAAGAAAAGACACAAAACAAGAAATCGTCAAGATCAAACAAGAAGACTTGTCAAGAATAACTTGAAGATCATGAAGAACACTATGAATGCATGAGATTTTCGAAAAAAAATGCAAGAAAGAAATTTTAAAGCATGCAATTGACACCAAACTTAAAAGTTAACACAAGACTCAAACAAGAAACACAAAATATTTTTGATTTTTATGATTTTCTAATTTTTTTGTATTTTTATTAATTTTTTCGAAAAACATTTTTGGAAAAACGAAAAAGAAAAGAAAAATTTTGAAAAAGATTTTTGAAAAGAAAATTACCTAATCTGAGCAACAAGATGAACCGTCAGTTGTCCATACTCAAACAATCCCCGGCAACGGCGCCAAAAACTTGGTGGACGAAATTGTGATCACTATTCTTTAAGTTGTATTTTTATGGAATTTGAAATTGACACGAGTGGACACAACTCCGTTCAACTAACCAGCAAGTGTACTGGGTCGTCCAAGTAATAAACCTTACGTGAGTAAGGGTCGATCCCACAGAGATTGTTGGTATGAATCAAGCTATGGTCACCTTGTAAATCTCAGTTAGGCAGATTAAATTGGTTTATGGGTTTTTGAAAATAGAAATAAGAAAATAGAAATAATAAAAGGGATAGAGCACTTATGCAGATTCATTGGTGGAAATTTCAGATAAGCGAATAGAGATACTGTATGGCTCAAGAATGCCTGCTTTCCCACTGCTTCAACTCAATCCTTCTTACTCCTTTCCATGGCAAGCTGTGTATAGGGGTTCACCGTTCGACGATGGCTACTTTGAATCCTCTCGGGAAAATGATCCTCTGCGGCTGTCACTCGCATGGCTAATCGTCTGGAGGCATCACCTGGCCAAAGGCTACATCCCATCCTCGCAGTGAAAACTACGCTCACGCGCTCTGTCACAGCACGGCTAATCACTGGTTGGTTCCCGCTCCTACTGGAATAGAATCCCTTGATTCTTTTGCGTCTGTCACTAACGCCCAGCACTTGCGAGTCTGAAGCACGTCACAGTCATTCATTACCGGAATCCTACTCGGAATACCACAGACAAGGTTAGACTTTCCGGATTCCCAGGATCCTACTCGGAATACCACAGACAAGGTGAGACTTTCCGGATCCTCATAAATGCCGCCATCTATCTAGCTTATACCACGAAGATTCTGTTGGGGAATCTAAGAGATATACATTCAAGCTCTGTTGCATGTAGAACGGAAGTGGTTGTCAATCACGTGCGTTCATAAGTGAGAATGATAATGAGCGTCACTTAATCATCACATTCATCATGTTCTTGGGTACGAATGAATATCTTGGAATAAGAATAAGAGAGATTTGAATAAAAGAAAATAGAATTGCATTAATACTTGAGGTACAGCAGAGCTCCACACCCTTAATCTATGGTGTGCAGAAACTCCACCGTTGAAAATACATAAGTAAAAGGTTCAGACATGGCCGAATGGCCAGCCCCCATGATCTGAGAACTAATCGTCCCAAGATGATCAATACACTAGTAAAAAATCCTATTTATAATAAACTAGCTACTAGGGTTTACATGAGTAAGTAATTGATGCATAAATCCACTTCCGGGGCCCACTTGGTGTATGCTTGGGCTGAGCTTGATTAATCCACGAGCTGAGGCTTCTCTTGGAGTTGAACTCCGAGTTATGACGTGTTTTGGGCGTTCAACTCCGGATCATGACGTTTTTCTGGCGTTTAACTCCAGACAGCAGCATGAACTTGGCGTTCAACGCCAAGTTACGTCATCAATTTCCGAATAAAGCATGGACTATTATATATTGCTGGAAAGCTCTGGATGTCTACTTTCCAACGCCGTTAACAGCGCGCCAATTGGAGTTCTTTAGCTCCAGAAAATCAATTTCGAGTGCAGGGAGGTCAGATTCCAACAGCATCAGCAGTCCTTTTGTCAGCCTTTTTCAGAGTTTCGCTCAAGTCCCTCAATTTCAGCCAGAATTTACCTGAAATCACAGAAAAACACACAAACTCATAGTAAAGTCCAGAAATGTGAATTTAACATAAAAACTAATGAAAACATCCCTAAAAGTAGCTCAAACTTACTAAAAACTACCTAAAAACAATGCCAAAAAGCGTATAAATTATCCGCTCATCAGGGGGAATGTCTGTCTATTCCTGACCTTCTTCGCTATCATGATTCTGGTGATATGGAGGGTTTGAAAACATATTTAGGTATTTTTTGATTGTTTTGTGTTTGTTTCTCATTCGCCTTATTTATTCTGACTTTTTGCTTCTCTGTAGGTGGGCGAGTTCCTCTCCTTGATCCGTCACATCTTCAGACTTTTCTTAAGAAGAAGAAAGAAAAACTTACTGATGCTTCTTTAGCCGTGAATGAGGGGGTGGTGATGTTGCACAATCTGTTGCTCAAGCGGCGTCTTCTTTCAAAAGGAAGAGGGATAATGTTGAAAAATCTGTGGAGGTGATTTCGGAGGAAGTCAGGGGATTGATGGAGGTGGCGGGTTTGCTTTTGATCGCCGCGTTGGCATGGAAGCTCTTGGTAAATTTGTTCAGGTAATCTTTACAATTCGAGCTTTTTTAAACTTTTTGTTTGCCTTCTGATTTTTATTTCGGCTTTTAAATTTGTATAGATTGTTGCCTCTCGCTTGATGTGTGTTGGTCGTACCACCGAGCTCATCGGTGCTGAGCAGCAGGAGGCTGTGAACAAAGTCGCCGACCAGGAGAAGTCGTATAACATGAGGATTGCTGAATTGGAAAAAGCTGCTAAGGAGAAAGATGATGCTGTCATTAGTGTTGTGGCTAGGTCAAAGGATTTGGAAGAGGAGGTGTCCTGCTTAAGAGATCAGATTCGTCTGTTGCAGGCTGAGGTTAAGGAACATGATGTGGCTAAAGGTCAACTTACTTCCCATGTTCATGAGTTGGAGGAAAATGGCATGGAGATGTTCTCTTATGGCTTTGATCGAGCTGTAAGTCAGATTGCTGTTTTGTCCCCGAAGTTTGACAGTGCTCAGCTTGATATGACTAAGATAGTGGTTGGTGGAAAATTGGTTGTAGATGGCACTGTAGAGGAGCATGATGAGAACGCTCCTCCCTCTTAGTTTGTTTTGTTTATATTTTGGATATGTATGATTGACTCTTTACTTTTTTGGTTTCGTTGACCGAGGTTTGGTCTTTGTTTTGTTGATACTTTGAACTGTTTGCTTTGGCCGAGGTTAGGCCAAGTTGATGATATCACTTTGTTGTGATTTTTGTAGCGTGTGTTTTATTGTTTTCGTATTTTGTTTAGAGATGGGTTGGTTTTGATAGAATCGTTCGATAATTTGAATATATTGGGCGTCCGGCCTCATTAAAACCCTTCCTTAGGCAAAACCCTCTTTGTTTTGGGAAAAAAGCTCTAAAGGGGAAAAAGAGTACCTTTATCCACTGTTTGTACATCTTATGATCTATACATCTTTAATGATGAAACATTCCAGTTCCCTGACACTGGGTTGCCTTGTAATGTTTGAAGTTGATAGGGCCCCATTCTGAGTACTTTTACTATTCGGAAAGGTCCTTCCCAGTTCGCGGCGAGCTTTCCGTGCGAAGGAGGTCGTCTCACATCTTCGGTTCGTCTGAGGACTAAATCGTCGTTAGAGAAAGCTCTTGGGACGACTTTGCTATTGAGTTTTCTTGCCGCCAATTGCTTCATGGCTCTCTGTTTGATCGCCGCGATCTCTCTATCTTCTTCGACGAGGTCAAGCTCGGCGTTTCTTGTGCAAGTATTGTGTTGTTCGTCATAGAGCTCGGTGCGTATTGTGGGGATTCCGACCTCTACTGGAATTAGCGCTTCTGACCCATACACTAGTTTGAAGGGTGTTTCTCCTGTGGTTGTTTGTATTGTTGTGTTGTAGCTCCACAATATTTCTGGGATTAACTCGGCCCATTCTCCCTTTGCATTGTCCAGTTTTCTCTTTATTGCCTGCAATATAACTCGGTTAGTAGCTTCGGCCTGCCCATTGGTTTGGGGGTGTTCGACCGAGCTAAAATGGTGCTATATATTAAAATTTTTTAGAAATGAATCGAGCTTATTATCGGTAAATTGTCTACCATTGTCTGATATTATTTCCTTTGGTATTCCAAATCGGCATATTATATTTTTCCATATAAAAGATCTTACCTTTTCAGCTGTTATCTTTGCTAATGGTTGTGCTTCTATCCATTTTGAAAAGTAGTCAATTGATACTAAAAGAAACTTTACCTGACCTGGTGCTATTGGAAATGAGCCGAGGATATCGAGCCCCCATCTGTGAAAAGGCCAGCTTACCTCCATGCTGTGTAATACATCGGCCGGCTTAGTAGAGACGGCTTCGTGCTTTTGGCATTTGTCACATGTCTTAACTTTCGTTATGCAATCTCTTTTCATAGTTGGCCAAAAGTATCCTGTTCGGACGATTTTTGCGGCTAGGGCTCGTCCTCCGATGTAGTTTCCACATATGCCCTCATGTACTTCATCCATTACCTCTCTTGCCTCATCCGTGTTTAGGCATTTTAGCAATGCTTGAGAGATGCCACGTTTGTAAAGTTCTCCTGCTATGCTTGTATAGAGACTTGCTTTTCTTCTGAAATTCTGCGGGTTAAGATCGTCTTTGGGCACGGTACCTGTATTGATGTACTCAAGAAAAGGTGTTCTCCAGCCATGGAGGTGGTTAATGCTTGTTATGGATAGTAATTCGATGCTGGGTTTTTTAAGTGTCAGCTGTGATAGCACCGACGTTTGTGTGTCTCCCCTAGTAGCGGCAAGTTTGGATAGGATGTTGGCTCTAACATTCTTTTCTCTATGAACATGTAAAATGATAAATGAACTGAACTTTGAAATGAGATCCTTTGCTACGAGCCAATATCGCTCTAGCAAGGGATCTTTTACCTGATATTCTCCTCGGATTTGTTGAACCACCAAGAGGGAATCATAGTGTGCTGTCAGGCTTTGTACTTGGAGGTTGAGGGCGAGCTTGAGTCTGGCTTTGAGGGCCTCATACTCGGCCTGGTTGTTGCTTGCTGGGAAGTAGAACTGTAGTAATTGCTCGGCCACCATGTTGTCTTCTTCTTTCAGAATTATACCAGCTCCACTTCCTCCTTGGCTGGATGCTCCATCAACGTGTAGCTCCCAGTACTTGTTGTGTTCATCCGAGGTTAGTTCCGATATGAAATCAGCAAAGATTTGTGCTTTTAATGCCGACCTTGGTTGAAATTGGATATCAAATTCTGAGAGTTCTATAGACCATTTAGTCAGTCGTCCAGCTAGTTCTGGCTTTGTTAGTATTTGTCGTAATGGTTGGTTTGTCCGTACTATTATTGTGTGGCTTTGAAAATAGTGTCTGAGCCTTCTTGCCGTTATTACAAGTGTTAAAGCTAGCTGTTCTATCTTCGGATATCTTTGTTTCATTGGCTGCATGACTCTACTGACAACGTATACTGGTTGGTGCATCTTTCCTGTCTCAATGACTAAAGCCGAGCTTATAGAATGGTTAGAAACAGATAAATATAAGTATAAAGGTTTACCGACTTCTAGTCTTCGCAGCACTGGTGGTGATGACAAAATGGCTTTGAGCTCGGCGAATGCCTTCTCGCATTCCTCTGTCCATTAAAACTTTTTATTCTTTGTTATCGTTTGGAAGAAGTGATATGATTGGCTTGACGCTGATGGTAAGAACCGAGATAGTGCTGCTACCCTTCCTGCCAATTGTCGTACCTCTTTTATTGTCTTAGGGCTCTTCATGTTAAGTATTGCTTCGCATTTTTCAGGGTTCGCTTCGATTCCTCGTGAAGTTAGCATGAATCCGAGGAATTTGCCTCCCTGTACCCCAAAGGCACACTTCTCTGGGTTGAGTCTCATCTTGTATGCTCGTATCTGTTCAAATATCTCTTGGAGGTCGTCGCAGTGTGACCTTTCCTGGGTGGTTTTGGTGACCATATCGTCGACATAGATTTCCATGTTCCGACCTATTTGGTGATGGAAAACCTTGTCCATCAGTCGTTGGTAAGTTGCTCATGCATTCTTTAGACCAAATGGCATTACTTTATAACAAAAATTTCCATGTTCAATTATAAATCCAGTTTTGCTTTGGTCTTCTGGATGCATAAGTATCTGGTTATAACCAGAGTATGCGTCCATAAAACTCAAGCTTGTAAAACCTGATGCACTGTCTATGAGTTTATCGATGCAAGGTAAAGAGTAGGCATCCTTAGGGCATGCCTTATTTAAATATGTAAAGTCGACGCACATGCGCCATTTACCTGAGTTTTTTCTTACCATTACCACATTCGAAAGCCATGTGGTGAACCTGATTTTTCTGATGAAGTTAGCTTTGGGAAGCTTTTTAGTTTCCTCTAGAGCTGCCTTTGATTTTTCTGCCCCGAGGTTTCTCTTCTTCTGAGCTATAGGTCGGGTAGTTCCGTCAGTGGCGAGGTTATGGCATATAATGTTTGGATCTATTCCTCGCATGTCTGCTGGGGTCCAGGCGAATAGGTCGGCATTGTCTTGTAATACTTTGATGAGCTTGGATCTTTCTTTTCCCTGCAGTGCTTGACCGATATATGTGACTTGTTCTGGTTTCGCCGTCAGTTGGACTTCTTATAGTTCGTCTGCTGGTTGAGGCCTCTCTTGAGTGTCCTCTCGGGGGTCGAGCTCGGCTAGAGACAGTACCTCGCTTGTGTTATGAGTTGCTTTGACCTTTTATTGGAACTCTATTCTTGGGGTCGACCTTCTTAGGCTTGCATTGTAGCATTGTCGAGCTTGTTGACGATCTGAGTGGAGGGTTGCTATCTCTCCGTCCTGTGCCTGGAATTTGACATATAGATGAAAAGTTGAAACTACTGCCCTAAACATGTTCAGGGCAGGTCTTCCGAGGATAATATTATAAGGACTAGGGCAGTCAACTATGAGGTATTGTATGTCAATGGTCCGTGACAATGGGTTGTTTCCCATCATTGTTTTCAACCATATGTAACCCTTGATTGGCACTCTTTCTCCAGAGAATCTGACTAATTCTCCGGAGGAGGGTTGTATGAGTTTTTTGGATATTTTCATTTTCAAAAGGTAGTATAAAACAGGACATCGGCACTACTACCTAGGTCGAGAAGGACTTTTCTTACCAGTAATTCACCTGTTTGGACAGAAATTACCACTGGATCGTTTGAGTGCGGTGCGGCCGAGCATATGTCTCCCTGGTTGAAAGTGATTTCAAGGTCTGAGGCATCCTTGCTGCTACATGTTGTTGTTCCTTCTATCGCTAACATTGCACGGTAACTACGTTCCTTGCCGAGGTTGTTTTTCCACCTCCGGCGAATCCTCCTGAAATGGTGTTTATGACCCCTTTGGGTGGCGTAGTGTTTGACCATTTATTGGTTTCTTTGTTTCCCGAGGTTTGTTGACGTTCTTCTCTATCGCCCTCTTTATGTATCCTTCCTTCGATGTACTTGTCTAGGAGGCCTTGCCGGGCCAATCTTTCTAATAGGTCTTTGGCTATTACGCATTCATCAGTTGTGTGGTCGTACTTTTGGTAGAAGGCACAATGCTTGCCTCGGTCAACAAATCGCTGGTCTTGGTAGTTCCCCGCCCTCAATGGTGGTTTTATGATTTTAGCGTTGAGTATTTCTTTAATTATCTTCTCCCTTTTGGTGTTGAACCTGGTATAATTGTCGAACTTCGGCGTAAGCTTAAACGGTTTCCTGGGGTCTTTGTTATCGGTCGACCTTATTGCTCGGCTTTCCTCTCTTCTGAGTTGCCTTCTTTCTACTTTTTTGGCCTCATGGAGTTCTTCAATCTTCATTTGCCCGGCTGCTCTTTCTCGAAATTCTTCCAAGGTCTTCGGTTTTGTGACTGCAATTGTTTCTCTGAATTTTCCAGGCTTGAGAATGGCTTTTAAGGCATGCAGGTGGACGGCGGGATCTAGATCGGGTATCTCTATTGTTGCATCTGCGAATCTGGTTAGATAGTCCTTTAAGCTTTCTTGGGGACCTTGGCGAATGGTGCCGAGATAATCCGATCCGTGTACGTAAATTCGTGCTGCAGTAAAGTAATCTATGAAGGATTTTGCCGATTCCTCGAAAGAAGAGATTGATCCTTCAGGTAATTTTGAAAACCAAAGGAGAGCTGCGCCATCGAGGTAAGTAGGGAAAGCTCTGCAAAGAACAAGTTCATTATTAGGGCTATTAAAGAACATCATAGACTAAAATTTCTTAATATGAGCCCGGGGGTCACCAATCCCCTTATATGGCTCGAGTGAGGAAGGTAGTGTGAAATATTTTGGCATCTGGTAATTGGTAATCTCCTCGAAGAACGGGTTATCCAAGGTCAGTTTCTCCTTCGGTGGGTCGACACTCAACAGGTCTGCGTTGCCTTTTCCTTTGCATCCATTGTCTTCATGCTTGCCAGTGTTGTTTTGAGTGGATAATTCGGCAAGTCTTTTCACTTTTGCCTGTAGTTCAGCCATCTGGGCCATAAGTTTGGCCTGGGTGGATTGATGAACTCCATTGTCGGCCATGTGTAGAGATTGAGAAATCCTGCGTAGAAAGAAAACACAAAGTGCTGTGGTAAAAAAGAGTGGGGTTAATGTAACTTTCGGCCCCACGGTGGGCGCCAAATGTTCCGTACGAGGAGAGCCGAGGTATATGATGCCTAGCCAGCTGTTGGATTTATGGAAGTGCTATAAGTCGTCCGATGAGCAACGCCACAAATAACCTCGACACCAGGAACACGGCGGCGGGAGCATCTGCAAAAAGCACTCCAACGCTCAAGTTAGAGTAAGAATTATCAGAGAGTGAGAATAATAAACTAGAATGTGTAGTGTAACCTGTCTTTCTTTGGTTGCTTAGGTTTGATTTTATAGATGAATGGAGTGCCATGTGCTGCCTGATTTGTTCCGATATTAGTGGCCAGGATGATAAGTTCCATTGCTGTAGGTAACGGCTGGGGGATCATCTTTGACTCACGTGTGTTTTTGGTTAAGTGATTGTTTCAGTTTTGATTATTTGTTTCTGAGATTTATGGTTGGTCTGTTGTTGCTTATGTTAATCCCAAGCTTAGCGGGATACATGTCACATATAATGGGGTTAATTTAAAATTTAAAATATTTGATAGGCAATTAATTAATTTTAAATTATAGGCAACTAATTAATTTTTAATAGTTTTCAATTTGAGATTTAAATCAAATATTAGGATTACCATCGGTTTTAGAAACAAATAAACTACCTCCCTTTCTTACTTCTCTCTCTCAATATGGTTTGTTAGCGTTCTATATCTTTCTCATGGAGTCTCGCCGATACACTAACGCCACAGTCACCAGCTGCCATCGAAAATCGCATTGACACTGTTCCGACTGGTGTCGTTGGTGCACAGGCCACCGCCAAGGGAGGACGCACATATTGGGTGGGTCGAACTAACGGCACCGCAGCAACCCGGACGTCCAGCGCCTCTGTCGCAGCCGGTGTGTGCCTTCTTCCCGACACCGTCCTCACCTCCTCCGATGCGCCTTCGCTTTCTCCCATTCCTTCAAGTCTCTTATCACCGATGATACCACCATGCTCTTCTTCTTTGGATCCAAGCATAGTTATCTTGTTTCATGATTTGACCCCTATGCTTCACAACAGTGCCGCTTTTGTCATGACTAGTCTTTCAAAATTATGTTTCACCACAATAATAGTTTCTTCTGTTTATTCATCATCTTCTTCTATTTTAATGGTCAATTTAGGATGGTCATTTTAGTAGGTATGCGGATGGTTATTTTATTTTTATGTAGATGATTATTTTGATTGGATTGAGTTTAGTTATATATAATTAAAATATGTTAGATGTTCAATTCATTAGGTATGCAGATGATTATTTTTATCCTTAAGTGGATGGTTATTTTTATTAAGGGTGAGTAGTGTGTGGCAAGCTAAGTAGCGACGGTGAAATGAGATGACTATTGATGAAGGTGGGGTGGACGCCGGTTGAAAAAGAAGAGAGTATTGAAGGATTTCAGATGGTTATTTTTTTTAAATAACTAACGATATTTTTTTAAAAATTTGAAATCTGAAATTGGAGAATTTAAAATTTGAAATTTGATGTGAAATAACTGAATAAGAGTTTTTAAATTTATTATTTCTTGAGTAATTTTCATTTTTAATTCATATTGGGCTAAATAAGCAGCCCATTGTACACATTGTATAAATACTCCATTGATTTTGTAGCGAGACTCTTTCAGAATATGCTATTTGATGTGGTGGCAGTGGTTTTGATTTCTTCCTTTTATATATATATATATATATATATATATATATATATATATATTCTATTTTAACTATGAGGTTCTATATGTCTTATGGTTGATTTCATAGTTATTAGAACTGAATCGGACAGACCGATTTGATTAAAAATTGGTGAACTGAATTTAATACCGGTCCGGTCCGACATTTAGATCGCACAAAGTTAAGAATTGAAACGAACTGGTTAGATTCGGAATGAACTGGTAAAAATTGGTTAAATTCGTGAAGACCAGTCTGAACGAACTGTTTGAAATTAAAATTTCAAGAAATGTGTGAGGTGGGATTCGATGTCTTCATGGAAAAATGTCCTTCTTAGTCAAATTATAATACATATAGGTATTTTTTATCAAATAGTTTACTTCGATTTAATTTATTTTAATTTTAGTTATAAATTCACTCATTTTTAAATTAATTATATTTTTATTTAACAATAATTATAAACTCACTTATTTTTTCTTTTCATAATGATATATTATTTATTAATATTATTTTTTAATAAATACTTGTAATATATAATAGATATAAACTATTAATAAATTATTAAAATTTTAAAATAATAGTTATTTTAATATAAAGACAAAGTAAAAATATTTATGATAAATAAAATTAACAAAATACTTATTATTCATGTTCTATATTATTTTAGAATAACTAGATATTCATAAAATATTAGTAAAAATATGTATTTTAAATTTTAATTTTAAATTTTTACTATTTTTTATTTTTTATTTATATAATACTGAGTCAATTGATTTAACCAATGACTTATCAGTTAAATCAATAATCTAATGATCTAATAATTTGATCAATTCAATTATCGGTTCGATTCTACTAACTATGTTAGTTTTATTTAATGAGATTTTGATTTGAAATATAATTATTTAAAATGTTTTTTGCGAACAGAAAAAGATGTAAATATGTGGGGATATCCAATTCAGTGCCGATCCTTCAGTCAACCAACCAAGTGTTGCCATGACAACCATATCAACACCCAAAGTAGCTTAGCTAGGATATCTGATAGTATCTTTTGTAATTCTATCCTATTAAACATAGTAATCTAAAAATGTTATTTTTATATTAAATTAAATTATTAAAATTAGTTATTAATATATTTATATATAAATATATATAATTTAATTTATTTTTAATATATATTTATATTTTAATATATTTTATAAAAAAATTTAAAAATAATATTTTTATTAAAATTTAATTAGTATTTATTATTAAAAAAATAAATAATTTTATATTATTAAATATAATTTTATATTATTAAAAATATTAATAATTATTAATTAATAATTATAAATTATAAAATTTATTAATTTTTTAATATATTTTTTTATATTAATAGATAATTTTAATGATTAATTTTAATATATATAAAAAAAATTAAAATTAGTATTTTTATTAAAATTTAACCAATACTTAATTAATAAAAAGATAAATAATTTTATATTATTAGATAAAATTTTATATTATTAAAAATATTAATAATAATTAATTAATTACTATAAATCACTAAAGCACAAGCTGACACTGGACAGTCAATTAGGTGGTGCACGTGAGCCCCCCTCCCCCAACATTATTAAAAAATAAAATAATAATATTTGAAAAAGAAAAAACCAATAAAAATAATATAAATTTATTTAAATAATTAATAAAATATTAAATAAAAAATTATCTTTCTTAGTATTATCAAAAATAAAAGAGCAATGTTAGGTGGCCAGTAATTTTTGTGATTGTTAGCCATCAACTAGCCATCAATAATGATTTGATGGTGTGAGATTGGTATGAGATTTCATCCAATGGCTCACCTTCTTCTGCTGATTACATGCTGGCCAAAATTCAATAAAACTGCTGGCTCCTAGACTTTTCCAAAATAAAATAAGGGACACTTGTTTCTTTTGCCGCCACCCTCCGTCTCCTTTATATAATCAGACAACACATGCGTCCCTGGCCGCTTCCACTTCAACCCCTCTTAACATTGATTAAACGATGAATAGCACATCCCCTGTTTCGGAATGCTTCGTGAAGCCACACCGCAGCACGCAAGACTCAACACAACTGTGCCACCTAACACCATGGGATCTTGCAATGCTCTCCGTCCATTACATCCAAAAGGGACTTCTCTTCGAGAAGCCACAAGACCAACCTCAAAATTTCACCCGAAATCTATTGCACGATCTCAAACACTCACTCTCTCTTACCCTTGTCCATTTCTATCCCTTGGCTGGTCGCCTTGTTACCCACCAAACCCAAGATCCTCCCTCTTATTCTGTCTCCGTTGACTGCGTCAACTCTCCCGGAGCAAAATTCATCCACGCAACGGTGGATCTCACCGTATCTGATATCCTCTCCCCCGTTGACGTCCCTGCGATTGTTCAGTCATTCTTTGACCATGACAGAGCCGTCAGTCATGACGGCCACCACATGTCCCTCTTAAGCATCAAAGTCACTGAACTAATCGACGGCGTTTTTATTGGCTGCTCCATGAACCATTCCCTCGCTGATGGCACTTCTTACTGGAACTTCTTCAACGCTTGGTCTGAGATCTTTCAATCTCAATCTCAATCTAAATTCAAAGGGGAACAAGACGTTGATGTTACCAACATTTCCCACAAGCCCATTCACAAGCGCTGGTTTCCACAGGGTTGCGGCCCAATAATCAATCTCCCATTCAAACACCATGACGAGTTTGTCTGTAGATTCGAAGCACCAAAACTCAGAGAGAGGATCTTCCACTTCAGTGCAGAATCCATTGCCAAGCTGAAAGCAAAGGCAAACCAGGAATCCAACACCACCAAGATCTCTTCATTCCAATCATTGTCAGCACTTGTTTGGAGATGCATCACTCGTGCTCGCAGATTACCGCATGATAGAAAGACGAGTTGCAAGCTGGCAATGAACAATCGAAGCAGAATGGAACCTCCTCTGCCTCAGGAATACTTTGGGAACGTACTTCATGCGGTGAGTGCAGCAATGACAGCAGGGGAATTGCTTGAACATGATCTGGGTTGGGCAGCGTGGAAGATCCACCTGGCTGTTGTGAACCATAACAATGGAGTGACGCTTGAGTTTCTCAAAGAGTGGTTGAAGTCTCCAGTGATCTATCAACATGCTCGGTTCTTTGAACCGGATAGTGTGATGATGGGTAGTTCACCGAGATTCAACATGTATGGGAATGAATTTGGAATGGGGAAAGCGGTGGCGGTTCTGAGTGGATATGCTAATAAATTTGATGGGAAAGTGACGTCATACCCTGGCCGCGAAGGAGGTGGAAGCGTTGACTTGGAAATGTGTCTTCTTCCAGATTCGATGTGTGCGTTGGAATCTGACCAAGAGTTCATGAATGCGGTTTCTGCGTCTAATTAATGTGCCCTTCGTGCATTTCCACCTTGTTGCTTGAAGAATAATTGCTAGCTGCTTCAGTTCATGTTTTCTTTTCTCTTTTTTTTTTTTTAATGTTGTTTGTGAAGTAGATTAAGCCTTATATGTGATGCTGCCGAGTGCCGATAATCAAACTTGTTTGTTTCACGAAAGATTTCGTCATTGGATGTTTGTGTGCTGCTCAACCTGTGTTAGTTTGACTGCTCAACCTGCTCAACCTTATATTGAATAGTTTATTCAGTGCTTTACTGTGTTAATTAAGCATGGTTTGGGGATTTTTTTTTTTTTTTTTGGAGAGGTGGCATTTCGGTTCTTGTTTCATAAATAAAAAATAAACACTAAAAATGCACCCAAATTATTTTGCTCTCAAAAAAATGCTTTTAATTTTGTTATCAACAAAAGTATTATCAAATTATTTAAAAATAAGATAAAAATGTACAAAAAAAGATTTTTTTTATAAATAGAAAATAATTTTTGTATTTGACAAATTATTTATGCATTTGATCCAAAATTTTATAAAAATATGTAGATAATTATTTAGAAAATATTTACAAAAAATTAGATAAAAATTTGATCTCTAATATTTTTTATTTTTGAAAAGTATTATTAATTGTTGACAAAAAAACACAAAAAAAGTTATATATTTAACAAAAAATTACCAAATTTTAAAAATAAAAAAATTTCGTTTTTCTAATCATGCTTACAAAAAATTATTTCAAAATTCAATTTCTAAAATATTTTTTGAGAATACATATTTAATGTTGGCCATTTTTATCCCGTTTTAAATAATTTAAGGACATTTTTGTCGATATAAAAATTTGAAAGCATTTTTGAAATAATTTAGGTGCATTTTTTGTAGTTTACCCACAAAAAAAGAAGGGCCCTTAATTTTTAAAAATATTAAAGAGTATTTTTAAAACTATTTAAAAAGTTTTTTTAAATGAGTTTATACTTATTAAAATGAAAAAATTTATATAATTTTATATGTAAATTTATTTTTATATTTATGTTTATTATGATCCTTAAAATTTTAAAAATGATTTTATCAAATATAATTATTATTATTTATATTTATTAAAAAATTAATTTAATTTATTAAATATATGTACTGCAGGTTTTAAAAAATATTTAAAAATCAGTTTTGATAAATTGCTTTACCAAAATAAACACTTTAAGTATAGTTTTCATCTGTAATTAATTAACGATAAAAAAATATATAGAACTTGGATGGTAGAATGAGTACCAAATTATACTTTAAAGACGGTAAAATAATGAATATTAGTTGAGGCTGAGTATGGTGTTAAAAAATCATTTCTCTCGTATTAGCAAAGGACTACAATTCTTCAACGATGGCGGGCTTTAACTTATAATATTACATTATTACCTGGAAGAGGTAAAGTGTTGACCTTATTCTTTTGATTTTTGGTTTATGGACATAATGATTATACATCATGCCTTACACAAAGTGGTTGTTATATCTTGAAATTTTCAGTTATGCACTTATGCTTATTTATTTATACAGACCATGTAATTCATTTGTATTGTCAAATTTAAGAGTTCTAATCCCATTTTTCTTGTGCGTCTCAACCATATATTATTTTACTTGAATCGGTTGAATAATGGCATATTTCTTATCCTATACTAGGAAGATTATAGCCTGAATCATTGAGTTCTAATCACTAAACAAGATGAGTTAATTTGGCCTATTATATATTGCTGATATAGAGTTTTGTTCTTTCGGTCCATTCTGATACACGTGGGAGATAGGAAAAAGATTAAATCTTGTTCTCACTTTTCGAATGTGGTTTTTACTTTTCTTTTCTTTTTTTTTTTTAAATCTTTCTATTTTTTACTGGTGATTTTTCATTACTAGATTTAAAAGTCCATTATTTACCTTGCATTCTCATAGAATGGCAGACTAGCAGATACTCTAACCTGCTACTTGTTAAGGTGCAATCTGCGAGGATTACAATTAGAACAATGATAATACATAAATAGATGGCTAAACCAAAGAAATACAGATTTCATAATTCTTGTTAGAATCTAGCTTTTAGATTCTAAAATTATAATAGGTCCAAGAGCATCTTTTTTAGAGACATTCGTGGGCTCATAAAAAATATAATCTGGCTTATATATTTACCTAAAATTTTAGATATATCTTGTATTAATCTATTCAGATTTTTTTTTTTTAAATTCATCCTTCAAATAATATAAATAAAGAGTTTAATATATACATGTCTAAAATATATTATTTATTTTTATTTTTTAGAATAAATATCTTTTTTGACTCTTGAATTTTTTTCTGTAAGACATATTGCACCCTAATCGTCTTTAAACTTAGGCCCCATTCATCAGTAAAATTGGACAAATCAACTCTTGCAACCAATTAGCAACGGGTTGTCCGTCTGACATGTCAGGTGGAGTATGATGTGGCAATGCCAAGTGTTAGGTGTCAACTCCAAATGGTTATAGGGACTAAAACATCCTCCTCCTCCTCCTCCTCCTCCTCCTCCTCCTCCTTTTTCTCTTCTTCAGACTCATTATCATTGCTATCTACCTCCAAATCCTTAAGACTCTTTCTGCATTAACTTTGACAATATCATAAAGCTAGTAATTAATATATCATTAACAATTTAGAATACACCTCATATATACAAGAAGACAAGAATTGGAAGTAATCAGAAGCCTTCGACAAATGTGGGAGCTCTTGTAGCGCTTGCGGAGGATGAGGCAGGGTAAATGACTCTGGATGGCGTACCAATTAAGGAAGAAGGAGTTGTTCGGCGGCAGTGCAAAGGACAGTAAGGGAGGAAAGATCTTGGTGACGCTAAGAAGATTTAGGGTGAGCTATTGAGGGAGGTTGGATGAGAGCGAGAAGGAGAAGAAGAGGAGAAAGAGGGAACCACGATGGTGGTAACTATTGGTGGAAAAACAGAGGGAGAAAATGGTGGTTTTGGAGATAGCGTGATTGAGGAAGAAAAAGAGAAGAAGAAGAGGAAGAGAAAAAGAAAGAAAAAGAAGGAGAAAAAAGAAGTTGGTTTGGCAATGGTGGTGCCACGTTGATGGTCACGAAGGTGAAGCTTGATGATGATGGTGATGGAGATGATGGTGACTAGGCAAAGAGAAAGAAGAAGAAGAGGAAAAAGAAAAGAGAAAAAGAGGAGAAGAAAAGAATGGGGTTTATTTTATTTATTTTATTTTTTTGCAGGGAGAAAATTTTTAGTTCCTATAACCATTTGGAGTTGACACATGACACTTGGCATTGACACATCATACTCCACCTGACATGTTAGACGAGCAACCTATTGTCAACCGGTTGCAGGGCCGATTTGTCCAATTTTACTGATAAGTGGGGCCTGGTTGAGGTTTAAGGATGATTAGGATGCGATATGTCTCATGGAGAAAAGATTATGGATCAGAAAAGGCATTTATCTTATTTTTAATACTTTTTAGCCTATTACTGACTTGAGTATTAGAGTCTCTTCTAAATATACTCCACTCTCATGGAAATGCCAATCTAAAACATGGACATCAACCTCGTATTTCAATCTTATAAATTCATATTCTATTATTACAAGAGATCATTCTAATAACACATTTGGAATAATTTTTAATTATTCAAATTTATTTTTTATATTTTTACTTAAATTTTATTTATTATCTATTTTATGTGTTGTCTCATATAAAATTATTTTTAATTCCACACTTTTTTTTCGTTTATTCTTATAAATTAGTGACAATTTTATTATATATATCAATGCCACTATGATTTTGTTTATTCAACTAATTTTTAAAATTTTAGAAAAATAATATTATTCTATCCATTTTTTTAATTAATTTCAAATAATTTTTTATTTTTATCATTAAAAAGATAAATAATCAACTGCAGTTTTATTAACTGAAAAAACCATTATCGAAAAAAATTTAGTTACTCACACTTTTTCATAGAGATGGCAACACTATTTGAATCGCGGGTATCGATATACTTAGGAGTGTCAAAAATTTTCAGGAGGCAGGGATTCCCGCGGGGACCGCCCTGAATGGTGCCTCGATGGTAAAAATTTTTTTTCCATGGGAATGGAAATGGGGAGCCCAATTCCCCCGAGACAGGCGCAGGGACTCGAGTGGGGATCCCCGATAATTCTCCGAATGTTTGAAATTTCTTAAATAACCTTACTTTATTTCTAACATAGGGGTTTTTTAGTAATTTCACCAATTAAAAAACCCTAACCCTATTATTCAGTCTTCCCTACTCATTGTGTTGTTTGCTGCGCCATCTACTCTCTATTCCCATTCCAACTCTCTTCCATCTTCACGTTGTTCAAACTCCAAAACTCCCACAACACCATACGTTGTTCTCTCCCACAGCCCCAACTCTCTCCAGTCTCCACTTGATGTTAAAGACTATATCTTATTATTATTATTTTTAGAATAGAAATTATATTTTAAGATTTTATTTTATGGACTATAATTTTCTATGTTGTATTTGTGGACTTATAATCTTGGATAAGATATGTTTGTGTGTTTGTAATAGTATTTTGTAGTTTGTTTTTTATTTTTTGATATTTTTTACTATAATTTTCATATGAATGTTAAACATAAGGGGATGGAAAATGGAGCCCCGCAGGGAATACAGGGAACGCAGGGAATGAGAATGTGGACAATTATCCCCCCATGGCGGAGATCGGGGCGGGGATGGAGATTAATTCTGGGGGCGGAGACGGGGAGAAAAGAGGCGTCCCCCGCCCCGCCCCGCCCCATTGACATCCCTAGACATACTCCTACTTGGTGTGGATAGGTAATTACCCGACCCAGTATAGGACGAATTTTTGGCATGACTAAGTCTTGGATAGGTGAGTCAGGGTCGGACTAGAAAATACTCGTCCCTACCCGCCCTAGTATATATATAGTGTATATAATATATGTTAAAAAGGATAAAAAATAATTAATACTATTATTTGATACTGTATCAATTTTTAGCTTAATTCATGTTATGTATGTGACTCTAGTTATATAAGTTTTGAAATTTAATTTTGTTTGTTGAATTTTAATCATTACAGGAGATGGGTGGGTATTCGCAAGAGTGGGTTAGGTTCAGTTTTTTATTACCTGCGGGTAGAAACGTGGCATATTTTATGTGGATTTTTTTAGAGATGGTTGAGGTTGAATACGGTAAAAACTCATTCTATCCGCCTATTGTTAGAAAATTATTTTAAATTTTTAATTTATTTGTGGGTAATACATATATTAATTATAATAACAAATTATACTATTTCAAATTAAATGACTTATATAATGGTGATCTCATTTATCGTTATAAATGCTGAATTGAATAAGTCATAATTACTTTTGATTTAGAATTAAATGAGAATAACACCAGATATTATCTTTTGGACTTTAGATAATTATCTTTTGGATTTTAGATATATTATCTTTTGGACTTTAGATACTATTTTATTTGGCCTTTAGGGTTTAATGAGTGCCATGCTCAAATATAAATAGTGCCTTCAGGGTTTCGGTCTCCAATATACCAAAAGTCGCATTTGTTGCTCTTTCTCAATCAAAAGAGTTGCAATTCAGCCGCCTAGAGATACAGAAGGCTTTGGTTGAGGAAGATCGAAAGAACCACAAGACTGAGACAATCTTTCTGCCAATTTTTTATTTCTAATTTCTATTTATGACTAAAGGTACGCTTTCGCATTATGATATATTTTTGGTGATTCAATATGGATGATCTGGATTAATGAAATAATTTACTCCAACACCTATTACCACCCAACTTTCTCATGATAGCAAATTTATGTGAAAAGTTGTTGAGTATGGTTTAACCACTAAGAAAATACATTATAAAACGTTATTCATAGCCAACGAGAATATTTTTTAAGGTCTATAATTGTAATCCCTATGGGTATTCATGGGTCGAGCCGGGTTTAACTAAACCCGGATCCAATCCTAAAAGGTCATCGGATCTATTTTTACCTGACCTGAAAGTGATTCGAAATAAACCGGGTTAAACCAAGTCGACTTGACGTAAAATTAGTATATATAAATTTGTAAATTTTATATACTAAAGTAATAAAACTTTACTTTTAAATTGAAGTATAAAAATATAATATGACATTACTAATTTCACTCTAAAATATATTTTTTATTATAAAAAAATTCTAGTAAGGTCGGGCGATCCGAAGCATAACCTGAACCCGACTCGAAAATAACATCGGGTAAAAATAACATCGGGCTGGGTTTCTGGCCAGGCCGAGTCTTGAACACCCGTAGTGATGCCTTGTGCCAATCTTTTTCTTTGCTAATACATATTATTCTGAAGTGCTTATCTGAACAATTAAGTGTAAATGATGTAACACCCTACCACACAAAGTTTTACGCCTAGAACGTAAATCAGAGGCATATATATATATATATATATATATATATATATATATATATATATATATGGTGTAGTCTATGGTAGCCATAAGTTTTGGTGCCTATGGTGGCTATGGACTTCACAAAATAATATTTTTAACCAAATAAAATAAAAAATTGAAGCACGTTTCAGTTCTATTAATAAATAATGACATGTTTATGAGTGTAAATAAAAGAAAAAAAATTAGACCATTTATCATATTTCTTGACAAAAAAAATGATCTATCGTTTTCTCTTGTCGTCTGAAATGAAGTCGCTACCAATGCCCAAAATTTAAAAATGATAGTATCTAAAAATACTTACATTGCATTAATATTTTCATTATCTACTTATACTTTTCTTTTTTGTAATTAATAATTTTAAATTTCACTTTACTAATATTAAAATTTAATTAATAACAGTAATTTTAGACTTCAAAATTTTTATTGCAGAATAAAATTATTATTTTAATTAAAAATAAAAGATATAAATAATTATTTATTAACGTGAGAAAAAAATTAATGCAATGTAAGTATTTTTAGATACTATCATTTTTTAAATTTTGGGCATTGGTAGCGACTCCATTTCCGATGACGAGAGAAAACGATATATCATTTTTTTTGTCAAAAAATATGATAAATGGTCTAATTTTTTTTCTTTTATTTACACTAATAAACATGTCATTATTTATTAATAAAACTGAAACTTGTTTCAATTTTTCATTTTATTTGGTTGAAAATATCATTTTGTGAAGTCCATAGCCACCATAGGCACCAAAACTTGTGGCCACCATAGACTACACCTATATATATATATATATATATATATATATATATATATATATATATATATATATATATATATATATATAGTTGCAAAAAATTGTAACTAGGAGCCTTGAAAAAGAAGTTGAACAAAAACACCAACAGAAAAGCGCCACTCACACTTGGGTCAACGCATAAAGGTAGATAAGATTGAACGAAAAGGATTATATATATATATATATATATATATATATATATATATATATATATATATATATATATATATATAAGATTAGAGTTCCAAAGATACAAATAACAAGCTCCAGACTCAATCTGTGAAGCTAAGGCCGGTCGGAGTATAAAATATATACATATTTATATATATATACATATTTATATATAACCCAAAAGCGTCCCAAAATATAAGACAAACACATGTTTCTCCAAGTCGATCTCTAAGAAGGACAAGATATAAAATATACAAGGCAGAGAATCTATATACACATATATACATAAACCAAATACAACACTAAGTTCCAAGAGTTCTTTGCTTCCAGGAGTCTCTAAAATGCTCAACGAGGTGCCTCTCGACCTGCATTTGAAAACAACAGAATATGTGTAGAATGAGAAGCGGCGGTTCTCAGCATGGTAAAGGTACCTGCATAAATAACATAAAAGGTCCTGAAAAAGTCAGAGGTATTTCTAGAACTTCGACACTCAGATTTCAGCTTAAAAATCCAACTAAACCAGAAATTCGGTAAGTATCTAAGGTATTTAGGTTCTAATTCTAACTTTAACCTAACACTTCACTTTCTGTCTCCTCCAACCCTCTGAATCACCAGTGGAACTACATTCAGCGTCACCTCCGCTAGCATTAGGAATCTCTCAATTACAAACACAAACAAAATAGACAAGAAAAGCACATATATAAATAGCAGTTACAGCAAATAGATCAGATAGTAGTTAATTATAGATAAGCACTTAAGCAAACCAAAACAATTGCACACTCAAACAAATCATACTAATGCACATGATGCGTGTCTATCCTATAGCTGATGAGCTCATCTGTCGGTTATACAGCCAAACCCGACATACCCGGTAGTTAACCCAGACATTGTCTCTCTGTTGCGTTTAAAATCTCAGCACATCGGCTGACCGTTAGAGAAAGAGTGCCCTGTCATTAAAGTGAATATGCATGTGTCATATCACCGTTAGAGGAAATATATGCCCTGTCACCATTAGAGGGTATATGTGCCCTGTCACAGTACAACCAAAGAGAAATCATAAACATATTCATCATTAATCATTCTCACCTTTCGTTATCATACTCATTCTCATCATACCTTGATCAAACTCTTATATCATCTCTTCATGATATCATAGTTCTTTCTCATCACACCCTTCATCAACCCGTGTGTCACAATCACTGACCCAGAACAAACGGCGACAGAACTCAACCCTTGCCTCTTACCTGGAGTTTCGACTCTTAACTGGAGCAAGTGGATAACACCACTACATCTTATCCAGTCACATATACCTCAATCATAATCACCATCATCATCTCAATTCATGTCTCATTTATTACTTATAATATCTCATCACGTCAATTATTCACTTCTCAAATCTTCTTCGACACCAAAAACTAGCTCCATAAACACACTTATTCATATTCTGTAGCCTAAAATCTAGTCATCGAACCTTAAACATATTTTTTCAGATGTTTGAAAAAATTAGAGAAATGGTTCATAGTTTAAAAATGGTGAATTTTCATCAAAATAGTTGTTTCGGAGGTTTACAGGCTTGCCGGGGATGTCAAATAATGAAAAACAGAGTTTTAGTATAAAACAGGGTATTGTGCGTACGCATCATAGTGTACATATGCACAAATTGCAAAATTGACGAGCTTAGCCACATGCTCTGGTCTGTGCGTGCGCACGTAGCATGCGTATGCACACCCACCAAAAATATTGATTTTCTGCAACTTAGCCAAATTCAGTTTTCTGTACCCAACTTTCAACATCCATAACTTCTTCTACAAAACTTTGATTTCCACAATCTTTAAACCGTTTTAAAGCTCTTAAAAATTTTTTCAATTTGAAACAAAGTTCACTCAAATCCAATATCCGAGACTTAAGTTATGGATCGTCGAAATTGGTTAAAAATCTGTTTTTACCAAAAAGTACCAAACCTCTATTTTTGCCAAAACCTCAATTCAAAATCAATATTTCACACCTTAAAACAACACCAATTGTGTTCACGCACTTTTATATTCATTTCATCTCTTCCACAACATACCAATACCCAATTTTTACCGCTTTCATTCTAATTAATCCAAAATGAAAACTACACAACTCATTATTATTCAAATTATCATCATCACAACTTATTATCATCATCAATCAATACAGTCATCAATAATCATCATCAATCCTCATCATATATCACATATATATACACACATTTAACCCATACAAAACCAAAACCACTCATAACCAAATCCAACATCATACTCTTTATATATATATATCCACATTTATTCCATTAAAATCCAACCAATTCATTTTAATTCATTACCAATGACAATTACTTCAACATTTATGTCCTATATCCACTAAACATGCATCATACACCAATTCAACTTATTCTACTGTCAATTAGCCTAAGTCTTCACATAACATTATACATTATCTATGAGAAACCAAAACCATACCTTGGCTGATTTCTTTCTAAGTCATGAACGCCACAAATTCTCTTCTTCGCAAGCTTCAAGGTCTTCGAATCAACTCAATCAGCTTACAGCCACCACAACTTCGTTCCAATTCACCACTTTGACTTCAATTTCACATGAATTGAATCTAATAGCATACAATTTCATATATGACCACAATTTAAATTTTTAATCCTCATAAGAATCAAAGATTCACAAGAGTTAGGATTTTCTTACCGTTTTTCACTGAGTAATTGAACAACACCCGGTTATATCTCGCACTAGAGCACCCCTAAATCATCAAAATCACAAAATCTCTCAAATACCAAAACCCAAATTCGTGAAAAAGAGAAACAGAGAATTGGGCTCAAAATATCAAATTTCTTACCAAAATTTTTAGTGGGTTTTATAGAGAATTTTGAGACGAACGCATGGCTACTAACTGCTTATCAATCGGAGTTTCGAATTGAAAGTTATGGAAGACTGAAGTTTTGAAATAAAAGGGGGTTAGGTTTTTTATTTGCTTCTCATCCTTAGTAGCATGAATGAGCTTGGAAAAGAAAGGCTGAAAGCTTGCATTTATATGAGGTAATGTAAGTAGGTTTGGACTCACTTGGGTCCGGTTCAACCAATTCGACATGTCAACTTAATTTTGGGCCAAAATCCTTAACATTAATGTTTTAACCCTTATTCTAAATATTTTTACTCCACCAAATTATAAAATTTATTTTTCTAATATTCTTGACTCATAACTAATTTATTAATTAATTATTTATTAATTACAGAAAGTTTACAAATGGGCCTAACACAATGATAGTTCAAACCTCCTAAGTGGTCTTGAGGTAGTGGTTGGAAGCACATGGAAGAGACTCTGATACGAAACATCAGTAGGTATTGTTGTAAAGTTTGTGACTTAGAATGAAAAATTTACTTAAAAAGGGATACTTATACAAAAACATTAACCGTTAATAGATTCAAAGGGGTTTTTCCAATTTTAAGTCGTGGAGTGGTTATCACCATTCTTAACAGCATAATCGTTTTAGTCATAAAGGTGGAATTCTAATTGTTGTGTGGGATTCTCTCATAAATGAAGAGCTACAACATGCTTCAAAAGTCAGTTTGTGAGGCAACTTCAGGAAGACCAATGTAAGATCTGCTCAGGTTAATAAGATCCAGCCTAGTTCTTGGGTCGAATTGGGTATGCATGGTTTTAGACATGTATTGGATCTTTTTAACTCTGACTCCTTTGAGCGTGTGGATAGTGAATAGACAGACATAGGGTTTTAGGCATTAATTTTCTAGATCTAAGAACACAAACTATATGATATTTTATGGGATCATCTTAAAAGATTGAAGGTTTTCAAGTGATTTGATAAGGAAGTTTGAATTAAGGAACCACTTTTCAAACCTTGCTAAATTTCTCTTTGAGATTAGCATTCTCCAATTACAAAGCTTTATTTTCTTTCTTGTATTCATTATATTTTTCAAAAAGCTTTCCAAAATTTTTCATTCAAATCATCAATAATAATACGCAATTGATTAACATAAAATTTTGAAATCTACCTCATCAATATTGATTCTATCAGCTATGAGAAAAATTTGGACTTCATGATCATAATCTTTATTATCAGTGTCATTTTCGATATTCTTCCATGATATCATAAGAACCTTCTTCTTCTCCTTTTTGATGATGTCCTTTTTCTTTTTTTGCAGATAGTCAAACCTACAATGACCAGGTTTTGTGCAATTGTTGCAGATCACATTATTTTGATGTCTTTTGAAATCCCTTGAAATTTTTTTTTTCATTTTTTTTAATCTCATCAGCCTCCTTAATGTTTTAGCAAAGAATATGAGATCATTATAAGAAAAAACATCATCTTCTGTTTCTTTATCCTTAGAGAAAATTCTTGACTTCAAAATTCTTAGATTTTTGGCTTAGGTGAGTTTGTTCATAAGTCAACAACGTTTCTCTCAACTCGTCATAAGAGATTTTTTTTTCAAATTGTTCTCCTTAGTAATGTAGTGCTCTTGGTCTCCCTTGTTTGATAAGGCTTCTTAGAATCTTTCTCACAAGCTCTTCTTCTATGCGTTTCTTTCTCATAGCATCAAGATTATTGATAATAATGGACAACATTTCAAATAATATCTCGTTTATGCCTTCACCTTCCTTCATGAAAAATATCTAATATTCCTTCATAAGCATATCAACTTGAGTTTCTTGAACTTGTTCAGTCCGGCCCTTTTGAAGTGGGCAGCAACTTATCCCATATTTTCTTTACAATTTTGCACCTTGAGACATTCTTAAATTTTTCAAAACTAATTGCACAATGCATCATATTAATTGCTTTTCATCTTGCTCGATTTTCTTCTTGTCTTTGTCATTTCATTCATTATCTTCCTTTGGAACCACATTTTCTTTCGCATTGACTTTGGTAGGAATATCTGATCCATTGCGGATAATCTTTCATATGTTGTAGTCTATGGATTGCACAACGATCCTCATCTTTTCTTTTCAATAGGTATAGTTACTTAGTTAGTGCCATTGAAGTATGGTGATCTATTGTTGGATTGTCCTTGCATCAGAGTATACATCACAGCGTTAGTTGCCATGGATTGTTAACTCCAAATTGTTAATTTTGTCCCTTGAGTCTAAACTCTGATGCTAATTAAATGTTATCAAATGACATGAAAAAGAGGGTTGTATCAAAGAACCACTTTTTATAGCTTATTAATCAGGATGTCTAGAACTCGTGAGTTATATGATTATTTTAGTTTTGTCTCATCTCGACAGTGTAAAAAAGGGAAAGAATGAGAAATAGATAGAAAGAGTGACACAACGACGGCTAATTTAATCAACAGTAAATTCAATGACAAACTTAAATTTTAATTTTTAAAAAAATATTTAAAAATTTAATATATAATTTTAAATATTTAAATTCAATAATATCTAAAGAAATTCAAAGTTTTATATTTTTTTATAATAATTTAGAGGTAAATAACAAATTGGTACTCAAAAGATTTTGGCACTGACAAAATGGTACTTAACTTTTGTTATTGACAAAATAGCCCCTAAAAAATTTTAAAATTTGATAAAATCACCCATCCGTAAAAAGATGATGTCACAGTGAACGGAAAACGTTGATGTGGCCGTCGTAAGAGAGCTCTGATGATGGCAAAGAGTTTCAGCGATGTTTCCGATCTTCTTCTTCTTCTTTGCCATGGCAGAAGGGGATGCAGCGGCAAGGTGCTGCCATGGCCTTCTTCTTCTTCTTTTTGCCATGGCGGAAGGGGACGCAGCTACAAGGTGCTTCCATAGCGGAGGGGACGCTTCTTCTTCTTTGCCACTTCTTCTTCTTCTTTAACATGGCAGAAGGGGACGCAGCCCCGAAATGCTGCCATGGCAGAGGAGACGTAGAAAGGACGCAATGGCATGCTGAAGAAGAAGAAGCGGCGGGCACAAGAATGCGGTGAGGTACTTCCATGGCGGAAGGAGACGCGAAAGGGGACGCAACGGCATGTTGAAAAAGAAGTGGCGAACACGAAGGACGCGACGAGGTGCAGCGGCTTGCCATGTCGGTCTTTTTCTTCAGCTATCATGGTGAAAGAGCACGCAACAATGTGTTGAAGAAGTAGAAACAACGAACACGAAGAAGAAGAAGAACGAAAACGTTGTCGGAGCTCTCTACCATCCTCAGAACTTTCTTCCGATAGCCACATCAGGTTTTCCATTCACTGTAATATCATTCTTTTACGGTTGGATGATTTTGTCAAATTTTAAAAAATTTTAGGGGATATTTTGTCAATAATAAATTCAAGTACTATTTTATCAGTGTCAAAATCTTTTGGATACCAATTTGGTATTTAGCTCTAATAATTTATCTATAGCACAACCAAAATATAATGGCCAACCCACAAACAAGATGCTTGAAATTACGCTTAATATATATACATCAATGAAGCCTTTTACACCAACCATTAGTTTATCATGAATGCTTGCATTATCATATCTACAAAACAGAGACAACTATAATTAGATAGAGCAAGGGATGTACGAGGAATGATAGAAAATTCAAATAATGCATATATTGATGGTACAAAAGGTTACAAACGGTATGTAACTTTGATTATTTGCTTTCTTTGTAGCATAAGCAAATTCTTAATTGAGATAGTTGGTGGTTCTAGAGATTCATTGTAATTACTACATTTATAAACCTGAACAAAGCAAGTAGAATTATATAGCCAATAAAATATACAGACAGTGCAAGAGGTAGTAGTAATTATGAAACATAGACAATGCAAACTTACTTTAGTGCACCCCAATTCTCACCTCACCCATAAATTCATGTTTACTCTTCAATCTTCCCTATTATTAACAAAAAAATATTTCATTTCATTTAACACTCAAATTGTATAACACCTTATTATTAAATATTAGATATTGTAGATATTGACATTCAGAAGTATATTAGTATAGTAATATTCAGTTTTTGCATGACCAAACATTCTACCGAATACAAAAAGTCAGAAGAGCAACAACACATAATAAAATTTAAACAATTAACAATAATAAATAATAAATTAATAATTAACTCAAAATAATTAACTCAAACAACAATAAATTTAAAAGTTTAACAACCAATTAAAATACCATTAATTTAAAACAAATTTTAAATTATACTCTACTTATATAATATTATTTAATTTCTAACTACACTAAATTAATGTAAGAAACTCTAATTACACACTTCATTAAAATATTTAATCAAGAATTTAATAAAATATTTAATAAAATTCTAAACAAATAACAAAATACAAAAGTTATAGAAAAATTATTTCTGATAATGGCTGCAGAATAGAGAAAGCATGGTGATGATAGGAGGTGGTAGTGAAATCTACGGTGATGGAGTTAGAATTTACTAATATAACAAACAATAAAAAAATAGACAATAACCTTATCTTTGGCGCGGTGGACCTCAGACGCTATGACGGCGACGCGGTGACGACCTTCGACGGAAAGGGACACCAATAATAGTAGCATAGGCTTTAAACGGAAACTCCAGCATCAATGACGATGTTGTGCTGATCGCGATGACAATGGGGCTAAACGGCAGCGATGGCAACTCCAAACTTAAATTTAAGACAAATAAATCAAGTTATGATTCATCGGTACAATAAAAGTCGAATTATAGAGACTACTTCATAATTTAAAATTGGCTTCTATTAGGTAGACAATGAAAAAATTGAACAACGTGAACAATGGGCTGATTTTTTAGCTCACCGAGAATTAAAAAAAAATCAAATCAAGTTAAAAAAATCCTTCTAACTCTACCATTGAAAATTTTAACTATCCCCCTTCCTTTTAACTCTAATTACACTTCTTTGTAATCCAAACCCCCCTCCCCACTGTGGCCATCTCCCGCAGTCACCAACCTCGAGTGGAAAATGGATCGAATCCTCTCAATTTTTTTAAACAATTGAGGGAATAAAGTGTGATCTCTCACAATTAATTTTATAAATGGGACCAAGAATAACTATGAGAGAGAGAGAGAAATGAAGGGTTAGACATCACACGTTACACTCTCAATTTTTTTAACAATTGAGAGGATCCATTCCCCCTCGAATGCTGTATTAACAACAAACATCTCATTCGCATGAAGAACAAACATTCCATTTATATTGAAAACAAACATCTTATATATATGAAGAAAAAACATCTCATTTATATTAAAAATAAACATCTCATTTGCATGAAAAAATAAACATCCATATATGTATATAAAACTTCCGCTGTATACCTCCTCACTGTACGTCTAGCATGTTGCTGTAGAGGTAGCCTTTTAGATCCATACTATGCGGTGTTGTGATGTTCGTGGCGAAGATGGTGGAGGAAGACGGAAAGGAAGAAACGAGAGGCGAACACGGAATAGAGATTCTGAATGGCTTTAAACAATGCATTGGCGTCGAGGTGGTTGTCTATCGGACGTTCGCGGAGATGTTTGGACGGCACCAGCAGGCGGATGAGGGCGTCGGATGGAGGCTAGGTGGCATCAGATCGGAGTGATGGGAAGTGAAACGACACTTGGGGATACCTTTGCAAATCGAAAATGGCAAATAGAGAGACGAGGTTAAATTTAAATTGGATGTAATTATTAATCTTTATTTTTTTATTTTATTATTCGCATTGTTTACTCGTTTCATTATCAACCTATACAAAATTATTTAAAATGATCTCATTTTTATTTATCTTTTCATAATAAAAGAAGTATTTTAGCACTAATCAAATAAATTTATTCCCCTAAAGTTTCGAAAGGAGTTTTATTAAATGGAAATGAATTTTTCCACATATCTATGGGGAAAGGAAAGATAAAAAATAATAATAATTTGATACCATTAATCTATTTTTTATTTATTGTAAATTTATTTTTTATTTTTTAAGATTTAAAATTTAAAATTTAAAATTTAATATTTAACATTTAAAATATTAAAAAAATTCATTGATATTATTAAAAAAAGAGTAATTATCTAAATCAGCTCTCAATGATTTTTAAAGCGGATATTTTAGTCCCAAAAAAATTAATACACAGATCAATTTCTAAGGTTTTACTTTGGCAGACAAATCAGTCTCCAGTTTATTTTTCGACAGAGTAATTACCCAGATCAGTCCCAAAAATTTTAAAATCAGACATTTTAGTCCCCCAAAAAAATTAATGTACAAATCAATCCCCAACGTTTCTCTCCATTAGAGATAACAGTCTTCCGTCCAAAAATAAAATAAAATAAAATAATAATAATAATAATAATAATTAATTGCATAATAATATCGTACTATAAATTTTTGTATTTTTTGGATAATAATAATAATATTATTAGATATTATTTTATTAAAAATTTAAGATTAAAATCATTTAATATTTTTGTATTTAATATAATTAAAAGATGTACTATTTTAAAAAATATGTTTGTATTAAAAGAAACATATATTTAATATAAATTCAAATTAAAATATTTTCTTTTAATACATATTTTTTAATACAAACATATTTTTTTTTAAATAAGATATTTTTTATTATATTAAATACAAAAATATCAAATAATTTTAACTTAGAATTTATTGTAGAATAATCTCTAATAATTTTATTATTGAGTGATTATATATATAAAAGAATCTAATAAATAAATTTATTATTATTTTTGTCTAAAAAATATAAAAAATTATAGTATAATATTATTGTGTAATTAATAATAATTATTTTATTTTATTTTATTTTTGGAAGAAGGGCTATTATGTCGGAAATGGATCCTCTCCATTTTTTGTCACTGGAGAGAATAAAGTGTAATTTTTTACCTTTAATTCTACAAGTGGGACTAAAAATAAATGAGAGAAAAAATACAATGAAAGGTGAAATCTTCCACTGAATATCATTTAATTTTTTTTCCACTGAAAATGATCCACTAATAAAGAAAAACGTTGCGGATTAATTTGTACATTAATTTTTTTTAATGATTAAAATATTTATTTTTAAAATCTTTAGAAACTAATCTGATAATTACTCTACTAAAAAATAAATTAAAAACTGATTTATCTATCAAAATAAAATTTTAAAAATTAATTTATATATTAATTTTTTTTAAAACTAAAATGTCCACTTTTAAAATCATTTAGACTTAAAAAAAAGTTTTAAAAAAGTTTATTCCATACTTTTCTGGTTTTTTTTTTTTTTTCCTTCGTTTGGGGAGAGAATTTTTTGGTTTTATGACGGTCTCTTTTAAATCTCTTTGACCAAAGCATATCGTTCATCGTTGGGCGGAGGAGCAAGTTGGAATTAGAAAGAGATTTCCGGTTGGTGCCCTGAATCCTGATTTGTGCAGTGCTCATCTAATCCACTTCCATGGACTTCCGACAACACTACCAACCACACAAACCCCAATCTTTCATGTAATTTTCTTTGCATTCAAATTTTCTAAAACCCCTAACAATAAAGTCCCCTTAATCTGTCTCTTCTTTTTTCGCAGAAATTTCCACACGATCGATTCTGATGCTCAGATGTCGCAACCCAACTCCTACTTTAACCCCACCGATTTGCTCCACAGTCCTCCCTGTATGTCAATTTCTCCATTTAGGTCTTTGGTTTTTGTTTTTTTGTTTTTTTGTTTTTCAATTTTCTCGCTCTCTCTTCTTACTTTCACTACCTGCTAAAGAAAAGGAAGCAACTTTGCATCACCTAGGTTTCAAAGCTTCTATTTTGAACTTTGAATTTTCATTAACATTTTGTTCGGTATGCGGTTTCGTGCTGTTTTTATAGTAATTGTTGCTGGGCTTGCTCCGGCTGATGGCGGTGCCGATTTGCAATGGAGTTACGGTTTGGAGAAGGAGGGAAAAAGGTTAAAGGAACATGATTTTTTGGAGAACAATTCTCAGGTATCCTGTGTTGATTTCATGCAGCTTCGACCGGTTTCCACTGGGTTGGGTTTGTCACTCGACAATACCCGTTTTCCTTCCACCGGAGATTCTGCTTTGTCTTCGCTCGTTGTTGACGATATTGATCGAGAGTTACTTCAGCAGGATGCTGAGTTTGATAGATTTATCCGAGTGCAGGTTAGTTCAGGTATTTTCATGTTTGCTTAGTTAGGGTTTTCTGCTGCTAAATGACAATATGCTATTTTCATTATTATGCAACTTGCAATGATTATTCATGATGGATGTTTTTAGCTCTGTGGTATGAAGATCAAATTATTCGTTCTTGTATGCATCGTTGTTATTAAATTTTCTTTCTTCATGGAATGTGCTTATGTTCAGGGTTAGCATATTTGGCTTTTGAAAATACCTGTTTAATCATTTGTGTTGTCTTTGGTGATTGTAAAGGACAATGTGTATTCCGATAATTAGTTATGATTAGTAAGAATCATTGATGTTGTAAAGCTGGTTTAGCTTGCAAATGTGAGATTCCAGATTTCTCACTCTGGTCCTGGAGAGTCGGATCTGTAATAATGAGATCGAGCTTCTTCATCTTTCCTTTTCTTCATCATTGTGCAATCAATAAACTGCACTTGTTAGTAACTTGCTTCAGAGTTCAAATCACTTATTCCTGTGTTGGATTTCATGCCTTATAACCTATTCTGACAGACATCTATATAAACAAGAAAGCTGTGTGCAGTGTCTAATCTGAGTAACATAACAATAATTCGTTATTTTAATTCTGATAGGGTGAACAAATGCGGCAATCCATTCTACGGAAAGTTCAGGAAACGCAACTTCAGAGTCTATCTATCATTGAAAACGAAGTCCTTCGTAAACTCCATGAAAAAGAATCTGAGGTAGAAACCATCAATAAGAAGAACGTAGAACTTGAAGAGAGAATGGAGCAGTTAAGTGCTGAAGCCGATGTCTGGCAACAACGAGCCAGATATAATGAGAATATGATTTCTGCTTTGAAACTTAAGCTTCAGCAAGTTTATGTCCATAGCAGAGACAGTAAGGAAGGATGTGGTGACAGTGAGGTAGATGATACAGCTTCATGCTTCAACGGCCATTCCATTGATTTTCAACTTCTCTCACAAGAGAAGAACAATATGAAAGAAATGATGACTTGCAAGGCTTGCAGAGTCAATGAAGTCACCATGCTTTTATTACCTTGTAGGCATCTCTGCCTCTGTAAAAATTGCGAGAGTAAGCTCAGTTTTTGTCCTGTGTGTCAATCCTCTAAATTCATTGGCATGGAGGTGTTTATGTAAAAAGATGGTCTTACATGTGAAATCTCTAATTTTATATGAAAATCACATGTTTGCTTGTGTTACTGATATCAAATATTGTGAGGAATGTTCAGCTGTGTAAGAACCTGGTGCTAACCAAATATTTGTTCCCTGGAAATTGTTGCTTAGGTTACTGTATGCATGAAAGAGTTACAGCTGTCTTCAATTTGATTAAAGTTCATCACTCACATGATAGGTTGTCTTTCTATAGCCTTCTAGGTTCTAGCTAGGTGATCGTAGTTTTTTGAACATGTGAGTTCATGTGATTGTTATAAATAAGAACATGTGATGCAATGCGAAAGATATATATATATATTCTTGGGTATCTAGCAAGGCAATCAAGTTCCAAGAGTTCACTTAAACTTGTAGTTGTAGGGTTTTAAATAAGGATAATACTATGCTAAAAAGTATTTTTGAATGAAGAATGAAGAATGAAGATGATTTTTTTTTATATAAGAACAAAGGTTAATAGAAAAAACACGTTTTTTTATAAATTTAGTGAGAATCTTCACTCTTTAATCTTTATACAATTTTTTTTTTCAACAAAATTTTTCTTTAGATAAACACAAATTATAAGTCTCAACTTAAAAGTTCATTTGGTCAAGAATGATGAACAAAGTCGGGTTCTTTTTGCCAGTTATGTATTGTAGTATTTTTTTTTATTTTAGTACACGATACACCATTACTCCTATTTCACTTCTGCCTTCAGTCAAATTCGAATCCGGAAGTGGCTATTTGGGATGCACACGATGTACCACTTCTTTTTTTTTTTTTTGGACAATGACAGATGTACCAGTGAACTAGGTCTTCAACCACATGTGCTGTAGTTAAATGCCTTCCAGTTTTTTTTTTATTTTTTTTTGTGGTATTTGCCTTCCAGTTACCTAGAATACCAACCCGTTGATTTAGCGTCCCTTCAGCCCTTATAGTTGGGTTTCAATTTTGGGCTTCGGCTTTTGAATTGGCCCTTATAGTTGGGTGACATCTTCTTTGGGCTTTGGCTTTTAAACATTTTTCTTTTTGGATTACGGATGACTTCTAGAAGGAAAATTTTAAAAGAACAGACAAAATGAACAGAAAATGTTTAAGTTGAGGGGTGACACATAATAAATATTAAAAACAAAATCATAAGAAATTTCTACTGCAATCACCCATTGCTTGAGGTGCAATAGGCTATTGAAATTTATAGGCCGTCTCTTATGAGATAAGAAGAAAGAGCGTTCTCATACAAATAAAATAGCATGCTTCATTGTTGTAAGATGACATTTCATAACTTAGTTTGTGTATTTTTAACACAATGTATTCACAAAAAAATTGTATTTCATTTTTATCTTTCAACCAAACACACCTGGAAGAATTATTGGTCAACAGCTTCATCATTAAGGTTAAGTGGTTAACTGACCATTACTGAGATATGGTGAATCGACTATCATGACTGTTGGAAGAAGATTTTTTAAAAGGGTAGTGTTAGGGAGCCAATGGCCTAAGTGTACAATGTGTACAATGGGCTAAACCTTTGGTCCATGAATAAAATGAACATTACCCACACTATTCAGAATAACCACACTATTCAGAATAACCAAACATCTCTTGTCATAAAATCACTCATCCTAAAAACCTAAGTTAATTTTGGAATTCACCAAGAATCGAACTCTTGACCTTTCGGATTTAGAACTCTAATACCATGTCATGAACCCACTCCTCCCAAAAGCGTAACCTGACAGGACAATGTAACACTAATGATCATATCTCTAATACTTCCTAAACCTCCATTGTACACATTATACGCTTAGACCATTGGCTCCCTATACTTTTCCTTTTTAAAAAGAGCATATTGCCAAATGGGTAAAGTAATAAAGTTAAGAATTAAATTAATTATCATTGTATTTATAATTTTTATTATGTCTAAGTTATGTTATTTTAATTCAATAGTAATTAGATTCTTATTTTTTACTCTATCAATTTTTTCATCTTAAAAGAGCTTGATCTTGTATCCGTGATTGGTTAAGGAATTATTATTCTTATTTTGAGGCCAATGTCTTTGTTAGTAGTATTTATTAAAAGAAAAAAGTTTAAAACTAGTTGTTAATAATAGCCTTAACAAGTATCCTAATTAAATTCTTAATATTAATATAGCAAAAAATATTTTAATGAAAATAGAAAACAAATCAGTCTAAAATTATTTTATTTTGTATTTTTTAATTACTGCAAAAATAATTAAATAATATTAGAATTTAAATATATAATTGTAAATATTATAATGTGATTATAAATATTAAATTAAATAAAATATATTTGAAAGCTATAATGTATGGACACTAACACTGACACGGAACACGACACGATACGGGACACGTCGATATACGAATTTTAAAATGTTATAAAACACAGGGACACACATACATATAAAATATAAAATATTTTTTAGATAAATCGTAATAATATTTTGATATTTTATTGATATTAAAATATAAACTAATTTTTTAATTATTTTTAATAACTTATTTTAATTATATTAAGTATTTAAAATATTTTTGTTTTAATAAATAATAATATATATTATATCTAAATTTATTTCAATAATATATATTAAGAATAAGATTCGACATACCGACACGTAATGGTATTTAATTATGTTCAAGCGTGTTTGAAATTTTTTTTTTTTTATTAAGACAAAATTAGACAAACACACATATCAAACGAATATGGGCGAATGTCGCCTCCAATACGAATACGGCATTTCAACTAAATGTCCATGCTTCATAGGTTGGAAGCAACATATATAAATCAAGTTTCATCGAAATAATTGAAGGTTGTTTAATCTAATGATGACCTTAATGCCTTAGATATGTGTTGAACACTGAATGTTCGGTCTAATTAGTTAGATTGAAACGTGGTAGGGAACAACATATCACTATATCTTTCCAATCTTCCTTTACAAACAATTTTCAAGAACACATTTATTAACGTGTTCAGGGATCTCAAACCTTTTAACATGAAAGTAAGAGAAGTAATTTTTTTTAGGGTTCCTGCAGGTTTATACTTAATATACTGATATAAAACTAGCTCAAACTTTTCCCACTATTTAATATAGTGGTCAAATACTCGAACGAAAAGCATAGGATTATTTTGGCTTTTATTTATTTTTAATACTTTATACTTGTGATGTAAGTTTTTTTTTTCCCCCATAAGAAAGGACGAAATATTAAGAGAAGACTGCTTTTCTATTTTTACCATTTTTCTTTCTTTGAAGTAGGTGGAGAAGATTGATGAACTTTTTTCTAATCATGCCTTAGAAAGTGATGACAAATAGGAGAGTGAATATGCGTCGGCCATGATTATAACTAAAACTATGTATCTATCTATCTTGCAATCCATTATTGTTATAATTATAAGAATAATGATTCCTCCCACCACTTCCTCCACTTCCACCACCCTCTCAGCTCTTAGTCCTGTCGTACTCATGCCCCTTTCCTTTCTTTTTTCTACCTCTCTTCTTTCTCTCTTTAGAGTAAAGTAGTCACCTTCATTATACTTAGATGGTAGCTAGACAGAGATATTAGTGTATAACTGTGTATACATATAGTATATGTACATAACAATTTAATGGAATGTATAATTTTTTGTATATTTTTCTTTGAAAATGTTAGAGGGTCGGTATTTTTTATAATATTAGTCAACACTTAACTTTGATCTAATGTTATGTTTTTGTATTATTAAGATTTAGAATTTAAAATTTAATATTTAAATTTATAATTTAGAGCTTAGTTAATATCATATATGTTTGTTGCAATATTATATATTAAAATATGTTTGTTGACTAAAAATTATTGACTTAAAATGATAAATTTGTTAATGATTTAGCATTATTTTTTGTATTTGTACGGTGATTTTTAGCTAACTTTTTTTATAAATAAGGGGTTAGTTGTCTTTTATGACTTCTTCAATAATTATTAGATAAATTTAACTATATTATTATAATTAGCACTAATTATTTATTTAACCTGAGTTTTATTAAAAACCAAATTATTTAACTATAATAAAAAAATTTCTATAAATTACAAATGTTTTATTAATTTTCAATTTTTAATTTTTTTTTTCCAAACCATCCAATTCATTATTCAGTTCTAACTAAGAAATTAAAAAAAAAACTAAAAAAAAAGTGTCGGTCAAAGAACTTAAATGATTCATATCTCTTGCTTGCTTTCCCATGGTAGAACATATGTCAAAGGTAAACAACATCATGATCGCACTTAGGATAATATGTGCTAGAACTACTTCAACATGATTCCTTAGCTTGTGCCAAACAAATTAAAAGAACAATACCAAAAATTCAAATTCATAACTATTAATGAGTATGCATACAATACAACAACATGCTACTCCTGTACCTCAAAGGCGAGATCGAATAACCGGTAAAGTGAGTGCTGTGATTTGATTTATGTTTTGTTTTCATCTATTGATTTTTTTTTCTAGAACTGACTAATAAATTAAGTAGTTTAATAAAAAGTTAAGAATTATAAACTGAGACTTATTTAAACTTTTTTATACTTTATAAAAATAGTTTTACTATAATGATGAATTTAGTTTTTAAAACTTAAGTTAAAGAGATATGATTAGTATTACTCATGATAATATAATTGAATTTTTTCAATAACTATTTAACATGTTAGAAAAAATAACTCATTTTTTTATCTATAAGAGAGTTGGCTAAAAATTATTAATTTTTTATTATTAGTATTAAAATGACGGTGATCAAATGAGAAAAAATAAAAAATTTAAAAGATATTATTTATATACTAAAATTAATTTTATAAATATATGTTTAAATATACGTATTATTTAATTTATTTTTAATATATATTTTATATTTTAATATATATTTATATTAATGATTAATTTTAGTATAAGAGGTGATGTGGTCTAAAAAATTTACATGGTGCAAATATCTTTTTATCGTGAATATAGTGTTATAAGTTGAGTTCAATCATGGAAGGTCTTATCCTTATTCCCCATAAAGCTGTTTTTAAACTTTCTTTTTTTTTTCTTTCTCTTTGTGGGGTCAGAGGCCAGCCTTCTCTCTAGGCCTGCTTCCTTCCACTTTGTATCACCATTTTTCTTTTTTTTTTGGTGTCTACTTTGTATCACCATATGCTTCCTTTTTCTTTTATTCATAATATTTACACACTTTACTGAATTTCATTTTAGGACTCCAGTATCTCTCTCTCTCTTTCTCACTGTTTTTCTTTCTTTCTTTTTTTTTTCAGTCAAAGTTATTCCCTCTTTAAGCTGAACAATGTAGATAGTTATGGCCTGAGTTTGTGCTTTTGAGGGATATATATATATTGCATTGCTCTGATCCAAAGCTTCTTCCCCGCACGTAAATGGAACATTTGTTTCTTTTGTGCTGATGTAAAACCCAATATTCCTCACTGTTTCACTTTGGGAGGTGAGAGTGGCTTTATTGGTACATTATTGACCATTATAATATATATGCTACCTGGAGTATATAATACTATACACACACATATGTCCCTGTCCTTGTCCTTAATTTTTCTTCTTCTTGTGTCCTTATTAATTTGAGAATGCATAATGAATGAGTACTAATTTTTATTTTACTTTGTATCAGTGAGTTAGGTGCAACAATAATGAGGATAATTAAATAGTCACTTTTTTCTAAGTTAAAATCATAATAGTAAGGAGAAGAAAGAGCGTTTTATGTTTATTATATAATTGTGTGATTTGAATGTTGAAGTAGAAGGTGGTTGTAAGTAGTAAGTAGAGTAATGAATAGTCATCACAATTCACAGTACAACCATGCATGATGGAAGTGGAGTAGGGTGGTGATGTTGGAAACTAGGACGACGTACGCTTTGTCTTACACATAGAGGGTTACGTTGTACTATACGCACGCATATCTTGTTTTTCTTTATCCTCATATATATCTACAAAGTTTGGTGCCTTACCCTTTAATTAATTTACTTTTTTGGGTGCGTGGGGCGTGAAAACACCCTTCACTATTCTTTTGTAAATAAAGCCAACTCCAAAGAAGCTCCGGGCCATAATAACATGTTGGTTCCACTTTTGGCAACAGTACTATTATTCAATTATGCATTACACACATAAAAACACTCCCTCAACCATTTTCAAAACTATTTAATTTAATTTCTAAGAGATCTACGGTTTTCTATCTTAATGGGAGTTATGCCTTTTTTTTTAACCAAAACTATAAGGACGGTTATTGATTACCTAAAAAAAGCACACTGGAATAGGCCTTCTATTTTGGCTATCTTAATATAGGTAATATAAAATTCTGCTGGTTTAAAAAAATTTCAGTTTGATTAGAGGTAATAATTAAACTAATTAATTTTCTTCATGCATTTGTATGCGTTACTATAATTAGAGGAGCAAGTAAATATCAAAAGAGTGATAGCGTTTGATGCAAAACGTTCATTTCCTTCAGTAATTGATCGAAGGAGACCCGCATAGCAAAAAGAACTTTATATCAGACATGATTAATCAGTCATGCAAAAGGGATCTTTCTTGTTTAGTGGAAAATTAGGTGGCAATTATATAATTTTTTCTATATTATATATGTGGAAAAATAAAAGAGAAAAAAATAATTGCATACGCATATATATAGCAAGAAAAATTAATAAATAGGATGAGAATTACAAGATTCGGGAAAGTGTAGTATCTAGTGTTCGAATCTATCAAACAAGGCAAATGATTTTATAATGACAAGACAATAATAATAAAACGGGATCAATTTGCGATTCAGTTATGTTATGGTATTTGATTCTTTGGCGAAAATCGATGTGTTATTCCTTATTTTGATAAACATGCAATAGTAGTAGTGATGAATACATTATTGATAGTGGCATCAGAAAAAAATGCGACTTTAAGGAAAATGCATGCTACATTACTATTCCTCTTTACAAAGTTATGGACGTGAGAGAGGTGGTGGTGGTGGGTCTTTACAACTCTCTATATGCATGAAATGATGGCATTGGTGGACCCAAAAATAATAATAATAATAATAATAATAATAATGAATTGAAGAAGGAGCAATAACCAATTCATCATGTCACAAAATCCCTTGGATTGAGGAGGATGTGGCAGATAGATAATCAGAATTGAAACAGCCTTCAAAACTAACTGTACTGTGGAATATGGAATGTATAGGTGGAATTAACCATTCCCACACTTTTTTTCTTTTCTTTTTCTCTTGTTGCTTAGTATAATCAACCTTTATTTTTTGTTTTTTTCCTCTTTAAACATTAATTCATATCATCCACAGTATAAAAAGAAGAGAAGGAGAAGAAGAAGAAAAAGAATATAATGTATGTGATGTACATGTGATCCAACAGACTTTATGTTCCCCATTACCTTCAGTTATTATCTTTAATTTCTTCTTCTTCTTCTTCATTACTATTGTTCCTTTAGCCTTCCATTAAATCCACAAAGCAATTATATTCCTTCGATCTCTGTCTTTTTTGACATTCATTCGGTGAATCTCTGGACTTTTTGGTTAATCATATTTAGGTCAAGCAAGCTAGCTACATTTAAATCTTAACATAATTCGGGTCCCACTATTCGACATGCGAGGTCGGCCATGCATGCATGCATGCATAATGTGCTTTATCATGGTTCCATGCATCAAATTAAAAGTTTGTTAGACACATATTGAAGTTATTATTATAGCCCCAACATCACATCAAATCAATGGATAATCATCTAACCACTTTTCTTTTAAGTTATAAATTAATTACTCTATTCATGTGTGTGATGGGTTTGGTTGTTGTAGGTCATGAATATACACTCGTTCTATTCTTATTCTGTGGTACGAGGCAAAACCGAATCTCATCTCATATATATATACCAATATATTTCTTTTTACATCTTTTACTATTGGTATTAAAAATAATCGATAAAAGTGAGAAAAAAAATAAAAATTTTGTTACTTATAATATAAAAAAATATACAAAATTTAATCATATTACATGTACATTAAATTAACAACTAAATTAATTATTCGTGTAAAGTATACATTAAAAATAAGTTAAACAACATATACATACATAAATATATAATAATTAATTTAGTGGTTAATTTTTTGTATACATATTTTTTTTTTTACAAAATATATATACAAAAGTAATACAATAAATCTTATTTTTCACCATAAAAATATATGAAAGGATCTTTTTATTTACCTATATTTTCTGGTCCTTCACGTAGAAGTCCTATGTATGACTTTTAAGAACGATATATAGAAAGAAAGAAAGAAAGGGAAAGAAAAAGAGGGAGAAAAGGAAAAGAAAGGGTGAAAAGTAGAGGAGAAAAGACCTCTCTTGTTGTTCTCCCCTTTTAATGCAACTCTAAAGTGTTGATTTAAAATGGGGTTTCTTTTTTATTTTATTGATGATGAAGAGAATGAACTATAGCAAATATGCCATGCATGTCTAATAATACTACATAGATTATGGAGATAATAATTTATATTCTTCCAGGAACATGCTTTACGACGTCTTTTTTCAGGACAAATTAACTTTTGCATGGATAACAACTTCCTCCTTGTAAATACTCTTTATTCTATCTCCTTTATATAACCTTTGCTTTTTGCTTCAAAATTTATCTAATACATACGCATTTCTCTGTTACTTTTATATTTTACTTATCAAAATGCGATCTAACAAACTAGCTGAATCGGTATCATTTTAGCTAGGATGTATTTGGTCTATAGTTTTAAATAAGATGGATGAGCATTGTGCCATTATTAACGGTAGAAAATTTATAGAAAAACATGACTCTATTTAGCTTCTAAATTAAAGGAGATAGAATTTATTGCGAAATCTGATATTGGTTTAGTAAAATGTCAGGAATATAATAATTTAAAAATATGTTATAAATTTAATATTTATAATTTCACGCACGTAATATTTATAATTATATATTTATTATTGTATCTAATATTATTTAATTATTTTAATAATAATTAAAAAATAAAATAAATAATAATTAATTAAAAATATAAAATAAAATAATTTTAGATTATTTTATGTTAATTTTCTATTTTTTGTTTAAAAAATAAAAAAATTCGAATACACGACCTTTTAGACGAATATATAAAAATTATGTCATTTGAGGTGATAACTATTTTTTTATATTAAATATATATATAGTATATACTATCAAGGAAGCCCTACTAGGAATGGAAAATTTATTATATGCCTACAGGAAAATTCATTATGAAATTAAAGAACTTTATGAAGTGGTGTGATCTAGAAGGGACGAGATATGCCAATGATGGAGCGCGAACACACGAGAAGCGAGCAACAAGTCTTAACATATATGAGATACTCTGCTATGTTTATATGTAAATTCAATTCAATTCATGTGCCTCTCTCTCTCTCTCTCTCTATATATATATATATATATGAAAAATGACAAACGGGCATCTTGTCTTGTACATTATTATCTGAATGTAAATTCCTCGTGGGACTCATATTTCTATTTCATGGTCCCTCGTGACCCTCCAATTTAATAAGCAATGTATATAGTAACGCTGAATGCAAATAGGATCCTTTTAATTTGAATTGAGATTGTTTGGCCCTATAGTATATATAGTGTATGTACTAGCACCTCCATCTGTGTATACCTACCTACCTGTCATCTGTATATTTTTATTTTTAAATTAAATAAATGGTGTGTTACGTTTTAATTTTCTGGAAACCCAAGACGGGTTCTGTGTAACAGACAAGAGAGTTCAAAAAGAGACAGAAGAAGAAACGACTTTTTTAATTATTTAAATAAAAAATCATTAATTTTGAATTGCGTAAACAAATTATATTTATGTATGTCTTTGTATATATTACTATACTAGTACAGACTTGTTTTACAGATACAAACTACAAAATTAAGAAAAAAAAATCATATTTTGTAAGCTGTCACAAGCAAAATAAGTAACAAGTCAGTAATATATATTATAAAACATCATTCTAATATAATTATGTTAGAATGATTACAATAATTATAATATTTTAAAAAATATTATTAAAATTAATTTTTTTATTAAATAATATTTTAAAAAAATATTACTAAAATATAAAAATATAATTTTAATTTTAATAATATTTATAAAATTATTATAATATTAGGAGATCATTTTGATAAAGATACTAAAAATGTCTTTTTTTTTAAATATTTATATGTGTCATGGTATTATTGGACATCTTTATTAAATCGGTTAATAATTTATCTTTTAATAAACCAGAACAAAATCGATTTATTATAGCAACAATAATAAATCCAATTGTTCGCATTATAATTATTAGACCTAATTTGATTCGATCGATTTACACAATTTAAACCGAATCATGTTTAAATTTTTTGATAAAAAAATAAATATATCCCTAATTTTTATTTAAAAAAACAAAATATAAATCATAATCCAATGGGTTATATAAATTAGTTGATTCGACCGAATCTGATAACAATTGAGTTTATTATTATTGTTATAAAAAAATCAATTTTATTTTAATTTATTAAAAAATTCAAAAATAACTAATTCATTAATACGTCCAATAATAATGTGACATATAAATATCTTTATAAAAATACATTTTATGCATCTTTATAAGACCATTCTTCATAATATAATCATACTAAAATTTTCCACAAACATGTCATTAGCATATCTTAATTAAGACCCTACATATAATGGTTATTATTATGAACGTAACGTTAGTGTGTAATAATTATTTATTGAATGGTTTTATCCGTATTGGGTGTTTTTAAGTTGTCTCTCCTTGAAATTCCCATGGGCGTGGTGTCCAATAATAAGAAATATGATATGATTTTTATTTGAAAGGTAGCGGCGGTGGTCATGTGATAGGAGAGGTGGGGTTGGGTTTCACTTTCACTGCGTTTGTTTTAGAAATTAGAATAGAATCTTCTTGCCTCTACTTCAACGTGTATGTATGAGAGTAGAGATATCTATATATTATTGAGGATTTGAGTTTCATTTAATTTTTTTGTTGGGTGAATTTGGGTATTGATGGGTTTTGTGGTGGGCTCGCTAGGATCTGTCTCAGTTGCTGACAACTTGTAATGGCAAAATCACCCTCTCCTTTCTAGATTTCCTCCCTTACTCTCAGGGGTCCCCTCTTTGTTTCATCATTTTTTTTATCCATACATAATTCTTATTAATCATAATCATCTTCTCAAGAATTGTTAATGTTGGATTATTCAGCAAATTGATTTCGTCTTTCTCATACTATATGCTACCGTAAAAAGAAACAATGGAAGGGTCCCACACTATAGCTATACCCATCCCCGTAATTAGATTGGTCCATTATCTAACTTGGCTTTCATGGTTTATCATATACTTGTTATAATCAAATTACATTACATTATTGAGTCTAAATTCTGTTATGGTCAAGAGTAAGACAAGGCCCTTAATCAACCGAACATATATAATTCTACATCCATATAATTTTTTTAATTAAGTCAAACTAAGTTATTTTTATTTTATACGTTGGTCATTTTTTAATGTAAAGTTTTTTTTTTTGTAAAATTTCTCTTTCTTAATATAACAATTTTTTTTGTTTTTCTTTCTCAACATAAAATTTTTCGTTATTTTTCTCTGCTCTAATTTTTTTGATTTTTTCTTTGTGTTCTTATTTTTTTAATGTAAAACTTTATTTTTTTCTTATTTTTAAATTTTGATTTGCATTGTATTTATATTCTTCGTTTTTAGATTTCAGATTTTATATTTCTTCTTTGTTTTCAGATTTTAATAGTATATCAAAACAATAATGAATTATTCAAGTTCAAATCAGTTGAATGAGAGCGATTTAAATAATTATTTTAAATCGAATTAAGTAAACGATATTTAGATGATTCAATTTTGAATTTAATGGAATAGAATGCAATCACTAAATTCAGTTGTTTATGAACACTATTTTTGGTTCATTTTATATTATATAATGATTTTATTTTGATAATATTTTTGGTTCATTTGAGATGCAAGTGTTTCTAAATTTGAATTTATATAATGGACAAATTTACGATTCATTTGGTTTTATACAGTGGTTTCGTTTTGATAATATTTTCGGTTCATTCTTCAACGATTTTGAATGCAATGGAATGCAATTGAATAAAGTAATAATTAATAGAATTTGGATAGAATGCTGGAGTTTCTGAATTTACAGAAGGAAGTTCTTCTTCTTCTCCCCTGATACTGTATCTTTTTCTTTTTCTTTTTCGTTATCTTTCTCTTTCAATATCATCATTTTCAACAATTTAAATTAAATGGAATGGAATAAAATTTAATGCAATTGAATAAAGTGATAATGAATAATTTTATCCTTCTTTGCTGAAAAAGACATAATCATCAATAAAAGTAAATCGAATTTATTTTTGGACCCAAATGACCTCAATTAAACTAAGAAATGAACCGAAATTATTTAAAGAATAAAAAATTTGATCAATATTTATCAACAACATTAAGTGAACCTCATTTAACACACAGATGAATCAAAATTAGTTCAGATTTAAACAAGCAGTTGAAAAAACTAAATCATCAACAAAAATACATCGAATTCATTTTTGGATCCAAATGAATATCAATTAAACTAAGAAAATGAACCAAAATTATTTAAGGAATAAAAAATTTGGTCAATACTCATCATCAGTATCAAGTAAACCTCAATTAATATACAAAATCGAAATTAGTTCAGATTTAAATAAGTAGTAAAAAGACTCAATCATCAACAAAAACACATTGAATTTATTTCGGGATCCAAATGAAACGAAATTATTTAACGATGACACCAGAGAAAATCAGAACTAATAAAGATGTTAGTAAAATGTTGGTGTTGTTGGTGATGATGATAACGAAATAGGAAAAGAAGAAGAAGAAGAACAGTTTTTCAAATTAGAGCGCGAAAAATAACGTTTGTTTGGGAATTTCAAGCGTATGTACACGCTCTTTTAATAAGAGTGATTTTTGTTGGTGTTGGGTTATTGGATTAGATTTGGATAGCAATAAAGCTTGGATGTGTAGTATATCTGATAATTCTTGAACAAGCTTGTATAAGGATAAATTATATTTTTTATTTTTAAAGTTTATTAAAATTTTTTTAAAAATATTTTTAAATTTTATTTTATTTTAATTTTATCTTAAATTTTTTTATTTATTTATATTAAATATATTTTTGACAACTAATTTAAAAAAAAATCAAAAGAAATTTGATAAGAATAACTTAATATAAATAAACTAGATATATGTCTTATTGCTGAATTAATTCTAAAATTTTTAAAAAAATTAGTTATCAGATATATATTTGATAAAAATTAAAATTTTTTAAATAAAATTAAAATAAAATAAAAATTAAAAATATTTTTAATAAATTTTTAAAAGTATATACTTTATTAAGTTCGAATAGTACGGGACACATAACACATTGACCGTTTATGCTTAATAACAACAAACAAAGATGCCGAAAGGAAAATTGAACCTGCTATCTATTACTCTATATAATATATATGGAGAATGATAAGTAAATAATGATTATCTTAAATAATATAAACAACTATTAATTATATTACACTATAATTTAATGTTATTAATTATATTACACTATAATTCACATTATTCAAATATAATTTAAAAATATTGTTGATTACCTGTACTTTTTCAATATATATATATATATATGTCCGTGAATTTCATTATTAACTATTTCAATTCCCATAAATATGCATGTAACATGAAGAAGCTAAGAGAATAGGTGGCTACTCCAATGAAGATTTTATGATTGTCATCATATGAAGATATTTCATTTTGACCATTAGATGATAGATTGTAGGGTTTGATTTTATTTAAAGTAAAAGTGTTATCTTTATTTAAAGTGTTGCTAAACAAATAAGTTACACTTTTTAAACAAAGATCATCATAAAAAGATGTTTTTGGCATCTTCATAGGAGTAGTTGCCAAGAGAATAAGGTGGTGGTAATAAATAAGTTGGTATATGTAATACTGAGGGAGAAAAAAACAAAACAAGTATCACGAGACTAGTAATACTCGCATACAGATACAGATGGATGATGCATGAAAATTTAAAAAATAAAATAAAAAAAGGACTATTAGTACTGTCTCCATGTCAGGCGCTGCTGTTGCTGCAATGGGTGCAGTGGTAGAAGAGTACAGCGAAAGCGGGTCAGAGAGGGGTGCGTATTAGTATTATATTCAAGGTAACTGCGAATAAGAGAAAAGGTTGTGAAGCACATATTCGGCAGCAGAGGCAGAACAAAATAGAAGAAGAAGAAGAAGAAGAAGAAGAAGCAAAAAGAAAAAAAGAAAAAAGATATTGATTAATGCAAGATAGAGCAGCATGATTGTTAGAACTTACTCGCTAGCTAGACAGATACCATCCATCCATCTATCTATCTATCCATAGTTATGAGTTTCGTCCCTTTCTTGCTTCATCAATTGTCACACTATAATTATAGTACAAGACTAGACTACTGAACTAGATCACATAACATAGCTGCTTTTCTAGGGTGCAATGCAATGCAAAACAAACTAGAATCCCTCTCTCTATTTCTCATTTCATTATCGGGACTTGAAACTGATGATGCTCGCGTTAACTTAATTGCTACTTCCCTCCTCTTTTTCTGCTCCCATATATCCTACCTTGGCTTATTTAATTTTCACCTTACTTAACTCAAAATTAATTATGACTTGTATGTTTAGCTAGACCCGGAAAGTAGTATTTTTGTTACAAATTCATGTGGAGTCCAGTTTTATATTCTTAACCGTAACAAATAATAAGTGTGTTATTAGTGGCTGGTTGATTCAGCAGTGTTACTTTTTCCATATTGATGCAAAACTATGACCCCACCCTGGATCCTAATACCCGAATTTAATTCCCATTATTACTGGTACATATAATATATAGCATATATCAGTATATCTTTGTTATCTTACAACTGCTTATACTTTATAGTTAATTGATGCAGCTTCTTTAGTAAGCTACATTTGAGTGTTGAGTAGAACCTTTTCTAGATATTGTTATGTAAAAATATTCACATTGAATATGAGAAAAGCAAAGAAAATTGTAAAGTGAGAAATAATTACTAGCTGGGTGGGGAACCGGGACAGATTAGCTTTGTTTTTCCAATAATGAGAATCATGAACACTATCAAAATAATCAGTTTTGGTATCTATCCGAAATAATTAGTCATCATTTTGCCATTTATGTTTTGCTTTGGCCCTCTCTATCTGCTTCTGCGTCCCTACTACATACTCTTTTACTTTCACTTATTATCACAAAACCAATGCGCTTCTTCTTTTAATTATTTGGATCCTCTCACTCTCCACTACTTATTGCACTCTATGGTTTTCAAGCAACTTTCTTCAGTCTTTTACCTCCTCTTTTCTTTCAAATTATGAAACCTGGCCTGTAGCTTAGTATACGATAAAAAAAAGTTGAAAACTCAAAAGGGTAGCTCTATAGAGACCTAAATAGGTTTTTTTTTGTGTTATTTATTCGTATATTATATGGTAGCGACTAGCGAGTAAAAGCTAAGGTACTAGCGGGTCAAAGAAGAGAGCATACGTCTGTAGCTAGAACACATGATGTTGGTTATTCAAGTTTGAAAATGTTATTTTTTATGATTGATGATGAATAAGATTAAAAAAGAAAGAAGGGAGAAGAAGAAGATATAGAAGAAAAGAGAAGCAACAGAAGGAAGTAGTGTCGTAACTCAGAACAGTCTTTAATTAATTCCCATCACGTTGTTCGATGTATCCTTTGCCTGCTAGCTAGACGAGATGAGATGAGATGAGATTAGATTGTAGCAATAGAAATATGTTTTTTCTGATAGGGATTCGAAACTAGAGACTGTGTTTGGTTGGTGGCATTAAACAACAAAAGGAAAGCTACAAAGTGAAAAAGAGGACACTCGTTTGACGTGAAGTGATGAAACAAAACAAAACAAACCCCTCCTTCCCCTGGTTACTTGATTCCAATAATTTATTCCCGTAACAAAGATATATAACGTGTCAATATCATTTTTGTTTCAGAATTATCCGTTCTCTCCAGAGATTTTTATCTTCAGCATTGGAATTGGATACGAGAACCGGGTCGAACCGCCGAATTAATTAAAAATCGATTATTAAATTGATCCCATTTAAAATAAAATCTTATAAGTGAATTAGTCAAAAAATTAGAATAATTGGTCAAACCATATTTTAACTAATTAAATCAATTTAATTTTTTAACAGTTAATTAATTTAAATTAATGAAGTATAAAAAACATACTTTTTAAAAAATATATATATTTTATACATAAATATAATTTTTTATAATGTCTAATTGAATATAGCTTACATGTTCACTTTTGTATAATAATGCAATAGTTAGATGAATATATTACGGAGCGTTACACTAAAATAATGGTAGTAAAACGAACTTTATGGTCTGAAACATAAGAAATGGAATGATTGGGGGGAAAATGATTAGAGTAAAAAAGAGTGAAAAGAAGGTAAGTGTTAGTGTTTGACTGATTACTACTAATAGCAATGGAATAAAGGAGTCGATGGAGAGGGCGGAATGGTCAATTGGTAAAAGGGAAGAAGGATGAGAGCATTGGTGCGAGGAGGTTGTTGTTGGTCCTGGTGTTGTGGTGTGCGTGATTATAAGTGGGTGTGCGCGGGATCAATGTCAGAACCCTCTCTGTATCACAACACAAACACATAGAAAGAAAGAAAGAAAGAGTAGTGAGTAGTGAGTCACGGGTTTGTCTTGAAAGGCCCTTATTTCACAGTCCCAGACAGACAGACACATATTCTCTCTCACTCCATAACCGATGTAGGAAACCATATTTATATATAATAAAATCTATCTAATCAGACAAATATCCCTTTAACTACACACACCACCACGGCTAGCAAGTAAGTATACTAATTAGTACTTGTCTCTCTTCTATTTACCTCACCACACCACCATTCTCACAGTCGTCACTAGGAATGGCTCTTCTGCTAGACAACTGCGAGAGCATTCTACTGTCGCTAGAGTCAAACAAGTCGGTGCCGGCGCCGTTTCTGACAAAGACGTACCAGCTGGTGGACGATCCAGCCACCGATCACATAGTGTCATGGGGAGAAGACCAAAGCACCTTCGTCGTTTGGCGTCCTCCTGAGTTCGCTAGAGATCTTCTTCCTAATTACTTCAAACACAATAACTTCTCAAGTTTCGTTCGCCAGCTCAATACTTATGTATGTACACACACATATACTTTGTTTCAAGTTTCAACTACTACTACTTCTTTTATCTAATTTATTACTTGTTTAATGAAATTAGGGTTTCAGAAAGATTGTTCCGGATAGGTGGGAGTTTGCTAATGAATTCTTCAAGAAGGGAGAGAAGCACTTGCTGTGTGAGATCCATAGAAGAAAAACCGCACACCACCCTCAACAGATAACCGCCATCAACCACCACCACTCTCCGATTCCTTCTTTCTTTCCATTCTCAAGCAGGCTCAGCATCTCGCCGCCAAACGACTCCGATGACCAAGCCAATTGGTGTGACTCTCCGCCGCCCACCGCCACACCCTGCTACAACACCTCATCCGTCACGGCGCTGTCGGAGGACAATGAGAGGCTGAGGCGGAGCAACACCATGCTCATGTCAGAGCTTGCACACATGAAGAAGCTCTACAATGACATAATCTACTTCGTTCAGAACCATGTGAAGCCAGTTCCTCCAAGCAACACTTGTTCTTCTTCTTTGCTTCTTTGCAATAACACGCCATCATCACATTCATATGCTTCTTCCGGTGCCGCTAATGGTAACGTTTCAATGCTGCAAAGGCCGATGAACCATCTTCTCGGGTATTATTCTCAAACTCAAAACTGTCCAAGCAACACGGCAAGGAGCTCCGTCACGATTGTGGAAGCGCCACCACCCTGTAAGACCAAGCTTTTTGGAGTGCCGCTTCAGTCCAAGAAAAGGGTGCACCCTGAGTATGGGTCTAACAACCTCGCTAATTCAGAGACTAACAAGGCGCGTTTGATTTTGGAGAAGGATGACCTTGGCTTGAATCTCATGCCTCCTTCTACTACTTGTTAATTAGCTAAGGCTTCTTTCAAAATCCAAAGCTAGAGTTCCTTTCTTTCTTTCTTTCTTTCTTTTTTTATATTAGTTATATTATATGGTCTTGTTTGTTTAATTTTCTCTTCTTTCTTTTAAGGCAAAATGAGATCCTTCATCAGTTTTGAGTAGCCTGATATTGATGGAAACGTACGTGTGTGTGCGTGAGATGAGTGACTGTTTGTGATTCTGTGTACATATAACTTAGTGCCCAAAACTATCTTTCTTTCAGTTTCCCCCATCCCATCCATTGGTGTAGGTGGGTTTTAGTATCAACTAGATTAAACCATCTATTATTATTATTTAACTCCTATTTCATCACCGGTGCAATTTATTATTATTGTGTCATTGTGTGTGATCATATCATTTTCTTTTAGTCTAGTTCATGATCTCCATTTATTTCATCTAATTTTGATCTCTGCATGCTTGCTTCAGTTTCATTAATGAGAGAGAGAGAGAGAGAGAGAAGGGGTTTTATTGGGTAAAAAGCTGAGAACTGAGAACTGAGAATGTAACAGGCTGGCTGGCCTAAAGACAAAATTTCCAAAGGCTTTTCTTTGACGAAGCCACATTGATAATAATTAATGGCATCCATGTACGAATTCGTTCGAAGCCAAAGAAACAACACGAAATACTTTGCATCGTCTTCTTTCTTCGTCGTCTCTCAATTTCAAAAACCCATGAAATGACCAGTGATATTACAACAGATCTATGCCATAAAGGAGGCTGACACCATTTCACACATTTGTTTCATAAAAAACACCATTATTGGTTTAATTTAATTTAGTCCTCATTGTTACAAAACATTCTATACTAATTAACATTTCATTATTCTTTGTATCATCATCTTTTACTATTTCTCTAGATAGATCATAGTAGCACTATGATTTACGAAAAAAGAAGGTTATCATGACGTGTATATGTTCATGGACTTAGAATTCTACTTGTCGCATTTATGATCTGTCAGAAGGCCAGGGAGAGAAACTCCCCCTATCCGCTCCCTCACCCTCAATAATAACAAGGAATTAAATATCATATGTTAAAAATATTATATATCTTCTTAATTCAAAGTTAATAAGTATATTTAGAAGGAAAGAAATGAACAATATATAGTTTGAAGCCAAAGTAATCTATATATATATATATATATATATATATATATATATATATATATATATATATATATATATATCTTTGAACATTTTCTTTAAGAAAAGAACAAGGATGTGAATTATTCTATGAAAGCGAAATTTGAGGGGAAACTGACTAAAAATGATGTTTGATATGTTTCTATCAAGGCTTCTTCTATGCTTCTTCTGAGGACCAGCAGATTCATACATTTGCCTTTCCCCACTTTGAGTAGTCATCTGATGAATATATATAATATATATACTGTTTTCACAGCATACCACTATTCTTCGGATTCCACACTACTCATCAGGGTCTTCTCTTACGTTTTTTTTCACCCTTTAATTTTTCCAACTTTATGTTATTATTATATTTTGCTTGTTTGACCGGTAGGTGAACAGTGAACATCGATCAATAATGTATGTAAGTTCATGAATCTTTCTCTTTCTAGTTTGGGTCTTCTTTTCTGGTCGCATTGTCATAGTCCTACATCCCTATACAGGTAAAGTGCCCAGAAAAAGCTTCTCTATGCATCCATTAATTCTTCACTCGCTATCACACCTTCATCCCAGGGTTTTAAATTTTAAAAATATTAGTGTTTTTGTTGTTGTTGTATTTGCAGTACTCATGATGATTTGGTTTCGTATGCATATATGTTCCTGCCAGCATGGATGAGAGTATATTTAAAGTCTCAAACAGAGAAACTGTGAGAGACATCAGTGAAAGTAAGATAAGAAAGATGTATTTTTGGGTCTCCTGAGGAATAAAGATATGGTTAAAGTTTAAGAGGAATATAAAATAAAATATAAAGGTGGGATAATTTCGTGTCAAAAATCATAACAAAAAGTGTAAAAATTAAAAAGAAGAAAGCCCTAACCCTAGCTACCTAGTTTAGGCAAGTGTGTGTATCTACATATATTTTTCCTTGTATCTTATATTTTAATTTAAATTTTGGGTATGTGTCACACGTGTATAAGCAAGCAACTTGGTGTGGAATGTCAGATAAGGTTCATTAAGGTTGGAAAGCCCAGGTAGGGGCAAAGGCAATTAGACTATCAAGCGTGATGGGTTTCAAAAAGTGGCTGCCTATCAAGCGGTTTATAGACTTTCTAGTGCATTTGAGATTGCTGAATATGCTAAACAGCCGTATCCAAACCACTCACTAAAAGTGAGTTCTCACGGCATTATTATTTGTTGAAATTTGTTAAAGAAACTCTCTTTAACACTGCATTTTATTATTTGTTCATATAGCATACATGTGTTGCTATTTATGAGATCCTGGAAAAACTAAAAAAATGAGGGACAAAATAATTACAAACGTTGAGTTTCGCTTCGCTTTAGCCTTTAATCTTTGCCTGCTCTACCACTTTTACCTTAATGCTTTCTAGATTGGCATGGGCCAAGAACAACCATCATCGTGTAGCCCAACACTTTCTAGTATAAACTTCTGGTTTGGTGAAATTCTAGTCTCACATTGGTTAACAATCTATGAGTTCTCCCAACTTGTCCTCCTTGGCCTGCTATAGCTTATATGGGTTAAATATGACAAGGATCTACAATTGTGGGCCTCAATTCTCTATTCAGCTAAAATAGGAATTAGTACCAAGCAAACTCAACCACAAGCAAAAATTGCCAAAGCATCATCCCAGTTCTAACCAATGCCCAAACACAACCCAACTTAGGTAAAAACACTACCAAACATACCAACTAACTAAGTACTATACTCGCCCAAAACAATACAGCCCAGAACACCTTTGCGCAAAGGCAACCTCTCTCCCAGACCTAGAATAGCAACCTCATCCCACAAAAGCAGAATTTATTTGCCCACTGCCAAGAGAATTGGACAAATAATAGCCCACTAAGCCCCGCTTCCACACCAGAAACACCTGAAACTGATGATAGACAATAACCATAACCCCTCTAGAGAGGAATCTCCTGATCCTACACCCCCTAATTTTGAGTCACTTGACTCAAGTAAATTTGTTGAGGCAATGGTTCGATATGAAAAAAGGTGAATGCACGGAAGAATATGGAGCAGTGCAGATAGAGGAAGACCCTCCATTGCAAATGGGGGTATGCAATGTGCTTAATGGGCGCAGCCTGCCCTGGTACCCTTGTTCTCTTTGAAGAGTTTAATTCTTCTTTTCCTTGGCTTTATGTTTCTATGATTATTATAGCTTGAAACATAGGGGTGTGACGAATCAAGCAACTATTCGTACACAAAGAAACAAAGAGACAGGCTAAACTAGATATTACGTGTTTATTTGAGCCTAAGTATAGTGGGGATAGAGCATATTAGCTTTATGAAATAGTTTAACCGTTGGTTTAGTGTATATGAACTTGAATATTGTAGTAAGGATATTTTTAATAAATAAATAGTTTGGACGAATGATTTGAGAAATTTTTAGTTATATTATTGATGGGTTAAGGAGAGAGTACAAAAATTAGTAGAATTTGATATGTTTGTTAATTAGTTACAATAAACTCTATGATGGTCTATCTATAGGATTTATAAGTTGATTCTAGATAATTCTACATCTTAGATATTTCTAGATATTAATCTTAGATATTTTTAATACTTAATTTATTTACTTGACTTTTAAACTTCTCCATCATAATATCTAAATACTTATTTTTATGAAATAAGATCATGAAAATTCTAAAAAGTTCTACAAGTATTATCAATACTCTTCTTTGATGCACATTTGTATAACTTCAAGTATCTCTCGTAATAGTTCGAACTTTGATCTTGATAGTTGATAGTGCCTTAGTGAAGATGTCTGCTAGTTGCTCATTTATATTGCAATATTCGATCTTTATCTTTTTCTCTAATATAGCTTTTCATATAAAATGATACTTGATAGCTATATGCTTGGTCCTACTATGATGGACTGAATTGTTTGCCATTGTCATTGCTATTGCTGACTTGCTTGGGCACAACATAATTATTGGTTCTTCTTGTTGCTCTCCTATGTCTTCGAATATTTCCCTTAATCATATTGCTTGACTAGTAGCATTTACGGATGCAACATACTCAACTTCAGCAGATGATTGAGCCACAATTTCTTGTTTTTTTGATGTCCAAAAAAATACTACAGATCTTAGTATAAGTGCATATTCAGAAGTGCTTTTCATGTCATCAATTGACCCTGTCTAATCACTATCGGTATATCCAAGTAATTTTAGATTTTCAGTAAATTTATAATAAATGCCATAATCTTTTGTATTTTGTAAATATCTTAAGATTCTTCTTGCAGTTCCTTGTGTTTCTAATTTGGCTTTTGAATGAATCTTGATAGTAAACTTGTTGTATATATGATGTCGGGTCTTGTGGTAGTTAGATAAAGAAAACTTTTAATAAGACTTCTATATTGCGAAGCATCTGCCTCTCCAGATTCATCTTTTTTTGTAATTTCTCGTTATGGACTAAACGACACTACAAGGGAAACTAAAAATTGCAGCAAAAAATTGCCGAGGTTTTCCGAACCGCCGGAAATTGATTGAGTAGCTGCAGTTCTGGTAGCGTTATTTGTCTCCGTCACAGACTGATCGAGATAGTGGTGGTTTTGTGTATCAACCGCCGCAAATAACATTTTGCTCAATTTGATTTCATATTCGAAATTGGGTGAAGCCAGGGCCATTCTACTCGTTTTCGCGCGAACCCAAAAGGGGGCAAAGGCGCGAATCACCAGTTTCAAGAATCCTTGCTGCCGTATACCTTCCGTCTATCAGCTGCAGCCGCTACATCCTTCCTCGTCACAGATCTGCTCAAGCTACCATATAGCTCACGCACGCGAAAGGAAGGTGGAGAGGCACATCCGTTGTTCATCCCTCCGCTGTGCACGTCCCGGTGTCGTCGCGTGGCTTCCCAATCGTCCCGGTGTTGTCGTCGTCATCGTTCCCCCCTTGCCCTGTTTTGCACCGCTCGAACGCTCCCTCTCCCCTCTTCCTGGTTCGCTTTTTCCCCTCTTTTTCTGTTGTTTCAATTTCATCTTTTGTCTTTGTACGTTTGTTTCAATTTGGTCATTTTGCTTGTTGATAGAATATCTTTGCACCAATTTAGTTTAATTTTGCTTGTTTCCAATTTGTTGGCTATTTTGGTTTGAACCCTAGTCTGATGAAAATTTGCCCCAATTTCTGAACCTCTTGAGTCTTGATATTTAGATTAATAGTGACTGATAATATTCTCTGCCTTACTCTCTATCTCTCTTTTTGCATAATTTCTTCAGCTCAAGTCTCATGAAAAATTCTTTGTTACTATGCAATATGATCTTGGTATCCATTTTTGCCTTTCTATTTGGCGATAAAGAATTTACTTCTTGCATGATTGTGTAATTGAATAAAGTTAGTAGAATCCACTTCTATATTGCAAGAATACTGTGTATTCTATCAGATATATGAACAGAAAAGTAGCAACTTTGAAGCCCTTTTATATATGATTGTTGGAATACTTTGAACACGAATTAAATTGAGTGAAGTGTTACTGGATCCTTCGATCTTTTCGACATCCTTATATTGATTGAAATGTAAAAAAAAATTCTGTTAATAATCAAAGAGTTTGTTTATGCTGAAGTTTGGGCTGTTATTTGATAATTAAAGATGGAAATATAGTTCCTTATGATTTCTCTAAAACTTTCAAAGCAGGTTGTTCTTTCCAACTATAACTTATTTTATTTGTCCATAAATTTCATTTTATTTGCCTTGTTTCTTTTATCTGTCATGGTTTTGAAAGTGATATTGCATGTTATTTCATATTACTACTTGGAATTGTTGAAAAGGATGTTAAAAATTTGTTCCTGTTTCTCTTTGGTGCCATTTTATGAAACATGTTCTTGGCATGCAATCATCGCTTACAGGAATACCTGTCCCATATGATGATTGACCTCATTTACTTTCTTCACGTTTTATTCCTTAAATTTACTATTGTAACTTAAAACTGATAACAATAAGTTGCTATTTTTAGTCATGTATATCAATGCTTTTAATTTATAGGTTTTTTATGTTTTTTTCTTTCTCTCCAAAATATTTTTTGCTGAAAACTCGTCTATAGTAGGAATCATTATAAATGTTACAATAGTGTTATGTTTCATGAGTAATGTATTGGAGATATGGTGAATTGCTTATAATTTGATTTCTTCTGCATTGACAATGCTTTTTCAATCAAGTTATCTTACTAAGAATCAAATGAGTGATCTTTTTCAGGGCTGGCAATTTATGCCTAATTCAATTAGATTATGTATAGAGTTGAAGTTTTACATTTTCTTCTTTATGTTTAGTTGAGTATAATATTTCCTTTGTTGCATTATCCTTGATTGATCTATCATTAGATTTGGTTCTTTTAATACTAATTCATCTGTTTAAATGATTCTAAAAAGCAGTAATAGGGAGACAAAATGATTCTAAAAAGCAGTAATAGGGAGAAAGAAAACTTGTTGAAGATAAAGAATCTGGTTGAGCAATTACCTCACAAGATTTCCTTGTATGGAACCCTGTTAGAATTTTTTCTTCTCATTGTCTTGATTGAATAGCAAATGACCCTCCTTCCCCATGCCCAGGGGGCTATATTTATGTGTTCGAATGTGCAGAATTGTTTTAATGAACTAGTGTTGGAAATTATTCTGAATTAGTCATTGTCATAGTAGCGGCATTGGTAATTCATCAAAGTGTTATGGCATGCCATGTATTTACGATCGAAACTATTACTTAAGGCAATCTAGTATGTATGCAATCTACCTAATGTTTGACTTTCTAAATTTTTTTCTCTTTGCACTTCATAAAAGATCTTAGCATTGTTGAATTACTCACTTCTTCCTTTATGAGCTATTTACTTTCTACATGCAAGCTCAGTAGCTTACTAAGTTTGATGTTGGTGCTGTGCATATTTGTTACTTGCTCGATGCATATAAGTAGCATGATTTTGACACAATCTCGCAAACATATATGTTTCAATGGTAAAAGAAAAAATGAAATATATAATTAGCAGATTAGCTTATTGTGAAACATTTCTTTCCCTTGCTCACTGTTGAACTTTTATTTTCTGTTTATTGTAATCATTGTCTATTACTTTTATTAGTGATTACTATCTTTGCTATTGTTGTGAAATTTCATTTGCTCCGATTTCAATTTCCTAAATGATGCTCCTGAGCATCTTTCTTTTCCTGAACAAATCTTTATATAAATTCTGAGGCTTTAATTAGTGCCCATATGTAAGAATTTGGGTATAAATTTGTGACTCTGTTCGTGTGTCAGTATACCATTGCTAGTCTTGCAGGTGTTTCTTTAATTTCCTCGTTATTTTGTCAAAGGCTTTTTGCCTTGTATTATCTGTGGGAATACAATCTTTTCATGTAATCTTTTGGTCTATGTTTCACTACTGCATGAGTTTAAAAGGTTTTTAAAATATGAAAAAAAAAAAAGAAGAAATGTCTGCACTTAATTAATACTACTTTTTCTCAGAATATTGGGAAAAGCTTGACTCGTTTAAGAGAGAACCAAAAGGGAAAATGCTTGGGTTGAGGGAGAAAGAAGGCTAGTAGATATTGTAAAACAACCTATTGAGGAGAGTTTATAGAAAATCACTGTTGCTAAAGCTACAAACCAAGATAAAAATTGGAATACAAATCTGTTACAAATTTCACCTAAATGAAGACATCATTTAGAAAATTCAAGCAACACACCCCCTATGGAGAATTTGAAAAAGGATAAATTGCTATAAAACTTATCACAATATGGAGAGTTCACAATTAAAAGTGCTTACAACTCAATAGCAAACATGGGAGACATCACAATTAATTTTTTTTTATTTTTTGTTTGTGGGAGGTTGTTTGATGATTCTATTTGTGGAAGGGATGTTCTCTATTTTTGTTTAGTTTTTCTTTTATTTTTTATTTCTGGGAGTGATGATTCTGTTCTTTGTTTGTGGGAGGGGTGTTTGATGACTGATGTTTCTATTTGTGGGAGCCTATGAGGGATGATTCTGTTATTTGTTTTTGTTTTATTTTTCTATCTTTTTCTTACTGATTATTAATTCTAATCTATATTCAGTTCCCTATTATTTAGTTATTGTTATTGATTTAGTTAGTCTTAATATGTTATTCACAACAAGAAAAATGCTGAGTGCTGTCAAAATTACCATCAGATTCAGCGTCGAATTGTATCGTCGAATTTACCATCGGGTTTTCCGACGAAAAGGAAGAGAAATTCGTCGCCATAAAAGATTACCATTGGAACATATTTTTTATAACTAAAGTCGATGGTAGTTATTGGCGCCAAAACATAATTCACAGGTGCCAATGTTATTGTCGGATTTTTCGTCGGTATATTCCGTCGGTATCACATTTTAATGAAACACGTCATTTTGGTGATTAATCCGCCGGTAAATCCGACGGTAAAATTAGGATAAAATTCAAACGGAAACTCTTCCTCTTCACTTGTGCGAATGCTGTCTCTCACTTCTCTTGTCTCTCTCTCTCCTCGTCTTTTCTCTCCCTTGCTATCACCGTTTCCACCGCTTGGAGCACCCGCTGTTGCTGTCGCTGCACTTCGTCGTCGATTTTGCTGCTATTGCTGTCCCACTACATCCTCCGCATGAGTTATTATTCACAGTGGGGTCACTGCCGTCTCTGTCACTACCATGTTAAAGAGACCCTGCAGTCACTATCATTAGATTTATTGTTAGTATGGTTATTTATTTTTTTCATATTATTTTGTGAGTTTAGCATTTTGTTAGGGTTTTTGTTAAATCAGTGGTTAAATTTGTTTAATGAAGTGTGTGAATAGTTGTTGTGTTAATTTAATGTAAATAAAATTAAATAATGTTAGAGTAGGTTAAGTAAGGTGAGATTAAGGGTGTTTGAATTGTTGAAAGATTTTAGTTGAGTTTAATGAATGAGTTTCTTTCAATTGCATTAAACTTATGTCGCTTATTTTTGTCATGGCTCTTGTTAGTTTGGTGAAATTAGAATTAGGTTTTAATTAATTGGAATAATGAGTTTTACTTATTCTTTCAAATTAGTTTTTGAATTAGTTTCAAATTGTGAATTTCATATGTTGTCTTTTTTTATTAAGATGGTGCTATTTTCTCTGAGATTAGTTGGAATTTGCTTTTTTGTTGTTTGTGCAGTAATATTTTATGTTGGTTTTCTATCTCTGAATATAATGAATTGTTTAAATTTTATGCTGGACTTACTTTTCTTAAGATAAAGTTTTAGGACAGAAGTGGGAGAAGGTCGCATAGTGGTGCCCTCTTGAAACCCTTGTTTGATGAAAAATTATGGAATTATAAGGGATTACACACTAGAACGGATAAGATTTGATGTTTTATTGAATGTGTGTATGTTATAATTTATGCATACAGTTGTTTCCTCTATGAAAATTTTTATATTTATTTGATAGATGTCTTTGAATTAAGGAGAAGTTATGCCGAATTATCGTTTAAATTATTTAAAACATGTTTGATTTGTCAGAAAATGATAATTGTATTTGGTAGGAGATTCTAATTATAGGGTACACTCTGTCGAATTTTCTAAAAAAATTAATAAGTTGTGTTGTTAGTTGAATTATAGGACATGTGTTGCAATATGATTCCAAGTCATCGTCTATGGATGTACGACAGGGATAACGGTGGACAGGAGGGGAGGATTAAAACCTGAATTCTTTGAGGAGGTTGATGTGTTTGTTGTGCATGTCTTTAGCTTGGAATCATTTATCTCTGAAAGGGTATCTAGCTATCTGTGTCATAAGTGTCGACTGACTAAATAGTTAGGACCTGCGGACATAACGCTTTACCTCTACCGTACTGGGTTTAAGGATGGGTATTGGATGTGAAAAGAACACGGAGATATGGAAGAGTAAAGAATTAACCGGTCTGCCTCGAATTTAAATAGGTCCGGTGGTTGATCAACGAGGGTTCGGGTGATGAGATAACTAAACATGGAAGAATTGAATTGGGATGGTAACCAAGAGAGATACAACAAGATGGTGTTTGATGCAATAGGTGTTACCGAATTGGAAGAGGCTAAATAAGAGCTAACCCAGAGGTAAAGAGACTTTATCATCTGTTAGAATTTACTGCGAAACCTATGTTCGAGGGGTGTGTTCATTCGAAGTTGTCTGCATGTGTTAGAATGATGAGTATTAAGTCGAAGCCAAATCATACCCAAGAGTCTTTTGATAAGTGGGTCACCCTTTGCAACGAACTGGTATCTATCGGGACCACTAACATCCTCCAAAATCATAACGAAGTAAAGAAGTTAGTTTCAAAATTATATCTAAATTCAGTTAAAATGGATTGTTGTTTGAATGGTTTCATGCTATATTATAAGAGGGAAGCAGACCTAACTGAATACAGATTTTGTAGATCATCGAGGTTCCAAGTCAAGAGAAAATAGATTCGTAAACATAGGTTAAAGAGAGTTCCCATGAAACGGATGCACTATTTATCTTTAATTCCTAGGCTGAAATGATTGTGTATATCGATGAGTTCAGCCCCTTATATGACCTGGCATAGTAATAAGAGAGATGATGGAAGCATTTTGATCAGGTCCATCCTACATTTGCAAGCGAGCCTGGAAATGTTAGACTAGTTTTGTGCTCTGATAGCTTCGCATCGAATTCCAATTTTGGTAACGCGTACTCTTGTTGGCATGTAGTGGTGACACCTTATAACTTGAGTCTCAAAATATGTATAAAGGACTCATACATGTTCCTAACTTGCATCATGTCTAGTCCCAGCAATCCAAAGGCCAAATAGATTCTTCTTGTAGCCCTTAGTGGATGAGTTAAAGAAGGTTTAGATCCATAGTGTATAAACTTATGATATTTCGACAAAGACAAACTTCCAACTGCATGTTGCGTTGATGTGGACCATTAACGACTTTTCTGTACACAAGATGTTGTTAGCTTAGTCCACTCAGGGCAGAATAACATGTCCCATTTGTATAGAGGATACAAAGGCATTTTGGTTGACAAAGGGCAGTAAGAATTCGTAGTTTGATTGCCATCAAAGATTCCTTGACATGGATCATTCTTTTCGGTGACTTGTTCAAAATAAATAAAACTAAACAAGAAGAAGCACCCCTGAGGTTGGATGGTAGGCAAGTTTGGCATCGTGTCAGTAGAATCCAAATGATCGTCGATAATGGGGTAGGTTTGAGACATCTGTGATATGGCAGGGAGCATAATTGGACTAAATAGAGTATATTTTGGGAGTTGCCTTATTGGAAAGACAATTTGGTTGGATATTGTCTTGATGTGATGCACATTGAAAAAATGTGTTTGATAATATCATTCATACAGTAATGGACGATGAGCAAATAAAGGATAATGATATGGCTTGGTTAGACTTGGTGGATATTTGCAAGTGGTCAGATCTAAACTTAAAGAGACTTGAGAATGGGCGGTGGGTTAAACCAAAGGCAGCATTCGCTCTAACGAAGGACCAGAGATAAAATGTTTGTAAGTGGATTAGAGGATTGAGGTTTCTTGAAGGTTATACCTCTAATTTGAGCAGGTGTGCAAACGTCTCACAGGGTAGGCTTGTTGGGTTGAAGAGTCATGATTGTCACGTCTTCATGGAGTCTTTGCTTCCTATCGCATTCAGAGAACTTCTGACCAATATTTGAAAATCCCTCATAGAAATAAGTGAGTTCTTTTAAGGAGTTATGTAATACGAAACTTAGCATTAATGATCTCACAGTCATGGACAAGAACATTCTCATCATATTTTGTAAGCTAGAGAGGATATTCCCTCCATCCTTTTTTGATATGGAACACTTAGCAATTCACCTTCCATATGAAGCAATACTATGTGGGCCAGTCAATTTAGGTGGATGTACCTATTTGAGAGGATGATTGGTTCATTCAAGCGCCCTGTGAAGAACATATCTCAGATTAAGGACAACATCTACGAAGCATTCCTAACTAAGAAAACATTTGTATTTTGCTCATTCTATTCTCAACCTCATGTTGAGTGACGTAGAACAAGGGTTGGAAGGAACGATGAGAGGGAAAAATCCTTATCAAGTGGAACAACATATCTAATCTTTGCTCCGGAAGGAGTTGCAATTGGTGCGGGCAGTGTCTACTAGTTATAATAGAAGAAAATCGATGCCACACATCTGTATATGTTGCTTAATTGTGATCAGATTTCACTCTATCTCATGTGAGTTTTTTAAGTCTTCGTAAATATTACAATCAGTAACATACTAACTTCTTAATCTAATTAAAACTTCTTTATACTATTATATCTTATAGGTTATTCCAAGAGGCAAATCCTAATGCCTCATTGAACAACTTTTTACATTGGTTCAGAGAATACGTCAGCGTGCATTTAACTGACACAACAGATTGGGTACTAGTTGCACTTAGTTGGGGCCCAATGAATAAGGACACTAGCTATCCAATATATAATGTTAATGGATATCGGTTCCATTTTTTATAGTGGTCGATTGAAAAGAAAACAGATAACACCGAAGTTTGGGTTCGTGGAGATTCAGGCGGTGGTCATTCTAATTGGTTTGATGTATTACACAACATAATTCAATTAGAGTATTTTTGTCGCACTACGTACATGGTGTGCATGTTTAAATTCGAATGGTACGATCCATGTTCGCGACAAAGAATACGAAAGCACAATGATTACGATATCACTTAAGTTAATGTACCTAGGAAATATAGACACTACGATCCTTTTATTCTACCTCAAAATGCACGACAGGTGTACTATTTGCCTTATCCAGGTTCATGCAAGTTTAGTTGGATGATTGTGGTTAAGACTAAGCCAAGAGGTCGCATCGAGTTTGATGGGACAGAGGGTCAGGACCTTACCAAATTGATGACCCAACTCCTTCGAAAATGGTGGTTGATACCGGTGATCTAATCATCCTTAGGTCAACTGTTATGGATGATGACATCATTGACCTTGGAATAGATGACAACACACTACCACTAGAGGACGATGATCTTCAAGAAGAAGATGGGGTGGGCAATGGCGACGAAGAGCAGGAAGACGAGTTTGATGATCAGGAAACTATCTCAGAAGAGGAGGATAGTGAACCAGAAGAAGAAGATGAAGAATCTGAATAGGGTTAATGTAAATATAGTTCTATCATATGTATTTCTTTACCAAAATTTAAGATTGTAATATAATTAGCATTATTTCAGAAATTTCAATCACCATCATTCTGTATTCTTAATTTGTATATTTGATATTTCACATCAGGTTATTGTTTTAATTATTAATTATCAGAGTATATTATAGATGGGCGGAAAAAGATTATTTAAAAAAAATCTACCGTCGGAATATATCAATATAACAGCCCAGTTAATTTTCCAGAAACAATAAAAAATTTATTTTCGTCGGATTAATCCATCGGTAAGATGACGCGAAGCTACATGCTATGGCGCCAACGTTACCATTAAAAAATTTTCGACAATAAGTTGCAACAGATTTTGTTTTCTTGATAATCATATTTCATTGCTAAATTTGATGCAAATTACCGTTGAATGCATAAATCTGTACGTAATTTATTACTGGCGAAGTTTATTCCGTCAGATAAATACCGACACAAAATCCAATGATAAATATTATACTGTCAAATTTTATTCGTTTTTTCGACGGTACTTTTCTTATACTGATTGTTATTGTTATTTTGTAATTGATTTAATTTTAGATATTGTTATTTAGGGTTTGAAACTATTTATTGGGGTTAAAAAAAAAAGAAAGAAGGCGGGCCCACCCTCCAACCGTCACCCATTTTACCACTCTTATGTATACCCATTGGCTCTCAACTTTCTTTGGAGGAATTCAAGAAAATTCCATCAAAGACTTAAGTTTAGAGTTTAAAATTTATTATATAAAATTTAGAATGTTAGCTAAATATTATTAAAAAATAATAAAATTCATGAATCAAGGAGGATTGCTAGTTAAATTGTTAGCACCGTAAAATAAATCCCCACACTAGTCGTTGTAGTTGTAGAGGCAGCAAGTTAATCTGTGAATGGACTGAAGTGTCGGTTTGCTTTGATGACTGGTTTTACACTTTTACTTTAAGGTATGTATTAGAGAAAGGGGAGTCGAAACAAGGGATTGGATTCTTGGAGTGTATGATTTGCGTAATTGGGTAACGAGAAAATGATCCAACTTGCGAGTGATGAAAATCATGCACTCATCAACGCATGCAAATCAGCATATATATGCATGCTATTGCTGTGTGTTGCTGCAGGCACACTGTTTTACAAAGACAGAGATCATCAGAATTCAGAAGAGACCCGGGACCATTTCATCAACCATATATCATTACTACTCATCGGACTTTGTTTTCCATCTCTCCTTCTTTTTTGTATCAATTCCCACCTTTTCTTTTTCACAACTACCCAACTCTTTCTAGAGCAAATTACACCCTTTTTTATTCTTAGTTTTTTCTTCTTTTTTTTTTTTTTTTTTTTTTTTATAAATATCGTATAAAGGATATAGTGAATCATAGTTTGTTTGCAATGTCTTTCATCATTATTACTTACCCACAAAGTGTGCATGTTGATTTGCATAATTCTTGTCTTCTCTTCGCACGAGTTTTATAGACAGCTCAAATAATAGAATCTATTAATGTAATGTGTTTAAGAGAGTACTAATATTATTATTTTGATCCAGTTTGAGTCATGAAAAAAAAAAAAACAAATGTTATGAGTCTGAAGATAAGATAAGGTGGTGACAGGAGATAATATAATAATGCATTCGAAAAACTAAAAAAGATAATAATGCTATTTATTTATTAATTTCATTTAGATGTTTACATTCAACTACCAAACGCATAATTTTTCTTTGCAACTTCTTTCTTATAACGATATGATAAAAATCATATCCCTCACAGCCTAGACTGATTAATTACACTAACTTGTCTCCTTATCAGTCTTCACATCTCACATTATTTTGTGCCGCGGTGGGTCCACTTATACTGGTCGGAGCACAAATAATGATCAATAAATATCCAAAATTAAATCACGCCAACACATCATCATTCATCGAGTTGGCTACTTGGCTTGGATTATTATATAGATAAAACCATTAATTTATTTATTTTACCAAGATTTCATAAAAAATAAAATAAAATAGAACCACTTGAATCTAAGTTCCTTTTGTTTTCTAATTCCTCTTTTTTCTTTTTCCATCTATGCTTGCTTAATCGTTTTGGTTATTACATCATTATATCCTATTAAGTATCGGTAAAGCCTAGTAACGAAAATTATTTTTGGAATGAACCTTAACCTCGTTTCTTGTTTCTATATCAAAAGAGAGAAATTGTTATTAGTACAAGTTACTATTTCTACAATATAATAATTATTGCAAAGAATTGTTGGTGTGAAATTGTTGACCCAATAGAGAGTTCAAGATTCTTTAAGTCGAAAGGACTGCAAGCCAATTTAAAAAAGTGAGAAGAGTTCTTTCTATTTTGTTAGTGAACGAAGACAAAGCCAAAAAAATTAAAAGAACAAACTTGCCTAAGAGGCAGGCAAGGTTTTAAAAATTGGTTCCCACGGTCTCTTGATGGATGCAAGGATGTAATTGATGAAGTCGAGGACGGTGACTAGATCCCACAAATGAAAAGAGAAATCTCAACGTAAAAAGTATGGATTCGTCGAAGAAAGCAGAGTCGGATATCTATCGAGCATAAGAGCAAATAAAATCTACTTAGCCAAATTCTTTAATCTGCATCATCTTTGGAACTGAGAAAGTAGAATCGAGAAAATGGATAGGAACTAGAAGAAAACGTGCTTAAATTTCATATACTTGAGCACAAAGCAAATATGAGAATGTACTGGGAAGGATAATTGTTTCTTAGAACGTGTGTTAAAAAGTTTGGCATCCAAAGAAGGCCTTTTTCTAGAACGTTAGTAAAATTACTTGGTTACTAAGTAAAACTGCTTTGAATTAGGATTTTCGTCTATAAATAGAGAATTAGAAGATGCAAAGAGGATTCTCATATACTCACGTATACATTCTGAAGAATTCCCCAGTTACACTGGTATAAGAAAGAATGCATAGAATGCATGTGTTTTCTGAGTATTTGGGAGCTATTTCTTTGCTTGTTTATTCATGTTTTATCTTCAAATTGTTTTCTTTATTTTCCAGTTTCAACACTTTAATTTCTAGCTTTCACTTTTTTAGATCTTGTTTCTGCAAATTTATTTTGAATTTGTTGTTATTGCAATAGGGTGAGAAGAACTCGGATACATATTATCATTGCACAGAGAATACATACTGAATTTGCAACACTCTTTTATTTAAGTATTTTTATATCATGAGACCCATCACAGGTGTTATGTTAAGCTTTTTATTTCTTCTTTGCATGCTCTATATACATTTACACTATGTATCAGAGTAGTAGCTCCTTGCAATAGATATTGTTTGTAAAGTTCTCATATTATTATTAATAAAGAATTTGGTCACTTTTTTTTGAAGTTTCTATCGCATCAATGCAAAGTCTCTGAGCTATATCTTAAGACTTAAGAAGAGTATCTACCTTCTCAATTGAGATCTTTTGATTTCCAAATTGAAACAAACCAAACAAAATAAGTACTATTTACCATATCTATGCAGTATTATTTACTTGTACATATATGAATTATTAACGACTTAACGTGTAGGATATTCGGTATTATATTTATATACGTATGTAATAGTATTTAGGGGTGTAAGTTATCGAACCGAATTGAAATTTACTGCAAAACCAAATCAAAATTTATAACAATCGAATAGGAAACTAAAAGAATTGGTTTTTTAGTTTTTTTTTTTCGAATTAAACTGATCGGTTCGGTTCGGTTTTCGATTAGTTCGACAAAAATAAAATCGAACCAAACAAAAAAAGTGGCTTAATAATGCAATATTTTATATTTAGTTGTTGGAATTAGTTAAAATTGTGTTGAATTTGAATGCAATATAATGTTATTTCAGTTTATTGATAGTTTTAAACTTTGTTTTAGTGAGATTAATTTTCTATTAGTTAAGATTTAAAAATTAAAAAAACTGACCGAATCAAATCGTTTTTAATTCGGTTTGGTTCGATTGTTACACAGACAACAAATCGATTCCTTGATATTCTATAAAAATCGAATAAATCGATTCGGTTGATTTTTAATACAAAACCGAACCAATAACATCCCTAATAATATGTAGGATTACTTTTCTCGTCCAATTTATTCTTCGTCTATTGTTTTTATTTCCGTAATTTTCTTCCCGACATGACATTGTGACGCATATGGTATGTACACATTAATATAATTCTGTTGTTATATGTGAAATGTGAAGGCGTAAGATGACTAAGGTAAAGAAAGTTGGTGAATGGTGAAAAGTAAAGGGGGAAAACCGGGTGTCCGGCGAAGAGTTTCTACCTGGTCTTAAAATAAGACGAGGTAATAAGGTAGTTCAGAGTTGCTGCATGGTAAGTTCGTTAACAAATCCAGCACATGAAGCAACCTGATCCATCTTGAAAAGCGTTCCGTTTTCAATGAGAAGAAGCTAAGGGATAGGGTAGGCTATTCTCGGCTGTAGCTGCGGAACATCACAGATGATAGACTGCCCCCAATCCCGCCCACCTGCTGGAAGCCACGTGTTCCACTCATTTTCATCGGACGGCCACCACCAAGTGTAAAGAAGCTATTCTTCCATTATTGAAAAGTCATTTGCATGGTGAGATTTCTGACATCTGGCACATGTGTGGGGCTTCAATCTCCTTAAAAAGCAAGTTAATAGGGCACAAACGCAATCTCATGCTTCCACTTACCCCATTTTAACCTAAAAATATTTGCTACAGGAACCATGATTCATGCACCAGAGAAAGTCATTTTCTCCCCTACTCTTTTGAATTATAATACTGTGAGTCATAGTGGCACTTTTAATATGAATGTTATATATATATATATAATTAGTTCATTAACTTAAAATTTGTATTAAGAGCAAATGATGAAATTAATTTCTAAAAAGATTATTCGTTATTTAAATTAGTTATTGAAAAATTCTTTTAATTAAATTTATTTTTTAGAAATTTTAAATTAGTCATGTTAGGTTTTTAATCATTTTTTATTGATGATATCAAAATTTGCTAATATAACACGTGTGACACCACAACATACATTTAGAAATTTTAATTGACTATTAACGTATATTTGAATAGGGAATTTGAGGTATTAGAATCTCTCAATTTGAGATTAATTTGATCTAATTTTATAAACTAATTATGTTAATAGTCAATTAAGAGTTCTAAATATATGTTATGGTGTTATTTAATGTTACATTAATAAATTTTGACACTATTAATAAAAAAAATAACAAAAAGACTAACATAATTAATTTATAATTTTTAAAGAATAAATTTAATTAAAAAAATTAGAGACTACTTTAAAAAACTAATGATTTTTTAGAGACTAAATTAATCATTTAATGTTTGTAAACTTTGTATTAATATACTTGCCCAATAAGAATTATTAGCACGTGTATAAAAAAGGTTCACTTACTATCACTAAAGAGTAATTTTACACAAAATGATTGATTGGTTTGGTACGAGTACGACAATAAGAGAATTGGGGAAGAAGATCATTATAAATGAGATATAAAGAGAAAGAGAGTGATGAGAAGTCACACCACCCTATTAGGCTGTTCCCGATATCACTATTTTATTGGTTTATCACTGTCGTTCTTCCTTCACCGTTTCAGATAGAATTACACCTATTCTTCCAATACTATTCATTTTTCTCTTTCTTTCTCTGTCCTCTAAATACTTCTCCAGCCTTTTAGCTTAACTCCATTAATGGACAACACCATTGACCAGTTGAAATCATCTTCCTCTTCGGAAGAGGATCAGATGGACTTGATGAACATGATGATGATGCAACTTCCTAACGAATTCTCTTCACCTAATTACGCTGATGAGACCAGCGTCCAAGGATTCCACCCATCACCACAGCTTCTTGGTGCACGCAGTAGCAGTACTATGCAACTATCAGATTCAATTGATAACAGAAATTCTATCATGCCCTGGTCTTCACCATCCACCACAATCTCTTTCTCTAACAACAACACTACCTCAATGCTTCAAACAGAATTTCCATCTTTGTTGGGAAATTCAGGTGCAACGGAGAATAAGCGGAACTCGATGGCGGCGATGAGGGAGATGATATTCAGAATAGCGGCCATGCAGCCAATACACATAGACCCTGAGTCAGTAAAGCCACCAAAGCGGAGGAACGTGAAGATCTCGAAGGATCCACAGAGTGTGGCGGCGCGGCACAGGAGAGAAAGGATAAGTGAGAGAATAAGGATACTGCAGAGACTGGTCCCCGGAGGAACCAAGATGGACACTGCTTCAATGCTTGATGAGGCCATTCACTACGTCAAATTTCTCAAGGCTCAGATTCACTCATTGGAACGTGCTTCTTCTTCTGCAAGCAATAATAATAATAATAATGCAACTGCATCAGGTGCAGGTGCAGCTACTGCCATTGCCAATGCCCCTGGCGCCTCTTATCTTTCTCTACCTAAACCTTATCAAGGTCGAAATGCTCACCATTACGGAGATGCATGAGATAAGAGACTAATGTACTATTTTACCATAATCATTATTAATTAACGAGCAATGCTAGGGACCAGCAATTTTTGTGATTGTTAGCTATCAACTAGCCATTAATGATGATTTGATGGTGTGAGATTGGTATGAGATTTCATCCAATGGCTCACCTTCCTCTGCTGGTTATATGCTGACCAAAATTCAATAAAACTGCTGGCCCCTAAACTTTTTCTTAATTAAATATACTTTGAAGGGATAGCCACTACTATTGAGTAAAATATTATTTTATGTAGGATATGTCCAGGTCCAACTTTCATATAATAGGGCTATCATTCATTATTTAATCCTTGTTCATTCTAATTTCGGACTTATTAATTAGTATGGAGTATGGACTATAATCTTCTTGTATGAATTTTGGTATCAACAAAAATTTTCTCTAGTCTTAAAGATTTTTAAATTAAATGATCATAAATCAAGGAATATAAGAAAGGTGGAAACTCATATGCAGTCTACTTCACGTGAAGTTGATATCTAAGAGCCGTTAGATGATTTGACTGATTTGACTAAATTTTTATCTAGCGGATATCAACTTCAGGTGAAGTCGACTTCACCTGAGTTTTCACCAACATTCCCCTTTTCTGAGTAGTGTAATGACTGAATCTTATTGTCAATAAGTTATAACTCAAATAGTATAGTTTTTTCATACTCAATCAAAAAATCGTGGGTTCGAATCTTTCTATCTCTGGTAAAAAAAACTGACTGAATCTTATTATATTGATTAAATTTAACTGAACACATAATCAGGTTGAAAATGATGCTCCTTATATTCGGGACATTTGTACGGCCTTGGGAGAAGGCAGAGACTCTCTGGTCTGGTTTTCCGAGACCCAGCAGATGAAGACGACCCACACACGGTGGATGTATCATATAGTTGTAAAAGAGACTTACGAGCTGTAAGGCTTATAAGATGAGCTATTAGTTTATACAAAAATAAAAGAAGGAAAAACTATATTATGTTGCATAAACAAGTAACGTTTCTATCGTGTATACAAACGTCTCCATTATTTCAAGCAGGGACCAAATCTATTTTGTCAAAATCTACATTATAGTTGTCACTAATTATATTTTATTCGGAATGATATAGTGTGTAACTGAATTATTAGTTCCCGAGGAAGAAGGTGTGAATGTGATTGAGGGTAGCAACTAGCAACTAGCAACAATAAGAGAAGAGTAATGCATGAGAGTTGCACGTGATGATCTGACAGATTGCGGTGGTTGCGTTTACGATCGGGCACGGTGATGACGTTACCTTTCATCAACACCCTCACACGTGATTTTCATATGCTTATCAACCACATACCCAACGTCCTTCTACACGTCGGAAATTCAACATCAATGTATGTATCTGTTATACCGAGATTTGAGTTCTTCTTTCTCATAATTCCAAACTAGTTATTCCATAGAGTTGGATTTTATTTCTGTAAGTTCTTAAGAATTCTTTAACCGTATATAGTAACACAGTTTGACAGAATGTTCGAGAAGCCGCTAGTAATTATAATTTTTCTTCTCTTAAAATGACAATTAAGCTAATGCATTGTTCACTTCTTTTATCTTCATTATCCATGGTTTATTCTATTTTTTGCTGTGTGTTCTGTTTCATTTTCCACTATCTATCTATATATCTAGGCAGCAGTATAACCCGTTATATTTATCAGTTTCCTCCTTCACTTATTATTTTTTTATGTAGTAGTTTAGTTTAGCCCATGTTTCTATGCATTTGATTGACGACCTTTTTACAGAATATAGATAAATAAAAAGTAAAAATTACATTTATTTTCACGTGAATTTGTTAATTAAAAATCGTTAAATAATTTAAATTTTTTATTAAATTATTATTTAAAATTTTTTAATTATTAATTTGACATAAAAATAATTGGATATGAATATTCACTTAAATAAAATATATTACATCACACCAAAATAGTAATAAGTTAGGAAAGTTATCAGGTGTACCAGAAACACCAGTGTTTTAGTTGTTTTAACCGTTGATTTGAATTATAAAATATATATAATATATATTAATTAAAATCAACGATTAAAACAACTGAAACACCGATATTTCTAGGTACACCTGATAACTTTCCAATAAATTAATAACAGATATGTCAGCAAATGCATGTTGGAGTAGGAAGGACCAAGTTTCAAGAAATAAGCCTAGGGCAATAGTTAGTAGGTGTGCTGTATTTATTAGGAGCATATGATCGTTTTTTAATTTGAATATGGAAGGAAAGGAGGTGTTGGACTCGTATATGGGGAGGAGAGGTGCTTCACCTCGTTGTGGGATCAGAGGAACTAAAATTCGGATCCTGCGAATTGCGTTCCTGAAAACGGATAGTCCAAATTGCGTTTTGTTCAATAAATTTAGTCAGAACAAGTAAAACGAATGATCCGAATTGTGTGTTTTAGATTTCAAATTCCATCAACTGTAAATCTAATCATGCGATTTATGAAGCAAAATTTCATTTCCAAATAACTCGCATGGTCGAATTGTTCTACCTTTGGCTCTGAAAAATCTGTCCCATATTTTTGTCTTATACGCCATAACTTCATATCTGAAAATAGCACACCCAAACCTTCCATATCCATAAAATTGAACCGCATATGACGACTACCATTCTCGCCTCAAAAGAGTGACGAATTGTTTTCTCACTCGATAAATTCCATGTGCACTTACCACAACCAAATTTCCATGCCCCTGTGCAAAGATCCTTATATAAATAATTAATAATCGATACAAGGAAGTTGCATATGATTATTGTTAATTGAGTGCGACCCTAAATCAATACTTTATGCACTTCGTTCAACTTTCCGTTGGATACTACTTATTAGTATTATACTTACCCTTGTAACCACCTTTTGAATTTGTTTAGCCAGTAAGAAAGATGAAAGAAAAAGAAAGAGTCGAAGAAAAAAAAATGATAAAAGTAACTACATATTAATTGAGAGAAAGAAGTTAATTTCTAAGTCACTAAAAAAAGAAGTTAATTTCTAAATAGTTTACTTATAACAATTAGTAAATTATCATATGCTAGATTTTTCAGATGCCACACAATATTTCCTGCGGTACAGTAGAAATGTTAGTTGCTTCTAGTCTCATAGGGCGGAATTTATGTGAAACTATATATTGTCCCAAACGTCAGTCTAGACATGTTTCCAACAAAGCTTTGACTTATTCAAATTTCTGAATTTTCTCTATCTGCCTCTTCTTTTTCATTCATGATTAATGCAATTTCAGGGTATGCGTGCATCAAATTAAACGTCCAAAATATGAATAAATCAAAATTGAAAACAATCAGAATACCCATGTGTGGCCAGAGGTAACATCCCTCAGCCTGTATGTAAGGATTGGTTCACTTGATGGAAGGCCAATTAAAGTTGTTTGTAATTTTTAGGTTAATTAGGGTATAAATTATTCATTTTTTTCTTAATCAGGCATGTTCTTTACTTTTTAAGTATCCAAATTAATTAACGTGAAATAAACATATCAACCCTGCATCCGTTTGACTTCTTAGCTTGGACTAAGGGTGGCAAAATGAGTCGAGCCCGTCGGATCGATCCGCTAAACTACTTACTTAAAAAGGCGGGTCGGATTAGGATTTGGAGCCCGCCAAATTAAAAAAACCTGCCAACCCGCACTGCCAAATTGGCGGGGCGGGGCGGGCCAGTCCGCCGGACCGAAGATTTTTATTATAATTTTTTTATTAAATAAAAGAGTGATTACTATTATAAAATTAATAATTATAAAATTTTTAAACATTTTTTTCATTTTTTGTTTTTATTCTTCTTTTAGTTATTAACTTTATTTTTTTATTTTACAATTTCGTATATATGCTCAAATTATGTGACTTATTTTTTAAAATAAAGATGATTCTATTGACAAATATTATTTTGAACAATTTTAATTAAAAAAATAGTAAAAATATTATATTATAATTTGACTATTTTTTATTTGTATTTAATTTTTTAATTATTATTTTTTAATTAATTTTAATAAATTTTATTTTTTAAAAAAAAAAAAAAGTCAAATGGATTAATCCGCCAAGAAACAGGGACAGACTAACATTTTGAACCCATTTTAATTGGTGGGGGCGGGTCAGTCCGCCCCGTTTATGAGACGGGACGAATTGAGCGGATCGACCCGCTTTACCACCTCTAGCTTGGACGCGGTCTTATTGGAGCCTTCGTTATTTTTGCTACACATTTTGTTATTGTTTTTGCTTTATATTTGAATGAACATTAACAAATTCATCTTTTTTTTAACATTCAAAGTGTTAATTTCCTAACATTTCCCAAATTATTAATTTCCCATATATACCTAAGTAGTTTGCTTCTGCACTCAAAATCTTTGTAGTGGACTAATAACGGTGGTGAAAAGATGCATGTCAATCCTAATAATGATGGATGAAGAGGATATACTATGGCAAAAGCACAACTAAATTAAATGATACACGACCAAACAAGCACAATTTCTGAAACACTACTTATGTTGGTTGGTTGGTGGTAGGATTAGATAAGATAATGCACCCTGCCCTGGGTGCGACATAACTCATCGACACAGAAATAAAAAATTACAGAAAGAGACTATTAATAACTAGTGTTATTGGATTAACTAGTGTTTTTAATAGACTATATATTAATTTATTCTTTTATTTATTATAGATGTTTTGCTTGAATTTTGGTTTTTTGACCTTGATAGGAAATGTTAATAAACTTATATTAAGATTTTAATTTAAGAAATAGATATGATTTTTGTCAAAAAATTCGATCTAAAGATTTATCGATCACACATGTTAAAATAAATAATTTGCAACGAATTAAAAAAAAATAATGATAATTTTATTATTATTGGACACAATCTTACAAACAAAATTCTTAAAGTGTTTTAATGAAATGATAATCAAACATAAACTTAAAATTAATTTGAAACTAGAAGTAAAGAAAATGCATGAATGCTAGAAAAAAAATGAATAAATAAAGACCGAAGTTTAAATAATTGAAAAAAAATGAAACTAGAAATAAAGTGAATGAATAAAAGAAATTAATCCCAAGAGAGATTCTATGATGTTTATCCCAAAAATTAACATATTATGTTGTTAATAGGTGGCATACTAAGAGGCTGTCATGAATGTGGGTTTAGAAGTGCAGTGTTTATTGATCGGGTGAAATCGAATTTAATGTGACTCAGATTTAGTTTGAAATATATACCGGGCCTATTTGTTAAACTCGAACCCGGTTCTAAACCCGATAAAACCTATACACTTTCGAGTTACGATTATACTGGGTAAAAACCGGGTCGTTAACATTACCTTTTTATAAGATAGCATGTGAAAATATCCAAATTTTCAAGACTCTAATCATTATTTGACATGGTAAAATTCACTTAGAAAAATATAACAAGAACAAACCCTTCTCTAAAATTAAAGCATAACCACAATCAATATTAATATTGTCTAATAATACAAAATATTTAAATCAATACAAATAATACAATATTATGCATTAGTCTAGTTAGTCTTATGCATTTTAAACATAAAACATTAACTTATAATCTTATAATAACTAATAACATAAAATATTAAGGTTTAAAATATTTAAATTCCACATAAGAATAGTCATCATCCATCACTAATAACACAAAATATTAATTATGTATGATGACTGAGCCACCGAGTCGAGTTCGGGTGACTCGAACTATGACCCAAACCTGACTCAAAATAATGACCGAATCTATTTTTGAGACCTTTATCCAACTTTAGATCCGATAAAATCATACCAAATTAGCTCCTAAAATATTCGAGTCTGGCCGAGTCTTCGAACTGGGTCGCCATGCACACCCTTAATTTAGAGGTCTTTTGAAATATCGTTTATAGTTTTTTGATAGGCCAAAGAATTGTTTTTTTCGTTAACCGTTAAATATAAATTAAAAACTAATATTTTAAAAAAATAAAATAATAAATTATATAAATTATGCCCTCTCAATTATATGAATTTGGATTACATTACAGAAATGATACATAATATATCATTTCTATAATGTAATCCAAATTCACATCATTAAGAAGGTATAATTTGTATAATATAATTTATTATTTTATTTTTTTAAAATATTAGTTTTTAATTTATATTTAGCTGTTAACGAAAAAATAGCTTCTTGGCACATCAAGAAACTATAAACGGCGTTCCAAAGGACCTCTAAACTCACATCTGTGACAGCTTCTTAGTATACTACCTATTAATAGCATAATAGGTTGATTTTTGGGGTAAACATCATAGAATCTCCCTAATTCTAATACTCATATACACTTGCACTTCATTTTCTTCTTTTGTATTATTGTAATTAAAATTTTTTCTAGAATTTGTGTGTTTTGTGAGTTTTAGAATAGAAGTTCATTCTCAAGCTTTAGCTTCCTCTATTTATAGGCAGTTCTCGTTACCATAATCTTCAATACTTAATTGTCAGGTAGGTTTTTCTATATTTTGTTTCGACTTAATTTTCAAGGTATTGGATCCACATTATGTCCAATCTTAGAAATCAAGAAATTTATTCACGTCTTGGAGTGTTTATTTTTTTTGGAAGTCAATCTTCTTCACCCCTAAACTCGCAATAGTTATTTATTAGTATCACATCACCTTTTTAAACATGTTTTAAATGTGATCATTTATCTTTATTTTTTGACTGCTTGTTCCACTTACCTTTCTAAGAATTTTTTAAGTGTTTCATCCACAAATTTCGATCTCATACTGCTTTTTTGATTATCACTTTTATCGAAACACCTTTTACGGTTACTTTATTATTAGTTGGTTTGCCATTTTATGCTAACCCTCGATTTACATCTTATAAGCTTATTTGAAAGGTTTCAAAATTTTTTTCGACTCTTGTCAATATACTAGGTTAAAATATAGATTTTTTAAGTCATAATGAACTCTTTATTTTGACTCTTTCTTTTCGTATACTAGATTCAAATATAAATTTTTTAAGTCATAATGAACTCTTTATTTTGACTCTTACTCCTCTCAACCTTCACGGCTTAACATAAATAGATGTATAATATTTATAAATATAAAATTAGTTAAGAGGATAAATACTTTATATTTTAATTAAAAAAATTTAAAATTTAATAAAACAAAATATTATTCAAATTGTTACTAAAATAGAGATAACAATTAGATTATCAACTTTCATTCTATGATCAAATTAATCACTTTAAGGAGGGACCAAATTGATTAGAATGACCAAATTGATTGAAACACTTTTTGTGTCACATTTGTTTACCATTATATACCACATGATAGATATCGTCTACGTAACGAGGTTGGTGTTAGAATATATTAGAATCAATTAGTATTTATTAGAATTATTTAGTATATTTGAATATTTAGGGTTAAGTATGATTTTAGTTCCTAAGATATAGGTCGAAAATTTTTTTCGTCCCGAACCTTTTTTTGCATACAAAATTGTCCCTAAGGTTTAACTTGATTTTAAAATCGTCCTTACTTTAAGGACCAAAATCATACGAAAGTGATGGCGGAAGCAAAGGCAGAGGTGGATCGTGGACAACTTCTTCTTCTTCCTTCCCCTTTCTTCTTTTTCTCTTCTCCTTTGCAAGAGTAGAAACATTCTCTTTCTCTTATTTTTTTATTTTATATTTTTTTTGTTATGGATAATTTGACACAAAATTTTAATATTCAAGTAAAAAGGACATTTTTAAAACTTGATTTTAAACCTGATGGACGATTTTATATACAAAAAAAGATTGGGGACAAAAAAAATTTTCGACCTATATCTTAGGGACCAAAATCGTATTTAACCCGAATATTTATTATAGAATATTATGTCTTTATTATATTGATTCTCCTAATACTTATAAATATCCTTCTGTATTGTATCATTCTACACAACTTGAATACACACAAACCTTTTCTCTACTACTCTCTCTTACCCTTTCTAATTCGGTATCAGAGTCATGGTATCCTTTTTTAAGAGGATTGGTTATTTTTTTCTAGTGAAATTACCATATTTTTCACAATTTTCTTCTGTTCCATTTTTTCTTATCTTTTGTTGCTTCTTTGATATTTTTTCACCTCACTGACTAACCTATTCTCTCCGTCTTGTGTCTTTCCGAGTCGAATGAATCCAACACCATTGTTATCCGCTACTTACCGATTCTCATGGAGAAATAATATAGTTTTCGTCACCTTTCGGCAGTTTGTCATCCTCTGGCATTTTACCATCTCTTCACAGTTTGCCATCTTTTTTTTGCAGTTTTTGGGCAGTTCATCATCTTTTCGACAATTTCGTCTACGCTTTTCTTGCGGTAGTTTCGTCTGTACTTTCGTTGCGGCAATTTCATCTGTGCTTCTTTTTCGGCAGTTTCGTCTGCGTTTCCCTTGTGGCAGTTTCATCTGAGCTTCTCTTGTGGCAATTTCATCTGCGCTTCCTTGTAGCAGTTTCGTCTGTGCTTCCCTTGTGGTAGTTCCGCCGACGCTTCTTTGTGACAATTCCGTTTGCGCTTCTTTATGGTAGTTTCCGTCTGCGCTTCCTTCTGCCAGTTCTATCTGCACCCATTTTATCAATTTATCCAATTTTTTTCTTTATTTCGTTGTTTTAAATAAGTTTCAAACTCAAGTTGTCACTTGAGTTTGAGGGAATGTTAGAATATATTAAGATCAATTAGCATTCATTAGAATTATTTAGTATATCTGAATATTTATTATAGAATATTATGTCTTTATTATATCGATTCTCTTAGCACTTATAAATATCCTTTTATATTGTATCATTCTACACAACTTAAATACACACAAACCTTTTTTCTACTGCTTTTTCTTACCCTTTCTAATATGATATCAGAGTTATGGTATCTTCCTTGAAGATGATAGGTTATTTTTCTTTTGGTGAAATTACCATATTTTTCACACTTTTCCTCTATTCCATTTTCCCTTGCCTTTTGTCACTTCTTTGATGTTTTTTCAACTCACCGACTAGCCTATCCTCTCCGTCTTGTATCTTTCCGAGTCGAATGAATCAAACATCATTGTCATCTTTTTCTTACCTATTCTTATGGAGAAATCATATAGTTTTCGTCACCTTTCAGCAGTTCGTCATCCTCTGGCATTTTACCATCTCTTCACAATTTGCCACCCTTTTTGGCCGTTTTCGGACAGTTTGTCATCTTTTTGGCAGTTTCATCTACGTTTTCTTGCGGTAGTTTCGTCTCTACTTTAGTTGCGCAATTTCATCTGCGCTTTTTTTTAGCAGTTTCGTCTGTGCTTTTCTTGCGGTAGTTTTGTCTATACTTTCGTTGCTGCAATTTCATCTGTGCTTCCTTGCAGCAGTTTCGTTTGCGTTTTTCATGTGGCAGTTCCGTCTATATGTCCTTATGGCAGTTCCGTCTGCATTTCCTTGCGGCAATTCTATTTGTGTTTCTTCTGCGTTTCCTTGTGGCAATTCGGTCTGTACTTTCTTGTGGCAGTTCTATTTGCGCTTCCTTATGGCCGGCAATTCCATCTAGGCTTCCTTCCTCTAGTTCTATCTACATCCGTTCTATCAGTTTATCCCTTTTTTTTCTTTATTTCGTTGTATAAGTTGTCACTTGAGTTTGAAGGGAATGTTAGAATATATTAGAATCAATTAGGATTCATTAGAATTATTTAGTATATCTGAATATTTATTATAGTCTTTATTATATCGATTCTCTTAGCACATATAAATATCTTTCTATATTGGATCATTTTACACAACTTGAATACATACAAACATTTTCTCTATTACTTTCTCTTACCCTTTCTAATAGTTGAATTGTCAACTGACAAATAGACTAACTTGGAGAGACGAATTTAATCAATTTAAAATATGAAAAAATAATTTCTTCGTCGTATAAAAAATTGTAGGACTATAGCGTTATTTTTTAAGTTGTATATGTAGAAGAGAAAAGAACATATATACACGAAGCTTATTCAAAGTGTGGCCTTCAGTCACATATGGTTAACCACTGAATCCCTACTCCGGGGCTGTGTCTGAGCAATTGAGGCTTAGATTTTAAAGTAAATTGCTTAAAATCGAGTGTGACTATGGACACCTTAAAGAGAAATACAAAACTTTTAACTCCATTTTTCACTAACAAATGAATATATTACATGAATTTTGTTGTTTCATAGATTGCAAACAGCAACGGTACTAAATTACAGAGGAACATACCCAATATATCACTCAAACACTTGAAGTATGCTTTAAGAGGCATGCCAGTTGAAACAACCACTCAATGAACCCATCTGACTGATTCTAAGAAATAATTTAGCCTTGCGAGACGTTCGTACAACTTGATCAGCATCAGCCTCTATGTTTATAACTGAACTTCTCATTTCCTCAGCCTTTTTCTGTGCCAATTTAAGCTTGTTCATAATCTTGTCTATAGAGTATGCTCTCTTCTTTTCTAGCTTCATCTGAAACAGAACCAACAAGTTATAACTTATAATCACTATCTTCAACGTTTTCACTTCAATATGAGTTTTCATAGATCTTTAGCTCTGTGTACAACAAAGTAATACTTACTATTACATTTACGAACTTATCTTTTCGTCAATAATGTAATCCACACAATCTATGATCATAATTATATAATAGGGCTTTCTAATAAGCAAAACGATAAGGGATAATTCCAAAATAGGAGCCCCTACGGAAAATATAAATAAACATCTTAAAATAGTTATTTTGCTAAATATTCCTAGCAATTCCTTTACGGAATTCTCCAAAAAGAGAAGTAGCTAGGAAATAACCTCTAGTTTCCGTATTGCTGTCTCAGCTTTTGCCTTTTGCAAGTTCTCCCATGCATTGATTTTGGCTTCCTCCCTTTCAGCCCTGAACAAATCAAAGTAAGTGGCAGTTAGAAACTGTTTGTACAAAGATTTCTTTGCTACCAAATTATAGAGTCTAGGAGTTTCCTCCGATATAATTTTTAAACTTTGAAACTTCCTTCTTTGAATTATGTATGATGAGCAAAGAAGGAAAATTTCATTTTGTGTGTGGGAAACTTTAGAAGTAATTTTTTTTAACTTTTGACTTATGAAAAGTAGTAGTATTAATGTTGGGTGCAATTTTCAAAACCAAATTGCAACTTTCTAAGAAGATATTTAGGAGCTTATAGAGAAATTAAAAAAAATGAATTCTCTCATCATACTTCTACTTTTCATCACATTTCTATAAAATAAGTACTTTTAGAGTTAAAAATCCAAATACAAAATAACTTATTTATAAGTTACTTTTAACAGAATCATTTATTGTTTAAGTTATTTTATCAAAAGGAGCTTAATTAAGTTGGTTATCCAAACTTGGCTTATGACTTCACTGTTTAATGTCAAATTCTTTGCAATACTTAGTAGTTTCATATTTTACGGTGCAAAGTTGTGTTGAATCATTTTCTTCTTTGGTAATATTTTACGAGAATAACTGAAGTAAATTGATGCAATAATAACAATAACAATGGTAGACATACTTAGAGGCAGTTTTTGGCGTTTCAGCAATATCCCAAGCTGAAGCTAGATTTCTAATTTCTTTCTTTTGCTTGCTTTCAAAATTTTCTGAGCCTCTGCCAGAAAATAAGGCCCTGTGTTTCTTGGACCACTTTGTTGCGGTGACATGTTCATCTACCTGAACATCCCTTACATCCATTTTAGAGGAAGCAACATTCCGCCATTCTGTGAAGGTCGACGAAGACAGAGTGGAGGTAGAGAAAGAAGGCTGACTCAAATTGGGAGAGGAGCATTGGCTACCCTGTGGGCTCATCTGGGTTGCCATGTCCCTCCTTGAAACAGCACCAGATACATCGGTGCCCACATCTTTGAAGCTATGAAGCTTATCCTCTGTGAATTAGTTCCAACATCAATAATGCAACATCACATGCATTGAAGCATAGTTTAATAATCATACCATTCATTTAAAAACAAAAAATCATACTAGAAAATAATCATACATCATATCTACTTGTAATAAGACCAATTATTCCTGAAATTGTTTATGAATTCACATTGGATACCATCTGTTCCATCCATACAATATTATATCAAGGATCTAATATACAAATATCATTGAATCAATCAGAAGCGGAGCAATTACAATTCCTTTAGGATGAGTTATATAGAAATCAAACCTTGATCAGGCGCTGATGGTTCACTCTGCATTTCAGAACATCCATGGACACTAGCGGACCGGAGCAAAGTAGGCTCTGTGGTGGGCAGAACGACAACACCATGGCCACCACCGGAGCGGTTTGTGAATGAATCAGATGAAGCTACAGCTGGCGAAAACGGAGAAGGCCCGGCCAAATTAGCGGAATGCCTTCCTCCAAAGAGAGGCACTGCCGGAGAATACATTGAATAATAAGCAACACCTGGTGGACCAAGTGGACCACTCTTTGACTTTGGTCTCCTATGGTGTGGTGAAACCAAATTCCCAGTTACACCATCTCTACCAACAGGGCTTAGAATCCATCTTTCAGCGTCTTCCCACTTTGAAGGTAGTCCTCTCCCATTATTAAACGGCAGCATAGCTCCGCCGCCAATGTTCTTCCTTGGAGTTGGAGTAACTCTTCCAGAGCTCCAACCCTTTTGGCTTTGCATTGTAAAATCCCCAGATCCAATGCACCAGGCTGATCACGCTTCAAATCTTGATCTCCTATCTTGACATTCTTTATCCATAAAAGGAAAAGTAAAATCCTAGGGATTAAAAAATCAGGGGGCGCAAAAAGGGGCTTTTGGATTGGTATATGATACCTTTGAGTGCTAGTGAGAAAGAGTTTGCAGCTGAATCCACCAGGCTTTCGTCTTCAGCGTCACAAGCATAAGCATAAACATCGCTGTCTTGGTTTTCAAATGAAATAATAATGATGTGAATATGTGCCACTGTTATGCCGAGTTCCTAAACTTTTTCTTTCTTCTTTTTTCCTTTTTTTAATTTCGAACAAAAAAAGGAAAACAGAATGAGGTGTACCTCGTGGGCTTTGTTATCCTTTTTCTGCCGAAACTCGCTTAGGTTCCAATTGTTGCGCACTGTGTGCTTGTTTGGATTTGGATCTTCACCACTCCACATCATTGGATACGCATCATTATTCCTCCTCCTTAGTTTTACTACAGAGACTTGAGTACTTGCATGAACAGGAGATTCGAATTTGTCATTAACCACAACCCTTTGTTAATGATAATTAATAATGCTAATGGCCTTGTATTCAGAAAAAGAGACGACTATAAATATTTTTAAAAGGCAAGTGGAAGTTGTTTCCGTTAATTATCTGCGCCCTGTTGCTTGGCTCAGAGGCTGCTCTGGCCTTCTTTTCATGCTAACCCCAAAGGGTTTAATAATTTAATCCAGAAATTAAAAAGAAGAAAAGAAAAGTTAATATATACACGTGATTCGTGCGAACGCGTTGGGTGGTTGAGTGACTGTGGCGGTGGTACCGCCTACTGGCGAGTGGAGACTAGACTTGAGGACGAGTACGGACTACATGCATGCGTCCCGCCAAAATTGCTGCATAGCCCCTCTCAACACTCAAATTCCTTTTCTCTCAAAATAAAAATCATAATTAATTATTTTAAGTCTCTCTCAACAACTTCAAAGTAGATGTGTGCACATGTGCTGCCATGCTTCATTCTGACTTTGTTCAGCAGAATTTGTATTTAAATTAGCTTTCTCATTTTTATAATCATTTTCAGGGAAATTTACATAGCACGATCCTGATAAAATGCTATCTAATCATTCTCCCTCTGTTTAGCACCCAACCTGTTGAAATTTCGCATTCATACTAATATTCTCGTGGCCTTTTTTATTTGTTTAATCTTTGAAAATGTAAGTTGATGCATGTGCACAAGAATAACTATAATGAAGCGAATGTTGATTATTCTTATCTTTTTTTTTCTTTATAGTTCTACTATAAAATGAAAAGAATAACTAAAGTTTATTTACATTAAGGATGTGCCGTGTGCAGATGTGCTTACGAGATGAAGTTTTCAAAGGAAACAATTTGTATATGTTTTAATCATTTTGCTAGAAAATAATTTATTTTTAATTAATAATCAGTAAATAAAATGGTGAATGAACAAATGTCAAGGACTGAAAATATTTTTTTTTAAATGAATATTGATTTGTTGTTGGTTACAAATTTTTTTTTGTTTAATTTGAGGCTTTCATCCTTCACGCTATGTGAAGGATCAAATAGTAATTAGAGGAAATTAGTAGTTAGTTAGAGTTTGTTAGATGAATTATTAGTTACTTATTACTGGTTATTGGTATAGCATGTTATAAGTCCAAGTGTATATATAAATTCTTATAAAGATGTAGAATGTAGAAGTTAAAATAATAATTTTTAATCCCAATTCTCTCATCTATTCTCAAACTCTCAATCTCTCTTACATATATCTGAGCCACCGACATTATTTTAATGGTATCAGAGCTTCAGAGATATCAATGGCGGAACAGGTTGATGCCGCAAATCCAACACCAACAAGCGCAACTCCAAATCCAACTGCTAACCGAGCAGTGGTGGTGTACAGCTTCTAAATTCTGATTTCAATCAAGCTAGATGAAGGAAATTATTTTACTTGGAGAGATAAAGTTGAAGCCCGTTTTAACCGAGAGAGAGGGGAAAAAAGAAAAGAAAAAGAGAACATTGATAAGCGATATTTATATACTTTTTGATATCATTTTTATATAGTTTTTATTTAGTTTTTATTAAGTTTTTATAAATTTTAGTGTTAAATTCATATTTTTTTATTTTACTATGAGTTTTTGTATTTTTGGACAATTTCAGATAATTTTTTGCTGAAATTGAGGAGTTGGAGCTGAAGTCTGATTGAGAGATTCAGAGACAGAGAAAGCATTGTAGATGTTGTCCAGATCTGACCTGCCTGCATTCGGAAGAGCTTTTCTAGAGTTACAGAAGTCCAAATGGAGCGCTTTTTATGGCTATGAAAAGCTGACTTCCAGAGCTTTCCAACAATATATAATAGTCTATACTTTGCTTCGAATTAGAAGGCCCCGTCTTCCTGCCCCCTTCCAGACGTCTAGCGCTCAAAGAGCAGAGCCCATCGTCCAAAGGCCCAGAGAGGACCCCCTAACCAGCGTTCCACGCCCAAGGAGACTCATAGCACATGGATCTCACCAAAACTCAGCCCAAATACTCACCAAATGGGTTCGAGAAGTGAATTTTAGCACTAAATAAACTATTTTATCCTTACTAGTTATCTATTTAGTATTTAAGGAATTATATTTATGTAATTCGGAGATCTATTATAACTTTTTCGCATTATACATGTTTTACATTGTCTTCTACCTCAGTATGAGTTTCTAAACCTCCTAGGTTGAGGGGAGGAGCCCTACTGAGTCCTATAAATTAATAAAAGTACTATTATTTCTTCTTCAATCCGTTTCTGATCTATCTCTAATATGTATATTCAATCTTCATCGTGATGAACAGGATGATCTAATCAATTAGCTCTGTTCATCACACTAAAACGAACGTGCCTGACAAACACCCGCGTCTACTTGGGTTCGTGTGAGTACCTGGAAGAAAAGCACGAGCCAACAGCTATGTTTATACATCTCTCGGTTAATCCACGATTTCGTTGAGGACTTCTCGAGACACCAGTTCAGTCAATCTCCGGGGAAATTAAGGTCTCCGTGGTATAGACTAGATTCCAAAGAAGCAGCGTTCTCTGATCCAGAAGATTCGACCTTGTCCGTGGCGTTTTGAGTAGGATCGCCAAGAGAATAGCCTGCAAGAGCTTCACCCTCCATTGGATTGAATGACCAGGGGCCCTGGCGTTCATTCTGTAGCAGAGGAGATCAATGACCACGGACAATGACTTTGATCACTTACAGCCTGCTATAGAAGAAGATCATTCACAAGCAAAGAAGATAATAGTACCAGAGTTGATTCAGAAAGACAAGGCAACTCCGACTCTTAACTCAATTCCCAGCATATAATTATTATTAATTAATCTAATTGTTTTATCCCTTTCAATTTCACAATCAAACTGCATCTAAACATAAACCTTCTGATTCCGCCTGACTAAGACCTGCAAGACAACCATAAGCTTGCTTCAAGCCACAATCCTTGCAGGATCGACCCTGACTCGCTCAGGTATTACTTGGACGACCCAGTGCACTTGCTGGTACTGCTGCTATACGGAAAGTGTGGGGATTGCATATGCACGCACCGAGTTTTTGGCGCCGTTACCAGGAATTGTTGAGGTTGGACAAATTGAAGGATTGTCTAGCTCCCTAGATCAGGTATTTTATTTTATTTTATTTTAATCCTTTAGTTTTTCATTTTCTTCTTCTCAATTTTTCGAAAATCACTCAAACTTTTTTAAAAATATTTTTCTTTTATTTGTTCAGTTTGTGTTCGTATTGAGTCCTTTATTTTTAATTTTATTTTTATTTTTCCTCTTATATTTTTTCGAAAATTCTAAAAGGATTTTTCAAAAATATTTTTATTTTCTTTGTTAAATTGGTTACAGCATTGGCTTATGTTCTTGGAATTTGATGTTCTTTTGAGTCTTTCTTTCTAAAAATTTTTCAAAAATAATTTTTCTTGTTAGTTTTCTTTAATTTTTGAACATTGTGTTTTAGTTTTCTAAAAATTTTAAGTTTAGTATTCTTTCTATATTCTCGTGTTCTTTGAGTCTTCTTTTTTGCGTTCTTGTTAACATTCAAAGTGTTCTTGTGTTTTGTTTGTGTTTTGATTTTAAAATTTTTAAGTTTGGTGTCCTATTGTGTTTTTCCTTCAAATTTTTGAAAATTGTGTGCACTAAATCTAAAAATTTTAAGTTTGGTGTCTTTAACTTGTTTTTCTCTCTCTTCATTAAATTTAAAAAAATAAAAAATATATATTTTCTAACTAATTTTTACCTTAATTTTCGAAATTAATAATAAAAAGGATTAATCTCTACATACAAGTGATTTTTCTATACAAGTCTTACAAGTCCTCTAATTGATACTATGCTCAAACGCGTTTGTTATGCACATATGTTTCACGCGCCTCTAACATATTTTTAATTTTTGAAACGATTCCGTTTCCTTTTTCGAATTTCTTGCCTTCTTTTTCTCCTTCTTCATTTACATGCTTTTCTCTCTCTGTTCTCTTTTTTCGTTATTCTCAATTTTCATTATTTTTTGACATCAAGCTCTGAAATCATTTTTTAAGATAATGGATAATTCAACTTCAGATTGTCAGATGAACCATTCCTTGAACCTTGCCAGTGAAATTTGATGTTAATTCTTCCTTGTTTAAATTGAATCTAATGTACTAGTTCTGATTATAATTAATATAATCTTGTCCATTTTATATCAGACGTTCGGGTGTAGATCAGAAATATTTAGGTGTATTTTTATAATAGTTTGGGTGTATTTACAGTTTATGACTTTTCATATGACGGAGGGTGAATTGTCTTATTCTTTTAGTTGAATTGTTTTAGTTTCTGTTTAGTTATGATTCATAAATCTGGTTTTTGTTTTTTTTTATGATGGTTTTATAGTTGTATTTGCATTCTATAGTTTATGCTTGCTTTAATATAGTGTATTTTGGGTGTATTCTGCAGCCCTTCTGTGGTGTATTTTGGGTATATTTTGCAGCCCTTGTTGACTTTGGTGGCTGATTTTAGTGTATACGTAACATAACTCATTGCTGTATCTGTAGCAAATTTGGGTGTAAAACAAAGATATTTGGGTGTAATACGAAGATATTTGGGTGTATTTTTATTCTGATGAGTTCTGCATAATCCAAAACTCTTCCTCTTCCTCCTCCTCATCTTCTGCTGCTTCTTCGTCTTCATCTTTTTATTTCAAATTCTCATAATTCTTTTTGGGAGGAAAAAATCAAACAAAGAAGAAAAAATACATAATGTTGCATTCAAAAGAAGAAGGAGGAGAAACACGATGATGAAGATGAAACACACGAAGAAAAAGGAGGAGAAACACAAAGAAGGAGGAGAAGAAGAAGAAAGAAGATGAAGAGGAGGAGAAACGCGAAGAAAAATGATAGTTGTGGTTTTAATCGAGGAAGAAGGAGAAGAGTCGTTCATAATGGTGAGTAGCGCGCTTTGGAAACAGGAAGTGGTTGAATAATGTGCGTATATTTACTCTTGAATGTGAGAGTGTAATGCGCGTGTGTTTTGTTGGGCTTGTGCCAACTTGTAAGACTTGTAAGTCAAAAAGGCTTGTATATGTAGCATACCTGTAATACAAATTCAGATTTCAATTTTAAAATTCTATCTTATCATATCTTAGTTGTCAAGTTTTCAAAAATCAAATTTTTTGAATCATATCATAAAAATTTAAAACATAATCGATTTGGATCTCATCCAAATTTATAATTCAAATTTAGAAATAGAATAACTAATTATTTTCAAATCTCATTTAATATTTTCAATTATCATATTATTATTATATTCTTGGTGCTAACAAAGAATATAATAATATTCCATTTGAATTAATATAATTATTTATTTGATCAAATCAAAATAATAATTAAATAATTCTACATCAAAGATTAGAACACTCGTTAGTGTGTGAACCCATAGGTTCAATACTAAGCGGGTAGTAAATTAGTCGTACTAAATTTACTAATCAAGGTTGGCGTCTAGTAACATTCCTCAATGACCTAATAATATGAAGTAATATATTTTTACTAAAAACCTGAGAAGAACAAAGTATAATTCTTTCCATCTTTCCAGCTCTTGGTTAACCTTTAGAGTATAGTTTAATTGTCAAACTCTAACTTGTTACCATTATTATAATGAACTGTGAATGACCTAAGAAACTCATTTCTTCATTCATTCAATCCCCTTGGCTAAGATTTTATTCATCTCAGTCATTATAATCATAGAGCTCAAACTCTTGACCGAGAGTTGACGAATTTCTTATTGACTAATCATTAATTTTACAAGTATTTAAATCATACCCAATATCCATTCAACTAGCACCTTAGGGTATTAGGTGTCTGGAATCAAAGTATAATAAGTACGTTGTTAATTACTATGACAGTTGCAGGTCAAAAGAAACTTTATTACTATGTTCATCTTGAGAATATCCTATTGACAAATATACGGTAATTATAACCATTAGGAATTTTCAAAGTGAGTCAGTTCAATGGTCATATCTTTATATGTACCACCTCTATATATAATTTAATAAATGAGATCTATTAATTTTCATCCAATGAAGACTATATATATATATATATATATATATATATATATATATATATATATATATATATATATATATATATATATATATATATATATATTTTGATCTTTTCGAATTATTTATGTCATTTTTAATAATTCTATGAGTAAGAACAATTTAGATTAAATTATAAAAGATTTATCTCTCAATATTATAAATACTATCACAATGATAAATCTCTAAATTTAACCAAAGACCTTATTATATTAACATTTTAATATAATAACAATAACAAATTATTTGACACGTGATTGATTGGATTATGGTCATACTACTTATTCCCAACACGAGCTATCCAATTTATAGATGTTCTTAAGTCACTTGAAATTTCTGACACTAGAGTGAACTTAATTAGATTTGTCTACTAGATGAAATTCTACTTTCTTGTTGAAGAGTACCTTAAGATGTGAGCATGATTTTGTTAGACTCTCTTTGAAGGATAACAATTTCAAAGATTGTCTATCCAAAGAAGAGTGAAAAAGAGAAAGAAAAATCTATAAATTTCTGAATTCATTTTACAAAATCACTATCTTGATGTCTGGTCAATCTTATACTACTTTAAATTTATATTTTATGTAAATTTGGAAGATTGAGTGCTTGCTGAAAGAATATTCTATTAGTGAGTACGAGGTCATAAATAAAATGGTGCAACCAATAAAATCCAAATTTGATAAGTATTGGAGGGATTATTCCATGATTCTCTTTAGGAGCTATTCTCGATCCTCAAATGAAATTTCATGTTTTTGGGATATTGTTTGAATAAAATAGATTCATAAATTACTAATAAAAAATTGACCACCATCAAGAAAAAACTGTATTTGTTGTTCGAAACATATTAAAAAATTTTGTCACATAACGCATCTTCTAATGTCCCTAGTGGTTAGATAAGAATTTTAACTTTTAGAGAGGATGATCCACTTTTATTTAATGTGTCTGATGCAAGTTTTATATCTGTTGTGTATTATGTTAATATAATTTTTTTTATATGGTTCTATCAATATGTTATTTTTTTAACTGTTTTATTAAATTTTTAGAATATTGTAGGAGTTGAGAAATATAAATTTTTAAACTAATGTTTCACGAAGAAAATCTTCTTTAAATATCTATTTGGATGAGTCAATTCTTGATATGAACTCTAAAATAAATATCTTATAATATTGGAGGTCTCAAGTCCATTGCTTTTTCGATTTAGCTTCCATGACTTAATGTACTTAGTATACTAATAACTACAGCAGTAGCTCTGGAATCGGCCTTTTCTATTGGTACCCCTGTCCTAAATAAGTATAAAAATTCTATTTTGGATAAGAATGTGCAAGCTTTTATTTGTGCTCATAATTGAATACACAAATTTAAAGGCGATGGTAATTCACTTTTTAAATTTATTTTGTTAATTTCTATTGACAATAAATAATAAGTGACTTACATATTGCATTTATTTAGTTTTTTACTAACTAATTTTAAATTATAGATGCTAAATTTAAGTATGAAAATAACAATGACAAAGAACATTATAAAAATAAAGTGGATTCAATTAATATGATACCTGATATTTTATTAATATTGCCTAGTTATTTTAAATTATGTACTTTTTTAATTTAATTCTATTGAAATTCTTTTTCTGTCACTAAGTCACTAATTTTTATTTGATAATTTATTCTTTTGTGTTGGCTAATTTAGTGGATTAGATAAAAGATTTTGTGATTACATTGCTTGCTGCTTTTGTAATATATTTACATGCCATATAATATGTTAAATATTTTTTTTTTTACTTTTGTGTGACGTTTTGGTAGAATTGTGATGTTACTATGATGGTTTTGTAATACTTTATTAACTGTATGAGGAGAATTAGTAATACTCCTTTAATTAGAAATATAAAATCACTAATTGAATGTAAATGTGATTCAATTTTATATAAAAGGATAAATTTTGAGCATAACACTTACTCAAATTAAATATACAATATGTAAAAAAGACTAATAACAAATGTGTTTAATTGTTTATTGGAACTTTAATTTTTTTTGTGTCAAACAAATTTTTTTTATCCAAAAATATACGACACCTCTTCTCCTCAAAATTGGACTTTTTCAGTTTTTTTTTTCAATTTTTTTAAAAAACCAACAAATAAATGAGTTAGTCCATTTAATTTGTCGGACTGGGTATAAATGATCTGAACTATAAAATTTTGACCCACAAATAAAATGAGTTTAAATAAGTTAGCTCATATAATTCATGAGTTAAACAGGTTGAACTGGCCCATTTAACAGTCCTATAAGTAAATAATGAATTAAATATTAATGGATCCTTATTCTTTTAGAGCCTTAAACCTATTTAGACTCTCAATTCTAAACTTACATCTATGGACAAAAAATATATCAATTGACCAAAAAAATATATTTTTTTATTTTTAATAAGGATTAGTTAACATGTGTCCTTAGATCACATGATACCATTAATAAAAAATTTTAAATATTTTATTTAATAAATATAAAATAAAAGAATTAAAAATTTAAATTTTTTATATTTTTAATAAAAATATTTTTATTTTGTAAGAATAAGATAAATAAATATTTTTAATAATTATTAAAAAACCGGAGCTGAAATGGTCGAATGGGAACTATAATTCTGAAAATCATATCGGATCCACTGGTTTAACCAGATTAACTAGAAACGTGTCTTTTGACTGATTCAATTAATTTTAGAAACCATTTGGCAAAAAATAGGTGAAAGAATATGTTGAATTGATGGTTAACTAGTGAATCGGTTGAATCAGTCGGTTTTTTTAAAATGACCGGTTTTGGAGCTCAAGCATAAAATGTCGTCGTTTAATTGAAAAAAAAAATAAAAAATTCTCTCGGTGACTAATCCTAGACCCATACATGATTCAACAGTTCACAGATTCAGTTCGCCCTCATAGCATCCCTAGTAGCGGCCACCTTCTCCATCGCTGAACTCCTCTCCTCCGCCAGAGGGTGTCGTCGCCGCCGGCAATGTGACAGACAGAGCGTGTTGCAGTCGTCGTCTTCTGCTCCAGCCTCTGTTGTCTCTCTGTTTTCCAATCGCAGCTACCTCCGCTGCTCCATCCGGCGGCGTCTCTCTCTTCTCTAGCCAACCCCGTCCCCCGCTGCTCTGCCATCGTCCTCCTGAAGCCTCGATTTCTCCCTCTGCCGTGCCACCTCCAGTCTCGCCTCCAGCCGCGATTTGTCCCTCCACCGAGCTTAGCCTTGGTCGCCTCCATCCCTTATTTCTCCCTCCAGCCTTGCTCGCCTCTGTTAGGTACACGATTATCTCTTCTTCTTCTTTTTTTTTTTCCGATTTTGAGTTTTGAGAATACATTTTGTTGATGATTGCTCAACTGCTGTGTTGTGGAACTGTGGAAGGTTGTTCATGCTTCTTTATTGTTTTTTTTTTGTTTAGTTTTATTTAATTGTTCAGTTTTGTTGTGTTCTTGTTTCTTACTGTGCTGTGGAATTGCTTCTTCCCGTTCGAATTGGAGACTATACTGATTTCTTTTCATCCTGTTCAAATTGAGGTGGGCCGCAGAATCTTGTCCTAGAAAATTGATATGTCCACTTGAAATGGAAGCTTTTTACAAATCAGTTAAGAGAAAAAAATTGTAACTAAAAGAATGTGTAGCGGTTGCCTATCATGGATGATTATCTTCTGTTGTTATATCTGGAACTGATATTGTTTGATCAAGGTTAGAAGTCCTGTTGCTAATGTGTAATATACATGAAGATTGAGAAACTTAAATGAAAGAACCAAGCTTCGGCTAATTTTAATTCATACAATGCTTTAATTGCTCTGCACCCTATCTCACAGTGTATGCCACTTTGACAACACATTTTGTTAATGGTTCCTCAGGTGCTGTGTTGTAGAACTGTGGAAAGTTATTCTTGCTTCTTTAGTTTTATTCAATTGCTCAGTTTTGTTATGTTTTTGGCATATTGCTATGCTGTTTTTTCATTTTAATTGTTATTGTGCTTTGTTTTGCATTCTTGCTCACTGTTTTTGTTACCTAATAATTACTACATAGCTGTTCTTATTGATTTGTTAATAATTGATGTCTTATTACTGTCTTGATTTTCTTTAGTCGTAAACTTTGAACTTGTTTGTGAACTTTTAATGATAAATTATAGACAAATTATTATGTGAAATTGTAAAATTTTGATTTTTAATAACCTAGAAATTATTAAATTTAAATATTTTAAATTTTATATTGAATTTTTAATAATTTTATTTTATATTTAATTAAATTGGTTTCAACCATGGTTCGACTTTGGTTGAACTATTGAACCAATCACTTCACCAATTCACTGACTGGTCCTGTTCCCGCAACCTTGATAGGAACTGGGAAGGGTTGAGGCCTTGAGGGGAATTGAGTGTAATAAGCAGAAGTGAAGTGAAGAAGTAAGATTTTGGTGTTTGATTCGTCAGTCACAGAAGAAGAGAAGAGAGTGAAGGGAGAAGCGTTGATTTGATTCGAAAATAATGGAAGATGGTGAGATAGAGGAAGTTTCAGCACATGCGGTGGAGGAAGACGACCAAGGATTTTCGCATTCCTCACAAAACCGCACGCCAGAGGAATCACCCTACGAAATGCTGCAGAACAGCAAGACCTCCGTCGAAAACATTGTCACCGAAATCCTCTCTATCAAGAAACACGCCAAACCCAAGCACCTCCTTCGCGAGCTCATTACTCAGATGTTCCTTCACTTTGTTACTCTCCGCCAGGTCCCCCTTCACTCCTCTAAGTGTTTTTTTTTCTGGTGCAAATTCAAAATTGAAATTTGAATACGCCTGTTTGTTTCAGGCGAATAGGTCTATTCTGACGGAGGAAGACCGTGTCAAATCGGAAACGGAACGCGCCAAGGCACCGGTGGACTTAACGACGCTGCAGCTTCATAACCTGATGTACGAGAAGAGTCACTATGTTAAGGCGATTAAAGCTTGCAATGATTTCAAGTCTAAGTATCCTGACATTGAGCTTGTTCCTGAGGAAGAGTTCTTCCATGACGCTCCTAAAGATATCAAGGACTCTGTTTTGTCGAATGACGCTGCTCATAATCTCATGCTTCAGAGGCTCAATTTTGAGTTATTCCAGGTGCGTATCTTACCTGTTCTGTGTGTTTGGCAATATTTAAGTAGGTGGGTTCAATAATGAAGTAATTTAAGGGAATGGCCATCTGGATATTCGTTAGAAAGAATACTAGAGAGTAGAGAGACTGATAGTTGTTGTTTGATGTCTCATAGCAAGATTTTATTCGAGTTCATTCATATTGGGTGCCTCTGCTTTTACCAAAATTATTATATTGATAAGCTAGAGGTTGCTGATTTTGTAGTGTTGATTATTGAATGATTTTAGCAAGCTTCTAGTTGTACCACGTTAAAGTTGAAAAGAATCTTTCACTTTTTCATTCTTCTATCCTGACTGGTTGAGCAATCTTCCTATCTTTGGGTTTTAATCTTGTGAATAGCAATAGAGAAGCTTATAATTCATTTCATATATGCAATTTTTTATCAGCGCAAAGAGCTCTGCAAACTTCATGAGAAACTGGAACAGAAAAAGAAAAGCCTTCTGGAGAGTATAGCAAACCGAAAGAAGTTCCTGACAAGTCTCCCCTCGCATCTTAAGTCTCTTAAGAAAGCATCGTTACCTGTACAAAACCAACTAGGAGTGCTTCATACTAAGAAACTGAAGCAGCATCATTCAGCAGAGCTGCTTCCACCTTCTCTTTATGTGATTTATTCACAGCTGTTTGCTCAAAAGGAAGCCTTTGGTGAATCCATTGATCTGGAGATTATAGGAAGCCTGAAAGATGCTCAAGCTTTTGCTCGTCAACAAGCTCACAATGACACTGGTAATTTGGAGTTGATATTGTAACTTGCAGTTTTTTTTTTTGGCATGGAATTCATTATTGATTTTATCCACACAGGACTATAATCAATTATTGTAACATTATATATAGCTTTTTTCCCTCTTTTTTTAAATCTATTTTGGTTTTGTTTTGGTGATTTAACTTGAAATCATTCCATCACTTAAACGATATCATTCTGGACAGTATTGAATGCCATGTTTATTAATGGTCTTCAGTTCATGTTTCCTTTGCTTAGTTAAATGGATAACATTTGCTTTTTATGAAATGCATGGACCTCAGATAGCTTGTAGATTCTTGATCGTATGAATATTTTGGTCCTGAAGACCTTTTCGAATTTATATTTATTGTTAATTAGATTTGCTCTGGATGGTTAACTGTCATTAGATTCTACTGCGCAGGTATTTCCTCTGCTACGGAGAGTTCCAAATTGGAAGATGATGCACCGGATGAAGAAGAAGATGATCAAAGGCGAAGAAAAAGGCCAAGGAGGGTTCAAGGCAAGGAGAGTCTTGATCAAGCAGGAATATTTCAGGCTCACCCGCTTAAAGTAATTATCCATGTGTATGACGATGAGGCATCTGATACTAAGTCTACAAGACTCATTACTCTGAAGTTTGAGTATTTGGTGAAGTTGAATATTGTATGTGTTGGAATAGAAGGATCTAATGATGGTCTTGAAAATGACATCTTATGCAATTTATTCCCCAATGATACAGGGCTCGAGCTTCCTCACCAGGTCAGGCTGCCTTCTTTACATGTTTTTTAAACCCCCCCCCCCCTGCCTCTCTCTCTCTCTCTCTCTCTCTCTCTCTCTCTCTCTCTCTCTCTCTCTCTCTCTCTCTCTCTCTCTCTCTTCACATTTATCTATCTCCATCTTTCATTTGTTTTTTACTCATGCCATTTATTTTTATATTTTGATGGTGATGTAGTCAGCCAAACTCTTTGTTGGGGATGATGCTACATTCAATAATCAAAGGACTTCACGTCCTTACAAATGGGCTCAGCACCTAGCAGGACTGGACTTCCTGTCTGAGGTGTCCCCGTTGCTTCATACTGGTCATGGAACTTCTGACAATAGTGGAGCAGCCAAGAGTGATGATGTTGTATCTGGTCTTTCATTATATCGCCAGCAGAACAGAGTACAGACAGTTCTGCAAAGAATTCGCTCAAGGAGAAAAGCTCACTTGGCTCTATTGTGAGTTGCTGGTCTAATATGTTTACAGTTCTAGAATATGAAGGACCCTTGTGAAGATAATTACAATAGTCTTGATCAACTGGAATTTTGCTTTTGTGCTTTTGCTTAGATTGTTTGCTGTGACTATCATCATAATATTCCCCTTTTGTGAATTACAGTAGTGGGTTTCCTTTGTCTAATATCATTGCTTTTGGTTCATTTAGTGAAATTGCATTCTTTTGTTGAGATCTCTGGTTATCTTCTTATCGCGGAGATTCAAATTTATAATGGTGGATTTTTTTTACAATTGCCTTACAGGGAACAACTAGAATCTCTGACAAAGCTTGAATGGCCTTTTTTGTCCTGTAAGAGTGTTCCGTGGGCTTTGCACGCTCCTTTGTGCAATTTGAATGTTTGGTCACCCATACGAGCCATAGATGTACCTCGCGTGGCTTCAACTCCAGCTCTCATGGATAAAGATGAGCATGCTCCAGAAGCAATGGATATTGATAGAGCTGAACATTCTGTTGCCACAAAGGAAGAACTGGAGAGTATAACAGAAGATGGGGAGCTCCCAACATTGATTCCCAACATGTCTAAGTTAGATCACTCCAAGCAAATTACCTTAATTTCAAAAAGTGTCACACCTTCACTGATTAATGTTAGGTCACAAAGCTTCAAAAAATTCGAAGAAATTGAAAGTGATATTGATGAGCCAGCACAAATTGAACAGGAAGATGAAGATATAGAATCGTATCATTATGGCAGAAAGTCTGTGTCATGGATGGACTGTGGGGTCAAGGAATTTTCCCTTGTTCTCAGCAGAAAATTCAGTGCAGATGAGTCAAATGTGAATTTAGAGGCAAAGGTAAACAAAACCCTTCCTTTTATCTGCTGAATTTCATTCCCAAGACCAGTTTAGCATTTTCCACCTTCCTCCTTTCTTTGGCAGATCAATATCAGTATGGAGTATCCTCTAAGGCCTCCACTTTTTGCACTGAGTCTACGCTGCCTATCCACTGGGGGAGACCATTATCAGAATGATGGATTGGAGTGGTACAATGAACTACGTGCTATGGAAGCAGAGGTGAGTAACTTAGGGCTCAACAAAAGTTAGTGTTACTACAATAAATTTCTATGCATAGCCATAATTTGCTTTGTATGTTTTATAGAAAAATCCTTGACCCAACAGAACAAGAGTTAGAATATAAATAGAAGAAATATGGAGGAAACCATCTGATATATCAATCCTAGTAACGCTTATCTTGATTTATTTTCTTACTCTAGGTCAATCTTCACATTCTAAAGATGCTACCAGTCGACCAGCAAAATTATGTATTGGCTCATCAAGTGCGCTGTCTTGCTATGTTGTTCGACCATTATTTGGATGATGCATCACCAACATCTGAAAGGACAAGTAGTACTACCTTGGTTGATGTTGGCTTGTGTAAGCCTGTCACCGGCAGCTTTCTGGCAAGATCATTTAGAGGAAGGGATCGCAGGAAGATGATCTCCTGGAAGGGCACGAAGTTCACTTCCAGCTGTTCCTAGTGGATGTAGATTCTTGGCTAGATTATTAGAGCGAGAGATTTAGGAACATCATCTATAAGATCAAATCCAATCCCAGTTGTGTTGTAGAAATGCTAATATTCTAGGTTTAATTACTATGTGACTCTTTGTAGTTTTACCAAATTTGTAATTAAGTTTCTCTACTTTAAAAGCTTTCAATTGAGTCCTTACATTATTTTTAGTTTTGCAATTAGAATTTTTTCAGTGTAAAATATGTTAAGTTAATAGAATGTTTTTTCGCAAATTGAAAGAATCCACGATTAAGGATCTAATTAGATTTTTGGTCATATATTTTTTAAGAGAAATATTCTATTAATTTTAATGTTTTTTATATGTGAAATACCTAATTATAAAATTAAAAATAATGTCAAAATTCTGATAAAAGTTTTTAAAAATATAAAAACTTAATTACACATTTAATGAAATTATAGGAATTGATAGGATAATTAAGCCAATATTTTACTTATGTAATGTCATTCAGGCTACCATATTACCATGAGACATCATTGTAACTGTAAGAGAAAAAAGTTTCTGGTCCTCCCTCCATATTTCCGCTGTTCATCATTATTCTGATTGAGTGGCAAATGGCGAGCAACTACAACTTCACGGATTTCAATTCTACCACCAGGACTAATATTCGATTGTATTCTCCTGAGCTCTATTGAGCAGGGGATGCTGTATTTTTTATTGGTTTTACCTTGCCATATCCAATCATAATTTGAGATTCCCTGAAAAAGGTGAGATTTCTCTGTTGAGATTTGAGAAACTTTGCATCGTCAACTGTACTGATAGTTATACTGAAAGTGATGTGATGATATTCTTCAATATGAAGACATCTGGTTATTGAATGTCGGATTAGACGATGATAAATAAAAATGAGCCTTCCACTTTAGGGGATAAAGTTTAGAATGGGCGCTCTTACAACTATACTGAACACCAAAACCCAGACCCTTATAATAGTCCGAAAACGAGGAAGGCATATATTGAATACAAACGCTTCAATCTCTCACCGAATCAAATTCGGATTCTACTGAACAATGGCGCGTAAAAAGAAAAGAAAATAAAAATGATGTAACCAACGATGGCATGAAATTGGACGCATGCTCAAACATATTCTGATGGTATTGTGCTCAACCTCCCTAACTGGGCATGATGTTTTAATAAGAGAAACAATAGATCATGCTTTTCAAGTGCTAATCTAAATCTACAAGAGACTCAATCTACAACACAATTTTTATATTTTATATACATAGATTTCAACTGTGAGATCATAATCCAATCTTTCACTCTACCATGGACCAGTTTGTGTTCGTCTTAAGCATCTTCTCTTGCCGTTTTGTTGCAAATTCATCATTTCCATAACCTGTGAAATTGCCAGATGTAGCAGTTAATTACGGTGATGGCGTCAATTTAACCAACATAAATCACCTGGGATGAGACTTAAAAATTCTGTCTTTGACAAATAAAATGCTATGGCTACTCACATAATGATGTATTCATGTAAAAATAATAGACAAGATGTGAACACGTATATCCTAAGGCAGTTTAGTCATTTAATAATTTTTTATTATCATGTAAGTCTTCACCTCCAAAAATTGCAACGATAATGTCTCTCTTCCTTTTCCACCGTTTCATGTGATATTAAGATAGGAATAAGATAAATAATTAGATAATTATCCCTGCTACCTTTACCTAAAAGGATAATCAAATAAATTCAACTACTATCCAGGAAATAATTATAAGAGTGCACAAACATGTCATGACAGAAAGCTCAGAGAGGCATAAGCCATCCTTTCAGAAAATATATAAAATTATATTATATATTGATCAAATAACAAATGAATCAAAACACTTAAACGATGGGATGACATAATTAATAGAAGAATCAAAATCAGGTGTTAGTTTAAAGCAGTTATTTCATCATATTTTGTTTGCACCAAATCCACTTTCTTATTCAGCATACTTTGTTAATGACAATAAACAAGTACACCAGATAGCATATATGCTGATTGACATAGCTTGGCCAGTCTATCTAGAAAGTTAAATCCACAATGCATGATATCTTGACTCACTAGCCCTTATTTAGTGTTTTTTTTTTTTTTTGTAAGCCCCTTATTATGTCATTACAATTACATGAAATGAAAAAAAAAATTCAGAAACTTGGGAAAAGGACAGAGAATAATCCAATATAAGACAGACAAAAAACCAGAGCTTAACTTACTTGATTTTTCTGAATTTCCATGATTTCTTCCTGCAGTATCCAAATAATAATCGATCAGGTGATATTTCAACATAACAAACATAATCCCTAAATTTATGTGCATATGCATCTAAATCTAATAACTGACAAATTTTAATAGCGAAAATTACCTGCTTTTTCTGAAGTTCTTGGTTCTCCTCTTTCAACTTTTGAACTTCTGCTTCTAATTCCATGGTATAAGCCTAAAATAAGTGAAAATAAAAATGAGAATATGAACTTACAGCAGCTATCTCTAAGATTTTCGGCCATGCTGGCTCCCTTACCACATTATATGGTCCCACTCAAATCTACTTACAAGTGAAACCACATTTACTTAAGATATATACATGTGCTCTCATGGATTTCATTATAATGCAACTGTTACTTTATTCACTGAATCGACTATTCCATACTACCTTGTAAATAACCTGGAATTCTTACACCTTCTCATGACTTCTCAAAATCTTTCACCTTTCTTCATGTCTATCACATTACCATTCTTCTGCTTATCTTTCATGGTACATATATACAGCATGTTCATAGAGAATGAAAGCAGAATGTCAAATTCTTGGCAGTATTACTATTGGGTCATGCTACTAAGCTAGAAATTATCCCTGGTCAGCCACTCGTATAAAAATTACGTAGTAGTTTCATAGTTACATTATTTTTGACAAACTATATTTCTATCTTTATAATCAAATTTCATAAATAATATAGTCAAACTAGATTCACATTTATAATAGAATAAGAATAAAAGTAAAAAAGCTTTTTTTTTGTATTTCTGAAAGCTTTGATTTAATAATTAATTACTCTATTAAAAAATATGTATAAAACATATATAATATATGCATACATATACATGATAACTGATTTGGTGGCTCATTTCAGACGTTAATAGATAGTTTTTGTTTACAATTACTATTATACTATAAGAAAAGCAATTAACACGGTGCAAAACTTCATCACATGTATATTAAAGAAGATGATTCCATATATCACTAAACCCTAGCATATCAAATTATCTATATGTTATTGATTGAGGTTTCTGCAACTCTTATTTTGTTATGGTTACTAGCAGGTAGTCAGTTCTTGTAGCAACAGTAGGTGAAGCCCAGGAGGTTGGGGGCTAAAAAGTGAACTTGAATGAGGAAAGGCAAATAGTTGTAAATGACTAAACCCAGGATAAGAATGATAATCACACGGCACCGAAGAGGTATGAAAACAATAGCTTACCTGCTTTCGAGCGCGGGACCTAGCTGCCGACTCTCTGTTCTTGATCATTCTCCTCTGCCTCCTCTCAATCACCTTTTCAACTGCTCCACCGCTCTTCCGGCCCCTGAGGCCACCGTTAAATACATAAGGCACCGGAGAAACCGAAGAAGTATCTCCATTGCTCTTTGCCATCTTATCATTGGAAATCTGGCTAGCCGGCGAGCCAGTAGCAACATGAACAGGCCCAGGTGACAAACCAACCATCCCCATCCCTCCTCCTCCACCTTGCACAAGAGGCATAGCATAGCTCATAGGAGCTTGTTTGGGGAATATCTGAGGCTGATGCTGATGAGGGGACTGTGAATTCTGGATCTGCATCTGCTGATTGGAAGACCTAACCCCATTAACATTCACAGGCAAATTTGTTCTTGGCTGAAGACCAACCAGAGGATCATTGTTGTTCACACCAACACTATCACCCATCAACCCTGGTACCTTGTTCAATTGCTGAAACCCTACTCCTAAACCGCCACTATTCCCTCCACCACGAGACAAATCAACAAAAACGCTGTCGTTTGCTTTCCCAGCAGCTGCCAATTGCGCGTCTTCTCTAACAACACCTGCTCTCACCAAGAACTCCTCCAGCGTGATCTCTTTCAACGTCGGCTGCCGCTGCGTCGTCTGCGCGGGATTCGGCCCGCCGACGCCGCCACCGGTCGACCCTCCGCCGTACTCCTTCGAAATGTCTTTCCAGACCTCGTCCACTGTCTTCTGACTCAGGGTTCGTGGGAGCGTCAAGGATCCCTGCCTCTGCAAATTGTTGATGCCGGCACCGCCGAAGCCTGCGGAGCCCGGTTCTCCACCGACACCCGTGGCAGACGCCATAGTTTGAACCTCTTCGGCGGTCCATATGTTTTTAAGAAGTTCATCCATGTTCATGGAGCCGAAGTCCTTTCCTGAACCTCCCATGGTGTTCATGAACTCATCGAACGTCAGATTGTACACGGAAGGTTGCCGTGTCAGGGGAAAATTCCCCGGCGGTCTCCCACCAGCATCTCCGCTTCCTCCGGCAGCAGGGCCAGGATCGTTGCCGAAATTCTTGAAGTTCATGTTTGCCTATTGTTTGGTGGTGATTCAATGAAAGCTGAAGAAAACAAGAATCGGAAAATTGATTCAATACCAAAGAGCTCAAATCTGTCAACTCTCAGTCTTTAATAATCGGAATAAACTGACAAAAACTGGTTTGTAATTATCTACAAAGAAACAATTATTCACTGTAGACCAGAACCAAATTATTTACGCTGAGGCTAAAGGAATCAGATAGAATTAATTAAAAAAAAAGAAAAAAAAAGACAAAGACCCTAAAACAGGGGAAGACAGAGAAATAAAATTAAAAGCAAAAAGTTGAATGTAATGAGTGTATCAAAAACTTTGACATTTTTGTTGTCCTAATCCTAGTTAACACTAATTAGCTAATGTGCAGCGGAAAACTCTGATTAGGGTAGTGTATGCAACAAAATGCTACTACTGATAAACACGGTTCAACTAAGTAGTTCCGATTAGAGCTCGCGTTCAGACTGAGGACAAGACTGATAAATTTACATTTCTAGTTATTTATGGTAAGAAAGTGGAAGAACAATGAATAAAAAGAAAGGGAAGAGTAGAGTGCATTTTACCTGTAGTATTTAATTTTTGTATTAATTTTAGGGGGTATTCCTGATCTGGTAATGTTTTTGGGGGAAGAAAAGGAGGGGTTGGTTGGCTGCGTAAGAGAGGCGTGGTGGATGTGCCAAGTGTCCAATGTCGTCTGTTCACACTCCTTTTTCGTTTTCGCTTTTCAGTTTTCAGGACACCACTCGCCTCAAAACACACACTCTCACACCTTCCATCGCATCAAAATTTGTGTGCTCCTTTCACAAACCACTACTACTACAAATCTAATTCTACTATTTCTTTCGTTATTTATTTATTTGCTTTATTTTATTTTTCTCTTGTTTTAAAAGTTTTGGGAACACACTCATTAATTTCTAAATAGTAAATATTATTGTAAAGTTGGCATCAAATCTTAAACTTATTATTTTTACAAACAATGAAAACGACTAATTGTTGTTTTTCAGCTTTGGTTCCGTAAACCAATGCTATGGAAGTCAAATCAAGCACGCCTGTCTCTTTGCAGTTTTTACTTTTTATTAACATAAAATACAAAAAAAAATTTTACTCCCTTCTCTTAAAAAATTGCTGAAATAATATATATTTTTTTATTTATAAAATATATATTTTTTATAATTTTTTTAAAAAAATTACTTTAATTTATTTTAATTTTTTGTATTAATTATCGTTAAATTTATTTATTTTTTAAAAAAATAAATTATTTTTTACAAAAAATATTCTTTAGCAAAAATTTAATTTTTTCAATTAAATTTTGTTTATCAAAATATATTTTAACAAATTATTTTTCTAGCGACTAGATTGTATTTTTACCAAAATATCTTTTAAAATGTTTTTCAATGATACCCTTCAATAATTTTTTAGTTACTAAATTATAATTTTAGCAAAATTTTCTTTAACAACAATTTTTTTTATATATTTTACTATTAATCTCATGATATAAATACATATTATAAAACATGATTTCACAAGTTTGGTTTAATATTTTTTATATTTTTCTATTAGTTTTACAGAGAAGAATTGTTTAATTTAATATTAAAATAATATACATTAATATCACAATTTAATCACTAAAAAAATAATATTAAAAGGTATCTTAGTAGAAAAAAAATAATTTAATCATTACAAAAAATTTTAAAAGATATTTTGATAAAAATATAATTTAATCACTAAAAAAATAATTTATTAAAAGATATTTTGGTATACAAAATTTAATTACAAAAAATAAATTTTTTGTTAAAGAATATTTTTATAAGAAATAATTAATTTTTTTTAAAAATAGATAAAATTGACATTAGTTAATACAAAAATTTTAAAATGAGTTAAAAAAAGAAAAAAATTTTAAAAAAATGTATATTTCACAAATAAAAAAAAGAAAATGTTATTTTAATATTTTTTTAGAGGAAAAATCTAAAATTTTTTCTAAAATAAATCATAAAAATGACCACAAACAATACAGTCCTCTGTCTCTCTCTATAGGTTTATTTATTCTTATTTTGACACAATTTTACAGGAAAACAAAAAGTACTATTAAACATAAAAAATTAGCTAGGCAAATGGCTCTTAAGTCTTAATTGCACGGTTTACTTTTATTTTTCGTTCTTTGAAATATTTTAAGTTTTTAATCCTTATAAATATTATCACTTTATAGTGTTGCTAACATTGAGATAAATAATGTTAAAAATAATTGACTATATTAAGTGTATATTAAAATTAACTATTAATATAAAATATATTAAAATATAAAATATATATTAAAAAAGTTAAAATATATATTTATACAGAAATATATAATAATTAATTTTAATGTGTAAATAATATTTTTATAAAAAAATATATTAAAATAATCGCATACAGGAAAAATAACAGAGATTTATCAAATGTTTTTGTTTCAATCATGATTAAAATATGATTTGGAAGTAATGAAAAATATAATATTAGGAGAAGGAGACGATAATGGAAAGTAGGAGACTGCCGACTTGGAGACGTGTACCAATAATAAAAGATGATATGGTTTGATGTGACAGCAGCCAATGATATTCTGCTTTCTGGAAGAATCAGAGCCGTACACGTTTTCTGTTAAAGGTATGGTCAGCGGTTCCTCCTTCATGAATTAAATAGTGTCTTCCCCACTCAAAATATAAAAAGAAAAAAGAATAACAGAAAAGTTGGGTAACTATAGGCAAAGGGCCGTAAGGGTGAGGTTATGCACATGTTGGTCCAAAAGCCCATGTCTACCCGTTTGCTGCACGTGACACCTTCTTTTTTCATTTTATTTTATTTTTTAAATAACAACATATAAAAGCCTAACGTATGAGTAGGGAGTAGCTAGTAATATCATTGGAAGAATTTTACATATACCAGTATACTTAGTGGTACACTGCTGTTCCAATATTTTTTGAGCGTTAAAATTTATAACAAATTATTTGGAAGGTTGGGAACTTGGAGAGATTTTACAGGTGGACATTTCTTTTTAGTAAAGTATAGTGAAGAAGGAATTCATTGTTCCGTTAACCTACTGAGAAGAGAATAAAAAATATGGTGATGGGTCTTGTGTGGCTACTTTAGCTGGCCTGTGGGAGTTGCAAGTTGCAATGCAACTATGAACTGGCTTTACGCGAGCTAGTCAGTTAATTTTTTTATACTTGTTTACTACATATTATAGTCCAAAAAAGACACTTTTAAAAAATTGACCATGATCATCTATTAGTTATATATTTTTAACAAGAGTGCTAATATTAGCTACAAGTCTTTTTAGATAATTCGTATTCAGCCCCTCAAAGAATATAACATATTAAGAGTGCACCCACACGTTAAAAAAATTAAATGGTATTCGAGGTTTTTTTTTTATCGTTAAAAAAAAAAGAATCTTAAAAGATACGAATAGTGAATAATTTTTTTGAATAATTTAAAAATATAATAAAAAAATTATCATAATATTTTTATAAGTGACAAATAATTTTTATATTTAGTAAATGATTTGCATGTTTGATTTGAATTTTTATAAAATGATTTGGATAATTATTTAAAAAATATATACAAAAGATCATAGTAATATTTGATCTCTAGGATTTTAAATTTTTTAAAAAATGTTTCAGTCATTCACAAAAAATAATATTAAAAATATTTACGTTATATAAAATTATCAAATTTTAAAAATAAAAATATCTTAATTTTTTAATAATATTTAAAAAAATCATATCAAAATCTAATTCTTAAAGTTTTTGAGAATTATATTTAATATCTGATTATTTTTTTTACTTTTTAAATATTTCGTGAATTTATTTGTATTCATAACTTATTATTTTTGTTAGCTATTTAAACTTTCGAATACTAGTTGAGTAGTTTATCCGAAAAACAAAAGAAAATTGTTAAGAAATCAATACTTTTTATTAATATTAGTTAATAATTTATGCCATAGGTATCAGAATCAAATTACTTTCTTATTTTCATAATAAATATTTTTTAATTTTATTTTGTATTAAATTAACTATTATTTTTAGATATTAATAATTTATTAATTAGTTTATATTTATTATACTCTTCAATTATTTACAAAAAAATAAAAATTATAATTATAGACATAGAAAATATATTATAATTAATATTTTTTATTTGTAAATATAATTTAATTTTATTTATATAATATATTTAATAAAAAAGCATCATGTATAACAAATAATAATTTAAATTAATTTGATCGAATGTTACTATATTTAAATTAAATAATGATCCAACTTAATTTGATGGCCCAATTTTTTTATTCTACTAACTGAGAGGTTCAATTTAGGTAACTAATTTAATTAAGCTTTTTTTTATAAAATAATTTAAATAATAAATAATTCTGTTAAAAATATTTTGTGTTTAGATTTTTAATTCTAAAAGTACTTATTTTATAGAAATATGATGAAAAATAAAAATATTAAAAAAAAAATTTTTTTTAGTTTCTCTATAAATTTTTAAATAATTTTTTAAAAAATTATAATTTAATTTTAAAAATTACACCAAATATTAATACTATTATTTTTTATAAATTAAAAATTAAAAAAAATTACTTCTAAAATTTTTCAAACAAACGGACCCTCGGCAGTGTTTGATAATTATGGTCTATGGTATTAAACCATATTTAGAACGACACCTTGCAAAATTTCCAAATCCCTTAGAATAATAATTAACCTCACGAGATTAATCCATTCTCATGCGCGTGTATCTTTTTAAGTGGATATACTTCTAGTTTTTAATATCTTGTTATATATTGCATAATTTCTTAAATTATTCGATTTTAATTTTTTAATATACTTTTTAGTTTTCATATATATATATATATATATATATATATATATATATATATATATTAGTAGTCATCATCACTCATTTTTTTACTTCAATATTTTATATTAAAATTAAATTTTATTTTATTTATATATAGAATAAAATATTATTTTAATTTCTTATATTTCAAGTAAATCTTATATTAATCATAATTAACAAAATTAAACCGAATCAGCCGATTCGATTTGAAAATTAGTGAATTAGACTTTATCCAGTTTGATTTAATTTTCTGACTGTTTAAGGTTAAAAATCGATCAAACTCACTTGAAATAAAAATATAAATTTTACTAAAAATTTATATCTATTTTTGTATTTGTTTTTTTCTAGAATTTGAGATTTGATTATTCTTAAATATTAAAAAAGATATATATGTATTTCAAATTTTAATTTTAAGTTTTTAGTTTTTTTATTTTTTATTTTATGCGGGATCAAATCAACTAGTTTAACCAGTAATTTATTGATTGAACCAATAAATTAATGAACCACTAGTCTAATCGGTTCATTCACCAATTGAGTTCTGATAACCATGATTTTGATATTTAACATTTAAATCGTCTTATTTTTATCTCAAAATGTTTAAAATGACATCAATGTAATCTCACCGTCAAGTCTCTCGGTTACACTTAACGGAAGTGATGGTGTGTACTGTTAATTATGTGATAGTTAATGCCACGATTAATCATTTCTGCCTATAAAATGCACACTAAGTCACCAACACTTCAAATATGAAACGTGAAACACCCTTATTACTAGAATATTATGCTTTCGGTTATGCCACTCTAATAGTGAGGATATTACGACAACGATATATACCTTTACATAGTAGGAGCCTTTAGCTGAAAAACGCAAAGAGTTTCTTTGAAAAATCGAAAATACTTTTTCTTTCCTTTTGACAAACATACATACATACAAATCGATTACAGCACTTCACATGTACATATATAAATACAAAGATTCTTCGTACAAGGAACTTACAAATATTAAATACATATACATCATTATAATCACGATTCCTATCCCTCTTTACAAAAATATAATAATAATGATGAGGAAAAAATAATAACTAAGATATCTAAAACATATACAGCATACCTAAAAACTTAGCAAAATCTCTATAGGCTTTCTCGTTCGTTTCTTGAAAAACATAGGGGTGCAGGGGGTGAGAACCTAACTGCACGGTCTTACTAGAGTAGCTATAAAATTGTCATAAGAGGATATATAAAAAGAAAGTTGTTTTCAACTGCAGTGATCATCGCTCGTTTTATGAACTTTTTGAACGACAATAATTAATTATTCAAAAATCCAAATTCATATTGAACTATTAGAATTTCAAATCTCAATAATATCCCATAGCATTTCACTACATACCAAAAAAAATTATCTAACTGAACTTACTAATAATTCATCCAATCTCGCCATCCGGCCCAAAACATAATCAACCACGGCCTCCGACCCAAAATATAATCAACTATGGTCTCCAGTCCAAAATATAATCAACCAACGTTCAACTCACCATAATCTGAACCAAAAATCACAATCACAAGTAATCAAACAATCACACACATAGAGAGCAATTACGATAAGTAGTACAATTAGCTGTTACACAAATTATCAAGGCAAACTCAATCAACTATACACACCTAAACAATAACAAATAGATGTACACGATGCATGCCTGTCCTATTGGTCATGAGCTCACGTGTTGGTGATTATGCCGAACCCGACACAAAATTCGCTTGGCATCTCACAAATTGGTCTCTCATTGCGCATTCCCAAGAAGAAAAATCAACAAATCATGGTACCATTATCTCAACGGAGAGTGCCGTCTCACCTTCTCCTGGAGGTACTGATGCGTGAGATTCTTGTACCCTTTTTTCATGTATTTTATAGTTTTTTTAGTTAAAATTTATTAAGTCGTATATTATTTTAACGCAAAAATCATCTTTGGATGCTACTTTGAGTTGTTTTAGTATTTTTATAATTTCGGGTGAAATTCAAAAAAATTTGACAGAATTTTGAGCAGAAACAGAGAAGTTGGCAGCACCCCCTTGGGCGCTAAACGCCAAGCTGGCGTTTAGTGCCACACGCCACAAACAGAATGCCTATACCCCTTTATGGGCGTTAAAGCCCAACTGGCGTTTAGCACCAGCAAGCCTGATCCGAATTGAAGGCCCACTCTTGAAGCATCTCTAGTTGGACTTAGCTTTTATCAGTTGTCCTCTATTTTATATTTGTAATTTTTATTTACAAACAATATCTTTTAGTTTTAGGATTTAATATTTTAATTTATTTTCAACTCAAATTAGGTTAGATAAAAAAGGGAAAAGATTCTCCATTATGGAGAGTCGGAACCCCTTTAGTTTTTGGCATACTTTTCAAAACCCTAGTTTTCTCTATAAGTCATGAGCCACTAAATCTCTTTGGTTAAGGTTAGGAGCTCTGTTTATCTTCTATGGATTAAGACTATTGCTTTTCTATTTTTATTAATGTATTGATTCAGTTTCAAGGATTACTTTTGTTCTTAATTTTATGAATTTAGGTGGAACGAAAGTATGACCTTTATTTTATATGCGCTCTTGTGATCCTTAGAAGATGTCTCTCACCTGAACAACAGCTTGAAAGTAAATTTCTCCTACATTGCTAATTACATGAACTAATTGGGATATGTGACATATAATCCTGTTAGCTTTGGTAATCAGGGTTTTTGTGGCCATAAACTAGTTTTGAACTTAAACCCTCTAATCGGAATTAGTAACCACGACGGTGGCGGTTGATGAAGGTTAGAGGAGACTAAATTACTAAGATATTAGAGTTTAATCATTTACAGTTTTCGATGAAATGAATCTTGCATTATTAAAATAGATGGAAATAAAACTTAATCCGAAAAAGTAAATATCTCTGATACCTTAACTGTTTTCTCTCACTGTTTTCACACCAAACTCATTATTTGCTTACTTTACTCTCTAATTTATTGTTAATGCTTTTTGAAAACCACAACATCAATTCTTCCATTTGCCTAACTAAGCCAATCAGTTGACTATTGTTGCTCAGTTCCTCGGTTCTCGTAGAATTGACCCTCACTTACCTGATTTATTACTTGAACGACCCGGTGCTCTTGCCGATTTAGTTGTGGATATCTTAAATTCTGCACTATGTTTTTGGCGCCATTGTCGGAGACTGATGGTGATTGACAACTACCTGTTGTCTGATTACTTAGATTAGGTATTTTTTTAGTTTTAATTGTTTATTTTTCTTTTAAATTTCGAATTAGGTCTTTTTTTTTTTCGATTTTAAGTTTGGTGTCCCGTTTGTGATTTTTCCTTTCCAAGTTTTTCGAAAATTTTTCTTTTTATTACTTTTCTTTGTTTAGTTTTCAAAAATTTTAGGTTATTGTTCTTTCTTATTTTTTGAAAATTTTGGTCCAATTTTTTTCTTTTTTCAATCTTATTTTTGAAAATTTTTAGTTCATAGCTTGCTTTGTTTTGTTTTATTTCTTTTTACATAGGATATCTGGTGCACGAAATTGCAATCACACTTTTGCAATCCCGCACAACTAACCAGCAAATGCACTGGGTCGTCCAAGTAATACCTTACGTGAGTAAGGGTCGATCCCACGGAGATTGTCGGCTTGAAGCAAGCTATGGTTATCTTGTAAATCTTAGTCAGGATATCAGAAATTATCAGGATTGATTGTGAAAAGTAAAAGAACATGAAATAAGTACTTGTTTTGCAGTGATAGAGAATAGGTTGAGGTTTTGGAGATGCTCCATCTTCTGAATCTTTGCTTTCCTACTGTCTTCTTCTTCATGCACGCAAGGCTCCTTCCATGGCAAGCTGTATGCAAGGGTTTCACCGTTGTCAATGGCTACCTCCCATCCTCTCATTGGAAATGTTCAACGCACCCTGTCACGGCACGGCTATCCATCTGTCGGTTCTCAATCAGGCCGGAATAGAATCTAGTGATTCTTTTGCGTCTGTCACTAACGCCCCGCCCTCAGGAGTTTGAAGCTCGTCACAGTCATTCAATCATTGAATCCTACTCAGAATACCACAGACAAGGTTTAGACCTTCCGGATTCTCTTGAATGCCGCCATCAGTTCTAGCTTATACCACGAAGATTCTGATTAAAGAATCCAAGAGATATCTACTTAATCTAAGGTAGAACGGAGGTGGTTGTCAAGCACACGTTCATAGTTGAGAATGATGGTGATTGTCACGGATCATCACATTCATCCGGTTTAAGAACAAGTAATATCTTAGAATGGAAGCAAGCATGATTGAATAAGAAACAGTAGTAATTGCATTAATCCATCAAGACACAGCAGAGCTCCTCACCCCCAACCCTGGGGTTTAGAGACTCATGCCGTGGAAAGTACACAAAGAAACGTGTAAAGTGTCATGAGGTACCGATACAATGTCAAAATATCCTATTAATAGTGAACTAGTAGCCTAGGGTATACAGAAATGAGTAAATGACGTAAAAATCCACTTCTGGGTCCACTTAGTGTGTGCTTGGGCTGAGCAATGAAGCATTTTCGTGTAGAGACCTTTTCTGGAGTTAAACGCCAGCTTTTATGCCAGTTTGGGCGTTTAACTCCAAGTTTTATGCCAGTTCCGGCGTTTAACGCTGGAAATTCTGAGGGTGACTTTGAACGCCGGTTTGGGCCATCAAATCTTGGGCAAAGTATGGACTATCATATATTGCTGGAAAGCCCAGGATGTCTACTTTCCAACGCCGTTGAGAGCGCGCCAATTGGGCTTCTTTAGCTCCAGAAAATCCACTTCGAGTGCAGGGAGGTCAGAATCCAACAGCATCTGCAGTCCTTTTCAGTCTCTGAATCAGATTTTTGCTCAGGACCCTCAATTTCAGCCAGAAAATACCTGAAATCACAGAAAAATATACAAACTCATAGTAAAGTCCAGAAAAGTGTTATTTTAACTAAAAAATAATAAAAATATACTAAAAACTAACTAGATCATACCAAAAACATACTAAAAACAATGCCAAAAAGCGTACAAATTATCCGCTCATCACAACACCAAACTTAAATTGTTGCTTGTCCCCAAGCAACTGAAAATCAAAATAGGATAAAAAGAAGAGAATATACTATAGACTCCAAAATATCAAGGAAACTTAGCTCCAATTAGATGAGCGGGACTAGTAGCTTTTTGCCTCCGAACAGTTTTGGCATCTCACTCTATCCTTTGAAGTTCAGAATGATTGGCATCTATAGGAACTCAGAACTCAGATAGTGTTATTGATTCTCCTAGTTAAGTATAATGATTCTTGAACATAGCTAGTGTATGAGTCTTGGCTGTGGCCCAAAGCACTCTGTTTTCCAGTATTACCACCGGATACATACATGCCACAGACACATAATTGGGTGAACCTTTTCAGAATGTGACCTAGCTTTGCTAGAGTCCCCAATTAGAGGTGTCCAGGGTTCTTAAGCACACTCTTTTTGCCTTGGATCACAACTTTATTTCTTTCTTTTTCTTTTTTTTTTTTGCGAATTTTTTTTTGAATTCACTGCTTTTTCTTGCTTCAAGAATCAATTTGATGATTTTTCAGATCCTCAATAACAGTTCTCTTTCTCCTTCATTCTTTCAAGAGCCAACAGTTTTAACATTCTCAAAACAACAAATTCAAAAGACATATGCACTGTTCAGGCATTCATTCAGAAAACAAAAAGTATTGTCACCACATCAAACTAATTCAACTAGTTTCAAGGATAAATTTCGAAATCCTGTACTTCTTGTTCTTTTGTGATTAAAGCATTTTTCATTTAAGAGAGGTGATGGATTCATAGGACATTCATAGCTTTAGGACATGAATTTTAAATTTTATTAATTATGAATTAAGAACAAGACTCAAAAATAGATATAAGATGAGACTAGAAAATAAAAATAGAAAATAAAAGAAAAAAGATTAAATAGGCTCCTAATGATAGAGGTTTTCACAGAGTTAGGACTCAACAACCTTGATTTTGAGAAGTGGATGCTCCCTCAACTTGAGAGGATAGCTTTTGGCGTTTCAATTCTTGGAGTTCACGCCCCTGCTTCTCTTGTTCCTTCAGCAATTTGCAGAGCATGCAGTTCTGATTCTGCTGTTCTTCCTTCAGTTGTTCCATAGTTTCTTGTAGCTTGATGATAGATGCTTCTAGGCTGGTCCAGTAGTCAATTTTAGGAAATTCAGGGAGGAACTCCTGCGCCCTCCTTTTGATAGAGTTGTCTTGCATTTGTCCTTCCATTGACTTCTTGGTGATTGGATGTTCAATGGGTATGAATTCATCTACTCCCATTTTTACCCCAGCCTCTTTACAGAGCAAGGAGATCAAGCTTGGGTAAGCCAATTTGGCTTCAGTGGAATTTTTATTTGCAATTGTGTAGATCTCACAAGCAATCACATGATGAACCTCCACTTCTTTTCCAAGCATAATGCAATGAATCATCACTGCTCTCTTGATAGTGACCTCAGAACGGTTGCTAGTGGGCAATATGGAACGCCCAATAAAGTCTAGCCAACCTCTTGCAATTGGTTTGAGGTCTCCCCTCTTGAGTTGGTTTGGGACACCCTTAGAATTGGTTATCCACTTAGTTCCAGGGAGGCATATGTCCTCTAGAACTTGATCCAACCCTTTATCTGCTCTCACCATTCTCCTATTAAGGGATTCAGGATCATCTTGCAGTTGAGGCAATTTGAAGATTTCTCTTATTTTGTCCAGATGGAAGTACATAACTTTCCCTCTGACCATGGTTCTGTAGGTATGGTAAGCAGTTCCAGTCATTCTCTGCTTATCTGTTAGCCACAGATTTGAGTAGAATTCCTGAACCATATTCCTTCCAACCTTTATCTCAGGATTGGTTAGAACTTCCCATCCTCTGTTTCGAATTTGCTCTTGGATCCCCGGATATTCATCTTCTTTCAGATCAAATTTTACTTCCGGGATCACTGACCTCAGACCCATTATTTTGTGATAATGGTCTTCATGTTCTTTGGTTAAGAACTTCTCTTGATTCCAAAGATTCTTTGGATTATTCTCTTTCTTTCCTCTTAAATTGGTTTGTTTTCCCTTAGGAGCCATGATCTTGATGAATCTTGGCTTAGTGATCACGGAAAAGCACACCAAACTTAGAGGTTTGCTTGTCCTCAAGCAAAAGAAAGGAAAGAAGAGAGAGAAGAGAAGAGCAAATTCGAATGGTGTGGGGGAATTAGGGGGCCAAACGTGTATTTATAAAGTGGGGAGGAGAGATTTCGAAAAAAAGAAAAATTTGAAAGAAGATTTGAGAAGATATGGAAAGAATTTGAGAGAAGGGTGAGTTTTTGAACAAGATTTGGGATTGATTTGAGAGATTTGAAGAATGATTTTAGATTTTTGAAAAGTTGAAAGTGAATGATGAAAGGTTGAGATGCATTTATGTAGAAAAGTATGGGTAAGAAAAGGAAAGTTTGAAAAAATTTGATTTGAAAACAAAATCTTGGTCCCCCCACCTTTCTGGCGTTAAACGCCCAGAATGGTACCCATTCTGGCGTTTAACGCCCATTTGTTGCCCCTTTTGGGCGTTTAACGCCCAGCCAGGTGCCCTGGCTGGCGTTAAACGCCAGAATTCCTTTATCACTGGGCGTTTTTCTAAAACGCCCAGGATGCTGCACACCTGGCGTTAAACGCCCAGAATGGTGCCCATTCTGGCGTTTAACGCCCAAAATGCCCCTTACTGGCATTTTTTCGCCAGTAAGCTCTTTTTCTCTGCTTTTTGAGCTGAATCCTTCTGTAACTCTGTGAATTCCTTCATTTTTGATACTTGCCTTTGTAAAAACAAAACACATAACCTGCTAATGACTGGGTTGCCTCCCAGCAAGTGCTTCTTTACTGTCTTTAGCTGGACTTTTACTGAGAATCACTCAAGTCTCAGTTTTGAGCATTCCTGCTCAAAATTGCCTTCAAGATAATGCTTGATTCTCTGTCCATTAACCATGAACTTTTTGTCAGAATCAGTATCCTGAAGCTCAACATATCCATATGGTGACACTCCTGTAATCACATACGGACCCCTCCACTGGGATTTAAGTTTTCCTGGAAACAAGCGGAGCCTAGAGTTGAAGAGCAGAACTTTTTGTCCTGGCTCAAAGACTCTGGTTGACAACTTCTTGTCATGCCACTTCTTTGCCTTTTCCTTATAAATTTTTGCATTTTCAAAGGCATTGAGTCTGAACTCCTCTAGTTCATTTAGCTGGAGCAATCTCTTTTCACCAGCTAACTGAGCATCCATGTTTAGGAATCTGGTTGCCCAGTAGGCTTTATGTTCCAGTTCCACGGGCAGATGACAGGCCTTCCCATACACCAGTTGCTATGGAGAGGTTCCTATAGGAGTCTTGAATGCTGTTCTGTATGCCCACAGAGCATCATCCAAGCTCTTTGCCCAATCCTTTCTTCGGGCTATCACAGTCCGTTCCAGGATTCTTTTTAGCTCTCTATTAGAGACTTCAGCTTGCCCATTTGTCTGTGGGTGATACGGAGTTGCCACTTTGTGGCTAATTCCATATCTAACCATAGCAGAGTATAGCTGTCTATTGCAGAAATGAGTGCCCCCGTCACTGATTAGTACTCTGGGAACACCAAATCTGCTGAAGATGTATTTCTGGAGGAATTTCAGCACGGTCTTGGTATCATTAGTGGGTGTAGTAATTGCTTCTACCCACTTAGATACATAGTCCACTGCCACCAGAATGTAAGTGTTTGAGTATGATGGTGGGAATGGACCCATGAAGTCAATTCCCCATACATCAAACAATTCTATCTCTAATATCCCTTGTTGAGGCATGGCATATCCGTGAGGTAAGTTACCAGCTCTTTGGCAACTGTCACAGTTACGCATAAACTCTCGGGAATCTTTATAGATAGTAGGCCAGTAGAAGCCACATTGGAGGACTTTAGTGGCTGTTCGCTCACTTCCAAAATGTCCTCCATACTGTGATCCATGGCAATGCCATAGGATCCTTTGTGCTTCTTCTCTGGGTATACATCTGCGGATCATTCCGTCTGCACATCTCTTAAAGAGATATGGTTCATCCCATAGGTAGTACTTGGCATCTGAAATTAATTTCTTTCTTTGCATTCTGCTGTACTCCTGGGGTATGAACCTCACAGCTTTATAATTTGCAATATCTGCAAACCATGGAGCTTCCTGAATGGTAAAGAGTTGCTCATCTGGGAAAGTCTCAGAGATCTCAGTAGAAGGGAGGGACGCCCCAGCTACTGGTTCTATTCGGGACAGATGATCAGCTACTTGGTTCTCTGTCCCTTTTCTGTCTCTTATTTCTATATCAAACTCTTGTAGAAGCAACACCCATCTTATAAGCCTGGGTTTTGAATCTTGCTTTGTGAGTAAGTATTTAAGAGCAGCATGGTCAGTGTACACAACCACTTTGGATCCCACTAGATAGGATCTAAACTTGTCAATGGCATAGACCACTGCAAGTAACTCTTTTTCTGTGGTTGTGTAATTCTTCTGTGCGTCATTTAGAACACGGCTGGCATAATAAATGACGTGTAGAAGTTTGTTATGCCTCTGTCCCAACACTGCACCAATGGCATGGTCACTGGCATCACACATTAGTTCAAATGGTAATGTCCAATCTGGTGCAGAGATGACTGGTGCTGTGACTAGCTTAGCTTTCAGGGTCTCAAATGCCTGCAGACACTGTGTGTCAAACACAAATGGTGTGTCAGCAGCTAGCAGGTTACTCAAAGGTTTTGCAATTTTCGAAAAATCCTTTATAAACCTTCTGTAGAATCCTGCATGCCCCAGAAAGCTTCTGATTGCCTTAACATTGGCTGGTGGTGGTAATTTTTCAATTACCTCTACCTTTGCCTTATCCACCTCTATTCCCCTGCTTGAAATTTTGTGCCCAAGGACAATTCCTTCAGTTACCATAAAGTGACATTTCTCCCAGTTTAAAACCAGGTTAGTCTCTTGGCACCTTTTCAGGACAAGTGCTAGGTGATTAAGACAGGAGCTGAATGAGTCTCCATATACTGAGAAGTCATCCATGAAGACTTCAAGAAATTTCTCCACCATATCAGAGAAGATGGATAGCATGCACCTCTGAAAGGTTGCAGGAGCATTACACAGACCAAAAGGCATCCTTCTGTAGGCAAACATGCCAGAAGGGCAAGTAAATGCTGTTTTCTCTTGGTCATGAGGATCTACTGCAATTTGGTTGTAACCTGAATAGCCATCCAAAAAGCAGTAATAATCATGACCAGCTAGTCTTTCTAGCATTTGGTCTATGAATGGTAAAGGAAAATGATCCTTTCTGGTGGCTGTATTGAGCCTTCTGTAGTCAATACACATACGCCACCCTGTGACTGTTCTTGTAGGAACCAGTTCATTTTTTTCATTATGAACCACTGTCATGCCTCCCTTTTTGGGGACAACTTGGACAGGGCTCACCCAGGGGCTATCAGAAATAGGATAAATAATCCCAGCCTTTAGTAATTTAGTGACCTCTTTCTGCACCACCTCCTTCATGGCAGGATTTAGCCTCCTCTGTGGTTGGACCACTGGTTTGGCATTATCCTCCAACAGGATTTTGTGCATGCATCTAGCTGGGCTAATGCCCTTAAGATCACTTATGGACTACCCAAGAGCTGTCTTGTGTGTCCTTAGCACTTGAATCAGTGCTTCCTCTTCCTGTGGATTTAAAGCAGAGCTTATAATCACTGGAAAAGTGTCACTTTCTCCCAGAAATGCATACTTCAGGGATGGTGGTAGTGGTTTGAGTTCAGGTTTGGGGGGCTTATCCTCCTCCTGAGAAATTTTCAAAAATTCCTTTGTTTCCACTGATTCTTCTTGATCAGGTTGAGCATCCTTGAAGATGTCCTCAAGCTCTGATTCTAGGCTTTCAGTCATATTGACCTCTTCTACCAGAAAGTCAATAATGTCAGCGCCCATGCAGTCATTTGGTGTGTCTGGATGCTGCATAGCTTTTACAGCATTCAACTTGAACTCATCCTCATTGACTCTCAGGGTCACTTCCCCTTTTTGTACATCAATGAGAGTTCGTCCAGTTGCCAGGAAAGGTCTTCCTAGAATGAGAGTTGCACTCTTGTGCTCCTCCATTTCCAGCACTACAAAGTCAGTTGGAAAGGCGAATGGCCCAACCTTGACAATCATATCCTCTATTATGCCTGATGGATATTTAATGGAGCCATCAGCAAGTTGGAGGCATATCCGGGTTGGTTTGACTTCTCCAGTCAACCCAAGCTTTCTGATAGTGGATGCAGGTATTAGATTGATGCTTGCTCCAAGATCACATAGGGCTGTCTTGGTGCAAGCACCTTCTAATGTGCATGGTATCATAAAGCTTCCTGGATCTTGAAGCTTTTCTGGTAAGCTTTTTAGAATGACTGCACTGCATTCTTCAGTGAGAAACACTTTTTCAGTTTCTCTCCAATCCTTCTTATGACTTAAGATTTCTTTCATGAATTTAGCATAAGAAGGTATTTGCTCAAGTGCCTCTGCAAACGGAATCTTTATTTCAAGAGTCCTTAGATAGTCTGCAAAGCGGGCAAATTGCTTATCCTGTTCCGCTTGGCGGAGTTTTTGAGGATAAGGCATCTTGGCTTTATATTCTTCAACCTTAGATGCTGCAGGTTTATTCCTTACAGAAGTGGTTGAAGAAGCCTTGTTAGAGGGATTACTGTCAGCACTCTCAGGTGTCTGATCCTCCCTTGGCGTCTGAACGCCAGGATTGGGTGGAAAATGGGCGTTTAACGCCAACTTTTCCCCCTTTTCTAGCGTTTGAACGCCAGAACTGGGCAGGGAATGGGCGTTTAACGCCAGCTTTCCCTCCCTTTCTGGCGTTTGAACGCCAATAACATTCCTCTCTGGGCTCTTACTGTCCTCAGAGGGATTTTGAACAGTGGTTTGGTTATCCCCTGTCAATTGTTCCTTGTTTGGCTTTTTGCTACTTTGAGCAGTGTTATTCAGTGTCTTCCCACTCCTCAGTTGAACTGCTTGACATTCCTCTGTTATCTATTTAGCTATTTGCTGTTTTGCTTGATTCAACTGCAGTTCTATGTTCTTGTTAGCAACTTTAGTTTCATGGAGCATTTCTTTAAATTCTGCTAACTGTTCTGTCATCAGGAGCAATTGTTGATTAAGCTCAATCATCTGTTCTTGAGGATTAGGATCAGTGACTACTGTCATGACTTCCTCTTTTGGAGAGAACTTATTGCCAGAGTACAAATATTGGTTTCTAGCAACAGTGTCTATAAGCTCTTGAGCTTCTTCAATTGTCTTCCTCATGTGGATAGATCCACCAGCTGAGTGGTCTAAAGACATCTGAGCTTTTTCTGTAAGCCCATAGTAGAAGATGTCTAACTGTACCCACTCTGAAAACATTTCAGAGGGGCATTTTCTTAGCATACCTCTATACCTCTCCCAGGTATTATAAAGGGATTCATTATCCTCTTGTTTAAAGCCTTGGATGTCCAGCCTTAGCTGTGTCATCCTCTTTGGAGGGTAAAAGTGATTCAGGAATTTGTCTGATAACTGTTTCCATGTCTTTATGCTTGCTGTAGGTTGGTTATTCAGCCACCTTTTAGCTTGATCTTTTACAGCAAATGGAAACAGTAATAGTCTGTAGACATCCTGATCCACCTCTTTATCATGTACTGTGTCAGCAATTTGTAAGAACTGTGCCAGAAACTCAGTAGGCTCCTCCTGTGGAAGACCGGAATACTGGCAATTTTGCTGCACTATGATAATGAGTTGAGGATTTAGCTCAAAGCTGCTTGCTTTGATGGGAGGTGTACAGATGCTACTCCCAAATGCAGCTGTAATGGGGTTAGCATATGACCCCAGAGTCCTTTTGGACTGATCAATCCCACTTATGTCCATAATGGATAAAGGGAAATGATATGGATTGCAAATAGATAAATTTTGTTTTGCCCCCCCCCCCCCCTTTTTTTTTTGAATTAACCGAAAAAAAATAAAATAAAACAAAAGGAATTTAAAATAAAAAATTCGAAAATCAAAAAGAAAATAAGATCAAAGCAAATTGAGAACTGAATCAATTAGTTAATTAAAAAGATTTTGAGATTAGCAATTAGAGAGATATGATTGAAAATTTTTTATGAAAAAGATTTGATTTTTGAAAAGAGGAAAGAGAAAAACAACAAAATGACACCAAACTTAAAATTTTTAGAAAATTAAACACAAATTTTCGAAAATTTTTTAAAAGAAAAACATAAAGAGGACACCAAACTTAGAATTTTTAAAGATCAAAAAGAGACTAAGGACATGCAAATTCGAAAAAAAAAAACTAAAAGAAAACAAAAGCATGCAATTGACACTAAACTTAAAATATGAACTAGACTCAACTAAAAGACTCTAAACCAACAAAAATAAACAGTCCTAATCTAAGCAACAAGATAAGCCGTCAGTTGTCCAAACTCGAACAATCCCCGGCAACGGCGCCAAAAACTTGGTGCACGAAATTGCAATCACACTTTTGCAATCCCGCACAACTAACCAGCAAGTGCACTGGGTCGTCCAAGTAATACCTTACGTGAGTAAGGGTCGATCCCACGGAGATTGTCGGCTTGAAGCAAGCTATGGTTATCTTGTAAATCTTAGTCAGGATATCAGAAATTATCAGGATTGATTGTGAAAAGTAAAAGAACATGAAATAAGTACTTGTTTTGCAGTGATAGAGAATAGGTTGAGGTTTTGGAGATGCTCCATCTTCTGAATCTCTGCTTTTCTACTGTCTTCTTCTTCATGCACGCAAGGCTCCTTCCATGGCAAGCTGTATGCAAGGGTTTCACCGTTGTCAATGGCTACCTCCCATCCTCTCAGTGGAAATGTTCAACGCACCCTGTCACGGCACGGCTATCCATCTGTCGGTTCTCAATCAGGCTGGAATAGAATCCAGTGATTCTTTTGCGTCTGTCACTAACGCCCCGCCCTCAGGAGTTTGAAGCTCGTCACAGTCATTCAATCATTGAATCCTAGTCAGAATACCACAGACAAGGTTTAGACCTTCTGGATTCTCTTGAATGCCGCCATCAGTTCTAGCTTATACCACGAAGATTCTGATTAAAGAATCCAAGAGATATCTACTTAATCTAAGGTAGAACGGAGGTGGTTGTCAAGCACACGTTCATAGTTGAGAATGATGGTGATTGTCACGGATCATCACATTCATCCGGTTTAAGAACAAGTAATATCTTAGAATGGAAGCAAGCATGATTGAATAAGAAACAGTAGTAATTGCATTAATCCATCAAGACACAGCAGAGCTCCTCACCCCCAACCCTGGGGTTTAGAGACTCATACTGTGGAAAGTACACAAAGAAACGTGTAAAGTGTCATGAGGTACCGATACAATGTCAAAAGATCCTATTAATAGTGAACTAGTAGCCTAGGGTATACAGAAATGAGTAAATGACGTAAAAATCCACTTCTGGGTCCACTTAGTGTGTGCTTGGGCTGAGCAATGAAGCATTTTCGTGTAGAGACCTTTTCTGGAGTTAAACGCCAGCTTTTATGCCAGTTTGGGCGTTTAACTCCAAGTTTTATGCCAGTTCCGGCGTTTAACGCTAGAAATTCTGAGGGTGACTTTGAACGCCGGTTTGGGCCATCAAATCTTGGGCAAAGTATGGACTATCATATATTGCTGGAAAGCCCAGGATGTCTAATTTCCAACGCCATTGAAAGCGCGCCAATTGGGCTTCTGTAGCTCCAGAAAATCCACTTCGAGTGCAGGGAGGTCAGAATCCAACAGCATCTGCAGTCCTTTTCAGTCTCTGAATCAGATTTTTGCTCAGGACCCTCAATTTCAGCCAGAAAATACCTAAAATCACAGAAAAACACACAAACTCATAGTAAAGTCCAGAAAAGTGAATTTTAACTAAAAACTAATAAAAATATACTAAAAACTAACTAGATCATACAAAAAACATACTAAAAATAATGCCAAAAAGCGTACAAATTATCCGCTCATCAATATCTCACTGGAAATTCTTTACACTCTGACATATAGATTTTCCTTTTTTCTTTTCTTTTATGTTTTTGTGTGCAGAAACAGGGAAGAATCCACCATGAATTCGAATGGGAATTAACAACCTAGAAGAACCCTGGACTCATACACCACCCCCACTCCTGATTTCTATGAAGGGGTATTAATGTGCCTCTCATCGGAGCAAATGATTTTGAGCTCAACCCACAACTGATCATTCTAGTGCAAAACATTTGCTAGTTTCATGGACTCCCGCAATAAGATCCTAATTAGTTCATCTCTAACTTCCTACAGATCTGTGATACTGTAAAGATTCAGGGAGTGGATCTTGAGATTTATAAGCTAATGCTCTTCCCATTTGCTATAAGGAATAGAACAAAGTAGTGGCTTGATTCTCAGCTTAAAGAGAGCTTGAACACCTGGGATAAAGTGGTCAACAAGTTCTTGAGCATGTTCTTTCCTCCTCAGAGACTGACTAAGCTGAGGACAGATGTTCAGACCTTTAGGCAGGGAGAATGTGAGTCGCTTTATGATGCCTGGGAGAGATACAAGCTAATGCTCAGGAAATGTCCTCCTGACATGTTCTCAGAATGGATCAGGGTACATATTTTCTATGAAGGACTTTCTAATATGGCCAAAATGTCTCTGGATAATTTTGCAGGTGGTTCCTTGCACTTAAAGAAGACACCTGAAGAGGCTAATGAGCTGATCGAGATGGTCGCCAACAACCAGTACTTATACTCATCTGAGAGGACTTAGTGAGGAAAGAAGTTATGGAAGTGGATGTTGTAGATGCAATTCTTGTCCAGAATAATCTCTTATATCAACAAATAAGTCTTATCATTCAACAATTGAGTAGCCTACAAAGTCCAGTTGCTAAAGTTTATAGTGCTCCCCCAGATGTTCCATATGATATGAGTGGTAGCGCCCTTCAAAGTGAAACTTACAACTATGACCAATATATACCTGAGCAGGTCAACTACATGGAAATTTCCCCAAAAATCCCGATGATGCTTCCTATTCTTAGAATTTTAACCAGGGATGTAGGAATCACCTAAACTTTGGGTGGACAGAACAACCTCAAAGACAGTAACCGAATTATGCCAGCAACTCTCAGTGAGATTTTAATCAAAATCAAGTCAACAACCTTCCTTCTCAGCCTACTCAACCTCAGAGTACCCCTGACTTGGCATCCATTGTTGCAAAGCTCTCAAAAAGCCAACAAAGCTTTATACAGGAAGCCCGAGCCTCCTTTAGGAACCTGGAGATGCAAATAGACAAGTTAGACCAGTAAATACCTCAGCAAATCTCACCCAGTAGTATGGTACCCAATTGTAGATAGGAGTGCCACGATTGAGAAGTGGCAAGACAGTAGTCACTCAACCTAAGAGTAGTGAGGAACTGGGTGAAAAAAGACACCAGGGCAGGAAATTGCAAAGACAGAGAGTGTCAGGAAGGGTGCTGAATGCCCAGCAAGGGAGCCAGGGAGGGCATTGAATGCCCATGAAGACTTAAACAACGCCCCCTCAAGGCACCCTAACAACCTTTTCCGGTCACTCTTGATACACATCCTGCACTACCCAAGGTCCCAGAGTACAAGGCCAAATTGCCAAACCCTCAGAAACTTCAAAAAGCAGAAAAAGACACGCAATTCTCCAAGTTTATGAAAGTCTTTTGAAAACTTGAAATCAACACCCTCTTTGAGCCTCTTTATGCCAAGTTCATGAAGGAGTTGTTAAGTAACAAGAGGGATTGGAAAGAAATTGAGGCAGTGGTACTTATTAAGGAGTCTATTATAATCATTTAGAAAAACCTCCTAGAAAAACTGCAAGATCCTAGGAGCTTTCTAATTCCTTGTACCATTAGAGACACTATGATTCAGAAGGCTCTCTGTGACCTTGGAGCTAGTATCAATCTTATGCCTCTATCAGTGATAAGAAAGCTCCAGATTGATGAGGTAAATCCCACCCAAATTTGTCTTCAACTTGCTAGCTATTCTATCAAGTATCCCCTTAGAGTGGTTGAGAATCTACTTGTGAAAGTAGGGCCTTTTATCTTCCCTATTGACTTTGTGATTTTTGACATGGAAGAGGACAAGAATGCATCTATCATCCTTGGAAGATCTTTCTTAGCCATAAGAAGAGTCCTTATAGATGTTCAAAATGGTGAATTAACTCTGAGAGTCAATAAAGAGGAGATTGTTCTCAATGTCTTAGAAGCCTTGCAACACCCTAATGATTCTGAAGGGTGTATGAGAATTGATACGATTGAACCATTGATTGAAGAGGTTTTTGAAGCTGAAAAGCTTGAAGATGTTCTAGAATCCTCCCCCGAAGACAGTTTGCTTGAGACCGAAGAGCCACCACCTCATAGGGAAAAGCTTCACACACCTAACAAAGAGGAAGGACCTCTGAAGCTTGAGTTGAAGCTCTTACCTCCATCCATGAAGTATGCATTCCTGGAGGAATACTATACTTATTCAGTGATCATTAGCTCTTCTCTAAGAAATGAGGAGGAAGAGGTGCTGATTCAAGTGCTCATGAGTCATAAGACCGCTATTGGATGGACCATCAGTGACTTAAAGGGGATTATTCTAACCAAGTGTATGCACAAGATCTTACTAGAAGGCGATGCTAAACCAGTTGTGTAACCACAGAAGCGACTGAATCCAACCATAAAAGAGGTGGTCCAAAAAGAAGTGACAAAGCTTTGGAAAGCTGGGATCATTTAACCTATCTCTGATAGAGCATGGGTAAGTCTTGTGTAGGTAGTCCCTAAGAAAGAAGGGATGACAGTGATCCAAAACGAATGAAATGAACTTATTCCTATGAGAACTGTCACGGGATGACGCATGTGTATTGACTATAGGAGGCTCAACACTGCTACACTAAAGGATCACATTACCCTACCGTTCATTGATCAGATGCTTGAAAAGCTAGCCGACCATGCTTTCTACTATTTCTTGGATGGATACTCCGGCTACAATCTGATTGCAGTAGACCCTCAAGACCATAAGAAGACGGCATTCATATGTCCTTTTGGAGTATTTGCTTACTGGAGGATGTCGTTTAGACTCTGTAATGCCCCATCAACTTTTTAGAGGTGTATGCTCTCTATTTTCTTAGACATGGTGAAAAAGTTTATTGAGGTATTTATGGATGACTTCTCTGTTTTTGGTTATTCTTTTAATTCTTGCCTTAAACATCTAGCCTTAGTTTTGAAACGGTGCCAAGAAACAAACTTTGTTTTAAACTGGGAGAAATGCCACCTTTTGATAATAGAGGGTATTGTTCTTGGTCACCGAATTTCAAACAAAGGAATAGAGATTGATAAAGCTAAAGTGGACGTAATTGAAAAATTATCACCCCCAATAATGTTAAGAAAATAAGGAGTTTCTTAGGACATGCAGATTTCTACAGGAGGTTTACAAAGGATTTTTCTAAGATTGCTAAATCTCTAAGCAACCTTTTAGTTACTGCCTGCATGGCCTTGAAACTCTAAAAGCAAAGCTTGTCTCTGCACCCATCATAGTCCCTCCCAATTGGAAATTGCCATTTGAACTAATGTGTGTTGACAGTGATTATGCTATAGGGGCTGTCTTGGGGGGCAGAGGCAAGACAAGCTTATGCACGTCATTTACTATGCTAGTCGTGTTTTGAATGACGCGCAAAAGAATTACACCACTACAGGGAAGGAATTATTGGCTATTATTTATGTAATTGATCAATTTAGATCCTATTTCATTGGTTCCAAGGTTATTGTTTACATTGACCATACTTCTCTTAAGTACCTTCTAACCAAGCAGGATTCTAAACCAAAATTAATCAGGTGGGTGCTACTTCTTCAAGAATTTAAAATTGAAATTAAAGATAGGAAGGGGTCAGAAAATCAAGTGGTTGATCACCTATCCAGGATTGAACCCGAAGGAGGAACATCACCCCTTACTGCTGTGACTGAGACATTCTCGGATGATCAGCTATTCATGATTCAGAGGGTCCCATGGTTTGCAGACACTGCAAACTACAAGGCCATGAGGTTCATCTCCAAGGAGTATTCTAAGCCACAAGTTAGAAAGCTTCTTCATGATGCCAAACATTACTTATGGGATGAAGCATACGTCTTTAAAAGATGCTCAGATGGGATGATTCGGCGTTGTGTCTCAGATGAGGAAGTGTAGCAGATCCTCTGGCATTGTCATAGTTCTGAGTATGGAGGCCACTTCGGGGGGAAGAAGACAGCCACCAAGATCCTTCAGAGGGGTTTTTGCTGGCCGACTCTCTTCCGAGACTCAAGAGAATTTGTAAGAAACGGTGACAGGTGCCAGAGAGCTGGAAATCTCCCTTACAATCATGAGATGCCACAGCAGGGGATTTTAGAGATTGAGTTGTTTGATGTATAGAAAATTGATTTCATGGGACTCTTCCCCTCCCCCCCAATACTTAAACACTTACATCTTGGTGGCAGTAGATTATATGTCCAATTGGGTAGAAGCAGTGACATTGTCCATAAATGATGCTAGAATTGTGCTGAACTTTTTGCAGAAATACATTTTTATCCATTTTGGGGTCCCTAGGACACTGATTAGTGAAAGAGGAAGCCACTTCTGCAATAAATAGTTGGACTCACTCCTGCAAAGGTATGGAGTTCGTACTTCAAGGAAGGACTAGGTAAGGAAACTTGATGATACACTCTAGGCATACCGAACATCTTTCAAAACCTCCTATTGGAATGTCCCCATACCAGTTAGTCCATGGTAACACGTGCCACTTGTCAGTGGAGCTGGAGCACATAGCATATTGGGTAACAAAGCTCCTAAACTTTGATGTCAAGGCTGCAGGAAAAAAAAAGCTGCTATAGTTGAATGAGCTTGATGAATTCAGACACTCTACTTATGAGAATGCCAAGCTCTACAAGGAAAAGACCAAAAAATAACATGATAAAAGAATAGCTTCAAGAGTATTTGAGCCAAGCCAGAAGATCTTACTATTTAACTCCAGGCTCAAGCTCTTTACTGGAAAAGCTCAAGTCTAGGTGGTCAGGACCTTTTGTAGTCACTGGAGTATCACCCTATGGTCATGTGGAACTTCAAGAGGAAAACTCAGATAATAGATTCATTGTCAATGGCCAAAGGGTGAAGCATTATCTTGGAGGCGAGGTTGATCGACAGAGGTTCACCCATCTGCTGACATAGCAAAAATGACTGTCAAGTTAACGACAGTAAAGAAGCGCTTGTTGGGAGGCAACCCAACTGTTCATACCCTGGGTCGAGCTGTCCGACCCGGGATGATTAGCAACGAGGCGACCGACCTCTTCATACCAAACTACCCGACCTTTTCTCAAAGAGCTCGGCCAAACTGCCAGAAAAGCCCAATAAAGGGCCCAAACAGAGGAACACGATCCAAATCCAAGGGCAGACCAAAGCCTATAGAGATAAGGGCGGTTCCCTTGAAGATAAGACGACCTCGCTCGAAGATAAGATAAAGATAAGATAAGATAACTAACTTATCTTATCTGAGAAAGTCGCTCTACACCATTATAAATATGCTGGAGCACCCAGGTATAACTCATACTCTGATTCTACAAAAAACCTGCTTAATACCCTTGCTAACTTAAGCATCAGAGTCCCTTGCAGGTACCACCACCCTCCAGTGACGAAGGATCAGCACCATCACCAAGTCCAACAAGTCGGACACAACAACTCCGATCAGTACAGAAGATCTCGCCCGAGATCGACCTACAGTTTCAGGTAACCCTCGAAATGTTGGCGCCGTTGCCAGGGACCTGGAAGTCATCCCATCACCATGGCGGACGACCATGACAACGACCACAATTTAGATCTGGAGGATAGAACGCCGCACAAAAACGCGGACACTACACCAAAGGATACCCCTCAACTTAACAACAAAAAGAATTCTCCAAGCGCGAGAGCATGGAGGCGCTTCAAGACCGTTTAAAACAACTTGAAGAAGAAGCCCTACGTCAACGAGAGGCTGAGAAAGACCTACAAAAGGAAATAAGGTAACGTCGGGAATTGAAGGACAAACTCCTAAAGCTCAAAGCTGATCTCAAGACCAAAGCTAACTGATCCCCTCGGGAGGATAGCTCCCGCAAGGACCAAGATCCATTCACCAAGGAGATCATGAAGACTAAAATCCTAAAAGACTTTAAGCTCCCAGATATGACTTTGTATGATGGCACTACAGATCCCGGCCATCATCTCAGCAATTTCAGAAGTAGAATGTACCTCACCGACGCCTCAGATGCAGTTCGCTGCAAAGCCTTTCCAACTACTTTAAGCAAGATAGCAATTAGATGGTTTGACTATCTACCTCCTAGGTCCATCACGAGTTTCGATGACTTAGCCAAGAAGTTTTTGGCTAGATTCTCCATCCAAAAAGATAAGGCTAAGCAAGCCCCAAGTCTATTAGGAATCAAGCAAGGAGAACGGGAAAGTCTTCGCAACTACATGGAAAGATTCAACAAAATGTGCCTGGACATACAAAGCCTACCAACAGAGGCTGCCATTATGGGCCTCATCAATGGCTTGCGAGAGGGACCCTTTAGCCAATCTATATAAAAAAAACACCCTACATCTTTGAACGAAGTGCAAGAACGAGAAGAGAAGTATATCAACATGGAGGAAAACTCTCGACTAGGAGAGACCTCAAAATCCGGACTCACCTATCCCTCCCGGGATAAGGAAAAAGAGGCCAAGAAGAAGGAAGATCGACATGGGAAAAAAATAAAAAATACCACAATTACATCCCTCTTCGGGTGTCCCTTGTGGATGTCTACAGAGAGGTTTGCCACACTGAAAAAATACCTCCAGCTCGACCACTTAAAGGCAAAAAAGGAGGAGAAAATCGGACCGAATATTGTGAATATCATCGAATCCGCGGACATTCCACCAACGAATGTTTTAACTTAAAGAATGTCATAGAAAATCTAGTAAGAGAAGGGAAATTAGATTGGTATCTGGCCACCCGGGACGATGAGCAAAGAAAAAGAAGAAGGGAGGAAGATGTCGGATGAACCGAACGATCACCCCGTACACCAGAAATACACATCTACATGATACATGGCAGATTTGCGGGAGGAGGAGTCTCCAAATCATCTCGCAAAAGATATCTTAAGGAAGTATATCATGTCGAGGGGAAGGAGGAAGCACCCGACATCCCCGCAATCACTTCCACTAAAGAAGACGCATCCAGTATCATCTCGGGACACGACGATCCCATGGTCATCACTGTTATACTGGCAAACGCAAATCTCCACCACACACTGATAGACCAAGGAAGCTCCGCCGACATCGTGTTCAAAACTGCCTTCGACAAGCTTGGCCTGGAAGAAAAAGAACTTAGAGCATATCCGAACAGCCTGTTCAGATTGTGAGACACCCGGTTCAACCGCTCGGGTACATCTCACTATACACAACCTTCGGAAAAGGAAACCAGTCAAGAACACTCAAGATAGATTACATCGTGGTCGACGTAAGTTCAGCCTACAACGCCTTAATAGGTTGGACAACATTGAATCAGCTCGGTGCAATAGTCTCGACTCCACATCTATGCATGAAATTCCCAACTGCAGAGGGAATAGCTACCATAAAAGCAGACCAGAAAACGGCGCGCCACTGTTACCATGAAAGGCTAAACCTCAGAGGCAGAGGAGTAGAATTCCACACAATCGAACTCGGTAGAGTGCAGAGGTAGGAAGAACTCCGCCCACAACCCGAATGAGAAGTAGAGAAAGTCCAGATCGGGAACACCCCAGACTAAACAACCAATATCGGTACAATCCTAAAAGGAGACATAAAAGAGTCATTTATACAGTTCTTGTGAGATAACGTTGACCTCTTTGCATGGAAGGCTACAGACATGCAGGCATAGACCCCAAGTTAATGTGCCACAAGCTATCAGTTTACCCAGGATCTCGGCCAGTACAACAGAGGTGTAGAAAGCTCGGACCAGAACGATCCCAAGCTGTGGAAGAGCAGGTACAAGCTCTACTCGAGGCAGGATTCATAAGAGAAGTCAAGTACCCATTATGGCTAGCTAACGTCGTCTTGGTGAAAAAATCAAACGGAAAGTGGCAAATGTGCACCGATTACACTGATCTCAACAAAGCCTGCCCAAAAGATCCTTATCCACTCCCAAGTATCGATGCTCTGGTAGATGCTTCCTCCGGATATAAATACCTTTCGTTTATGGACGCATACTCGGGATACAATCAAATCCCAATGTATCCACCCGACCAAGAAAAAACTTCCTTTTTAACCCCAAAAGCAAACTACTACTACATCGTCATGCCTTTCGGTCTTAAAAACGCGGGAGCTACTTATCAGAGATTAATGAATAAGGTCTTTACAGATCACATCGGAAAAATCATGGAAGTCTATGTGGACGACATGTTAATAAAGGCACAAAATGAAGAGACGCTATTGTCCAACCTGACCCAAGTATTCGACACTATAAGACGCATGGCATGCGGCTCAATCCTGCAAAATACACCTTCGCAGTAGAAGCTGGAAAATTCTTGGGTTTTATGCTCACAGAAAGAGGAATCGAGGCAAACCCGGATAAATACCGGGTCATACTCGACATGAAGAGTCCGACTTGTGTCAAAGAGGTACAACAACTCAACGGGAGGTTGGCGGCCTTGTCCAGATTTCTAGCGGATTGGCAATAAGATCTCTTCCCTTCTACGCCACTCTAAGGAAGGGAATGAAGTTTCAATGCACAACGGAGTGCAAGTAAGCCTTCCAGGATCTCAAAAGGTTCCTGGGACAGCCACCTATCCTAATTCGGCCACGGGAAGGAGAACCACTCATATTGTACCTCACGGTAAGAAGTCGAGCAGTAGCCTCAGCACTAGTTTGAGAAGACGATAGTGGGCAACAACCCGTATACTTCATCAGTAAAGCATTACAAGGATCTAAGTTGAACTACCAAAAAATAGAAAAATTTGATTACGCTCTCATACTAACATCTCGACGACTTCGGCCATACTTCCAAGCTCACACCATTAAGGTTCGGACCAACCAGCCCATAAAAGGGATTTTACAGAAAATAGACCTAGTAGGCAGAATCTTGCAATGGACAGTCGAGTTGTCAGAATACGATCTTCAATACGAAGCTCAAACAGCCATCAAATCACAATACCTGGCCAACCTCATTGCAGAATTTACAGCACACCAGAAATCCCCACGGAATGGAATCTCTACGTGGACGGCTCCTCAAATAAGACTGGAAGTGGCACGGGTGTGATAATCGAAAGCGTCCAAGTAACCCAAATCGAACTCTCCCTCAAATTCGGGTTCCCTGCCTCGAACAACCAAGCAGAATATGAGGCACTACTTGCTGGTTTGAAGTTGGCTAGAGAGGTTGGGGCTCAAAAGCTCATTATCTTCAGCGATTCACAAGTAGTTACTTCATAAATAGTAGAAAGCTACCAAGCCAAAGATCTCACCATGAAAAAGTACTTGGACAAAACCAGGGAACAGCTTGTACAACTCGGAGATTATGAGGTCCGTCACATACCCCGAGAACAGAATGTCCGAGCTAACGCACTCTCAAAACTAGCCAGCACCAAACCAGGGGGCAACAATAGAAGCCTCATCCAAGAAATTCTGCAGAACCCATCAATCTCGAAAGAAGAGAAAGTCCTAGCCATAACAGGTTAGGATCAAGGATGGATGACTCCCATAATCAATTACCTCAAAACAGAGACGCTCCCCATAGAGGAAAAGGAGGCAAAGAGGTTAAAACGGGAGGCACAACACTACACTATCATAAACAACATTCTATACAAAAGAGGAATTTCAATACCATTGTTAAAATGTGTGCCGACTTCTAACACAAAGGAAGTTCTAAAAGAAGTACACAGTGGCATTTGTGGCAATCATCTTGGAGCGCAAGCACTTACCAAAAAAGTACTCCGGGGCAGGATTTTATTGGCCAACTATACAAAAGGAAGCCACAGAGTTCGTAAAAACATGTCCACCATGTCAGAAACATGCCAACTTTCACATCGCCCCGACAGAAGAACTCATCAGCGTGAATTCACCTTGGCCATTCGCAAAATGGGGACTCGACCTTCTTGGACCCTTCCCTCAAGGGTCGGGACAAGTTAAATTCCTCATAGTAGGAGTAGACTATTTCACAAAGTGGATCGAGACAGAACCCCTAGCTAATGCCACTACTCATAGAAGTCGAAAATTTTTATATAGGAACATTGTCACAAGGTTCGGGATTCCATACTCCATTACCACAGACAATGGTACCCAGTTCACAGATGCAGGCTTCAGAAAGTTAGTGGCTGACTTGAACATAAAACAACAATTCACTTCCGTAGAACATCCCCAAGTCAATGGACAAGCCGAAGCTGCCAACAAAGTCATATTGGTTGGGCTGAAACGGAGATTACAGGACGTAAAGGGAGCCTGGGCCGAGGAGCTCCCACAAGTCCTATGGGCATATCGAACAACGCCACATTCCACCACAAAGGAATCACCCTTCCGATTAGCGTACGGAATAGAGGCAATGATCCCAGTAGAGATTGAAGAAGGGTCGCCTAGAGTGATTCACTATAGCGAAGAAGCCAACTTCCAACTTCAAAGGGAAGAACTCGACCTACTTCCGGAAGTCCAAGAAAGAGCTCGGATTAGGGAAGAAGCATTAAAATGTCGAATGGCTTCGAAATATAATCAAAAGGTAGTACATCAAGTTTTTGCTGAGAATGACCTCATCCTAATCTGAAATGATATCAGAACAACCCGACTTGGAGAAGGAAAGCTGGCAGCAAACTGGAAAGGACTCTACCGAGTCATAGAAGTACTGGGAAAGGGCTACTACAGACTGTCCGTACTCGATGGACGAGAGCTTCCTAGGTCATGGCACGCCTGCAACTTAAGAAGGTACTACAGTTAGGGATGATAAAGGATCTTAGGATAAGGCGTACTCTTTTTCCTGAAAAGATTTTTTAATGAGGCGCCAAGCCAAGACCTAGAAATCACCCGACTTAGAGGATAAACCTCCCGCATGTATATATTTGAATTTTCTTTTGAATAAAATATGTTTAGATCTTCTACAAATGCTCAAGCCGCATTAATCTGAAACATTCATCGTCCGATTATAAAGCTACAGATTGGCAGAAAGTGAAAATCAAATTCACTACACGATCACGATAAAGACCAACAAAGATGAAAACCAAATTCATTAAAAGGTCGACCAAACGAGGGTTAAACCCAATTTCTACAAAATTGACAAAGATGAAAATAGAATAATGCAAGAAGTTATCGAAAGTGATCCATAGAAAGGACCTGACGAGGTCCTAATAAAATGGATTGCTAAAAAATAACTTAAAGACTGGCCGACATAAAGAAGTCGGACCAGTCGCAATAACCAAAGTTATAAGTAAATCCCTGGAAAGAGGTCTGGCCAGCCCTATAAAAGAGGATTACTATAACTTAGAAGGGCCTAACGTGATGAAGTTGGCCCAAAGCATAAAAGTTATAAAAGTAATCCCTGAAAGAGACTTGAACAAGGTCCAAGAAAGAGGATTACAAAAATAACTTAGAAGAGCCCGACATGATGAAGTCGGCCCAAAGCATAAAAGTTATAAAAGTAATCCCTGAAAGAGACCTGAACAAGGTCTAAGAAAGAGGATTACAAAAATTACTTGGAAGGGCCCGACATGATGAAGTCGGCCCAAAACATAAAAGTTATAGAAGTAATCCCTGAAAGAGACCTGAACAATGTCCAAGAAAGAAGATTACAAAATAACTTAGAAGGGCCCGACATGATGAAGTCGGCCTAAAACATAAAAGTTATAAAAGTAATCCCTGAAAGAGACCTGGCAAAGGTCCAAGAAAGAGGATTACTTGATATCCGAAGTAAGAAAGTCTACATACAAATCGGACCTAAATACCCACAACCTCAAAAAGAAACAAGCCACAAGTATGAAAATACAAGGGCAATCCAAAGAGGTCAGGCAGTAAGGTTCCGATACTCTAAAAGAGGTACCAGACAGATGCAGAACTCTAAAAAGGTACCAGACAGATGTAGACAAACGTGTCACAAAAACCACAAAGTTATAATAATAACAAACTCAAGAGGCCACCAAAATTAGCCCCAAGAGCTTGAAAGCTACTTTGTTTTTCAAAATAAAGTTGTTAAACAAGCAACTAAAGTAGCAGAAAGTCAGAACTACTAGTCACAGAATATAAAAAGTTCAAAAGCCCACAACCCGGGCTATTTACACAAACATCCAGAATAATCATTGAGGACCTGAAGACTTCCCAGCAGCATCAACACGGGGTGAAGGAGGACGAGTCTGAAGAGGCACCGCATCCACTATCCCATCATCCCGATTCAAGATTTGACAATCAGGTTCTGACTCAGGATGACCAACCTCGGCTGAAGGAGGTAAAGAGGTCGGCGCAACAGAGGTTTTTGTGGCAGGCATTGAAGGAAGGACGACATCATCATCATCAAGGTCATCAGGAATGATTTTACCGTCTTTCATGACGTTGTCCAAACTGAAGAGAGTAAGGTCGAGCTCGGGTGCAAGAATCCGAACCAGCTCCTTCAGGTTCTCATAAGCAGCATTTACATTGCCTACGAGGTGACCCTGAAGCTCAGCATAATCAGCTCGAGCATACTCTAAATCATCCCTGAGACGCATCATCTCCCTATAGGTCGTGATATAGCTATTCTTGTGCTTCAATGCCGTATCCTCAGCCAACCTCACAGAAGCTGCCAAGGCAAGAGAGCTAGCCTTTTTGCCCTCCAACTCCTTCTCCAGCTTGGTCACTTTTACCTCAAGCTCCTCCTTCAAACCCTTTATCAGGTCGAACTCCGATTTAGCTTCCTCCATAAAAGCTTTTGTAGCATGAATGGGAAGATCTTGGGCAGTCTGATATAAAGCCGCACCCATATGTGCCATCTTGACACTGCTCTGAGTAATGAAATCCAAATGATGAATAAGAGAAACATCATCAGTGGGTATGGTACCATAAGGACCGATCTGCTGGTCCACAAACTCGACGACGTCAAAATCAAGAGCATCAAGGTTAAAAGGCTCTGTAGTCTTTTGCTTTTTCGGAGGAGGAGCGTCGGTAGAAGAAGAGGTAGCAACAGAAGTCTGTGAAGGATCGGCCAAACGAACCCGAGGAGTAGGGATCATCCTCCTCGGTCCATGAGAGCTCGGAACAGATGGCTTCAACAAAACCTGGGAGGACCCCTCCCCAGCCACCTTGGCCGGTTCTGAGCCGCAGTAGCCTTCCCCGCCTTCTTAAAGGCCTTCATCAAGTTATTATTTTTGGACATCTCTGAAAAATAAAAATATAGCAGTTTACAAGCCAGAAAAAAAGGCAGAAAACAAAACAAAAGGGGACGCAGTTTATAATACCCAGCATGGTACAGATTAGGGACGGATCTCCCAAAAATTTCTTGGTCTCAAGATGGGGAGGCTCCCCCCAAATATCCTCTAAGACAGCCACAAAAGCCTGCTCAACCTCGTCCAATATTTCCCAGGTATACCTAGATACCACTACATTCCTCTACCATCCTAAAGGGAGATGAGGCTCGCCATTCTCATCCAAAAATAAAGGACGAGCTCCTTCAACAGCTCGGATCTTAAAGAAGTAATTCTTAAAATCTCGGAAAGACTCATCATACATGAAAAAAACCTTTCGTCAGAATCAGGTGCTACCAAATCATAGTTGCTTTCTTGATTCTCACTACTACATATTTGATGATGTTTCCTAAGCTCCACACAGAATTCTGAGTTAGCTAAAGATACACACAGCAACACAAGGGAGTGCAACCAGTCGGACATCCCGTCAGGAACCTTAGAAGACGCCTCGACAATATTTTTGTGAGAAGACATGGCCAACTAATCCTACAAACAAAGAAAAGGAAATGGACTACTAACCCAAAAACAAGCTCGAGCAATATGGAAACAACTCGGACAACATGACTTCGAGCATACAAACAGTAAAAGGAAGACCCCAAGACACACACCGAGGTCCAGGGGCATCCTTTGGAGGCAGTGACAGAGTAAAGGCTCAGAAAAAATATACAAAGACTAACATCCCAATAAAACTCTCAGCAAAGAAAATAACCCTCTTCCAACAAGCAACGTCCTGAGAAGAAAAAGACGAAAATCAAAGGAAAGTCGTCAAAAAATCATCGTCTCTATCAAAGAAAAACTATTAACAGGACAAAAGTCATCAAAGCAGCAACCTTTTTCAAAATAGCAGTTCAGAAAGCAGTGGCAACATGCGAAGCCCTAAAGGCGCCAAACTACTAGGAAATCCACCCAAAAGCATACATAAGGTCAAAAGAAAACCAGAAAACATGCATCACAGTGATAAACCAAGCATGGTAATATGAAAAAGGTTTAAGCTTTCCAACATACACTCAGGCAAAATCAAAACTTCACCAAATAATCAAATGTAAAGCAGCAAAATAAACTAAAAGCAGAAAGAAGGACCAACCTAGAAAAAAGAGGAAGCTTCGAAGAAATTGAAGATGGAAACCGGAATCACTTTTCAAAAGCAAGGAAAGCACCAACAATCACCAAACAACGTCGCAAGGAGAAACGCAAAAATGCAGATGACAGGCGAAAACAGAAAGTGAGAAAGAAAAGGGGAAGTTACGGAACATTAGAAGAGAAACCGTTTTTGTGAAAAGTTCAAAAAACAAAGAAACAGAGCATTAAAAGAATTAATGAGGTTATTAAACCTTCGCACATTCCCAAAGCAAGGGGACGCGCATTTTCAAAAGAATAAAATTCAAACAGAAATGTTCCGCATTCAAAAGAGAACTCTATATAGAAGAAGTCGACAAAATGCTTGAGTTCGCCTTAACCAGAGAAGGATCGAAGACCTAAAACTAAGACTCGACCTCAAAAAAGATCGAGCTCGAGCAGGGGCACTGTTCATACCCTGGGTCGAGCTATCTGACCCGGGATGATTAGCAACGAGGCGACCGACCTCTTCATACCAAACTACCCGACCTTTTCTCAAAGAGCTCGGCCAAACTGCCAAGAAAGCCCAATAAAGGGCCCAAACAGAGGAACATGACCCAATTCCAAGGGCAGCCCAAAGCCTATATAGATAAGGACGGTTCCCTTGAAGATAAGACGACCTCGCTCGAAGATAAGATAAAGATAAGATAAGATAACTAACTTATCTTATCTGAGAAGGTCTCTCTACACCATTATAAATACGCTGGAGCACCCAGGTATAACTCATACTCTGATTCTACAAAAAACCTGCTTAATACCCTTGCTAACTTAAGCATCGGAGTCCCTTGCAGGTACCACCACCCTCCGGTGAAGAAGGATCAGCACCATCACCAAGTCCAACAAGTCGGACACAACAACTCTGACTAGTACAGAAGATCTCGTCCGAGATCGACCTACAGTTTCAGGTAACCCTCGGAACACCAACCATAAGTATCGTTTAGTTTGATTTCAGTTTTATTTTTATTTTGGTTTTCAAATTTTATTTTTCATTACTTTTCATAGTTTTCCTAGGGGTTTACTCTTGTTTGTGATCATGTACAATGCTTAGAACTGGGACAAGAAGACTCAGACAGATGAACAGAACACCTTGAAACAAGGCATGTTTTGGCACTAAACGCCAGACTGGACGTTTAGCGCCAGAAATGGGCAGTGAGGTTCTGGCGTTAAACGCAAGGAGGGCGTTTAACGTCCAGAATAGAGTATGGAATGGGGCTTTAACACCCATAAGGGGAGTTCCTTCACAAAATTTATCCCCCGATGGTGTTTAGCGCCACTTGTTCATCCTTAAAAAAATTGCAATTGGCGTTTCACACCACCAAGGCGATGCAAGTGGCGTTTAGCGCCAACAAAAGGAGGATTCATGTATTTTTCTTATCATATCTCATCAAATCCTCATCATATCTTCTCATATCATATCTTCATCAATAAAAAATTTACTCTCCTTTTTCACCCATCCCCTATAACCAAACCCCCACCCTATAAATACCACTCCCATCTTCTCTTCCCCCTCCCCCACACCTTTCCACACCACTCTATTCTCTTATCTCCTTTCTTTTCCTACCTCTTTCTCTTTTTTTTTTTTTTTGCTCGAGGATGAGCAAAAGTTTAAAGTTTAGTGTTGGAATGCTCCACTTTTTACTTTCTTCACACCCCCTATGGCACCAAAGGTTGGAGAATCATCTTCAAGAAAGATGAAGGAAAAGGCTCCCTCTACAATTCCACATGAGGTCCATCGATTTTACACTAAGGTTCATGAGGAGCATTACTAAAAGATTGTCAGCAAAAAGAAAGTGATACCGGAGGTGAAGTTTGATTTGAAAGTTGACGAGTATCCAGAGATTCAGGAACAGATTCGAAGCAGGGGTTGGGAAGTTCTGACTAACCTTGTCACAGAGGTTGGAGTTTTAAAGATCAGAGAATTCTATTCAAATTTGAAGTACAAGAATGAGCATCCCGAGTTCAAGACTTGGTGCACCATGGTCCGAGGAAAGACCCTACAGTTCGGAATGAAGAGAGTGAGGGAGAAACTTCAGCTGCCTTCATTCAGAGATGACTCTCACTCCTACACTAGGACGGTCAGAGCTTATTAGAGATTGGATTAAGTCCTCAAAGATATATGTCTACCTGGAGCATAGTGGAGGAAGGATGCCAAAGGCCGGCCATACTAGCTAAAAAGAAACAATCTGAAGCTAGTTGCTAAAGGATGGCTGGAGTTCATTCAACGCTCCATCATCCCCACTAGCATTCGGTCCGAAGTTACTATAGACCGAGTCGTGATGATTCATTGCATCATGCTTAGCAATGAGGTGGAAGTTCACTATGTGATCCCTCTGGAGATATACAGTAGAGCAGCAAAGACCCCCACCTCTTCTAGATTAGCCTTCCCTCTCCTCATATCCCACTTATATGAGGCTAATAATGTTCAGATTGATAGAGACATGCTTATTACAGTTGACAGACTGATCACTGGGAGGGTATGGAATATGCTCGGGAACTTGGACAAGCACCACCCCAGGAGCCAGTTCCCCCTCCTCACAAGGAGCAGCTTGAATTACCTCAGGGACAAGATCTTCCTCGGCCCGAGTACTAGACTCAGCTGGCAGTATCCATCGAACAGCTGATATCTACTATTGATCACCTGAAACAAGAGCATAAGAGCCAGTCTACCATCCTCCATAAGCTGATAGAGGAGAAGCAGAAACAGGGACGTGAGCGGGGGGAGCTTAAGCGCTGGAGTGGATCCTCAAGAGGAAGCAGCATCCACCATGATTGAGGTGGTTGAGTTTCATCACCTTATGTCTATCCTATTTCCTATTTTTCAATACTTTTATCTTGTTTCTTGTCATTTACTTATTTAAGTCTTTGCATGATCGTTAGAGTCTCTTATTGCTTTCTAGTTTAGTTATTTATTTTGTTATTTTATGCGTTTTGAAAGATGTCTCATGTAGTTTAGTTATTTATTTTGTTATTTTATGCGTATTTTGAAAGATGTCTCATGTATTGCTCATTGAGCTTAAAGAAAATTTTTAAAAGAAAAGAAATAGTATGAATATATTATGAGTTATTCTAATTACCTTGATGTGGTGACATTATCTCTAATTCTAAATGTATGAATAAACAGTGCATATTTGATATTGAAGTAAAGAATATTGGTTCTTAAGGTACAGGAATTTAGAGAAGTATTATGAATTCTCTAACCAAGTAAGACATTGATCCATGAAGCAAAACAAATAGTTTCCAAAAAAATTTATACAACAACAATCAAGAAGAAGAATGCATCAATGGTTAAGAGGGTCAAAATTGATCTAAAACTCAAAAGAGTGGTTTTCCCTAACCATATGCTTGTGGTAGAATGTGTCAAATAATCCTTGAGACAAGACACCAAGAGTTATGACCAATTACAATTACAAAGGTGCAAAACACCCAAAAAAAGAAAAAGAAAAAGCTGTCTTCAAGGATCAATCAGAGCTTCAAGAGAAATAGAATTCATAATATCATTCGAATTCTAATACTGAGAGACACCAATACTTCTAAACTTCAATGGATAGTGAGATGCTGAACCTATTCAGAATCAAAGTGTCATTAACCCTACTCAGTACTTAGACATGAGCTTAAATGAATACTCAAGTATTAAGTGTTTTTCTCTTCTTTTCTCAGTCATCTATTGTTTTAGTTGCTTAAAGACAAGCAACAGTTTAAGTTTGGTGTTGTGATGCATGAGCATCTTGTACCCTTTTTCTATATATTTTATAGTTGTTTTTAGTTATAATTTATTAAGTTTTATATTATTTTCGTATAAAAATCTTCTTTGGATGCTACTTTGAGTTGTATGGGCGCTAAAGGCCCAACTGGCATTTAGCGCCAACAAACCTGATTCTAATTGAAGGTCCACTCTTAGAGCATCTCTAGTTGGACTTAGCTTTTATCAGTTATCTTCTATTTTATATTTGTAATTTTTATTTACAAATAATATCTTTTAGTTTTAGGAGTTAATATTTAAATTTATTTTCAAGTCAAATTAGGTTAGATAAAAAAGGGAAAAGATTCTTCCTTTTGGAGAGTCGAAACCCCTTTGATTTTTAGCATACTTTTCAGAACCCTAATTTTCTCTGTAAGTCATGAGCCATTAAACCTCTTTGGTTAAGGTTAGGAGCTTTGTTTATCTCCTATGGATTAAGACTATTGCTTTTCTATTTTAATTAATGTATTGATTCAGTTTCAAAGATTACTTTTGTTCTTAATTTTGTGAATCTGGGTGGAATAAAAGTATGACCCTTATTCTATATGCGTTCTTGTGATCCTTGGAAGAGGTCTCTCACCTAAACAAAAGCTTGAAAGTAAATTTCTTCTAAATTGCTAATTACATGAACTAATTAGGATATGTGACATATAATCCTGTTAGCTTTGGGTAATTAGGGTTTTTGTGGCCATAAACTTGTTTTGAACTTAACCTTTTAATCGGAATTAAGTGACCACGACGGTGGCGGTCGATGAAGATTAGAGGAGACTAAATTACTAAGACATTAGGGTTTAGTCATTTATAGTTTTCCATGAAATGAATTTTTCATTGTTAAAATAGATGGTAAGAAAACTTAATTCGAAGAAATAAATATCTCCGATATCTTAACTGTTTTCTCTCACTGTTTTCACACAAAACTCATTATTTGCTTTCTTTACTCTCTGATTTATTGTTAAGGCTTTTTGAAAACCACAACACCAATTCTCCCATTTGCTTAACTAAGCCAATCAGTTGACCATTGTTGCTCGGTTGCCCAGTCCTCGTGGGATCAACCCTTACTTACCTGAGATATTACTTGGACGATCTTGTGCACTTGCCGGTTTAGTTGTGGGTATCTTAAATCCCGCACCTAGTACAAAGCATTCCAAGTCAACAGAGAACAATGTCGTCTCATTCCATTGAAGAGTATGCCTCACCTTACAACTGAGAGAATCACGAACAAACGGGATTAACCATCGTCCTTGTCCGGGACAAAACTCAAATCAGTACGCAAGCAGGATAAACCATCGTCCTTGCCAATTCCCAATCACATTTCAATAATAATCACAATCAATCACACTCATAAGCATAGTCAAATTTAATAATAATCATAATCAAAATTGACACCATAAGTCTTTATATTCACATTTATTACAAGGATAATCGTCCTTAAACTGTGAGCGGGATAACACCACCGTCATCACGAGGTTGGGACAAAACCACCATCCCCCAAATCCACAACGCACTAAACAAGCGGGACTATGCCACCATCTTTGTTAGGCAATCAATAAATATCAAAATTTAAAATCATACTTGACTCATTTACTTTCAATAACAATATATATTTAGTTCACATCATGCCAAGAATCACCTTCATTTCTCATTTAATCTAAAATTCAAAGTCAGATTCACATACCATTAAGAAACTCAATTCATTGGATCTATCCACACTCATTTCAAAGCTTCAAAATTAGTTATCAAACATCGTATGGGGTATATAGGAGGTTACAAGCTTGTCGAGAAGGCTAAACAGTAAAAACATAATTCTACTAAGAAAACAGGACGTGTGCGCACACACAGATCAGAGCCAATTTTCCAATGGGTGTATACGCACAGCTTGTAATTTTTTCTTAGCGTGCGTATGCACCACCTTGTGCATACGCATAGTCTTTACCAACACCCTTGTCTAGTGCACACGCACAGCTGTGCGTGCGCACAACAAGAAAACTCTAATGTGCTGCAAAATTCTGAAATTTCAGTTTTAATGTCCAGTATTCAAACCTTCATAACTTGTGCTATAAAAATCATTTTTCCATCCGTTCTTTGAACTTCATAAACTAAAAAAACCCAGTATTCAAATCAAGTGTCACAAATTTTTTAGATCTGAGGGCCAAGTCATGCCCGTCGAATTTAATCAAAATCTTCTAAATTGTAACATTTTCCGGAACCTCCAAAGCAACTTCACTTAAAACCAGTTCTCGTTCATTAAAACTCATTTTCACTTAACCAAAATTTCCAAAATAACTTCAAAACTATTTTAAATTTAAACATCTTTTAAAAGACTCAAAAATAATCCTATTTACAAATTATAATCTTAATCAAAATATCATAATTATTTATTCTTAAATTATTTTAAATAAGGATTTATTGAATTAAACTTCACGAAAAAGTCCCTAGACTTTAAGGGGGTAATAACTAATCTCATTTTTTTATTATTCGATTTAGTCTAAACTTATAAAATTTTGCAGTATCTCTCCTAAAACTCGAACTTTACCACCCTTCAAGGGTTCCATCAATCACAATAATTCACTGATCTTTTTCTCAACAACGATCAAAAGTTCAAAACAACAAGGTTCTCACTCCATTCAATTTAGTAATCAAGGTAATATTATCAATATAACCAAATTACAACAAGCACTCAGTCTCATTAATCAGAAAACAACCACAATCTAACCATCATCATAATAACCCCAAACCAAGTACAAAACCCAACTCCATTCGTCAATTACTCATCGTATTCCAGTTCCACGAGTAATAAAATGTTATCAAGCAACCACTTTAACAACCAACTAAACATAATCAATTAAAACTAAAAATTTTTAGCCTTCTCAATCAACCAATAAATCAATCAGGTAAATAATCACATTCATCTAAAATAGCTTAGTTCAAATTCATAAGACTCACATAATCACAAAATGTATATTTTTCATATCAATATCGATTTATAACAATTCTTGAAAATAAAAATAGGTTCAAGAAAAAGCCCGTACCTCGAAGAGTCAAAACCCATCAAATTAAACGCGTCCAAAAACCCTTTTTCTCTTAACCCGCAACAGTAGTAGCCGCAACCACAGCTCCATTATATTCGCAACCGCAGTAGCAACTTTAATTACAAACCTGAAATTACTGGAACTCAATCTTACGTCACCAATACCTCAGAATCTTCAACAAATCATAATAGAATATTGACTTTCAAGGGTTTCAAAATAAAAATGCTTATCATAACTAAGGAAAAAAGACTGAACCGAGCAGTAGTAGCTCCGGCGGTGGTTCCGGCAGCCAAGACGTAGTTCTTGGCGGCCAGAGGTGCGGTGACAAGGTCTCCTATAGCTATATAGCAAGCTCCAACAATGGCGAAAACCCCTTCTCCTCCTTCCCCGTTCTATTCTTCCTCTCTCCGGCGTTACTCTCGCTTGCTCCTCTTGCTCTCCCCTTCTTAGTGACGCCGATGACCTCCATCAACGGCAGCGGCGGCGACGATAACCCAGTAGCAGTGGTGACAAATTGGCGGCGGTAGAGGAACATCGGCGCAAAACAAAGGCTCCTCCTTCGCGTTTCTTCTCAGCGCGACTTTGTCTCCACGCCTCCCTCTCTCTTCAACTCGGGCTTGACAGCGACACGACGGTGGCTCGGCAGCGATGGTGCATTGGCGACAAGGCGCAGTGGCGGCGCGTGATAGCTCTTCCTCTGGATCTTTCTCGTGTTCATTTCTCTCTCTCCCTCTTGCATTGTAACAGAGACGACGACAACAGCTCCTAGCACTTCCGACACCGTCTTCTTTCTCTCCTTCCTTTTCTCTTCTCTTCTTCTTTCTTTTATCTGGATGGAGAGACGATGATTGTTGACTATTGCGATAATGATAGGTGCAGTTTGATCGAGGCTATTGATATAGTAACTAACCAGGATTACTTGAAGCAAGACATAGCAGCAATTTGGTATAAGTTTCCTAAAGAAGGTACAGAAAAAGGGTTAAACATACCTAGAACTGACAATGATTCTTTGGACATGGCTAGAATTAGGATAAGGGTGGATAAGGTTTCAATCACTGGATCAACCAAGACAAAGAACAAGATTTTAGTGGATAAGCAAGGCACATCTAAGCAACTGGGTCAAGAAAAAAGCTAAAGAAGAAGTCACCAAATGTGGCATCCACTTAATAATTTTACACCATAACCAAGAGGACTAAGGCCACCTCCACTCAACCTCAAGGCCAAAGCTCTAACCTTACTTACCAAAGCCCATCAAAGAGAGTGCTAAAATTTATGGGAAAAATACCACCAAGGACTTGGAAGAATCTTAATTGATTTATTTATCCTATGAATGTGTTTTTTGATATTCTAGTTAATTTAGTTTGTAACAGTATTAGCATAAACTGTGGTGTCATTTAGAGTATGACTTTGAGTAATGGTGTTTTTGTAACTTGATTAGTTGCCTAATATGTATTTATGGCTAAGATATTCTTTTTTTATGTTACTAAAACCTACTTAATCTATTTTATGGCTAAGACCTTTTTGATTATGCATTTTGTTAATAAAATTGAACTGTAAAAGTTACAGGTGTTTATGAGTTATTTCTATTCATGTGGTTTTTAAAAAAAAACCACAATATTTTGATGAAATTTATGTCAAATTATTTTTTTATAAATTAAAACTCTTTTAATTCAATCCAAATACATCTACAATAACTGCAAATATTTTTTCATACAAAGCAACTGCTCTTCAATACATTAAATTTCTTATTCCACCTAATTTTCTAACAATAACTCTTCAACTAGTTCACAAATATGGTAGCCTTCTTTGTCCTGACTTTATTACCCTTTTATACAGTAAAAAAAGTGCCAGCATCCAACCAACACTATCTGCTACAACAACAACCATAAATCTTGTTTCATCAGATGTAAGTTTCCCCTTCAACAATTATTTTTTATCCTCAGTCTTGCTAGTTGTGTGTCTTGTCCTTTAGGCTCTTGTCCAAGAAAAAAATTCGCATTCCTCTCCAATTTGCTTTGAAACATATGTTTAGAAATTTTAATCCAACCATTAACATCAATATAACCAGATATGTTGCAGCATAGGAAGTAATCTAACTTTGGCTTATTACCTGATAGTTCACACCCAGAATCTTCATCCATTTTTCTCAGGCATCGAAGAAGTCTACAGCACTGGTCTTTCACCACAAAAGTAAGTTGTTCTTCTCTTTCGAGTCTTATTATTGTTGCGAGATGATTGGGAAGACTGGGATGCCATTGTATCTCGAAGATATATGATCTCTAACTTTTGCTTCAAAACGCGATGGATTTGGAGGCGAAGGAAGAGAAGCAGCATTTAGGATATTTTTCCTTTTTTACCTTTTTTAATATTTAAATTTTTTCCTATCCTAACGGTTATTTTCACTGTGAGTACCACATCATCACATCCATTAAGTGTAACCGAGGAATTTGACGGTAGAATCACATTGATGTCATTTCAAACGTTTTGGAATAAAAAAAGAACAATTTCAACATTAAAAATTAAAATAAAATTTACCTTAAATATTGGACCAAAATAATACTTTACTTTTTTATTTGTGTGTATAATAGTTTTGTTCATCAAATTAATTTAATTAATTTAATATTCGGCCACAATATATAGTTATCTGAAAGAGTTTTTTCACATTCAGTATTTTACTATATATTTGGAGACCAGAATTATATAATATGCTCTCTTAGGGAATAGTAATAAAATTTTGAGCGGTAAAAGTTGCAGTGAGAAAGAAAGAGTGAGAGAAGAGAGACTAAGAGAAAAGTATGAATGAGAGAAGAATTGTTTACTGGAGCAGAATGAAAAATCACAAAAAGTAGCTGTTACAAGAAAAATCACAAAAGTAGCTATTACAATGCGTAAACTATATGTACAGCTAAGCTAATTCTAATTAATTTTATCCTCTAACTAACTCACATCCTAACTACTTTCTAACATTAGTAACTTATTAGCAACTAATAACTTCTAGCAACAAACAAACTAATCATAAAAATCTATATCAACAAATAAATAGTAAACATAAAAAGTATTGATAATATGTGTATTTCTTAAGAATTATACATTTAAATTGGTGTAAAAAAATCTTGTAATAATTAAATTGATTTTATATGTATTTTTAAAGAGTTAAGTTATTATATATTCATTTATCTTTTGCAAATATAATATATATATATATATGTCTTCATTAAAAAATTATATTTTTTCACATTAAAAAATACTTATTTTTTGTGTTAAAATATTTAATTTTTAGAATTAAATTTTGATACATTATTAATATAAAATAGTTTTAGCGTTAATATGGATTGGCTTTTTTTAGTGAAACAAGTTTTTTTAATTATTCAATTTAAAACATATTTATATAAGTCTTTTAAACAAAGTACTTTTATTAAAAAATAAATTATTTGTTTCCTCTAAAAGCTAACAATATCTTACTTTAAAAAAATAAAAACAAATGACATATTTAATACTTAAAAATTCTTTTTAAAAAATCTATCCAAATGTAAAATAATTTTTTTTGTTAAAAAAAGATCTTTTCTAAAAAGATAAAAAATAAGTACTTTTTTCAAAAGCCAATCGAAACTAACCCTTACATATACATTCAATTACGTAACACCATATCATAAAAAATAACTACCTTTTATATTAATTATATTCGTGTAAATGATCATCCAAAAAAATAGATGCAATTGAATAATTGTGTAAAATATTTTATAATGTCAGTATATTAAAATTAAACACTTATTTGTATCTAAAAGTATAAGATATATATATATATATATATTAAATCAATTTAATAAAAAACAAAATATTATTATAGTATTATTTAATTAATGAATTTATTTAGTTAAAGTTTATATCCTTGAATTTTTTTCTATTCAACTTTAATATTTCTAGTAAATTGAAAAATTTTGTACTGGCACTACAAGAAAAATGCTGAGTACCACGTCGAATTCGTAAGGTTTTTTAATTATCGGTAAATTATTTTTTTCGATGATAAATCCGCCGGTAATTTTTGGAAGAAAAATAAATTAAATTGGTACGTCCTTTACCATCGGATTAATTCGACTGTAACTCATATTAGTGAAATTATTCGTTTTGGTGACCCGCAATGGTGTACCGTCGAAATTTTGCGATTGTAAATTCGATGGCAAGGTGACTTTAATTTTGTTAACAACTTAGTTGTATTCTTCTGCATATAAATACTAGGTATTCTAATCACATTGTTTCAATGCAACATGTGTAGTCGAAGTTGTTGGATCACAAGGCGATCTTGGTGGAGACGTTGAAGTACATTACACACACACGCTGAAGGAGAACAAAGAGACATTTGCTTATCAGCGGTCTCAAGACCTTTATGTGAGTAAACATACATCTTATTATCTTCTACTATGAAATTATTAGAGATTAATTGTATATCTTTCGGCTTACTAATCATAATAAATTGTGTTAATTACATAGGAGTCCTACACACAGAGACTAGAGTCCGCGAGTCAGCAATCTCAGCCAGGTGGGGAGGATGCCGCCGATGGATCTGTAGCTGCAGTCATCGATCCCAATGTGGTTTAGTGGGAGACCGCCTCAACGTCGTATAAGAACCACGTATATGGGTTTGAGTCATTCTTCGCCAACAGCCTCCGCACATCCACATTGAGGCTGTCATCAGGCTTCTCTACTAATCGAGCCGTCGAGCTCGAAAAAGGCATGGATTTGAGGGTGCAAGAGCTCCAACGCAGCCTTCAGCAGCAGGCTCGGGAGCTTAACGATTATCGAAAAAGGTATTAGGAGATCATCAACTGCGTGACGACTACTGATGAGCTCAGCCTGGAGTTCTGATAGTCGGTGGAGAGGATGTAGTGTATGTAGGCTCAGATGAAGGTGTACCATGCCCATATGCAGGCCGTTGGCATCGACCTTGCTGGTGGCAGCACCACTCTTGATGGCAGCGATCCTGCTGGTGGCAACGGTTCTGTTGAAGGCATACGAGCATCACCGCCTTCTGCGTTGCCGACTCAAGACCACGAGACCAACGACAACGACGGCGATGACTACATAGATCTGTAGTTTTTTGTTTTCTATTTTATTGTTTTATTTGAATATTTGATGTAGTTGACTTTTAATATATTTGAATAGTATATTATTTATTTTAATTAAATAACAGTTTTTTATTATTTATGAATGGACCACTAATTGTGCGAAAAAAATTAAATTTAAAATTAAAATTGATCATGTATTTCAAATTAAAAAAATGAAAAATTGAGATTACTGTCGGAATTACCAAAGGAATAATCCGACGATAACAGTACGTGAAACAACATTTTTTTGCGCCAATAATACGGTCGAAAGAATCCGCTGGTAACTAAATAGTTTTTCAACCTGATGATCCGTCGCAACTTTTGATCGTAATTACCATTGGACAAAAAAATTCGATAGTAAATATTTACCGGCGAGATTTATACCGTCTGATTATTTCTGACGGTATTTAAATTATCGTAGGATTTTATTTGTTTTTCTGACGGTACTCAGCGTTTTTCTTGTAGTGTGGACAAGTATTTTGATAATTAGTTATTAAATATAAATTGAATTAAAAATCATTTAAAAGTTAATTAACACTACAAGAAAAACGATGTGTATCATCAGATTGAATTTGACGGTATGAACGGCGCCGAGAATTATTTATCGACGGATTATTTTGTCTGATGCTAATTACCTGCGAATTTTTTGTCGGTTTTTTAATGAATTTGTCGAGACTGAATTGCTGATTATCGTCGGATTATTTCGACGGTAACTTTGGCGTCATATTATGTCTTTTGGCACCTAATTATTGTCGAATTTTTTCGCCGGTAAATTTTACGGTAGTTTTTTATTCATAATTAAGCCACAATTAGTAGTTAAATTAAAATTCTTGTTAACATAATTTACGGGTAGAAATTCAGAATTATAAGAAATCAACTAATGATTTTATTAAATATCAATTGTTTGAATATAATAAAATATCACAGAAGTAGAATACAATGAAATAGACATAAAATAAATTAAATCCCTAAATCCTAAAAATTCCGGTAATTGTCGTCATTGTCGTCTTCCCCCTACTGAGGCGGCAAAGTAGGTGCTGATGTCAGTGTCCTACCAGCAACGCCGTTGCCTTACAGCACGCATCAGCTCGTTGTACACCTCCGTCTGCTCTTGCAAATGCTCTAGCTGCTCCAACTTTTCTGTCATCTGCGAGTTGATGGCTGTAGTGTCTCCCATGCATGCAAAAAGCTCATTGTACAAATTGATTTCGTTTAGTTGGCTTGTGGTCGAGATTTTCCTGACCATGAGATCATGTTCCGTATCCCATATAAATTTCAACTGTACAAAGTGATTCAACAATATTAGTTCGTCAAAAGAAAATATAGTTCAAATACAGTTAATTCAACAACATTGGATTTTTACTGCCCACTTCTAAAACCATCGTTCTCTGGTCTCAACAGGGATCTTCATGTAACTCGGCCATAGGTGGTCGTACATTGACTTAATCACCTCAGAGATCTCCTGTGTACATACATTGTTGTTCGTTACAAACCTATCAATGAAAAAATTTAAGATTAACAAACACATAAAAACACATATATAAACCTTATCTGTATAAAATATATTAAAATAGTAATAACTCACGCCTGCATGTCATCAGGCCAAATCCTCATCCGTATGACGGGAGGGGGTGGGGGGCATCATGCTAGGATGCATTAGACAAATCACCCACCACGGGTTTTGTCATTGGATCTGTAGGGGCATAGCAGAAGGAGACACGTAGTTCAAGTTCAGGACCATGATGAACTGCTGGTGCATTGGACCCACCTGTGACGTCACAGGTGTCAATGGGGTAGCCAGGGTACTAATCAGTCCTTGGAGATTTGGTGGAAATCCTCCCTCTATTGCAAGCACGAGACCCACTCGATCTACTTCTTCTACCAGTTGTCATGTCTGCAAAAAGAATATATTATTAACACTAATCAGCATATATACTACACAAATCCTTTAACATTTACATTATTTCAAAAAAAATTTGACAAAACCTCTCCTAAAATTAGACATATATCCACCTTTACGGTTCTCACAAATCCAGCTAAATTCAATCCACAATATCAGTTAAAACTCAATTAAATTCATAACTATTAAACTCAATTAAACAATGAGCTTTCATTATTCAAATTCATAGCAATAATCCTTAAACTCATGAAGGTTGAAAATATAACATGTAAGCTAGTGGACCAAAATCTTGTACCTTAGAGTAATAAATAAGCCTTGAACATGACTAATTCAAAAATTTAAAACATCTATGTTGATGCATGATTAACAACATAACAAATATGGTACTAGAACATATATGTCTTGCAAGTTTAAAATCATATACAAATAAATTATAAACACAAGTTTCATTTCAGACATTCTAAAACCTTTAAATTAAGGATAATTAGTTTTGCTTGCTTTCACAATTAGTCAACAAATTAACATAATCAAGTACAATAATGAATATACTAGTATTATAACCAAATTCGCATATTTATATCTGGAGTCTTATACTAATTTTTTTAATATAACTATTTTTATTTGACACATTTACATAAAAATCATCCATTTTTCCAAAACTAAAGTCGTATCCATAGAACAAACTATTTATGTTCTTATATTAAATTTATAATTAATATAAATACAATGAAATAACATACCTTATTATCATATTATTAACAATAATATTGAATGATTAATTGAGTTGTTACAAAATTCTAAAATAAAAAAAAATCTAAATTCTAAACCTAATTTCACATAATCAATTTCAAACTCTAAATCCAATTTCGTGGTAACATAATTTAAACTGTAAACCCCAAATTCACATCAATTTATTCATAAAACATATATTAAAACTAATTTTACAGCAAAATCTAAACATCAATAGTAGAAACGGCCGACTTACTTGAAATGGAGGAGGTGGCTAGCGGCGTAGTAGACTCCTCGTCGCGGTAGCAAGGCGGTGCAGATTCTTCACAGAGCAGAGGCATGGCTTGAGCAACTGTCTCGTTACGAAGAAAGGATAGTGCAACGAGAGAAGGGAGGCGGCAACAGGAGGGGACAGCGGCGGAGGTGCTGATGGAGCGGCGGAGAGAGGAAACAAGTAGAAAGAGTGGGAGAAGAAATGAGAGAGAGAGAGAGAGAGAGAGAGAGAGAGGAGATTTTGAAATGAAGGGCGAGGGAATTTGCGTTTTGAATTTTAGGGCTCCTTATCGTCGGATTTACTGGCGGATAAATCCGACGATAACACATTGCAGTCACCAAAACATAACATTTCACTAAAATGGGTTTACTGATGGATTTTTCCACCAATAAATTTCATGCTACATTTCACACCTATTTTCCCCATTTTTCCTCCAACTATTGTCGGTGAATTTACATTCGAAAATGAAAATTCATCGGTAATGATTTGACCTGACGAATTTCACATGAAAATTATCTATAAATTTGTCAGTAAAGCTGATGTTAACGTGCAATGCTAAATCCAATGGTACTTAATATTTTTCTTGTAGTATAAAACAATAACAGGTTTTGTACTTTTATCTACCTAAGTAACAAACTTTATTGTTGTTGTTATTATTATTATTATTATTATTATTATTATTATTATTATTATTATTATTATTATTATTATTTAAAATTAATTTTTGGTCTTTCTTTTATTAAATAATTAAATAATTATTAAGTAATCTATAAAATATATAATAGTGACAGATTTGGTGCACAATTTTTTTAAAATACTATTTATCGTAGTAATTCATAAAAAAGTATGTTTTATTAGTATTGATTAAAAGATAATTTATTTATCATCTTGATTAATCTCATTTATTATTATTATTATTATTATTATTATTATTATAAAAAAGTAAATTAATAATTACATTATTATTTATTAATATATTAATATTTATAATGAATAAAAAATTATTTAATATTTTTGTGTTATTTATTTTTATATATTTTGATATATTTATAATTTTTTTTATTATTTTTATATATTACATATTTGTTTTCACAATTTAAAATTTTTAGATTATCTTTTTTCCACGTGTAATTCTTTTTTTTATATCATTTCTATATTATTTGGTGTAGCTGATGTTAAAGTTAAACACCTTTCATCATTTAGCATATAGTTGTTTTTTTACTGTCCTTTGTGTCATTTATTTCGGGTATTATGTCTCATACAAGAAGACAAAATTGACTTGCTGCCTATCTATACTCAGTATATTACTATTCCAATAAGGTGGATGTAACATGTGAAAATTTTCCAATCAGAATGTTCTCATGTTCTTTTACCCACCATATAGCGTGAAGTTATTTACTTATTTTTAGTGAATGTTGAACTAAAATTTTTTTATTAAATATAAAAAGATTTTAATTATTAAAAAATTATTATTAATTAATAATTTAATATTTTTTATATAAAAATTAATTCTATTTTAAATTATTATCTAATTATATAATAATATTGTATTTTTTTATAATTTATGAATAAGATCGAGTATCTATAAATTAAGAATAAAACTAGAGTTGAGATATTTTTAACTCGACGAATAAAATAAAATAAAATTTATATAAAATTTATAATCTACAAATAAATTTAAGACTAAATTCAAATTCTATTCTATCTTACTTATTACCATCCTCATCTGTGCATAACTTTTTTCTCAGCAAAAATTAATTTATTGTTGATTTTAATAAGGCTTAAAATCTGAAAAGGATCTGCGGATCACCTATGGTAATATGCGTCAATTATCCTAGTGGCTACTTGATGGACTAATATATATTGGATCTAATCCAAACTTGGAATAACATGAAAAGTGAGCGGCCAACTATCAATTAACTGCAACGGTTTTGTGGCCTTTTCTTATTAAATCAGTTTAATGCCGCAGCACCTACTCCTCAGTAGATGTTGCTTCTGAACAATACAGCAATATATAGCCGCTCCCATCCAGGCCATCCCTATCCATTATAGTGTGCTGATCATTATTTATTTATATGAATAAATCATTATTTTTAACCATAAAAAATTTAAACATTAATAAAATTTATCATAAAAAATTTAAATTAAAGTAATATTTATACAAAATAAATTTTGTTAGAAAAATATTAATTATTAAATTTTTATTAATAATTATATATATACTTTTTTTTTCAACTTCCTACCATAACTACCACTATATCTGTTGCAAAATTTACTATCCCACCAAATTCGAAAAGTACAACTAAATTTATTCTTAGTCATTATCGAAGAGAGATACGAAAGAAAGGAAAGAGAGTGATGAGAGAGGGGGCAGAAGAAGCAAGGTCAAAGAAAAAAAACGAAAAAATAAAAGAAAAAGAAGATATAAGGGCGAAAAAGGCTGCCGCTATCACTGTTGGATCCGACAGAAAGAGAGAATAAGTATATATATTCAATTTGTTTCCCTTGGCTCGGGAGAAGAAGTGACGGTTGAAGCAATGGTGGTTCCTAACAAGAACAAGGAAAGCAGCCTCCTCTTAGGCTGCTTCGAAATAGGAAAGCTCCTGGGCCACAGAACCTTCGCAAAGATGTACAACGCGCTCAACATCAAGACTGGTGAGGGTGTCGCCATCAAGGTCATCGACAAGGAGAAGATCTTCAAGAGCGGCCTCATCTCCCACATCAAGTGTGAGATCTCCATCCTCCATCACATCCACCACCCTAACATCGTCTAGCACTTCGAAGACATTGCCATCAAATTCAAGATCTACTTTGTCAATGAATACGTCCACGGCAACGAGCTCTTCAACAAGGTCGTCAAAGGCCACCTAAAGGAAGACCTCACTCGAAAGTACTTCCAGTAACTCATCTCCGTCGTCTCCTTCTATCACAACAGAGGCGTCTTCCACCACGACCTCAAATCGGAGAATCTCTTGCTCGAAGAGAACGGCGACCTTAAGGTCTTCGATTTCGGCCTAAGTGTCGTTTTTTATCAAATTAGACAGGACGATTTGTTCCACACTTTTTGTGGAACTCCTGCTTACGTGGCACCTGAGGTTCTTTCCAGGAAGCGTTACGACACTACCAAGATTGATATTTGAGGCTCCAATTACATATATGAAATTGTTGTAATTTAAATTTGTGGTGGTTGTAGTAAGATGTGAAAGAAGTGAGATGACGGATTTTACAACGGATTTGGTGGTGGTTATGGAAGGAAGATGAAGAGAGAAGAGGAAAGAGGAGTATCTATGGAATCATCAATAAAAATTTAATCATTAGTCATTTTTGTCGAACAAAACTTATCTTATATGGATATAATTTTAGTTTCAATTTTTCATGACTAGTTTTACCAGCGTCCAAATTTTTCATGATAAAAATGACTATTTACTCTATTTATATTTTTTAAACCATATAACTAAAGAAATAACGAATGACAACATAGTGATTGGGGCTTATACTATTCAATATTGGTGTTTTCATTTGTTAAGCAACTATAATTTTTATTTATTCATTTCTTTTTGCATCGTTCCAGATAATTACAATTTTACAGGTCTCAATAGGATTAAAGAATTGTTGAATACGGATCGTACTTGGAAGAAGGAAATAATTGATAAAGTATTTCCACCAGAAATTGCATCCCAAATTTGTAGTGTCAAGGTGAACGATGTAGGGGTAGATAAACAAGTCTGGATTTAGAATAAACAACAACAATATGATGTGAACTCTGGCTACAGGGTTGCATAAAGTTTCTCTCACCCTCCCATTGAACAATACCCTCTGATAATGCAGAACACATCAATATGAAAAAAAGTTTGGGGATTAAAAATTCTTTCTAAAATTAAACTCTTCCTATGAAAAGCATTACATGAAAAATTACCGATTTTGACCTTCATTCATCACCACTTCCCAACGATAAGTCCACTGTGCTCAAGGTGTCATTCTGAGTCTGAGAGCATTGGCCACTGTCTTCAGAGGTGTGGGCAAGCTGGAGAAATCTAGGAAGCTTCACCTGTAAGAGTTGGAGATTTTTACGTAAAATCGCTTAAATAAAAATAATAATTTTAGTGTCCGGAATAGATTCAAGATTTAGAAGTTTTAATTTGAAAATAAAAAAGGTGAAATTTGATTTCAATAAATCTTTCTGAGTTGGAAAATGTATTTTTTTCGAAAAGTTTTTGTAAAAATGCGTACTGGCACTTAAGCCGGCAGTACCGGCTCTAGTCTTTCTAATACCGCGTATTTTGAAAAATAAGATTTTGAAAGTTGATTTATTGTTTTGAAAGGATAAAAATAATTTAGAATAAAAAATTGGGCACTAATCTTAAAGGTTTTGACCCAAAATGGGACAAACGGACCAAAAATACTAACGGATTGGACCAAGTCCAAACCGGGCCCAAGACCTAACATATATAAGCTCATTAAATGAGCTTTGAGCTCATTTTCCAGCCAAAAGAGAGAGAGGCGCGGTTTGAAGAGAAGAGAGAAGAGGTGATGTCACTATTCTCCTCCATTTTTCGGGAGCCATAACTTGAGCTACGGACCTCCGATTGACAAGTCGTTTGTGGCCACAGGAAGCTCTTGTTGAACTCTTCGATTCTATCTAAGCAAACCTGGTAAGAAATTGCATCTCAATCTCCAGTTTCCAGCCCTAGGGTTCTGCATTTTTGGGGTTATGGTTTTGAGTAGATTTTGTGGTTTTACTTGTTTAGGTGATCTCTAGTAGCGGGTAATTGTTAGATTTTATCCCTAATCTCATTGGGTAAGGTAAGATTTCACTAAACCCTTGTGTTTAGTTGTTTTGTGTATCTTAGGTTTTGATTTTGGTATATATATGATGTTAGTGAGCTTTGGTGGCTTGTTGGTGAGTTGAAAGCTTGTTGGATTCCAATCTTGGTGTGGTGTGCTTTTTGGGAAACGGCCAAGGTATGATTTCGATCTCCTCTATGTAATATGTAATATCCATAGACACTTAGGCTAGTTGACCTTAAGATAGGTTGAAAGATGTGATTGTATGACTAATTGTATATAAATGTATGCTTGATGATGGGTTGGATGAAGGATGAAAGGTTTTGAATGTGATGATATACATATTATTAGATGATGATTATTGATGAGTTGTGTTGGTGGATGTTGAGATTTGAAGATAGATGTTAATGATGATATTGATTGTTAGTTATTGTGGTTGATGATGAATGTTGAGAATTATTATAGTTATTGAGAGTTATTGGTATTGTTGATGATTGCTGATGATTTGTGAAAGTGTTATTGGTGAATGAGAAAAATTATGAGTCCTTATGATGATTTTGAATGTTGTTGAATAAGGATTTTGATGTGTGATGATATGTGTTGAAGATGATCTTGTGGTTTTGAATCATGTGATTAGTGTTGATGAGTCTTATGATGGATTTGGTTAATGTTAGATATTGTTGGTGATGATTACTAGAATTGATAAGGATTTGTTTCGATTTTTGTTGGTTGATGATGATTATGAGTGTGGATTATGATTGAATTAGGAATTATGGATTTGGTAGTGATATATGGTGCAATGGTTGAGTAATTTAAGTGTGAAATTGAAGAGAATGATATGAAATGGTAAGATGTTGTATGTGTTAGTGTTTTATGATGTTTGAGCAGGTTTTGTTTTGGTTTTGATTTGAGAGTTGGTTGAAATTGAAGTTGAGATTTTTGGTAAAAACAGATTTTTTGTGAACTTTGATGGAACATAACTTGAGCCTCAGTTTTCAAAATTTGTTGAAATTTTTTAGAAATAAATTTCATTGAAAAATGTTCAAATTGATATAAAGTTTGTAAAATTTAGATTTTTGTAGAGGAAGTTATGATCACTCAAAATTTGGTGTTAAAATCTAAAATTCTGCAAAGTTACAGAATTTTGTGATTTCTGGTATGTGCGCACGCACGCCCCTGTGATTTTTTGAACCTGTGCGCATGTACAACCTTGTGTGTACGCACACACATGGGAATGCTTCCTGTTTAGAGCGCTAGCACAACCTTTGCGCACATGACCAATGGAGTTTTACAACCTGTGCGCACGCACATGTTGAGAAGGGCAGTCTATTGAGGGCGCTAGCACAACTTGTGCGAGTGAACAGAATTGTAAAATTTTGTACTTGTGTATACGCACACCTCTATGCGTACGCACACGTTTTAAAAATCTCTTTGGGCGTGCGCACGCACACCTCTGTGCATACGCACATGCCCTGTTTTTCAAACTTAAACTTTATTTTCAACTATTTCACCTTCCCAACAAGCTTGTAAGGTTCTGTGACATCAGTTTAAGACTCTTGGGCTTATTTTTCAAGCATTAAAACATAGGAACAGTCCTAGGAGGTTTGATTTGGTATTATTTTGAAAAGTTAGAGAACGGAGGCTTAGGTTTCTGGTGTACTGAAGATGGGTTTGGTGTAGTGCGAAAGAAGAATGGTATATGAATTGAGAAATTGACGAACTAGTGAGTTCGGAATGGAAAGTTATGAATTGATGATGATTGTGATGAGTTGAAACTTGGAAATGAAGGAGTATGGTTGATGGACTGAGTATGAATGGAAGTGTGCTATGAGGAGTGGCCTCGAAGATTGAAACATGACTATGATATGCATTGTTATCCGTCGTAGGGGCTGTGGCAGTCTCCCGCCTACGTTCGGATGTGAGGCTTGAAGCTGGGCTTCTCCCTCGTATTTGTTGCTCAAGAAGAAGGTGGTAGGGCACTATCCCTCGGAATGTTTCCCTCTGAAAGGAGAAGGTGGTAAGACACTCATCCCTCGGAATTTTTCCTCCTGAGCATGTGTTTTCTCTCTGGTTGCAATGTGGTAGGACACTATCCCTCGAAATCATGCGGCATCCAGAGGAAGGTGGTAGGGCACTCTCCCTCAGAACGTTTCCCTTTGAAAGGAGAAGGTGGTAGGGCACTTATCCCTCGGAATTATTCCTCCTGAGTATGCGCAACAGAGAGACTAATCTAGGAGTTGCCGTCCGGATTTTGTGTTGGGTTTGGCACTATAACCGACATGTGATATCACAGCCAATAGGACAGACATTCATCATATGCATCTTCTATATGCTTGTTTGCTTTGTTTACCTGAGCTTGCCTAATTGTATAACATGTTTACTTGCTTCTTGAATTACTTGTTATATATATGAATACCATCTGTTCTTTCCTTACTTGCATTTATATGTGTTTGTTTGGTGCTGAGGAGGTTAGGTAGGCGGTAGCGATGGATCGCACGGAGGGTAGGTTCGTGAAGGCCGCGGGACAGCGGTGACTAGCTTTAGATAGTAATCCCCTAAGTTTAGATACCTTTATTTATTGATTACGATTTAAACTATTTATTTCGTTTAACCTTGAATATCTGTTTGGTATGAAGCTCTAGGATTGCTTTTGACGTCCCGGGGTCTTACATCTTACATTATTGGGTACTGTTACCTTACTGAGAACCTCCGGTTCTCATTCCATATGTTGTTGTTGCTTTTCAGATGCAGGTCGCAACCCACCGCAGTGAATTGTGTGATGGTAGCAGAGCGGAGGATCTTATTCTATTTTGTTGTCATTTTGGTTTTTTTGATTTGTACTCTCACTTTTGTTTTACTTTTGCCTAGAGACTTACTTTGAGATGAAAACTTGTATAAGCTGTTTTAAATCTTCATATTTCTGTATTGTCTGTATATGGCTAGCCGGCTTAAACTCCATGAGCCGTGGCTAGATTCTTATGCTATTATACTCTTATATTTTGTTATATTATATTTATATCTTGTGCGTTAAGTTGATAGCTTCATGAGTACGTTTTGCGCTTTTCAAATCCCGTTTTTGAGTTATTTTTTTCATCGGGTTTCTAGAATTATTATTCCTTCTATATATATTTATGTAGAAACCTTAGAATTGTCGTAACCTTGATTAATCTTTGCCTTACGACATGAGGTAAGATTTAGGGTAATTAGGGTGTTACATCACCTATGGGCTTCCAATTTGTGACATTATAATCAGCAACGTTCATGGACTGGTGGTGGCAAGAAGTGGAGGTAGCAGCTAGAAATGGGGTTGAAGGAGAATGAACTATGATCTTATTTGTAGCAATATGTTGGGGGATTCGGAAAGCTAGAAACAAAAAAGTTTTTGAAGGTGACAAGGTTGCCGCATGATACATTATGGAGGCAGCGAAAGAACTGATATGAGAGATGAGGCACAATATGAGCAAATGGGTCAATGAAGCTTTTTTCTCTCTCTTAAGATATTTGTTATTACTTTATCTTTCTTGTAGCCTCTCAAACTCTCAGCTATATAATGGAAAAACCCCTTCTTATTTTAATTATTCTTTTTTTGGACATTGTAATTCTTTTTCAGGGAAATGTAATATCATAACTTTGAAAAGAAAATAAAGAAGAAATTAATATTTTTTTATAGAAAAAAAATTAATTTTAAATATAATAAACTATTTAAAAAAATAAAATATTTCAAATATTTTAAATAAAATTAGAGTTTAATCTAAATATTAAAAATTAAAATAATACTTTACTCTAATTTCAATGTAATACTTTAAAATAGTACATGTGGATAAAATACAAAAATATAGACATAAAGACAAGTTTTTCGTAAATTGTAATATTTTTTTCAACTTGCAAAAAACAGTGATTTTTTTTTCATATAGTGCTTGTTGTATTGTAATCTTGTTATATCATTCTTGTGGTTTATTTGTTTACTTTTATTTTATTTTATATATATCTATATATATATTATACCATTACAGTATGTAATGGAATGCAATTGTATTTAGATAGCCTTTAGTGTTTGAATTTTAAATTGTGTGTTTATGTATCTTGTTATCTTTTAATATTATCCGGTCAAAAACTATATATTAAACTTTGATAATTTTTGACAAATTTTTTTATAAATAAGAGATTAGTTATTCTCTATTACATTATATGTTTAAGGTTTTTTTATTTGAATAAAATAACAAAAGATCAAATTTATGTAAATTCTCTAAACGAAATTTTAAAACGTGAATTTCCTAAACTATATAGTATATAAATCGGCTTAGGGTGATGTGAGTTAGATAATGAATGAAACATGTTATCCTATGACGATTTATGCATGAAATTTATTGGACAAATGCACATAAATCGTCCGAAGCCAATGTGTTTTTCAAGTTATATGTAAATCGTCCCATCTTAGTATGAGTTATGGTTTTTTTTACCTAAAGCCCACAACCCTAGCACGATTTACGTGTAAATACACGACCTCAGCACCCAAATTTAGTGCTTGGGTGCTGAGGTTGTGTATTTGCACATAAATCATGCTAGGGTTGTGGGCTTTAGATGAAAAAACGTAATTCATGCTAAGGTGGGACGATTTACATACAACTTGAAAAACACATTAGTCTAAGACGATTTATATGCATTTGTCCAATAAATTTCATGCATAAATTCTCCTAGGGTAACATGTTTCATACATTATCTAACTCACATCACCCTAGGACGATTTATATATTATATAGTTTAGAGGATTCACGTTTTAAAATTTCATTTAGAGGATTCACGTAAATTTAATCTTCTATTATTTTATTTAAATAAAAAAGCCTATGTTTAATGATTATTGAAGAAAAAAATTAGTCATGATAACTAATACTAACTTTTTCTTTTTCTGTAAGGTGAGTTTTGAAAACCAAATTACTCAATTATGGGAAAACTATTTTTACAAATGATAAAAAATTTCAAAGAAATCCTTGTTATACATGTTTTTATGTTTTCAAAATTAAAGACAACTATTTGATAAGTCAAAATAAATCATAGTTCACAATATAATATCTGGGAATAGAACTTACTCCTCCAATGAGTATTAATTTTTTAAAAATGCATCAAACTCTCCATGTTTGTTAATAAAAAAGGAGACGAAGCAGAATTATAAACATGTATATAAAGAACTAACAGACGTACTAAAACTGTATTTTATTTAAACTTTGCATAAATAAACATCACAATAACACTTTACAGAATGTCAAAGTGTTTGTATACTACAAATTTAAAATTGTTACAAAAAATTGATTTTTTTGTAACAAAATTTGGTGATTATTATAGAATAACAATGTTTTGTAATAACAATACAATTTATTATAAAACATTCTAATATTTTGTAACAACCTGATTTTTTGTTATAAATTATATTGGCTTTTATAACGAATTGGTGTTTTGTTACAAATTTTTGTAATGTTTTGTAACAAAAAATGAAGATATTGTAAAAATTTAAAATATTTGGTCACAAAATATCCTTTTGTTTCAAAAACTCCAATTGTTTTATTAAAAAAATAATTTATCACAAAATTCAATATTATTTGTAACAATTATTTGTTTATCATAAAATACAAATATTTTTTGTAACTAAAAAAAATTATTTCAAAATATTAAAATCTTTAAAGATAAAAAATTTGTTTATATAATTTTTTGCAGGATAATTTTATTTTGTTTCAAAAATTTTATTTTTTAAATATTTTTTATATTAATTAATTATTTTTTATAAAAAATTAAGGATTAAATAATTAATTTTTAAAAATTGTAGATATTATTTTATATTATTTTAAAAAATTAATATACAATTATTACTAATACTCAAATTTTAAATATTAACTAAAAATTAATTTATGAAACTTACAAAATTTAATTGGACTGTTAAACATAAATAAAAATAGTTAAATGTAAAACCAAAGGTAAAAAGTAAAAATTTTAATTCAATGTCTCATTTTTACTACTATCTTTACTTTCTTTGTGGTTCCACATACAGCAGTTGAACAGTGGAGCCCCTAAAAGAAGAAGAGAATGTGCCGTCAGCAATGTCGTCTGCGTCGACTCCCTAGTAACCTCTATTTTGCCTTGTTTCTGCTTCGCCTTCATCTCTTCCATCATTGTCTTTTGCGTCGTTGTCGTCTCCTGTGTGTTGTCATCGTTGTGCTCGTCTTCGTCTCCTCTGTATTATTGTTGGTTTATGTTTTGTCATCCACGGTAGTTCTTTTCTGTGTCATCGCTGTTCGCGATCATCTTCATCTCCTCCTATGTGTCGCCTTTCCTGCTCGTGTTGCTCCTCTAGTCCCTGGTCCTCTGCCTCTGCTGCTCTGGTTCATTTCGGCCGTGGTATTGGATGTAGCTTTTTCTCCAGGAAAGATGCCAATTTATAGCGCTCTGGTTGTAAAAGGTCGATTCTAGATTCTAAGTTCATTTCATAAGGGTTCCCATGAAGCAAAAAAGAGAGGATTTCTCTTAGGAATGATATTATTTTAGTATTAGGATTCCCTTTCACATATGAATTAGTGTCTTTTTTTGGATTTTTATTCATTCGAGACTGACGAGCTCAAACCCGCAGGTTCCACCTTGACAGGGCGGTGTTCTGACCAATTAAACTACAATCCCGGGAAAGGGGTGTGCAACACATAGATCCTTCTCCACGGTGGTGCTCGGTGTTGTCGTTCCCTAGTTGTTGCGCATCGCTTGATAGCTGGTTTATGCTCTACTAAAGGTAAATGTTATTTGAATATTGTTGGCTATATTGTTATTTAATATTCTTGTTGTCTATAAAAAAAATTGTTCTATAATCTGTTTGATAATCTGATTTTTTTATTTTTCGGGAAATTGATTTTGATTCTATTTTTTTATTTTTTCTTATATGATTTTGATTTTTTTGTATATACTTTTGTGTTTGTGAATTGAGTGTGTTATTGTGACAACTACATTATGCTTATTAATATAGAAATATTAATTTAATGTTGTTATTAATTTTATGGTTTTTACAACGCATTGAACTAGAATAGTTTATATTGGGAGTTCTAGAGAATTGACTTAGAATTTAGTTTAGATAGAGTCCTTTGAGAGTGGTAGTCACTGTGATGCTAGGTTATGTCTCACTGCTCTTTTTTCCACTCTTTCTTTATGTCCTTCCCTCATCTGTTCTTATCTTTTGCAGAAATTAATCTAATAGTCAACTACCAGAAATATTATATTAATTTTGACCATGATTCCCAATTTAAATTTAAAATTTTAATAGGCATGCACCTTCAAATTAGAAATGGTTCTTAATTGAGATTTGATTACACAATTGTTGAAGCAAGCTAACCCTATAATAATTACATGAACAAACACACAAGTACTTTGCGTGTCTCCAATTATTAATTTCAAAAAGATAAAGCAAATATAGAAGAAAAATCAAATTCGCAAGCAAACAAAAAATGAAAATGAATTAAGAGATAGATGCTCGACAACGATGTTTCAAAGACAGATGCTCGACGAAGCAAATAGAGACGATGACGAGGATAGAGGTGGCCAATGACGACGACAACAGAAATTTCGAACGGACCTTCCAACTACGACGACAGAAGCTTCGAGTAGCGAGGATGAAAACCGTTGGTGGTCACTGCCGGTGCGATAGTGATAGGGATGGTAGAGGTGTTCTTTCTGCTCGTTGGAGGAAATTAGGGTTGGAAGAGAGAGGGAGGCGTTCGTGACTTTGTCATGCTCATTTGGGACTGGGTTACTGGATTTTGTCCTCTTTTTTTTCTGGCATCAAAACAACGCCCTTTTTTAGGTTGATTACAAAACCGGGCCTTCAAAAAACTTGGACCGATTGAATCGTCGGTTCGGCCAATTTTTTAATCAATTTTTTGTAGGACGGTTTTGGAGGTCAACTGGATCGGCCAGATGACCAGTTTTCGGTTAATCCGGTCAAATTAGCCAGTCCGATTCGGGTTTCAGAATCTTGAAAAATTCTATCACTCTAAATGAAGTTTTTGTAGCCGTGACAGGTGAGAAATGGTGCAAGTTATGGCATAAAGGTTTCAAAAACTAAGTTAAAGATTCAGCACAACTTGAAGAGGCAATTCAAGATCGTGAGGAGCTAATAAAAAAAATATATGTGCTAAAAAAACTTGAAGAGCAATAAATACGACAAGAGAAAGAGTTAGCTCAAATGATATCTCAATTGAAAATTCAACAAACTCTTGTGAACTCTTTGATAGCGCGCTTTGACAATGGAAATGGTTAGACAACTAAAGATAAATGTAAAATTGATTAGGATTTTAATACATGTTCGTACATGGTTGATATATTATTAGTCTAGGTTTAATTGTATATGGATCTATTTATTACATTTTAGTTGTGTTATGGTTGAGAAATGACAAATGTCTTATTATTTAGTTTAATAAGTTTGGCTGTGTAATGATTGAAAAATAAGTGATGAATTGGTTATTTTTTATATGAATCGGTTGTTTTTTAGGAACAGTAGACGATGGAAATATCCAAGTTTTAGGGGAGTTTCTACCAAATGTTTTTAAAAATTTTGAATAAAAATGAATGGTAAAATTGTAATTAGTGTTATATATTGTCTCTAGTTTTTGTTTTGATTTTTTATATTTACAAGAGTACTAAAATGGTGACAACATACTAGATGCAGGACTCAAAAATATTTTGATTCATGGATATACTAATTTATTTAGAACTTTTAACTTTTAGTTGAACTTATAGAACTAATCTATGTAGATGCTAATGCTATATATTTTGCTTTAAAATCATCTTAATTAAATAAAAGATGTTTAAATTATCTATGTTATTATATATTATATAAACGTTGACTTGCATAATAAATTAGTTAATGTATCAATTAATTAAAAAATAATACAATTTGATAAATTATGTGTTTTATATTAAAAAATTGTTACAAAATAAATATTGTGTTTTTTAATTAAAAGAATTAAAAATATTACAAATAAAGTTATATTTTGTAAAAAAAATTTATGATAGAAAAAATTATATTGTTAGGAAAAACATTTCAAAGATAAAAAATTGTTACCACTTTTGTAACAAATTTTAGTTTTTGTATTAAAATTAATTGTTACAAAATATTACTTTGTATTGTAATAATTTTATTTGTTGTTATAAAAACTTTTTATAACAAGACATATAGCAACAATTCTGTAACAATTTTTTTGTTACAAATTTTTTTCGTTTCAGATTTTTCTGTAATAATTTTTTTATTATAAATACTACTTTTCTTGTAATAATAATAAAGCAAATTCTACATAATTTAGAGCAAAGATTACAACATTAAAAAATAAATAAATTTTGTAAGGAAAATAATTTTACAAGATATAAATTGCAGAATAAAAATAATCAAAAGAAAAAAGAGAAAAAAGAATGGAACAATACCTACTCATAAATAAGACTTAGGACATAAACAGAAAGTAACTAGAATGTGAGCATGTATAAATGTGTATTTTTGGAGCAAAAGAAATTTTTATGTTAAAAATATTTTTCAAACATATTAAAAGAAATTTTTAAAAGATAATTTTCAATTGAATAAATAACATCCAAGCCAGCTCTCAGTGTCCTAACAAACCTCTATATAAAAAGAAAATCAATATACAAGAGTCTCGATGTTCTCAAGATTTTATTTATTTTTATCGTACTTAGTATTATGATTATAATGCCATAAAAATTGAAATGCTGACAAGACTTCAAACACTCTAACACGACAGTAATAAAATACTATATACTATAGTTTATTGGTAACAAAGTTCCAGCAAACCTACTTCTCACCTATAATTTGCACCAATATGATAAGGATTCCCATGATTGATGAAGTCAAAACAAATTTAATAATGGATCCTAATTAGGGAAATAATCTCAGCCGCACAAATTCTATATTCATTTTATATTCTTTATCCCCTCTCAAATGGGATAGGTTTTAGAAGTCTTAGCTTCTCACGTCTCCGAATTTCTCAATTTAGAATTCGTGGTTAGACATTTGAGGCAACCAAACAAATACTAGCTACTATTTATCTTTGTTCCTATCAAACTCAAAGGTCGCTATTGAAAAACTGGTACTATCATGAATCAGTTTATCCGAAAATTAAATTAGAAACTGACATAGTAATGCAATTATTAAAGGCATAAGCATAAATATCCCATTATAAGCGAAGCGAGTTTCCTTTCAGCTTTTAGGGTGTGCCACTTGTTGGAGGGAAAAAATTTTCGCACATTTTATTTAGACATAGATGCACGAGAATTTTTTTTTCTTATTAAATACATTTTAAACATGTTTACCCTCAGAATTTTTTAGACTTTTCAAGCTAATGTCAAAGGATGGGGAGAAATTAGTCAAGGTGGGTTATTAGTTATATATTTGCTTAATGTACAAAATAACAACCAATTTAGTTATAAATATTTTTGAATTACACCTTATTTTTTAAATTATTATTAATTAGTAATTATTTTAAATTTTATTTTTTAAAAAATATAAAATTATTAATTATTAATTATAATTATTTAAAATTGACTGATTAAGAGTTATTTACCTATATTTTCTTAACAAATAAATAAAAGAAAATAAGATAAATGGCTGCCGTATGTAGCTGAGTATGAATAATAATTAAGTATTCAATAAATAAAACTACATCACCATGCGAAAAAGTATGTAGATATAGCACAAGATCCCGTCATTTTCATGATATATATAGTTTCGGTCAAAATCTTCGTGAAAATTCGATGCATTACAATATTCAATCTTAGATATTTAGAGAAGAGCGTGATAAGAGGTAGCGGGATTTTTTTACTTTTATTGCTTCTCGAATTAATTGAGAAATGAGAAATGAGAAATGATGTTTGGCACACATTTTTTTATAAAAGAAATTTTTTATCTTCGCTCATTTTTTATTGATTATGTTTAACATTTTTCAAATTAATTAAGCTTCTTTCGCAAAAGGACAAACATTTCTGCAATTTCCGCGTGATAGAGAGCACTATGATGCACTAGTGTTAGTTTTCATTCAGTTGTGGTCTCGCTGAATCAATATAACAAACTAATGGTTAGACTACTGATTCACACTTAACATTGAAAAGCAACCATTGCCGCCATCAAAACTAAAGTATGAAAATTACTATTATTGAGTGAATTTGTTATTCGAAACATAACTATATATGAACCTTTTTAAGTATGAAGTGTAACAAATTACACTATAAAAAAAGTGCTGATGATTGTCGAATTCACTGTCGGATTAATCAAATAAATTTGTCATTAAATAGATTATCGTCGAATTTATCATTGTTCTTGAGTTGACGGTATAAATATCATCAGAAACCGTTTATTGGTAGATTTATTTTATCCAACGCTAATTATCGGCAGATTTTTCATCAGTCTTTTCAATGGATTTGGCGAGATTGTGTTGATAGTTACCGTCGGATACACCCAACAGTAATTTTGGTGTCGTTTTACGTGTTTAGACACCAAGTTACCAATGTTAATTTTATTTTTTTTAATTTTTTGACACCGTTAAGCCACAATTAGTAGATTCTTGTTAACAAAATTATTAGCAGAAATTTAACGTTGCCAGAAATTAAAAAATTATTTTGTTAAAAAATAAATGGTCTGAATGAAATAAAATGTCACAAATATAAAATACAACAGATTACGGTAATTTTCGTTGTCATCGTCGGCGTCGGCGTCGTAGTCCCCCTGCTGAGGCGGCAGAGGAGGTGTTGCCCGACGGCAGCACCGCTGCCTCCAGCATGCATCTGATGGTTCTCCTCCTCCATCTACTGTTGCAACTGATCAAGCTGCTCCAGCTTCTCCGTCAGGTCCGAGCTGACGGCAACGCGTGCAAGAATCTCTCGATACCTCTGCTCAGACTGCTCCGCTTGCTGATGAAGTTCCTGTGTTAGCTTCTGTACCTCCTCCCTCAGGTCGACAATTTCCTGGTGATCAGTAGGGCTGGTGGCAGAGGCAGAGGCAGAGGAAGCCACCAACGTAGAGGAGTGGAGGCCACTGGCGAAGAACGACCCCAATCCGAGTGGTGATTTTTGTGAGATTTAGAGGTGGTCTCGCGCCAAAGCCTATCGGGATCCACCACTAAGGTTTCGGAGCCAACTTCGACGGCCCCACTAGGCAGCTGAGATTGCTGGGTCGCGGTCTCCAACCTCTGCGTGTACTCCTCCTGCATCACACACGTTAGTTGTGATTAGGATAATAGTTAAATAATTGACTTTAAACTAAATAAACTTGAAACTTTGGATTAATTTAAACTCACATAATGAGCCACAGACCGCTTGTCAGCAAATCTTTCCTTGTTTGCCTTCAAAGTATGGGTATACTTGAAGGTCTCCACCAGTATCGCCTAACGATCCAACGACTTAGACTACAAATTAATATATCAACCAAGCAATAAAATAGACGAACAAATTAAAAAACGACAGACAAATATAAGTATGAACCAAAATACAGGAAATCATAATTCTAATTTCGAAAAAATAATTTTAATTTTTTCGATTTCACTAAAAATCTTATGAAAATTTCGATAAAGTCTCCCTTAAAATTTGGATCTAGCCACCCTTAAAGGGTTCCATCCAAAATTTTTCAGCATCTAACCTATTCTAACCTATCCAAACCACCTAAATTCACTAAAATTGAAAATTAAACTAACATTTACTCTATTAACTAATTAATTAACTTGATAATCAAAAAAGAAAGTAAAAAACTAATTCAAGTAACTAGTAAAACATTAAACAATATCAAAATTCTTACCAGTCTGGTCTTCGTCTTCATGAAGGTCGCCGACCCACTCGTATACCTCGATGACCTAGGCGAAGCACTGGTAGTGACGTTCGTCAGAGGCGACGCTTGAACCCGTCGTTCTCTCTAGAATAGGCCTCCAATTTACGTTTGATGTTTGGATGGATCTGCAATGCCAGGTGGTCTTTCCCCTGAAGAACGTCGCTTATCATCTGTTGAAGTCGTTTGGCTATCTGGTGGTCATAGATCTTCCTGATCATGACATTGGGTTTTGCATCTCATATGAATTTCAGCTACACAAAGTCATTCACCAAGATAGGTTAGTCGCAATAAAATACAGTTTATATATAGTTAAGTAATTCAAACGAAATTAGGTTCTTACCGCCTGCTTTTGAAACAAACACTCTCTTACATCCGCCGAAATCTACATGTAGGTCGGCCACGGGTGGTCGTATATGGAATTAATGACCTCAGATATTTCCTTTGTGCAAGTATTGGGGTTTGGTGTAAACCTGTCAAAGAAAAAATCTCACATTAACAAACACATAAGATAAACAAATTTAAGATAAACAAACTTAATATTAAAAAATTAAACTCACGGCTGCATGTCATCGAGTCAAATCCTCAGCCAGATGACAGGTGGTGGTGGAGCGGCATCATGCTCAGGGGCATTGGAGGAATCACCTACCGCAGGCTCTGTTGACGTCATCGCTACATCTGCAGGGGGCATAGCAGAAGAAGGCACCTAGTTCGGATTTGGGACCATGATGAATTGCTGATTTGATGGACCCACCTGTGACGTCATAGAGGTCGATGAGGTAACTGGGGTATAGGGCGATGATTGGGCAACCTTGGAAGATTCGGTGGAAGCCCGCCCTCTACTATGATCACGTGACCCATTCGACCTACCTCTACTACCTGTCGTCATGTCTGTACAGCGAATATATTAGTAACATATTAATAACGTAACAAACACCAATAAATAATAACATAAGAAGATACTCAAAAAAGAACAAATAATTTTAAAAATGTTTTAGTTTAGTAAATTAAAAAAGAAAAGAAAAATATATAGTGTTTTAATTTCAAAATAAATAAATTAGAATGAATAAGTGTTTTGGTTAGTTTAGCAAACTAACAAGTGTCTATAGAACACTAAAACATTAATTGTAAAAGGAAAAATTTTCTTTCATAAGAACCAAAATGAATAGTTCTCTTGTAAATATCATAAATATTTTTCATCACACCAACTTTAACAAAATCAAAAACAGAAACTAAGATTAAAATAATTATTCAAATTAACAATTGCACAAAAATACAGCAACAACCCAACAATTAATTAAAATAATTTCAAAAACATAATTTTAATTCTTTTCGATTTCACTAAAATCTTATATAAATTTTGACAGCGTCTCCCCTAACATTCGAATTTCTCCACCCTTCAAGGGTTCCATCCAAACCAAATATCCATCAATCCTTTTTTAACTGGTTAATTTTTCAATCATTATTAAGGTAACATACAAACAGCTCAATCATTATTAATACAGTTAAGCATTTTTCTAACAATTTCAGCAGCAAAAATTAGTAAACAACTCAATAATCCAACATTTTTCAACAATCTCAGAGTCTAATCTAACCTGTTCTAACCTATCATAACCACCTAAATCCACTAAAACAGAAAATTAAACTAACTAATCTCTACTAACTAATTAATTAACTTGATATAATGAATTTGAAATAGCCAGAGTTCAAACAAAAAACCTTGAAGAGGGGTGGAGGTGTAGTGGCGGCAGAAGCAGAAGCTGCAAGGGCGTTGCAGCAGTGACGGTATAGACGTTCAACAGCAACGACAGCAGCAGCGGCGGAAATGGCTGACGGAGAGGAGAGATGAGAAGGTTAAAGAAAGAGTCAGAGAGAGAGAGAGAGAGTAAATTCAAAATGAAGGATTGTGTTTACGATTCTAATTTAGGACATGATTATCGTTGAATTTACCGACAGATATTTCTGATGATAACACAGTACGGATCACTAAAACGTAGCATTTTATTAAATGTCTTTACTGTCGGAAGCGAGTATCCACCAATAAACATTTGACATAAATAATTTCTCGTCAAATCTGTCGTTAAATCCAACACTAAATTCAATTGTAATTACTACCACTAAATCTGATAGTTGTCAATGTTTTTTTTTTTTTAGTGTTAAGATGTATTATATGATATCACTTAATATAAAAGCATCATCAATATAATTTATGAAAAAAAATCAATCAATCTATTAAGTTTCCCCTAAAACTAACACATCATGCTGCAACATTGACATCATTCCATTTTTATAAAGACATTGTAAGCACAGTTTCTTTGACTTTCTAAATTTATTATTAGACTTCTATCTTCACACGAGAGTCTGAACACTGCAGGGGAAACATAGGTGGCGACAATTGCTCTTGTTCTACTTATGTTAAGGGATTCAATCGGGGTAAAAAACAGCATCTTTTAACGATAAGGTGCTACTTATCTATTCTATTATCTTGGCCGGGAAAATTTTTCAGTGTCTGTGAGACTGTAGGCACATATTCATGCCGACGACAGTAAAGCAAGACAAATTCTTTTGTAGCAAAAAAGAAAGGCAATTTATTTATGTTCTTAATACTTTTTAAATTGACTTTGTATGCATTAATTATTACAGGTTTATAAAGAGATACTAAACTATGGCATGGATTCTAATTTTGAATGATCAAAGGATAAGCTGAGAAATTACGAATCATCATATCATCCTTCCTAAAATGAACTTCACATAATTTACAATTGTTGATCTTATAAATGAAGTTTATCCAAACTAAATTCATTTTTAATTCCTATTAAGTTCGAGTAGCAGATTTTTTTATGGAATTTTTAATTTGACAGATGAATAATTAATATATGGTAAATTGATTTATTTATTTAAAAATTTATTGTTAATTAATAAATTGTTATATGTATAAAAAAATTTAAAACTCGAACTTTTAGTTAAACAGAAAAATAAAATAACTGCTTGACCAAATACTATATTGTGCGTCAAGTTAGGTGTTGAGTGAGGGCACTGAGTGGTGGAAGCTAAGCACCAAACATGTTGCAACACCTCAAAAAGGATAATAAGGAGAGTCCACAGGCACAACAGGTGTCGCAAGCACAAGGAGAGGCAGCCACTGTCAAAAGGCATCGAAACGTAGAAATTACAACAAACAGTGGTAGTACGTAGATGCTGGGGCAAACAATCTGGGAGGAACACACACGTGTCCCGAGTGAGCATTGCACAGCGCATCCACCCCGCTAATTGATCCCTAAAAGTGCGCGCCACGTGCTCTCACCACAAGAACCCTATCCGTACCAACAAAATTTTGTTGGCCTTCGGCGTCATCGCATCATCATTTCAGTATAACGACCATTGTGCAGCTGCCACTTGAACTTTGGTAATTATGAATTTTGGGACAAAGGTTGTCTTTCAAAGATACTAACAATTTCTGTTTAGGGTCCAAGGGGGCAGCAGAACATAACATGACTGAGCGTGCCATGCACATCAATTGTGAGATGATTGACACTTTTTCTATAAATTATTTATTGCAACAACTAATGATTAAAAAAATAAATAAAGAAGACCAGAATTAAAATAAAAACAAAAAAATTAAACTTAAATACAAAAAAAATATATTTTATTTTATATCTAATTTTTTGATACAATAAAAAAATTATTTAATCTTATTTGTCAATATCATAGTTTAAAAATTGAATTAAAGAGACTCCTCAATCTTCTACTAAATTTTTCATACAACAAGAGAAACTCACTTAACATCATTTGTCAACACCATAATTTCATTACGAAACAACAAAAAAAATTACTTTAGCACCTCTAATCACTCAATACTACAACTACAATAGTTTGAGGTATTTATAACCTCTTATTAAATTAAAACAAAAAAAATCATAAATACACCATCACAAAACCCAATCTAATAACTAAATAAATAAAATTAAAATACATCAAATTAATTAAACATTCTAAAAATATAAACTAATAACTTCTAAATAATATTTGAACTCTTCATATCACAAACATTTGAAATACGTATCAACAGACCTGCCATTTTTATAAATAAAAATTTAATTAATCTAATTTCAATAGTATCTGATTTTACTATTTGAATTCAAAAGACATATAAAAACAATTTAAAGTTTTTAATTATTATAAAACTAATATATTTATCATCATATCATCCTCCCTTAATCAATTATCGAATGTTCAATCTGATATGAAAAAAAAAAACTAAATTTTCGGATTAATTATCTCACCCTTTGAAGTGTTTATAAACCAATGAGAAATTAATCATTGTAGTCAACAATAGATACCCGATCATTTTAAAAAAAAAAAAGAAAAAAATCAGATTGAATTAACAAACTCACTTCACCAAATTTCATAGATGCGGCCAACCACAGGTCTAGTTCTCCGAGTGCACTGGAGGAGGCTACTATGTTAGTCGTATACTTTACTTTTCCTTTTTGAGTTTGGTTGTACTCTGACATGTATAAAGTTATGGAAGTAGTTCTCACATAAATATTTGTTTCACTTTTAAGTTTTAACCTGAATAATAACTCCTATACTAAATTATATTCGAAGTACATACCAACTACGGCTGGCAATGGATAGGGTAGGGTAGGGTAGGGTTTAACCCTGCAAACTATACCCTACCTTACTCGCGGGTTGAAAATTTTATTAAAATTCTACCCTACCTTACCCACGCATTGAGAATCTTTCAACCCTAACCTTACCCGCACCATAAAATTCTAAACTCTATCCTACCCTACCCTACTCGCAGAAATATTAAATTTTTTCAAAGTAAATATAAAATTCAATCATTTCGAATTTTATACATATTAATAACATAAAAAATAAAAAATTAATGCTTTAAATTATTAAATTAACTAACTAGTTTAGTAATTGTTCACTTATTATAAGTTATTACATAAGGAAGGTTGTAGGTTCAATTCTCACTTTCTTCACCATATACCTAATTTTTATAAAATATGTGTTATATATGAGGTGCGGATAGGGTATGGTAGGATACATCCTAAACCCGTACCCTACCCTACCCACAAGCATACCTGGACCGTACCTTACCCTACCCGAACAGATTAGACCGGGTTGGGTACCCGCGGGTAGGGTATGAATTGCGAACCCTAATATCAACTCTCAGCAACAAATTTTAATATCCCCCGGGCCTCTTTTCCTTTCTTTTCCTTTTCCTTTTTCCTTCCAACTGATCCTTTTCCTTTTTCCTTCCGGTTGATACCAGTTTTCTTTTTTTGGTCAACAAAAGTAACCAATAGTTAATCCAGCTTTGGTCCGTAGAAATTAAACTTCCTGATTATAAGCTAATAAAGCTGTTTAAGTAAACTAATTTGAATTGTCTAATGATAAATTCACTGATCCGTTTAAGCAAGTATTAAGAATTGTGCATTCAGCAACCCATTAACCAATAGCAAATTCTTAAATAAAATTCAAATTGGTAGCAAATTATTTGTTAGTCTGAGAACAGTGAGAAACCAAAAAAAGAAGAAGCTGTGTTTAAGAAGTTAAGGTTTGATGACAAGTAGTTAAGGTTTGATGACAAGTTTGTTACATTTTTAATGTCAAACACCGGGGGTTTGAGTTCCAACTCTCGCTGGTTTATGGTATAATAAACCCCCTAAGGTGTGTGCGTGGTATAATGTACTAATGTAAGACCCAGAAAAACTCATCGAAATTTATTCATTGTTTGATTTTAATCGAGGATAGTACCTCCCTCCTCCCTTTGAACTGTTTGTTTACCAGATAAAAGAAGCATGATCCAGTTTGAAACCAATTACAACACTGCCAATAACAAAATATTCCAGAGATGAATTCTTCTCTCTGCATTAGCAAGGTCTATATACATAATCTACAATGATACATTTGTGTTTGTAAATCACTACGACCATTGACACCAATAGAATGGTGTCATTGTTCCAGAAATTATGGGAATATATTGTGGAGCTAATAAATGCTAATCGGTCTTCTGAACTCCAGAATTCCTGTACTTGTTTTCTTCCCAGCAGATCATTGAAATGGCATGCTACCAGCAATGAGGGAACAAGAAAAACCATAGGGACTTCAGGAGGAACAAGGAAGCAAGTTATGATATAAAATTGTACAACAAACAGAAGACAGTGCTAACTTCGCAACTGATGGCTGCTGCGCTTCCTGAAATGTCTGAGAATGAAACTGTCTGCATATAATGGATAATTTTTTCTGATCAAACCCTTTATGCACTTCCAATATGAAAAGTCAACCAGCTCTCCATCTTTCCGTGCTATGAACAAACATCTAGATCGCTCAAAATTGGGATGATATCCAATCTGTCACAGGAAAAGGAATGATAAAATTTTACCAATGAATAAAGATAAGAAACGAAGTGTTAAGACTGGATAGGATTTAAGAGACAGTGATCTCAGTAATTTCTTATATCATTAAAAAGCCTATCATTGGAATGTAATGTACGAAGATTAGAGATCAGAAGCCAATATTTATACTCTTCTTTCTTTAACCAAAGAAGGGAAAATGGGGGTCTGGTCAGGTCATATCCTTTCAGCAGCTAATCAAGTAACACAAAAAAGTAACATCATGGCCAAAATCTGTATTTGCTAGTCGCAAAAGATTTTAGTACCGTATAACATTACTAAATGCATTTATTATGCAGATTAATGCTATAAAAATCTCTAACAAATTAGTTTGATTTGGACCAACAAATTACTAGAATGAGCAAAATAAAGACTGCTTCATCATGAAAATACTGAGAAAAGCTATTTTTACCAGAGGGCAGAGAATCAATGAGTTGCAAAACTGGGCAGCATGCCATACTGATTTAGTTATTAGAAATCATGCAGCGTAAGAAATACCTAATAAGGTAACTCTTAGCAGGGATTAGGGACCTCTAAAATGCAAGGTGCATTCTGCTAAGTGTGGGGATGGAGTGGATCACCATTGATGAACAAATCAGAGGCTTAGATATTCATATAATAAAAGCAGCCAGAAGACACTCCATGAACTAACAAAAACTAACTCTCTTGATTTCCCCATCATTAGCAACGAGTTGCACTTTAATCAGAGCACACCCTGCACTTCAAATGAGACAATCCTATTATTAGCAGGTCAGATCGTCCTCCAGAGCCAATTAACTCTTAAGACTGACAAAGGGAAAATCTTTGCAGTAGGCAACAACTGATGTCATGGTCATATAGATTTCTGAACATAAAATATTTTTTAACTGTTTGATTCGGCAATAGATAATTCTAGGAAATAGTCTTTTTGTCAACAAAAGTTATGCACAAGCAGTGTGTGTGTTTGTGAGATGACGAGGGGAAGGGAGGAGCTACCGTGATATAATCAACTCCAACTCCAATCTTTTTCTCATATTCTGGATGAAAGGGAAGCAGCTTCTCAAGAATGGTTTTCTCATGCTCTGGACTCAGTCTATCTCCACTTTCATATCTATGGCATGAAAGGCATAATTAGATTTCTAGATAAATGAAAGGGAATATGTAAATCAATTATTATAACTACCAATTGATTTTCATCACAAATATCAAATGCGTTTTGAGAAACTGATTAGTAGCCAGATAGAATTGTAGTATCTAGTAAGGAGACAGGTACAGATACGGCAAACCAAACAACTATAACAATAATTTGAGATTCACCGAACATTCATGACTTAGGCTGTTAAGCATAAGTAAAGCGAAGCCTTATGCAGCCCTAACCACATTTTCAGCAAAAGCAAATATCTACAAGAATTCGAAAATCGAGGTGAAGTTTATACTAGTGTATCAGTCAGAGATCTTTTACACTGTTAAAGCAAATTGGTAGTAACGGAGAACTAAAGATGCATTAGCTAGAAAGAATAGTCTCAGACTGCAAGCCAACACCGACACAAGTTACAGAGCTAGAACAGTTTGGGGCTATAATGAACATAACCAAAGAGAGGACATTTCAACCATGCATGCATGTCTCATCACTCCCATGAGACAAGTAACAACTCCGAACATGTCTCCTATATTAATTATTTGTCAATACATGGTTCTAAAATCATATTTCAGGGAGAAGATAAGAGATAATAACTATTAGGAACTAATTTAAAGGGCATAATTAGAAAATGTTAAAAGAAGAAGAATGAAAAGAGGAACATACTGTCCAGAATGGAGAAGCATCCTGACAAAGCCAACCAAAGGAACGGTGTCCTCCAGAATCTGGTCTTCCCAGTCAACGCATTTATCCTCCTCCTCCTCCTCTTCTTCATCATCATCATCGCCGTGGTCGTAACCATAGCTGGTGTTGGGTTGGGGAACGAGGGGCTTCCTGAGGAAGTGGTCGCCGTCGGAAGTTGCAGCTGCTCTGAGGGGGGAGAGGCGAGGGTAGAATGGGAAAGAGAGAAAGAAGGAAGGGGAATGGAAGTGGGAGAAGGGGGAGGAGATAGGGTTTGTGAGGTGGGGAACACGCGGTGCCGTTTTGGATAATGACAGTGATGAATAAGCCATTTATTTTTAGTAAAGGAATGGAGTGGATAACTCGTGTTCAAACTTCACACTGTGATTCAGTTGGTGAAGCCAAACATGGTGTTGGTGTTAGTTCTTAGTTGTATCCTCGTAGTTCTCTCTGCCACCACACCCAGTGAGAGGAGCAACTACTATACGACCAATCTAGCAGGATAAACCGATAAACTAACGACTCTCCCTCATCCTGCGCTCAATTTTTTTTATTGGTATGTACTGGATCACTTGTTTATACGAAAGACCGGGATATGACCCAGTAATACGTGGGCTCACAACTTTGGCAGCCCACCGTACATATAATTTCTTCCGATTCTAAAGTTGTGTTTGAAAAGAAAATTAAGATTAAAAAATTGAAAGTTTGAGAATTAGAAATTGAGACACAAAGATAGAAAGAGAGACTAAATTAAATTTTTATATTATATTTAATATAAAATATATTGAATTAAATTATATTTTAATATTATATTTAGTTTAAAATAAGATGAACTCAATTTGTGTAGATACACAGAAATTGGACCTGTGGATCGCAACTTATTGACACGTGCCCCTGGTATTTGGCATGAGAGAGCAGGAGCTGTTTTGTACGATTTTCCTCAATTTAGTCGAGCCGTGTCGTCCCAACGCCAACGGAGGTTGGAGGTGCCTTGGCCCATTGATGTGGTTGGGCTAGTATTGGGCTGGGCTATTTTTTTTGTAATTCCGATGGTGTATTCTTTTCAAAAGCGAACAATTTTAAAGCAGACTGGGTCATGTGGATTTCTCAAAAAGAAAAAAGAGAGGTCCTAGCGTTCACCCAGCCCTTTCTCTCTCTCTCACTTTATTTCTTGAGAATTTGAACTTCAAAATTTTTGTCCTGAAGAAAGCAAACCCTACCAGTCGATACCACTAAACCATAATCATATTTCAATTGCATAGTGATAACGTGAATTACGTTACCCAAGTATAGGATCTTTTCAGTACTAATTGATTATGCCACTATTTGCTATCAACATCATTTTATTATTATTATTACTGTAATTAGTAATATCATTTGAGAGAAATTTTACTTGCACAAAAAAGTTAATAGAATAAACACTTGATTTTATTAAATTTTTATATAAGTCTATTCTCTTTTATTTGTTAATTTGACTAACTAAAAATTTTTATGAAATTAGTTAACTAGTTCTAATTTTTATTAGAATAATTCTTTTCATTCAAAATTTTATATTTACTGTAACTGTTTCTAAAATTTACATATCTCTATAATAGATTTGGTTTGATTTGAGATAAAAAGAAATCTTAAAAAAATATCTTTCAACACACCACCTGCTAACTAATTGTCTTCCCAAAATTTGATACATCTATTATCTCCTACCTCCAAAAGAAAATCTTTAGATCATTTTATCTCCCCCTCCCCCCTTAACTGACATATATAAATAAAATCTGTTGAAAAATAAAACACTAGGATTTAAACTATTGCAAAAATACAATTTTTTTTATAATAGATAATCTTTTTATGAAAATCGCCACCACCACTTGAATAAAAGAACAGTCTTTTAAAACACTCCTCAACTCTCAATCCTCCTAATTTTTTTGGAGCTTACACTATATCTCATTTCACTAAGAGTAATCCATGGTCAGTTGAACCGTGAACCGTGAAGAAAGACGGTTTGAACAAACAGCAAAATCGCAAATTCTAAAAAACGGAGTTGAGCCGTTAAACCGTCCGAAAATCGGTCAATCGAATCGAACCATGACCCGGCCGGTTTTTTGAATGTGTGTCCAAACGCTGTCGTTTCAATCTTTCTCGGTAACTCCATATGCCAGAATCCCAGATCCAGCCTCCAGTTTGCCCTACCCCTAACTCCATCCTCCCAATCTCATCGTCCCTCACCTCCATTCAGCACTTCAACCACCGCCTTGTGCCGCCGCCGTCACGACAGGGCTCGCTCCCTTTCTCTCCATCGCGCAGCAACCATTGCAAGCTTCCTCTCCTTCCATCACGCAGCCACCCTAGGAAATGTCAAAGCCTCCGTCGCGCAGCCAAGCCGCCGTCGTCCCTAGCTCTGTTGGTCACTTGGTTCAAAGGTGCTCCACCACTGCTCCTTGTCTTGGTTGTCTCCCTCTTGCATGTTCTGTTGAAGGCGTCTTCGAGCTTCCAGGTAATTTTTTGAACTGTGAACTGAAGGCGTCATCCTTCTGTTCCTGCCTCTGTCATCCTTCTGAAAGCGTACTTGATTTATAATTCTACTTTCTTTGCAATTGTCTCTAAGCTTACTTGATTTTCTGGATTTAGAGTTATTTTTTATTGAATTTCTGGATTTGAATTTTGAATTCGTGCTTATGCAATTTCTATTTGATTCTTCTTGTTGTTGTTGTGGTTGAAATTCAAAATTGAAATATGATTCTTCTTCTTCGACAATTTCATATTCTGGACTTGTTGATTTGTGAACTGATCTTGTGAAATTGAATTTGTGATCTGTTGTTAGATTTGTTGCTAAATTGCTTGTTGAATCTGAATTTGCATCGATTTCGGCCTCTTTTTTCTTGAATTTCTGTTGATGCTGTTGCGAGTCTTGTTCTATTGATAGCTGAGATTTGGTTGCTTCTTGATCGATTTGTGGTGGTTGCTATTGTTGCTTTAGTCTAACTTTAATGTCTTCCCACTCAATTTCCCATTCTGCAACTTTATTCCAGCAAATTTCTGGCAAGCTTGGACGCATATTCGGTTGGTAATAATGATAGAATGCAATTTCAAATGTTTCCAAATTGGCAAATGATTGAGCGCATTTCTTAATTGAAACCATCTTAGAGTTTTTCCTTTCAAACTTCTTTCCACCTCTATGCTCCTCAGGTGTTTCTCTAGCATTTCAGTATTGCTCAGTACATATTGTCCATCCAAAACTATCTCTTATCTATACTCTTAAAAGACTAAGTAATTCTAATGGGCATAACTAGTACCCTTCCTACTATTAAATCGTAACATGTGGTGGCCACTGTTTATGAATATTAGAAGTATGCGAAATCAGCAGAGGATGTTGTTGCTGATGTTCATTCAATTTTTGTGCTGTTGAATAAAGAAGGGATTTTGAATACGAATGAATGTGATAAAATTGTGGATATGAATAAATATGATTGATGACAAACTTGGATGTTGGCATTTTATGTTTAGTTGGTTATTTTGGTTATTTGACTGTTGAATTTGTATTTGAATAAGATCATAACATTCTAATTTATATAATACTTTTAATTTAGATGATATTTTAAAGTTTATATAAATTATAATTATATTTTAATGTAATTATTTATATTTTATTTATTATTTTATTATAAAACAGTTTTTTAGTTCAACCACAATCGAACGGTTAAACCTATAAACCAATGAATTAGTTACTAGAGCGATTCGATAACCAGTTCGGTTTTCAGAACCTTGTTCATTACTCTATATGAATTTGTTTTTGTAAAGAGATTAACTTCTTTGTCACTCTTCTTGATATTTTGTACAAGTTTAGATAATATATTAACAAACTATTAAGCACTAACTTAATAAGGATCAATTTACCTACTTTACTGAGAGTTTTAATTTTTAATAAACTAATTTTTTCTTTCATTTTGTCTATTATTATTATTAGTAGTAGTGATAATATTAGTAGTAATAATAGTAATAATAGTAATAATAATAGTCTGTCGCAAAATAGTTACATGCGTTTATTATGTGAGAATCACAACATATTAAGTTGTGAAACAACTATAAAAATAATTAAAAAAATATTTGGCAGCAATTATAAGATTATATTATATACCATAATTAGTTTGAAAAAAAATCAAAGAATTAAAAAAATTAAATTTGAATTCATTTTAAAAATATTAAATTATTCTTTTGACTGTTTTTTAAACACTAAAATAATATTTTGAGATTAATTCTGAGAAAAAAATAAAATATTAGTTTAGGATTAAGCTAGTTTAATTGTATTAGACCTTAAATAATTTAATTTTTCCTTAAGAGATAACAACACCTTTTAAAGCTTTTAAAAGTGCGTATATATTTATTTTTGTCTCCAAAATTTTTGAAAAATTTAAAACAAAATTGAACATTTAATTTGATTTATTTTTTAATATTTAAAATAAATTATCAATTTTATCCCTATAATTATATCCTTTATCTCAAACTTAAATCATTAACACTTCTCTCTCTTCTATAATTTGGTGTCCTATTTGAATAAATATTTAGACAATAAAAAAAAGTATACCAAAATTTAATTTCTAAAAAAAAGCGAATCTTTTTTAATTTCTAATTCAAATAAATTAGAGTTATTTAGGATTCATAAAAATTTACCTGACAAAATATTATTATTATTGTTGTTGTTATTGTTGTTGTTGTTGTTGTTGTTTTCAATTTACCCATCTTCAATTTTCATCATAAATTCATTTTTTTTAATCTTTATCAATAAGGGGTATACGTGGATCGGATCGGATTAGATATGATATCCGCATTTTTTAGTGTCCGATTCGATTCGCAAATGTGCGGATCGGATCGGATCGGATATTAGATATATCCGCATAGTTAAACCTTCTCTTTTTAATCATATTTCTATGTAAAAAATTCAATAAAAATATTTCTTTCACACTTTTAAACTTATTTATTCCTAAAATATTTTTTATCAAACTTTTTCTAAATATCAAAAATAAAATAATACAATATATGAATAATAATTACTAACTAAAATATACAAACAAATAAATATAATACCAAACACATATATATTTATTTATTTATTTATTAATTATTATTGTGCGGATTTACGAATCCGCAGATCGGATATGCGGATGTAGAGCAGATATCCACGATCTGATCCTTAAAGTGTGCGGATTGGATCCTATCTAATTAGATCAATATGCGGATCGATCCGAATCGTATCTACAATTTTTGGATCGGATACGGATATTTACCGCAGATACGATCCGATCCATGAACACCCCTAAATTACTAAAACTATTACTATTACTATGATTAGGTCATATTACAATTAGCATTATTATTTGTCTAACAAAAATAACTATTTTTTTTGTGTGACACAAATAATTAGTTCAAATATTACGGATCATATGACCAATTTCATCATTAGATACACTTTTTTTTAACACGAAATTCATCCTCCAACGACTTACCTATGATCATATACGAAAACACATTCATTTACCCATTCTGGGTCATTCCATCATCCAAAAGAAAGGTCCCTACTTCCTTTTTTTTTATGATATGAGGGGCCATAGGCCCAAGAAAGGAGGAAAAAAAACAAAAGAAAAACTAAAGAAAACACACTAGCGCCTATGGGAAAGCATTACCCCTCTTCCATCTTCACGCACAAAGTCATTCACTTCTTGCAGTGGAGCATCCCAAAAGATAAGATCAGGATCAATTTCAACGCCGATTCTCGTCAATCTGTCCGCTACTCTATTACCTTCTCTGAGTTTGTGGCTGAAGCAAATTTTTCAATTCTTCTTTCAATTTACAATTGAACGCACCAAAGGATTGGGATGGTTATGGAGTTCTCGCTGATTATTGATAAGCGCTATAACAGCAGCGGCATTGCTATATATAATGATTTTTCTCATTCCTATAGTCCATGCAGGGTTAAGACCGTCATGAATTTCCCAAAGCTCAACATTGAAAGCGGAACAGAGGCCAATGTTACGAGAGAAACCACCCAACCACCTTTTCCGATGGTCTCGAATTGCGCCTCCGCAGGATACCAAGCCGGGATTGCCTTTTGCAGCTCCGTCTGTGTTGAGAGCCACCCAGCCTTCCAGAGGTAGTTTTCAAGATACATAACTCTCAGTTCTTCTCTCCTGTTCAATCAGGTGCTCATCTTTCTTAAAAGCTTCACTATTTTATTGTACTAGTAGGATAATTTCATTGGTAGCTTCTTTAGGTCTCTAGTAGTTTTGATTGTGCACTTCCTTATTCTTCCAAAACCAAACCCTCTAGCAAGTTGTCATGAAAATGTCCCTCCAGTTGTAGTTGTTTTCTTTTCCTAGTTCTTGATTTAGATTCTGATCCACCCAATCTAATAGTTGATGGCCAAAAAAACTTCCAATAACTTCTGGTTTAATTAGCTGAGGTCCCTAGTCCCTTTAATACCAACGATGTTTAACAAAAGAAAAACCCACAAACAAAGAACACAAATACCCTACCCCATACAAGAACCAATTTTCTTATTAGCCCAATAACCAAAATTGATAGGCTCACAAAATAGCAAGTGCATACACTCAACTCAATTTATCAACCATTCCATTCTGTTAGCCAATTCTCTCATCTCAGCACAGACAAACAGTCTCCAATAGCCACCTGCAGCACCCCTGATCTATTTGGCACCGTTATCGGCACACCAAGGACTCAACAAATGTGTCACACTTACGTCTCTGCAGAGAGAATATCTGTATCTCTTTAAATAGATAGATCCTTATCATAGAAATAACCTTAAAATAAATATGAAGATTGAAAAATAAATTTAAAATTTGAAAAAATAAATAAAAATATTTTTAAAAAGAAATATTATAAAAACTTTCATCTCTATCTCTAAAAATTTTAGTTTCTTATATCTTTACTTTTAGAGATATTAAAGGGACTGAAATTTTATATACTTAAACTGAAATTTTAATTCCATAATCAAACCACCAAAAGTCTCAATTCCTCGGTTTTAATCCTAAATCCAAGAAAGAAACGTAGTGTACTATTTTCTTTTGTTAGACTATATGAAATACATTAATTTGAATAACATTTTTATTCGAATATGGAGGTCTTATAAGAACTCATATGTAGAATGGGTTGGGAGTAGAGTTAAACCTCAGAGTGGTCCCTGAAGTTACATCCGTGCTTCATAGTAGTCCCTAAATTTAATAATTACCCATATTTGTCCCTGAAGTTGCACGCTAGGATTCATTCTCGTCCTTCTGGCACATTTCCTCCAGCTAGCGTTACTAGAAAGCTGATCTGAACAACTGGGTGACACCTGGCGACGCTAAAACGACGTAGTATTATTGGTGGCACGTAAATTCCCTAAAATGACATCGTTTTACTCCAAAATTGCCTTTGAAGAATCGTCCCTCAAACGTTAACGTAACGTATTGTCTCCCCCCTCTCAAAATACAACACAAACAGAGTCTTTCCTTCTCCCCTATACTCATCAATAGCGGTGGTGTGAAGGCTAAAACTGCAGTGATTACATTGGAAGACGACTGCTCTGGAGGATCGGTTTCGCCATCTACATCAGATAAAGACTGTACTGAAGGCTAGTTTCTTTGAAAGAGGTAAGGAAAAAAAGAAAAAAAAATTATGTGATAATAGGAGTGCTCTATTTTTTGGTATTGTTGTTAGTTTAATATCTTAAGTGGTTAGAAAAAAATTTTTGGAGTGTAATGTGTGGGTATGCATGTTTGTGTTTCGCAATATTTGCTAGGGTTTGATTGCAACTAGCTTTCTGAGTAGTTAGGCTAATGAAATTATTGACTGGATAAGGGTTTGTCATGGTAGAAACCTATTTCTTATCTGTCAGGGTTTATTGCATTTACAGTTGAAAACATGATTTTATGTTTTAGTTGTGAAGTTTCCAATTTGTTAATGTGGTTGAAGATGATAAGTTTGATCATGAAATTTTGTTTTTAAATTTCAGATGGATGATCCTTTTTGGAGGGTCATTTATCATAGAGCGTGATGGAAGTGTGAATTATAATAGTGGACAGATTTCTGAGTTGCCGAAAATTGACATAGACACACTGGATGTATTTTTTATCCGAGATTACTACAAGAAGATTGGGTATGACAATATGACCCACTGTTGATGGCTGGTCCCTAATAGGCCATTGCAAACTGGTCTTAGAGCTGTGACACATGACAAAGAGCTCATGTGTTACCTTACTCAAAAGAACAAGGGAGTTATCCATGTGTACTATGAACATGGAGTCTCTGAACCTGTGTTTAATAAGGAAGCATAACCAACATCATCCAAAGGCAAGGAGCTAGTGGTGCTACAATATCTTATTCCACATCCATACCCCATCCTCAATATCACAACCAATACAATTTCAACTACATCACCATCAACTCCAATCTCAAAGCCAACTCACACCACTAGTTCCAAAATAATTCCTACGACATCACCACTAATTCCAATTTCAGACCTAATACACACCACCATTCCTACTACAATAACAATTTTTACAACTAAGCCTGCTGGTAAAGATATTTCAGGACCAAAACATAAGACTCAACCTACTGTAACTTCTGTTAGTAATTTCAAATCACCACAAAAAAGAATGGCAGCACCCACTGCTGCTCCTACACTACAAAAAAAATGGTTAAAATGGCGGTTTTTTAAGGTAATTACGGCGGTTATAACCGCCGTTATTACCGAAAATGGCGCCCCCAAGAAACGCCGGAATTCTGGGCGCCATTCTGGTTATTACGGCGGTTTTCTGAAAACTGCCACAATTCCCTGGGTTAAAACGGCGGTTTTTGAATAGGTTAAAACAGCGGTTCAAACCGCCGTTATTTCCAGGGTTAAAATGGCGGTTCTTGTATAGGTTAAAATGGCGGTTTGAACCGCCATTATTACCCTGACAGATTGACGTTTTGGTTGGTTAAAACCGTGGTTCAAACCGCCGTTATTTCCAGGATTTAAATGGCAGTTTTTGGATATGTTAAAACGGCGGTTTGAACCGCCATTATTACCCTAACAGAGTGGTATTTTGATTGGTTAAAACGGCATTTTTGAACCGCCATTTTAACCCTGACAGTAACATTTTGGTTGGTTAAAATGGCATTTTTGAACCGCCGTTTTACCCTGACAGTGACATTTTTTATCGTTTAAAAAAACAATTTTTACCATCATTTTTATCGCGTTAAATAAATAATTTTGTGATTAAAATTTCACAATAGCGAAAAATCATAATCCATAAATGAAATATTATATAACTCATAAACAAAGAAAAGATGTCATTAGAAACAATATATAACTAGTCAAATAATATAAAGAGAAAAAATAAAATTAGATTGATAGACCTGTCGCATTTTTTTTTACCTACAATACATTTGTTCATTATCTTCTATCAAGAAGAAAATATTTTTGCTTCAAGTTAAAATTCTTAGTGATAATAAATATTCTATTATGCTTATGAAAAATCTCTGGTCCACATAACAAAAGTAAAAATGAAAGAGTAAACCTTATTGCAGTTTGGTATGAGATCTTGCAATGCACACGCATCTTCTCATTGATCCTGTCTCATCAAAAAAGGCATGGAGCTTCCTACCACCTGTAATGATCACTATTAGAATGTGCAACTTCTAATATATTCCTAAACTTTAAAAATATATATGTTCAAAACTTCAAAAAAGGCATTGGATTGTATGGGTCTTATTTTCCATAATTATTTTAATGCTGGCTAATTCAAAATAATACTACTCACATTATTTGATTGGGGAAGAATCATAAAATGGAGTATCTAGCAGAACATGCTTATCATGGTTCATTTAGATTTCTAATTATGCCACCCACTAATTATATAATTATCACAGTTTCTTCAACACTTTTCAATGCCTGATAAATGGCAGAGATAAGGCATAAATAAAAAAAATGATATATTAAAACAAACTACCTATGCAGTTAAAGGGCTTTTGCCAAGTTAAATTAACTAATAAGCAAATCTGCCACATGCAGTGAATTTAAATACCAACCTCCACATACAATTGGAATGAACTAATGGATGAGAGCTGAAGGTAGTATAAAACGCTGCCTCCTATAAGGTACCTGTAAGAATAAAATAAGCAAATGTATAAATAATCATAGAATACAAAAACAAAGGTGAATAGGAAGATGGTGAAAATACAGGAATTTGATGGAAAAAGGAGAAATGGGATAGTCTATACGGTTTATTATAATGAACTGATGATCCAATGTTCGTAAATACTAACCAAAAATACCTATTAATAATAATTATCTTGGTCAAGTACTACAACAAAACTACTAGTAAGCTCAGCACAAAGCTACTAATAATAAGATTAATAGAACTGTAAGAAACCTGACATTCTAAAGGAATAACTTCAGTAGAAATTAAACCTGATGAAATCTTCCAGTGGATCATCAAGGGTATCAAAACCATTTGCCAAAAGAAAGGACCGTGTACTTCTTCCTAAAGCAATAAAGAATCTAAATATAGCCCAAATCCTTCTCCAAAACCTGCACCATGAAAAAGATTTATTGAAGCTCTCTGTTACGACAAAGTAAATACATGACAGGAAGATGATTTAGCTTTGCTATACTCAAATCAATTCATTTCTTCTCGCGCACTCTACTTGCTAAGCTAGGTTTGCATAAATGAGGTCTTTCTTTAATTAATAAAAGAATATATCGGCGGTGGTTCTAACCGCCGAAATCACAAAAACTGCCATATTCAACATGAAAGTTACGACAACATGTACCACCGAAAATAAAGAAAATTATGGCATTTATAAAGAACCGCCCTAATAACAATGTTGTTTTAAACCAGTTTTTTTGTAGTGGCCTTTGCTGACTGTACGTTGCAAGTTGTGATTTTGTTGGAAAAAGAAAAAAGAACAGAAGAGCAGCTTATACTATCTTCAGTTGTATCTAACTATTTATTATTGGGGAAAACATTGATGGTTCAATCCCCATCAGAGCTAAGAATGAATAAGTGACAGTCAAGATAATGGAGCTTACATGTATCCAGCCTAAAGGAAAGAGTGATAAGCTGTCCTGAACTTCAAATATTTTTTCTTCATTCAATGTTGAACACTGAACAAGAAATTAAATTAGACATACATTGCTCAACTGAAAATAATTAAAATTACAACAAACAATTAAAAAAATCATTAATGAATCATGAGAGAATTACAGCATGTTAATCAAATCTAAGTGCAAGGATATGTTAATCAAATAATGAGCTGCACTACATGTTTAATGTTGATGACCTGAGACTGAAATGAAACAAGGACTACAGCATACACTAATGTGTCTAAGTGCAAGGGTTAGAGGTGTTCTTGCACTTGCTAAAATAAGTTTGGCTCCTCTACCATGAATACGCAATACAAAAGGCACAAACCTCAATAAGTAAGATCATAGTGAAACATGACATGATCAGTCCCAATTATTAAGTTCCAATTTCTAACATGACTACTGCTGTACCGCATGTATAAAATATAAGTACTAGCCTTCAATAGAGCAACTCAGATTGCTAGCAAGAACGGATGACTCGAACTCATTTACAGAGCAAGGGCATATTTTGATTTCTAGAATTTATCCAAAAGATATAAATGAATAAAAAAATAAATGTTCAGTTAATGCAAAAAATATTGAACAGAACAAGGGCAGCAGAGCTAAACAACTACAGAAATTACTCATTTATAACTACCTAGGTGAGCAGATCGTGTGGTCAAACCTAGTGGTGTTTCCTTCTGCAAACACAAAGCAGCTAACATTTAGTTTATTAAAATAGAAAGAAGCAAATTCAGGATGACTGCAATCATGTTGATGAATTATTAGAAGTTTAAAAACAAATTTAAATCAAAACTACCTGCTGTTAGTGTATTAAACAGTTTAGGCATTTGGCATTTGGCAATCACTGCTGCATCAGGAGCATTCTTAAAGTAATAAAATTACAATAATGATGTTAATAGTACTTGATTTAGCATTCATGGAAATTAAACCTAAAATATGGCACCACAAAGCTTCACATGGTTACTAACTAATAAGATATATACTATTTATTGTTTTCAACAATTTTAATGTGCTAATTGTTACATATTTCTTGAGAACACTTAAGAAATTAAACGTAATATTATAGATGAAATATCAATAATCATTCCTCTCTTTTTACAAAATCTTAAAAACAAGAGATAATACTTTGTTAAAAATCAAAGAAACCATGTTCAAGTAAATTTGATCTGTTGCACTTATTTAAGCCTAAACCTGTTTTAGATTCCAACTGTGAACCTTTCAGCAGATTTAGTCTTCAATAACACAATTGAACGAGCTCATCAATTTAAACTTTGAAGTAAAATGTCTTGTAACATACAAATTAATTTATGATATTGAACTAACCTAACAATTTTTGGGGGAAGGCGACAAATAATTTTAGGTCTGCAACATAAATCCCAATTCAAATATCCCCTGCGAGAATACTTCAACTAAATCTAAATGTTTTTGCTTATTCTTACAGCATTCTTCTTCCCAGATTATCCTCTACGACATCATTAAATCAAATATAACCTCAAAAGGAAGTGCGAAGTGCAGAAAAGGAAAATCAAAAGGAAAAAGAGATGTTAAGTGAAGATTCGTGAACATGCAGCATAAAACATTAGAAAAACCTCAAAGAAGCTGAGTAGCAATGGCGAGAAAGAGCCGTCGGCGGCAACAACGAGCTCGGCGGCGTGAAGGAGTGTAGTAACTAGTGGCAATGAGCAGCGTCGACGGAAGATCTGAGATCCGAAAGAAGGGAGGATGAAAGGTTGAAAGGTTGAGATCTAATATCTGAGATCAGAGATCTGAGGTGAATGTAGCCTAGAACAAGGGATGGTGAAAGGTTGAAGAGGAAGCGACAGTGGAGGTTGAAGAGGAAGCGACGGTGGAGGTTGAAGAGGTAGCTACGGAGAGAGATGAAGGAGATCAGGGATAGAAGGGAAATTGTAAAGCGAGCCCTCATCTGTTTCAAGCTAGGGTTACTGTAAATTTTTATATTATATACGTGTGAAAACGGCGGTTCAAAACCGCCATAATCACTTGAACCGCCACCAAACTCAAAGTTCATTATGGAAGCAACTAAAAATGACATAATAACCGGTTATTAAGGCGGTTCTTTAAAACCGCCGTAATATTAATGCCATTTTAAACTCGTTTTTTTGTAGTGCTACTACTAAGCAGGGACGGATCCACCTATATAAGGGTGGGGGCACTTGCCCCATTGAATTTTAAGAAAATAAATAATAAATATATATGTGTATTTGTAATGCCTCCATTATAATAATATATTTGCCCCCACATTGAAAAATCTTTTATTTATGTGTGAAAAAATTATACTATTAAATATTAATACAATAATAAAGATTATTGTATTATATAAATTAAAAAAAAGTATAAAAAATAATTTTTATTTAGTTAATATTAATCTATTTTAGTATTTAGGTTTATAAGTTAAGATTTAGAATTAAAAATCAATAATTTTAGGTGTAAATTTTAAGATAAATAGAATAATTTTTAAAAATTAGCCTATGTTGGCTAAATATATTAGTTAATTCCGTAAAAAATTAAATAATTTTTAACATAAATATTATAGAGTTTTAATTTAATAATTAAATAATAAAAAATATTTGAATGATAATTTAATAAAAAAAGAGACATTGTCTATAACTATCTATAAAAGAATTGTGATTTGTTTGATTTTTTAATTTTTATATTTTACACAATTTTTTATTATCCCCTCACATAATTATATTGAAAAATCGAAGTTAGTCCATTTAAGTTAGGCTCTGTACAGATTTTTTTAAAAAAAATATTAAGGTATAATTTTTTATAATATAAAAAATAATCAATAAAAATGACTTTTATGGATATAAAATGTTTAACAAAATGCTAGTATTAAAATAAAATATTATCCAACATATTAAAAAATTAATTAATATATTTTAAATTTTAGATATGTAAATATATTATTATTTTTGCCCTTATTACTAAAATTTTCTGGATCCGTCAGTGCTACTAAGCCCACCCCACGACCAAAAATACTGGTAGCACCCACTATTGCTCCTACTACTAAGCCCACCCTACCACAAAAAAATAATGGCATACCCCCACAGTTGCTCCTAGTACTAAACCCAACCCACCACCAAAAATAATGGCCCAATCCACTGCTACTCCTAGTATCAAGCCCAATCCATTACCAAAATCAACAGTCCAGTTCACTTCAAAACTTTTAACTAGGTCCAAATTTAAACTTAAAAAAATCAAAAAGTCTGATCTACCAAAGAAATGTCTTCAAAAAGTAAAAAATGCAGCATCACATGCAAGGAGGCCTTTAACAAGATCAGCTGCAACTGGAACTTTTGGAAGAGCATATGTTAAGGGAAAGGATTCCCAAGCTGTGTTTGTGAGCTTGTCTAGTGAGGAGGAATCCTCAGATAGTCATGACAGTTATGACAGTATAGAGGACGACCCATATAGGCCTGCTGGTGACGAGATCTCTAGTGAGGAAGAAGAAGTGATTGTGAAGAGAGTAGTTGGAAAAAAGAGTGATGTTAAAAAGAGGACTACAACAGATAAGAAAGAAGTTAAAGAAAAGAGAGATGTTATGCTTGAGGATGATGGTCTTGTGTGTGCAGACTCAGGATTTGAAGATGATGAATTATTTTTTGGATTGATTTCTAAGGATGGTGGAATGGCACCATATTATGATGCTCAAGATGGAGGTTATGATGATTCTGATGGTGGAGAGTCTTGGCACTTTGAAGAAATGAAGACTCCTCCAAACTCTGAGGATGAGTTGGAGGAAGTTGATTCAGATGAGGTATTTTCTGTGTTTAGTGAAGGAGGAAGGTTTGGTGAGCTTAAACTAGAGGTTGGAATGAAATTTACTTCAAAGATGGAATTCAAGGAGGCTGTTCGTGAGTATTGTATCCAGAAGAAAAGGTAGATCTGGTTTAAGAAGAATGACAGTGTAAGAATGAGGGTTGTGTGTAAGGAAGAGGACTGTGGCTAGCTTGTAGATGCTTCCCGAGACAGTGAGGGTAATTGCTGGCAAATCAAGACTATTATGGACGATCACACTTGTCCTAGAGAGATTAAGAATAGGCTAGCTAACAGAAAGTGGCTAGGTTGCAAATTGGTTAGGAAATTAAGAAAATATTCCAATCTTAAATATTCTGAAGCTGCACAGCACTTTAAGAGCAAGTGTGACTTGGACCTGAACAAGTCTTCACTAACAAGGGCTCTAGGGGATGATAGGACCGTAGTGTATGGAGATGCTGCTGCCCAGTATGGTATGGTTAGAGATTATGAGTTGACATTGCTGAAATGTAATCCTGGCTCCACTGTTAATATTGGTGTTAGACCTCATTCCAATCCTGATGAAGATCCAACTTTTGATAGGATGTACATTTGCTTTAATGGATGAAAAAGAGGATTCAAGGCTAGCTGCAGACTATTTATAGGCTTGGTTGGAGCATTTCTAAAAATACAACATGGTGGTCAAATCCTCTCTGCCATTGGTCAAGACGCAAACAATCACATTTATGTGATTGCTTATGCAATTGTGTCCATCAAAAACACGGAAAATTAGCGATGATTTCTAGAATTATTGCATCAAGACTTGGATGATTATAAACAATATGGTTGGTGTTTTATTTCAAACATGCAAAAAATATTGTTTATTGCTAAATATAATTACTTAATGGTAGTAATCGAAGATTATGAGATATAACTGCTTATTAGTAAATCCTTTTACTGTTGTATCTTGTTAGATATCTTAATTATTGTTGTTTATTGTTATATGTGTGCTGAGTAGTAAATCTGTTTACTACTATTTAGAACAATTGAGTAGTTGTTATATAAACTGGATGCTGCATAGTTGATGGCTACTGTATATGGATAGTATCTGTTTACTCTGTCGAGGGACCAATGTGATGTTACTTACACAACTTTAGGGACTAGTTTGAGTTCATTAATACAACTTTAGGGACCTTTTTTAGGCTTGATTATAAATTTTTGTACTGGCTTTTTGGTTATGCAGGGACTTATCCATGCAGTTCAAGATGTCTTCCCAAATATCCATCACAGATTCTGTGTTTGGCATTTATGGTGAAACTTCAACAAACAGTGAAAGGATAATCAGCTTAGAGGTTTGCTTTGGGAGTGTGCAAGGGCTACGACTAAAGAAGGGTTCATTGAAGGGAAGAAAAATTGGAGAAGCTAAATAAATATGCATGTACTTATGTCTGCAAATGGCCAAAGGACTCATGGAGCAAGGCATTCTTTAGTAGTGCACCTAAAATGGACAACATCTGCAATAATGCCTGTGAGATTTTAAACTCACGGATCAAAAAACCTAAACCCAAGCCTATTATCACACTGTTGGAGGAAGTCCGGATGTATGCCATGAGATCTATAGCCAGAAACAAGGTGAAGTTGAGGAACAACGTTGGGATCCTACCTCCAATACAGTGAATTAGGTTGGAAAAGATAAGAAAAGAATAAAAAAATTAGGTTCCCATGTGGTCTGGTGATGCAGATTATAAAAAATTTGAAGTTCATGGGTGGCCGACCAATATGGTTGTGGATTTGGACAAGGATCATGCACATATGGTTTTTGGCAACTAAGTGGTATGGTCTTTTATGTATATTTTTTTATTGTTTTATTCATAATTTGCAGTTGAAATTTTGTTTATCTATGGCTATGAATTTTTGTGTAGGGATGCCATGTATGCATGCATGTGCCGCATTGGCCAGGGCTAATAAAAAGCCAGATGAAGTCTGTCATCACTAGTTGACCATGGATGTATACAACAACACCTATGCCTTCCATATAAATCCACTTCCTGATCAGGCATTGTGGGAGAAATCACCACATAACATACCTCAAACACCAAAGTTCAAGAAGAAGTTAGGGCCAATTAAGAAGAAAAGAAGAAAGGATGCCGATGAGGAGTCAAGTAGAGGCAAGAAGAAGAAGACCTCCATGAAAAGAGTTTATAAAAAAGGACATTGTCTCTATTATGGTGAAACAGGTCACACCAAGAGGAATTGTTGTAAGAGGGCTGTTGACGAAGAAGCAGCTGTTGTAGCTGCTGCAACGGCTGCTGATACTGATGCTAATGGAGGTGAGGTCAACGATTTTACTCCAACTATTGCTATAAATAGTGGTGATGCCCCACTTGTGCCCCAGACTTAGGTCGAGATTCAGCTTGATCTTAGTCAGCTTGTTTTGTCAGAAACTGATGACTTTCAACAGGTTCATATTGTTACTTACCCATATATATATATATATATATATATTACTCTTTTAAATTTTCTTAGTCACTTCAAATATTTCATGTTTCATATATAGGTGCAACCCCTTTCTGTTCGGCCAACCAAACTCCCTCCTAAGAGAAAATTGTCCACAACCAAAAAGAATACTCCATCAACAAGCACACCAGCTGCTACCACCCAACCAATCATCACCCCACCTGTAAGCACTCCATCTGCAAGCACTCAACCAGCAAGCACTCAACCTGCAAATGCTCTATCTGTAAGCACTCTACTAGCAAGCACTTAACATGCAAGCACTCCATCTGCAAACATTCTACTAGCAAGCATTCAACCAGCAAGCATAATAAGATTTGTGCTTATTCCTAGATTCAAACCACCCAAAACCAAAAATTAATGACTTAAATTATTATCTTTAGGGACAGATGGTGTTTTTTGTTTGTCTGTTTTGGTGAAGTAATTTACTTTGTATGCTTTCTTAATTAGGATCCCAGTGTGGAGGATTTTAGTGTTGAAAACTTATGAGACTTATGTTTTGACAACTTTGATATACTTGAGAATCTATTGTTCTGGCTTTATAATGCCTTATTTTGGATGTATTTGCTACATTATGAAACATGAATTACGACTTTCTTGAATTGATCTGTCGGATTTTTAGTTTTATTTTGTCCTCTTATATGCAATTAAGATACATTCCAAACACTATCCATTTTCATTTATTTACAAGAATTATATTTTAGATGAATATATTAGTAGTTCATATTGTTTCTCCAATTTTCAAAATATGCAAGCACAGTAGTGTCAAACACTTTAATTTGCATTTCTTTCCAACAAACTGACAAGTACAACTATAGAAACAACATATGCATGTCATTTGTTTTTTGTCAGATATAATTGGCCAAATTGCCTATCTAACTTTAAGAGACAAATAGCTACTGTAATCAGTAGCATAAATACAAATACCAAAACTCCACCTACTTTTAGAACCCTAACTTCAGACTCTAATCTTTCAAGTTTCCAAGCAATCTTCATCTTTCATTCTTCATTGTCAATTGCAAGGCTTGTTCTACCATCACATGTTATCACATCCTCTTCAAGAATTTTATCTACCCACACCACTTCTTACCTATAGTTTGCACCCAAGAAAGTGAATCAACCAAGTTTATATCCAGAATTACAATAAACAACAACAACAACCACTTACATTGTAGTTTGGGCAACCCACGAACGGTCTCCCTAGATTAGAATCCGTTACTGACCATTACAGCACTGGTCTCGATCCGCACCCACACCACTCTGGCAAACGCGAATCCTTGTTTCTGTTCATTTTCCTCATAATGCTTCCAAACAATCGTGGGTTATTGGATCTCCCAGCTATGTTGCTCGCGCTAGCCATTGTCGTTTGCCTATGAAGATGTTGAAGACAATCCAAAGGAAGAGACCAGAAGAGAAGAGAAGGGGCACTGGAGATTGATTCTCAACATTTGGGAATTAGGGCTTTTAACTTCAAATTGGAGACCAAATTGACTCACAAAGTTTATTCATCCACGTCAGCTAGCCGTTAGCATCGTCAGCGTGTCACCCTGTTGTCCAGATCAGCCTTCCGATAACGCCAGCTGGAGGAAATGTGCTGGAAGGACGAGACTGATTCTCGGCATGCAATTTCAAAGACAAATATGGGTAACTATTAAATTCAAGAACTACTATAAAGCACGGGTGTAACTTCAGGGACCACTCTAAGATTTACCTCTTTGGGAGTAATATATGGTAGCTTGGAAGGAAAAAGATCGTAATCGAAGTTGATTTAACATAAGTGCTCGAAGAACTTATTAGAAGGCAAGAGAACTTCCAATTCAGAAACCTTGCTGCGAAATATTCAGGATCTTACGTGGAGATTAATGTTCAAGATTTTCTACAAGAAAAGAATATGCGTGCAGATTGGTTCATTAAACACAAACTAAAGAAACAATTTGAATTCACTTTCATGGACAAACCTCATTACAAATCTCAAGTCTTTAATGTCTTAGCATTTTTCTTTCATATTGAAAATAGGCTAAACGCTCAAAGAAAATACAAACTAAATGGAAATACAGATGCCCTTTTTCATCATTAAAATAGATGTTTAGTACCTCCCGTTTTTCTAATATCTCAGGATATAAAAGGGAACACTTCAACCTCCATGCTTATTATATATTAGCTAGTGTTTTTTTTCACATTTAGGTTTTATTGGTGTACTGAAAAATATTTTGATGTATCAAGTAGGAAATTAAAAATAGATAATGAAGCATTTACATACGTTTTTGTAATCAAATTAAACTAAGTTAGCATAAATCTAGTGAAAAAAAAGTGCGTATAATCATCACCTTTCATTTTTTGCGCTTCTGCTGAAGGATTACCATGTGTTCATAACACGCAGCGGAAGAAAAGAAAGTAATCCTTAAAGATCTATTTTGTGCTTAAACTTTATTCCAATAATATAATATATAGTAAATCAGATCTAACTACCTGTATGTACGCTAGTAAAAATCACTTTCTCCTTCAATGGTACAAAGGCGCTATGCGTATCCACACCGAAACCAACATTTTGCTGTCAACTCTTTGACCAATGGATATCTGATCTAAATTGAGAAACCTCTTGCAACTCTTTGCACACCATAAAATTCTTCTCCAAGAATTAGGCTCACATATATTTATGTGCGTAGAGGTAAAGGAATAAAACCCTTGTGTTTTATTCTCGTCTGTTTCTCATTTTTTCTCTACTCTTGGCATACATATATATAGTATGAGATTTGTGACTGATTTTAAATTTGAATCTCAATTCAAATTTAAATCATATCTTACTATTTTAAACTTGAATCTTTCAAATTTATGAATCATATCATAACTCAATTTGAAACAGAATCAGTTAAGATTTCATCCAAATTTAGAAATAGAATAACTAATTATTCTCAAATCTCATTTAATATTCTCAATTATCATACTATTATTATATTATTGGTGCTAGCAAAAAATATAATAATATTCCATTTGAATTAATATAATTATTTATTTGATCAAATCAAAATAATAATTAAATAATTCTATAGCAAAGGTTAGAACACTCGTTAGTGTGTGACCCCATAGGTTCAATACTAAGCGGGTAGTAAATTAGTCGTACTAAATTTACTAATCAAGGTTGGCGTCTAGCAACACTCCTCAACGACCTGATAGTATGAAGTAATATATTTTTACTAAGAACCTCAGAAGAACAAAGTATAATTCATTCCATCTTTCCAGCTCTTGGTTAACCCTTAGAGTATGGTTTAATTGTCAAACTCTAACTTGTTACCATTATTATAATGAACTGTGAATGACTTAAGAAACTCATTTCTTTATTCATTCAATCCCCTTGGCCAAGGTTTTATTCATCTCAGTCATTATAATCATAGAGCTCAAACTCTTTACCGAGAGTTGACGGATTCCTTATTGACTAATCATTAATTCTACAAGTCTTTAAATCATACCCAATATCCATTCAACTAGCACGTTAGGGTATTAGGTATCCGGAATCAAAGTATAATAAATACGTTGTTAATTACTATGATAGTCGCAGGTCAAAGAAAACTCTATTACTATGTTCATATTGAGAATATCCTATTGACAAATATGCGGTAATTATAACCATTAGGAATTTTCAAAGTGAGTCAGTTCAATGGTCATATCTCTATATGCACCATCTGTATATATAATTTAATAAATGAGATCTATTAATCTTCATCCAATGAAGACCATTATATATATATATATATTGATCTTTCCGGATTATTAATGTTCTTTTTAATAATCCTATGACCAAGAACAATTTAGATTAAATTATAAAAGATTTATCTCTCAATATTATGATCACTATCACAATGATAAATCTCTAAATTTAATCAAGGACCTTATTATATTAACATTTTAATATAATAACAATAACAAATTATTTGACACATGATTGATTGGATTGTGGTCATGCTCCTTATTCCCAACATCTGCAATACATAAATTTTTGTTGGAGAGCATCAAAATTTATTGATATAATACAAAATTTTATACAAAACACATTTATCAATATAATAATATAAAAATTTTTGTACATAACACATAAATATTTGCACATAGTATAGAAATTTTTTTGCATACCGCATAAATTTTTGGTACGGATATATTTTGTTAGTTAAACGAGTCAATATTCTGAGTGCGTAGTTCACCAAAAATTTTTGTACTGCACATCAAAATTTCTGTGATATCTAAGATTTATATGTTGTACATCAAAATTCAATGTTTTGAGCATGTGGTCCTTCAAAAAATTCAATGCCTTTTTAACCAAAAATTTTTTTGTCTTGTGCACCAAAAATTTTTCAACCATATTAGATGTATGCCAAAATCAACCACTTTATTTTTATACACTATATATACAAATACAATTTTCAAAAATTGAAAAAACAGGTAGACTCTCATTTATCCACATGCTAAACTACGTTTTCTCATCTTGTAAACCCCTAAGTCATACGCGCCAAACCTCTTCTTCTACGCTCAATTACGATTTTTTTTGACACATCTGCTACCTCTTCATCTTCTTCGTTTTTCCATTTGGGAGAAATCAAACATACAGAGAACCTTCTGCATCTCAGGGTCTTTCATTTTTTTAAAGAATAATTTTTTGTCGCTAGTTTTTTCTAGGGTCTTGTGGTTTTGAATCTGAAAAAATCCTGCATTTTGAGGCATTTATTGAAAAAAGAAAAAAATATATCAAACCTGTAAATTTGTTTGTTATTGTTGGTTCTTGAAAATCTTGTTGTTTGCCCCTCCTTTCACATAAGATAGATAACTTATGTTTTATCAAACAAGTTAATGAGTAATGTTAAGGATCAAGTTGTTAGAACTTAAAACTAAGTTTTATCTTTTAGTGAAAATCTGTAATGAAATGTGTCCAGTATATTATTTTTCACTTCAGTTTGGAATGTTCTTTTTCATGTAAATCTAAATGTTCTATTAATAGTGTTTACTTATATTTTGACTCTTACATTCCTTCCTTTAAAGCATGAGAATAATGAAACTCTTAATAATAATATCAAGGATTGATATTGACAGTTTTGGTGGACTTGGTGAAACTCTAGTATGTAGATTCTTTTGGACAAATAAAATTATTACTTTGATTTTATTTTATTTTATTTACTTTACTTGATGCTTATGAATTCTTGACCGTTAGTGTGTTACATTTTTGAGTTTTACAACGTAAGTAACATCCAATTAAACAAGACACTCTTTGAAACTTTGATTTGTATCATTGTGTTTTATTATTATTTTGAGCGTCTTTGATGATAACAAAATTTTATTAAATGATTTGGAATGTGTGTAAGTAGAATTTGTTTATAGCATGAGTTGAACTTTGATTTGCATCTTTGAATTTGATTACAATCAGATTTTGTAAAATGATTTAGAGTGTTTTTGAATATAATATGATTATAACATGAAATTTTGTAAAATGATTTAGAGTGTTTTTGAATATAATATGATTATAACATAAGTAGAACTTTAATTTGAATTCTTGAATTTGATTATTACCTTAAACACGTTTGATTATAGCCGAATTTTGTAGTATAATTTAGAACGTATTTGGTTATAATATATTTTTGAATCTTTTTAAACTGTTTTGGGTGGAGATGGAGAAGGACAACTTCATTAAACTCTTTTATAAAGTAGAAAAAGCATCAAATTTGAAATATAATACCTGTTCCGGGGCTTACCTAGAACCGGACGGTGGTTGGGCTTGTTTGTGAGGCCCAAGCGTTGGAGGAGTGTAGTCTACGACTTGGTTTACGTCTGGGAGCCGCCTCCGAGTTGTGTATGTGAAAGAATGGGGGGTGGTATCTGCAAAGACACTCCAATGCCTAAGTCAGCAAGAGTGTGAGCAGGTCTAGAGAGTATTGGGACTTAGAGATACCTGAGGAATGTCAGTGTATTTATAATGGTGAACCAATAACCACCGCTGAAGTAGTTCCGCCTTTTAAAGTGGATAACTGTTCCTTTATCTTAGGGAGGTTGAGATATGACTCCTAGAAGTGGGTAGAGAGATTTTAGGGGCAGTTACTCATTTGAATGAGTGATTATCTGCCAGCTAATCTTCGTCCCCGACTTCTTTAGGGTTAGTCGTGATAGGAACCGACTTCATAGGGAGGAGGTCGGTACAAGGCGAAGCTCAACCTTTTTGGGTTGGACGTTTTGTTGGGACCTGGGCCTTATCGTTGGGTCAGGATATGAATAGTGCCCCTACTCGAGCCCAATTTCCTTTAAGATTTGGGTTCGAGTATTCTACTCGGGGTCGTAACCGACTTGTGAGGGAACCGACGTGATTTGTTTGCAACCGACGTGAATTTTCGTGACTTTTGATTTTCACAGTTACATCTAATCAAACGTCGCGTCCGTTCGGGGTGTGCGTAGGTATTAATTATCTTGGTAACGATGCATTCATTAATGACCGCTTCCATTTTTACCATTATGCCCCTAACGTGCTTATAAATGCTTCCCTCTTCCTTCGTCGTTTCGTTTTTTCGATTTTTCAAAAATTTTTTCCTTTCATCTGTTCGTGGAACACTTTCGTATCTGTTCGTGGGATACTTTCGTTGAAGGCTTTCATCTTCCTCTACTCCTTTTCAGGCAAAGGTTGGTTTTTTCTTCCCTTTTATTAAGTGCTTCTGCATGCCTTTTATTTTCTTTTGGAGAGGGAGAAGGTGACGTCGTAGGTTGTTAGATTTCATGCCCCTTAGGAACTCTCGTTTTTTATTCTTTTTTCTTTTCCCTTTGTAGGTTTTCATCATACCCTAGGGAAAAATATCTTCTGTAGAAGTTCTTGCTCAGTGGGTTGATGTTACGGTCTTGGGGGAGGAACCCTTGGTCGATGCTGAGTTCATCACCAACCTTCGCACTCATCACCATATTTGTACTTCTGAGGAGGATGAGCCGAAGTATGAATTGGTGGTCTCGGGTCTGGAAGACTGGGTTTGTTTTGGGAGGGATACTGAGGAGGTCCCTCATTTTTTCTATATGTATGAAAGCATGATTACCCGTTTGGGTGTTTTTCTTCCATTTTCTGATTTTGAAATAGCTATTTTGCGTCACTGCCGAGTTGCTCCTACCCAACTTCACCCCAATTCTTGGGGTTTTCTGAAAATTTACCAGTTTATCAGCCACGCCTTAAATTTTCTGACCTCTTTGAGGATTTTCTTCTATCTTTTCCATATGACCAAGCCCTTCAGTGGGCTAAATAACAAGCAGCAATGGGTATCTTTCCGAGCCATACAAGGTCGGAGAGTTTTCACCCTTTTTGATGAATCCTTCCATGACTTTAAAAATTATTTTTTCAAAGTTCAAGGTGTAGAGGGTCACCACCCCTTTTTCCTGGATGAAAATTCTGTTCCTCGTTTTCAAGGTGTATTGGTTGGAGGCCTCCCCCTGCGAGAAATATGGTTTGGATGACTTGGATGAGGTGGAGGCAGCCATTGTGGGGTTCCTCTGAGAAGTATGGGGGAGGGCCCCATATCTGGATACCAAAAAATTTCTTCAGGGGTCGCCGTCCTTTGTCCAGGCACAATTAGGTAGCCTTTGTCTTTTATACTTTGTTTCCAACTTGTATCTTGTTTTTCCGACTTGTCTGAATTTTTTGGCCAATAATTGCTTTTACAGAGATGGCGAAGAAGAATTCCAGCGAATCTTACCAGAGAGTCCAGGAGGCCAGGGCAAGATCTCGCGCCAGGGCTGGCGGTGCCAGGGTAACTAGCTCCTCTCTTCCTCCTCCTCCTCCTCAAACTTTGGGACCCCTTCTCGGCCTATTGTTATTTCCTCCTCGGCTTCTTCTCAGCCGCCCCCTCCCCCCCGACCTTCTCCTGAGCCAGAGAAGAAGAAGCGTAAGACTTTAGAGTCTTCCTCTTCTTTTGAAGGTGAGGCTAAGGTGGATGCTCCTGCATTTGTCCGGAAACACATCTATCCCCATACCCGTATAGGTATGGATGATGTTTCTGTCCGGAACCACCTCACTATTCTGGCTCAGGAGAGTGTCAGGGCGGCGACGGTGTGCACCAAGTTTCTTGATATTTTTTAGAAGACTCCTCTTAGCTCTCTGGGTTCAACTTCGAGGGTTGAAGAGTTAGAGGAAAGGCTTCTCATATATCAGAAACATGAGAAGGAGTTGAAGGAGGAGGTCGCTAAATTGAGGGAGGAGAGGGATGATCTTCGGGAGAAGGGGAGCAAGTTACAAGCCCAATGCAATATGGAGGAGGGCTTGAGGAAGAAGGCGCAGGAGAGTTATTCAAGCTTGTTCAAAGATATCGTGGAGGTGAGGAAGGACTTGTTGAATTCTCGGACTGCTTACGCCGAGTTGGAGGACTCTGTTGTTGAGGGAGCCGAGGAGGCTTGGAGGATTTTTAAGGAGCAGGTCGGCGTCCTTGCTCCCGATTTGGATCTCTCTCCTTTGGACCCTGACAAAATTGTCATTAATGGGGCCATTGTGTCTCCTCTCCGACCTGTATCTGAGTCTGAGTTGAAGACTCGGGGTCAGAGAATCATAGAGTCTCCTCCCCGTCCAGACAATGCTCCGAGTTCTTCCGAGACTCCCAAGACTTCTCTTCCAACTCCTGTAGGTGCCTCTCTCCCTGGTCCTGATGGCGCTCCGACTCCTCTTCCTGATTCTGGTGGTGATCCTACTACTCCCGGTGGTGATACTTAAAAAAGTTGTTGGCTATATGGGGGCCCGGCCTGTGGGTCCCCCTTTTTTGAACTCTTTTTATATCTGTGGTAGTAATGGTACACTGACATTTCTCTTGGCCTTTTAAGGCCGTAAACAAAAAATATTTAAAAAACCCTTTTTTGGATAAGGGTAACAAAAAAATATTTATAAATACCCTTTTTTTGGATAAGGGTTTAAGTTGCCTTTTGTGTGCATGCTTTTCTGTTTTTGTTTGATAATTTAGAAAATTTCTCCGACCTTTTTCTTGAAAAACCTTTTCTTTGGCTTGTCTTTCTTTATGAGCTTGACAGTCTTTTGGCCTTAGGTTTTTTTGATCTCTCTTTTCCACTATTCCTTTATACTCAACTTTGTGGTTTATTGAGCTTTTGTGTCTTAGGTTATTTTTGCGATGCGTTTTTCTTCTACTCGATTTTTCATTTCGATTTACGGGTCGAAGTGTTTCCGAGCTTCTCTACTCGGGTTTTCATTTCGACTTATGAGTCGGAGTGTTTCCGAGTTTCTTACGATCAACTTATATAACCTCTTTACACCGACTTGTACCTCGTCGTTTTATCCTGACGACCATCTAGGTCGGTTCATGGGATTTTCACGTTTTGTCGAGTTTAAGTCGGCGCGTTTCGTAGAAAAGAAAATAAACGAGAAGGATTTTTTATGAGAGATATTTGAAAAAGATCTTTATTTATTTGGAAAGGTACTTTTTACTGCTACTAAGGGCTTTTAACAACTTATTCCCCTTAGGCTCTACTATGATGCCTCGTTAAAAACCCTTTCTTCAGAAAAAACCCTTTGTTTTTTGGGAAAAAATCATGAAGTAGGGAAAAGAGTGCATCAGGGAGTAGAGTTCGCTTTTAACTATAGTACTTTTTCATGTTGCAAGCATGCCACGACCTTGGTAACTCGGTGCCATTTAGGTCGGTCACCTTATAATAACCTCTTCCTAGGACTTCTCTTATCTTGTATGGTCCCTTCCAATTAGCAGCGAGTTTTCCTTCCCCTGATTTATTGACTCCAATGTCGTTTCTGATCAAGACCAAGTCATTTGAGGTGAAGCTTCTTCGAATGACTTTTTTGTTGTACCTGGTGGTCATCCTTTGTTTCAACGCTGCTTCTCTTATCTGGGCTTGCTCTCGGACTTCGGGGAGTAGTTCGAGCTCCTCTTTGTGCCCCTGTATGTTTCCGTCCTCATCATGGAGAATCACCCTTGGACTTTGTTCGCTGATTTCTACTGGTATCATGGCTTCTACGCCATAAACAAGTCGGAAAGGTGTTTCTCCAGTGGCAGATTGTGGCGTCGTTCGATAAGCCCATAATACTTGTGGGAGCTCTTCTGTCCAAGCTCCCTTTACTCCTTGTAGTCTTTTCTTCAGCCCTGCCAGTATGACTTTGTTGGCTGCCTCGGCTTGTCCATTGGCTTGTGGATGTTCCACCGAAGTGAACTAGTGTTTGATTTTCATGCTGCCCACTAGGCTTTTGAAGGTAGAGTCAGTGAACTGGGTTCTGTTGTCTGTAGTAATGGAATGAGGTATTCCAAACCTTGTGATGATATTTTTGTAGAGGAACCTCCGGCTTCTTTGGGCTGATATGGTGGCCAATGGTTCTGCTTCTATCCACTTTGTGAAGTAGTCTATTCCCACGATCAAGTATTTGACTTGTCCTGGGACCTGGGAAAAAGGACCTAACAAATCCATTCCCCATTTTGCAAAGGGCCATGGAGAAGTGATACTGATGAGCTCTTCCGGGGGAGCCACATGGAAATTTGCATGCATCTGACATGGTTGACACTTTTTCACAAATTCTGTGGCATCTTTCTGCAAGGTCGGCCAGTAGAATCCAGCTCGAATCACTTTCCTGGCTAGTGACCTTGCTCTGAGATGATTCCCGCAGATCCCACTGTGAACTTCCTCTAACACCTCGGTGGTTCTTGAGGTCGGTACGCAATTTAACAATGGCGTTGATATCCCCCTTCTGTAGAGAATATTTCTCACCAAAGTGTAATGTTGTGCTTCCCTCCGAATTTTCTTGGCCTCTTTTTCCTCTTTGGGAAGGATGTCAAATTTTATGTATTTGACCAAGGGGTTCATCCATCCGAGGTTTAAACCGGCTACCTCAAGGACTTCTTGTTTGTCTTCTATTTTTACCACGGAGGGTTCCTGGATAGTTTCCTGGATCAGGCTTCTGTTATTCCCTCCTGGCTTGGTACTTGCTAACTTGGATAGGGCATCTGCTCTGCTATTCAGATTCCGAACTATGTGTTTGACCTCGGTTTCTGTAAAGCGCCCAAGGTATTCCAGAGTTTTTTCCAAGTACCTCTTCATATTTGGGTCCTTTGCCTGATACTCTCCACTTATCTGGGAGGTCACCACTTGTGAGTCGCTGTATATCATCACCTTTGTAGCACCGACTTCTTCTGCCAGCTTCAATCCAGCAATCAGGGCTTCATACTCGGCCTGGTTATTTGAAGCTGGGAATTCAAATTTGAGGGAAACCTCTATTTGGGTTCCTCTTTCATCCACCAATATTATGCCTGTACCGCTTCCTGTTTTATTTGAGGATCCATCTACATAGAGTTCCCATGTAGTTGGCTTTTCCTCTTGATCTCCTGCGTATTCTGCAATGAAGTCGGTGAGGCACTGGGCTTTAATCGCCGTCCGAGTTTCATACTTCAAGTCGAACTCGGAGAGCTCTATTGCCCATTGAACCATTCTCCCTGCGACATCCGTTTTTTGGAGGATTTGCTTCATGGGTTGGTTCGTGCGGACTCTTACTGTATGAGCTTGAAAGTAAGGCCGTAGCCTTCGTGAGGCTACTACTAAGGAGTAGGCAAACTTCTCTAGTTTGTGGTATCTTAGCTCGGGTCCTTGTAAAACTTTGCTGATGAAATACACTGGATGCTGGCCGACTTCGTCTTCTCTTATCAGGGCTGACGCGACAGCCTTGTCTACTACAGATAGATATAGGATGAGGTCTTCTCCAGCTACAGGTCGGGTCAGAATCGGAGGTTGGCTCAAGAATCTTTTGAACTCCTGGAATGCCTCCTCGCATTCAGGAGTCCATTCGAACTGACATCCCTTTCTCAATAAGGAGAACAGTGGAAGGGATTTTAGTGCTGATCCTACCAAGAATCTGGAGAGGGCTGCGAGTCGGCCATTTAGCTGCTGGACCTCTCTTAAACAGGTCGGGCTTTTCATTTCCAGGATAGCTCTACATTTATCGGGATTGGCTTCAATCCCTCTTTGTGTCAGCATGAACCCTAGAAATTTTCCCGCCTCTACCGCAAAGGCACACTTTGCGGGATTTAGTCTCATCCCGTGTAACCTTATGGTGTCAAAGACTCGCGAGAGGTCTAACAAGAGGTCGACTTCTTTCTTGGTTTTCACCAGCATGTCGTCAACGTATACTTCCATTAGGCTCCCAAGGTGGGGAGCAAACACTTTGTTCATCAGCCTTTGGTATGTGGCCCCTGCATTTTTTAATCCAAATGGCATGACCACATAGCAAAAATTTACTCTGGGCGTGATGAAGGATGTCTTTTCCTGGTCTGGCTCATACATCGAGATTTGGTTATACCCTGCGTAGGCGTCTATGAACGACAAGTATTGATACCCCGAGCTGGAGTCTACTAGGGTATCAATACTTGGTAGTGGATAAGGGTCCTTAGGACATGCCTTATTTAAGTCGATATAGTTGACACACATTCTCCATTTGCCATTTTGTTTTTTGACTAGCACTACATTGGCTAGCCATGTTGGGTACTTGACTTCTCTCATGAAGCCGGCTTCTAGGAGCACCTGTACTTGTTCTTCTACTACTAGGGCTCGTTCTGGGCCGAGCTTGCGCCTTCTCTGTTGCATGGGTCGGGACCCTGGGTAGACCGAGAGTTTGTGGGACATGAGCTCGGGGTCTATCCCGGGCATGTCGGAGGCCTTCCAGGCAAAGAGATCGGAGTTGTCTCTTAGGAGCTTAGACAACCCTTGTTTTAGGGTTTCCCCTAGGTTGGCTCCTATGTGAGTATTTTTTCCTTCCTCTTCGCCTACCTGTATCTCCTCGGTTTTTCCTCTCGACTGTGGTCGCAGCTCTTCTCTAGCCCTTGCACCACCGAGTTCTATTGTGTGAATCTCTCTGCCTTTTCATCTCAGGTTTAGGCTTTCATTGTAGCATTTCCTTGCCAATTTCTGATCTCCCCTTACCGTTGCTATCCCCGCTGGGGTCGGGAATTTCATACAAAGGTGGGGAGTGGATACCACCACTCCGAGTCGATTAAGGGTAGCTCTGCCGATTAAAGCATTATATGCTGACCCTACATCGATGACTATGAAGTCTATACTCAGAGTTTTTGATTTTTTCCCTTTTCCAAAAGTGGTGTGGAGGGGCAAAAATCCCAGTGGCTTTATTGGCGTGTCGCCTAATTCGTATAAGGTGTCGAGGTAAGCTCTTAATTCTTTCTCATCCAACCCTAGTTTGTCAAAAGCGGGCTTAAAAAGGATGTCCGTTGAGCTTCCTTGGTCTACTAGGGTTCTGTGGAGATGGGCATTTGCTAGGATCATAGTTATTACCACTGGATCATCGTGTCCAGGGATTATTCTATTACCACCAGATCATCGTGTCCAGGGATTATTCCTTACCCATCTTCTTTTGTGAATGAAATGGTAGGGAGGTCAGATGATTCTCCTCCGACCTGGTAGACTCTCTTGAGATGCCTTTTACGAAAGGATTTGGTGAGCCCCCCTCCCACGAATCCTCCTGAGATCATATGGATATGTCTCTCCGGAGTCTGCGGTGGTGGGTCTCTTCTATCCATATCGTCTCGCTTTCTTTTCCCATGATTGTCCGACCTTTCTATGACATATCTGTCAAGCAGACCTTCTCTAGCCAGCTTTTCTATCACATTTTTAAGGTCGTAACAGTCATTTGTCGAGTGACCATATATTTTATGGTACTCGCAGTAGTCGCTGCGGCTCCCCCCTTTTTTATTTTTAATGGGTCTGGGAGGTGGCAGCCTTTCGGTATTGCAAATTTCTCTGTATACATCCACTATAGAAACCTTTAGAGGGGTATAAGAGTGATATTTCATTGGTCTATCGAGGCCGAGTTCTTCCTTTTTCTTGGTTTTCCTCTCCCTCTCTTTTGTTGAGGGAAGGTGCCCAGGTTGCCAACTCAGATCTCTCAGCTTAGCATTTTCCTCCATGTTGATGTACTTTTCAGCTCTTTTCTGCACATCACTTAAGGAGATGGGGTGTCTTTTGGATATGGACTGTGAGAAGGGACCTTCTCTAAACCCATTGACTAACCCCATTATGACTGCCTCGGTGGGCAGGTCTTGGATCTCTAAACATGCTTTGTTGAACCTTTCCATATAGGCTCGTAAGGATTCTCCGACCTCCTGCTTTATTCCCAGGAGGCTTGGCGCATGTTTCACTTTGTCTTTCTAGATAGAGAACCTCATTAAAAACTTTCTTGAGAGGTCTTCAAAACTGGTGACGGACCTCAGAGGGAGGCTGTCGAACCACTTCATCGCCGCTTTCGATAGGGTGGTCGGGAAAGCTTTGCATCGCGTAGCGTCGGAAGCATCAGCCAGGTACATCCGACTTTTGAAATTGCTTAAGTGATGCTTCGGATCCGTGGTTCCGTCATAGAGGTCCATATCGGGGCTTTTGAAGTTCCTCGGAACTTTTGCCCTCATTATGTCCTCGCTGAAAGGATCCTCCCCTCCTAGGGGCGGTTCTTCTCGTTCGTCACGGGAGTTCCGACCTTTGAGGAAGGATTCTAACTTCAAGAGTTTTCTTTCTAACTCTTTTCGTCGTTCCATCTCCTCTTTTAGGTTTTTCTCAGTCTCCCTTTGTCGCTCCCGTTCCTGTTCTAACTGTTCCAGGCGACTTTGGTGGACGTGGACTAATCCCATGAGTTCAGTTGCGTGGGATGGTCTATCTTTCTCCGATTCGCGCCCTTTTGAAGAATTCGCCTTCGGATTTTTGACTCCGGAGGTACCTCCTCTGTGTTGATCGTTGGTTTCCTGGTGAAGGGTCAAGTCTGCGTCATTGTTTCCGGCGTCCAGATTCTCTTGTTCAGAATCTGTTTCCACATGACCCTCTTCGGGGAATCTGTCCGCCATCACTGGTTGATCTCTCGGGTCCCCGACAACGGCGCCAATGTTCCGGGGCTTACCTAGAACCGGACGGTGGTTGGGCTTGTTTGTGAGGCCCAAGCGTTGGAGGAGTGTGGTCTACGACTTGGTTTACGTCTGGGAGCCGCCTCCGAGTTGTGTATGTGAAAGAATGGGGGGTGGTACCTGCAAAGACACTCCAATGCCTAAGTCAGCAAGAGTGTGAGCAGGTCTAGAGAGTATTAGGACTTAGAGATACCTGAGGAATGTCAGTGTATTTATAATGGTGAACCAATAACCACCGCTGAAGTAGTTCCGCCTTTTAAGGTGGATAACTGTTCCTTTATCTTAGGGAGGTTGAGATATGGTTCCTAGAAGTGGGTAGAGAGATTTTAGGGGCAGTTACTCATTTGAATGAGTGATTATTTGCCAGCTAATCTTCGTCCCTGACTTCTTTAGGGTTAGTCGTGATAGGAACCGACTTCATAGGGAGGAGGTCGGTACAAGGCGAAGCTCAACCTTTTTGGATTGGGCCTTTTGTTGGGACCTGGGCCTTATCGTTGGGTTAGGATATGAACAATACCTATTTGCATTCTTCTTTTGATTTACTTGGGTACTAAGTTCTAAAAGAATTATATGTTATTGTTGTTCTCTTTGAGTATTCTTCTTGTGTGTCCTTAATTCATTCCATTGGCTATGAAAATTTGATATAATAAATTTTCTGTCACTTGAGTTTAATTATTATCTTGAACATGTTTATTTATAACTAAATTCAATAATATGATCTAGCACATGTTTAATTATAATCTAATTATAATACAAAAATATTTGTCGTACTAAGTGTTTGTTTGGGCCATTATTTTGTTAAAAAAGATTTTTTTTAATGAAAAAAGATCTTTTTTATTTTTTAGCATGTTTGACAAATTTCTAGCAGTAAAAGTAAAAGTACTAGAAAAATAAAAAAAAATTTTGAGAAGTTATAATTTATATCTTTTTTTTAAAAAATATTTAAAAAAAGATATTTTTAAAAAAAAAGATATTTTTCATGTAATAAATAAACAAAAAGTACTTTTATATTGTTATGTCCAAACATAATTGATAAATAAAAAAATCTTTTTACATGAGATAACCAAATATAAAATTACTTTTACTTCTTCGTAAGATATTTTAAAAAGAGATAACTTAAAGAAAGATCTTTTCTTAAAAACTCACCCAAACAAGCCCTAAGTAATTATCACCGTACAAAAATTGAACGTCAAGCTAAATATGATAATCAAATACTTAAACATGCATAACAAAAAATTAGAAATAATCATTGTCACAATAAAAGAAAAATAATCAAAGTCCAGAGATCGGCTAAATCATATTTAAGCACAATAAAGCATTATTATCCTTAAATTTCTTTGAATCTAGTAGGGTCACTTTGTAGAGGGTCACCTTTTATTATCCATTTCTCTACAATATCTCATTAGCATCAATTTTCACTATAGTTAATCTAAGACTTCATAAAGAAATTACAGAAATTATTCAATCAAATTTGCCCTTCCTAAAAGCTCTTAATCACCTTACCCTTCTACAAAATCATTTTGCTATTTCTCTACTTCTCTATAAAATAATTCTCGAATTTTGAATACCTAAAAGAACTATACAGTTTAAATAGAGCAGTATAGTTAATTAATTTCTGGCACTCTAAAATGTTAGGAGAAGTTGTATATAAAATAGAGATACCATGTGTGTATTGCATACGATCCAGTGAAGATAAATGTAACGGTCAAAAATATAAATTCAAGAAAGAAAATTTCAACAAAGATAATAATTTAGATACAATTTAAAGTATTTAAACATACAAACCTCAACATTAGAGATTGATATTTTATTAGATTCTGATTTATGAACAATAATTTCTTTGATTCTATCCACAAGCTGCACAATAAAAAAAATTAAAACCCTAAATTTAAAGGAATCAAAATAATCAAAATAGAAGGAATGAAATTAATACATTGATGAGAGAAAAAGAATGAAAATTCAAACAGATTAAATTACTCACTTTTGATGAGAAAAGAACCGAAGCACTGATAAGAGAAAATTGAAGGACATTGAGAAGAGGAGAGTGAAGCACGATGAGAAGAGAGTGAAGGGCGCTGATAAGAGAACTAGAAGTGCTGAATTTTTTTTATCGGTGCTTTGTTTACTCGTCGTGCTGCGTGGTGCTTTGGGGTGCGTGGAGTATTTGTTACGTATCTAGTTTGAATTGTTAATGTATGTGTATAAAGATATATTAATTGATTTGAGTGGTTTCCTCTAGTGTACAAATAATATTTTTAAAAGTTTATATATTTTAATTTTTTAAATATATATAAAAAAAAGAAAGACGAAGACAACAAGGGAAATTGATCTTTTTTATTTAATTTTTTGTTATTAAAGAGAATAAAGTGTAATCTCTTACCTTTAATTCTACAAGTGGGATCAGAAATAAATGAGAGAGAAAATGTAATGAATAATGAGATCTTCCACTGTATACCATCCAATTTTTTTTTTACTGGAGAGTATCCACTCCCGACAACAAGAATGATGATGATAAGGATGAAGAGTAAGAAAAAAAGAAAAAGAAATTAAACAACAACAATAACAAGATAGCGACGATAACGATGATGGCTGTTGTGCGCCGCAGCGACGATGACGACGACGACGGTAGCAGCAGCAATGACAACAACAAAAGAGAAGAAGAAGAAGCATACAAAAGAAGATGACGGCGACAATAACAATGAGGAAGAAGAGTAGTAGGAAAAAAAGAGAAAGAAAAAAAAATAGCAAAATTGCCAGGGGATCAACAGGTTGTATTTTATAATCATCAATAATATTTATAATGATATGAGATTATATCTAATGATAAAAAAATTACTCATTTTTTTATGATTAAGTATTGGCCAAATTATTAAAAAAGTACTGACCCTTAAATTTTTCGAAATAGCAATAATAAGAAGAAGAAGAATGGTACGTACAAAAGAAAAAAAGTTGCACAATGACTTAACTAAAAATTTGGTTTAAAAAACGTTTGGATGCATAATTTTATTATAAAAAAACAAAATAAAAAACAATATGGAGAAAAATGATGTCTAACTAAAATTATATTGCCAAAATTAACTAAACAAGTCGTAAATCTTAAAAGTAAGAAGCATTCCATCCAAAATTTAAATGAGGGAGAAAATATTAATTTTTCTATGTGATTATTTAACTTACATTAAAAATTAATTATTTATATAAAATATATGTTAAAATATAAATTATATATTAAAATAATTTAAATAATGTATTTATACATAAGTACATAATAATTAATTTGACGATTGGTTTTTTATATAGATAAGATTTGTTCTTTTTTTATCTTTAGAATGATGAAATTTAGAATTTGTTTAGTAAATCTTTTACTTTTTAGGTAGCTTATAAAAACTAACTTTAAAAATATAGTTTTTTAAAAGTTATAATATCTATATTTGGTAAATTAAATAAAAAATAATTTTTAATAAACATAAACAACAACAAGTATGTTAATAAAATAGTTTTTAAAATTTAAAAATACTATAATAGACATTAACATAAGAATTAAATTTGAGTATTAATTAATATACGAGGTTATATTAGACTTTTTAACTTTAGTAAATACAAGCCAACCTTAAAAGGTTTCTTCTTAGATAAAAATATTCTTATCTTTTAAAAGTTGCAAATAGCACACTAGCTTTTTAATTTACCAAATACAAAAAGAGGTGCTTATGCTTTTCAAGTGTTTGTGCTAAAGCACAAGCACATCTACATAAAGTTTTGTCAAACTAAGCCTTAAAGTCCAATTTAGGTAAACAATTTAATTAACCTTCTTTTGAAAAAATATTTTAAATAATAAATATTTATATTAAAAGTAATTTATAAATAAGTTATTTTGTCTTTAGTTTTTTAGTTTTAAAAATATTTATTTTAAAAGAAATATGATAAAAAGTTTTTTATTATGAGAGAAATAATTTTTTTTAACTTCTCTACAAGTACTTAAATAGCTTCTTAAAAAGTTACAATTTAGTTTTAAAAATTGTACTAGATATTAATATTTCTACTTTTCATAAGTTAAAAGCTAAAAAAAATAACTTTTAAAACTTTTCAAATAGACCCTAGTACGACAGATAGTTTTTTTTTAGTAAAGTATCGTTTTTGTCCCCAATGTTTGGGGTAAATTCTATTTGTGTCCCTAACGTTTAAAACGTCCTATTTGTATCCCTAACGTTTGTAAAAGTGATTTAATGTTGTCCTGTCATCAATTACACATCATGAACGCTTTAGTTTAAGTTTTAAAAATCTATTCTTGAAATTAGAATACAAATGTTTCAAATAGAATCGATGATCCACTCCGAAAAATAGCTCATCAAAAGTTGAAACTAATTCCTACAACATTTACATAATTCACTTTTCTAGGGACATAATTGAATCTAAACACAAATAGTGGGTATAATATTAAAATCGAACACATCCAAGTGAGATCTAATTGAGAATGAATACATTCGAGTGAGAATAATTGAAAAATATAATCTGATTTGTTAGTATAATTGATAATAGGATAATATTGAATCACTTTTATAAACCTTAGGGATACAAATAGGACGATTTAAACGTTAGGAACACAAATAGGACTTAACCCAAACGTTGAGGACAAAAACGATACTTTACTTTTTTTTTTTTTTTAACGAGGGAAAGGAAGTCGGGGACCCCAAAACACAAAAAACAAAACATGGCTACGCGGAGTCTCTAAGCCTATAAGTCTCAACACAATCAAATAACAATGACAAATAAAACTCAGAAATAGGATGATCAAACAGATATAATCTAATGCGAAGCTGCTGACCCTTCTTGGCCATGACATCTGCACAAACATTTGCTTCCCAAAGGATGTGGACCTGCCTCACATGAAAAATTCTACAAACAAGAACAGTAATATTCTGTATAAGGAAGTAACACGGTGCGATAGAAGGCATTTTTTTCGGGCAAGTTCTATTTGCGAATTCGATTCCACAATCACATGAGTGATGAGTTAACTCATTCGTTACTGTAATTTGGAGCCCTTTGATAATAATCCACAACTCAACATACATGATCGAGGTTGTCCTCAAATTACAAGCGAAGCTCATGATACAAGATCCCATCAAATTTCTAAAGATATCCCCACATGCAGCATTATTTGTATGAGAAAAAATCGAACCATCCACATTTAATTTAATAGCACTCTCATGAAAAGGAATCATTTGATACAGGTTACAGAGTTGGTATTTATAGATCTTGGAACGACTTTTCTTTTACACCATTTAAAATTTCTTTCGCTCAAATTTTAATAGAAGCAACGACATTTTTTGGCATAGTTTATTTAAGTTGTTTAAACATTATGTTTTGCATTAGATATTTAAAGACGATATATCTATGTAATAAATTTTGTGATTAATCCTAAAAGTAAATTTAGACATAATCAAAAATTAATCATCCAACAATCAAGAACAGAGTTTAAATAAGACAATAGGACTATGACCTCCCAAAAGTTTTATAAAAAAATAGTTTTCACTTGTTGGATTAATGTTCATTCTTCTCATAAGTTCTTCACAATGTTAGTGTCATAGATTCAGTTCTTACTTCAACCACATTCTCTTCTTTTATTGTCCATGAGGGAGATATTTTTTTTTCTTTCTTTTAATAAAATTAAAAAAATTTTATTTTATTTATTTATATCTTGATTTTATATTATAATTATAAGTAATATTTTGTAAGTTTATAATTAGAAGGATAAGCTAATTATTTTAAATTATAATGATTTTATTAATAAAATTTAACTATGAAATAATAAATAAATTAATTTCACATGATTTATTAGATAAGTCATATATATAATTTAAATAAGTATAATCTTTTTTAATTATCTATGTTATTATCAGAATATGTTACACAGTAGAATATTATTTTTATGTTCGATTTTTAATTTTTTTATACTTTTATTAATCTTTAATAATAAAAAAGGATTAATTTGGATAAACAAAAAATATAATTCTAAACACTATTATGTTAATTATAATTTTTTAATTCTTTTAAAATTTATAACGATTTTATAATTAAAATTTATAATGTTTGAAAAATAAAAAAAATGACATATTTAACTTGACTATAAATACTTTTACATAATTTATATATTTAAATATATATTTGGTCCTCCTAATTTTTTTTCTTAAGATCCGTCACTGCCAACAATATGAGGATAACCTAAACAAAATTAAGATAAAACTTCCCGCAAAAGCGTCTGTCTGCGCCGTTTGGTTTGGTCTGATATTAGGCCAATCGACCCACAGATTCAATATTATCTTTAATGTCCTAATACCCGGATGGAGTGATAGGTGGGTTCAAGTTTTCATTCATGGATTTTGAATGCATTATTAATATTAACTTCCCAGTCCTCCAGCTACCCAGTACCAACTCCCTAGTGGAATAAAAAGATAATAAAATAAAACACGACTAATGACAGATTAAAAAATATATATTTATATAAAAAAATTAACATAGATTAAAAAATATATATTTATATAAAAAAATTAAAATATTAATATATATTATATTAAATAATTTAATAAAAATTTTAATTTTAATATCCATATGATAATATAAAATATTTTATATAATTATATTATCATATTTATTTTTTAAATAACTATTTATACTATTAATATAAAAACTAAAAACTAATATTATAGGAGTGACAATGTATAGAAAGGAAATTTTCAAAATTTCATTTCAAGAATTATCTTTTTAAAATGTCACAGACATGATTTTGTTAGTTAAAATTCAGTAGAATAGAGACAAATTATAATGAGATTTGAACAAATTCAAGTAATATAATACAACTTCAGGTTACAGAATTGGCTATTTATTTTATCATCCGCCTCTAGAGCTTTGCCTTAATTATATGCAGTAGAAAAAGTCGTGAATTGATCAATGGAAGTTGAACTTGTCTCACAAAATTAAGCTATTTATCTGAAAAGTTTTCCATGACCGATTTTCGGTGCTTGCTCAGATTCATCACCACATCCCATCTATATCGCCAATATGCTCCTGCTGTCATGAAGCAACAGAAAAAGTCACTCATTTTTTGATCGATTATTCTAGAATAAAAGAAATATGGTCTCAGAGTTATCTTCATGACGGTTTTTCTCTTCAGAGTCCTAACGACTTTTGGATATGGTGGACTGCATCAACAGAGATGCTTAACCCATTAAAAAATGCTGACCGTAATCCTCAATTGCTTGCCATCATTTACTGGAACTGCTGGAAAGCTCTCAACCCGTTAATTTTTGAAGGTTTTACTTCAATGCCATCTGCCATTCCAGCAAGCTCTGTCAAGTTGCTCCGTGAAATCCAAAGAACTCCTAATTTAGATCGTCATCTCCACGAGGTAAACTCTTAGTTTCATTCAATTTGATTTATCATTCTCGCTTCTTTAAGAATTTTCTTCATTTTTCGACCATGCATCGTTGGATGAATACCTTCAGTGTATTGTTTTGGAAAATCTCCACCTTTTATTATGCTGTCCTACTTTTGGACATCTTTGTATTTCATTTTTCAATAATTAATGAAATATAACCTACTATCTTTAAAAAAAATATATTGTAAAAGTGATAATGTGTAGAGTAGAGTAGGATTTGGATCCAACCCTAACCCTATTTGTAGGTTAAGATTTTTTATATAAACCCAACCCTATCATATCCGTGTGTTGAGAGTATCCCAACGCTACTCGACTCTACCTACGAGTTATAAAAAAGATGTAATATTATTATATAAGTTGATAATAATTTAAAGCGAAAATCCCACTCCTCTTTTTTGAGAAATGATAAAATGACACTTCTCTCCCCTCTATTTGTAAAATGTACATTTTTCTCCCTTATGACTTTTAAAAAACCTCCTCTTTAATCCATTTTAATTTTTTTGTGTTAACTAATGTTAACTTTATCCATTTTCAAAAAAAAAATTATTTATTACAAATACCTTTTAGTTAAAAATTTTATTTTTTGTCATTAAATTTTGTTTACCAAAATATCTTTTAATAAATTATTTTTTATTAATTACTAAATTTTTTTTTAAAAAATATGTTGGTAAAAATACAATTTAATTAATAAAAAAATAATTTATTAAATGATATTTTGATAAGCAAAATTTAATAACAAAAAATAAAATTTTTGTTAAAGGATATTTTTGTAAAAAATAATTTATTTTTTCTTGAAAAATGGATAAAGTTAACATTAGTTAACACAAAATTTAAAATAAATTAAAGAGGAGGTTTTTTAAATATTATAAGGAAGGAGAATGTACATTTTATAAATAGAAGGAAAGAGAGTGTCATTTTAGCATTTTCCTCAGGAGAGAAAAGTTGTATTTTTTCTAATTTAAAATAGAATTAACTTTTATGTAAAAAAATGTATTAGATTATCAATTAATGATATTTTCTTAATGGGTAAGAATATTTTGTATTTAGTGATAAGTCTTTATTTATATAAAAAAAATTAAAATATTAGTACATATTATATTAAATAATTTAATAAATAATTTAATTTAATATACAGATGATAATATAAAATATTTTATACAATTATATTATCATATTCATTTTTTAAATGACCATTTATACTATTAATATAAAAATTAAAAGGTAATACGGTAGGTGTAACAATAGATAAGATAGGTTAGTGTTTGGATCCAATCCTAACTCTACTTGCGGGTTGAGAATATTCTAACTCTAAAATAAAATTGACTTTTATATTAAAAAAATGTATTAAATTATCAATTAATGATCTTTTTTTTAGTGACTAAAGATCTTTTTACATTTAGTGAGATATCTAATTCAATATTTATTTAAAATATATTTTTATATAAATATATAACTCTACCCCAATAATACTGACATCATTGCATTGCATGAAAGTTAAATTATTTAATAAATTATAATTTACATATTGGGTAATTATTATTTAATGTCACATTTAATTTTAGAGTGCTGTCATGATTTTAGACACACTCCAACACTATCATATCGACACTTGAACTTACTCAATCTCTTGAGTTAAAACTAAATCAGTCTAACTCCTTAGTATTTAGCAAAAAAGATAAGAACATAAGAGAAAGAAAATTTTGGTAGAAAAAAAATACTTTATTACTTAAGTATTTATTACAAATGACTCACACTCTCAAACTCTAACTCTCACTTCTTATTTATAGCCATCTACTTCCTTAATGGATAGTTAGTATTAAATCTAATCAACCGTCCAGATTAATCATTCAAAATTTTTATTACAAATATTTAGGTCCAGTTTCGGTAAACAACTTAAATAAGTTCTTTTGGAAAAAGAGTTTAACGTATAAGGACTTTTGTTAACAACACCTTATAAATAAGTTATTTTATATTTGAATTTTTAATTATAAAAATACTTATTTTAAAGTTGTAGCATTTAGATAAATAACTCAAGAACTTGTTATAACTAATTATAAAAATAACAACAAGCTATATAAAAATAATATCACATGTAAAAAAATAAAATTAAAACTGAAATTTCATATCACACGATCGTAAATACAAATTTAATAATAAAAATAGAGTGGTAATATGATAAAAAAAATAACTGAAAGAAATATATAAAGTAGGTGATTCAGATAGAACATTATTTTAAAATGTTGTTGAAATGTCAATACTTTTTGCAGATGAATCATCATGTGAAAATGGTGGTGGCGGGCCAATACTTCCAGCAGATGGAACATTGAGTGAAAATGATAGTGTACTTTTAAGAGATGGAACCTTGCATAAAAATAATAGTGGAGGGCCAGTATCTCCAACAAAAACAGAAAATATTTTGACAGAATAAAAAATAAAAGTAAATTTTTTTGTTTTAAAGTCAATTTTTTTAGAAAAATGATAGAATAATTTATCGAGAACAACAAGTCATATCTTTCTACTTCTTCAAAAAGTTGTAAATTAACTTCTCGAAAAGTTAAATTTTTTTTTTAAATGATGCAAAAATTAGTATTGTAATTTTTCATAATTTAAAACTAAGAAAGAGTAGCTTTTGATGTTTTTTAAACAGGCTCTTATTCTATCACAACTTTTTAAATATTTTAGATTATTTTATACTACTTTTTATATTTTTATATATATTTAAACCTTTTAAAAATATTTTATAACCTTTTAGAGTATTCTAAGACTTTTTAAAATTTTCCAAAATATTTTATTCAAAAAGTTGTAAATTAACTTTTCGAAAAGTTAAAATTTTTTTTAAATGATACAAAAAGATTAGTATTGTAATTTTTTATAATTTAAAACTAAGAAAAAGTAGCTTTTGCTGTTTAAACAGGCTCTTATTCTATCACAACTTTTTAAATACTTTTAGATTATTTTATACTACTTTTTATATTTTATATATATTTAAATTTTTTTAAAATATTTTATAACCTTTTAGAATATTCTAAGATTTTTTAAAATTTTTTAAAATATTTCAAAATTTTTTAAAATTTTTTAAAATATTTCAAAATATTTTAAAATTATCTAAAATATTTTTAAACACTCCAAAAACATTGTACAAACATTATAAAAACTATAAAAATACAGTGGAATCTAACTTTTTAAAATTTCCTGTGACAGTGCGCTATCATCGCCCATTCGCCCACGTAAAATCAAAAGCATATCATAAATGGAATATACAAAACAATGGACCAATAAAGACGGAAATAAAATGTACTAAATTTATAATGTGCCCAAAAAAGAAAGAAAAATAAGAAAAGAGAGTAGTAAATGATAAGTGATAATAGAGATATTTTGGGATGAGAATGAAAATATCTACTGCACTGTGATGACCCGTTGGGTTGAGATGATTCTAAATGAAACCCCCACCGGTTGACGTGGCGGTGCTTTGGACCCACTACGGTACTACACATGTAAAAGTGCTCATATCTCCGATCTTCACCGCTTTCTCTATCTCCTTCAATTCCTCCTTCACTTTTCTTATTCTTAATAATTCATCTTTCTCTGTTTCATCACGCCCACTCCCCCAAATTCCGCAAATGAAGAAGAACAATTTCAAGATAAAAGAAAAAACTGCCATGTGTTCACCCACCACTGATCTCCTTTTGCCACCACAACAGATACAGGTAGCTAGTTTCCTTTAACTACTTCTCCATGTTCATTCCTCCTAACAATTATTAGTACAAGACTCTGCCATTAGTTTATATATTCACAGTGACGAAGCAACCCATAAAATTCATCTTCAATAAATACAGAGGTATGCCTAAGTAAATTGTGATCATAATCATATACGCTTTACAACTTCAACCAGGTCTAAGATTTACTACTGTACATAGTTTAATTTATCTCCATTTTTGTTTAATTTATTGCCTACCTCTAATTTTCATTGGTACAAAGACATAGACAAAGATCCTTTTCTTTCTAAAAACTCTTTATCTTTTTGGGACAAGACATTGCAATACTGATTATGTTGTTAGTAGGCTATAATTTTTTTTGTTCTTTAAAAAAAGTGCTGAACTTTTTAATTACATAGGTTTTCAATCGTCATTTTTCATTTGTTATTAGTTTAGATTTAGATTAAGAAAGTAAAAGTTATGTCCGAAATTTTCTATCAGTAATAATGCATTATATTTCTTCTGTCTTATTAGCTATATTATCGGGATTTTTGAATTCGATTTATCTGAGATCTAAAGGACGAGGTGACCAAAATTAGTCCAAATAGCATCAAATTGTTCCGAAGATTTTTCTTTTTCTTTTTCTTTTTTTATTTTTTTAAAGGTCAGATTCTTAACAGATATTTCATTACCTGAGGAGATAATTCTCTCTTTTCCCTTTTTGGAAAAGGAGAATATTCTAACAGGAAAGGATGTGTCATTGCTAATTTGCTGTATAGAAGCTAAGGTGCAATATAATGGATTTTGTTGTTTTGACAAATGCAATATAATATCTTTGTTGGGCCCTATAAAGCTTCCAACACTATTGGACCTAATCAAATTAGATTACCCGGCATGTTCTATGGCTTATTAGCTGGTTGATGCAACAACCAACAACTTTGGTTTTGTGTTTGATATCATTATTATTATCAGGGATCAGTGTCTACAGCAGAGTGGACAGACGAGAAACACAGCATGTTTCTTAACTCTATGGAAGCATCATTTGTCCACCAATTATATGACTTCAAGCAAACATTCGCCTCAATCACTAGACTCAATGAGTCCCATGATTTAAAAACAAATCCGTGGATTCAGCACTACGGATCTTCACACAAACTAGGTGCTCCACATGCTCCAATTGTTCATGCAGGTGCGTGGATATCTGAAACAAATATATTTGGGACTTGGGAGGGTGGTTGTGGTTCCATTATTATTTTATCATTACTAACTCAATAAAGCTAAGCTCTTATATATTACAGAGATGTCGGATCAGAACTTTGCCGATGAAGAAGCTGAGGAGCAACAAAAGGAAAACAACAAAAGAGATGTAAAAAGACTTAAAAGGACTTTGATAAATGATGATGCTGCTGCAGCAATGAGATACTGTAAAACATAGTTTTAGTCGCTATGGATATTGGAGATGAGTGGGTTGATATCCATTCAAAATGTTGCTTCAGATATCCTTAACAAGTGTTGTAGAATGTAGAGATTAGAATCGAGAGAAGCTAAGCTAAGCTTTTAATGTGCATGCTAGTATTAGAATCATGAGAAATTTAACTATGAATATATATGCACACGCACTTATGGTTATGGCCAGTTTCAGATTTATGATAGCAGCTAATTTGAGTAATTTCTTCGAAAGTCCAGGAACCAAGGAAACACATATATAAACAACAACTGTTAATATAAGTTTTTTAATTAAAAAATGCTAACCAATAACCATCATATATATCAAACCCGGAGACCCGGCCGGTTTATAAAACCCGGACCGGGTCAAGTACTATTCTTTTTTTTTTTTTTTTTTTTTAAATTTGGAATGACCTCGCATGAAGCATTGAAGCCCGGCTCCCCCCCCCCATCTCTCTCTCTCTCTCTCTCTCTCTCTCTCTCACAAACGGCACACCACCCTAGCTCTGAAGCTACTCACCCCAACCCCATTTCTCTCTTTCTTTCACTCTCAGCTTACCTCGGTTCACCGTCACCACCGCACGCTCGCCGCTGTCGCCGCGCCTCTCGCCGGATCCTTCGATTCGTGTTCTCGCGCCTCGCCTCTCTCCTCCGTCTGTGCTTGGCTGCTTCGCCTCCCTCCGCCAGTAAGTGCTCCAGCTGTGCGTGTTTGTTGCTGCTCGTCGTCCGTGGTTGTCTCTGCTCGTCTCAGTCGCACTGCCGGCGTCTCGTCGTTCGTCTTTCTCGTCGCCGGCGTGTCTCGCCCTTTCCTGGGCGCCTCGTCGCCGGCAGCAGAAGCAACTCGTGGGGCTGTCGCTTCTTTCGTCGCCTTCCGTGGGGTCGTCGCCGTGGACCGGGACCGTTGGTGAGTTTCTGCATTATCGCTTCTCCTGTTCTGTCTTTTCCAGATTTTCCTTCTGTATTTTGAGATGTTGAATTGCTAATCGATTAATTTGTCTGGTTGATATCTAAATGTTGCAGTAAATCATGACTGAATAAGGATTTGTTAAATTTGTTGCTGATTTTGTTGCCGTAAATGTCGCTGAAAATATCATTGAGCTAATTTTTTAGTTAACAAAAATTATCGTCGAGTTGACTTTGTTGTTGACAATCGTCATTAAATCTTAAATTTTTTTTTTCTCTTTCAAAAAATTTATCTATGTTTAAGAATTGATATTGATATAATTAATGTATCTGTGAAGATTTATTTTTGAATTTTGAATTTAAATTTTTTTTTGTAATTTTATATTTATATTTAATTATGATGGTACTATCAGTTGAATTAGTAATTCACTGATTCAGTTATATGTCCGAATCGACTACAGATTCGGTCCTCATCACTACATTTTTTTAAGTTAAAAAAAGGGAGAAGTTCAGGCGTTAACGACAAGGAAGGAAGGAAGGGGGGGGGGGGGGGTTGAAGGAGTCCACGTGTATGGTCAACTATAACACAAAGGGGGTGGCGTGTTAACCACGTGCGGTGTTAAGATCTTTGAAGTTTGGACTTTGAATCCCACCGTCATCACCGTCTTCGCCTCCTTTAACCAACGCCCACCAAATCTTCACCCCTTCTCTATTTCTATCCTAGCGTTTCTTTCTCGATTCCGCGTCTTCTCTCATTCCAAGATTTTCTCCATTACCCCGCTTTTCCATATTTTAGGTTTCACTTTGGATTTCCAATCCCAATCTGCCATCCCCCCGTTCTCAATTTAAGTTTCCTTTCTCCAATTATTTCCCAGTTGAAGAGAAAAATGCTGGCATTCTTATCCACCGCGAAGGCACTCCGCTCCTTAGCGTCATGCAGAAGCGGCGTCGCTCAATTGATTAGGAGGAGCAGCAGCCACAAATTCGAAGGCTGCCGGTGTCTTACCTCCATCGCTGGCGGCGCCACCAGTCAGATTCAGTCCCTTGGATGCCACGTTGGCGGTTCCCCGTTTACGGGAGCGTTGAGTAACATCAATGCTGCTCTCCAAACGAGACACTTCCTTGGCTGTGGAGATGGTGAAGAAGGTGTTCTCTCCAAAATTTACGAGGAGAAGCGCGTTTTGGGGTAACACCCTTCTCTTCCTTCCCAACCGTTAATCCCTATGCATGTTTTAGTAGCTTTGAATTTAAACAATTTGATCATTTTGGTGCGTAATAGTTGGAATTTGACACTTTCTGATTATCAGGTATTCGCCAGAGCAATTATTTGATGTTGTTGCAGCTGTTGAATTCTACCATGGGTTCGTTCCCTGGTGTCAAAGGTCGGAGATACTTAGGCACTATCCAGATGGATCATTTGATGCTGAGTTGGAGATTGGATTTAAATTTCTTGTTGAAAGTTATGTTTCTCACGTTGAATTGGAGAGACCAAAACGTATAAAGGTAGTTCATTTTCTCTACTTTGGAATATTATGGTTACCTTCTCTTTTTCCTACCATTAAAATCTGTTGGATTCTACTTTTATAAAAAGTTGGCAGTACGTTGTTCATGCTAATGCAATGGAGTCGCTTTGCCAATATGTCGTTGCTACACAACTTTACATAATGTATTACATCATCGGCCATTGGTATCACTTTGATGTGAAAACTGCTAAAAGAGAGTTAATAGGGTATCATGTTACATCTCAAAACTAGAGGCGGTGAAAATGCATGTGATATTTGGGTTTTTGGCAATTGTTCCCACTTTTGTGGGAGTGGGTCAAGCCAAGTGACCACTAGCAGGATTGGGGTTGGCTGCTTTGTTGAAAGGGGTAGCCCGAAATCAACTTGTTTACGGCAATAGAATTTGGTTCTTCGTTTCTATTGATTGCTATTTTGTTGTGCTTATAGCCTTATACTATATGTTTTGTATTTTCAGACAACCGTTTCACAGAGTACCCTGTTTGATCATTTGATAAACATATGGGAATTCAATCCAGGCCCAGTTCCAGGGACGTGCAATCTTTATTTTTTGGTGGATTTCAAGTTTCAGTCACCACTTTACAGACAGGTATGGTTTTGTCATTTTGTATCTGTCTTGATCAACTTGTTTTTATTGTCATTATGCTTTCTTGGAATCAATGTTCTTTCCTCACTTTTATGTTTTTCTTTCCCTGATTTTTGAGGACTTAATCTGTTAATTCATGTATATATGCCAAGGGTTTATTTGCCGATAAAATACTGCTGAGTATCATTACCAGTAACTTGACTAACCCTCTTATATGCCTGCATCCGTGTTCATACAATCTGCTATGTAGCCCATTCCATCACAAGAAACTCCGTTAATGTTAACATTATAAAATCAATGTTAACATTATTATGTATTTTTCGGGTGATGACTAATCAATGTTCCTTTTCTGTTGGTTAGATTGCATCTATGTTCTTCAAGGAGGTAGCCTCTAGGATGGTTGGTTCATTTACGGAGCGTTGCCGTTTGATATATGGACCAGAGGTGCGGGTCCATGAAAGGTCATATGGAGAAAGGGCATAATTTAATTGGTTTAGACATCAGTTTCTTGTCTCGAACAGTGCTAAGGTTCAACATTAATTGGGAAGGTTTTTGATTGTGTGCCGCCCAATGCCAATGAGTACGATTGATCATTTCTCTTTCTAATCCCTGGTGATATTTGTAATTTGTGTAGATGAATTCTACAATACACTCTGTACAGTCTTAAAAGTGACCTGAATTTAACATGAATCTTTTTTCCTTGAAAAAAATGTGACCTGGAATGGAAAAAAGCTATCGCAGATCCCTTCTTGGTTTATGTAAAATGGACATTTATTTCTTCCCAATACAATACACACACAAGTTATCGGATTACTAGCAATTGAATAACATTCGCAGGCACTGTAGACCTGTAGCCCTGTTAGCCTGTACTATTATTTAAATCTATATGCAGTGAAAGGTTTTCATCAAATATAAACAAACGAGACGCACAGGGTTAACAAGAAAAAAATTATTTATTTATTGTAGTCTTTGTAGATTGTTAAATTGAAATCCTCTGAAGGGGTCTATGAGAAATTATTTATTGTAGTCTTTGCAAACAAGTGTTCCAATTAAGTGAAATATAATTACACGGCTAAAATATTTAATGTATGGTCTACAAATTATGTTTAAGGAACTTGTGTCATGTAGAACTAATTTTGCATGAGAGTGATCCTTCCCATGAAGTTAACACAAAATATCTTGGGGTTCTAAGATGAATACTTGAGGATGGCTACGACAATCTTTTCTTTATTTTTGGTTGGAAATGCTTCTAAAACAGGACTCCATCTTTGTAGAATTGAAAGAGGCACAACCTGCATCAGTTGAATTACTATTTTAGAATTCTTAGGATCATAAAACATGAAGACTTAAAATTTTGTTTTGAGCACAAATGAATGAATAATATATGATCAGATTCGTATATAGAGAAGATTGAATCATCCAAAAAGGAGAGGGGAGAAACATTGATATTTCGAGAGAAAAAAAAAACACTCAAATTAGTACTAAAAAAATCTCTAATAAATTTTTATAAGTCCTTAACAGTTATTCATGTTGGACATATTGGTGCTTTTATCATTTTAAAGAGAAACTAATTTATCTTATAATAATATTTTTTTATGTAACTAAAATTGATAGAGGGATCGATTTATCTTTTATGAGAGTAATTTTTGAAGACTTCTAGTGAATAAAAATTTATTGGGACCAAACTCTCAAATTTAAAATTCTTTGAGGATTCACTGTGAAAAAAGTTATAGAAACATGTCATAACAAACTAAAGAGAAATACCTTGATTCTTAGCCGCTCTGCAACCTCGGATTGCTCATCATACTCGTTCATTACCTTGCAAGGAATAGCGTTATAAAAGACATTTTAGAGAACATGAGTGGTCAGTTCAGTAATCAACGAAAGACAAAAATCACTGATGTTTATATATATTTACATTATACTTTAGGAAAATAATCAGAGCTTCGTCATCACCAGCCTTCTTGCACAACTTAGCAAAACCCTGCTCTATATATTTGCAGCTTCCACGAGAAGTACGGTAAAAATCTACTATCACAAAAGATCCTGTTCCTTTAGCCTTGTCCAGAATTCTGCAGAACTCTTCATCCGTGGTGAATTCCCTTACACAATCAACGGGACACAGGTCCTCATTTACATTAGGAAAGTCTTCTTGATGTTCATCTGCAACAACTCCTGTACTACTACAAGGGCAAAATGTGCGCCTCATCTTTTTTAAAGGCTTAATTTTTGTATCACCAAGACAAAGTTTGCTATGATTGTGCCTTGAAAACAAGCTGAAACCCACATGGAAAATTCCAGAATCAGCTGGTTTCTTCAAGTCCTGTCTAAAATAGGCAAAGGAATAGGTATGCAAAATGTCCTGCCTCGGATATACAACTTGTGGCATCTTTTATATGTATGGCTTGTGATAAAAATTTTGTAATCTTTGCTGCTAACTTTTGGTATCTCTTAAAAAGGACTAATGGAGTTGAGCATAAGCGCGTACATGACTTTCACTCTCCCAAGCTAGATTGATTACTATTTCCAAACGAAATGTCGCAAGTAAGGACATTACCTATTTGGAAAACAAAAATAAATAACATTATAAATGGTAGTGATGAATAAATTACTAAGATTAGAACAAAACTATGGAAGGGTTTGATTTAGATTCTCTAAAGTTTGAATTTCACTTTAGAGAATAAAGTGTGATCTCTCACCATTTATTTTATAAGTGAGACCAATAATAAATATAATAGAGAAACCATTCAAAGATAGAAAATCATACTTTACCCTCTAAAATATAAATTTAAAATTTAGAGGATCCAAATTTAAAAGGGTTAAGCATTTAAAGTGAATCAGCAAAAATTGTAGTTACCAATCAGTAGTATTTTGATTTAAAGTATGCGAATTGTAATTGAATCTAATTTCGGCTTGTGAGAGAGGGCCACAGAGTCACTACCTACCTAACTAATGCTTTTTCATAAGGTAGTTAACTTGATCTATTAATAAATCTTAATTTGAGCAAAAACAAGATAGTAATGATGTCTTATCTGAAAAACACATGATGCTTTAATTTGCATATAAAAACAAGACGCTCTTAGAAAAAAAAAAGGGGTTAAGTTTTTACGCTTTGTTTGATTCAAAAGAATTTGTAAAGAAAGATAAGAGGAGAAAAAAAAAGATAAAAAATTCAAATTTTCTCTCTTTGGATTAGCAGTAAAATTGTATGAAGAACAAAAAAGTGTATGTGGAGTCGGTTTAATTTTTTCTCCCCAAAGATGCAAAGAAATCTGAGACTGAAATGTAAAGATGGGTAAAAGTACATATTTACCCTTTTTTAGTAATAGATTAAAATTTCTAATTCACTATTTGAAAAAATGAAAATACGTCTCTTCATCTTTTCTTTTCTGTTTTGCCGTCATCTTCAACAGCGTAACCGGAGCTTCCTAACGTCGTTGACATCGCTACAGCAATTTTGTTATCGTGGTGACAGCTCCACCGCGCATCTTCATTCCTGCATCTTCAAGCCAAATGTGTGTTCTTTTTTCGTTGTAGTCATATATTTTCCTAAAAATAAAATGGAAAAATAATCACGGTAAATATTTTGTATTCTTTTGTTTTTCAACTGAGATATTGTTTTGACTTTATGTTCTATATATGATTCTTATCTTTGTAGTGAAAAATTAATACATGCTTTCTTATCTATTTTCAAATGGGTCTCTCATCCTAAATGAAAAATCCAACCATATTCAACTTTATATTTTGCTGCCAGTTTATGTTTGGTCCAAAAAAATTTTTTAACGCATTAGAATTTGATGAAAAATATTAACTTAAAATATTAATTAATATTAATAAAAATATTAACCGTGTAATATTCTGCATCTTTTATTCAGTATTATAATTGGGTTTCATAATAACCCTCCATGCAACTGTCTCGTATATGAAATGTGCTAGTAATAACAGAGTAATAGAGATGTGGTAAGCATATCACAAAATGAAGATCATAAGGTCTTCTTTTTTATTTATGATTTATGATAATATTATACAATTAAAGTAACTAAGTCTGAGAATAGGGAAGGCTCTTATCCAATTCGGTTTTATGCTCTGATTGTTCGACTTTGAACTTGAGATTTTCTAAAAATTCCACAATAAGATTGTATATGGTTGTATATAAGAACCAAAAGGATTCCACAAACTTCACTTTAGTTCATGCATCATTTGCTTAGTGAATTACGTACTTGCTCTGTAGATGATTTTTTTTTATAAAACTAAAAAAAGATTTTTTTTAGATCAGTAGTGAAAAATTCGATAGGGAGTACAAAGTTCTAATGTCAAGTGATTAAATTTAATCCCCCTTTGTCATTGCCATCAAGGACCAAAATCAACTATAAAGTACAGATTAAACCATAGACGTAAAACTAATAAACAAGTACACAATACACACAGGACAAATCGTTCCTCAAACGTAATACATTGAATTGAATCTTTTTTTGTGTTCTTCCATCACGTGTACTCCATAAGAAGCCAATATACTCACTTTTTTCACTTTATCCATCTATAGTCTTCAATTATTGTCCTTGATTCTCACTCTTTTCTTCACTTATATTCACTTTCTCCTTTGAACTCCGCATTTGTGTTCTGAAATACATGTTTTAAAACTAAAAAAAAAAAGATAATTGGGATAAATTTTCCATTGCACATATTTAGAAAATTAACATGAGTCAGAATTAAATTAGTTTAATCAAAGATTGGTGGTGAATAAACCATGACAATTACAATTATTTTAGTTAGTAAGTATTAAATTGGAGATATCATAAAAATTGATTATAGTCTGTCTCTTGTATATGTCATAGAAAAAATTCCTATAATAATCCAAATAGCTTGGGGAGATAAAAAAAAGTATAGTATTCTCAACATAGACTAAACAGTTTGCAGAGTTCATAGAATATGTACACATGGTTTAGGCATTACTAATGTTTAAATAGCTAAGCCCACTAAATTTTGGTGCTAAACCAATGCATTAATTAATATATCATGTGATTTATATTTTTTGTTTATCATTTATGACATTGAGATTTGGAATCGAGTTTGGCATTTACGAGTTTGCGATAAGTGACTCATAACAAGGTATTTTTATATTGCGTAACGTGACACCATAATTTTATATAAAACTTTAGTTTCAGTTTTTTTTCTCACAATTAATGAATTGCTAAAACGTGACAACATATGTTACTTTCTAGTTACTTTTATTATTGAAATGTTCACTCAACAACTTATACTTTCATAGATGACTAGCGAAAACATCAAAGATGTGAATGTAGAAGACAAAACGAACGTCATACCTGACTCAGAATTTCAAGTAAATCAAGCCACTTCTACTGATCTGTATCATCCTGAACTAATACAAATCTTAACTCGTGTCAGGAAATATTTCGAAAATAGGCATCGCATTTGTGTCACATCTTTTTCATGTGTTACGGTGCATGTCTTTGGAATTTTTATCACAATATAGGCCTAGGCAAATTAATTACAAAAAATTGTAAAGAGAAAATAGGCGTACGCAGTTAATGACACAGTTACTAATGTCTGAAAAATGTCGAGAAGTTGTACATTTGGGCCCTGAAGCATTTAGGCAGTTATGTCAAAAGTTAAGAGGAGTTGGTAGAGTAAAGAATTCAATTCGCTCTACCGTTTAAGAGCAAATCGCTAAATTCCTACATATTATAGGCCATAATGTGAAAACTAGAACCATGTCTTTCTTCTTCCATCGCTCAGGGGAGACAATTAGTCGTCACTTTCACAATGTCATACATGCAATTCTATCGTTAGAGGAAGAGTTCTTCAAGCAACCATCTGGTGAGGACGTTCCTTATGAAATACATAATAATAGTTGATTATATCCGTGTTTTAAGGTATTAACTCTTTTAATTCAGTTAGTGACATTTATAAATTGTGGAATAATCATAAAACTGTTATGTTAATATGACAATATACTTTCCAAACAAGGACTGCATTTGAGACATAGATAGAACTCACAGTCGTGTGAAGGTATCAAGGGTGGAAGCCCCTCGTTTTCGGGGAAGAAAATATCACCCCAGAAAAAATGTTTTAGCTGCCTGTGGGTTTAATATGAAATTCACTTATGTCTTGTCTAATTGGGAAGGAACTGTCTCTTGACTCTAGAATTTTGAAAGATGCTTTAAGTAGGGAACATTCTCTTCGAATACCTGAAGGTCTATGATAGTGTTATTTATGAAATTGTATATATAAAGTTAAATTCATAGTCACAGTATGTAATACTTTAATTTGTTTGTGTAACTGGTGTAGGAAAATATTATTTAGGCGATGCTGGATTTATGCTAAAGCCTGGGATACTAACACTATATAGAGGTGTTCAGTATCACTTGAAAGAGTATTCAGTACGTGAGCCACAAAATTTTAAAGAATTATTCAACCACCGACATTCTTCATTAGGAAATGTTATCGAAAGATGTTTCGGAGTTCTAAAGAAAAGATTTCCAATTATAGCTGCGGCACTGAACCTTATTATTCATTTGAAACTATGAGAGACATTTTTTTGGCATGTTGTATACTGCATAACTTTTTGATGGGTGTCGATGTTGATGAATCTATAATTGATGCGGTTGATCGAGAATTGCTACAAGAACACAACATAGATAGATCACAATCAAATCAACCACGTGATGAGTAATATAGACATGCATCATTGTTAAGAGAAAATATTGCATTCGAAATGTGGAATGCATATCAAATATTTTGAGTGATTATATGTTTCACATATGTGAATATGTATATATATGTGTAGTTTACACTCAAAATTGTTTGATTGGATTTTTTAAGAGATTGTTACACGTTAGATAATGCTGAATAAGGAAAATAAAACAGCAGAAGCCAATCAACCTTTGAAAAACAATTTAAGATGGTCTGATGATATGGATGAAGTTTTGCTAAATGCATTAGCAGAGGAATCATCGAAAGGTAATAGTCACGATGGCTCGTGGACAACTGAAGCATATGCCATGTTGTGAAGACTTTGAGCATAGAAATAGGTCTGCACATAACAAAGAACCACATAAAGAATAGAATAAAGAGATTAAAATATTATTTTGCTGAGGCATACGACTTATTTCATCACTTAAGTGGATTTGCGTGGAATCCTGTTACTAGAAAGTTTGATGCTGAAGAAGAAGTATGGCAAGGCTTTATTAAGGTATCTTAAACTTTGCTTTTATTACTTATACTATTGATGAAGTTAGTTAAAAAATAATTTTTACATTTGTTTATGTAGGCGAAACCACAAGCAGAAAAATGAAAAAAATTGCAAATTAAGCATTATGATATTTTGAAGGAGTTGTTCAGAGCTGATAGAGCTACTAGTAAAGGGGCTGCTACTTCACGAGAAAGGACTCAAGAACTTGATAGAGATCACATTGATCTGAATGACTCGTTTGAAAATATTGAGTTTTCTGACATAGATGTTAATGTGGGACATGATATCCCAATATTTTCTGCTAATATAGATTCACCCAGTGCTCCGCATACTCAGCCAATTCAATTAGGAGGGACTTCAACTGCAAGAGGTACAAAGCGTAAGGCTCCAATGAATGATTTTTTGGAGGCACAATATGAAAAAGTTACTTTGGAAATTACTACCATGGTCGATGCTATAAAAGAGAGTAATAATATTTCTAGCAAGCTACATGACATAGCTGAGAAACAAGCTTCTATTGCTGAGAGGCAAGTTTCGGTTGCCGAAAAACAAGTCTCATTAATTGAAAGACAAGTTGCAATTGTTGAAAAAGAGTTAGCTATAATGCAACAAAGTTGGTCTCGCCTTTATAGCGAATCAGATGTATGGGATATTTTGACTGAATTGGGTTTGATAGGTTCATATCGGATGCAATGTTATCAACTCTTATGTGAAAATGAGCAAAAAAAATGCCAAATTTTTGGTATCCAACCTGAACTGCGACTAGATGCTTTTTTTCATTTCATGACTGCTGCTGGTATTCACCTAGGAGATATGGTATTTCCAAAAAATATTCACCATTACAGGTATGAAGGACTTAATTTATGTGAAATTTGTAGTTATTGTTTTCAACAATTGATTATTATATTTTTATTATCATAATCTATGAGTATATGTCCATGTGTTTGACCAAGATATCATTCTATGTTTTATTTATTTTAAGACATGGTTACAAATCACTATTCAGTGATATCATTCTTTGAATAGAAAAATGTTAAAAAAATAATTTATTATGATCCACTCTTTATGTTAAGTAATTTCTATTTGTTGTGTATACTTGTGTAGGGATCATAATACTTAAAGATGTTTGTGAACAAGTATACTACTTAGTACAAGCAGAAATAGATCATGTGTTAATATCTTTAACTAGAAAAAATATTCTTTTTGGAAGTAGATATGTACAAATGGCTCTAGCTATGTGGAATTAATTTTTTGGGAAGTAGGCATACGCTGGTAACTCTAAATATGAAGAATTACCCTTTTTAGAACTTGCGTGTAGTATTTAAATATTACTCTTCTGGAGTCCTGATCGTTATTATTCTTTGGTATTTTATTATATGGTTATAAGTAGGGCTAGGCAAAAAAAATCCAAATTTTGGATTTTAAACCAAATCCAAATCATTTAAAAAAATCAATTTTAAATAAAAAAAATCCAAGCCAAATTAGACCTCTTTTATAATTTGGTTTTCTAATCCAAATCACTTAAACAGTTTAAATCTAGATCCAAATCCATATCTAAATTAAAATCCAAAAATTTTAAAAATCCTAATCTAAGACCGAATAAAAAAACTGCATCCACTTTTTGCATACATATCACGAAGTGCATTTTTCACGCAGACAACAATGTGGATTCCAAGTTATAACATCATAAAATTTGGATCAGAGATAATGTTCTAACTCATTATAATTACCATTGGTTATCATCCCAATTATATTTCGATATTACAATGAAAATATTTGAATATAAATCTTTATAGTGTATGATTTATACGGTGACTACTATAATCTCAATTTGGTATTATTATTAGTTGATGCAACTTCTTTGTCATTCTTGTTATAATTCTGTTTTAAAGAAGATTGGCCTTTTATTTGTGTCTTATTTTTATTTTTGGTTAGAACTTAGTGTTCATGCTTCTGCAGACTTATGTAACGCTGGTTCTATTTTTCTTTGACCTTAGAATTTAGAACTTTTTGTCTTTATACCTCGGGAGAGGCATCACTATTAAGGTTGAAAAAGTTTTATTAATTTCTTATTTATTATAAAATATCTATAAGTTATTTTCATTGAAACATTTTTATTAAAAATTATTTCAATAGACTTGTATATACAAATAGTTAAATATATTGAGAACACATTTACATTAATACTTTAATTTAAGAATCTTAAAAAAAATTGGTCAACAAATTAAAGAAAGAAAACTTACATCTAACACATTTAGCTATATATCTATTTTTGGTCTATATGTTCCCTAGTTAAACCTCATGTTTTTATATAAACAAGTCCAAACTTCTCTAGTGTTGACCTTTATTTTAAGTATTATTATTTATGTTTTGAAAATAATTAAATGTCTTGTAAATTAACTATTGTCATTAGATTTATAAAGAACCAAATTCTAGTTGTAATGTACCTATGCACTTTAAAATGACTTTAATATTAATTTTACTTTAAAAAAAATTATGATTTGAAAATTGAATTTCTAAAAACTGGCTTTAAAAGTGAATTTTTTGTTAAAAAATCTGGTTTGGAAATTGGATTTTTAAAAACTAGTTTTAAAACTAGATTTTTGGTTGAAAAAACTGGTTTTAAAACTGAATTTTCAAAAATTGATTTAAAAAAACTGGATTTTTGGTTAAAAAATCTGATTTTAAAACTGAATTTTCAAAAAAAAAAAACAAATTTTAGATTTGGTTATTAAAAAATAGGATTTAAAATCGGTTTATAAATAAAACTGGATTTAAATTCTAAGACTACTTTAAAATTGGTTTTTGTTTTTTTAAACTAGTCTAAAACCGGTTTCTCTCTTCAATCCAGTTCCGGTTAGATTTTATGAACCACAAAACTGGTTTGGAAGTGGATCCAGTTTGGATTTTTAAAAATCCAAACCATGCCCAACCCTAGTTATAAAAATTGTATATGGTTTTTCGTCGCTTGTAGTAAGAAAGAAATGCTAGCAACTTTTAATGTTACTATTTTATTTTTTGGAAGATGATCTAGTGATATTTTCGTAGCAATATAATTAAAGAAATTAATGATGTAACCTATGAGTAATTTTTATTATTCTTTTACACAATTATTTATTTGTATGTGTTTGAAAAACAAAGATATATCTTTTCGTTTATGACATTTAAAATTTTGAAAATTCATTTGGATGATTTTTTTGTATTGGAAAAAATTTAAATACATTAATAAATTATAATATGTATATAATATATGTAAAGGTAATAAGGTAATTATACTCCATGATAATTTTCTCCCTTCTTACTTTTCTATATATCCAAACAAAAGAAAATTTTCTTCTTATTTTCTTTCCTTTCATTTTCTCTTCATCCAAACAACATACAAAGAAATTCACTTTTTCTTTTGTTTTCTTTCCTCTCATTTTCTTTTCTCTCATTTTTCATCGTACATCCAAACATAATGTTACACTTTGTTTGGTTCAAAAGAATTTGTAAGGAAAAAAAGGGGGGAAAAAAGGAGGGGAGAAGAAAATGGATGGAAATCTTAATTTTTCTCTGTTTGGATCAGCAGTGAAATTGCATAGAAAACAAAAAAAGTGTATGTGGGGTCCAATTTAATTTTTTCTCCCCAAAGATGCGAAGAAAACTGGGACTGAAATGTAAAGATGGGTAAAAGTACATATTTACCCTTTTTTAGTAACAAATCAAAATTTTCTAATTCACTCTTTGAAAAGATGAAAACACATCTCTTCTTCTTTTCCGTTTTGCCGTCATCTTCAACAGCGTAACCGGAGCTTTCTAACGTCGTTGGCATCGCTACAGCAGTTTCGTCATCGTGGTAACAGCTTCACCGCATCTTCATCCCTGCATCTTCAAGCCAAAGGTGCGTTTTTTTTTCGTTGTAGTAATATTTTTTCCCAAAAACGAAATGGAAAAATCATCACGGTACATATTTTGTATTCTGTTGTTTTTCAACTGAGATATTGTTCTGATTTTATGTTCTATGTATGATTCTTATCTTTGTAGTGAAAAATTAATCCATGCTTTCTTCTCTGTTTTCAAATGATTCTTTCATCCTAATTGAAAAATCCAACCATATTCAACCTTATATTTCACTGCCAATTTATGTTTGGTCAAAAAAAAAAGGATTTTTAACGCATTAGAATTTGATGAAAAATATTAACTTAAAATATTAATAAAAAATATTAACCGTATAATATTTCGTATCTTTTATTCAGTATTATAATTGGGTTTCATAATAATCCTCCATGCAACTGTCTCGCATATGAAGTGTGCTAGTAATAACAGAGTAAGAAAGATGTGATAAGCATATTACAAGATGAAGATCATAAGGTCTTCTTTTTTATTTATGATTTATGATAATATTATACAATTAAAGTAACTAAGTTCAAGGTTAGGGAAGGCTCTTATCCAATTCGGTTTTATGCTCTGATTGTTCGACTTTGAATATAAGGTTTTCTAAAAATTCCATAAAAAGATTGTGTATGGTTGAATATAAGAACCAAAAGCATTCCACAAACTCCACTTTAGTTCATGCATCATTTGCTTAGTATATTAGGTACTTGTTCTGTAGATGATTTTTTTTATAAAACTAAAAAAAGATTTTCTTTAGATCAGTAGTGAAAAACTCTACCCTTTTAGGGAGTACATAGTTCTAATGTCAAGTGATTAAATTTAATCTCCTTCGGCATTACCATCAAGGACCAAAATCAACCACAAAGTGCATATTAAACCATAAACGTAAAACTAATAAATAAATACACAATACACATAGGACCAAATCATTCGTCAAACGTAATACATTGAATTGAATATTTTTTGTTGTGTTTTAACATCACCTGTACCCCATAAGAAGCCAGTGTACTCACATTTTTCCACTTTATCTATCTGTAGTCTACAAATATTGTCCTTGATTTCCACTCTTTTCTTTACTTGTATTCACTTTCTCCTTTAAACTCTAGATTTGTATTCTAGAATACATATTTTAAAAAAAAGATAATTTGGATAAATTTTTCATTACACATATTTAGAAAATTAACATGAATTGGAATTAAATTAGTTTAATCGAAGATTGGTGGTGGATAAACCATTACAATTACAATTATTTTAGATAGTAAGTATTAAATTGGAGATATCATAAAAATTGATTCTATAATTTGTCTGTCTGTTGTATATATCATAGGAAAAATCCCTATAATAATCCAAATAGATTGGGGACATAAAAAAGGTATAGTGTTCTCAACATGGACTAAATAGTTTGCAGAGTTCATAGAATATGTACACATTGTTTAGGCATTACTCATGTTTAAATAGCTAAGCCCACTAAATTTTGGTGCTAAACCAATACATTGATTAATATATCATGTGGTTTACATTTTTTGTTTATCCTTTATGACAGTGAGCTTTGGAATCGAATTTGGCGTTTACGAGTTCGCGATAAGTGATTCATAACAAGGTATTTTTATATCGCGTAATGTGACATCATAATTTTATATAAAACTTTAGTTTTAGTTTTTTTTCTCACAATTAATGAATTGCTAAAACGTGACAACATATGTTACTTTCTAGTTACTTTTATTATTGAAATGTTCACTCAACAACTTATATTTTCATAGATGGCTAGCAAAAATATCGAAGATGCGAATGTAGAAGACAAAACGAACGTCATACCTGACTTAGGATTTCAAGTAAATCAAGTCACTTCTACTGACCTGTATCATCCTGAACCAATACAAATCTTAACTCGTGTTAGGAAAGATTTCAAAAATAGGAAACGTATTTGTGTCACATCTCTTTTATGTGTTATGGTGCATGCGTTATATTCAATGGAAATTTTTATCACAATATAGGCTTAGGCAAATTAATTACAAAAAATTGAAAAGAAAAAATAGGCATACGCAGTTAATAACATAGTTACTGATGTCTAAAAAATGCCAAGATGTCATACGTATGGATCCTGAAGCATTTAGGTAGTTATGTCAAAAGTTAAGAAGAACTGGTAGAGTAAAGGATTCAATTTGCTCTACCGTTGAAGAGCAAGTCGCTCTATTTCTACATATTATAGGCCATAATGTGAAAACTAGAACCATGTCTTTCTTCTTCCACCGCTCAGGAGAGACAATTAGTCGTCACATTCACAATATCCTACATGCTATTCTATCATTAGAGGTAGAGTTCTTTCAACAACCATCTAGTAAGGATGTTCCTTATGAAATACATAATAATAGTCAATTCTATCCGTTTTTTAAGGTACTAACTCTTTTAATTCAGTTAGTGACATTTATGAAATTGTGTATGAAATAATCATAAAACTGTTATGTTAATATGTCAATATACTTTGCAAACAAGGACTACATTGGAGCCATAGATGGAACTCATAGTCGTGTGAAGGTATCAAGGGTGGAAGCCCCTCGTTTTCGGGGAAGAAAAGATCACCCCACACAAAATGTTTTAACTGCTTGTGGGTTTGATATGAAATTAACTTATGTCTTGTCTGGTTTAGAAGGAACTGCCTCTGACTCTAGAATTTTGAGAGACGCTTTGAGTAGGAAACATCCACTTCGAATACCCGAAGGTCTGTGATAGTGTTATTTATAAAATTGTCTATATAAAGTTAAATTCATAGTCACAGTATGTAATACTTTAATTTGTATTTGTAACTGGTGTAGGAAAATATTATCTAGCCGATGCTGAATTTATGCTAAAGTCCCGGACACTAACACCATATACAGGTGTTCGGTATCACTTGAAAGAGTATTCAGTACGTGAGCCACAAAATTCCAAAGAATTATTCAACCACCAACATTCTTCATTAAGAAATGTCATCGAAAGATGTTTCGGAGTTCCAAAGAAAAGATTTCCAATTATAGCCGGCGACACTGAACCTTAATATTCATTTGAAACTATGAGAGACATTTTTTTGACATGTTATATTCTGCATAACTTTTTGATGGGTGTCGATGTTGATGAATTTATAATTGATGCGGTTGATCGAGAATTGCTACAAGAACACAGCATAGATAGATCATAATCAAATCAACCACGTGAAGAGAAATATAGACATGCATTATTGTTAAGAGATAACATTTCATTCAAAATGTGGAAAGTGTATCAAATATTATGAGTGATTATATGTTTCACATATGTGAATATGTATATATATGTGTAGTTTACAGTCATAATTGTTTGATTGGATTTTTTAAGAGATTATTACAAGTTAGATAGCCGAATAAGGGAAATAAAACAGTAGAAGCCAATCAACCTTCGCAAGACAATTTAAGATGGTCTGATGATATAGACAAAGTTTTGCTAAATGTATTAGCAGAGGAAGCATCGAAAGGTAATAGACACAATGACTCGTGGACAACTGAAGCATATGCCAATGTTGTGAAGACTTTGAGCATAGCAATAGGCCCACACATAATGAAGAACCACATAAAGAATAGGATGAAGACATTGAAAGATCATTTTGCTGAGGCATACGACTTATTTCTTCACTTAAGTGGATTTGCGTCGAATCCTATTACTAGAAAGTTTGAAGCTGAAGAAGTATGGCAAGACTTTATTAAGGTATCTTAAACTTCACTTTTATTACTTATACTATTGATGAAGTTAGTCAAAAAATAATTTTCACATTTGTTTACGTAGGAGAAACCACAAGCAGAAAAATGAAAAAAATACAAATTAAGCATTATGATACTTTGAAGGAGTTGTTCGGAGCTGATAGAGCTACTGGTAAAGGGGCTACTACTTCACGAGAAAAGATTCAAGAACTTGATAGAGATCACATTGACTTGAATGACTCGTTTGAAAATATTGGGTTTTCTGACATAGAAGTTAATGTGGGACATGATATCCCAATATTTTCTACTGATATAGATTCACCAAGTGCTCCGCATACTCAGCCAACTCAATTAGGAGGGACTTCAACTTCAAGAGGTACAAAACGTAAGGCTCCAATGAATATTTTTTGGAGGCACAATATGAAAAAGTTGCTTTGGGAATTACTACCATGGCCGATGCTATAAAAGAGGGTAATAATCTTTCTAGCAAGCTACATGACATGGCTGAGAAACAAGCTTCTATTGTTGAGAGGGAGGTTTCGGTTGTAAAACCCGGTCAAACCATAATTAATTAAATAGTAAATTAAATGTGAGCGAACATGGTTAGAAAATTTAGCAATCGGAATTCGATAATAATATGATATTTGGACTCAGTAGATTTTTCTGAGTCAGAAAACATAATTTTCTGGGTTAAAACGCGTACTGAAAATTTGACCGACAGTACCGGCTGAGATCTGTCCGGTACTGCAACTAAGAAAAGTAATTATAAGTGAATAAGGTTAAGAACTAAGAATTTATAATTTGGGAGGATATAAATATTTAAAATACGATTTTAAACTCTAACCTTAAAGGTTTTGGCCTAAAATTGGGCCAACGAGCTAAACCAAGTGCATTGGGTCCAATTGGTCCTAAGACCTAACATATATATAGCCTTATTAAGGCCATTCAGCAGCCACAGTTCCCCCATTTGTGAGAGAGATCCGAAAATAGAGAGGAGAGGGAAGAAGAGAAAATCCTAACCCCTCTTGATATTCAAACCACCATAACTTGAGCTATGGAGCTCCGATCGATGAGCTGTTTGCAACCACGCATATCTTCTCGTCCTCTTCAATTCTATATAGGTATTGTGGTGAGTATTTCATTCTTCTCTGACCAGTTTTGATTTTTTCCTCTAAAAATGTGATTGGTTATGGGTGTTAAGTGATTTTATGATTTTGGTTGTTTAGGAGTGCTCTAATATAAGCCATGGGTGATATTCATCACGAACTTCAGTGAGTTGAGATAAGAAATCACTAACCCTTGTAATTTACTAGATTTTGTTAAACCTAGGTTGATGTATGTATGATATTTGTTGTGTTAGAGTTGTTGGGTGAGATTTTGGTACTCTTGGAAACTTGAATTTGGCTTGCGGAACTCTTGTTGGAGTTTAAAGCTACGTGCTTGGTGGAAATTTACAAGGAATGATCAAATTATTGTGACTACAAGAGGTACGGTTTAAGTTTCATTTAAGTACTGTGTAGTGTGATGTGAATTCCTATGCTAGATGCCCCTAGGATTAGGTTTGAATTTTGTGTCTTGATTGGAATTGATGTATATAGATATTATGATGTGGAAATTAATGAATTGGAATGAGTTTTATATGAATGAGTGTGTTTGGTATGTTGTGGAATTGAGGAATTGGATAATGATTAATGGTTTGTGAAATGTGTATTGAATTATGAATTTGGGCCGGAGGCCGGAAAAAGGTAAGGACGGTAAGGGACGATTGAATTGTGTGATAATGTATGAGATTGAATGAAGGGTTGGTATGCATTGTATATAAATGTGATTAATTAATGAAATAGTGAAAAATGAGGTTTTTAAAATGTGAAATTAGGGGTGGCAAACAGGCCTAAATCCGCCGGGCCGGCCCGCGTAACCCGCAAAAAAAGGTGGGCTGGGCTGGAAAATTAGGACCGCCAAATAGAAAAAGCCCGCCTAACCCGCACCGCTTAAACCGTGGGCTTTGGCGGGACGGGGTGGGCTTCCCCGCCGGGCTTAGCATTTTTTTGCCAGGGGTATTTTTATAATTTTTTTGCCAAAATTCAACTTCCCCCAACCCAACTTATAAGAGAATGAAGATGAAAATTGAGTATTTTGGATTATGTTTATTTTGTTTTAGAGACAATATTTATAATTATGTTTATTTTTCTTTGGGAACAATATTTATAATTATGTTTTGGATGAAAACTTGGTTTATAATTATGTTTATTAGATATTTATAATTACAAAGACTTTAATGTTTGCGAATATAAAAATTATAATTTGTTTATACTTTTAGAAATTATAATAGTTAAAAGTAAAAAACAGAAGAGATTTTTTTTATACCTTAATATATATGTTTAATAGTTAAAAGTAAAAGAAAAAAGAGAAAATTTGGCGGGCTTAGCCTACCGGCCCGCCAACCCGCTGTTAGGCAGGGCGGGCTGGGATTTTGGGACCGCCTCACTAGGCGGGGCGGGCCAGCCCGCCAAAGGGCGGGCTTCTAGCGGCGCGGGGCGGGGCGGATTTCCCCGCTTGCCACCCCTATGTGGAATAGATGCAATTTAGGTGGAATGTGTAAAAGGAATAGGATGGGAATTGGTTGTGTGTAAATAGATAATTTGAGTTGGTCTAGGTTCATTTTGTTGGTTGAAAAATGATTGAGACTAGTGAATTATTGGAAAATTGGTAAATATGTGTTTTTGGTAAAAATGAGTTTTAGGCTAATTTTGACGGATCTTATTTGGAGCTGCCATTTTTGAAATTAGATGGATTTTATATCAAATTAAAGAATTTTCAAAGAGCTTTAAAACGGTATAGATTTTGTAGAAATCTGAATTTTGTAGAGAAAGATATGATCGTTGAAACTTGGTGTCAAAAAATCTAAATTCTGTCATGTTGCAGAATTTGTGATTTCTGGTTTGTGTGCACACGCACACCCTTTGTATTTTGAACTCATGCGGCGCACGCACTCACAGGGATATGTCTACTGTTGGGAGCGCTAGCATGCTCTGTGCGCATACACAACCTACGAAGTTTTGCAAGCTGTGCGCACGCACACGCGGGTAGGTGCACTTTGTTGAGGGCGTTCGCACGCATCGTGCGTATGAGCAGAATGAAAATTTGTACTTACTGTATATACGCACACCTCTATGCGTACACATACTTCTTGAAAATTCTTCTGGGCGTGCATACGCACAACCCTATGTGTACGCACACTGCCCTGTTTTTCAAAGAAAACTTTGCTTTTAACTGTTTTACCTTCCCGACAAGCTTGCAACCTTCTGTAACACTTACTTAAAACTTTTTTACCAGTTTTAGAGTATTTAATCAAGGGGAAGAATAGTAAAAGAATAAAAGGGATAATTGTGATTATGAGTTTAGAGGACGGTGACTTAAGCTTGGTAAGTTCTGTGGATGACATAAGAGAAGAATTAGTGATGAATCATGAAAATAATGATGATTATGAGATTGTTAGCGAGAGTGATGATGATGATGAGATGGTTGATGAGAATAATAATGATTAAGAGACTAATAGAGAGAATGATGATGATTATGAGATTGTTAATGAGAATGATAACGATTAAGAGATTGATATTAAATATGAACCTGATTGAGATATACCTGCCTGGGTAGATGCAGTGGAGTGATTCCACTTGCTCTGGGTTTGGTTTGAGACTCTTGAGGTAGATGCAGTGGTTAGCCTCCACTTGCTCCTAGTCGAGGTTGATTTAAGATTTGTGAAACTATCTGAGTTTCAAATTTTCTTGGGTAGATGCAGTGGGTCGGCTCCACTTGCTCCAGGTTGAGATCTGAGATTCTGTTGACCCTGCGTCGTAAGATGTGGCCGAACACTTAGACCTTTCTGGATGAGCTCTCCCCCATGGATATTTTATTTTATTGGTTATGACTTTGAGCTTGGGGATGCGCACTCGCAGGGACTGTCCAATGGTTAGCTACCAGGACATGTCAGGTTGGCTTTGTAACCGACAAATAATATCATCGGCCATAGGGCAGGCATTCATCATTTTGCATATATTTGATTTGTTTGGGTTTGCTTATTTGTATTGGTTTGCCTAATTGTATATGCCATACTATGTGATTATGTGCTATTTACCTTACATAAATCTACTTGTGTATTACTTGTTTGTATTGCTTGTGTTTGTACAACTGAGAGGTCCCTCATGCTGGTGTCGGTTGACGTTGAGGGATGTTCTTATTGAAATGAAATGATGAGATGATTGATTAACCATGATGAATATTAAATGAGATGATTTGAGCTCCCTGGGTAGATGCAGTGAAGTGATTTCACTTGCCCCATGTGAGGATATGAGGTATTGATATAGAATTGTTGAGACAGAATAGCTGGTGATGGTTTTGTTTATGATTCTGATTCTGATTTGTTGGAGAGTTAGAAAGCTGGGAAGCAAGAGGAAGATGAATTAGATTTAGCATTCCATTATGACAGTTGCCTATTTATGGATTAGCGAGAACATAGGATGAATATTTGGTGAAGTGAAGTTTAGGATGCTTAATGAATTTTTATTATAGTGCATTGTATTTATTTGGCACTTTTACCGTACTGGAATCCCATGAGTCGGGGATTCTCATTCTGTATATATCTCTTGTTTTTTAGATACAAGTCCAGATGCTTAGCAGTGAGTTGTGGTTTATTTGAAAGATGGCGAAGATCGTTGGACTCTACTTTACTTTGTTTAGAATCTCTCCAAACTTATTTTGAAAACCTTTTGTTATGTATTTATTTTCCTTTTGAAAACTTGTATATAGAGGCTTTGATGTATATAATGGGAGAGATATAAAAATTACTGTTGTCAACTGATTTTATTACTGTACCCTAGTCGGCGTAAGTTTCGTAGGTGGTGACTAGTGGCTATTATATTTATGTCTATATACATATATGTGCCCTATCCTTATTATATTCTTCCTTATCGTTATACCTTATTCTGGTTCGCTATCCGAATACGTTTTATCTTCTTTCCTTCGATACAGAGTGCTACCGAATGGATTTTATTTTTACTCTTTTCAGACTTCTCGATTAATACTCCTTTCAATTATACTTATAAGTTATGTATTAAAAATCCACCTTGAGAGTTGTACCACCTTATTATCATTGATTTATGACTCGAGCATAAGGGTTTGAAATATTAGGGTGTTACATCGGTTGCCGAAAAATAAGTCTCATTAATTGAAAGACAAGTTGTAATTACAGAAAAAGGGTTAGCTACAATGCAACAGAGTAGGCCTCTCCTTTATAGCGAATCAGATGTATGAGATATGTTAACTGAATTGGGTTTGATAGGTTCATATCAGATGCAATGTTATCAATTTTTATGTGAAAATGAGTAGAAAAAGTGCCAAATTTTTGGTATCCCACCTAAATTGTGTCTAAATGCTCTTTTTATTTCATGACTGCTACTGGTATTTGCCTATGAGATATGGTACTTCCAGAAAACATTCACCATTACAGGTATGAAGGACTTAATTTATGTGAAATTTGAGGTTATTATTTTTAACAATTGATTATTATATTTTTATTGCCGTAATTTATGAGTATATGTCCATGTGTTTGACCAAGATATCATTCTATATTTTATTTATTTTAAGACATGGTTACAAATCACTATTCAGTGATATCATTCTTTGAATAGAAAAAATGTCAAAAAAATCATTTATTATGATCCATTTTTTATGTTAAGTAATTTATATTTGTTGTGTATGCTTGTGCAGGAATCATAATACTTGAAGATATTTGTGAACAAGTATACTACTTACTACAAGCAGAAATAGATCATGTGTTAATATCTTTAACTAGAAAAAATATTCTTTTTTGGAAGTAGACATGGACAGATAGCTCTAACTATGTGGAATTAATTTTTTGGGAAGTATGCATACGCTGATGACTCTAAATATGAAGAATTACCCTTTTTGGAATTAGCGTGTGGTGTTTAAATATTACTCTCCTGGAGTCCTGGTCGTTGTTATTCTTTTGGTATTTTATTATATGGTTATAAGAATTGTATATGGTTTTTTGTCACTTGTAGTAAGAAAGAAATGCTAGCAACTTTTACTGTTACTATTTTATTTTTTGGAAGACGATCCAGAGACATTTTCGTTGTAATATAATAAAAGGAATTGATGACGTCTTATGAGTAATTTTTATCATTCTTTTACAAATTATTTATTTTTATGTGTTTGAAAAACAAAGATATATCTTTTCGTTTATGACATTTAAAATTTGGAAAAATAATTTGGTTGATTTTTTTGTATTGAAAAAATAATTTATATACACTAATAAATTATAATATGTATATAATATATGTAAGGGTAATAAGGTAATTTTACTCCGTGATAATTTTCTCTCTTCTTACTTTTCTTTATATCCAAACAAAAGAAAATTTTCTTCTTATTTTCTTTTCTTCTATTTTGTCTTCATCCGAACAACATAGAAATTCACTTTTTCTTTTATTTTCTTTCCTCTCATTTTCTTTCCATTTATTTTTTCTTCTCATTTTCCATCATACATCCAAACATAGTGTTACACTTTATTTGGTTTAAAAGAATTTGTAAGGAAAGAAAAGGGGAGAAAAAATGGGTGGAAAACTTAGTTTTCCTCTGTTAGGATCAGCAATAAAATTGCATGGAAAACAAAAAAGTGTATGTAGGCCAGTTTAATTTTTTCTCTCCAAATATGCGAAGAAATCTGGGATTAAAATGTAAAGATGGTAAAAGTACATATTTACCCTTTTTTAGTAACAGATCAAAATTTCTGAATCACTCTTTGAAAAAATGAAAACACGCCTCTTCTTCTTCTCCGTTTTGCCGTCATCTTCAACAGGGTAACCGGAGCTTCCTAACGTCGTTGGCATCGCTACAGCAACTTCGTCATCATAGTGACAGCTCCACTGCATCTTCATCCCTGCATCTTCAAGCCAAAGATGCGTTCTTTTTTTTTGTTGTAGTCATAGTTTTTTCCAAAAATGAAATGAAAAAATCATCATGGTATATATTTTGTATTTTTTGTTTTTCAACAGAGATATTATTCTAATTTTATGTTCTATTCTTATCTTTGTAGTGAAAAAATTAATCCATACTTTCTTCTCTATTTTCAAATGGGTCTTTCATCCTAATTGAAAAATCCAACCATATTCAACCTTATATTTCGCTGCCAGTTTATGTTTGGTCCAAAAAGAACGACGCATTAGAATTTGATGAAAAATATTAACTTAAAATATTAATTAATATTAATAAAAAATATTAACTATGTAATATTTCGCATCTTTTATTCGATATTATAATTGGGTTCATAATAACCCTCCATACAACTGTCTCGCATATGAAGTGTGCTCGTAATAACAGAATAATAGAGATGTGATAAGCATATCACAAGATGAAGATCATAAGGTCTTCTTTTTTATTTATAATTTATGATAATATTATACAATTAAAATAACTAAGTCCGAGATTAGGGGAGGCTCTTATCCAATTCGGTTTTATGCTTTGATGGTTCGACTTTGAATATAAGGTTTTCTAAAAATTCCACAAAAAGATTGTGTACGGTTGAATTTAAGAACCAAAAGCATTCCACAAACTCTACTTTAACTCATGCATCATTTGCTTGGTGTATTAGGTACTTGCTCTATAGATGATTTTATTTATAAAACTAAAAAAAAAAAATTTAGATCAGTAGTTAAAAATTCGACCCTTTTAGGGAGTACAGAGTTCTAATGTCAAGTGATTAAATTTAATTTCCTTCGGCATAAGGACCAAAATCAACTACAAAGTACAGATTAAACTATAAACATAAAACTAATAAACAAGTACATGATGCACATAGGATCAAATCATTCCTCAAACGTAATACATTGAATTGAATCTTTTTTGTTGTATTCTTCCATCATCTATACTCCATAAGAAGTCAATATACCCACCTTATCCACTTTATCCATCTATAGTCTTTAATTATTACCCTTGATTTTCGCTCTTTTTTTAACTTAGATTCACTTTTTTCTTTAAATTCCACATTTGTGTTATGAAATACATGTTTTAAAACACATTATCATTTATACAAACATAATAATATCTTTTTATAAATTAATTGCTCTTATTTTTACAATCAAATTTACTATCATTTTTATTTTTGGAGGAAAATATTAACCCATTCGCTCCTCTTTTTTTCTTAACTTTTTGTTTTAATAAACCAAATAAAATATAAGTATTCTCTAAGTTAGAAAGAGCCAAAGTTTATTTGAGGAATAATATAAATACGATTATTTAAATTGGTTTTGCACATCCATTTAAAATTTAAAATTATTAATTTTTAATTTAAAAACTTTATATCATTATTTTTTAAAACTTTATATTGTTATTTTAATTCATACTCTATATAATTAATAATTTTTTATGACATATTATTATCATTAATATAATTAATTTAACATAATAATTAATTTCTCATATCATATTAACATAATTAATAAAATTATTTTTAAAACTTTTTAATTTCTTAGATTATATTACTATAAATAATAAAATTACTAAAAAAATAACTAATTTCCTAAATCATATTACTAAAATCTATAAAATTATTTTAAAGAATTACTAATTTCATATAACATCTTATTATAATTAATAAAATTATTCTCCATATCATTTAACTATAGTTAATAAAATTAATGTAACAAAATTACTAATTTTTAATATATATATATATATATATAATTAATCAAGTTACTCTAAAAATTACTAATTTAGAATTTAGTGTTTAAAATTTAGGATTTATGATTTATGCCGTAAGGTTTAATATTTAAAGTTTAAGATTTAGTGTTTAGGATTTTAGGGTTTCTTTTCCTTCTTCTTATCCTTGGTATACGTTCATCCTTTCATTTAAACCTTAGAATTTACTACATATATATTTTTTTATTTTTGATTTATTCTCCAATTCAATCCTATCAATTTAACATTGTTCTAAAAACCGAATCGGACCGGCCGATTCGATCGGATTAACCGAGAATCGGTCATCTGGCCGATCCGGTTGACCCCCAAAATTTTTCTGCAAAAAAATGGTTAAAAACCGGTTGAACCGGTGGTTAACCGGTGACTGGACGAACCGGGTGAATTTTTTTGAAGTTTCGGTTTTTAAAATAGCCTAAAACGGGGTGGTTTTGTGACGCAAAAACAAAAAACAAAACAAAACCTACGACCCACTAACCTAACCCACTCCCAAATCATTTAGTACTCAGTTGTCACCACACGCCTCCCTCAACCCTACTTTCCTTTTCCTCCAACGAGCAGAGGGACTCCACAATCGATGCCGGCAGTGAGCCAGTGACCACCAACGGTTGCCACCCTCGTGGTTTGAAGCGTCTAGCATCATCGTCGTCTGGTCTTCAGAAGAACACACACGACACACCCCACAACACATCTGTCAGCAGTGTCATCGTCTTGAACTCTGAACACTGAAGCTTCTGGTGTCCCCGTCGTAGGCTTGTCATCGGCTTGTCGTCAACATCGTAGTCGACTAGTCGGGCATCTATTCTGCAGCCGTGAATCGCAGTGAGTTCTTGGGTTTTCAATTAGTTTTTTTATTTGGTTTTAATTAGCTGTATGAATTGCTGGTTGCTACAGTGAGGAATTTAGTTCTTATTCTGCTTTTCAATTTTTTTATTTTGTTAATTATATGAATTAATTGGTCTGATATAAGTTCAATTTTGGAACTCTAAATTTTGAATTTTGCTATATAAATTCAAAATTTTGCCCTATTGAATCAATCTTCGTCTTCTAATTGTGCAAAAACTATTCTCTTTCGTTGCTGTTATTGATGATTACTTTTCTCTTGATTATATTTGCCAAATGAGTTTTTATTGATTTTATTTTTAATTTTTCTTCCCCTTTTTTTTCGACCCAACTAAAAAAGTTGAAATCATTTCCAATATCCTTTTCCATTAGTTCATACATTTACCAGATTTGAATAAGAACACGTGTGAAATGAAAGATAATAGACTATAACAAATTCTATTGATATCGTAAAAAGAAATTTTGCATTAAAACAGTAGTGTGATGTTAATAATTAACTAGAAGCTAGCAAATTAGTCGCTAAGAGTACAAATTGTAAACACACAAAAACAATCAACAAAATACAGAAATTTGAGTAGTTAGCTAGACATTTTTCTTAATAACTAAAGAAATCTAGAATTATCCACTTGATTGAATATAATTTTTTATTTTGAATGCTGGATGAATTGATATAATCTTCTGGATTCTGAATTGTTATCGATTTGAATTTTGCTATAATTGTTGGATGTAATTTGTAATTTGGATTTTTAGATTTTGGATTTGGATTCGCTTCTGAAGCCATAACAAATTCCTCACCCAATTTAATCAATCATGACACTCACGGACATGTTCCTGTATTGAAGTATTTTTTCTTTTGTTAATCTCTCTGTATGTTGTGTTCTCTTTGGCAAGATAAAGTCACTCTTGGTATGGGAATGTAGTTTAGAGGGTTTTATTTTTATTGGTACCATTTGTTTCTAAATAATGGAGAGATCCTGTCTTAATTATTATGAATGTATTATCTCAAGTGTGTTTTTATTGAGCATCTTAATGTAGCCGGTATTAGTATTTTTAAGAAAACTATTAATGTCTAATTTTGAGGTATAACACCTTTTAGTCTCATGTTGAGGTATAACTTCAAAATTATTTTCATATTAAAATTTTTAGATTTAGAAATTATTAAATCTAAATATTGAAAATTATATATTAAATTTTTAATAATTTTATTTATATTTAATTAAATCGGTTGAACTCCGGTCGAACCAGTAAACCAGTTGCCTCACCGGTTCATTGACCGATCCGGTTCTTACAACCTTGCAATTTAATAAAATTAACCTAAAAAATACTAATTTTTCATAGCACTATAATTAATACTCTAAATAATTAATAATTTTTTTTGTAACATGTCACATTAATTAATAAAATTAACTTAACAATTATTAATTTTTCATATCATATTATTGTGATTAATAAAATTACTTTATAAATTTACTAATTAGTGTTTTATTTTTTTTAAAAATAAGATAAATATATTTTGTTACAGTCAAAACTAACATTTGAAATTTTTCATAAATGTTCCTCATAACTTTTTTATTTTATCAATTAAATTTTTTTTAATATTTTATATTTTTTTCTTACAAAATCTAATAAAAAAGACAAATTTAAAATCAATATAGAATATGTTATGGGCTTAATACATATACACTAATTGTGAGATAGATAAAGCATTTTTATAATATTTACGTTAAAAAAAATTCAGTTACAAAAATCTAGGGGTGGCAAAGTGGGCCGACCCACTCCAACCCGCCCCGTCCCGTCTAGGCTCGCCCAATAAACAGGGTAAATCGGTCTGTTCCGCTAACTAAAATGGGTTCAAAATGCTAGCCCGTCTCACTTTATGGTGGATTGGCGGGTCGGCGGGCTAGTCCGCTTGACTCTTTTTTTTTGAAAAATAAAATTTATTAAAATTTAACCAAAAAATAATAATTAAAAAATCAAATACAATAAAAAAATAGTCAAATTATAATATAATTTTTTATTATTTTTTTTTAATTTTTAACTTCAATACAATTGTTCAAAATAATATTTGTTAATAGAATCATCTTTATTTTAAAAAATAAGTCACATAATTTGAGCATATATACAAAATTGTAAAATAAAATAAATAAAATTAATAACTATAAGAAGAATAAAAACAAAAAATGAAAAAAAAAGTGTTTAAAAATTATATAATTATTAATTTTATACTAGTAATCACTTTTTTATTTAATAAAAAAAAATAAAAATCTTCGGCCTGGCGGACCGGCCCGCCCCGTCCCGCCAAAACCCGCCAATTTGGCGGTACGGGTTCGGCGGGTTTTTTAATTTGGCGGGCTCAAAATTCTAGCCCGACCCGCCTTTTTTAGCAGGTTTAGCGGATCGGCCTGACGGGTTCGACCCGTTTTGCCACCCCTACAAAAATTACCACCGAAGCCTCCATTTTATCCACCTGAAGCTAAGGGCACCCTTAATCCATCTCTCCCTCTCTCAATCGTCCTATGGACTCGATCTTTGACGCGATCAACACCTGTCTCCTTTCGACGCGCGACCTCTCCAATCCAACAATACTGCTTTCCATACTAAATCTCTGCCTCCTCATCTAGTGACTAATCACATTTCCTTCGGATCTGATCTAAGGTCCAATCCTACATCCTCTCCCACTGTGACAACTTCGAGTCACTCTTTTCTCTCGCCAATGGCGCCGTTTTCCAGTCCCAGCTTTTCTCTGACGATTTCGCCGGAGTCCTCAAGCTCATCTCTGACTAGATGATTAATGCCGAGGTGCGTGAGGTTGTGGCAAAAAAGAGGGAGCTGTTAAAGGTTTGTAAGGATTATTCTTGTGGCGAATAAAATATTGGAGAGTGTTAGGGAAGCATTGAGGAATGGACAATTGGTTCACTGCTGAAATGTTGAAGGAATTGAAGGTGGCACTTAACATAATAGGAGATATTTAACTCTAATTAATTTAATTTTACATATTCCTAATTTTTTTATATAAACCCACATATTTTTGGTATAACAACAATAACCATCAAGAAAATAATATTTTTAAAGCAACCTACTGATATAAAAGTTACAAAAAGATATTAAGTAACCAATTACATCAAACTACGGGTTAATAGCCAAATTCATTCCTGAAAGATCACCGATTCTTTAAATTAGTCCTAAAATAATTTTTTTTAGTCATATTAGTCATTGAAAGATAAACGTAAGTCAAATTGGTCCTTCCGTTAGTTAGATGATGACGTGTCACGTTAAGTGCAACGTGGCATGATGACGTGTCACGTTAAATGCCACGTGTCACCAGATGATCGGTTGACGTGTCAGGTCAGTGACACTTAGCACGCCATGTGTCACTTGACATGTATGAAAGATATTTATAATCAAAATAGTCCCTGAAAATCCAAACGTAAGTCATTTTTATCCTTAAAATTTTAAAAATTAATCAAATTAGTCCTTATATAATTTTTTATTTTTTTATAATATTAAATTTAAAATATTTTTTGATAATACTAATTTTAATATTATTTTTAGACTTTAATAAACAAAATTCTCTTTACATAAAATAATAAAAATAATAAAATTATTATAAAATTATTTTGTTATTTGTATTTTGAAATTTTATATTTTTAACTTGTAAATTTTTTATAGTAAATTTTTTTATTTAAATGAGTTTATCAAATTATTGTTGATTATATATTTAAAAATTTAATATTTTAAATTTTATTAAATAATATAAAATTTATTTTAAAATTTAAATCTTTAAAATTTTTTAAAATTTTAATTTATATTATTGTTTAATTTATATGATAGAAATCATATAATTTAAAAACTAATTTATATGATAGAACTCAATCTGTTTAAAACGTATTTTGTATTTTCTGTAGGCCATCCTAAGGTATATAGTAGTGAAATGAAAATCTTTAGTTTTCTGTTGCTTTTAACTAGTAGAGTAGGGATAAATTTCTTCCCAGTGATAATTATGAAACCAGAAGTTAGTTGTGAAACTAGTTTTTTATTTGTTTCTCATATTGTATGCACCATGTATTCCTTTTGTTCATGTAATCATTACTAATTAGAGGCCAAATAGCTCATCCTAAATTATGAAAAATTATTGAGATTTATCATATAAATTAAATAATAATATAAATTATAATTTTAAAAAATTTAAAAGATTTAAATTTTAAAATAACTACTATATTATTTAGTGAAATTTAAAATATTAAACTTTTAAATATATAATCAACAATAATTTGATAAACTTATTTAAATAAAAAATTTTACTATAAAAAAACTTACAATTTAAAAAAGTAAAACTTTAAAATACAAATGATAAAATAATTTTATAATAATTTAATTATTTTTATTATTTTATGTAATGAGAATTTTATTTATTAAGATTTAAAAATAATATTAAAATTAGTACTATAAAAAATATTTTAAATTTAATATTATAAAAAAATTAAAAAAATTATATAAAGACTAATTTGATTAATTTTTAAAATTTTAAGGATAAAAATGACTTACGTTTGGACTTTTAGAGACTATTTTGATTATAAATATCTTTCTTACATGTCAAATGACACGTGGCGTGCTAAGTGTCACTAACCTGACATGTCAACTAATCACCTAGTGACACGTGGCACTTAACGTCATACGTCATCATGCCACGTGACATTTAACGTGACACATCATCATCTAACTAACGGAAAAATCAGTTTGACTTACGTTTTATCTTTTAAGGACTAATATGACTAAAAAAATAATTTGAGGACTAATTTAAAAAATCAGTGATCTTTCAAGGATAAATTTAGCTATTAACCCATCAAACTACATTTAGGATGATATTCACCGTTGAGCTAAAAAATATAAAAGATCTAATAACTTCCTATTAAAAACGCACACCAATAAGTCAAATAAGTTTTTGGCGTTTCGGTGCTCAAAAGAGACCGGCGTACCAAATTCGTGCCCTAGTTTCTTTTGCTTTGGTGTTGGAGGGGATTTGTTTAAGGATAATTCTCTGGGCATGATATGCTTTTAAGGTGTGTCATAATGAGAAGGTGACGTGTGGAAAGTAGCTTGGTACGTTGGTACGTGGGTCACAGTTAGGTGTTGGTTAAGGATAGGTGAATTTTGGGCATTTTTTTCTTATGAACTCGATGATAATATTTATTGTTTTTCAATACAAAATAGATATGATTAGAGGTCGAGAATGCAAGAAAATATTTTTTAAAAATAATGAAAAATAAAAAATTTTGAGCATTTAGTTTTTACTGTCACTACCTTAGGTGTATTTTTGAATCAAAATTTGGAGTAGTAATGATCTAATAGGTGAGAGAAAAAATAAAAAAAATTATTCTTTATAATAAAAATATATTTATGGTTAGCTGATTCTTTCTCATATAAATAGAATGTTCTTAGCACTGTCAGTTAATAAATTTGCGAGTTATAATAACAGTTTTAGTGGCTAATGTGCTGATTAGAAGTGGGTGCTATGTGTATTTTGCTGAATTTTATGTTGTAATTAGATTATATTTGATGTTAATAAAGTATTATGTATTGCAATTTATGTGCCAATTCTCTAACGTCATAAGAAGTCATATGAAAATAGATTGCGGTGAAATTTTTTTTTGAAAATTAAGTTTGAAAATTTAAAATTAAAATGTACCACGAAAGATTCAATAAATTTAAAAATATTTGAGATTAGAGTTGAAATATGTTAAATCTCCCTTAACTTTGTTAACAAATTAATTAAAAAAAGATTGGTTAAGCACAAGTATTAGTAGACGGTGGTAGAAAAAATTTTAAAGATATTAGGATTTAAAATTCAAATTAAAGTAATAGAAATACAATGAAATAAATATTTTGAGAATAAGGTTGAAAATATTTAAATTTCATAAATATAGTTAATAAATAAATTAAAAAAATGATTAAATATGACCCACGTACCAATAATCACCTTTCATACGTCACCTTCTCACTATGACATACTTTAAAAATATAAATATTAAATAAAATAAATTATGATTATTTTTGTCTAATTTTCTTTGATTATCAAACATTTTCGCGTCAGCACACCAGGAAACTTCCCTTTATTCAAAACTCAAAAGCAAGCTTTTGCTATATTTCTCTGCACAATTAATTTCTAGAGAAAAGGACAAATCCGTCCCTGACCTTTTTTTAGAAGACATTTTTGTCCTTGATGATTGCAAAATACAATGATGTCCCTGACCCTTCAAAATTTTGGACAAATTTATCCCCCCGTTAATCTCAGCCCGTTAGTCCCGTCGGAAAGTGCTGAGTTGGCTGCCGTGGCTCTGACGTGGATATAACAGGGGGACACGTTAGCATGACTTTCTGAAAATGAGACACATTAATCCCCAGCCCCCTTAAACGACGCCGTTTCTCCCCTACCCCTCCAAACACATTTTAATTCCCATATGCAATACCCATAACACCCATTCTTTCTACTCTGAATTACTGAAAACCATAGAAGAGCAACGATCAAAGTTCCCCCCCACCCCTGTTTCTCCCTCCAAAAATTGCACTACGTGGAAGAGCAATCGGTCCGTCGTGGAGTTGCTGTGGGAGGCCAACAAGGAGGGTTTCGTTGAGGGCGTAGTTGCTGTCTTCCTTAGAAGGTAAGATCGTGACCCTCTTTGTTTAAGTTTTAGTTATTGTGTGGGAAGAAAGGGTGAATGCAGTGTGTGTGCATATTGAGAGTGTGGGAAACAGGGGTATAATGTGGTGGTTTATTTCTTTTGAAAACGTTGTGTGTATGATCAGTAGGGGGAACTTGTTCGGGCAAAGGGGTTTCGTTCAAAATTTTGGTAACTGTTTATGGACTGAGACGTTGTTGGTCATTGGTTAATTTCAGATGGTAGACGTTTTTGTGGTGCCGGTTTTTCACCATGGAGGGAAGTTTGTCAGAGGGACTGATGGAGCCCTGGTTTATGAAAATGGGAAGGAAGAGAGGTTCCCTGAGATGGACCTGGACTTTGTGAACTTTGGAGACCTTGTTACGTTGTTCAAGGGTTTGGGATACCAGTCATACAGGGAAGTATACTGGTATGATCCCACAAGTAGCGACATTGAGTTGGGATTGAACAAGCTAACTGGGGATGCTGGGATAAATGCAATGCGAGAAAACATATCGAAGAACCAGAACTCTGTTGAATTTCATATATACTTTGATCATGGAGTAGATGTTCCTGAGGTTGTTGAGGATGCTAGAAGGGATGCTGATGGGGCAGCCGATGTGGAGGTGGATGTGGATGAGATATTAGAGGAACTGAAGACATCCTCTTCATTAGATGACGGGTATGAAAGTACGGAGGATGTGTTGTGCAAACCTCCACCAGCTGGAGTGGAGACCTCTAGTTCTGAGAGTGAAAAAAAAGCCAGTTGCAAGAGAAAAAGACCAACACAGGGTAGAAAAAAGATTGTCACCCCCAAGAAGCCAGCTGCAAGGGGGCAAGGGTCAAAGGGAAAGGCTAAGGTTGAACAAAGGAAGGTTCATAAAAGGGCTAGGGTGAATGCTAGGGGAGAAAATAGTTCAAGGGTTAATACTGGTGGTCAGGGGGCTGCTCGGCCGAATGATGAAGGAGGAGGCAGTGGTAATCCTCGTGTTGAGCCGAACAATGCAGGGGTTAGGGGTTTCTACATTAGTGAGTTGCCATCAGAAATGGAAGAAATCGTATTTGAGTATGAATCCGAGGAGTTGCATACACCCATTTCATCTGATGATGAAGGTAGCAGCAGGAAATTTCCTGAATTCGATGATGACTATGCTCACGGTGAGGGGAGGTTTGAGTTGGGAACCAGATTTGCTACTGTTGAAAGGTTTAAGGAGGTGGTGAAGGATTTCTTCATAGCTGAAGGGAGGGAGCTGAAGTGGATAAAGAATGACAAGGAGAGGGTAAGGGTGGGTTGCAAGGATGAGGAGTGTCCATTCCTGGTTCATTTGTCCTATAACAAAACCCTGCAGTGCTATCAAGTAAAGACATATGTGCAAGAACATACTTGTGCAAGGGATTTAGGGAGCAATGCAGCTAACCAGCATTGACTTAGCAAGAAGATTGAAAAGAGGTTGGCAACCCAACCCCACATGAACACGAAGGAGGCAACTGACTTTCTAAGAGAGGATTTTTCATTATGTCCCCACCCTAAGATGGTGTACAGAGCAGTAGTTGAGGCCAGGGAAAAGATCATGGGCAATGAGAGGGACCAATACAAACGGAGCAGAGACTATTGTGAGCAGATTCTGTTAAGCAATCCAAGTTCGACGGCCAGGTTGGAGCTTATGCCAATTCCAGAATCACCTCCCATATTTGATAAGTTATACATCTGCTTGGATGCCTGTAAGAAAGGGTTCAAGGATGGGTGCAGACCTTTGTTGCACCTTGATGGTTGTTTCTTGAAGACCTACTACATGGGCTGGCTTCTAGCAGCAGTTGCCCAAGATGCCAACAATCAGTTCTACGTTGTTGCATATGGAGTTGTTAGGGGTGAGACCAAAGATGCTTGGAAATGGTTCCTGACTAATCTCCAGGAAGACATTGGTGACAGTGCCAGCCATGGATGGACCTTCATATCAGACCAACAAAAAGTAAGCTTTAATTATGATTAGTCAATTAGTTTAGTTTCAGATATCTACTGTTTAATTTCAACTAACATTCCTTAATGTCCTTTTTATGGTGCAGGGTTTACTGCCTGCGCTAAAGGAGGTTATGCCACATGCAAAACTCCGCAATTGTGTGATGCACATGTGGAAGAATTTCATCAATTGCTTCAAAGACTTGTACATTAGGAAGGTTGTGTGGGAGTGTGCTAGATGCACAACCATTGCAGAATTCAAGGAATGTATGGATAAGCTGAAGCAAGTTAACCATGGGGCTTGGGAATATCTCAGCAGGTTTCCACCAGAAAGTTGGGTTAAGACATATTTCTCTCATGCACCAAAGATTGATAACCTCACAAATAATATGTGTGAGGTTTTCAATGCAAAAATAGTTACTTATCGTACGAAGCCCATACTCACCATGTGTGAAGAAATCAGATGTTATCTGATGAGGAGGATGGTGAATCACAAACGGGTCCTTGATAACCACACTGAAAAGCTAGCACCAGTATAGCAGAAGAGGATGGAGAGGTTACTCAGTCTCAGTACTAAGTGGATGGCCGAATGGGTTGGTGACAACGAGAGGAAAAGGTTTGAGGTGAGCCGGAAGGCAAGCAAGGTTGATGTGGATCTAATTAAATACACTTGCTCGTGCAACAAATGGCAACTTACTAGTAACCTATGTCTCTCTGCAGTATGAATGATTGTTAGATTCTTTTGTTATTTTGCATAATTTTAAAACTGTTTCCCTTGTCAACTCAGGCATGCCTTGCATACATGCACTTGCTGCCATTAGGAAGAGACGGGACCAGCCACAAGACTACGTGCACCCTTGGCTGTGTATGGAGTCAATCAGGAGGACTTATGCACACTGCATTCAACCAGTGCCAAGTTCAGAGTTCTAGGCCAGAACTGAATTCACACAGCCAATGATGCAAGGGGGTAAGTTGAAGAAGTCGTTCTCTGTGTCTTGCAACAAGTGTGGTGAGAAGGGCCATAATTACAAAACTTGCAAAGGAGCACCATCGAACCCGAATTGGAAACCGAAGACCAAAAAGCCTAAGAAGAAGAAAGAAAGCACCTCCCAAGCACTTGTATGTCTCCCTTTGTCATAGTCTGCTCCACCACCAGAGGTAAAATCATTTGGTTAATAATGGTATATTTGCTTATAAGATCCAGCAATTACTGTGTCCCTAGTGATTGTAGTTCAGACTTTAAAATGTCTTAGTACTTTATACCTCAGGGATTCGTATGTCTTAGATGGTGAATCTTGAAGGATTGATTTGTATTAGTATATGAATCCTGAGGGATTTATATGTCCTAACATTAAATTGTCAACTAATTTACCCTTCATATCCAGGAACCTTCACACAGCCAACCACCCAGCTCAACACCACAGCAGCAACAACCTACTGTAACTGTTTAATTTTTGTACTTTATAAGCTGCTTAGTATATGCTCTGAGTACATACTGCTTGATTATGTTGGCATCTTATATGGCAGGTTCCGAGCGGAGCTGGTCCAACTGCGACGAATGTTGCCCCTGCTCCAACAAGAGTTACAAGATCAACAATTGTATTAGGACCACCTGCCCCAACGGGTTCCAGTGTCAGGCCATCCACCCCAAATTTAAACCAGCCCTTCATACCCCCAGGAAATGCTCCATGCATGGTCACCAGCATAGCTTGCCCTAAACAGCTAAAGTTCAAACCAAAACAGAAGATTTTCAGGCCACCTGCTCCACTTGCTCAAGGGCCACCACCTTCTAGCACACAGCACCAAGAAGCAGTTTACCAAGCCCCATCTAGCACGCAGGCAGCTGCACAGCCTCAGCAGGCCCCACCGCCACAAGCAGATAAACCAACTGTCTCAGCGTCGAAGGAGTCCAACAAATGAAGCAACTCATGTCTTATGTTATTTTGTGGCAAATATGTCCTGCTGTAAACGTTTTTTGTTTTACCTAGATATAACTATCTTTTTGTTGGGTATTAGCCAGTTTTTTTTGGTTACATGTTTCTGGTTAAGTAAAAACTTGTCACTGGCTAGATGCCATACATGTGCAGACATTACTAGCCAAGTAGTTGTCCTTTTTTTTTTGGATTGTCAGTTACAATGAACAATGTTTGAGTTCAAAGGTTTAATGCCAGTTACTCAGTGTTTAATTACCTGTGATATTGCCAGCTTTCATTTTCTGCATTACATTGCAATATACAGGGTACAAGATTCATACATTTCTAGAAAGAATATGTTCAAAATTTTCCAGGCAACACGTAACAAAATTTATCATATTCAACCATCACTCAGATCTTACAACGTAAAATACCAGCAATCAGGACAATTATAATCACATACATACACCATCTAACTGGATTTTTTTTTGGATTCTAAAGCTACAATCCTCTTCTCTAAACAATTGATCTTTTTCTCCATGTCATGCTTCCATTCATCCTCTTCAACGTCACCTAATTCCTTCTCTGCCTGGAACCTTGAATCACTCAACCCAAACCTTCCAATGTGCTCATCTAACCACAAAAAAAACTTGCAATGGGGTTGTCTCACCTGCACATATTCATTCCACAGATATCACCATGAAAACCTGGGTTACCCAAAATCCTAACACTAACAGATTCCCACAGTTATACATACCTTATAAAATGGACATCCGAGAAATAATCTGTTGGGGTTGCTGCTCGTCTTCGACATGAACATGATGGCGTGTTCTCCACAGAAGCACTTCGGTGACACCCCATCTTTGCCATCCTTCCCCTTAGGACCAGAACCTTCCGCGAATTGCTCTTCTCTTCCTACACCTCCACTCCTTCGGGAGCAAGATGATACCCCATCCAATGCCATGCTCCCTTTCTTCGTTCACCACCTTCGCCTTTTCTGTGCAGACGAGGAAATATGGTTCAAGATTTTGAAGGATTGGGGGTAGGGGAGAAACGGCATTGTTTAAGGGGGCTGGGGATTAATCTGTCTCATTTTCAGAAAGTCATGCCAACGTGTTTCCCCGTTACATCCACGTCAGAGCCACGACAACCAACTCAGCACTTTCTGACGGGGCTAACGGGCTGAGATTAACAGGAGGATAAATTTGTCCAAAAATTTGAAGGGTCAGGGACATCATTATATTTTGCAATCATCAAGGACAAAAATGTCTTCTAAAAAAAAAGTCAGAAATAAATTTGTCCTTTTCTCTAATTTCTAATAGGAACAAGACATGCACTCACTATATACTCTCTGTTTTTTCATTATTCTTTTATCTTGTTATTAATATTAATTATTATTTTCATTGTGACGTGTAATTCTATTGCAGAAGTCAATATTACACCAAAATATTAGTTATTCAAAACACTAATAATATAATATTATCCGTTATTTTATTGGTAGAAAAAAAAAAAGAGACAAATTACCCTTCCTTCGAAGAGGTTATTGATTTTAAAAGTGCGAATATTAATTTTCGTTACCATGTGTAACATTTTACTCGGAATCTTAGTTGGAACAAGTAGTTAAATCTACCGATCCAGTCTAACAGAGAACTAGGTAACTGTACTATGAAACATGAATGTGGCTTCCAGGGTGGGGTGCGCCATAACCAGGACCAGAACTGCACCTAATCTATCATTCTTTCACTCTCTTCTCCAGAACGACAACGCCACGTGTCCTCTTGTCATCTTTCGTCAACTCCTAGATGCTAATGCCAACCCCAACGATCTCACTTTCTCATTGCTCATCAAATCGTGCGTCTCTTCTTCTTCTTCTTCACATTCTTACGCTCTATCTTCTGCGAGACTTCAAGTAACACAGATTCAAAGTCAGTTCCTCAAACGGGGTATCAACCATTTTGTCTATGTATATACTGCTCTTATTGATTTCTGCATGAAATTTGGGTTTACCACTCATGCACACCAACTGTTTGAGGATATGACTTACCGAGATGTTGTTTCTTGGAACGTATTGATTTGTGGGTATTCACAAAATGGCCATCCTTATGATGCTCTGCAATTCTTTATACACATGATTAGACATGGTTTCACACCTAATCAAACCACCATGGCTAGTTTGCTACCTTCTTGTGGTCACAATGGGCTAATTCTTCAGGGGAGATCCATTCATGGGTTTGGAATCAAAGCTGGCCTTGCTTCGGACCCTCAATTGAGTAATGCCCTTACCTCAATGTATGCTAAATGTGATGATTTGGGAGCATCCCAACTCTTGTTTGAAGAAATGGGCGAGAGAAACGTTGTCTCTTGGAATACCATGATTGGTGCCTATGGCCAAAATGGTTTCTCTGACAAGGCACTCTTTTGCTTCAAAGAGATGCTAAAGGAAGGTTTGAATCCCAGCCCAGTGACTATGATGAATCTTCTTTCAGCAAATGTTGATCCTGAAACTTTCCATTGTTATATTACCAAATGTGGCTTAATCAATAATGATTCTGTCGTTACCTCGCTGGTTTGTCTATACGCAAAACAAGGGTTCACAGATATAGCGAAATTGCTTTACAAGTGCTTTCCCTCAAAACGCCTGATTTGCTTAACTGCTATAGTCTCTAGCTATTCTGAAAAAGGTGATATTGACTCCGCTGTTGAGTGTTTTATACAAACTCTGCAGTTAGACATAAAACCAGATGCAGTTGCCTTGATTACTGTCCTTCATGGAGTTAATAATCCTTCTCATTTTGCTATTGGGTGTGCTTTCCATGGTTATGCTTTGAAAAGTGGGCTGACCACCGACTCTTTAGTTGCAAACGGGCTGATAAGCATGTATTCTAAATTCGATGAGATAGAAGCTGCGTTGTCGTTGTTTACTGATATGAGTGAAAAACCGCTGATCACTTGGAATTCTGTGATATCCGGCTGTGTGCAGGCCGGAAAATCAAGTGATGCCATGCTGTTGTTCTGCAAAATGAACGCATGTCGACAAAAATCAGATGCAATTACTATAGCTAGTTTACTATCCGGGTGTTGCCAGCTCGGGGATCTTCGAATTGGTGAGACACTGCATGGCTATGTTCTGAGGAACGATGTGGAATTGGAAGAGTTTACAGGAACTGCTCTGATAGATATGTATACTAAGTGTGGAAGATTAGACTACGCTGAAAAGGTATTTCATAGCATAAATGATCCATGTTTGGCAACATGGAACTCTATTATATCAGGTTATAGTTTATATGGACTTGAACATAAATCTTTCAGTTGTTATTCTAAACTGCAAGAGCAAGGCCTAAAACCGGATAAGATAACCTTCTTGGGAGTTTTGGCAGCATGCATCCATGGGGGACTTGTTTGTGAAGGAATAGAATACTTCCGTATCATGACAGAAGAGCATAAATTGATGCCAGGCTTGCAACATTATGCTTGCATTGTTGGTCTACTGGGGCGAGCAAGCTTCTTTGAGGAAGCAATTGAGTTCATCAACAATATGAAAATCCGGCCTGATTCTGCTGTCTGGGGAGCCTTGTTAAGTGCTTGTTGCATCCAACAAGAGATTCGGCTTGGAGAATGTTTGGCTAAAAAACTATTTTTCTTGAATAACAAAAATGGTGGATTTTATGTATTGATGTCAAATCTTTATGCAATTGTTGGGAGGTGGGGTGATGTAGCAAGGGTGAGGGATATGATGAGAGACAGTGGAGGAGATGGCTGTTCAGGAGTTAGTGTTATTGAAGTGGCATCCCTCCATCACATGAATAACAACTTAGTGCTAAATGAAGCCTATTTGAATACAAGTAACTGGCAACATTTATGTCTATATTAAATTGGTTATTGATACTTTTTTAATGGACAAAAAAAAAAGGAAAAAGAAATTGCAGTTTGTTCACTGTTCCAATTGAAGTAAGCTTGGAAATATGCATTACTGATTTCATCTGGAAATGCAGAAGTAAAAACGAGAGGGTAAAAGAAGAGATGAGTATTTTTGTTGGTTTTATACTAGATTGCATGATTTTTATAATTTAACCAATTATTTAATCACACTAATTTTTTTTTGGTAAAATCAGTCTAATTTTTATTACTTCCAGTCAGTATATTTTTTATTAAAAAATCATGCGTTGAAGAAAAGAATTATCATTAGGCCATCATCAGGCCACGTAATTAACTATTATTATTATTATTTTACAAATTTAGCTAATATAAACTTTGGTATATATATATATATATATATATATATATATATATATATATATATATATATATATATATTAGTTTTTTTAAATTCTTATATTATTTATCATTCACTTGCTCTCTCTAACATATATAGAATAAATGTTTTTTTAAAAAATCAGTCATGTGGGTGGTGAGTCCGGCTAATTTTTTTAGAAATGGAAAAAAATGATGTGTAATCTAGTATCATAGTTAATTGGTGTATTTTTTTTATATGAATTTAAATTTTTTTATTTTAATTTAAATAATAAATCGGACTCTCAGATTTGATATATCAAAGAGTCAGATTTTCATAATGCACAAATTGAATAGAATTTTCTTCGTTTTTAAATAAATTGAAAGGTCCGATTTGTAAGTTTAAAATTTTTTTCAACACTAACATGCAAATCTGACCCTCAAATTTGTGGTATTAAAAAAAAATAAAAGTCACAGATCGGACCCTCAGATTTTTAACATCTATATAAAAAAAACACATTAACTTTTCACATTATTTAAAAACACCATCAAAATCTCAATAATAAAAATAAAAGGTGGGTGAGTCCATCTTTATTTTTTTAATTTTTTTAATAGTAAAGTGACAAATAAATATCTAAGAATTTACATTTCGAATCTCTAAAGAAACATATATAAAAAAATCTATAGCATAACTATTAATACATTATCTTTAAATTAGTCTCTATGATTAAGATAGAAGGTTTTAATTTGAACTAACTTATCTATATTTGTTATTCTAAAGGATTTTATTGATATTTTTTTAGAAACCTATCCAAAATATAAATAATCGGAGGTTTATTTGTCACTTTAGAGCATTTCGAATGGCGTGTTTTTAAAGTATCACTTTTATATTTTCAAAAAGTGAATTGATTTAAAATTAAAATCTGCATTATAGTTGATATATGAAATAAAACCGTATCGCTTTAGAGATATAATATTACTTTGATGAAAAACCAATAAAATTTCGCTATTTGTATAATTATCTTAATAAAATAATTAAAAATAATATAAAATTTTAAATGAACTAAGATTAAATATTAGAGGAATAAATTTTACTTTGAATTTTAAACTATTATTTATAATATATGGTCTCATAAATATTATTATAGAATTTAAAATAAAATAAAAATTAAAATTAATATTGGTGATGCTCTTATCTCTTTTTTAAGAATAATACTATATATTTAAATTTTTTTGTTAATTTAGTATAATTAAATTAAACAATAAGATTTAGAATAATATTAGTCATAACTAATTTTTATTATGTTAGACTAAGTTAAATAATAAGTTTTAGAATAATATTAGTTATAACTGATTTTTGTTATATTAGACTAATTTAATTAAATTTAATTAACAAAAAAAATTAAATGAGTAATAATTTTTTTTTAATATCGAGTGGCTGTATATCTTAGTGTATTCTATATACAAACTTTAATTTATAAGTGAATGTCCTATTTTAAAACTATCACATCAATTTTCTTCTCGCGACATGCGAGATTTTTATCTTTTATAATTTTAAAAAATGTTATATTAAACCTCTCTTTTTGATTACCAGTGGTAAAGAAATTTTTTACAAAAAAAATTGTCACTCTTCCATTGTTTTTGCGAAAAAAATTTTGCTTCTTACTGAGTGGGAGAAGTTGCAGCTAGCTCATATTCGCGCATAATTCCACCCAACTTTATTTTGAGAATTATATCTTTTGTAGAGGTGGCAAAAAAATTGGCACTCATACAGATCGTGACGGAAAGATTAATGAGAATTTGAAAATTTTTATAACGGAGACCTGTTTCCACGGATAAATGAAGAAGGAGGTAAAAATTAATGTACTTATTCTACAAAATTCTGTAAAATTCTCATGAAAAAATTACTTAAATATTTTTATACAAGTATATGTTTAATAGTCTTTGTTTTTATTTTTCAAAGTTTTATAAAAAAAAAACAAATTATGTGTATAATATTTGAATTTATAATAGTTAATTATTTAAATTTGTGTCATTTTATTTTAATTTACTGTTAAATATTTTGTGTATATATTAATTACGTTAATTTTGTGTTTGATTGTATTTTAGTTTGATATATTTAATTGAATTATATTAAATTTTATTATAATTGCATTAACCTTTTAAAAATAAAATAGAACTAAATATTTATAGATATCCACAAATTTGCTTTCTAATCCAAAAAAAAAATGAAAACTCATGATAAAAGCAAGATAAAAATAAAAGATATTTTATTAAATAAAAACAAAGAATAGAAAAGAGATCTCCACCAAAGAGTCCATTGCTATTCCTAATCTTCAACATCTAATATTAAAAATTGAAAAAGTATAAGAGGTAGTACTTTTATTAAGATTTGACTAGTATTTAACTAATAATAATAAAAAAAAATAAGTAATTCTATATCATTAAATAAAATTTTACACCATTAAAAATACTAATAATATCTAATTAATGATTATAAATCACAAAATTTACTATTCCTAATACTCTTTTTCAAAATTTTCATTCTTGATTTGGATTATTAGGTATGAACGAATGGAAGTTGGAGGTGATTTACATTAATTCTCCTTCTCTCAAGATGTGAAAAAGTCCCACATTAACATGTCATTTTTTTTATTTTGATACTGGAATAGGAGTGGTGTATAGCACGTTTATTGGAGTGCAGAGTATATGACCAAGATGTGACGGTGCTGATTAACAAATCAGACGGTATGATTAGGAGGAGAATAATCAGACGGTCCGATTACACGCATCGCAAGCACACAAATTAGACCGTTCAATTTGCACACTATATGTCACGCGTCAAACATGCACCGCACCGTTCTCCAGTCTTACTTGTATCTCTGCTAAACAAATCGGACCATCCCTTCTACTCTCACTTTCACTTGTGTCTCACTTCTTCTCAACCCCACTTTTTCTTCTCTTCTCTTGTCCCATTGTTGATGCAGAATCAGACCTGGAGGAAAAATTGGATCACCATCATAAACTTTTCTTCAACAATGCAAAGGAAGTAGAAAATAAAAAATGTCAATCGTTCGAAGTTTTACATTATTAATTATCTTAATCATTTTAGTTATGTAAGTTTTTATTATCAAATATTTTAATTTAATAAAAATAATAATGATAATGTTAGAGATTAGAAATTAGTAGAAATATTATAGTAATAATTATTAAGATTATCGGTATGATAAAATAATTATTATTAATTGCTAGAAATAGTAAATAAAATAAATTAAATTTAGAAGATATTTAAAAAATTATTGAATTAATTATTATTATTATTATTATTATTATTATTATTATTATTATTATGAATATATTATTTAGATATTTAATTATGGATTAATGACTTGTTGTGTGTTTTTAGAATAGTTACTTAAAGAATGTGTGTTTATTATGTTGTAAGTGAAAATTTTAAAATTGTTTAAATATAATAATTATTGGGGAAATTAATTAAGGATTAATAACTTGTCGTGTGTTGTTAGAATAGTTACTTGAGAATGTTTGTTTATTTATGTTGGAAGCGAAAATTTTAAAATTGTTTAAATATAATAATTGTTGGAAGTGATAATTAAGCAAGGTATATTTTTTATTATTGTTATAGTACCATGAAGAATGGAAACCGAATAAATTTAATGTAATTTAAGTAATGAATTATATTAATAATTTTAAATTTTAAATATGAATTTAATAAATTATTTATGATTGTTGGTAAATTTGGTGATATAAAATATATATGTATAATAATAATTTAATTGAGGTGTTTAATGCTTTTAAAAATTATTCTGGTTATATAAATAGAAAATAAGGAATAAGAATTATTATTATAAAATAAATAGGTTTTAGATATTAAAAAATATAGTTTTAATGTATCTAATAATAATTAAATTTATATTTAAGATTTATTTAAGGTTTATTGATAATTATGAAAATTTAATAAATATAAATGGACTTTTTTATTTAAATAAATAAAGAAAATAGATTAATTCTTTAAATACGTATGGATAAAAACAGTTATCAAAATACGCATAACTATTTCAGCAGCTATAGCACACACAAAATGAATTATGCCTCTAATTCAAGCTTAACACCCACAAAATAGTGCAAGAAATTTATGCTGGTGCCCACAAAATGGACAATACAAGGATGGCAAATTTCAATTATGATAAATATCATATCAATCCTTGTTTATACTTGTTGCTCATAGTATCCGATTAAATTTGTATTAGATAGCAATATTCTGAAAATTGAACCGGTCATTGAACCGCTTTAGATACTAGTTTACTAGTTTATAGGTTCAATTGGTTCGACCGTTGTTGAACCGAAAAAACCGTTTTATAATAAGCAAGGAGTGACATATGTAGAAAACAAGAGGAAGATGCAGTCATTGATGATGAAATAAGAAATTGTGCATAAAAGCATATATTAGGAAAACAAGTCATCAACAATGTCATGGTCACTGAATGGGCAATAAGTGGTGTTGCAAAAAGTTAAAATGCACTTAGTGTAACAAAAGCAAGTTAAGAACCAAGTGAAATGAAAAGGTTTAGACAAATGAAATCCACCAATCATTGTGAAAGAGTGAGCCATATGAAAGGTGCAAAGCATATCACGGGAAACATAAGAAACACGGCAATGCTGACCCAAGTAACCAAAGAATTGAGCTCGGTCAAAGTCAAGTGAAACGCAATTCCAAAATAGTCAAGTTCAACTCTAAGTAGCAAGTTTAAAACCAAGACAATTTCTAAAAATTTGGGCAACATTCCGGCAATAAATCGGACGTTCTCGGGTAGCAAAAAGCAGCAAAAATTACATATGAGGCATGAAAGCATAAGTTCAGGCAGCAGCAAGTACAATTTTACAAGTAAAGTGCAGCAAGGCAGCATGGAGAAAGCAGCATAGCAGGAACAAAAATAACACAGAACATCACCACACAACAACCAAATAACTAGCAAGCAAAAAGTAAATAGGAACAGAGCACTTATCAAGCCTAGAATCCTGTAACCACAACCTAGCTACCTAACAGCATGCAAGGTAACTATCCTAGCAACCAAAATTAATCGACTAACTGACTAAGAACAACAAACATAATTAATCGAAAAGAAAGGAAACAGAGCACTGGAGGCAGGGGAACCTGGAACAGGGCAGAAGAGATTGGTGTTGGAAAATGAAAAGGGAGGAAGACAGTGGCGCCGCCTAGTAGCGGTGGTGGCGACGAGCCTCGCGGTGGAGCAGAGGGTGGCACAGGCAGGGGGCAGTGGTGCCGAGCGAGCGGGAAGCGGGGCGCAAGGTGGAGAGGAAGGGTCGCGACTGGGGGAAACAGACTGGGGTTGGTGGTGATGTGTGCAGGCTGCCGATGACAATGGGGTCGCAGCGGTGGTTCGGTGGAGGCAGGGGTGTTGAGGGGGGAGTGAAGAGAGAGGAGGCGAAGGGAGAAAGGGAGGAGAAAAGAAGGTTGGTTGCGGCGGCAAGGTCGGCGCCGGACGGTGGTGAAAGCGGCGGTTGCAGAGTTCAGGAGGGTGGCAATGGCGTTCAGGCGTTCTCTATGTCTCTCACTCTCTCTGACCCTTGATGAGAGTGGAGCTGAAGTGCTGAACTGTGGGTGTGGGACATGAAAGTGTGAACTGTGAAACGAAAGTGCGAAGGACAAAGAAAATTAGGGTTCACAAAACGCAAAACGGCAGCGTTTTGCTGCACAGCTAAAAAACCGGCCGGGTCTCGGTTCGGTTCGACCGACCGGTTCGTCGGTTCAATATCGGTTTCCTAATTTTACGGTTTTTTTATTGTCCGAACCGCTTTATTGTCCTGTTCACGGTTCGACCGGTCAGTTCGAACCGATTTTCAAAACATTGTTAGATAGATCCAATCACTTTAGTAACATGTTTCCCAAAGCCTATATAACAATTCAGTTTATGGATCTTACTCTACGTATCAATGAGACGCCCATGAACTTTTAAAAGCTGAAATGGTAACCTAGAATATTTTGAGCAAGTTTAATAGCCAATAATAAACCTGAGGATATAATACGAGTCCATCCAACTTGTGCATGTGAATTTGTAATACCTAACCAAGTGAGGCTTCGTGAGGTTTCTAATACACATTTCGCGTCTACCACTCTTATATTGTCTATTTCGTGGGCCCGCCAGCAGCAGCATGGATCCTTAGCACCATTTCGTGGGTGCCAGATTTGAATTAGAGACATAATTCATTTTGCAGGTGCTACAGCTGAAATGGTTATACGTATTTTGATAACAGTTTTTAGTTCTGCATATTTAGGAAATTAATCCATTTTTTATTTATTTAAATAAAAAAATCATATAAATATAAATTTTTTATAAAATAGATTTAATATATTTTGAATAGTTAATAATATAGTTGTTAATATGATTATGTTTTACTGATTATGTGATCATGAAAATTTGATTTTGTTAAATTTGATTTGTTAATTAAATATGGTTATCTTTGTTTAATGTGATATATGGCTACATTTTGTAGGGTTTACGGATGTTGCAATGTAACCACTTGATGCTGTCAAATCTGTACAATCAAATTGTGGAGGAGCATTTATGGAAGACTGGCTTTTATCACATTTTCTAAATTGGAGTTGTCCAATATCAATCGGCATTGGTTAATGCTCTGATTGAGAGATGGCGCCTTGAGAATCACACATTTCATTTTTTTGGCTGGTGAGTGTGCTGTGACATTAAAGGACGTAGCGATAATTCTTAGTCTTCCGACGAATAGTCTGCCAGTTACTGGACCGACCCTCAGTAGTTATGAGGTCTTAGAGGCCAAATGCTTGGATCAGTTTGGTGTTGCACCTAGAAAGATAGACTGTAGATGAAATTTCATAAAGTTGACGTGGTTTCGAGGACTGAAAGATCGTTTAGTGTTGGCTGATGATATTTACATTTAGAGGTATGTCAAGTGTCACATAATGTTATTATTTGGAACCATTATGTTTGGAGACAAATTTGGGGCAGGAGTGCACTGAAAGTTTCTGCCGTTGTTCCATAAAAATTCGCTATATTTTACCCTATATTTTACTTATTTACTTGATAAATAAACATTAAATAGGTAATTATACCCTATATTTTATCTATTTACATAATCCTTAAATATTTGGCTCAAACATCAAAATCTATGTATAAATCATAAAATAAAATTATTACTGTTTTATCGATTTTTAGCAAATCGAAAGTGGTTCGTTATCTAATAGTTTAGAAGCGAAACTTACTCCTCTTTGTGACTACCAGTTCTTTTAAAAGTGCATCAAAGGACTTTTCGAATGAACAAAAATAAAAAGAAAATCTGAAAAACAAAGCAGTTTCGAAAATAAATTGACTAAAACTGAAATAAATTACAATGAATTTAAATAAAGTAGTAAATTGCCTTCGACAAGATCAAAGGACTTTGGAATTGAAAAAAAAATAAAGTGTTGAATCTTAAATAAAACAGGAAAAGTAAATGATACTTGAAAAGTAAATTTGCAAAGAAAGTAAAATTTACGAAAATTATAAATGATAATGTAAAAATAATGAAAGGAACCCTACAGAAAAGTAACTCAAGGCAAACTCAAAAAGTCTCTGGGATGTGAGTGTATTTGAGTGTTTTTCTGAAAAGATTCCAAACCTTTTTCCTTCGAATCTTCTCATATTTATAAGAGTCTTTAGCCAATTAGAATAAGGTGTAACTTCCATGTTCATTAACTTTTAAACAAATGTTCTCGCTCCTTTTGCTTAACACAAATAACTGCTAGGAATAACCTTCGACTTCTTGAACTCTTCGTTTCGAACATATCAGCCAGCACCCTCGACTCAATCCCTCAACTGACTCTTGCTTTAGATTCCCTTTCATAAACTTTCTCGATATAGACCTTCATTTTAAAACTTAAGCTTACTAAATCTCGAATTCAACATTTTTTCGAAATATAATATTTTCGATTAACAATTACATACCTGCATTTATATATTGAGGAAACTTCGGTGCATGCATGGCCTCCAAATCCAACGACCGCATGAAAGTCAACTCCTCAAGCGGATGCTGGTTCGTTAGTGCATTTGCCACATCTGCCGCCGCAATGTCGTCAGCTTGATCTTTGTCGACACCCGGATCAATGGCCTCATAGTTACTTTCAAAGTTTTCCTGACTATTACTGTTATAATCTTCTAATTCAATATATCGATCCATTGCAGATTGCTCGAACTCAATATGCAGCTCGATGAACGAATTCGGGACCGACTTTTAAGATATACTGAAAACATTTATTGCATGCTTGCTTCATCGGTAACGTATTTCGTTTGAAATTGAACGAACTCACCAAACACAGATATAGGATATCTATACAAAATACACGACACTCTCCTAGATATTTGAGAATTCATCTTCTCACAAATCACACATTTTAGTTCTTCAAATGATAGTATGAATGAAATAATAATATCTAATAAATTTTCACATACAAATTTTACTCCTTTAGATGTTTGTAATAAAATCTATCCATGATAATATACTTTAAACATAACTCTATCATCCATGATAATATACTCACATTAAACACTCTCAACTTTGGTATTAATTTTTTTAAAACACCAAAGAAAAAAAAAGAGGAGGAAAAGAGAGGAGTTTCAGTAGATTTGAAGAATGTGAGAAGAAGAATATGAAGTAGAGAGCTTGGTTAGGGGGTTGTGTATATATAAACATTGAAATTGGACCGTTCGACCGCCTTTTTAAGGATTTCAAATTTTTGGAGAACCTAAATCGGACAATTTGATTAGAGTCACGTCGTAGTAAAAAGATTTGCATGCATAAAATCGATGGATCCAATTTTTTTAGCTATGTTTTGCATGCATGAATCGGTGAATTCAATTTCCTAGTCAAAAAATGTTTGTTCAAATGTTCCTCTCTCTTCTAAAAAAAATCGGACCATCCGATTTTTTTTCCGTCATTTCATCGCCATTACAACAGTAGATAACTCCCTAATGTCTATAATCATGCGTTACACGCACCTAAATTTCATATAAAAAAAAATTAGCTTTAACATGTGTGTAAATTTTTTGAAAAGAACTTATCACAATTTACAAAAAAAAAATTCCTGCAAAATACAAAAATTAGTAAAAAAAAATCTCACAAATTAAAAAAAATCTTAATCCTATGATTTGGTATTTTGTTCACAAATTCAGTTTAAAATATTACATCAAATTTAAATTCTTCTATAATTTTTTATTTTTTAATAATTTATAATATAAAATATTTTACAACAAACATTCAATAATATAACATTATCTCAATGGAAATAATTAATTTTTCATGAAAAAATATAATTAAATAATTAAATGATTCTATTTTAGAGTTTTACATAGTCATTACTCATTACTATTTAGAGTCTATTTGGGAAGTAGTAAAAACTACTTTTTTTACTTTTGGATTATGAAAAGTCACAATCTACATATTTGGCATTCTTTTAAAAAAAAAACTTTTAACTCTTCAAAAAGTTAATTTACAGCTTTTTGAAGAAGTAGAAATATATGGCTTTCTGCTTCTTGATAAGTCATTCTACCACTTTATTAAAAAAAAATTTTAATTACAAACCAAAAAAATTTATTTTCCTTTTTGACTCTATGAAAAATACTGACCCTTCACCATCATTTTCACACAAGGTCTGCTAGAAGTACTTGCCTTCCACCATCATTCTCACGCAATGTTCCAAACCTTACCATTTTTGCGTAATGATTCATCTTATGAAATTATTGATCCTCTACCACCATTTTCGTTTTCAGACAATATTGCATCTGAACAACCTACTGCATATATTCCTTCTAAATATTTTTTTATCATTTTATCACTATATTTTTTATTATTAAATTTGTATTTAACTGTGGTATGAAATTTCAGTTTTAATTTTATTTTTTTCACATGTGATTTTATAGCTTGCTATTATTTTCATAGTTAATTATAACAAGTTCTTGACCTCAATAAAGGAGAAGGGAGTTCTAATAGGAGTAAAAAATAAAATAAAAAATATCAACAAAATATATATTGACACACATTTTATATTTATTTTTTATTTTCACCTACCATATCATATACAATATTAGTGATTAGGTTATGTAAAATCAACATTTAATATTGGAAAGTATTTATTATCATCGTTATTTTAATATTCATTTTCTTTTGTAAAAAAAATTTATTTTTTGAATTATTTATCCAAACGCTACAACTTTAAAATAAGTACTTTTATAATTAAAAATCCAAACATAAAATAACTTATTTATAAGTTACTATTAATAAAAATTCTTTTAATTTAAATTCTTTCTTCAAAAAAATTTATTTAAATTATTTAAATAAATTGGAGTTTAGTGACTTCATTAATCACATGGGCATTAGGTGGGCCTATGCATTTTCAAAGAAGAAGGGACAAGAAATCAAGAACCCTAGCCAGTAGCCACTACCCACTAGCCAGCCAGCACAATATAGCGGAAACACAAACCGCTCCGTTTTCGAATTTCGAATTTGGCGCCTACTCATCTCTTCTCCGAACCGACCAAACAACCAGCAATGGGTGCCAATCACAGCCGCGATGAGCTTCTAGATTCTTCCGACGAGGAAGAAGAAGAAGTAAACTACGAAGATGCCACTGAAGGAGGAGGTGGAGACTCGAGTTCAGAGCGCAGAATCAAAAGCCCATCATCGCTCGATGAGGTTGAGGCAAAGCTCAAAGCCCTCAAGCTCAAGTACTCATCAGCCACCCCCAACGCCGTCAAGCTCTACCTCCACGTCGGCGGTAACACCCCACAAGCCAAATGGGTAACTGCCGACAAACTCACATCTTACTCTTTCGTTAGGGCCCGGCGACTCGGAGAAGAACAAGACGAAGAGGAAGAAGACGACGAGGATGACGATGAGCAGGAAGGCGGAGAGTCATGGTGGTTCTTGAAGGTTGGTTCGAAGATCCGATCCAAGGTGGGTTTGGAGATGCAGTTGAAAGCCTTCGCCAGCCAGCGGCGCGTGGACTTCGTTTCACGCGCCGTTTGGGCCATGAAGTTCTTCACGGAGCAAGACTACAATACATTCATCACGCGCTTCCAGGATTGCATGTTTGAAAACACGCACGGCGTTGAGGCTACAGAGCAGAACAAGCTCAAAGTGTACGGCAAGGATTTCATCGGTTGGGCGAATCCCGATGCCGCCGACGATTCCATGTGGGAAGACGCAGAGGACGCGTTCGCCAAGAGCCCCGCCTCCGCCACTCCGGTTAGGGCTACTCAGGATTTGAGGGAAGAGTTCGAAGAAGCCGCGAATGGCGGGATTCAGAGCTTGGCGTTGGGGGCATTGGACAATAGCTTCTTGGTTGGCGATACCGGAATCCAGGTGGTGAAGAATTTCGCTCATGGAATCCATGGGAAGGGTGCTTTTGTGCATTTCGGACAAGGATACCAAAGGGATAGGGTTTGTGCTTCTTTTTTGGAGTATTGCACTCCGAAGAAGACGCTCCTGATGAAGGCGGAGACAAACATGCTTCTCATGAGTCCAGTGGGCGGTGGAAAGCTTCACTCCACCGGGCTTCATCAGCTTGATATCGAGACTGGGAAGGTTGTGACTGAGTGGAAGTTTGGTAAAGATGGCACTGATATCACAATGAGGGACATCACTAATGATAGTAAAGGTGCTCAATTGGATCCTACAGGTTCAACTTTTCTAGGTTTGGATGATAACAGGCTTTGTAGGTGGGACATGCGCGATCGCAATGGGATTGTTCAGAACATTGCTGATGCTAGCACCCCAGTGTTGAATTGGGCGCAGGGCCACCAGTTTTCAAGAGGGACTAATTTCCAGTGCTTTGCTACCACTGGTGATGGTTCCATTGTTGTTGGGTCTCTGGATGGGAAGATTCGCCTCTATTCGATCAACTCTATGAGGCAGGCCAAGACGGCTTTTCCTGGCCTCGGTTCGCCTATTACTCATGTTGATGTTACCTACGATGGGAAGTGGATTGTGGGCACAACGGATACATATTTGATTGTCATTTGTGCTGTGTTTACTGATAAGGATGGAAAGACAAAAACTGGTTTTTCTGGTCGCATGGGGAATAAGATTGCTGCTCCTAGGTTGTTGAAGCTGAATCCTCTGGATTCTCATTCAGCTGGAACCAATAACAAGTTCCGCAATGCTCAGTTTTCGTGGGTATATACAAACTTCTTTCCTTCTTGCTTCTGGCTGTTCCTCTGTTCTCACTGTTGTTTTGGCACATTACGGATAATGATGTCTTTGTTGTTGGATTCAGCAGATTCTATAGAACTTTGAAATGCTATTATTATTTGATTATTTGATATTTGATATTCTTTTCTTCAATGTTTGTTGACTAACTGTCTTGCAGAAAAAATATCAGATGGTAACGGTAGTAAGAACTGATAGCTTGGAATATGGTTGAGTTAATATTTAATAACAGTTGAATTGGATATTACCTTATAAACTGTGCTCATGTTTATATGCTTTTATTTCATTTTTTGAACCGATGCACTGGCCTTATTATACATTGAAAGGAAGCTTCTAAATTGGCATCTCGTTTGATAGACTCTTCTATGTTAACTTTTAATTTAACTCTTTAAGATTGTGTCCAGTGTTAAGATTTGAAAATTCTTGACAGTGTTTATTAATTGTCTATTGGTTTTCAAGTGAATTTCATGTTTGCAGAAACTTATGGGGTTGGTTTAGCATTGCTTGACCCTGAAGTTGATCATGACCATTCTCTTCACACACTTGTTGAATTGTGACCTATGTTTCCCTTGTGTCCCATTTTTTTGTGGAAATATATAATTTGACTTTAAGTCTTTGCTTAGGTGACTGAAAATGGGAAGCAGGAGCGCCATGTAGTAGCCACAGTGGGGAAATTCAGTGTGATATGGAATTTCCAACAAGTCAAGGATGGTTCTCATGTGTGCTACGAGAATCAACAGGGTCTAAAGAGTTGTTACTGCTACAAGATAGTCCTCAGGGATGATTCCATTGTTGATAGCCGATTTATGCATGACAAGTTTGCAGTTACTGATTCTCCTGAGGCTCCATTGGTGATTGCTACCCCAATGAAAGTTAGCTCTTTCAGCATATCCAGCAAGCGATGATACTCTAGATCTAGATGCAGCCACTAGTCTAAGTCAACTTTATATGCTTTATTAGTCATGCTTAGAATGTTAACTCTAATACTTTTAATACTTTTCAATTGTACTTAGAATGTTTAAGATGTTGAAGTGGAAATCACGCATTATTGTCAAATTGTACCACTACTCAGTATTACTTTTAAGGTAATATTGGCTGCTAGCAGAATTCTATCTTTTTCAGTGATTTGAGGGGCTTCTCGGCCTGCACTTTAGTTTTTCTTCATCTTTCTATATATATATATATATATATGAATAGCAAATTGGTCTGATGAAACTATATGAATGCTGAATTAACATTGTGGAGATCATATTTCTGTATTGGTTGGAGGAAGCTGTTACTATGTTAATGCCTTAGAAGCAGACATTTCTTATCCAACTATTATCTCCAGGGATAAGTGGGCCCACATTCCCTTTTGTTATCTTTTTCCTCTTAAAAATAAAATAAAAAATAACTAAAACCAAATCATATGCAATATGTGGTGGCTGTAAAAGTGACATGTTTTAGCACCAGATTTGTAGTCCTCCAGTAGGAACACATAATCGGAAGAAAACAATGGCTGTGGCAATAGGAAGAAACTTCAATTTTCAGCCATGCTCTCCCTTCAAAAGTAAGACCATCTTCATACATAAACCTTCACCAGGAATAACATACTTGTGGCTCCACCCTGCTGCAGGAGCCAGAGTCGCTAATGGACGCAGTAGGCAAATTTGTGCGGCAGAGCAACAGCGAGCAACATGGCTCCCAGGGCTCGATCCCCCGTCCTATCTTGACGGAACGTGAGCCCTTTTAAGAGAACTGAATATTTTAACCCTTGGATCATGTTATTCTAGTGCTTGATGGTTTCTGTTCTTTCAAAATTTTAACATTCCCGTATTAGTACAGTTTGGCTGGAGATTTCGGGTTTGACCCTCTTGGACTTGGAGAGGATCCTGAAAGCTTGAGATGGTATGTGCAAGCAGAACTAGTCCACTGTCGCTTTGCCATGCTTGGAGTCCTGGGAATTCTTGTCACAGATGTGAGTCAAACATACATTGTAGTTAATTACATGTTCATACCAAGATTTCAGAAGTTGAGGCATTTTTGGACTATGCAGTTACTCCGTGTCACAGGACTTAGTAAGATACCAGTTTGGTTTGAAGCGGGTGCAGCGAAATATGACATTGCCAACACACAGACCCTTTTAGTTGTTCAACTAATCTTGATGGGGTACCATGATTTGAATTTGAATGAAGTAAGTTAAGGTTTTGTGTTTTCATAATTTCACCATATGCTTTGATTTCATCACAGGTTTGTTGAAACAAAAAGGTACATGGATTTTGTTAGCCCTGGATCTCAAGGTAAAGCCTCCTTCTTTGGAATAGAAGATTCATTTGAAGGCTTGGAGCCAGGCTATCCTGGGGGACCTATATTAAATCCCCTTGGCCTAGCCAAAGACATAAAAAATGCTCATGACTGGAAGCTTAAAGAGATCAAGAATGGTATACTTTTCTTTTTCTTTTTCTTTTTCGTGTTCTTTAATATTTATCATTTGATATATCAGTTAGTTAATTCTGGTAACAGGGCGACTCGCAATGGTGGCAATGCTTGGGATTTTTGTGCAAGCTTCGGTGACACATGTTGGACCAATTGATAACCTTGTGGAGCATCTCTCCAATCCATGGCATAAGACTATTATTCAGACCCTTGCCAATTCTTAGTTCTCTCATATGTCTTCATTATTATGTAACATGGATCTACAAACATTATTGTATGTTAAGCATGGGGAAACAAACCATAATTTGATGCTCAATCACCCAATATAAGAACTCATTTGCAACTTCCATGTGATGCTAACCACAAGGACACAATTCTGAAAACAAAGATCGTATTATGTAGTGAATAATTCATTGAAGAGTTAATACTCGGATTGGTCTTTGAAGTTATATTTGTGCCTCAATCTGGTTTCCAAAATTTTAATTTATTCAATTTGATCTCCCAAATTCACATTTTGTGACTCAAATTAGTTCTTATCCCTGTTTTCATCATAGAACCGGTAATGAGATGGACTAATAGTTGTCATACTGATCCGCTTAATGGCTATCTGGTGTGATAAATGAAAATTTTTATCTCAATTTGTTCCTAAAAAATTCTTTAAAATCTTTAAGTGAAATGATTCATAAAGAGAAAATTGAGTTAAAAAAGTTTCAATTGTCACGTCAAATAAGTTTCTATGACAAAAATAAAAGGTTCTGTGACAAAAATAAAGTTGGGAAACCAAATTGAGTAAATTGAAACTTTGAAAACTAAATTGAGGTCCGGGTATAATTTAGAGACCAATATGAGTATTTGAAAGGAGTAAAAGTTAAAAAACCTAAAATTGAATGTTGTATAATGAAATTTTGTTATTTAGAAGGAAGTATGCTTATATCTTTTAAAACAAGTGGGCGTGAATAGTTAATGGCTCAAGATTTAACGAATGCCCCATAAAGAAATAAGTTACTTGGAAGGATAATTTAATATCATGATATGGTACATTTCATGGGAGTATCACGTTCTTCAATGGCCTCCACTATAAACGCACCATGCCATTCATAGTGCTTCAAACGTCAAACCGAGAAAATCTCCTTTCATTTATCAATCTCAAGCAAATCTTTACAGAAACCTTGGTTCAATATATCAGAAGCCTATAACACTTATACACAACACAATACCATTTTATTTTCTGATTTCCCATGGAAGAAATTCTTGTCCTCAAACAGCGCTGAGCAGGCGAGAGGACACGCCTTGGGTTCAGCGAGACAGTATAATCCTATCAAACCATACATACAGCAATAGAAAACATGTACATGTTCTGTATATTGTTGAATAGTTCAGCATTTCATGTCACAGTGAGATCTCCAAAGGGATAAGCGGTAAGATAACTGCAGCCTAGAAATTCAATTCAATTCCCTGACTTGTGCACTTTCCTCTTAGCAAAGAACATCAAAACCCGGGGAAACAATGACTTCTTCTTCTTTTTATCATGTTTTGATTCTGGGGAAGTTCCACCTTCATCATGCTCTACATGCACCAAAGACTTTGGACTAGACAAATTATCTGCAGTGTGGGCTTCCTTCCTTCCTTCAAAACTACCCCTAGGACTTTTAGTCTGGTTTACACCTCCTTGACCAGATTCACTGGCCTTTCTTCGTTGCACATGTTCAGCCCTCCATTTTCGTAATTGCTGTTCTACACCTAATTTTGCTTCCCTTGCCTTCTCAGCTCTTTCCATTGCCAACTTCAAAGCTTCCCTTCTAGCAGCTATCTCTCTATTCACATCATCCAACATCTCGAAGGACTTCAATTCAGACTCCTTAGCCTTCTCAATTTCAGCATTAGCAGCTGCTACCCTCGCATTGGCTCTCTCTTCTGCCTCATGCGCTCGTCTGCTGAGCTCATAATACTCCTCCAAAGAAAGTGTCACCCCAGTGGATGGATCCACTTCATTTTTGCTTCTAGTTAATTCACTCTCTTGCAATGCTTTAATTGCTGCTATTGCCAGCTTTTCAGAAGCCTTAGCTGCCTCGATCTCTTTTTGAGCTGCAAGTAATCTACTTTCCATAGTACTTACGCCAGCCTTAGCTTGCTCTACTTCTGCCTTTACTTTTTGCAGTTTATCACGAGCTGCTTGAGCAAGCAAGTTGGCCTGATTAGCCTCTTCAGCAGTTTGTTGTAGTTTCTTGGGTAATTCAGTCATCATCTCCTTGGCTTCTTTCTCCCTCATTTGAACTAACGCTATTTCTGATCTAGTCCTATCCAATTCAGCTTCAAGAGATGCAACTGCAATGGATGCCATTCCCTCTCTCTGCCTTATGGAAGCTAGAGTAGATTTCTCTTGTTCAAGTTCTGATTTTAATGATGTAGCAGCTACCTTCAAGCAACTAACCTCAGCAGTTGCCTTCTCTGTGTTAAGCTTTATTTCATCAAGTTCCTTTCTTGCTAATTCAGCTGCTGCTTGCATATCAATGTGTGTCTTCTTCTCTGCTCCCTCATCACCTTCCTGCTTTATTTTCGACTCCATATAAGCAGTTAATTCAGCTTTCAAATCAAGTAATAAAGCAGAGGCTGTTTCTAGTTTAGATTTGAGATCCTTTGCAGACAAAATCTGCTCATTGAGTCTCTGAAGCTCTTCTTCCGTATGTTCGAGTTCCTTCTCCCAATCGAGAGAATCCTGGTCTCTTACCATGACGGAGCCTATTCTTTGTTCCTCTGCTTCCAAGTGTGCAGCATGTGCAATCTCTAATGACTCCTTTAGAGAAATTAACTCAATAGTTAAATCTTCCACTGTCTTCTCTACTTCTTTCGATGCAGCAACTGCCTCCTCAGCTTTCTTAATAGCTTGATCTTTGTCTGTCACTAAAGAAGCATATTCCTTACGCAAACCTTCGAGCTCCTCTTTTACAGATGCTAAATCTGTAATAGCTGCTTTTAACCTGGCTTTAGCAACCTCAAGTTGTGCCTTGGCTGCAACACTTGATTCATCTGCGATACCCTGCTCCATCTCTTCCACTCTGAGCTTTGCAAGTTCCGAGTCCTGTCTTGCTTGATGCTCTTCTGTTTGTGCTCGCTCTAGGTTAAGTTTTAGCTCTTCTATTAGTCTCTTAGTACTGTCGAGCTCCTGAAGAACTTTGACTTTTGCCTTTTCTGCAGCCTCTGCTTGTTTTTTGTACTCTGGAATCTGCACTTGTGCCTTCTCAAGTTCTTGTTCTACTAGAGTACGTCGCTGCACATCATGAAAAAAAGGTAGAGTTATGGCAGAATAACATATTTGAGCATAAGCTTAGATACTGTGTTCCACATGGCAGTAAGTAATCAATGAAGAATTATCATCAACGTCTCTTGCATCAAGAAAGGAATAAATTGTGCCAAAAGAGTACCTATAATTCATTCCCTATTATTTTCCCTTTTGTGTCTATATTAACAAACAAGGAAACCCTAAATACTTGCATATAAAATCCAAGCAATGCAGTTGCTTTATATTGGAAGCAGATTTCATATGCCCCATACAGGGCACTATTTCCCTGTAATGTTGTGACTTCAGACAATAGAGAATGAATTTCAGTGTTATTAAAAACAGCCATCAACAAGATCACATCAATATTCAAGCCTCACAGGCATTTTTGTCATGTGTTAAGGAGCAAACAGAACTGCCAAATGAGTTCTATACTTGAAAATAAATACTAGCAATAGAAATTGGAATTCTAATGCACACATGTGAAGGATGTAAATTGGAAGTAATAGTCATTCCGAACTATAGGGAAAAAAAAATGAAGCAGTACAGGTATACCTCCACAGTCCGTTCTCTGTGAGCCTTCCAATCCACAATTCCTCCAAACTTGGAAACAGCTTCCTTGACAGATTCAAAAGGAGTTGTGGTGTCAATAAGACCTCTTTTTGCATCAACATTCTTATCATGAGTGGTTGAGCCAATTGATGCTCTGGTAACATGGGCATCATTGATTTCAGGTGAATCTAGCTCACTGTGATCATTCTGCAAATCTTTTCTTTCAGAAAAGGAAGCCAAGGCTATATTCTCTTTATCAGGGTCACCATCAGCAGTTACATCTACCCGCAATTCATGCTTGCCAGAGGTGTCTTCAACCAAGGTTCCCGGATGGCTTCTTTCTGTTACATCAACTGTTTCATCTTCTGGCAATTCATGGTTGCCAGAGGTATCTTCTACAGCCCTTGGTTCAGAATCTTCAACCAAGGTTCCCTGGCGGCTTCTTTCTGTTAAATCAACTGTTGCATCTTCTGCCAATTCATGGTTGCCAGAGCTATCTTCTACAGCCCCTGATTCAGAATCTTCAAGCAAGTTTCCCTGGCTGCTCCTTGCTGATAAATCAACAGCTATATTTTGGGTTGAAGCTGAATTACCAGTTGAATGGTCTTCATCTTGTATTACAGTTTGAGCATTAGAAGCATGTGGCATTGTTGCTAATTCAGAGGCCTCAGTGTCTGGAAAATGAGCATCAGATTCCATTTTTCCATTACTAATGGGGTTGGCTGGAGACTCAGTGGAAGATTCATTAGTATCTTGTCCAGAGGACTCTGCCAGTGGCACCTCTTCAGCAGTTGTCGCAGACAAGTATGAAGGTTGCTTGTCTTCGACATGTTCCACCGGTAGCATCTTTTCATCAATTTTTGAAGAGGAGTCAGAGGGCAGCTTGTCTTCAACACCCTCCATTGAAAGGAGCAGTTGAGGGTGCCAATTATGTCTAACTCTTAAAAACAAGTAAATAAGAAAATAATTTCAATGAAAAAAGTAGTGTGTACAGACAGAGTAGTACATAGTCATCAATAATTTGATACACAGATCTCCTTTTAAAGGTTCATTTATTTCAAAATCTACGCAATTAACTGCACTTACTAGTTACCTATAGTTGTTGATGATCGATCACCTCAAAAAAGTAGTCACAGTCATATATGATATAATACATTAAATCCGGGTGGAGGCAGAGTGTATCTTACAACAGAAGCTAGTAATTCAAGTAATAACTACAACGAGAAAAGAATAATCCACATCCCTATTTTAGAACCGGATAATTTTTTCCCCTTTTCCGTGAACAAATTTAAGCCTAAAAGATATAGGTGAAGGGAAATAAAATTCTGGAAAATGATTATCTAGAAGTATTGAAAAACAAAGGCGAATCAAAACTTGCAAACCACAAAAGCTATCGTATAGTTATATGATCATAACACATAAGAATGAAATGAATAAATAAAAGAATTAAGGGATAAATTAGGAGGAGGAAAGGAGATTAAGGAGTAAGCAGAAGCAGAAGAAGAACATACCAGATTAGGATATTAGGAGTAGTCAGCAGAAAAATTGGAAGAAGAGAATGGATTTTTTGGTATCGGAAAATTCTGAGGAGGAAAGGGTGGGGACTGGGAAAAAAACAAAATCAAAATTGGGTTGCTGCAGAAAAGAAATGTAAGGTTCGAGAAAGAGTGGAGCTAAAATTAGAATACAGAAAAATACGGAGACAGATACACAGCCAGTGGAGCCTATCTCATCACGCATACTAGATCCATCGGTACTCTTTTTCTTTTTCGTTTTCTTTTTTAATCTTTTCCCCTATCACATCTGAATTTTTTGCTGTGTGCCGTTATCGATTAGTTAGTAATCACTTCTATCTAGCTGTGATTTTGTTCCTACTTCGTATTTACTGCCGGAATCTACGGTTCTCTTGGCTCCTACGGTCCTACCCTCCCTCTCGTATTTGAATTGTTTATTCATCTCAAAGCTTTGACTCTTTAAGCTCTCTTAGTTTTTACTTTTTACCATACTCTTATCTTTGGTTCACACAGTATTATCCATGCTATACATTATACATCATTTTTTATATATTATTTGAATTTACATCTTTTTTATTTTCTAGGGCTACATACGTACGAATACGATACAAGAACAAGACAAAGTCGTTTTGTGACCAACATGGCTGGTCACCTTGCAAGCTGAGGTGGTCCAGTTTCTCTCTTTCATATTTTGTTGTTTTTTCTGGTCAGAGTTTTTCTCTTTTTGGCCTTTGTGTTTATGAACAACTTCCTATTTTTAGCTTATTGTTATCATTTTAAGATAATATTTGCTCAAAGGCCAAAATAATCTTGAAAAAAGAAAATGTATTTGCTTAAGGAAATACTTAGCATAAAGATGTGGTCACTTTAGAAATTACAACATGATGCCGAAAATGGTTTAAAATTCAAAGGTGATGAATAAAGTCATGGCCGATAGTAAATGTAGATTCGGGCATCGCATAGCTTGTAAATGAAGAATTACGTTACAGCCCACATGATATCCATGATAATGTACCACCCACACTAATGCTCCATTTATTATTATTATTATTATTATTAGCAATTAATTAATTAATTAAAAGTACTCTACAATTATTAATTTGAGCCCATATATTAACAAAACAAACAAACAATGGTAGTAATAATTAATTTGAGCTCTTTACAGCTTTATCAATTGCTTCATTGATTGGCGGGGTTTGCACTGCATCAGGATGTAAATTTGGGGTTGCGTTGGTTAAAAAAGTCAAAGTCATATGGGAGACGTCCTCGTCCGTTGGATGCTGCAGCATAGTGGTCCCATAAGGAGTAATTGCCGCAGGAAATATAAAACCCGGTTCAGAGTGATTGTGATTTGTGTGATTTTAAAGCTTCGGCCAAATGCCTTGGGGTCTTCATCGGGAAACAATCAGCATGAGGTGGTATGAAAGCAATAAAGGAGAAACCAATTAGGTCACAAAATAGTTAAATCATTTTTTTATTGGTTTTTGATTTAGTTAATTTCTAAGCTTGAAAATGACAAAAAGTTAAAAGAGTATATACTCATTTTGGTCCTCAGAGAATTTTGGACCAGATATTTTAATTTCTAACCAAAATTAATTATTCAATTGGTTCTTAACAATTAATTCTGTCAGTTACTTAGGTTCTTGGCACTATCAATTCTAACGGAAGACAAAATGATTCATAACAATTCTAACAGGGGACAAACTAATTCCTGACAATTCTAACAAAGAACAAAATGATTCCTGACCCTTTTATTCAAAAACGACATTGTTCTTCTTCAATTTTTATCATATCTCACATAACCCTAATATTCATACTCTCCTTCTTCACCTTCACAGTCTTCTTTTCCATCTTTTTCTTCTTCTTCTTTAGCTCCAAGATTAAGCGATAGTGTAATTGTCACACGTGTCGCACCTACCTCATGTTATAGACCACACACTTTCTAATTCTCAGTGACTGGTACATCCACGTCCTCTGCACTTCACCTGCTAGAAGCATCCATTTCCACGTTCTCGATAACATCACCTCCAACCCTGACAACGTCCACGATATCTTCAAGACCAAGTTACATAACTACCCCAAGGGTACGCCTTTCTCCACTCTTCGACAAGTAATATAGATTGTTGGACATTAGGACACATGAGAAGATTATTCTTTGACATCATATGCAAATTCTCATTTGAAATAGATACTGAGTACTTCATTCCTTCTTTTCCAGAGTCCAAGTTGGCAGATAGTTTCGACCTCGCATCCAAGCTATCAGTACAACGAGCAATATCGCCGTTGCCGCTCATATAGAAACTGAAGCGATTACTGAACATTGGTCGGAGAAGAAGCTGAAGGAAGCGATCGGAGTGGTGGACAATGTGGTCATGGAGATGATAGGGCAGAGGTGGAGGGAGATGGCAACGACGACGACGGGTCTTGACAAATCAGACTTGCTGTCTAGATTCATGGGATTCATCGAAGACGACAAGTAGTTGGGAGACATAGTCATTAGTTTCCTAAGTATGAATTGGTTGAGAACAAGTTGAGAATTTTTTTTCTTATGAACATTGAAGTTGTAGAGTGTACATTGTGTAGCTTGAAGTTACGGTGTTAGACTGTTAGTGTTATGCGAGATATGATGGAAATTGGGAGAGAACAGTGTCGTTTTCGAACAGAAGAGATCATGGACTATTTTGTCTCATGTTAGAGTTGTTAGGGACTATTTTGTCTTCTATTAGAGTTGACAGAGTAAAAGACCTAAGTGACTGACGGAGTTAATTGTTAGGACCAATCGAGTAAGTAATTTTAGTTGAAGACTAAAGTATCTAGTTTAAAATTCTTTGAGAACCAAAATGGGTATATACTCAAAGTTAAATTAAGGATTTAGCTACTTTATATTTAAAAAATATAATAATAATATTTTTAAATATTTTTGATATATTTAATATATTTAAAAGATAAAAATATTTATTTTTTCAACAATTTTTATAAAATATTTTTTATAGTATTTTTAATCTATATATTCTTAGCAAAACCTTTAAATTAAATTATGCCAAAACTATGTTCATTGAATATAAGCAGGTTAAACTAAAAGGGCCTGTTCCTAGGGGATGCATATTGCAGTTGATTCTTAAGATTAAAGTGGTGTATAAATAATATAATAAAGTTCTTGGATCGAAATTTAAATTATATTCTTTCACCTTTGTCCATTATCAAACAAAGCATGCCACGTCTAAGTCCCCTTTGACACTAAAGTTGAGTTTAATATATCTGCGTAAACTTTGGCTTTTGCCGAAGCATAATTGTTAAGTGGGGTTAAGTAAGCATGTGGGAGCCTGTTCAAATATGAAAGAAATTGATAGAAAAATACTCTTCATTATGGTGAATATATTACAAACTATGTCTTCTTCCTCTTTGCTCTCGCCACCCACCTTCTCTTTTCCTTCTTTTTCCTCTTTTATTATTTATAATTTATTTATTTATTTATTTGTTGTCACATTTCAGTTTATTATATTTTTTCATACTAATTTACCTAGTAAAACGAATATCCATGATTGTGAGCTGTGACGACGATGATTCTTTCTTATACAAATAAGGAGCGTTTTCTAGCCGAATAAAAATTTCTACAACAATCTTTTATTGAAGTTTGCTCAACCAATCCTCTCAGGTTTCAATCCTTTCACCTAACCACCCATCACATCACTGTCGTCTTGAATCCATGCGTCATACACTCATACCCAGTAACCTAGTAGCTGCGCTTGGTAAACCAGGGAAAAGAAAAGATCCCTGGACCCTCGTTCTAGTTATAAAGAATCAAAACTTTTGTTCATGAAGTGAATCAAGTGATCCATACAACTCAATCAATGACACCAAAGACCAAACACTACGCTTACGCCAAGGGAAAATATTTTTTGTCTCTTCTTTTGGGCAGGGTTTGATATTTGGGCCAAAACAGTTAATGTCAAATCTGACCAATTTCATTCATCACCCTTATCCAAAAGTTTAAAGTATTAACCACACACAAAAAAATGGAAACTAAAATTGACTAAAAACACCATATAATAACGTCCTTTTTTGATTTTTTCACTATTCAGTAAGCATTGTTCATCCAGAATAAACAGTACGGAAAAGCAAAAAGGCCTCCGTGAGAGCCTAATCGTACCTATTGCTAATGAATCAAAAGAGAGCCAAATCGTCTAGGATCCGTAATATTGATCTTCCAATGCCCATTCACTAAACCCTTTTTCCTCGCTTTCCTTCTTTCCCAATTGAGCTCAGTACGACGCCGTTTTGTGAGCCTGCACATCCTCTGCATCTCTTCATCCATGGCGTCGTGCACCTTCCACCACCTCCTGTGCGCCACGTCACTCGCGTACACCAATTGCTCCTCCACGTCCCAGTTGCAATCATAGTCCCTGTAACACTGCCACGGCTTCCACCCTAAGTAGTGTACGGCGTACACCTCCGCCGTCTCCGAACCGATCAAACCGTTCTTCACCCTCCTCTCCAGCGTCGAATTCGACCAGAAGTTCTTCAAGAAGTTCACCCTCCTCGGTAACCTGTGCCACCACACGAAAACCTCGTTCAGGAACCCTTGGTCACCTCCGTTGTACGAAACGATGCCGTCTCGGAGGCTCATCAACGTCGCGAACGTGCAGTTCGAAGGCTCGATCACCATGATCCCCGAGTTGAATATCGTCTGGTCGTTCCCCGTGGCCGAGATCTGAGGGAAGTGGAAGAGTATGTCCAGGTTCCGGAGCACGATGATATCGGAGTCGATGAAGATGATTTTGTCGTAGTCCGTGAGCTGCCATAGGCGAAACTTGCTGTAGTTGTACTCGTTGTAGGTTCCTTTCTCGGCCCTAGGGTTTCGGATTCGTGTTATGATTCGAATCTTCCAGCCTGCGGAGGCGAGGGCTCGGCGTTTCGGGGCGGAGATTGAGTTGTCGATAAGGAGAACAAGGTCGCGTTTGGTTCCCGTTTGGATGAGGCTCTGTGCGAGAGTTATGGCGCCGCAAACGTAGGCTTCGGAGGAATGGAGCACGGTGGCGTAGGCCTCGCGGTTGTTTCTTGATCTGGATTTCACACTTCTTTGGATCTTGGACACGTCGTAAACCTCATCGATACCTGAAAATTCAAATTGAAATGAAGACTTAGCATTTTTTCCAGCATCGATTGTGAAACTTGAAAGAAAGCTATGCTTTGTTTGGAAGCTACTATTAGTGAAGAGGTTTCTTAGAAGACAAATCGGAATCGCTGCTAAATCAAGTTTTGAACAAGAATAATAAAAAGCAAAATCACAATCTAATATGGAGTGGTTAGTTCATGATGCGTAAAAAGATTGGAGTGGTTAGGGGATGTTAATCACAATTAAAATAGCGAGAGTTGTATGATTTTGACTGTGCTTCTCCTCCCGCCATTTTTCATGATAATGAAGTGCAAACAACAGAACTAGAATTATTCGTAGTACTAGTAGCTACACACTGTTCCATTGATATATATATATATATATATATACATGGAATATTAATGTTCCATCTTAATATTATTAGTAAATGTAACTTCATAGTATATTCATGCACTATTATTAGTTTGCAAAATATCTATAGAACAATTGTATATGAAATGCATGCTGAAAAAGATTCCGTGCATGTTTAGAATGCTTGTTGGTGTCAATGTGCTCTTGTAAATTAATTTTGACCAAAAGATTAATGGGACTTGTGTTTGAATAATTTTTGTCCAACTTAAATATTAGTATAAGAAATTAACTGGGTCTAATTTACTTTAAAAGCTAACTTAAAAGGAGGAGCAAAACACACCAGAAATGCAGAAGGTATTATAACACGCACTAAATGTACACAAAGTAATTAATTATCAGCTATTAGTTAATATTTTTTGGTGACTAGCTTTTAGTTAATATGAAAAAAAGTTTAGCTACGGACACATGTTAAGTCATTAATTTAAAAATCTTTTATAGAAAACATATAAATTTTAACTTTTAAATATATTTATTATAAATTTATTAAAATAAAATTAAAATTTCTACTCATAAAAATCTTAAATAAAAATCCTAAAATTTATTATGCAAGCGAGCTAAATTTAGATCTACACAATGAAATAACAAACTAAATACGAGAATGGATCGTTAATTTTTTTTCAATTAAGGTTAAAGTGTGATTTTTATCTTTTTAATGTTTTTTATGTTTTTTTTGTCTTATTTATAAAAAAATATTGAGAGAATCTAATCCCAACTAAACACACACTATAACCTCTTGCAATTGTATTACTGAGCTCGTTTGTCCCAAAGAAAAAAATTATATATATATATATATATATTCTGATTATTTTAAAATAAAATATTACAAAATGATAATAAAACTCAAATTATTTTTCTATTGCCTGGTTTGCTTTTGACGTAGAGTTACGTTAATTAAACATCAAGTCATATTAACACGTCAAAACGATTGCAACATTTGCGTACAAATATGTTTTGGTTGGACTTTACACAACATGTATTGCAGTAATTTCTCACTACTCTCTCCTAAGATTAATAAGGGAAATTAAATTTAAAAAAAACACTCCACGTACTATGAAAAACGTTGGCAGGCATATGTGAATACACACAGATGCGTTCATGTTTTGAATATGTATGCTTTTTTTTTTATATATGAAAGTAGAAGGTCATAACCAACTTTAATGTGAGATGAAGGGTAATGTATTAATGTAATATCATAATACAATTTTTGGAAATGGCAGTGAACCATGATTGGCTAATTCTTGTCACTGTGAAAATTAATTGTATCTTAAGAAATCGCAACGTAGCGCCTGTATCTCAGTGGATAGAGCGTCTGTTTCCTAAGCAGAAAGTCGTAGGTTCGACCCCTACCTGGCGCGTTTCCATTTTTAGTTTCTACTTTCTAGTGCATGTTTATTTTGCTTAGTTGAAGCAAAGCAAACCAGAGAAGACAGGTAATGTGTAAAAGACGCAACGAAACGTCGAAAGCGAATGACGGTAAAAACTAAAAACATACCTTGTTCCCAAAGAGGCAAAGCCAAGTTGCAGGACCCAACAGGCAACAAAACCTTCTCCTCCAACTTCTTCACGTCCGCTTTGTAATACCACCACTCACCTTCCCTCCTCTCCAATTGGTCGCATGGGAACAGCTCCATCATTGGCCTACACTTGCTCCACAGAACCACCCTCGTTGTCTTCTTCCATCTCCAATCCCTCTTCCCCTTCTTTGCCGCCAGATTCGCTGCTATTAGATGAACCTGCAACCGGAAAACGTCCCTACCCCACCCCTTTTCAGGGTACTTGCATGGCAGCTTGGCCACTATGACGTCCATGCTCCCATATTCTGCATACTCCGGCATAGGTATCTCCGGGCATGACGCCACGTCACTCTCTTCTTCCTCGTCTATCCATTCGGGAAACAAGTCTGTCCAGTTGAAAGACTGTGATACCTTCTCAAAATAAACTGGTATCATTTCTCCATGCAGGTTGAACTCATTTACATCTTCTTCATCCATGTTGACCAGTCCTATCTTCATTCCTTTCCCTAAATCACCAAAGAAGCTAGGTAACTCTATCTTATTAGTTGCATTGTTCTTCTTTGATGATCTCTCTCGTTGAGGTTCCTCTAACACTGCTTTCATTTTGAAGCTCTTTTCTACCTATCAAGCAAATAATAAATGGTTAATTATCAAGTTGATGATGCAAGAAAAAGAAAAGAAAATGAACAGATATAGGCCCAGCTTAATTGATTTATTAGTCAGTTACCTTGTGTCGACATTCGCGGAGGGAGCATCTTACAAGGGAGGCTGCATTCTCGAAATAGAGAGAAGAAGATGGCCGGAGAAGAAGGGTTCCATAAACAACCAGAAAGACGGCTAAGAACACCAAATTGATTATGCTTACCTTCGCTTTAGATGGAATTGTCTTTACCATCTTGTGCTATAGCTGTAGCTTCAGCTGTATCTATCTAACTATCAATCTAAAACTCTAAATGATGAACTCTCTCCACTCAAAGTAAGTAGTTAAATAAGGTGAAAGGTTTAAGAAGCAAGTGATTCCAAGAATTAGAGAAGGTTTAAGAAGCAAATGATTCCAAGAATTAGAGTAAATCACAAATCAAGTTGACCATCTATGCAGCTCCACGTGTCCTTTCCCTTTCGCGTGAGACAAGTAAGACTCTAGACGAAAACTGCTTTTGCTTACATTTCAGGTTGACGGTCAACTAGAATTTCTAAGATTAATTCGGGAATTACTTATATATCCACTCTTAAGTTTCTCTAGTGTGAGTTAGTTCAGAACTAGATCAAGGGTTATAGTAGTAAAAACATGGCGTCCATGTTGAGGTACCAGGAGGACTAGAAAACACATGAACCTTGAAACCTACAAGAGCAGGTTGGCCAACAACCATTCTGTTGCGCCGTCTATTTCCTCAATAGAACGAAAGATCACAATTATTAGTTCATGAATTGTGAGGCTCCAACAATTCTTGATAGTTGATATCTAATGAAAAACTGGTGGCGCTTATCTTGGTACTGATATAAAAAATCATAAGACATGAATCACCAAATATGATTTTCCTTTCAGGGAAACGGCTAGAACCCAAGAGAATGGTGAAGTATCACATTTTTGTCCCCCAAAGCAGCCTTCCATGAATAGACTAACTCCCAAGTGGGGTCAGCTAGTCACCAAATGAGACCAACGAGAAGCTTACCATTTTTATGTTACAACTTACAATCCATTAGAGAGTAGGAGTAGGTCAACTAGGTCTTTATAGGTCCATGGTAGAGGTGGTTAATTGTTTCAATTATGCTCTTCCAATCCTACATGACGATGGATCCATTATGATAATCCTCCTTTAACTTTCACCCAACTTATTATTATTATTATTATTATTATAGGAACCGTTTCTGTTTGGAATTGCTCTCCGAGGAATAGCTCGACCACACTGGGTGTAACCTTTAGGCCCTAGAGCACCAGTGATCCAGTGGGTAGCGTTTGTTTGTAGAGACACGACAGAACAGGACACTGAGACAAAGACAATAAGACAGAGACATTAAAAATTATGTTTTGTGTATCGTGTTTGGATACGATGGATAGGATACTAATGTAATGTCTAGTATTATGTTTGGATACACATGGACAATACTAAAATATTATATAAAATGACTAAAATAGTCGTGTGATTCCAAATTTTTTAGTATAAACTAATTTAATAAATAATGAGAGTACGTAAGAGTACAGACAGTGAGAAGTTGAAAAAAATATTTGAAGCAGTCAAAAATTTTAATAAAAAATGATATAATAGTATTTATATTAAAATAAAATTTATAAATATAATTATTTTTTTTAAATTTATTATTAATATGTAGGAATACATATGGTTAATATTAACAAAAAAAATCTGAATTTGATTAATAAAAAATTTCATTTAGGTTAATAAGCCAAATTAATTTTAAATACAAAATCAATTTTAAAAAAAGAATCTATTTTTAAATGGAAAAAAAATAATTTTTGCACATAAAAATCTATTTTTATTTAGAAAATTAATTTTTTTATCTAAAATTTTATTTTTCTTTTCAAAAAATTAATTTTTCTTTAAATTATATAAAATTAATTACAATTTATAAATTATTTTTTAGCATTTTAAAATATCAATTTTACCTTTATAATATTTATCTTTTAAAAGTCTCAAGACTAATTATTTTTGTTATTATTTTTATTACAAATCAAATAATATAATATAATATTAAAATGATGTTGAAGTAAGAATGATAAGAAAAAAGAAATTATCCAGTCCAATAAAAATTTTTATAAAAAGGAGAGAGTACCTGAGAAAAAAAGAGAAAGAAAAAGAACGTAGAGATAGAAAAAGAGTATGGAGTAAAAAAAAGTACTTTCTGAGAACTATCGCAAAATAGGAAAGATAAGAAGGGTAACAGTGGAATAATAAAAAATAAGAAAAAAATTCATAAAAACAGTCCATGTCTCTCTTTTAAATTCCGTGTCTATCATTGTCCTTCATAAAAAAGTGGACACAAAAGTATAAAAAACTGTCCCGGAAACAATATGTTGCTGTCCATGTCTCCATGTCCTGTCTCCGAAAACAAACGCTACCGTGATGATCTGTTGGTTCACTCTGACACTCAAGTCAGTTATCGGTCTTTAAGAATATACAGAAAATTATTATCTTTTTGTTAGCTTTGGTATCTGATATTTGACTTGAGCGTCGAAGTCCTTTTTGCAGGTCGAACGCCAGAACTCAGAAACAACCAGATCATCCCTGGAGCTCTAAGGGCTAAGATTACACCTGATGTGGTCAAGCTATTTCTCGGAGAACAATTTCAGACAGGAACATTTGGCACCCACCGTAGGAACATTTGGCACCCATCGTGGGACCCGAAAGATCTGTTTTCAGTCTAACCTAACTTTTTGTAATCCTTTTCTTTGCAGGAACAGGAACCAGTCAACAAAATAGCCATCTTAAAGAATATGCATGAACTCATAAAAGTAGAATTCAAGGAATACATTGTTTGTAAGTATTGCCAAAATAATACCGTACTGTACAACTCTCGTTTTATTAACTTATAAACATTATTGCTTAAACACCCTTAAATGGTATTCCATCCACCTCTTTAATGGATGTTAGCGGCTTTGTCCTTTCAAATTCACGTGTAACTTGTATCCACCGAGAATCTATAAAAAAGCATCTGCATTATAAAAAGAATTTTTATTGGTAAGATGTGAAGAAGAAAGGGCGGCACAATTGAAACTTGAAAGGCAGAGAGTTGTTGACGTCTCACCATCTGACTAGAATGTAACAAGATCCAATTTGCTCATAAAAACCACATAAAAACTTTGGTTAGCTCAACTTTGCAACCTGTAAATCAAGCCTCAATTTCTTGTATGTGTTGCGAGTGGCTTTTTCCTGGTGGAATAAAAATTAAATCTTCCCATCCTGAATTCCTTTCGCTCATCTGTATCATTTTCGGAAAGAGAGAGAACTTGTCAACATTTAAACTACTTGTAGCTATTATAAGATATTAACCTGTAAGCAGACTAATTACCTCCATTTTTTTCAGTACATCTTCCAAGCTACCAACCTGCTTTTTTAAAGGGGAAAAAGAAACAAAGCGAGTTTAAAATAAATGATAGATTACAATTGAAGAGAGGGAAAAAAAACTCTAATCTAGCAAGTACTTTTTGAATCATTACAAAAGAACACAAAACAACACATATATATAGCCAAGTATCGGGATTAAAATAGGACCAAGTGGAATCAATCCCAAAAGAGAAAGTGGAATTCTTCTAGCTTTATGCAAAGCAGAACTGCTTCCCTTACTTTTGATTCTCGTTTCCTAAACAATTTCATCTTGTAAATAAGATGAGTACAGGGTATAGTTACACAAACAAAAGGGTTGTCAAGTTTAACAAGGGAAACCTAAAGCAATATCTAAAACTTACATTAGGTTGTGAAACTGAAGAATGAATTTGAAATTTGCTCATGTGTTTCTGAGATGCATTAATAAAAAAACATGAATAGAAGATGGAAGACTATGTACCATTATATTCTGAGAAACTCCAACTCCTCTAGATGCCCTAGAAACCTTGGATAGTTCATGCTCAATATCTTCCTGTCCATTTAATCAATGATAACTAATATGTAATCATATTCTATAGAGAAACATGCTTCATGATGCCATGATAGTATAAGTGAAAAAAATGAGAAGAGCAGTAGGTCAGACAAACCTTTGAGAAATATACAGGGCAGTAACGCTTATTCTTCTTCTTCACAACCAAAAGGTCTGACTGTAACCACATGATTATTGGCAATGATCAAAGAACAAAGTAAAGATCAAGGACTGTTAGTGTAAGTTCCAACCACGAAAACACTAAATAGTTGAATGACTTTAAACTATCGGCCATCTCCAGTATTTCATATAAGTGATTGTCTTTAATATTTATATATCATATAGAATGCATTGACTGTAATCAACTAATTAACTGATATCTAGGTCCGGGCAGGAAAAAAGAAATTATTGACATCCAAGATCATACAGATAGTACTAATCCCCTTATTATGCTGATAAATACATAACACCAAAAACAAAAAACAAATTCTATATAGTCTTGCAACCCCACCCATGCCTCGCCCAAGAAGTTCATCTTAAAAACTTAGGTTTACTAACAACAAATATGAAATATACCTGAAAAACAGGGACTCCATCAAAACTTCCCTTGTTGCCTTTGCCTGCTTTGAGCTGAGAAACAAAGGAAATGAAGATAGTTTAGTTCCCAATCTTACAGGCCAGTGGCTGAGTTTAAGAATACAAGTTCATGATTTCATGTACAATCAACATACATTGATATCACTGACCAATTCCCATACATAACTCATACAACATTGTGACTGCTATTGGACTAAAATGATGAGATGATTAAAAAGAAAACAGGTGTGGCTTTAAGTGATAATATATCGAGTACAGGAATTAAAACAGATGTTAACCTCTATGGCATTCTTTATTTGAATTGGATCAGGTAAAAATCGGAATGCAATGCCTTCAACCTTCAGCATATATACCTAAAGCAGAAGAAAAGTAACATATGTAAAAGTGTAGTATAAATACCAAAAATTCTCCAGTTACAGTCAGCAGCCGCAAAAGATACATCGATACGAATTCAAACGGGGAAAAACGTTACAGACTGTTTCACTGTTTAGTTCTTGAGGACTTGATTCCGAAGTGGCTTTGAATGTGATAGAAGGAAAGCGACGACTCTATTGACTATGAAAACAAAAAAGGATTGAAATTGACAAGAAAGAAATGGGAAGAAAACCTGGTCCAGATTTATGGGAACAACCCTAGGTTTGCCTCGAAGTTCTCTTCTCCGTGATCGAACCTAAGAAAACAAGGACGAACAAAACAAATTAGCATCGAGAGGTTGAAAATTGAAAATCCACACAATTATTGTGACGAATATGAGAGCCTCTCCAGTGGGAAGAACAAACCTGAGCAAGAAAGGCTTCAGCGTCCTCTTGGCGAAAGCAGAGCAATCCAATAGACTTAGCTCCTTCAGCATCGGAGATGAGAACGAACTCATTGTTGGAATTGCTGACGGTGAAGAGTTTGGTGCCGGCGAGGGACTTGGCCACCTGCTGGGAGCTGAGAGTAGCGGCAGCGGCGAGGGCGTGTTTGGGTTGAGTGATTGACGCCAATAGGGAAAGAAAAGGAGGCGTAGGAGGAAGATCTAGGGTTCCGGCGAAGCGCTTATTGGTGTTGTTGAAACGAGTGGCGAGCTCGGCGCCGAGGCGGTGGCAGTTTTGATGGATGAAGTTGGAGAATGAGAGAAGTGGGTTTGAGTGTCCGCAAGGCACTGACGATTCCATATTCGCGCTTTCAACACTCAACAGCTCAATGGGAAGTTCAACTTGCAAACTGCTACAATAACTACAGCGGTTGTTACTGCTCACGCTCACTATGGATGCCGGATTTTCAGTTTCCCTTTTCACACCCACTACTAGTATACTAAACTAATCTTTCTGGAAACTATTTTAATTACCTACTGCATTATGGGCTTTCTCTGCCCATCACATCTCCAGTTTTAGTGGGCCTATTGTTTACCTATTGAAGTTAGAAAATTAAAAAAGAAAAGAGAAAAGGGATGCCGACTTTTTGTCCCGCGAATATTTTTGTTCCTGATCATTTGAAAATATTTTTAAATTTTTTACCTCTTTAAAATTTGGATAGATTAGTTTTTTGCGCAAATGTCTTTGTCAGAATCAACGAAAAAGTTGGACGTGGCTCTCATTATGATAATCTGTCGTACGGCTGAACACGTGGCACATTAGTGGAAAGGTAGTTTTGAAAACTGGACAAAAAAGTCCTTCTTTCAAAACTATGTTGTTTTGTGTGGCTTCCACAAAAATAAAAATATCATCAAATAAAATAAAAAGAGAAAAAAAGGAAAACGAAAAGCTATTCACTCCTTCACTATCTCATTTACCCACTTCACCAATGGCGGTGGAGGCGACCCGCTGCCGACGGCGAGTTCCTCCTCTCTCTCATCCAACGACCCCCTCAACACCACCATCAACCTCCTCGTCCACCTCAATCACATCACCAAAACCATTCGCCACCTCCGCGGCAACAGCAGCAGCAACAACAATCTCCGGCAGCACTGGATCCTGCCGTCGCATTAATGGGTCCCACAATTCCATTTGTACCCTCGTTCCCGTGGCAATCCAACAGTCACGATCACCCCATCCCTCAGCTCCATCACCATCACCATCATCAACAACAACAAAACCATCTTCAGTTTTCTTGACCCTACACTCTCTCTTACCCGCAAAATCTTTTCGGGTTGACTTATAATCCGTTTGCCCCTCCTCCTGGTGTACCCCAAATCCAAACCCTAACCCCAATTTTCAACTCCAGCATTGGAATCGACGATCTCAGGAGATTAGGGTTTCCAGTCGAAACTGCCGCTACTATGAAAGTGCATTTCAATTGCAAGTTATGAAATTTTTTGGACTATGAAAGATGTCTTCAACATTCTAAATATACCTTTAGATGTGTTATTTTTTTACATAATGCAATGACACTTCTGTTAGTCTTGTGTTATTTTGTATCATTTAATAGAGTTAGTTCATTTATTTTACTACATTTAGGAATTCCTTGACATGTTTGTGAAATTGTGATTTTGAGTTTCATTTATTTTAATTTCTTTTGTCATTGAATTTTATTAAATCAAGACTTTTGTTAGTTATTGCATATTTGTGTTATATGATTTTAATGTTATAATTTTGTGAAATAGTATGGCAGGCTTTTCTTTGAATTGATTGAAAAAATCGAACGAACCGAACCAAATTGAACCGTAATTTAATTAAACTATTGGATTGGATGATTTTTTTTTTAAAAAACCAAACTAAACCGCACCACGAACACCCCTAATAACTATAGCATCTTTTATTATAGTAGTTTTAATTTAATTTCTTCGATGATGAATAATATGTTTCTGAACTTTAAGGTCAATAATAATATATAATTGTTGCAATAATATGAAACTGTATGTATAACTACATGACAATGTTAAAGTTAACTCGGATAGCTAGTTTATAGCCACTGTGACTTGATCACAACTGTAATTAATTTAAATCTAGCTATAGTTGAATAATTTGCCTATAATCTTCACTAGTTGTTTAATGTTTAACCTTTATCTGTGGCTGCAATGGTTCTTTGTTTTGGATTTTTACACTCATTAAATCTTGTCTTTTGCATACACCTAGAACATATGATTGATCAAATATAATTTTGTTTATGTTGGACCAATGCTTGAGATTATTTAAATTTATTTGTATTTGTTTTGTGTTCATGATGTAAGAACCGCGATTAATTAATTGTCTAATTAAATAATTAATATTGGTCAAAATAGGATTCGAAAATTTAGAATGATAATTTGAGAATTTAAATATAATTTTTGGACTCAGTAGATTTTCTGAGTTAGAAAATGTATTTTTGGCGAAAAACCGAATAAAAATTGCGAACCGGCAGCCGAATCGGTCGAACCAGTTTAAGTTTGTCCGGTACTGTGTGAGAAAAAATAAAAAAATAGTAAAAAACCTTAGAAAAATATTAGAAATAAAAAACTAGGCATTAATTTTAAAAGTTTGGTCCAAAATTGGGCTAAACAGGCTAAAAATGCTAACGGATTGGATCGGGTCCAAGTTGGGCCCAAACCCAACTAAGTGAACCCCATTCAGCACCATAACACTTAGAGAGTGACAGTTGCAGCTGAAGTGAGAAGAGAGGATGGGGTTTCAAAAATACTATTCACTCGTCACTTTCAGTGCTCCGATTCGCGTGCCGTCAGCGGCTGCGCGAAGCTCTTTTCGAGCCTGTTACTTTCATCTAACCTTTATAGGTAAGATTTTGAGTTTTTCCTTCCTGCTGTCCTAAGAATTTCGAGTTTGGTGAGTGTTGATCTTGAGAAAAATTTGTGTTTTGGTTGTTTAGGTGCTAATCATTAGTGAGAAAATGTTGGGTTCTATCCAAAATTTCAGTGAATGAGGTAAGATTTCTCAAGAACCCTTGTACATTGATTAATTGTGAGTATTAGGTTTTGATTTATATGAAATGTGTGATATTAGCTTGAATGTTGGAGCTTGTTGGTGATTGTTGATGCTTATTGGAGTTGGTTGGTGACTTGGTTGTGGATTGGAGGCTTGAATTGTGCTCTATTTGGGTTTTGGTACATATTGGGAATCGACCAAGTTATGATTTTGGTTTTCTCTATATAATATATAATATTTCTGGACACTTAGACTAGTGACCCATAGGATAGGTTTGAATTGAAATGGTTGTTGAATTATTGAACGATGATTTATGATGAATTATGATGAATTGATGATTTTTGAATATGTTGATGAATTATGATGTTAAAATTGATAAAGATGATGTGAAAGATTTAGATTGAGATGAAATGAGATTGATTATGATGCTTGGTATTGATAGATTTATGATTTATGAATGTGTTGGTGAAGGATTGATTTTATTTGACATTGAGGTTGAGAACAATGAAGTGTGAAGGAAAATTTTGGTATGAATGGTGGAATGTGATACAAATGGTGAGTTATGAGGTAAATTAGAATTTGGTATGGTTTTGGTTTGACTTTGGTTGAGGATTGTGGGAAGTTGAGAACTAGTGAACTTTTGGTAAAACCGAAATTTTGATGAATTTCAATGAATCATATCTTTAGCTACCGTGCTTGAAATTGAATGCATTTTATATCAATTGAAAGATGATTGAACAAGCTTTAAAATGGTTTAAATTTTGTGGAAAAACAAATTTGGTAGAAAAAGATATGATTGTTGAGAGTTTGGTGTAAAAATCTGAATTCTGTAATGTTGCAGAATTTTGTGATTTCTGGTTTGTGTGCACACGCACAACCTTGTGCGCACACACACCCCGTGAATTTTTAAACCAGTGCGCACGCATAACCTTGTGCGCACGCACACACGAGGACATGGCTACTGATGGGAGCACTAACACGCCCTGTGCGCTCACATAACCAACAAAGTTCTGCAAGCTGTGCGCACGCACATGTTGGAATGTGCATTCTGTTGAGGACGTTTGCACGCCTTGTGCGAGCGAACAGGATTGTGAAATTTTGCACTTGTGCATACGCACACCTCTATGCGTACGCACACATTGAAAATCTCCTGGGCGTGCGCACGCACACCCCGGCGTGGAAGCACTCCTATGATGGGCGCTTATCCATTAAATCCACGTATTTAGTGCTGTCCAACAGCCCTCCAAGTAAAAACATATGGAGAAGGATTTGGAATTGGAAGGTTCTTCATCGTATTGCAACCTTCCTTTGGCAAGCACCTCACATTAAACTCATGACTAGTGACAGAAGATAAGTGGTATGAGGTCTCTCCCCTATGCCAATTTTGTCACATCCATCAGGAAGACACCTTTCATGTGCTCTGTGACTGTGAGAGAGCGAAAGGAATCCGAGGAAATTTAGTAGACTCTGGTAAGCTTCTGAACTTCCATGCTTTAGATTTGGAAGATTGGATTGATAGGTACCTTAGCTCGAATTAGGGAACAAACCATTTGGTAGACTGGTGTTACATCTTTTCAGTAGGCCTGTGGTATCTCTGGAAATAGAGAAATATGAAACTATTCTAGAGTCCTTTCAAGAGCCTAAACAACGCCCACTCTCTTATACAAAAATATGCCACATCATACAAAAAGCAGTCAACAACAAGCAGCTAAGTATAGGTTCTAGAGTGAGCCACCAAATAAATATTAAATGACAACCTCCCCTTCCCCCTACTAATTGGGTCAAGATAAATTCAAATAGTGTAGCCAAGAAGAATCATGGGTCTTATTAAAAACAATGAGGGAAAAATAGATTATTGGTTATACAAGGAACTTGGAAATTTGCTCAGCCTTCATTGCGGAGCTCTAAAGGTGTGGTTAGAGAGCAATTCTTTTTTTTTTTTATCGTGAACATATAGGGTTAAGGATCCCAAAAAAAGACAAAACAAAATGAACTAATACCCCTCATTCTAAAGGAACCAGCACAGTTCATAGACAAGGCATAACATATATCTAGAGGAGAATCATCAAATAGATGGAGGCCAAATGGAAGGTCCTGACCTTTTTTTGCTAGAGCGTCTGCTACAGAGTTGGCTTTACGCAATGTGTGCACAATATTCACTTTTTGAAGTCGGGACTAAGAAGTTTAATATCATCCAAGAGAGGCTTGCAAGAGTGGGATTCATGGCATCCTTCTTTAATGAATTTCACTGTTGTCCAAGAGTCTAACTCGATATTAATGTGTTAGAGCTCTTTAGCAATGACTATTTGCAAGCTTTTGATAAATCCCTATAACTCAGCATGGATGATTAAACAACATCTAATGTGATAAAAAAAACTTGTGATATTTTCTAAACATGCCACTACAAGTCACACTATTCTTTTGCCCGAAGAATGAGCTATCAACATTTAGCTAGCGCAATGTTCTGGCGGGGGCACCACCTAATAAGACTGTCATGGGTTGAATTATAGGATTTGATCGAAACATAACTTTTCATCACCCTAACAATCTCAGCACAACGATTCCTAATGGTGTTTATAGCAGCCACAAGATGAATCATTTTGTCTTCAAACACAAGCTTGTCGTGGTAGTATCACAATGAGAAAATAGCAACTCCAAAGAGGCAAGATAAATTTATTGTCATAGACAAGTTTTTTATAAGCCAACTCCGTTTATCAAGCAGAAAGACATTATCCAAAATTTTATTAGAAAGAATAATTCAAGAACAGTAACAGATAATATTCTAAGAAAATAGAAAGTAGTAGAAATAACACCATATTGTATCATAGAATTAGAAAACTTCTCACTAGAGATTGATAGATAAAGATTACTCATTTTTATAAAGAAGTTAATACCTGTACAAACTGGATAGCAAATTGGGGTTTGAAGCATAATCTCAATACTAATTATTGAAACTCATTTTTGTTAGAGTAAGTGTTTTTGTGCTTTCTTGGGCCTCTGGCCCTTTTGTATACCAAAAAAAATGAATAATGATAGTACTTCATTTTAAACATCCTAATAATTATTTCACATTTTTTTATTAAAAAACTCAGCTATATTAATATGTTCCATTAATGAAGATGCATGTTTTAGTGAATTTTTACTTTTTTTTTCCTTCACATTTTTTGTTGTTTAAATTTAAATAGGTACTTTATTAGTCTTTATAATTTCATTAAATTTGTAATTAGGTCTTTATATTTTTTTTCTTTCAATTAGGTTTTTATACTACTTTTAATTTTGTATTAAATCCATCGTAGTGTAAAAATTATTAGAATTAACTAAATATTTCTCCACAAATTGAAGGTATTCATAATTAAAAACTTAATTAAATCTTTTTTTTACCGAAGATAGAGAGACTCAAACCCGCAATCTCTTAGGTGAGTATGAAAAAAATTATGACATTTGAGTTATAACTCATTGGCAACTTAATTAAATCTTTGACCATGTTTTTTCTGGGAGCAATATTCCGTTAATTTTAACATTTTTAACATGAAAAAACCTAATAACAAAATTTAAAAATAATGTAAAGACCAATTAAAAAAAATAATATAAAGACTTAATTGTAAATTTAGTACTATAAGATCAACACCGTAATTAAACCATTTAGATATCCAATTCCTATAGGTTTTCCTTTAATTTGGTAACGATTCCTATAAAAAATGAATGAATTAGGTACGAAATCCACATACTCCCTTATCTTTCTTCGTAGAAGGCTTCAAGTAGAGTAAAGTAATAAAAAAACAAAAGTCTCAAACTCTCATTCCATCAATGGGGGATGCATTTGTCAAATCTATTCCTTTGGTAAACGCACCTCTGCCATAAACATTCTCTTTTAATATTTCTAGTCGTTGTGTTCATTTCCCACCAAACCGCCCAAGGTCCTGGATTTCTATCTAAATGAATAATGGCACGGACTGTTTTATTCTAATAATATTTCTCAGATAATTTCATGCCGTGAGAATAAGCGGAACATCTTTTCTTTATCTGCCAAACTTGCAAAAAAAGGAGAAAAAAAGAACGTAATGTATTGTTTAATCGACATTATAAGCTTTATCTTTAAGCCAATTTTAGGCGGTTCATTGTACTGATCATAAATGTGTATCCTGGTACTGCTATATACCTGCCAAAAAACATTTCAGAAGATACGATTCTTATTCTCCAAAAAAAGAATAATTAATTTATTGAATGTACTCCATATCTGAGTAGTAATGCTTTAACAGAAATATATAGATATTAATGTGGCATTAGTATAAATATAAATCCGACATTGGTGGCTGAACGTCCAAGACATACGCAGTACGTAGAAATTGATTATACCAGCAGAGAAAAGTGAAAGGCAATGGCGATCATGGTGGAACGTAATGTGTCGAGTGATGGGAAGCACGTAATGACGGCGGAGCAGTTTAAGAAGTGGTTGAAGACATCATTTGACGCAAATGGAGATGGCCGAATCAGCAAAGCCGAACTGCGTCGTGGCATCCGTCACAGCGGAGGGCTGATTGCGTCGTGGAGGAGTGGGAGAGTGTTCAAGTCCGCAGACACCAACAATGACGGTTTCATTGATGAACATGAATTCAGAAACCTTGTCCACTTTGCAGACAAGTATTTAAATCTCAGAATCATACGCTGACACACTTTTGTTTCTTTAATTTCTTTTAATGGTGCCAGTTACAAATAGTTTATTAAAATATTATTAGTGTTGTTAGTAGTTGAGTTAGTAATGGCTAATAGTAGATGAAATATTTATGAAATTAGTTAGTAATATCCCTATAAATAAGATGACTCTTGTATCATGTAATAACAACTTCAATACAATAATTTCATATATAATATAACTTTTTATTGTCTTTTCTCTGGAAATTTAACATGTTATCAGAACCATGGTATTCTCCTTGAAAAAGATAAGTCATTAGTTTTTCGGTGAAAAATCACTATGCTTCTTTTTCGAACCTAAATAATCAGTTTCCATTATTTTCTTTCTCTCTAATGGCAGAATTATCTTTTAACGTAGTAGAAGATCCCACTAGCCCTTTCGATATTCATCCTAGTGAAAATCTAACCTTTGTCTTTGTCACTCCTGTAACTATCACTCTTTCCATCCTTTTTTATGGCCAATCATCTCCAAAAATAAATATGACTTTTTCACTAGCTCTATTCTTTCTCCTCTAAACTGATGATGTTCTGTTTCCAATATAGAAGCATTGCAATAACTTGGTGTTATCTTGATCATTTCATTCCTTTTCTCCCTCTATTACCCAAAATTATGGTCATTGAGAGCTGAAACACGCCTCTCAAAATTTGTTGTCATCGTCACCTCTTCTTCTTTTTCTCTCATTTTCTCTTCTCTTCTTCTTTTTCCCTTTCTCTTTCTTCCTCTGTCCCTGCGTCCCCTTTCTTTTTCTCTTCTTTTTCTTCCTACTCTTCCCCATTTCAATTTTCTCTTTCTCTTTCTTTCTATGCGTCACCACGGCGTACGCGTCTTCTTCTTCTGCGTCATCGGGCCGCACACATCGTCTCTTCTGCATCACTACACGCTGCTCACGTCTTTTTCTAACTAGAGATGACGCACACATCGTCTCTTCTGCATCACTACACGCTGCTCACGTCTTTTTCTAACTAGAGCAGAAGCCTTGTTCCTCTTCCCTCTTCCTGCCCTGTTCCTCTTTTCTGTCATGACCAGAATTACAGCCTAGTCGCACCTCTTTTTTTCTTTGTCTTTCTCTGCGTCTCGCTCTACACTTTTCTTTTTCTACGCTGCACGCTTCTTCCTCAACCATCTCATCAAAATTTATCAAAGTTGGAGATTATTGACATCTTTCATCCATCAATTTACGAAGGGATATTAAAATATTATTAGTATTATTAGTAGTTAAAAATTAAGTTAATAATAGCTAGTAATTAATAGATAAAATATTTATAAAATTAATTAGTAATATCACTATAAATAGAATGACTCTTGTATAATGTAAAATTACTTCAATACAACAATTTCATATATAATATATCTTCTTATTCTGCTTCTCTAGAAATTTAACATGGTTCTCAATTATTAGATTGAGTTTCAATTATGTTTTTGAGTCTATAGCTAGTACCTACCTCTCTCTTATTGGGAAATAGTATATACATAGCAAAAGAGAAGGTAAAAAAAGTATATGACATTATTACTGACAGATTTCTATATATTAGACACGAAAGTGAAATCACAGTGACATACATATACAGTTGTGTAATAAAATAAGAATAGCTTAACTATGCCCTAATCTAGAAGTAAGCAAAGCGATAAATGCGTGGGATTCCATGACTTGAGTGATCATTGGATTGCGTCGAACTATACAAGCGGACAAGTGGCTCCGATCTTACAGCAAGCACGAGAACATTATGAGGTAAAATGTATCATCCGCCATCCATCAAAATTATGAGGTCCAACAAATCAATCCACGAATACGTGTTAGCAATAGAATAACGTAATTCTCATTGGGCTTGGATACATATCACCTGCACTCGCAAAAATAACCAAAATGAAGTAAATATACACACAACATAAATAAATAAATAATGAATTTATAATAAGAGGTTCATCCGTAGTTTCTCATTTATCTACGCATATTCAAGATTAGTCCAGCGGAAATACTAATATCATACAAAGTATGCTAATCTGTGAGTAATAAAACTCAACCCTGGAGTCTGGACAGATACGTGTAGCTGAAGATAATAAACTTACCAGTATAATCCTGAGTACTAAGAGCAGCACAGCCTACAGGAACCGGCAGCATCAAAACCAAAGATTATTGAGCCAAGCATATGCAATAGGCCCTTTCACAAGTCTAGAACAGGAGGGGGTAGCTTCCAGAAATTCCATGAGTTAAAATCCTCCTGTAATCAATGCTCACCAAGATTAAGGCCAAAAAAATTCACTACTAAGAAGCATTTACAGTATAAGCCTTACATAGTTACATTCAAAGCATATCCTCACATACAAGACTAATATCAAAATATTCACCCCAGGTCTCTTTCACTACCAGCTGCTTCAATTTGAATTTTAGATTATTGGAAGGCCCAAATTAAACATGTAGAAAATTGTCGGAGATGTTGAAGAACCAAATTAAAAAGAAAGCTCCTAACCTGTTCAGAAGAGGAGATCTTAGGGGGGAACATCCCATTCACGAGTGCATGGAGAGAAGTATACGATTTTGTGTCAATACGACGGTTTACAACAATCTCTCCCTGCAAACTTAAGATTAGCTTGACAAGCTTAAAATTTTTCAAGAACCTTTCATCATTTTATTTTTCTTTTCAAAAGGGAAGGAATAAGTAACTCACCCTGGGATTAATAATGAATATTTTTCCTATTGGGATTCCAACCTTAAGGTAGCTGATTTCATCAGTATCCCTATTTCCAAAACCAGCATAGAATGGATTGCAATCAGAAGGAAAAAGTGACTTGATATCCTGGGGACATTAAAATTCAAGTTATCTTTACATGATGACTGTTGAAAAATTAAAACTACGTTGTAAAGCCTCTTTTCCTTATCCAAAGATACAAGTATGATCACTTTAATAATTAATTTAGCACCTCAATCATGCATCACCAGTCCTCTTTTGTCAAAGTGAGATAAATTAATCTAACAGAGCCCTAATTCGGGGACTTATTCAATGGAATTTTATACGATTCAGAGGGAAAGTGGAGGGCACTTAACCGAATGACTTAATTATTGCAAAATATCTTTGAAAGATGAAAGCAATGACTCTTCTGTGTTACTGAGCGACTAAATCAATACCTCAAATGTTTTGTAAAACGAAGTGATGGCACTTGTATCTTTGGTGCAAAAAATATGAGTTTACTTCACTTTTAATATGTGAACATGCAATAGTAGATACTAACCTCCAGGCATGCAATTTTGAACTCATGAGGAACCCTCCTAATAACTGGAAATAATAACGAATGTGTCTTAGTCTAAATATTACAAGGACATGTCCATGATATTACATAATAAGCTTTGATGGATCTCATACTTGCACTCATATATAAATGACCATCGGCCAAGGAATCATATGAGCAGGCAAAGCAGCATGTAAATTAGTATGCCATTTCGTGCATATATTTATCATGCTTGAAGAAGATGATGCCTAATATCATCTACTTTTCAAGATATCAGAATCCATGACGTTTTATAAATAATATATAAAAGAATAAAAAAACCAAAAACAAAAAACAGAAAAAAAAAAAAAACAAAAGTTAATAATTTTACTTTTCATGTTCTCAAGAGTTTAGTCATTTATGAGTCACTTTTACATTGATGTCATGCACTACATGTATCGTCAAGTGAATCACGATGTGTGCACAAGATTACAAAATTGAGACTTTTGTCTTAAGGCTATAGAGATTGCCTCAGCCCACTGTATAGAATTTCATCACTGAATTTATCCTTTCCACAGAAGATATCAAAAAGAGAAATTCTGATCTTTTTGTCTAAGAACACTACAATCTTCTTTCCTCTCTAATAAAAACTGGTTCAACTATCAACAAAGATAATTATACATCCCCATTTTTTTAATTCCGTGGTAAGTTCATCACTCATTCTTGCATTGTACGTAGATAGAACCTACAAGGAAGTGATAAGAAAAAGAAGAAGAAAAAAAAGGTTCTGACCTTCACGATATAGAGATGGAAAAAGTCCATCAGGAGAAATAACAACAGGACCATCTGGTAGAGCCTTCCCATCCTGCAACATGCAAAATATGATGTAAGTTTTTTTCTTCCTATTTTCTGGTCCATGTTAAGAATGAAAAGCCAATCACTAGATTTATACGACACCTGTTTAAGGTTGAATAGGAACTGGCGTGTGAGATATGCTTGAGAAATTGAACGGGCACTGAGAAATAGCAGTTGGTAACCATTCTCCTGTAAAATGGGAAATAGATAAGGGACAAATCACAAATGGACCACGACATTGAAAAGCAACAGGTAGATATTTTTTGGGTCTTTAACTCTTAACAAACGAAGCAACAAATTATTTCTTTGGAAACCATTCACCCAAAAATTTCCCATATGCAATGATGTACCATCAGAGTATTCAGGGTTTAACCACATTAGCACATTGTAGTGGTCTGAATACATCTAAACACATAGAGAAGATAAACAAACCTTGATAGCTGAGAATAAGTGTGCAACACCTGTCTGTGACCAATCAATACCAACCAAAGGCATGAACTGACCTAAAACATCTGACCTGTAAGACAATAACAAGAGAGAGAAATTACTATTACCACACCATATAGTTTACTTATTTATTGTTTAGAAAAATAATAAAAGAGAAACGAACCAAAAGACATAGAATCTGATAGGTAAAAACTTATATCAAGATGATAAAATATTGGCACTACAATATAATCAATATTAAGAAGAGTATAGTTTAAGGTGGAACTCAAGAATCCTCATTTGGTAGGCATCATCAAAATGACAACATCATTAAGAACAACCAAGCCTTGTCTCACTAGAAGGGACTGGCTACATGAATTAGATGTAGTTATGGTCACCCTATCATAAGCCATATATAGCAGTCAAATTATTAAAATGTAATCCAAACCACCGACACCAAATTAACAATGGAAAGATGATCAATACTAAAGAAAGAATACTGGCCAGCAAATCAGAGTAACATATCAATTTTGAAGAGTAAAATATACACTCACTTTGTAATTGTCCCATCCACATCTGAGATCACTATACGAGTATTCCATTTCCATAAATATATTCGACAATCAACCTGTTAGTCAAATGTGAAAAGAGATATTACACAAGAAATAATATCATATTAAAATATTAAATAAACATACACAAATGCAAAGGAGATGTAAACTTAAATCATAGAAAGTAATGATTCCTGACACCTGCTGCCTCCCAAGCATTGTTGTAGAGAAAGTGAACATTACAGTATTACCCCCTTCCTTCAGATGCAAAGATGCTATCTGTTCAGAAGTTGGAACTTTTACCCTAACATGCTTTTTCTTTGGGTCAGTCTTGAGCTCATTTTTGTTCGGATCTGTGCTGATTGTATTCTCCGAAGACTGCTCAAAAGTAGTATCTTTGGTATCACTTGGCATAGGCGGCACATAAGTTTGGGATACTGATCTGGAGAAAGGCCAAAGTCTCCAACCAGAAGGTGGGCTACCGACCCCTGCATGATTTTTCTCAAGTTGATCAACAGGTTCATGCCTTTTTCAGTTTAGATTTAGATATTAGTTCACTTCCAGAAAATACAATGCCTGCAACAATAGGAGCAGCTTATCCTATGTAAAATAAAGATGATCAATTATCCCTCACAGTTTCATGTCTTCAAAACTCAAAAGTACTGAATGATTTGAAGCAGATGTAGCTTCAATCACTTCGTACGACAAAGGTTTGCAAAGAATGTTCTGTGCATATATTGTAATCAGAATATTTAATGCAGAATAACTACAAAACTCTTCAATGTGACAAAGGATTTTGAGTAAACAAGTGCAGTACCAGTACACCACTAGAACAGTATGAAATACTACTTGTCATTTAAAATACGCTGAATGCTTTCAATCAAATAGACAGAAAAAATGAAGGAGGTTTAAAATACTTGGTACCTGACTTCGCATTTGACAACTGGTTTCCATTGGCTTCACTTGAATCTTCATTTTCAGGAAATAACCACGGCAAGGATTTGGATCTTGTGTCTAGTGATTGACTTAAAGGATAAGAAGCCTCAGGTTGGCCCAAGCTGACGCTACGAGTAGTAATGTTAGGCAATGATCCTGTATGCCCAATATCCTCCCCAGCAGCCTCAGTTCTAGGGATAGCCATAGGACTGGACGAATGCAAATCGCCCTTTTCACTAACTAAGTTGTCATCTTTAACATCACCATCATCACAAGAATGATGTTCTTCTTCTTCTTCTTCTTCCTTATCTACGGATTCAGGGGACACCGGTCTATCCAATTGATCATTGATTTTACTTTCATCAAGGTCACTAAAAAGGAAGTTTTCTTCTTCCACTAAACCTGCTGCTGGTGATTTAGTTGTTGCTTGTACACCAAGCAACTCCTTAGGAGGAGAAAATGTGCTAGAGACATCATGGCTCGTTGCACTACTCTCGTTTGCACAATCCACCGTCGCTTTCTCGGACGTCTCGAAGAAAACCACAGACTGAGCAACTTCATCGGCCGAAATGTTGTCGTCCACTGAAGCAACACCAGTCGGCGAAGCAAAAGCACTGACAGGAGCAAGCTCTCCCTCACTTAATTTCCTCTCGAACCCCCCTTCTGCTTCAACTTCCACAAGTTCAACGGGAAAATCAGCACATTCATGAGCAAGTCCACCTTGCTTTCCATTGGAGTCACATTCAACCTCATGCGCAACGTCAATCTTTATCATAGTCTTATCATGTCCATGCTCAGAGTTAGAATTGGAAAAAGAAGCAGCTTCTTCCTCCTTTACCTCAAGAGGTGGCAAAGCTTCTTGAAGTACATCACCATCGGATGAACTCTTTGCAATTTTGCGTTTATCCACAAAACGTGGTGGTCGGCGATCACTTTTGATATTAGTAGACCACTTAAGCTCCAACAAATCTGCAGCTATCTCAGCAGGCGCCATTTGTTCAACTCCATACTTATCACCACATTCTTCACCTTCCTCTATGGACTTTCGCCCAAACACAAAGCCAAGTAACGAGCCGCGAGACCTTGCCCCAGCATTCCCGTTACTATTTTCTGAATCATAGTTGCAGCTTTTGGACCTGAGGCGTTCTTGTATTTGCATGTCGTTAAGATTACGGGAACGGTTATCATCATATTCATCACCAGAAGACGGATAAATAACGGCGTCACCATATTCAGCATCTACTTCCCTGAAGAAATACGCTTCACCTTTGTGATCAAGATGCATGTGGAAATCAGCGTCGACGCCATTCACATTGATGTCAACGATCTTCTCCCTTGCTTTCAGAACGCCTTGGAATTTCCCGAATCGGACGTACCAAGGAGAAGACTTGAAGGTTCCATCTGGCTGCTCCACGACGACGATGTCGACGGCGCCGCCGAACGGGTGGAAGGGCCCTGAAACAGTGTAAACGCCCTGTGTTATGTAGCTTCCGATCCTCCTCATCCTTCCAATTCCGAAATCAAATCGACGATGTTGGCGTTGGCAGAATCATGATTTTATTGTGAGGAACGGAGCTCCGAATCTAGGGATTAGGAGCCACAAGTTATGAACCTGACCAACAAAGGAAGACAATCCCTTCACGGAGCGAAGAGAAATGTCCGAAACACATGGATCAAAGAAGAATATTCCAATATGGAAACAATTGCTGAGGTGATGTGGTATTCTGTTTGTAAAGTTACATGCTGTGTCCTTGAAACTGAGAGAGAAAGAGAGAAAGGATGAATTTGCACGGCGGTGTCGTAATCTGAGAACGCGGCGGTGGGGAAGACACACGACTTGCATTTTTTGTTGAATAGCTGGGGACCACCTTTCAGATCCCCTGGATACTCTTAAAACCGTTGGATCACTCTAACCGTCATGCTTCCTTCACGCTTCCCTCTCCCTCTGTCACTACTCAATTCTCAAACTCCCACATCATCCCTCATCCATACAAAAATGTATTAAATAGTACTAATTTTCTTCGTATACGATTATTCTCTCGTGCCAAGTAGAAAGTACTAGTCTACTATTTCGTACTTATTATAAAACAAACAAGTACATAATGTGGGAACTAAAATTATTGAAAATTTAAAAATTATTTAAAAAAAAAACATTTTATACGAACTTCACGATTGTCAATCCAGTTTGAAGCAAAAACTGAATGTAAAGTCAACTACGCTATTCTAACAACCTTTTTTTTCATGATTAATTTTTTCAACGAGCTTGAGTTTTCGAAGACAAAAGCCTTGATTGCATCATATCAGACCAACTTAGCACTACTTAAAAAAAGTGAGCCTCTGAGTCTCTGACCAAAAAAAATTGGGCTAGATGCGGAACCAACATCATTTACGGGGCCTGGGCTTTCCCTTCAGAGTCTTGATGTTTCTGAGTCACATACTCGCATCATATGATATTGAATGAGATTGCCATGTCCCCAAAAAAGACGAACGAAATTGGGAACCATTGATGTGAATTTGTCTTTATTTACGCAGACAATAAATTAGGATAAAAAAATATATTTGACCAAATTATTATTTAATAATTTTTAACTATTATCTTTAAATAAAAATAACTTAATGTAAGTAATGTTTCCAAAGCATATCTCCCTCGTTACTAATTATTAGCCTGAACTTTATGACTTTCATCACAACCCCTGTCTCCACAACATTACACACGTTCGCTCGGAACATATGCGTTTCCTCCATTATCGTCTATATTTTTTTAATTAAACAAAAATCCTGATATATTTTTCAGTGCATGAATTAAATAATATAATATAGTATAGTATGGCCGCTTAATTTGTTCTGTAGTCATGGTACTTTAGAGTTCCATTTTGACAGCCATATTCATGCATGTGTCGGCTACCAAAAAGGATAATTATTCGATGTTATCTGACTTTATTAGTTAAGTTTGAAGGTATAATAATGATGATGAAATGATGTTAATATTAGAGAGATGGTGGATTGTGGTTTTCGTGACTGTTAAGCGTGTAAAGAACATGTTCCCACCGGATATATATGTTCACATGTGTCAGTGACAGTTGTAACGTTACCACATCGGATGCATTGACACACTCTTGCTCAGAATGCAGACAATTCATGATTGTGACAGGGCAGAACCGATTATTTTGGCACGGGAATCTGATATATATGGTCCATATATGTTTCATTTTGAACCTGTCTTTGTGTTTAATTTGGAATTTGGATGTATATGAATATGATGAAATATTAATAATTGACAAAAATAACCACAAAGAGAGGGAATTATTGGCACAAGAGAAAAAAGAATAACAGCTGCGTATGTAACTGTAATCTCACATCTGCAAAGAGAATGTCTGAAAGTGCGTGCTTCCGCATTCAGAGCTGAATTTTTTTGACTTGTCTGCATATATATACCCTCTATGAGCTTATCATTGGTATGTCAGAATTTCCACAAATGGATCACTGATACATTTATTAGAAATATTACTATTAATAATAACAACTCTTCTCTTCTCTTGGATCATACTGTTCTACACAACACGGAGTACTTAGCAAAGCATAAAACAAAATATTGGAATTCTAATAAGTTAAAACATGTTTAGTAAATTTATGGATTTGGTGTTGGTATATAGTATAGGCACTAAATTGAACATATACATTTGTATTAAGTTTACATCTCTATATAAAATATATAAATAATTAGAATTTATGAATTTATGTTTACACTGAAAGACACGAATATATGTAACTTTGTTTTGTGCCTCGGATAATAATAGATTTTCATATACCTAATTATTAATATACAGATAGCAAATACGAGATAATAATTACAGTAGTAAGTAGAAGAACTAGGGAAAATAAATAAGGATATGCTACTATGTGCTATGTGCTATGAGGTGCATTTGATGAGGTTGTTGTCTTCTTTGGCAATAGAATTTTTGCAGTGAGCAATGGCAGCTTGAATGGCTGCTTGCAACTCTTCCATGGTGCTGTCATTGGCGGCTGAAGTAGGAAGAGTTGTTGCAGTTGCAAGCAAGAGGCCACTGTTTGTTGGAGAAGCCCTCATGGAAGCTGGTGCTGATGAACATTCACCTCTTCGAATTCCTCTCAATTCTGGTTTTTTCTTCCTCATCAAGTTCCCTGAGTGAGAAGAATAAGCACTCTCATGCAAACCAACTTTCTCTCTTTCTCTTCTCCCCCTGAAAAGCCTCTTGAGTGCATGGATCACGTCAAAACCAAGCTTCCTCTTCTGTTGCTTCTCTTTATCTAATTCTTCCTTGTTGCTAACTTGACACACTTTGCGCCCTTTTGATAATCCAAACAATGAGAAACTACTATGTTTATTATTATTATTATTATTGGACTTACTTTCTTCTTCCATTGTCCCTCTCTTAATAACATTATTGTCTTCTTCTATGAAGTTGTTGCCAATTCTTTCATCCAGGGTTATGTTGCTCCTATTGCTGTGTCCGCAGCTGCTTCTACTAATTTCTTTATTATAGGTATTTTCATTATCTTCCAATAAGAAGTCGCGGATGGGGACGGGGACAGTGAGGCTTTCCATGGAAGTGGTGGAGAATCGAGGTGATGAAGGGAGGTGAGATAGGAGGTGGAGGGGAAGCAAGTGGCCATGGAAGAAAATTTCGTCAGCAGGAGATAAATCTATTGCAAGGGAAGGTGGTGGAGCTTTGTTGGTGGAAGAAGAATGGAGAGAGATTGTGAAGGAGAATTCATGAGAAGGGGAGGAAGATTGTGAAGGTGGTGGTGAAGAAGGTTTTGGTAACAGTATTTGCTTTGCTTCTTTATCTTCTTGCCTTGCTTCAATTTGTTTTTGGTGCTGCTGATGATGGTGTGTTTCCATAGCAGTGAATGATGATTGATTACCTTGAAGACTAGCTAGGAAGCTAGATTTGATATGATGCAGTAGTATATAGTATCTTGAATTCTCTCTATAATACTATAATCTTTTTCTTTTTCGGTGGAGATTGGAGAGAGAGATATAGATAGAAAGGTGCTGTCATCTCTTTTTCGTTGTTGTATGGATGTTAACAAAGCTTAAGGAGGGATAAGGGAAAACGGAAACCAAAGGAATAATGATAGATATTCTTTGTCAGAACAGCTGTTTGGGATTGTGCAATATATGTCTTTAAAACTTTTTCATCAGACATTATTTTGGTCTTTAACCCTTAACTACTGTAGTTCACAAATTATTATTTGTTACTACCTCTCCTAATGTAGTTTTTTACTTGTGTGTTAAGAATAGTGCTTTTATTTGTTTTTGTTGGGTCCCTGTCAGGTCCAACAGCAACCGCTGTGCTGGTATTGGAAATGAGGTCACAAACATCCAAATTTGGCCACCAAAGGAAGATGGATTGTCATGGCGGATTTCAATCAACAAATTTACAACTTTGTTTTTGGCCAAACAAAAAAAAAATCATTGAGGTCCCAGGAGTAGAAAGAAATTTTCATGTAAATTACTAGAAAGAATCAGAAAGCTGGTCTAACACAGTAACCATTAAGCTTTGCTTTCTTAATATTTCAAGCCTGTATCCTAGGCTAGCATTCTTTTCTAAGACTATCCTAGGTTAGCATATAAAGAGGAACTAATGAGTACCTTTGTTAGAGAATCTCATTTACTGGTGAAAGTTCTCAATATTCATTCATAGTAAAGATGTTATGGTGGAAGACTTCAACTCAAACTCTTGTCATTTTAGATTGACACTGACACAGTAATTCTTGTCTAATATCATGCTGTGTATATATTCTGACAACACGATAATTTTTTTTTTTAATTTTCTGTGCCGATATATACTAAAAATTAATTGCGGGGTGGAAAAAGCATGGTATGATGGTAGAGCACATAATATTATTAAACATTTTATATAATTATCCAATCATATTTATTATTTTGGATGATTATTCCGAGCCAAAGTGAAAAATAATTATTTTTGTTGACTTATTATTACCTAATTAGATCCACATGTAAAACTGTTTTATACACTTCAAAATTAAATTCATATACAATAGGCATAGCATAAACAAATGAAAATAATGATTTGTTGGAGAAAAGACAGTGTGAGAGTAGGGGCCATGTGAGAAGATGAAAGCTCAGAGAAAGAGAAGGAAGTGGATCATATAGTCATGTGAGTGTGGCCAGCACCGTGTTCTCGTGTCTAAGTCCATGCACACACCATGCATTGACTGCCATAGACTGATAAAGCCATGGTTTTAGAAGAAGAAGAAGAAGAAGAAGACTAGTTGGGGTAAGGTGGTCACTGGTCAGTGGTCACAGACCCACACACACGTGCATGCAGGGGAGGTGGTCCATAAAACGAGCACAAAGGAATTTTGTATGCATCATCATGGGTTATAAGGTCAACATCTTAATCATGGAAGCATTATTTCTTTGCACTGATGAATTGTAATGAATGATCAATTAACCATCCTCGCCACTTTCAGTACGTAGCATAAAACAAATACTTCACGATCGAACCACATAGAGATCCTCTTTTTGTGGGAAACAGTTTGCTTTTCCGCCTTACATATTAGCCATTCAATATCCTAAATCTTTTTCTTTTATTTCTTACTAGACATGGGCGGTGGTAGGACATGAAGCACATCAACAGCTGAACCTTGGATCAAAGCATCAACTTCTCAGCCTCCATCTCTTTTGTTTTTTCTTCCTAGTATTTTTTTTTTAAAAGAATTTTGTTAAGTATATCAACGGCTTTTAGATGAATTGGTAAACCTTCTAACTTCATTTTTATATAGAGTTTCCATTTGACCTAAGGTCAACACCTTTAGTGCAGTTTTCATATCAACAGTAGGCACCACTAGTTACGAATTATGATGTTGAAACCACTAATTTTCACAAGACAAATGATTCTTAGTGTCTAAGAAAGCTATGATTGCAGTCCTGTACAGAGTTTCCTGGCCTTTTATTCCGGATTATATGTCGGAAATGAATGAAAAGGGTTGATCATGGGGTCTTGGGGAAGAAATTTTTTCTATAATAACAGACATTCTTTTGGTAACAGGAACAATCATAATAACAGGCCACAAGAGCAACCACTCATCAGGCTTAATTTCTATTGTGGAATGGAACTCCATTGACGTCTGATTAAACACTACTATATAGCAATACAACAACAATGGCCACTTTCATTTAAGGTCAGTTTTCCAGATCTCAGAAGAACACATGTACAAAATAAACAGATCTGGGTAAGAAGAAAAAAGCCAACTACCTCCGATATCTTGCTCTGATTTTACAACCATTCACAATACTTGGGTGGATCATATTCTGTTTTCCAAATCAGAAATCTTCAAGCAAGTAGCTACAGTTTGCTAGTCTTCTCACCTTGATGCACTGAAAATAAGTGAGAACCCCCATGGATTTTGATCTAGAATTCCCAAATAAATCCATATTCTGAGAAGCACTCTTGATCACAGAAGGGAATTACTGTTGCTGCGACATTCCCGTCATATGAACAATCCTTGTCACTCTCAAAATGCAAACGCAGGAGACTTCATTAGTCGTCACTGTCACTGCCGCGATGTCTTCCTGAAAATAATTATTTAAACAGAGAATTATATAACTAGAGTCAGAAGGATAGAAAAGACAAAGACTTGCCACGAACCTGATTTCCGTAACCCTTCCATGGCTTCCTTCTTCTCTTGGCAACTTGAGCAAAGAAAAGGTCCATCCCATGGACGCAATTTTCCAGGGTTGGTCTTCCCTGCATGTATTGAGATACCCTCCCCTGGTTTGATCTCTACTTGACACACAGCACAGATAAACAACTTGAACATGTTGCAGAGTGGATATTTTGTCTCTAACCTGCATTTCAGATAAACACATGTTCAGGTCAAGAATAAAATCTAGCAAGCCAACTGCTAACATTAAACAATGCTTGTTAGGGAACTAAACCTCTCTGAAAGCATAGCAGAACCTTCCTCATAGAGCTCCCGTACAATATCTGGCTCTACATATTCTTTGTTGGTATGAGATGATGATTCAGAGCACTTTTTGCGGAAGATCTTCATAATTCCTTTCATCGGTTTCTTTTGAGTTCGTACAGAAGTATGCGGCTGCTCTTGGGGTAATATATCAACAACAATGCAGGTTGTGTCATCTCTAAGACCCTTTGCTTGTAAAGCTTCCTGAGGGTAAAAAAGAGACAGGAGCAAATGATAGAAATAAGTAATGCATGCCGCACAAAACATCAAAAATACTACCCCAGGTGAAAACCAGGACTATAAAGAATTATTTAAAAGATGTGCAGTAGGCATACATTCACAATTTGTGGTGCTGCAGCCTCTGCTGACATGCCACGACAACAATCCAAGGCCACTTCTGGAGTTAGAGAGTCCCAGACACCATCACTGCTGATAACAAGCCTTCCTCCGGCACTAGAAAGCTGCATGAAAAGAAACAGAGAGGCTCAAACGCTGGAATTAGCCTCTTCACATAAAAAAAAAGAATAAACATAATTTATGAAAAGGGTTTGCATCAACTTGCAAGGCAAGTTTATTGACTTTAAAGGCAACAGATATTCTTAAGAAAACGATAAGATACAAAAGTGATGGATTATATACACAATACATCAAAGTAAATTAAGAAAGGAAGCAACAGAAAAATAACTAATCAAAATATGCCCAATATTGCTGTTTGCACGAGAGCAGTGACCAACCTTCACTTGCTTTACATATGGTACAGGAACAATAAATTCACCAACATCTGCATCACCAATGGATCTCGAAAGACACAAGCCACCAGGCCAACATCTCAAAGGGCCAACCTATAAAAATCATTAATCTCATTAGGCATAAAAAAATGAAAATTTACTCCAACGGAAGATGGTTTATATCATCAACACAAATGGTAGCATTGTCACAAAAAAAAAAAACATTTAAACAAAATGTTCGTCAAAAGATTGTGAATATTTAATAACCCTCAGAATGAGTATGTTAAGTGCGAGACAGGATCATGTGACTAGATTTCAATTAGCTCGCCTCATTACATTCATTGGTATGATTGACGTAGTTTTCTTTTTTATATCTAATTATCTAATTACGTAGTTTAACACCCAAGCATCATGTGCAAAGAAATAGTATTGGCAGAGGCATCAGTTTGTCTGAGTTAAAAGGGGATTGCGATTAAAACAAAATGTACCTCTGCTCCTCCACCTGTATTTAGCCGGCCAACCTCACCCCCGCTACAGGTTATGCGGACCCTCCTGGAAAAGAGAAAAGAAAGGTGAGACTAGTCTGTGTAAGAGTGATTACAAACAGTTTCTCGACCAAAAAGTTTCCCAGCAACATCTTACTCTTCTGCATTGGTTTCAAGTCTATGATCCGCTGACAAGTAATGAATACCACCTTCAGCAGGTTCAAGTACGCAACGCGAATCACCGACTGATGCAACTGTTACCACCCATCCTTCAAGAATCACAAAGGTTACAGTTGTTCCCGATGTTTTTGCTGGATAAGTAAAAATAATGTATATCAGTAAGCCACACAACTAATGAAAACAATATAAATAAAATCCATTAATTCAGAAGAATAAGAACCACCTCTCAGTAACACAAGGGTCTTTTCATTGTTACTGATGTTCTTCAGCAACTATGTATTAATATATATCAAATAGACAAATACGTGTAAAAACAGCTGAACCAACATGAGTGAACAATATTAGACCATTCTCAGTCATTATGGCTTAAGTAACAGGCAATGCAACTTGCAATCCACCAACAGGGTTTAGATAAATATTACCAACAAGGCGTCAATGTGTCATAATATCATCCACATTTTCAGCATGCATAAAATTTTTTCCCATTTTATTCTTTAATTTGCTAACTTCTGGAATTGGGCATGTGCAAGCTCATTTGGCAATACTCAGAATATTCCAGAAGTACTTCAATTTGCCACACAACTAAATAATTAGTAGAGGCTGGAACAAATACTACAAGAGAAATAATTAGTCATACCTTTCTGTTGAAAATCTTTGTCAGTTTTCACAAATCCTGCAACCAAAGCCCTGGGCAATGCTGCTATCCACTCATCTCTGTTAAGATCTGAAGGAATTGCACTTAAAATGTTGTTTAGAAGATTCTCCTTAGCATAAATAGCAGCAGCAGTTCCATTGTGACCATCAAATAGCTGCAAACAACTTCTTCATCAGAAAGTGCAAATGTAACAAGGAAAAAAAATTATTGAATCACAAGCATTTAGTGCAAAAAAAGTCTAAGATGTTGTTGTGATCCAATCAATGTGAACGAATAAGAATCAAAAGGGAGCTGCTTTCACAAAGAGATTTGACTGTAAGTGACGCAACAACCAGTCAACCACTACCAAAGTCAACAAGCTGGATTCGTCGTGCAAATGTGTATCCTCATATCATATCATATCTATCAAAAAGAAAAGAGAAAAATTACCCCGAAAACAGAAAATGTGGAGACGCCATCTCCCATGACCCTCTGGCATTCGTTCTTGAGCAGAATAAAATCCTCTCCTTTCTTGCTCTGGCTGGCTTGGCCGTACACAATCTCCGGCTTCTCGATTTTCTCGTTCACCAATTCGCGCTTCAGCAGCACCGAAAGGGGAACGCTATGGTGTTCACCATGACCAGACATTGTTGCACTTTCACGCACGCACACTTCCCCTCTGTCAAACCAAATCCTCAATTTCTCCGAAAAACACTACCTAGGATAGCAGAACTTTATTTACTTCCCTGCCTTTTTAATTAACTAATAAGAATTATCCATTGTTGTTGTTGTTGCAACAAGATCCTAAAAACCAAAAACGGCTTATCGCGAATCCCAATGCGATTGCAGTTACTCATAGATACACGGAATCGAATAACGAAATCTACGCGGGGTCACAGAATGAATTCACTGGAATGTGTGTAGCATTCAAAAAAAGAAAATGACATGCTGCTTCGTCATACTTATTCAGTTAATTAGTTAGCAATAACGGAAAGGTGAGAAAAGGATAAGAAAGAGGATTTTACAAGGAAGGTAGTTAACGATAATGGCGAAATTCTGGAGATACGTTGGAAAGGGGTATCGAAAAACGCGGATCCCGCTGTTGCTCAAAACTGCCATTGTCGATACACAATAACACTCCCAGATGCAATAAACCACCAAATCAAACGAACCATTTTTTATTTTTATTTTCCCTTTTATGACGTGGCAAAAACGCTATCGTTTTGAATCGCTCGGCGCAAGCCACGTGAGCCATTTTTGGAGCCAGGGTTTGTTTGGTGTCAATGTCAAATGTGCTTTTCTGTTTTCTCAATTCTTTCTCCATTTGCATGATCTACAATCTAATTAGATTTCCTGTTCATAAACAGTAGAATTTCACTATGGATTGACTATTTCCCAGAGTTGGCGCGGTTAATGCTGATGGGCCCATAGATTTAGAAACAGATTATGGACGATCAATGATTAGTGACATACTGACGTGGCAACTACTATGGGTATGTAATTTCATTGGTTGCATGAGGATGGTGGATTATGATTTATGACTCTCTTTTCTAAAGATATTCCAAATGTTTGTGATATACATAATTTAAATATTATTTAATAATTAATAATTTATATTTTTATATAAGTAATTATTTAAATTAATTTTTAAAATTGTTAAAATTGAATACTTTAATTTAAAAAAAAAATACTATGAAGTTATTAGAATTTATTATTTTTGGTTATTATTTACTCATTAATTTAATTTTTTTAATATAGTTTTTTTAGTCTGATAATACAATAATATATTTTATTCTATATTTTTAAATATTGATAGTCCTCTAACATTCTTCGTTTCAAAATACACAAAATAATTTTCAATATTTACTTTCATTAGGCAATATAGTTCTTTTTTGTTAGTGATAAGAAACTTTAACTCGCACACATGGCTTAATTATCCACGTGTGCAAACAGGACAAATCAATCTCAAAAGATAAAGTACAAAACAATCATAAAAAAACATTATTACCTAATGTTATAAATATATTTTTATAAATGTTAATTATAATTGTATTATAAATTTCAAATAGATAGAGTCAATTATAAATGCAACCTAGTTGAGTCAACTAAGAGTTGGACTATTGACTATAAATAGTCCCTTTTAATATTTTTTACACAACACAATCATTAATAAAGTAATCTCTTATTCTTAATGTTCTCTTTCTTTTTTTTTCTCTTCTCAAATCCTAATCCTTATTTAAGATAAGATTTTCTGATTGTCAGTTTGATGAAATAAGTTTTTTAAAATTAGGTGAAAAAAATAATCAATTAAAAAAATTACTTAAAATAAAAACATTGTCATTATTCCATTTAGATTTTCACACTAGATAATGTGAATTAGAAGTATAAAAGTTAATTTATATGCAAAATGTTGTAAATTAATTGTCAAATGTATTTACTGACCTAAAGAGAGTAACCAAATCTCATATTCCAATTGCAACTGCACCAATAAAAATAAATATCTCAGAAGGACAAGTTGTTAGTGCAAATAAAAGCAATCTATGCCTAAAGCGTGGAAGACCAATTGGTTCTATGAGAGATAATTAATCCTGATGGTTATAATATGGAGGCAAGTTCTCAGAGGAAATCCAAAGACATAAATATTGAAAGTACCGGGATCTCAATAACTTATGTCACTACTGAAAAAATATAGGACTGAAAGTATATCATTGTCAACAAAATTTTTGCTTATAATATTGTTGTTGAACTAATAAAACAAGATGGATCACAAACTAAAATTTGTCAAAAAATGCAGATAAGGAGATGATTTGTCAAAATGAAAAAACGCAATTCAAGCTGAATTAATTTTTATTAGAAAATGTGAAGTTTTTGGTCTTATAGTCAAAATACCTGAAGATATAAATTCAATGGGATATAAGTGGATTTTTGTGCACAAAGACGATGAGAAAAATGAAATAGAAAGTTATAAAGCACGACTAGTAGCACAAGAATTTTCACAAAAATCTGATATCAACTATATGAAAACATATTCTCCCCTAATAGATTCAATCAATTATATTAAGATATCTTATTAGTCTGGCATTGCATAAAAAATTTAAGATGTATCTAATGGATATTATTACAGTCTATTTATACGTTTCAATTGATAAAAAAAATTTATATGAAAATTCGTGAAGAATTTAAAGTACCTGACGCATATAATAGTTCTCTAGAAATTTGTTCAGTAAGACTTAAAAGATTATTGTATGAATTAAAATACTAGACTTATGTGATATAAATGTCTTAGTGAATACTTATTAAAAGATAGATACAAAAATGATCGTGTATGTCCATGTATTTTTATAAAAAAAAGTTTAAATTTAAATTTGTTATTATTGTAGTATATGTTGATGATTTAAACATTATTAGATCATTCGAAGAGATTCCAAAAACTGTAGATTATTTAGAAAGATAATTTGAAATGAAAGATTTTGTCAAGATAAAATTTTGCCTTGGCTTATAAATTGAACGTTTAAAGGATGGTATATCATCCATCAATTCATTTATACCAAAAAATTTTTGAAAAAATTTTACATGGACAACCATTGAATACTCCAACAGTAGTGAGTTCACTAGATGTAGATAAAAATTTATTTTGACTTTGTGAAAGTAACCAGAAGCTCCTTGATTATGAAATATCTTATCTTAGTGTTATTGGTGCACTAATATATCTCACTAATAATACAAAATTAGATATAATATTTTCAATAAATTTGTTATCAAGATTTAGCTTCTGTCTAACTAGAAGACATTAGAATAATGTTAAGCATATATTAAGATATCTTTAACGATCTATTGATAAGGATTTAGTTTACTTTAATAAAACAACATTTTAATTAGTTGGACATTCAGATGCAGGTTTTCTTTCTGATCTGCATGAAGGCAGGTCACAAACTGATTATTTATTTATAAGTGGAGGAACAACTATATCTTGGCGCTTCAACAAACCAAATTATAGTTGCAGCCTCCTCAAATCATGAAAAAATATTGGCAATTCATGAAGCAACTCAAAAATGTATTTGACTTAGGCCAATCACCCAACATGTTCAAGATATGTGTAGTTTACCCATGAAAAAATATCACATGTCATATACGAAAATAATTTTGTTTACATACATCAACTAAAAAAATGATACATCAAAAAAGATAGAACAAATCATATTTCACCAAAACTCTTTTATTCTCATAATCTTCAACAAAATGGTAATATAGACGTTCAACAAATTTGTTCCATGATAATTTAACATATTTGTTTACTAAAGCATGAGCTACTTCAACATTTGAGAAACTAGTATACATTGACGGATTCAAAAATTTTAAGTCGTAAGGACAAACATTTAGCACATAAAAATAACAAAAAAAAATCGTTTAGCATATAAAAATAAATAACATAAAAATATTAAATATTAATATTAAATAATTTTATTTATTAGTTATCAATATTAATATATTAATAGGTAATAATATAGTTATTAATTTAACTTTTTATAAATTAAATACATATAATAATAATAATAAAATTGAGTAAAAAAAATCTCAAGATATAAACTCCAGTTAAATAAATTCATTAATTTATAATGCTATAGTAATGTTTGTTTTTTAATAAATTAACTTAATATATATTTTTATCTTATACTTTTAATTTAGATATAAATTAGAGTTTAATTTTGATGTATTGACGGTATAAAATATTTTATATTGTTTAAATATGCATGTACTTTTAGATGATCATTCACACGATCAATGTAAAAAGGTAGATTAATATAAAAAATAGTTCTTTTATGATATGATATTACGTAATTAGATGCACGTGTAAATTTATTTTATACTAACAATGTATCAAAATTTAATTCTAAAAATTAAAATATATATAAATAATAAATGAGTTAGCTAATTTATATCCTAAGAGAACATGTTAAAAGTATAATAATATTTTTCTTAAATTTTTAATATAGTTAATACATTAAAAAACATAAAAAAATTAATAATTTTTTTTGTCAAACCCTTTTTTATGGTGTTTTAAATATGTGTCCTTATGGCATAAGTTAGCAAAATTTTTTAAAATATTTTGACACAATTTAATAGATAATTTTTTTAACATGAGAACAAATATAATTTTTCTATATATATATATATATATATATATATATATATATATATATATATATAGTTTCATATATTTTTTCTAAATGTTAATAGGAGTACTTATTCCCACTATTTATAGAGTGCAACTGTCTATAAGATTGGATGCGTCAACTAATATTTTCTACACAATATAATCATTAATAAAGTCATCTCTTATTTTTTTATTCTCTTTCTTCATCCTTTTCCTCTCAAATTCTAATTTTTATTTTCATAACACCTAATTTTTTTTAAATTTTAAAACAATCTCTTTAAATATTTTTAATCTTTTTCAAAAGTCAACGTCTTATAATATTTTTTATTAATTAGAATAATAAAATATTATTAAAAAATATATAATAAATAAATAATACAAAAGATAACAAAATATATACTACTAGATTGAATTTTATGTTAGTAGATTTAGAGGGTTTTTTTTTTAATTTTAACCTCATAAGAGGTTATAAATACCTTCTAAATTATAGCCTTCATAGAATGATTATAGATGTGAAAATTTCTTTTTGGTTTCGTGATGAAATTATAGTGTAGACAAATGTTGAGAGAGTCTCTCTTTTATTACATTGCATCAAAAAATTGGATAGAAGATTAAGTGATTCATTTCGATTCAATTCCTAAAGTATGGTATGAACAAATTAGAATAAGTGAGTCCCTTTCTTATTATATAAAAAATTTGGATAAAAAATATTTTTTTCATATTTTATTTCAATCTATCATTTTATTTCTATTTCAATTTTAATTTATCTTTTTTATTCAATTTAATCCTTATCTTTTGTTTATCTTTTATTTCATATCACATTTCTTTAATATAACATAAGATACCAATGATAATATATTAGTTTTACAACATTGGATTTAGTTAGTGATGATTATCCGTGGCTAAGAGAATGGGGTTGAATCTTAGCCTACTTTTAATTTTGCTTTCAACCTTGAGTTTTGTTGAGATACTTTGAGTAGAAAACAGGAGAGACTTTTGTTTTGTCTCTTGATACGATAGAAGCCAAAACAGAGTTACGTGCAAGGTGTGTTATAGAGAAGTGTTGTTGATTAGTAGAATCAAGAGATACTTTTGTTTTGTCTCCTATAATGCAGAACTAGAAACAAAGAAAAGAAAGAAAAATGACATACAGATGTATCTTGGTTCAGCTACTTAGTGCAATATAGCCTACATCCAGTCTCCATCATAACAGTGACAGAATTTCACTATCTTTCAATAGAATTACATTCACCAATTCTCTCTAAGATTCTAACTAATCATATCTGGGACAAATCCAGTTTCTAACCTAAACCAGACTTGTCTAGGAACTCACCTTAACTTTGCAACAGCAAAGTGCTAACCTAACTTGTAAGAAAATTTCCTCAGGATCATGACCACAAAATAGAAAAACTTACAAAGAATTTTTGAAATAAATTTAAGCTTTTTCTCCAAGTCTAACTCTTTGTCTTTTTCCACTCAATAGTTTTTTCATACAAACCTCACTGTTTTACCTTTTGCCATTGAAAACAAAGAAAGATTAGATTGAGAAAATGAGATACTTAATGAAAACCATGAAGGAGAAGAATAAATAGCTTAGTGAGTTATGAGAGCCCAATGTTGTGCTCTCACTCTTTGCTTCAATCCTTGGCTGTTCACCCCTTTAATAGAGGAGTGAAGCTTCCGGGGCTTGAAAGTTGCTTCAGCACTTTGTTGGGCTTCTTCTTCCAAAAATCAAAAGTAAGCAGTGACGTGACAGAGGAGTGAGAAGGTAGAAGCAGTGACCGAATCAAACATGCAGTCATACCTTCAATCTTCTCTTTCAACCTTTTTATTTTGCTTGTAGAATTAAAACCCTTCATTCTTGCTTTGGCTCCAAGTCAGATTCTTGAGCATTGATTCATAGCAGAGCTTCATCATCTTCAACATTTTCAACTTTCTACTTCTATGCATGCAAAGAGATGATTTCTTCGTCAAGATTCAATGAAGCACAAATCCGGAAATACGTCTCCGATGATGCTTCGGAAGTGATGTTTACTTTTAGACATAACCTCTTTAACTTTCTTCTTCTTTGATTGAATTGGTAACCCACTTTTGATCTCTTGATTTTTCCCTAACACAGAGCTTTTCTTTTTTCTTTTTTTTCTTTTGAGAAATCACGTGAGATTGGAAGAGAAAGAAGAGAGAGAAGGGAGAATTTGGTTTCGGTGGTGTGAAGTAATTTGTTCAAATAAAATGAAACTTAAATCACTTAGTTACCATCTAAGTGAATGAATGGGTTTGGATGTGGACCACCGTTTAGGCTTATATTTGGATATGAGCTAATTTGCTTCCTTCCCTTCTTTCTTATAGTTCAACCACTTAAACTTTGGATTAAGAGAGATGTTATGAGTACCTTGTTTAAGTTGAACCATTCTTGTTCTTGTGTTCATGCTTTTTGGGCCTGGTGTGATTAAATTGTTTTCTACACACTAAAAAAAAAAATAAATCACATAAACAATTAACCTTTAACCCAATAATATTTAGTCATTATCTTAACAATATTTTAGTTCTTTAAACTCAACAATCTCTCCCTTAATGACAAATATTTTAAAATGAATTGAAAATAAATGAGAGGAATTTTAGGGACTTTCCTTTGTTGTTTTCCTTTTGATTTGAGGCTCTCCCTTTCTTTTAATCCCCAAACTCCCCCTAAATGCTTGCTTTTATCAACTTGTCATTAACAAAATAGAAACAATTTCAAATATCCAAGAATTTTACAAACAATTTAAATGTCTTGGAGAACCTATTTGATTAAAATTTACAAGGCTTTTTATCAAAAGATATCATCAACCAGCCTTAAATCAGAGTTGACATTCAAAAAAATTTAGATGCCAATTCAGAGCTAGACCAAAACAATGATCAAAGCCATTCATTCAAAAGCTCAAATACCAATCAAAGTATCAAGAAACAAGTATAACCCAAACAAAGACTGTTCAGATACCAAACAAATACTATTCACAATCAGAGCAGTATATATAGGCTGCAACAAATAACTTCAATCACAAAAATTTTTTAAAACAGAAACAACATCCTGCATTAAAACATACATGGATTGTTTCAATTTATTTTCACATTTTCTCCCCATTTTTTCATTAAGGAGGAAAAACTTGCATAGAAAATAGTCCAACATGTATTCCAAAAGCGAAAAGTAGGTAAAAGTGTTAGTGTTAAAGTTCCTATGACTATTACAGTCATCCAACAGTAAATAGTATCCAAATATCGATAAAAATACAAAGACCAAAAGAAATAAAATAGTGTTTCAGAGATAATTTTTTAGCAGCATCAATATTGAGTAGAGACTAGATATTAGATCCCTCATCCTCAGTTTCAAAAGGGTCTTCTTCTTGATCAAACATTGTTTGTTTGTTATCTAAAGAGTCTATATACTTGAGTAACACCTCAACTCGACTTTGAGATTTTCGAAACGAGTTCTCATTTTGGAGAGCTAGTTTCCTATCCTGTTGGCTCGAGTTGATAATCTGTTTAGTGAGATTTATAAACTCCTGTAACACGTCCTTAACAATGCTATTCATTAGGTACTTATGAAAAGAAGATGTCCCTGCAGTGGATAAAGGAAGGATACTTTATTCCTCTTCTTCTTCCAAAATAATCTCCTTGACTGCCTTTGAGCCCTTTCTCTTAGATTGCTTTACTGCACCACTACCCTTAAGATATGAAATTCTGTCTTCAATGGTATCATTGCATAGATCAACAACAAAGTACTCAAAGATGCAAGTTAAAAATATTCTATATAGAAGAGAGACATTTTTTATCACTTTTGATACAGTCAAACATATGGCGCATCATTAAGTAAGCAAAAGAAATTTCTATTTTATTGAGTATAACTGATGAGCGGATAATTTATACGCTTTTGGCATTGTTTTTACATAGTTTTTAGTATGATTTAGTTACTTTTTAGTATATTTTTATTAGTTTTTAAGCAAAATTCACATTTCTGGACTTTACTATGAGTTTGTGTATTTTTCTATGATTTCAGATATTTTCTGGCTGAAATTGAGGGACCTGAGCAAAAATCTGATTCAGAGGCTGACAAAGGACTGCAGATGTGTTGGATTTTGACCTCCCTACACTCGAAATGGAATTTTTGGAGCTACAGAAGTCAAAATGGCGCACTCTCAACTGCGTTGGAAAGTAGACATCCATGGCTTTCCAGCAATATATAATAGTCCATACTTTACCCGAGTTTAGATGATGCAAACTGGCGTTTAACGCCAGCTTTCTGCCCTATTCTGGCGTTAAACGCCAGAAACAAGTTGCAAAGCAGAGTTAAACGCCAGAAACAAGTTACAAACTGGCATTTAACTCCAAGGAAGACCTCTACACATGAAAGCTTCAATGCTCAGCTCAAGCACACACCAAGTAGGCCCGAAAGTGGATTTCTGCATCATTTACTCATTTTTGTAATCCTAGTAACTAGTTTAGTATAAATAGAACTTTTTACTATTGTATTAGATATCTTTGGATGAGTTTTTGGAACATCTTTGATCATTGTTAGTCCTTAGACATTGGGGGCTGGCCATTCGGCCATGCCTACCTTATTATCACTTATGTATTTTCAACGGTGGAGTTTCTACACACCATAGATTAAGGTGTGGAGCTCTGCTATTCCTTGAGTATTAATGTAAAGTACTATTGTTCTTCTATTCAATTCATGCTTATTCTTATTCTAAGATATTCATTCACACTTCAACCTGATGAATGTGATGATCCGTGACACTCATCACCATTCTCACTTATGAACGCATGCCTGACAAACACTTCCGTTCTACCTGTGAAAGCTAGAGTTTGTATCTCTTGGATTCCTGGTTCATGAAGCATGGTTGCCTCTCCTGACAACAGAGCCTTCCATTCCGTGAGATCAGAGTCTTCGTGGTATAAGCTAGAATCAATTGGCAGCATTCTTGAGATTCGAAAAGTCTAAACCTTGTCTATGGTATTCCAAGTAGGATCTGGGATGGGATGACTGTGACGAGCTTCAAACTCGCGACTGTAGGGCGTGGTGACAGACGCAAAAGGATAGTAAATCCTATTCCTACACGATCGAGAACCAACAGCTAATTAGCCATGCAGGAAACCGTAGAGGACCATTTTCACTGAGAGGACGGGAAGTAGCCATTGACAATGGTGACACCCAACATACAGCTTGCCATGGAAAGAAGTATGAAGGATTGGATGAAGGCAGTAGGAAAGCAGAGATTCAGAAGGAACAACACATCTCCATATGCTTATCTGAAATTTCCACCAATGAATTACATAAGTATCTCTATCTTTATTTTATGTTTATTTATCTTTTAATTATTAAAACTCCATAACCATTTGAATTCGCCTGACTGAGATTTACAAGATGACCATAGCTTACTTCAAGCCGACAATCTCCGTGTGATCGACCCTTACTCACGTAAGGTTTATTACTTGGACAACCCAGTGCACTTGCTGGTTAGTTGTACAAAGTTGTGAAAAAGAGTGATATTACAATTGTGCGTACCAAGTTGTTGGCGCCATTGAGATCACAATTTCGTGCACCAATAACATAGAGGACCAAGGTATCACAGAGGGTGACCTTTTGTTATGAACACTTTGGGGCACTAGAATGTGAGTGATAAGGCAGTAAAACTGTACTTTGGAAGGACCTAAGGCTCTATGATTTGGTGTGACACCATCCAAGAGGGATGTAAACTCCGGGTACTTAGTAAATAATTAACCAATAAAATAATTATTATTTAAAAAAATTATAAAGTTAAATTATATAGTTTAGAATGAAAGAAAAAAAATTAAAATACGAAATTTTATACTAAGTTTAAAGATTTGGCCTAAAATTAGACCAAATGGGCCGGACCGATTTGATTAAGCCCAAACCGGACCCAAGAACCCAAAGTCCAATTACATAATAAATCATTTTCCCACTCTCAGCAATTCGGATTGCATAGAGAGGAAAAGAGAGAGAGAGCGGTGATTTGGGGGAAACGGAGACACTAATCACCTCAAACTTCCGTTGCCCATAACTTTTATTCTGAAATTTCGATTGACGAGCTGTTAGTGGCCACGTGTTCATCTTGAAATTCTCTTCAATTCTATCTGAACAAAGTGGTAAGAAATTTGTATTTATCATTCAGTTCTTCCTCTCCTAAATTTTGTGGGTTTTGAGTTTAGGTATTAAGAACTTGAATGATTTTGATGGTTTAGGTGAACTCTAGTAGCGAATAGTCATTCAATTTTGTTCAATTGATCTGTGGGTAAGGTAAGGAGTTGTTGAACCCTTGTGAATTATTGAATTAGTGAACCCTATGATTATTATAGTGATATTGTGTGAACTAGATTGTGTTCTTGTTGATTTGGAGTTCAATTGGGTGGTTTGAAACGAAATTCGGGTGATTAACCTTGAGGAATTGATGTTTGGAAGTTTGAAACTTATGAAAGGAGAGATTTTTGAGGTGTTCCAAGTTTAGGGGGAATCGGCCAAGGTACGGTTTTGGTTTCTCATAGTTAATGTTTAATGTCATGTGAAAACTTAGGCTAGAAGGCCTTAAGATAGGAATGAACTGAATGAATTATTGATGGATTGTATATATGGTATGTGATGTATGATTCAATTTCGTAAACGGTTAGGGATTGGAGTTGGTTGGTTTTTAGAAAAGATTTAATATTGAAATTGGTTTGATTTTGAAATAATTTGATACTGAAAATGATTTGAATGACTGAGAGGTGTTTGGTTTGGTGGTTGGGATCCTTGAGGGTGGCAAAAGTCCAAGTTTTAGAGGAGATGCTACCGATATTTTTATGAAAATTGAAGGCTTTGTTTGAAGTAGTTATTTAGAAAGATTTGGATTTTTAAGGATTTTATAATTTGATTTTGAGTTATTAAGAAAAGGATTACATTTTGAGTTTGCTTTATTTAGAAAAGGATGAATTATGTTTTGAGTATGAATTGTTGATGAACGAAATAGGATGTGTGATAATAAGGAATGAAGGTTGATGAGAATTGATTTTTAAGTCTAATTGTTGAATGAATATGAATGAATTATAATGATAATGAGATATGTGTGACCGGGTAAGAGGTGGTAGCATTGTCCACTTGCTTCGGGTATATGTTGAGAAAGCCGGATAAGAGGCAGTGGCATTGGTCACTTGCTCCGGATAAGAGTTCGAGACTCTGGGTAAGATGCAAGGGTTGAGTTCTGTTGCCGCTTGCTCCGCATTGAGAACTGTAATACCACCTAGGTAAGAGACAAGGGTGAAGTTGTCTCCTACTCTGAGTATGCGGGTAAGATGCAAAGGTTGCGGCATTGTCCCACTTGTTCCGTGTTTGGTGTTCTGTCCAGGGTTAGCTACCATACATGTCGGATTTGACTTTATAACCGACAGATGAGACTCATTGGCTATAGGACAGACATACATCATGTGCATTTGTATGTTTTGCTTGAGTGTGTATTGTTTTAGTTTACTTAATTGCTTAACTCTGTTTATCTGCTACTTGTTCTACTTGCTATAATTGCACCTCTATCTGTATTTTCCTTGCTTGAATTGTATGTGTATACTTCTGAGAGACTATCTCTTGGTGGAGGAGTGAAGGAGAGTTGTTCCACCGGTGATTTAGAAGTTTAGAGTTGACAGAAGGTGCAGAGTTAGAATAGGGTTGGAATCCTTTTGTTATATTACCGATATTATTGGTTTAGAATAAATTTTAAGATTAATCTGAGTGTCAAAATTCTAGGAATGCCTTTGACTTTTCTGAGATTTTCATATTAACTATGCGGGCACCTTTACTATGCTGGGGACCTCCGATTCTCATTCCATACATGTTGTTGTTTTCTAGATGCAGGTTAGGCAGCACCGCACTGAGCATTCTGGAGACTCTGTGGAAGCGAAGAACTTTTGGGACTCAGAGTTGTATTTTATTTATGTTTACATATGTATATAGATTTTTTACCTTGTATATATTATGTTTTGTCCCTCCTAGAGGTTGACTTGGGGAAATAGGTTTATAACTTGGGTTTACGGTATTCTTTGGGGTCATATATATATATATATATATATATATATATATATATATATATATATATATATATACTCTGGCCAGTCTTTGCTTCGCAGGTTGAGTATAGAGCTTGATTATATTTACCGGTTAGAATCCTATATATATCTATCTTTTGGTTTTCTGTATAAGCTTTCCCTCTTATCGTTGACCATGAGCATTGTACCTTTGCTTTTATTTTGATTGTACCGTTTCTTTCAAGGCTCCCTAGTTATATTAATCTTGTCACATATATAAGTATTTTTACTTTTAGAGGCCGTAGTGCCTCGCCACTTCTGATTTACATCCTAGGCGTAAAGTTCTGTGTGGTAAGGTGTTACAAGGGATATGTTCTCACATATGTTGGCCAAAACATCTTTGTGTGAAACACCAAGATTATTATTCTATTTTCCATAAATGTAGGCATTTACTCTTACATCAAAATAATCAAGGGATTCACCAATAGTTTCTTTGTTCAAATAGATTTGGCAGCCCTTGACATATGAGTGAACAGAAGCCTCACTATAGTGCATATCAGCATAGAACTCTTTGACCAAATAAGAGTATACTGGCTTTCAAATTTCAAAAAGTTTTTTTCCAATCCAAGTATTTAAAATTTTCAATGAAATCTATTACTTTTTCAGCCAAAGATTTTAGTCAGCAACATAAGTAGAGCACAGGGGTTGTTTGGAAACAATGTCTCTGTGAAACTCAAAATTCATGCTAGAAGAAAACCATAGAAGATTATACTGAGAGTGAGGCGTTTACCAAAATGAGATTTTTGAAGGCAACTGGATCAGGATATACAAGTTCTTTTACAGAGTTAAAGAAAGGTCTTTTATTACCTTTTGAAGGGTGAGAAGAGGGGACCGAATGTCCTTGAGGACGAGAGGTAGATCGAGGAGGAGGAGAGGTTGTGGTTCCTCATCTATCATGGGTTGCTTCCCTTTCGTCACTTTTTCCCTTGAAGTGCCTTCCTCCTGCAGTGTTGAAGATGGCCTCAGATTGGTGGTCTTGGTTCTAGCCATTGGTTGGGGTGGCTGAGAGGAATGAGATGAAGAGTGTGAATGTATGTGAATGTGTGTGTGGGATTGTGATTTCTGTAGAGGGTTGTGAGGTGGACGTATGGTGCCAATTCCTCTGCAGGTAGCAACCTTCTTTCTCATTTTAAAAGGGGATATGAAGGAAGAGAAAGTGGAAGTAGTGGAGTAATGGGGAAAGATGAGAGGTTAACACACGATAACTACTTTAAATGCTCAGAAATCATTTGAAAAATACAAACGGGAATAAATGAAAAAAACGTGATTCAAAGAATTTTGAATTTTAAAACTAATGCAAGCAATTTTTGAAATGACAAGTAAAAAAAAACTTTTGAAAAGAAACTGAAACTAATTTGACTTGAATAAAAAGATGAAAGAAAATACTCTTTTTGTTGTTAGTGATCAAAACAAGCAATGAGACACATTTCATAAAACATAATATCTTTCTCTTGGATCTAGTGGTAATTTTAAGGAAACACATTGGACCACCAAGGATTTGGTTTTGTTCTAGATTAATTTAAAATCGTCAACATATTATCTGAACTTCATAGAACCTAGAGGGAGTCATTATTTGTCCAGTTTTGTCTCCTGTCGATCTGAGAGACAAAAATAACCAAACTCAGCATCAACAATCTCTAGAGCAGTTCTCAATTTACAAAATCTATCTTCACATAGAAGTTTTGTAAAAATATAAACCAATTGATCCTCAGATTTCACAAATTGTATATTAATTGTACCATTTTGCACATGTTCTCTTTTGGAGTGAAATCTCACTTCAATATACTTAGTTCTTGAGTGTAAAACAGGGTTTTTAGAAATATTGATTACACTCAAGTTATCACAAAACAGATGGATAGTATTGACTTGCAATTTGTAATTTGTAAGTTGTGTTTTAAGCCAAATTAATTGAGAACAACAAAAAGAAGCTGCTATATATTCGACCTTAGCAGTGGATAGAGCAACAGTGACTTGCTTCTTACTTGACCACACATTCAAAGACTATCCAAGAAAGTAACAAATCCTAGATGTGCTTCTTCTATCAACACGGTCTCCTGTAAAATCTACATCATGATAACCAACTACACAAAACTCATCAGATTTGGGATACCAAAGACCAAAATCAGCAGTGCCATTGATGTATCTAATTATCCTTTTCACAACAGAAAGATGTGATTCTTTTGGATGAGATTGAAATCTAGAACACATACAAACACACTATAAATAATATCCGGCCTAGAGAAAGTTAGATACATGAAGATCCTATCACACCTCTATACCTTGTTTCATCCACATCTTTTTCTTTTTCATCCTTTTCAAGTTTGGAATTTGAATGTATAGGTGTACTTATTGGTTTAGAATTTTCTAAATCAAATTTCTTTACTAACTCCTTGGCATATTTACTTTAGTGCACAAAAATTTTATTAGTAGTTTGTTTGATTTGAAGTCCTAGGAAGAATGTGAGTTCTCCTCTCATACTCATATCAAACTCACTAGTCATTAATTTTCCAAACTTATCACACAAGGCTTCATTTGCCAATCCAAACACAATATTATCTACATAAATTTGAACAAGTTTAAAATGATCATTAGATTCTTTAATGAAAAGAGTTGTATCCGTAGTTTTCCTTTGAAAATCATTTTTCAACAAGAAAGAGCTAAGTATTTCATATCAAGCTCTTGGAACTTGTCTCAAACCATAAAGTGCTTTAGAGAGTTTAAAAACATGGTTTGGGAAATCTTTATTTTTAAAATTTGGGGGTTGAGATACGTATACTTCTCTATCAATAAACTCATTCAAAAAGGCACATTTAATATCCATTTGAAAAAGATTAAACCCTTTGTGGGCTGTATAGCAAGCAATAATCTTATTGCTTCCATTCTTGCAACCTGAGCAAATGACTTATCAAAGTCAATGCCATCCTCTTGGTCATACCCTTGAGCTACTAATCTAGCTTTGTTTCTAACAGCACTACCATTCTCACCCAATTTATTTCTAAAGATTTATTTAGTACCTGTTATTTTCTTACCATTCGGATAAGGCACTAGTGACCAAATCTCATTCTTCTCAATTTGAACCAATTTTTTCTCCATTGTCTTTATCCAAGAAGGATCATTAAGAACTTTCTTGACATTTTGGGGTTCCTCTTGTGATATGAGAGCAAGATTATTGAGTTCGGCTCTTTTCTACTTGAGGATCTTGTTGTAACCCCATGAGATGGATCTTCAATGATAAAATTATGTGGATAGTTCTTTAAGAACTTTCATTCTCTAGGCTTTGGTGAAGTGAGCTCAGATTGGGCATGATTTGGTTCTGCATAGTTGAGATTACTAGAAATTTCTGCTTCAGTAGGAGACAAAATAGAATTGTCTCCTACATTTTATTCTGTAGAAATGGGGATAGTATTTTTTTAAGGTATGTTTTGATTTGTCTTGATCATAGATCTTTTCAAAGGTTAGTTTAGTTTCAATTCCTACATCATTCTCCTCAATAACACTTAAAATGGTGTTAGAATCACAAAAGATGATATGTATGGACTCTTCTATTATTCTATGTTCCTTGAGGTAAACTATATATATATTATACTAGTGGTTGAATAACCAATAAAGACACCTTCATAAAATTTTGGATAAAATTTTCTAAAATTATCTTTAGTACTTAAGACAAAGCATTTGCATCTAAAAACAAAAGTACTTAAGATTGAGTGGTATTCCTTTCCAAAGCTCATATGGTGTTTTCTTTAAAACTTTTCAAATGATAGTTTGGTTCAAAATGTAACAAGCTGTGTTTACTATTTCAGCCCAAAGAAATTTTGGAATTTTATTTTCACAAAGCATAAATCTAGCCATTTTTTAAAGGCTTCTATTTCTTATCTCAACAACCCTATTTTGTTGAGGTGTTCTAGGACATAAAAATTATGTGAAATACCAAATTCATCACAAAATGATTCAAAATCTTAGTTTTCAAACTCCTTTTCATGATCACTTATGATGAAAATTATTTTCAAATCTTTTTCATTTTGAATCTTTTTGCATAGAGTTGAAAAAGTAAGAAAAGCATCATTTTTATGAGCTAAGAAAAGAACCCATCCAAACTTAATATAGTCATCAACCACCACTAAACCATAATATTTACCACCTAGGTTTGAGTCTTAGTGGGATAAAAAAGATCAATATGTAGCATTTCCAATTATCTTTTGGTTGAGATGTCATCCTTGGGTATAAAAGAATTTTTTAGTTTGTTTACCCAATTGACAAGCATCATAAGTGATGTCTTTGTCAAATTTTATTTTTGGAAGACCTCTAACCAAATTCTTTTTCATAAGTTTAGAAATTTAAAACATGCTAGCATGTTCTAATTTTTATGCCATAACTAATTTTCAGATTTAATGGAAGTAAAATAAGCTACATTTTGCTTTTTTTAGTTCCTCTAAGATAAGTCCATACACATTATTGCATCTTTTAGCTTCAAACAATATTTCACCAAATTTTTCACACACAACCAAGCATTATAATTTTTTGAAAATAACCAAATAACCTAAATCACACAGTTGGCTAATGCTTAGAAGATTGTGTTTCAACCATCAACTAAAAATACATAATTAATAAAAGTAGAGAAACTCTTATCCACCTTACCTATGGCCACTATCTTTCCCTTTTCCATTGTCACCGAAGGTTACAAAGCCTCCATCGTATTTATCAAGCTTGATCAAGAATGTGGACTTTTCGGTCATGTGCTTAGAGCATCCACTATCCAAATACCACATGTCATTCTTCTTTTTGGATGCTAGGCAAAACTCATTTTGGTGACTATGGTTAGCCATTAAGCGAGCTTGAGAATTGTTGTCTGAATCTTCATCTTCTTTAGTATCATTTTCTAGATCTTTCCTGTAAGCCATAAGTCCCTTTTTCTTATCCTTCCGATACTTATCTTCTTTTCTCAGCTTTGCACAGTCATATTTGTGGTGTCCAACTTCTCCGCAGTTGTGGCAAATGACCTTGCTTAAGTCCTTCTTCAGTTCTTTTAAGCTACCTCCTTTGCTTCTTCCTTTTAGTCTCATCATCCTTCTAAGTTTTCTAGCAAAAAACATAAACTCGTCATCTGACAAACAGTCACTGGATTCATCATCCAATAATTCAGTATAAGATTTAAGAGCCACTCCCTTTTTTGTGTCATTTTTTATTTGAGTAATTTCATAAGCTTGTAACTTTTCTCTCAGCTCATCATAGGTCATTTGACTCATGTTAATACTTTCAGAGATAATAGTAGCCATAGTTTCCTACTCTTTAGTCAGACTTCTCAAGACTTTCCTCACCAACACTTGTTTGGAATGAGTAATTCCCATAGCATCCAAGCTATTAATAATGATAGAAAACCTCTGAAACATATCATCAATTGATTCTCCTTCCTTCATAGAAAATATTTCATACTCTTTGCTCAACATGTCAATCCTTGTTTCTTTTACTTGTGTGGTGCTCTCATGTGTAACTTGGAGCTTATCCTAGATTTTTTTTGTTGTTTTGCATCTTAAAATCTTCCGGTATTTCTTGAAGTTGATTGCACAGTTCAATATATTGACAGCCTTGACATTGAGTTTCACCTTTTTCTTGTTATCTTCATTCTACTATGCTTCATTTTTGGGAGTAACAACACCATCAGTGCTAGTTTTGGTAGGAATTTGAGGACCATTCACGATTACCTTTCAGAGGTTGTAATTTACGGACTAAACAAAGATCTTCATTCTTTCTTTCCAGTAGTTGTAATTTTTTCCATTAAAGAATGGAGGTCTGTTGTTGGATTGCCCTTCTGTCAGTGTATATGCCACTGTGTTGGACCCCATGTTGCTTGTCATCTGGATCTTTCTTCCAAGTTATGAAGCTTGATCTCTGTGAGACCAAACTCTGATAGCAATTGATGGTTATCAATGGCTAAGAGAAGGGGGTTGAATCTTTGTCTCCTTTTAATTTTGCCTTGAGTTCTGTTGAGATACTTTGAGTCGAAAATAGGAGACAGTTTAGATTTGTCTCTTGACACAGTAGGAGCTAAAATAGAGTTACGTACAAGATGTGTTAAAGTGAAGTGTTGCTGAATAGTAGAATCAGCATAAAATTTTATTTTGTCTCCTATAATATAGAACTAGAAACAGAGAAGAGAAAAGAAAATGACATACAGATGTATCCTAGTTCAACTACTCAATGCAATGTAGCCTACATCCAGTCTCCATCACAACAATGACAGAATTTCACTATGTTTCAACAGAATTATATTTACCAATTCTCCCTAGAATTCTAACCAATCTTATTTGGGACAAATCCAGTTTCTAACCCAAACCAGACTTGATTAGGAACTCACCCTAACTTTTCAATAGTAAAGTGATAATCTAACTTGCAAGAAAATCTCCTCAAGATTATGACCACAAAACAGAAAAACTTACAAAGAATTTCTGAAATAAACTTAGACTTTTTCTCCAAGTCTAACTCTCTGTCTTTTTCCACTCAATAGTTTTTTCTTACAAACCTCACTGTTTTGCCTTTTACCATTAAAAACAAATAAAGACTAAACTGAGAAAATGAGATACTCAATAAAAACTATGTAGGAGAAGAATAAACAGCTCAGTGAGCTATGAGAATTCAAACATTGAGCTTTCACTCCTTACTCCAATGCTTGGGCGTTCACCCCTTTAATAGAGAAGTGAAGCTTCAAGGGCTTGAAACTTGCTTCAGCACTTTGTTGGTCTTCTTCTCCCGAAAATCAAAAGCTGCAGCGGCATGATAGAGGAGAGAGAGATGGTAGAAGCAGTGATTGAATCAAACATGCAACTATACCTTCAATCTTCTCTTTCAACCTTTTTCATTTTGCTTGTAGATTCTGAACTCTTCATTCTTGCTTTGACTCCAAGTCAAATTCTTGAGCATTGATTCATAGCAGAACTTCATTATCTTTAATATTTTTAACTTTCTACTTCTATACATGCAAAGAGATGATTTCTTTGTCGAGCTTCAATGAAGCACAAATCCGGAAATACATCTTTGATGATGTTTCAAAAGTGATGTTTGCTTTTATCCCTAACCTCTTTGACTCCCTTCTTCTTTGATTGAATTGGTAACCCACTTTTGGTCTCTTGATTTTGCCCTAGCATTGAGCGTTTTCTTTTTTTTTTTTCTTCTGAGAAATCACGTGGGGTCAAAAGAGAAAGAAGGGAGAATTTGGTTTTGGTGGTGTGAAGTGATTTGTTTAAATGAAATGGAACTTAAATCACTTAGTTACCATCTAAGTGAATGAATGGATTTGGATGTGGATTACTGTTTGGACTTGTGTTTAGATATGGACTATTTACTTCCTTTTTTTTCTTTCTTATAGTTCAGCCACTCAAACTTTGGATTAAGAGAAATATTATGAGTACTTTATTTAAGTTGAACCATTTTTGAGCTTGTGTTCATATTTTTTAGGCCTGGTGTGAGTAAATTATTTTCTGCGCACTAAACAAAACAAATCGCATAAATAATTAACTTTTAACCCAATAATATTTAATTATAATTTTAATAATATTTTAATTCTTTAAATTCAATGGTTACTAATGTGTTGACAATGTACAATTATTTAATAAATATTTAATCAGATATCAATGACATTACTAGGCTTAAACATATTATTATTTCAAAGTTTTATAAACACATAATTTAATTATACGACAAAAGAAATAATTTTATAAGTGAGCCACGTTTGCTTTAAGAAAAATATTAAGTGATTAATTTTTTTGCATTTGCTTTATATTTTAATAAAAATATTGTATTTCTAGCATTTTTTAAAGTAATTAAAAATTATTTTACAACCTAAAATGTTTATATTTTTTGTTCATTAAAAAAAATCTTAATTACACCGAATAAAAAAAAAAGGTTGCTGATGTGTGACAACATATATATAGAAAACTAATAAGAGCAATATTATATCATCATCAGTGTTATTATATTTTGTCAATATTTAATCAATAATAATTTATACTTATACTTATAAAAATTTTATATACAAAAAATATATAATTTATATTTCTATTTATTAAAATTTATATACATAAATTAATACAATTTACATATATATTTTTTAAAGTTTGTATAATAAAATTTATTTATTAAAAATAGTTTAATATTTATACTAATCAAAATAATAACAAAAAATACTAAATATTGCTAACCCAAGAGTTTCTCAAACTAATAGGAATTACAGAGATGATTGTAACTCTCATTATGAAACAAAATCAGCAAAAAATTTGACAATCTCGTAACATTTAGACTATTAAATTATCTCAATAATAAAACATATTTTTTAAAATTTTTAATAATTATCAAATAGTCTTTATTTAATTTTAATTATAAATTAATCATTCAATATTATTTAATTATAAAAGCTATCTTTTATTTTATAAATTATTATTTTATTATTCATCATTTATGTTTATTAACGATTAGAAAAAATAATGAAATAGATCTTCCATCAATTATAACCTTCATAAAATGTTTTGACAATGTAAATCAACGAATTTTTTTTCTTAATCCGTTACATCCGTAAAAATTAGGAGAATCGTGTTTGTTGTTAATTCAATTGATTTATTTGATACCAATCGATTGATAAGAAATGAATAGTGTCAAAAAAATCGATTGGAAGTATAACACAATTGATTGAATTGCGCATTAGAATATGAATTTTTTTTATTCAATCGACTGGGGGTAAAATAATCGATTGAATTGCGCTTAGAATATGGATTTTTTTGTATTCAATAAATTGGAAATATAACAATCAAATTTTGCAGGGAAATATAAATTTTTTCTTATTCAATTGATCAAAAGTGTAATACAATCGACTAAATTGATTACTGCACTATATATTACACCTATAGTTTCGCGAAATTTTTAATTAGGTCCCTATATTTTTTTTTCTTTTAATTGAGTCTTTGCACCAATTTTTTTTAATTGAGTTCCTACACGTTTTTTCCTTTTATTTGAGTCCATGCACCAATTTTTTTAGTTGAGTTCCTATATAATTAAGTCAATTACTACCAAGAGGGACTTAATTAAAAAAAAAAAATTGGTGTAGGGATCCAACTAAAAAAAAAAGTATAAAGACTTAATTAAAAATTTTACAAAACTATAGAGACCAATAGAGTAATTAAATCTTTTTTAAACATAACTCCTTTATTTTTACAAACCTCTCTTCTATCTCTAAAAAAAAAAAAACTTCTCTCTTTATTTTCTCCCATTTTATCAACATTCACTCCAATTTACATAAATATTATAAAGTAGAATCTAAAATGAAAATAAATACCAAAATGCTATTTTAAATCTAACTACTTGGGCTAAGAACCCTAAAATTATGATGAAAAAAAAATATGACTACTAACTAATGAAACATCATCATAAATTCATAGTTATAATGAACAAACACTCATCTTCATCAATATCACGATCATCATCTTTATTATTAAAGATATTTTGTACTCTCATTTCATATCATTGTTAAATCTTAAAAGTATTCTTTTTTGTTGAGCAATTTTCTGTCACAAATTTTATAATAAAATAATATATAAAAACTAATTTATAATTAAGTCACCAAAAAAATTTATAATTAAAATTAAATAAAAATTATTTAATAATTATTAAAAAATTTAAAAATATATTTTTTATTAGGATGATTTAATAGTCCAACGTTGTTGGATTATCGAATCCTTTGCTAACAAAGTCCGTGTGAAAAGATTCGGTAATGCATGATTAGGAAGCGGAGAATGATCCACATCAATTATCAACTAAATAAATAATGATGAGTAACTTTTGATGGCTCATGTTGATGAGAGTTTCGGCTTAGTGACTAAAAGTAAATGCTAAATTGTGTAACTGGTAACTACCAAAGGCTTGCTCTACTTTTTGCAAGCTGTAAACACCCCTCATGTCCTAAACAAGCTTAGCATTGCCATCTCATAATGAATTCAAATACGCGTAAGCCCACCACAAGGGGGGTGATCTCGTCAAAGACACATTAATTCACTAATGATTACATCTGCCAAAGTTGTAGTATACTAAGATTTGGATTGGAAAACACATGATCCTGACGTGTTGGCCCATGGCCCCCATGTGCCACCGGGGTTTATGCTCATCATTCTGCAAGGACCTTGGCCTAGTGTGTTTCTTTAAAAAGTCAACATAGAACGCAATTTATCATGCTCCTGCTCATACTTGATCCGAACCTTCTTTTTCTTCAAAGAATATAGAGATCAAATGATTAACCATTATGTATTGTATAATTAAGCCTCGTGCTCATGTTCAGGGAACTCCATCATATGCAGAAGGAGGAGGGTTCACATGTAGACCCCGAGAGGATAATTTTACTAAATACAAACAGAAATTAAGACATCACACGTCAGCCTACTTAAATGTTCCTAACAATGCACCAAAACCGACCCCCAAGATGGACTTCAACCACACCTCTGAACCTGATATAAAAAAGAGGGGGAATTAGCGGCACTTATGATATAGCAGGAACCAAAATAAAAATTGGAATCTCATGATGATACTCTGGCAATATCCCAGTAGAAGAAATCATAACTAAAAAAAATACCCAGAGTCTCAAGCCACCAAGAAGTATATAAACAAAGATCAAAACTGAACCGACACACACAAGACCCATCTATATATATCTTTTTAGATAAATATTACAGTTACGCTACACATACAAGTCTTTTTTGATTTACAATTTTATAAGTTGGGTTAAATCTAACAAAAACTACTCTCACCCAACTCAAGCATGTCAAACACGCGCATTACTCAACCGTTCCCAAAGCGCGCTACTTACCATTATGAACGACTCTTCTTCTTCTTCCTCGATCAAAACCACAACCGCCGAGATTCAAGGCACATTCAAAAACTCTGAAGAAACTTTCAAACTCCTCGCCAACGGTCGACGAAATCAACAAGCAAATATCAAAATCTCCATAAAAAACCACTAAAAAGAAAGAAGAAACATTATTTAAGGTACTGTTTCACTAATGTTATAGGTTTTTTAGATTTCTCTTTCTGATTTCGAAGGCGAAGCATTATATCGCGTATTTCTCTTTTATTAAGTAGATTCATTATATATTCTTAGTTTAAAGTAGATATTACGGTTCTGGTGAAACTGTTCAAGTCAGTTATACTATTTTACGTACTTTTAGTGAATGGTTTAACGCATTTTTTATCTGTTTTTGTGCATGTTTGCATGTTTGGAAGTGAGTTTGTATACATATAAACTTTGTACTGTATTTCAAGTGAATTCATATTTGGGTGTATATGGTCAATTTTTTGGTATATATCAATCAAATTCGAATGTGACTGGTGCTTCTAGTGACATTTTGAACTTAAATATCATTTTGAACTCATATAATGTCATATAATCCAAAAAAAAAATACAAGTGTATGTGTCTAGCATATATATCAAGAGTATTCAAATGTAACTGGTACTGTTGTACTTGTGCTTGAGCTTGTAATGTCATTGTATGCATGTTTGGTTTACTTGAATATTCTTTTGAACTCATATAATGTCGTGTAATCGAAAAAATAATAAATGTGTATGTGACTGGATTTTGGTGTATGTAGCTGGTATTTAGGTGTATCTAGCAGTTATTTTGGTATATGTTGCTGGTATTTGAGTGTATGTGGCTGGTATTTTTATCTATTAACAATATTTTTTATTCTTTACAGTAAAAATGACAACCAAGAGCTAAGGTTGAAAAAAAAATACAATGTAAGCATATGTATATATATCTTAGACCAAGTTAATTTTTTCTAGTATAAATATAGCTTATTTAAAAGACTCTCATTTTGCTTTGTTTACAGCAAACAAAGGATTTGAGATGCTCCACGCGACTATTGAATGAAAAGTTTGAAAAAATGAGCGAGGTAAAGAAGGTCACTATTCAGGAACTAGGATTTGGTGGCCTGATGCACATCCCGCCGATGAATGTGTCACACAAACTGTTGAAGGAATTGGCTAATTCCTTTAATTTGGACAAAAATAAATTAGACACAAGACATGGTTTGTTAAAAGTTAAACCCAAAAAATAGGAGCTTCCCTTAGCCTCAATGCATCATGTAACTGATTACAGAAAACCTCTATACTTGCATTCTCTATAATCTATTCTTTCTAATATATTATTCTGATCTCATGTAATCAAGAATAAATTTAGGTGTACATGGCTGGTATTTGGGTGTATTTTGGAGTGTAATTAGTTTTCTTTTTTATAGGAGACATATTTCCCAAAAAAGTGAGTTTTAAAGAACTTTCAGAGGAGAACAAAGAGATTTTTAGAAGATTATAGGAAAAAAATATTAAAGAATCTAACCGATCAGATGATGGATATCGGTGTTGACAATGATCAAGATCGCCTAATGTTCAAGAGAATTTTCATCTTCTATATTCAAATGGCATTCTTCTTGCCAACTACCATAAACAAAGTATCTCCTGTCTACCTAGCTCCAATTTTTCAACTGGACAACATAACAGAGTGCAACTGAGACAGCCATGCATAGCCAATTACCGTTTGAAAAAGAAAAAATTGTTTGATGTCTGCCTCTATGCCTTGATGATAGTATATCTTTATCTAACAAAACACACAGACAAGAAAGGAGAAGCAATCCCTGGACTGCCCTGGGTTAGCCATTGGAATAGGGAGCTAATGGTTGCGAGGATCAAAGTAGAAATTGATGGTCATATGGTAACTGAACATAATATTTTTCTAATTTGGGTGTATTTTATTTATGTAGATGGTGTAAACTAACGTTTCAACTATTTCAGGGCATTGTCAAGAGGGCGGAAGTGAAAAAGAAATTGAAGAAAATGAAAGAGAAATAAAAGAAAGAAAAAAGAAAAAGATAAAAAAGAAGAAGGAAAGTTCATCAGAGAGTAAATTTATTTTTTTCTTCTGAGTCTGAGTCTGAATAAGACTAAGAGAAACCAACAAAAATAAGGAAACAACCCACCAGAACAGCTAAAAAGTAAGTAATATTTTTGGGTGTATTTTGTCATTTTTAGGATATATTTTGCTAATTATTGTTTGCTCTCCAGAATGGTATCCAAAAAAAAGAAACAGATTGGTGAGAATTTCTCTTCAGAAAGTGAAAGTGAATTCGATGATGAGTAAGATTTTGAAATTGTCATTGCATTACTTTCTTTTTTGTTTATTATCAAAATTTGATGTATTAATAAAGTGTTTTTCATTTAATTTTAGAAGTGAAGAATCGTCACCAATAATAAAACAAAAATCAATGAAAAAATTCAGACTCCATCCAAAAAGTAAGCATTGCTTTCAGGAGTATTTTATTATTAGTTTTGTTGTGTTTGTCTGATTCATGCTTTTTTTTATTTTCAGGACGCAATCCAAAAAAAGAAAGCACATTGTTGAGGATTCGTCTTCTTAAGAAAAAATTAAATCCTATGATGTATAAGATACGTTATAAAGCTATCTTATCCTTTATCATCAAAATTTTATTTGTTAACATGTTTTTTTGCATGTACTATCAGAACTGATGTAAGAACTGAAGAAATAGAAGAATTATTCAGAGAATCAAAAAAAAAAAAATCGATGAAAAGGTTGTACAGGAGTATGTTGAATTTGGGTGTAAATTGCTGATTTTAAGATATTTTTGTTTCTGATAATTGTTTTTACTTTCCCAGGATGAAGGAAGCTGGGATCCCATCGATGGAAGGTCACTAAAAAATATGATTTATCCGAACGTAAGATCCTTTATTTGATAGAATTTTGAGATCCTGATTTAATTAAATAGTATTTTTACTAAATGATATTTATTCTATGCTTAGAATACCAGAGGTGAACTTAAGAAGCAAAAATGATCCTATGTTTTAAACACAAAACGGATCAAAGTAGCGTAAACAAACCCACGGATAGCATGTAATTTCTGTTTCTAATACCATTTGCTAAATTCTTTTGTTACCATCTGCTTCTAATTTTGTCTATATATTTTTTAGAAAAAAAAATCCTTTGATGTTCTATTCAAGAAACAAAAGGCAGCAAAAAAAAAATCTGCGACTATGTAAGTTCTCAAAAAATAGAGCACGTGTTTCTTTTCAATGCTTCAGGTATATTTTGACAATATTTTGGTGGATTTCAGGTTGGGTTTGGAAGAAGAATCAATCATTGACCCAGCTCAACAGAAGATGATCATTGTTCGGATGGAGACACATTCTCAATCTGAACCGCTTGATATGTGAGTTTTACAACTAAATTTCAACCTTCTAATCATATATTTTAACGGAGTTTTTTAACTTTTTATTTGGTTTTTTTAGAGTTCCGATTCAAGTATGCATGCCTCCGTCGCAGACAACAGCAGCAAGCCCTATGCAAATTGAACCATCCCCCCAAAGTCTCTGAGCAAGAAAATTAGTGAAAAAACAATTAAGGGGTAAGAAATAATATTCGGGTGTATTTGGTTATTATTTGGGTGTATTTTTTTCTTATTTTGGTGTATCTCATCTGAATTGAGGTGAAATTGTTTTTTTTTATAATTTAAATCCTTTTCTCTAATCCTGCAGCACTCCACAACTCCAGCAACCTGCTGAAAGCACACCCACAGTGCCACCAACTCCTTCTGAAATGTAAGTTATACACAGTATAACTCTCTTTTGATATCATTCGTCTATTCTTATTCTTATAGTATCTTATATGTCAACACGCAGTAATCCACCCCCTGAAGCCATTGATGCATTGATGATGATTTCCAACACAGCATCCTATGTACCAAAACAATTTCCGACACCATCATTCAGCCTTGGCTTCACTAATTCAAGTCAGGAAGAAACGCTGACTCAGGAGGGGCGACCAGAATCTGAGAAGGGAAAAAGTCTTGAGACACCAATACTAATTGAAGAATTAGAGGAGCTGGTGGATCAAATTGGAAACACTGGGGTTGCGGCAGCATTAAATTTCACAGAGGATAAAAGTCCCCCGCTTGAAAAGCAGCCTGCCGACCAAATTTTTGAAAAGTTTGAAACTCCTGCAAGGAGGAAGGAATTGTCGACCAACATGAAAGAAAAGTGCTACCTTTGGGCCACACATGTAAAGACCTGAGGATGGAGGTACTAATGAGTATGAGCCAGTGTGCATCCTCAATGCCCAACAACCATTGCAATTGTCAAAAATCCACTTTGCGTCTATAAAAGCTAGTACATATATTGAAGCTGAGGTAATATTAGAATAAGATCAATGATTTTATTATGAGCTGTGACTGCAATGTTGATTGATGTGATTAATTTGGATTTTTTATTTTTCTAGATTGTCACTGCTATATGTCTGATTCTGAACAAACAAAATATTAGAAGATTTGAAGAACAAATTTACTATCTCTCCCTACTATTGAGTTCAATACACCATACTACAATAGTTGGGGGGAGACATTAAATTTGTCTTCAAATCTTCTAATATTTTGTTTATTCAGAACCAGACACATAGCAGTGACAATCTAGAAAAACAAAAAACCCAAATTAATTACATCAATCAATATTGCAGTCACAGCTCATAATAAGATCATTAATCTTATTCTAATATTACCCCAGCTTCGATATATGTACTAGCTTTTAGAGACGCAAAGTGAATTTTTGACAATTGCAATTGTTGTTGGGCATTGAGGATGCACACTGGCTCATACTCATTAGTATCTCCATCCTCATAGGTCTTTACATCTGTGGTCCAAAGATAGCACTTTTCTTTCATGTTGGCTGACAATTCCTTCCTCCTTGCAAAAGTTTCAAACTTTTTAAAAAATTTGGTCGGCAGGCTACCTTTCGAGCGAGGAACTTTTATCCTTTGCAAAATTTAATGATGTTGCAACCCTAGTGTTTGCAATTTGCTCCACCAGCTCCTTTAATTCTTCAATTAGTATTGGTGTCTCAAGACTTTTTTCCTTCTCAGATCCTGGTCCCCCCTCCAGAGTCAGCGTTTCTTCCTTCTTGAATCAGTGAAACCAAGGCTGAATGATGGCATCGAAAATTGTTTTGGTACATAGGATGCTGTGTTGGCGATCATCATCAATGCAGCAGTGGCTTCAAGGGGTGTATTACTGCATGTTGACATATAAGATACTATAAGAATAAGAAGAGACGAATGACATTGAAAGAGAGTTATACTGTGTAGAACTTACATTTTAGAAGGAGCTGGTGGTATTGTGGGTGTGCTTTCAGTAGGTTGCTGGGATTGTGGAATGCTGCAGGGTTAGAGAAAATGATTTAAATTATAAAAAAAAACTAATTTCACCTCAATTCAGATGTGATACACCAAAATAAGAAAAAAATACACCCAAATAATAACCAAATACACCCGAATATTATTCCTTACCCCTTAATTGTTTCTTCGTTAATTTTCTTGCTCGGAGACTTTGGGGGGGATGGTTCAATTTGCATAGGGCTTGCTACTATTGTCGCGACGGAGGCATGGATACTTGAATCGAAACTCTAAAAAAAAACAAAGTAAAATTTAAAAAACTCCGTTAAAATAGATTATTAGAAGGTTAAAATTTAGTTGTAAAACTCACATATTAAGCGGTTCAGATTATGAATGTGTCTCCATCCGAACAATGATAATCTTCTGTTGAGCTGGGTCACTGACTGATTCTTCTTCCAAACCCAACCTGAAATCCACCAAAACAATGTCAAAATTCACCTGAAGTATTGAAAAGAGACACGGGGTCTGTTTTTTTAGAACTTACATAGTTGCAGATTTTTCTTTTTTTCCTACCTTTTATTTCTTGAATAGAATATTAAAGGGTTTTTTTTCTTAAAAAAATACAGAATTAGAAGCAAATGATAACAAAAGAATTTAGCAAAATTTAGCAAATGGTATTAGAAACAGAAATTACATGCTATCCGTGGGTTTGTTTACGCTGCTTTGATCCGTTTGTGTTTGAAGCACATGATCATTTTCGCTATCTAAGTTCACCTCTGGCATTTTAAGCATAGAATAAATATCATTCAATAAAAATACTATTTAATTAAATTAGAATCTCCAAATTCTATCAAATAAAGGATCTTACGTTTCGGATAAATTATAGTGACCTTCCATCGATGGCAACCCAGCTTCCTTCATCCTGGGAAAGCAAAAACAATTATTAGCAACAAAAAACACCTTAAAATCGGCAATATGCACCCAAATTCAACATACCGTTGTACAACCTTTTCATTGGTTTTTGTCTTTTTTGATTCTCTGAAGACTTCTTCTATTTCTTCAGTTCTTACATCAGTTCTGATAGTACATGCAAAAGAACATGTTAACAAATAAAATTTTGATGATAAAGGGTAAGATAGCTTTACAACGTATCTTATACATCATAGGATTTAATTTTTTCTTAAGAAGACGAATCCTCAACAATGTGCTTTCTTTTTTTGGATTACATCCTGGAAATAAAAAAAGCATGAATCAGACAAGCACAACAAAAATGACAATAAAATACTCCTGAAAGCAATGCTTACTTTTTGGATTGATTCTGAATTTTTTTCTTTGATTTTTGTTTTATTATTGGTGACGATTCTTCACTTCTAAAATTAAATGAGAAACACTATGTTAATACATCAAATTTTGATAATAAACAAAAAATAAAGTAATGCAATGACAATTTCAAAATCTTACTCATCATCGGATTCACTTTCACTTTCTGAAGAGAAATTCTCAACAATCTGTTTCATTCTTTTGGATACCATTCTGGAGAGCAAACAATCATTAGTAAAATATACTCTAAAAATTACAAAATACACAAAAAATATTACTTACTTTTTAGCTGTCATGGTGGGTTGTTTCCTTGTTTTTGTTGGTTCTTCTAAGGCTTGTTCAAACTCAGACTCAGAGGAAAAAACAACTTCACACTTCGATGAATCACTCTTGAATGAACTTACCTTCTTCTTTTTTGTCTTTTTATTTATTTTCTTTTTTCTTTCATTTTCTTCAATTTCTTTTTCACTTCTGCTCTTGACGATTCCCTGAAACAGTTGAAACGTTAGTTTACATCATCTACATAAATAAAATACACCCAAATTAGATTACCATATGACCATCAATTTCTGTTATGATCCTCGTAACCATTAGCTCCCTATTTTAATGGCTAACCCAGGACAATCCAGGAATTGCTTATCCTTTCTTGTTTGTGAGTTTTGTAAGGCATAGAGGCAGCTATCAATCGATTTTTTCTTTTTCAAACGGTGATTGGTTATGCCTTTGATGATGAAATTGAAGACATGACTTCCCCAGTTGCACTTCGTTATGTTGTCCAGTTGAAAAATTTGAACCAAGTGGACAGGAGATACTTTGTTTATGGTAGTTGGCAAGAACAACGCCATTTGAATATAGAGGATGAAAATCCTCTTGAACATTAGGCGATATTGATAGTTATCAACACCGATATCCATCATTTGATCAGTCAGATTCTTTAATGTTTTTTTCCTGAAACCTTCTAAAAATCTCTTTGTTCTCCTTAGAAAGATCTTTAAAACTCACTTTTTCGAGAAATAAGTCTCCTATAAAAAAAAGAAAACCAATTACACTCCAAATCACTTGAAATACACTCAAATACCAGCAATATACACCTAAATTTATTTCTTGATTACATGAGATCAGAATAATATATTAGAAAAAATAGATTATAGAGAATGCAAATATAGAGGTTTTATGTAATCAATTATCTGATACATTGAGGTCAAAGACAGCTCCTATTTTTTTGGGTTTAATTTTTAACGAACCGTGTCTTGTGTCCAATTTGTTTTTGTCCAAATTAAAGGAATTAGCCAACTCCTTCAACCTTTTGTGTGGCACATTCATCGGCGAAATGTGCATCATACAACCAAATCTTAGTTTCTGCACAATGGCCTTCTTTGCCTCGCTCATTTTTTCAAACTTTTCATTCAATAGTCGCGTGTAGTATCTCAAATCTTTTGTTTGCTGTAAACAAAACAAAATGAGAGTCATTTCAATAAGTTATATTTATACTAGGAAAAATTGACTTGTGCTGTGTTTACATTGTATTGTTTTTCCACCTTAGCTCTTGCTTGTCATTTTTACTTTCTCTGTGTGTTTACATTGTATTGTTTTTCCACCTTGTGTGTGTGTGTGTGTGTGTGTGTGTGTGTGTGTGTGTGTGTGTGTGTGTGTGTGTGTGTGTGTTTACATTGTATTGTTTTTCCATCTTAGCTCTTGCTTGTCATTTTTACTGTAAGGAATAAAAAATATTGTTAATAGATAAAAATACCAGCCAAATTACAATCACATGCACCCAAATACAAGCAATATACACCAAAATAACTGCTAAATACACCCAAATACCAACTATATACACCCAAATCCAATCACGATACATTTATTATTTTTTCGATTACACGACATTATATGAGATCAAAATAATATTCAAGTCAATCAAACATGCATATAATGACACTACAAGCTCAAGCACAAGTACAACAACACCAATTACACTTGAATACTCTTGATATATATATATATATATATATATATATATATATATATATATATATATATGGTACATGAAATCGTGAGTTCACACTTTTCTCACAACTCCACGCAGCTGACCAACAAGTGCACTGGGTCGTCCAAGTAATACCTTACGTGAGTAAGGGTCGATCCCATGGAGATTGTCGGCTTGAAGCAAGCTATGGTCATCTTGTAAATCTCAGTCAGGCAGATTCAAATGGTTATGGGATGTTGATAATTAAAAGACAGATAAAACATAAAATAGGATAGAGATACTTATGTAATTCATTGGTAGGAATTTCAGATAAGTATATGGAGATGCTTTGTTCCTTTTGAATCCCTGCTTTCCTACTGCTTTCATCCAGTCATGCGTACTCCTTTCTATGGTAAGCTGTATGTTGGGGGATCACCGTTGTCAATGGCTACCGTCCGTCCTCTCAGTGAAAATGGTCCGGCTACGGGTTACGTAGGGCTAATCATCTGTCGGTTCTCACTTGTGTTGGAATAAGATCCAATGATCCTTTTGCGCACTGTCACTGCACCCAGCACTCGCGAGTTTGAAGCTCGTCACAGTCATCCCATCCCAGATCCTACTCGAAATATCACAGACAAGGTTTAGACTTTCCGGATCTCAAGAATGCTGCCAATTGATTCTAGCTTATACTACAAAGACTCTGATCTCACAGAATGGAAGGCTCTATTGTCAGGAGAGACAACCATGCGTCGTGGACTAGGAGGCCAAGTGATATACATTCAAGCTTGTTTTCAAGTAGAACGGAAGTGGTTGTCAGGCACGCATTCATAAGTGAGAATGGTGATGAGTGTCACTTGATCATCACATTCATCATGTTGAAGTGCGAATGAATATCTTAGAACAAGAATAGGCTTGAATTGAATAGAAAATAGTAGTAATTGCATTAATTCATGAGGAACAGCAGAGCTCCACCCCTTAATCTATGAGGTGTAGAAACTCCAACGTTGAAAATACATAAGTGATGAAGGTCCAAGCATGGCCGAATGGCCAGCCCCTTAAACGTGATCAAGAGATCAACAGTGATACAAAGATAGTCTCCAAAATGATCTAAAGATCTCTCAATATGAAAATACAATAGTAAAAGGTCCTATTTATAATGACTAGTAACCTAGGATTTACAGAGATAAGTAAATGATGCAGAAATCTACTTCTGGGGCCCACTTGGTGTGTGCTTGGGCTGAGCATTGAAGCTTTCACGTGCATAGGCTTTTCTTGGAGTTAAACGCCAGCCTGGTGCCAATTTGGGCGTTTAACTCTAGCTTTTATGCCAGTTCTGGCATTTAACGCCAGAAAAGGGTCTCTGACCGGCGTTTTGACGCCAGTTTGGGCCATCAAATCTTGGGCAAAGTATAGACTATTATACATTTCTGGAAAGCCCAAGATGTCTACTTTCCAACGCAATTAAGAGCGCGCCAATTGAGCTTCTATAGCTCCAGAAAATCTATTTCGAGTGCAGGGAGGTTAGAATCCAACAGCATCTGCAGTCTTTTTTCAGCTTCTGAATCAGATTTTTACTCAGGTCCCTCAATTTCAGCCAGAAAATACCTAAAATCACAGAAAAATACACAAACTCATAGTAAAGTCCAGAAATATAGTTTTTGCATAAAACTAATAATTATATACTAAAAACTAACTAAATCATACTAAAAACTACCTAAAAACAATGACAAAAAGCGTATAAATTATCCGCTCATCAATATACCAGACACTTACACCTATATTTTTTTTGTTACATGATATTATATGAGTTCAAAATGATATTTAAGTTCAAAATGTCACTAGAAGCACCAGTCACATTCGAATTCGATTAATATACACCCAAAAATGGGTCATAAATACCCAAATATGAATTCACTTGAAATACAGTACAAAGTTTATAGGTATAAAAACTCACTTCCAAATATGCAAACATACACAAAAACAGATGAAAAAATACGTTAAACCATTTACTAAAAGTACGTAAAACAATATAACCGACTTGAACAGTTTCACCCTTTAAACCAAGAACATATAATCAATCTACTTAATAAAAAAGAAATACGACGATATAATGCTTCGCCTTCGAAATCAGAAAGAGAAGTATGAGAAACCTAGAACATTAGTGAAACAGTACCTTGAATAATGTTTCTTCTTTCTTTTAGGTGTTTTTTTATGGAGATTTTGATGTTTGCTTGTTGATTTCGTCAACCGTTTGTGAGGAGTTTGAAAGTTTATTCAGAGTTTTCGAATGTGTCTTGAATCTCAATGATTGTGAGTTTGATTGAGAAAGAAGAAGATTCGTTCATAATGGTGAGTAGCGCGCTTTGGAATCGGTTGAGTAACGCACATGTTTAACACGCTTGAGTTGGGTAAGAGTAGTTTTTGTTGGGCTTGACCCAACTTGTAAAACTTGTAAACCAAAAATACTTGTATGTGTAGCATAACTGTTTAATAATTAACAACATAATTATATCTAATTAATCTTAGCAAATGGTATTAGAAACAGAAATTACATGCTATCCTTGGGTTTGTTACACTGCTTTGATCCGTTTGTGTTTAAAACACAGGATCATCTTCGCTTCCTAAGCTCACCTCCGACATTCTAAGCATAGAATAAACATCATTCAGTAAAAATACTATTTAATTAAGTTAGGATCTCAAAATTCTATCAAATAAAGAATCTTACATTTTGGATGAATCATAGTGACCTTCCATCGATGGGAGCCCAGCTTCCTTCATCCTGGAAAAGCAAAAATAATTATCAATAACAAAAAACATCTTAAAATCGGCAATATACACCCAAATTCAACATACCACTATGCATCATTTTCATTGGTTTTTTTCTTTTTTGATTCTCTGAAGAACTCTTCTATTTCTTCAGTTCTTACATCAGTTCTGATATTACATGCAAAAGAATATGTTAGCAAATAAAATTTTGATGATAAAGGGTAAGATAGCTTTACAACGTATCTTACACATCATAGGATTCAATTTGTTCTTCAGAAGTCGAATCCTCAACAATAGGCTTTCTTTTTTTGGATTACGTCATGGAAATAAAAAAAGTATGAATCAGACAAACACAACAAAACTGATGATAAAATACTCCCAAAAGCAATGCATACTTTTCGGGTGGAGTCTGGATTTTTTCTTTGATTTTTGTTTTATTATTGGTGACGATTCTTTACTTTTGAAATTAAATGAGAAACACTATGTTAATACATCAAATTTTGATAATAAACAGAAAAGAAATCAATGTAATGACAATTTTAGAATCTTACTCATCATCAGATTCACTTTCACTTTCTGAAGAAGAATCCTCCTCAATTTGTTTCTTTTTTTATATAAACATTTTGGAGAGCAAACAATCATTAACAAAAAACATCCTAAAAATGACAAATACACCCAAAAATATTACTTACTTTATAGCTGTCCTGGTGTGTTGTTTCCTTATTTTTGTTGGTTCCTCTGAGTCTTGTTCAGACTCAGATTCAGAGGAAAAAGCAAATTCACTCTCCGATGAATCACTCTCGAATGAACTTACCTTCTTCTTTTTTGTCTTTTTTTTTCTTTCTTTTCTTTCTCTTTCATTTTCTTCGATTTCTTTTTCAATTCTGCCCTATTGACGATGCCCTGAAACAGTTAAACGTTAGTTTACACCATCTACATAAATAAAATATACCTAAATTAGAGAAAGTATTCTATTCAATTTCCGTACAACCATCAATTTTTGTTCTGATCATCGCAACCAGTAGTTTCCTATTCCAATGGCTAACCCAAGGCAGTCCAGGGATTTGCTTCTCCTTTCTTGTCTGTGTGTTTTGTTAGATGAAAATATACTATCATCAAGGTATAGAGGCAGCCATCAATTGATTTTTTTCTTTTTCAAACGATAATTGGTTATGCCTTTGATGATGAAATTGAAGACACGGCTACTCTAGTTGCACTCCGTTATGTTATCAAGTTGAAAAATTAGAGTTAGATGGACAGGAGATACTTTGTTTATGGTAGTTAGCAACAAAAACGCCATTTGATTATAGAGGATGAAAATCCTTTTGAACATTAAGCGATCTTGATCGTTATCAACACCGATATCCATCATCTGATCGGTCAAATTCTTTAATGTTTTTTCCTGGAACCTTCTAAAAATCTCTTTGTTCTCCTCATAAAGTTCTTTAAAACTCACTTTTTTGAGAAAATGGTCTCCTATAAAAAAGAAAGTCAATTACACTTCAAATCACTTGAAATACACTCAAATACCAGCCATATACACCTAAATTTATTTCTTGATTACATGAGATCAGAATAATATATTAAAAAGAATAGATTATAGAGAATGCAAGTATAGAAATTTTCTGTAATCAGTTACCTGATGCATTGAAGGCAAGGGCAGCTCCTATTTTTTTGGGTTTAATTTTCAACGAACCATACCTTGTGTCCAATTTGTTTTTGTCCAAATTAAAGGAATTAGCCAACTCCTTCAACAATTTGTGTGGCACATTCATCGGCGGGATATGCATTAGACCACCAAATCCTAATTCCTAAATGATGGCCTTCTTTGACTCACTCATTTTTTCAAACTTTTCATTCAATATACGCGTTGAGCATCTCAAATCCTTTGTTTGCTGTAAACAAAGTAAAATGAGAGTCATTTAAATAAGCTATATTTATACTAGGAAAAATTGACTTGGTCTAAGATATATATGTGCTTTCATTGTATTTTTTTTTCACCTTGGCTCTTACCTGTCATTTTTACTGTAAGGAATAAAAAATATTGTTAATGAATAAAAATACCAGCCAAATAACAGTCACATAAACCCGAATACCAGCCATATACACTCAAATACCAGCAACATACTCCGAAATAACTGCCAGATGCACCCAAATACCAGCTACATATGCTCAAATCCAGTCACATACACATTTATTATTTTTCTGATTAGACGACATTATATGAGTTCAAAATGATATTCAAGTCAACCAAACATGCATACAATAACACTACAAGCACAAGCACAAGCACAACAGCACCAATTACACTTGAATACTTTTGATATATACCAGACACATACCTGTATTTTTTTTGGATTACATGACATTATATGAGTTCAAAATGATATTTAAGTTCAAAATATCACTAGAAGCACCAGTCACGTTCGAATTCGATTGATATATACCTAAAAATCAGCCATATACACCCAAATATGAGTTCACTTGAAATACATTACAAAGTTTATATGTATAAAACTCACTTCCAAACATGCACAAAACAGATGAAAATATACGTTAAAGCATTCACTAATAGTATGTAAAACAGTATAACCGACTCCAGAACTGTAATATCTACTTTAAACCAAGAATATATACTGAATCTACTTAATAAAAGAGAAATACGACGATATAATGCTTAACCTTCAAAATCAAAAAGAGAAATCTGAAAAACCTAAAACATTAGTGAAACAGTACATTAAATAATGTTTCTTCTTTCTTTTTGGTGTTTTTTTATGAAAATTTTGATGTTTGCTTGTTAATTTCGTAGACTGTTTGCGAGAAATTTAAAAGTTTCTTCAGAGTTTCCAAATGTGCCTTGAATCTCAACGGTTGTGATTTTGATCGAGGAAGAAGAAGAAGAATCGTCAATAATAGTGAGTAGCACGCTTTGAAAATGGTTGAGTAACGCGCTTGTTTAACACGCTTGAGTTGGGTGAGAATAGTTTTTGTTAGATTTAACCCAACTTGTAAGACTTATAAGTCAAAAAAACTTGTATGTGTAGCATAACTGTTTAATAATTAACAACATAATTATATCTAATTAATCTTACTGCAAAGAACGAAAACAGGACTCCTAGACAGCCATAGCATAGAGCCTGACGCAGGCAGCAGAGCTCACCAGCAGAAGCGTTGTCCAAGTTGACACACAAGGACAACATCCATGTTTATTTTTTCTATCGGCACCATAAAAATTGCCAAAATGTAAAATAAAATTATTTCACACCGGATTTTTTATTCCTTTTTTTTTTGGTTGATGTCTTTTTCCTCTATAAAAAGTACCCATTGTTATTCATTTAGCCATTAAAATTTATCAACTGAATCTGTAGAGAGCCATGGAATGTGGTGACTAATATGTTATAAAGCACTCATTCTTCAACCAGAGTAGCACCTCAGCAAGTCCTTCTTTCAGGCTTCTAGGCCTATAGTCTAGCTCCTCCTCAGCTTTCGCGCACGAATACTCCCACTTGTGTCTTAAAACATGCAGAGTCTGGTCCAAAGATTAAAACCCAGCGATAATATTAAGAACGTAAAAACAAATCAGAAAGATTAAAGCTTACATTACATAACGATAACAATCTTATAAGTTATAGCACATTCAACAAGTGCTAAATCTAGAGAACTTACGGGTGGACTGATGAGGGGAAGCTTTCCAGTGATTCTAGAGAATAAAACCATGAGCCAGCCATATGCTTCAATCATCCACAAAGGGATGCTAAGTATTGGCTTCCTAGTATCAGTTATGGCAGCAGCCAGATCGAAAACATGTTTGAATGATGCATTCTCACCCGTTAGTAGGTATCTACTCCCAGGTTTTCCTTTTTCCATTGCCGCAATGTGCCCTTCAACAACATCATCAACATGGCTGAAGGAAAATCCATCGTTTCCCTTGCCTATGTAACCAGGTAGTCTCCAATTAAAGCGTTCTATTATCTGATCAAATGCAAATTTATAATTCTAAGCTAAATGAACATGTATAACTGTATCATAATTTAAACAATTTATATCCCAGCCAACCATCTATCAAAGAGGATTTTCGTCTCTTCATCATTTTTACTCAATTTTACCATAACATGCATCTTTATATCCTACGATAGATCAACACAAGAAAGATAACTGGAGTGAAGAAACAGTAACAATACCATTCGAGCAAGAACATTCCCTGCAGTGACCTTGCCAGGACCGTAGATTACCCCTGGATAAAGGAGGACCATTGGTGCACCCTCTGATGCAGCTTCCTTCGCAATCTTGTCCGCTGCAAGCTTTGATTTCTCATATTCCGTGCAGAAAAATTTCTCATGATGCACCTGCAATTTCAAGTTCCAATTAGTAGTACTAGACACGTCCTGAAATGAAATCAAACGCCTAATCTTGAACAAGAACGATTCCCTAACACAATGAAACTCCTTATTATACCTGATTCTCATCGGCAATGGCTCCATCAGTGGGTCCAAGAGCGAAAAACGACGACGTATATATGAGTTTCTCCACTGTCTTGGTATCCTTCAACGCCCTTAAAACATTCTTCAATCCTCCAACGTTAACCTAACGCAATGGTCAAAAGAAAAGAAAGGGGGAAATCAGTTAAGGATTGACTGAATTACACGAGAGGGGAATCTTAAAGCTTACGGAGAACAATTTGGAGGGATCGGGAAGCCAGGGCTCGACGAGAGCGGCGACGTGGAAGACAACGGAGCAACCGGCGAATGCGGGGAGGAGGGACGCGTAGTCTGTAATGTCGCCGTAGAAAGTTTCGGAAGGTGTGGGAATTGCGGAGAGGTCGCTGGTAGGCCTAACGAGGACCCTAACGGAGTAACCTTGTCGAAGGAGGGCAGAACAGAGCCTCCCGCCGAGGTAACCAGATGCGCCAGTCACCAGTATCTTCTTCATTCTGTTTCCGTTTCGATTTCAATTTCCAAGTTTCTCTGTGGCTCCACCACCAAGTCAACATTCATTGGTTTTTGTTGACTTCAATTCAATCCTAAGTTAATTAATCTTATTACGTGTTGTGATAAGGATGATAGATTCTCATTTCATATTTTACAACATTAAAGGTTATATATATATATATATATATATATATATATATATATATATATATATATATATATATATATAGAAATAGAATAGTATAATTAAGATAGAATACAGATAATACACACAATCAATAATAACAATTTTTTTATATTGTCAATATATAAAATATTAATTTTTCTCTTTTTTATATATATAATAAATAGATTCGTATCTTTCATATATATTAGTTATTTTTATTAAGATTATAATATTAGTGAACATTAATATTCTACTATTCTATTTATACTTTTTTATTTTATATTATATATTTTTTATTTATTTATTTTAAAATACGTTATCACAAGACTCTAATCAAATTTTAGGAAAATTCAAATAACAAATTTTCATTATGTCGGTTTACGTTCTTGCAAATAGCCCAGTCAATAGCAATCAAACTCATTGAAAACCGGGCAGTTCAATGCAAACCGATGCGGTTCGGGTACATGACCCACACGTCTTCACAGTGCACCAGCGGACATGCTGAATCACAGTAGAAGCACCTTGTGAATTAATTCACAAAAGCTCAGAATCTAGAAACCTCCTGTAAAAGACTCTGCACCCTTGCCACTGAGTCAGACATTTTTTTTTGTAAATTATAGGCTAATAATAAGATATATAATAACAAAGTTCACGTGACAATGCTTAAACCTACAACCATACACTAGTTCATGTGTAAAATTAATTTTATTTATATGTAACTTTTTTTAGATTAAACCCATTAAATTAAAGGCTAATAATTTATATAAATTATATATGGAAAAATTTCACTCCCCTCCTCTGCGAGATGCTAAAATGACATTCCCATCTCTTCTATTTTATAAATGTACATTCTCCTCCTTTCTAACTTTTAAAAAACATCTTCTCTAATCCATTTTAAATGTTTTGTGTTAACTAATATTAACTTTATCTATTTTTTAAGAAAAAATAAATTATTTTTTGAAAAAATATCTATTAGCAAAAATTTTATTTTTTATCATTAAATTTTGCTTACCAAAATACCCTTTAATAAATTTTTTTATTAATTAAATTGTATTTTTACCAAAATACTTTTAAAAAAATTAATAATTAAATTATTTTTTCTAAGATACCTACCCTTCAATAATTTTTTAATTATTAAATTGTGATTTTACCAAAATTTTTGTTAACAATTATTTTTATATTTTATTATTAATTTTTTGATATCAATATATATTATTTTAACATTAAATAAAAAATCTTATCACTGTTAATATGTATAATAATTAATATATATTGATATTGAAAAGTAATCTTACTAAAATTTTGTATTTAATGTTAAAATAATATATAGATATCGAAAAAATAATAATAAAATATAAAAAAATTATTAAAGAAAATTTTGGCAAAATTATAATTTAATAATTAAAAAATTATTAAAGAGTATTTTAGAAAAAAATAATATAATTATTAATTTTTTTAAAAAATACAATTTAATCAATAAAAGAATAATTTATTAAAGGATATTTTGGTAAGCGAAATTTAATGATAAAAAATAAATTTTTTGTTAATGGATATTTTTTTAAAAAATAATTTATTTTTTAAAAAATAGATAAAATTAATATTAGTTAACACAAAAAGTTTAAAATGGATTAAAAAAGAGATTTTTTAAAAGTTAGAAGAGAGGGGAATGTATATTTATAAAATAGAGGGAAGGGGAGTGTCATTTTAGCATCTCGCAGGGGAGGGGAGTGGGATTGTCTCATTATATATATCATATTAAAGTAATAAGCTAATGAAATTTATATATAATTTATTTAAATTTAAATAATATAAAATATTAAACACTAATTTTTATTATTTTAATACATATTGTATTATAATTTTATATATTTATTTAATTATTATCGGGTTAAACGGTTCGACCACTGACCCATCGGTTGAACCACTAACCCAGTGACCCAATAACTTTACCGGGTCGATTACCGGTTCGGTTTTGATAACTATGCTTCCTCAAGTCCGATATGAATGTACGCACTTGCGTCTACAGGATTTTAAATCTATAAATGAATATAATTCAACAATATTTTGAATCACCTCACAAATCAAATTATGTGAAAAAAAGATAAATGATAATGATATGTTAGAGAAAACTTTCTCGACCTTCCATACCTTGAATATGCTCTTACAGCAGCAGTATCGAGAAAAAGAATTTAAAAATATTCTGAGCTAATTTCTTACCTTCTTGTTGCTGAATGCAACAATGAGTTCCTCTTAAAAAATCATGAAGTGCGCTCAGCTGGCGCCGCCCCATTTTCTGGAACAAATGCGGCAAATCATTATCTTAGAAGAGGTAAATGACAAAATTTTGGTAACAAGAAAAATTATAGAAGGAAGAAAAATTATGTTCACAAGAAATGATATCACTAGAAGTGGGATAAAGAAAGAAATAATGGGTAAAATAAATCAACAGGGGATAAATATTTCCGTTGTGGTGGAAAGGGTCATTGGTCTCGTACCTGTCGTACCCCAAGACACTTAGTCGATCTTTTTCAAACATCTTTGAAAAAATATGACAAAGGAAAGGAGACGAATTTTATTTCAAACGATGCTGAAAATTACACCACTCATTATGAAGTATCTAATTTCTTTGAGGATCTTGAAGAAAATATTGGTCATTTGATTAATAATGGAATAGTTTAATATGTGACATTGTTAAGTATTCATGTAAATAAATAATAAACTTCTTGTTAAGTTTTATTTTCTATGCATTTGAATGTATATAAATAATATTTTATAAAATATTTATGTTTATGATTTTCAAGATTATTAAATGTGTCAAGTCCTAAAATAATAATAAAATTTTTAGTATATGATACTATATACAGTATTTCTTAGAAAAACAATCAAGAAAATAATTTTACTGCGCCTATACTTCTACTCATTTTACTATTATTATTTGTCTTTGAAGAAAATAGCAAAGACATATAGTGAAGATGTTTGCCTTGTGGATAGTGCAAGTTCACACACTATTCTCAAAAGTAATATATATTTTACTCATCTTGTGCCAAAAGAAGAATATGTTAATACTATTATTGGCTCAGGCAATATGATAGAATACTCCGGAAGAGCTATAATTTTGTTTCCTGGAGGAACAAAATTCATAATAAATAATGCACTATTGTCTAGTAAATCTCTAAAGCACTTATTGAGCTTCAAAGATATTCACTAGAGAACCAAAAGATTCTTAAATCTAGTGAATTTTGTTGTGTTGCATGTTCTCAAGGAAAACTAATTTTAAGGCCATCAGCAGTAAATATTGGATTTGAGTCTCCTGAATTCCTAGAAAGGATTCAAGGCGATATATGTGGACCTATTCATCTATCATGTGGATCTTTTAGATATTTTATGGTCCTAATAGACGCATCTTCTAGATGGTCACATATGTGCTTATCGTCTTCTCGCAACCTGGAGTTTGCGAGATTACTTGCTCAAATTATTCGATTAAAAGTACAGTTTTCAGAAAATTCAATTAAAGCAACTCGTCTTGATAATGCTGGTGAATTTACTTTCCAAATCTTTGATGTTTATTATATAGCTAATAGAATAAGTGTTGAAAATCCAGTAGCTCATGTTCACACAAAAAATGGGTTAGTAAAATCACTTATTAAACGCTTTCAACTAATTGCTAGACCCTTACTTATGAGAACAAATCTCCCAACCTCGGTTTAGGGCATGCTATTTTACATGTTACAGCACCTATTCGTGTGAGGCCAACAAGTTACCATAAGTTCTCTCCTACGCAATTAGCTTTTGGCCAGCAGCCAAGTATTTCCCATTTAAGAATATTCGGGTGCGCGATATATGTTCCAATTACACCACCTTTTAGCACCAAAATGGGACCCCAAAGAAAATTAGAAATATATGTTGGATATGATTCTCCTTCTATAGTGAGGTATCTTGAGATACAAACTGGAGATGTATTTAAAGTCTAATTTGTGGATTGTCATTTTGATGAATCAAAATTTTCAACATTAGGGAGGAGAGAATAAGCTTCTTGAGAAGGAACTTAATTGGAATGCATCATCCTTGATGCATTTAGATTCTCGATCAGGGCAATGTCAACTAGAAGTTCAAAAGATTATACATTTGCAAAGAATAGCAAATGAATTACCCGATGCATTTTCTGTACAAAAAGAATAACCAAATCCTATATATTAGCTAAAAATGCCCCAATTCGCATAGATGTCCTAGTTGAACAAGTGGCCACTGAAATAAATTTACGCCAAAAGCGTGGTAGACCTGTCGGTTCCAAAGATAATAATCCTCGAAAAAGAAAAGAGGTAAATACTATTCTTGTTGAAAAAGACATGTAAAGATACCTGCAGTTGTCCAGAATTCTGATATAATTTTGATGCTAGAAGAGGTTCAGGTACCTGAAAATTGTGAAAATGACGAGATCTCGATAAATTATGTCTTTACATGAGAAAAATGAGACCGAAATAAAATAATTCTCAATAAAATATTTGCATATAATGTGGCATTAAATATCATGCATGAAAGTAAGGATCTTGAGCCTGAATAGTCGAAGAATGTCGACAAAGGAATGATTTGCCAAAATGGGAAAAAGCTATGAAGGCTGAATTAGACTCATTTGCAAAACATGAAGTCTTTGGACCTGTAGTCCGTACACCAGAAGATGTAAAAACTATTGGATACAAATGGGTATTAATGAGAAAATAAAATGAGAAAAATGAAGTTGTATGCTACAAAACTCGACTTGTGGCACAAGATTTTTCACAAAGGCCCGGTGTAGATTATGAAGAAACATATTCGCTGTAGTGGATGCAATAACATTGCGTTATTTGGTCAGTTTATCCGCATATCATAAACTACATATGCATTTAATGGATGTGGTAACTGCCTACTTATACGGATTATTAGATCATGATATTTATATGAAAGTCCCTGAAGTATTAAAGATATCTAAATCATCCAATAAAAATTTACAAAGGTTATACTCAATCAAATTGCAAAGATCTTTTTATGGTCTAAAGCAAACTGGATGAATGTGGTATACTGAGTATCTTGCCAAAAATGGATTTAAGAATGGTGATATCTACCCATGTATTTTCATAAAGAAATCTGCATCTGGATTCATTATAATTGATGTGTACATTGATGATTTAAATATCATTAGAACTCTTGAAGAGATTCCAACAATTATAAAAACTCTAAAAGAAGAGTTTGAGATGAAAGATCTTGGAAAGACTAAATTTTGTCTCGACCTGTAGATCGAACATACAAAAAATGAAATCTTTATTATCAAATAACATACACAGAAAAGATCTTGAAGAGATTTTATATAGATAAGTCACATTCATTAAGTATCCCAATGATCGTAAGGTCTTTGAATGTGGAAAAGGATCAATTCCATCTTAAAGAAGAAAATGAATATATCCTTAGTCATGAAGTACCATATCTTAGTGCCATTGGAGCTCTAATATATCTTGCTAAAAATACACAACCTAATATATTATTTGTTGTGAATTTATTAGCAATGTATAGTTTTACTGCAACCAGAAGACATTGGAATGGAATCAAACGAATTTTTTGATATATTCATGGAATGGTTGATGTGGGATTGTTTTATCCACATGGATCCAAGTCACAATTAGTTGGCTATACAGATGTGGGATACTTGTCTGATCCACACAAAAGGAGATCTCAAACAAGATACCTGTTTACATATGGTGGTACAGCTATATCATGGAGGTCCACGAAACAGACAATTGCAGCAACATCATCTAATTATGCTGAAATACTAGCGATACATGAAACAAGTCGCGAGTATTTTTAGTTCAGGAGTTTGATCCAATATATTCTTTCATCATGTGGACTGGTTGATCATAAGATAGCTCCAACTATCCTATTTGAGGATAATACAACATGCATTGCTCAACTTAAGGGTAGATACGTCAAAGGTGAACGAAACATTTCTCCCAAATTCTTCTTCACTCGTGATCTTCAAAATCAATGAACAATTGATGTCCAATAGATCCGTTCAAGCAATAATTTGGCAGACTTATATACAAAGTCACTTCCAAAATCCTCCTTTGAAAAATTGGTACATCAGATTGGGATGCGCCAATTTCGAGATATTAAATGATGTCGACAATAGGGAGAGACTGTACTCTTTTTTCCTTAGTCAGGTTTTTTTCATTAGGTTTTTCTTGACAAGGTTTTTAATGAGGCAGTACTCATTATAAAGGATATTGTACTCTTTTTCCTTCACTAAAGTTTTTTTCCATTAGGTTTTCTTTTAGTATAGTTTTAACGAGGTATAATCCTAAATGTTCATCCAAGAGGGAGTGTTATGATAAGTATGATGTAGATGTCCATTTCTCAATGTTGCTCAGGATATCAAGAGAGATTACAATTAATTAAGTTTAAAAAATGTGACCCCTTATATGTATATAAATAGGGTAGTGTAGTTGAGACAGAACACACAATCAATAATAACAACAATTCTCTCTCTCTTTATATTGTCAATATATGAAATACTAATCTCTCTCTCTTTTACATATGCAACAAATAAATTTGTATCTTTCATATATATTAGTCATCTTTATTAAGATTATAATATTAGCGAATATCAATACTCCACTCTTCTATTTATATTTCTTTATTTTATATTATATCTTCTTTGTTTATTTATTTTACAATAGAAAAGAATATTTTTTGTGTGTATAAATAGAGGAAGCGAACATTTGAAACAACACACCTAGCAACAACGAAATACTCTTTTCTTTTTTATATATAATATAAACTCTCTCTTTTTCTTTATCTCTCTGTGAGTATAAGCTATAACATATATAATATTAGTAAATGTATGTGAATTACTTCTATTATAGTGAGATAATAATATTGGTGAATTTTAACACTAGATTCTTTTATTTATACTTCTTTATTTTATATTTATTTTCTCTTCCTTATTTTTTTATTTTACAACATTATGGATTTTATTAAGAGTTTGTTTACAAATCATTTAATACGAAAAAAATTATTTTTTTAAAAAGAATTTATTTTTATTTAAAATTTAAGTTTATAATTTAAAATGACTATAATATATTAATAAAATAAAATTCAATTCGTTAATTTAGAATAACTTTTATATAAATTAATTTTTTTATTATAATTTTATCATCGGCAAAGTTATTTTATTAATTATAAATAAGAATATTTTTTATAAATATTCTTCACATATAAATCATTTTTTTTAACCTAATTCATTTCACGCGCCATTAATCTAATCAATTTTTCAATCAACACACGAATATATAACTGCCTTTTTCGAAAGGATTTTGTTTTCTTTTTCAAATTTCATCAGCGTCTTCGATCTTCCATCCTTGAGTTCTCTGCATTTTTCTTCCTTTGTTTCTCTGTGTTCTTTTTCTTCATTTTTCTCAATTTTCTTCGTTCTCTACGTTCATTTTTGAAATTAAGCTCTCAAATCAGTTTTGAAGATAATGAATGATTCAAGTTTAGACTGTCAATTGAACTAGAGCGAAGTGGATTATTATTTTGAATCCAATGAAGTGGCTGATGTGTGGTTCAATTCTAGTTAATATTTTCGTAAGTAGTTTATGATTCTGTAGGTGAATAATATTATGAAATTGCTTGTGAAAATTATTGTTCATTGTAGATGGTTTGAATTGAATGAATTTTAGGAGTTCTAATGAATCTATTGTATTTTTCGTTTCGGTGTATATCAGAACTATTTTGGTGTATTGTGAGGACTTTTCGGTGTATTTACAGGTTCAGACTTTTTAATTGAACGAGGATGAATTGTATTATTGTTTTGAATCGAATCAAGTAGTAAGGTGTGGTTTGAATCTAGATAATGTAGTTTGTTTGTAGTTTATGATTCTATAGTTGAATTATTTTAGTTTCTGTTTGATGATGAGTTCTGAATATGATTTTATTATGTTTGATGATGAGTTCTGAATCTAGATAATATGGTGTATTGTGCATTATTTTCGGTATATTTTGCAGTTTCTGTGCGATGTTGATGAGCACCTTGTTCTGAAGGTTGGGATGACTTTTAACACGTTTAAAGATGCTGCAAAATTTTACAAAGATTATTCAAAAGTTGCAGATTTTCTTATAAGAGTTCGGAGTATAAATAAGAAGGAAAATGAAATTAAAAAACCAATTGATTACATGTAGCAAAAAGGAGAAATAAAAATCGAAAATATCTCCAATTGAGAAGACAAATTCCTCAGCTGGATTAAATCGTCCTGCAAAAATTTATATACACATATTGAAGAACATTGATGTTTAGATCATTTCGAAGGTTGTGTTGCATCATTCACATTCCTGCTGTACAAATCAAGCAGAGATACTTAAACAGCACAGGAAACTAAGCATGTTCGTACGAAGTACAATAGAGATTAACAAGGAAGTTGGAATCAGGCCAAGCAAAACATACCAATCATTTGTTGCAGCAGTAGAGGGTCATCGTGGATTAAGTTTTATTGAAAAAGATGTGAAAAATTACATCACGAGAGAAGTGCAGAATATTTCGGAATTAGAGAATGCAAAAGAATTTAGGAAATACTTATTAAGAATGAAAGAGAATAATCAAAATTTCTTTTTCAAGCTTGAACTTGAGGTTGATCAGTAAAATAAGATTGTTTTTAGGCCAATGCAAGAAGTAAGGCTGCCTGTGAGTATTTTGGAGATGTTCAATACAAACAGATAATATGTTGTTTTGGTTTATGTTTATTTGGTACCATTTTGGTGTAAAGAGATATCATTTTGGTGGATTAACGATGTTGTTTCTGTGTCATGGTATTCAGGTATAATTTGATTTTTGGTTCTTTTGTCGAGGTGAATCATCACGGTTAGTCAACACTTTTGGGATGTGCTTTGATAAAAAAAACGAGGATATTCAATCATTCAAATGATTATTTGAATGTTGGCTTCGTTGCATGGGAGGAAAGACTCCGAAAGGCATTCTTACCGATCAATGCACATCGATGCAAAGAACTATTGAGACTTGTATGCCTACAACAATTTACAGGTGGTGTATTTGGCACATCATGAATAAGATTCCAAAAAAATCAAATGGCTACAAGCGACATGAAAAAATCGAACACAAGATGAGTCATGTTGTTTGGAACTTTCTTACAAAGGAATCATTTGATAGGAATTGGAATGATTTTCTGATGAAGTATGGTATTGGGGACAACAAGTGATTTTCATGTAATATTATTTATTAGGATTTAAGTGATGCTATTAATTTCATTATGTGTTTTGCCTGTGAAGTAGAGGTGTAAATTGCATGTTCTTCGGTGTATTTTAGTTGTGATTTAGGCATTTTTGCATAGCTTTTCGAAGATCGTCATTTATGGATTCTAGTTTATCTCGATTACCATTTTTAGGTCGGGATGAGAAGCACACAAAGGAGCAAGAGCATGCATAATTTTTTTTAACAAGTTCATTACGCAGAATAGCTCACTTATCCAATTTGTCAAAAAGTACGATAATTGCCTAGGAAGCAGAGAGCAGAGAGAGAGAGAGAATCAAATGCTGCAGCTTTTCATACCGTCATACCGTGTGCAACAAAATTCTCAATAAAAGCTCATTTTAACAGGTGTATACTCACGAAAAGTTTAGGAAAGTCCAAGCACAATTCAGAAAAAAAGGTGAATTGCATCACAAGATCAACGCACTCTGCTCTAGGCTATATGGTATATAAAGTTGTAGAATAAGTTTCTAACTCAACATTCAACAAGTTTGCGGTTACATACGATAAGGTAGCAGCTAGCAATTGAAGTTAAATGCTAGTGCTTATTATTCGAGCAAGAGGGATATTGTATCGTCACTCTCTGAACGTGTTAAGTTTTGAGCGAGTAAATAAAGTGTCACTGAGATATATATTGAAACGATAGAGAAAAAACATAAAGAGGAGACACACACATATCAAGAGCAGTCACGACGAGTCTCTGTTAGAGCCAAGAAGCAAGAAATTTGATAATTTGGTGTTTCGGTCACAAAATATATGTGAATTTGCATCAGAATCTGAGGAGCTGACTGCATCAAAAAAAAAAGAATTCAACTCTTGAATGAATTCTAATTCTTAGCATCCCAAACAAATTTTAACATGCTTCAAATTTTAAAATAAATGTAATTTTTAATCCCTAACCATTTATCCAAAAGACATAATTCAAAATTTTTAAACTGACCTCCAACCATCTTATTAATTAGTCTAAGCATCTCTGTGAACCACTGATACATCAACAAGCCCCACTCATAAAAGTTCTAAAATTGAAAAGTGTCGTGATAAGAATGTAATGAATGCCCATTTATTAATTGGGCGGCTAATCTTTCCCATGCAAAGAAATCACCTTCCAAGATCAAATTAAAAGTTAATGAAGGTTGAAAACTAAGGCTTATTACCTGTATAAATAGGTGAAGTCTCGCTTGGGTTTATAGAGCAATAAAAATCTTCTCTCTCTTATATTACTAATAACAATTCTCTCTCTCTATTTATATTGCTTACATATAAAACTTTTCTTCTTTCTTTCTTTCATATGTTACTACATATATTAGTAAAATATATATTCAATATATGTATGAATCATTTCTTTTATATTGAGATAGTAATTGTGGTAAATATTACTACTAGAATTATTTAATTATATTTCATATTTTATATTTGTTACCTCTTTTTATTTATTTATTTAGTTATTTTACAACAAAAAGATACGCTTTGTTTTCTGAACAAATAGTCAAAAGTGGATATTTTCTTCAAATTTTAATTCAAAAGAATGAAATCAAACCTACTGAGAGGGAAAAGAAAGATAGAAATCACAATAGAGAAAATTCTTGCATAAAAAATTCGGCAGTTCATTTGCTATTTTAAAAATGGAAATTATTATTAAAATATTTTCTCATGCGCCGTTTATAATGTGTATTAAGATATATTGTGTAATGTGTACCTAACATCCTTATCTTGTTCTGAGTTTGAATGAAGGAATGAGGTAGATAGTGAACTCTAATACTCTATGCCTATATACTTATCTGGCGATCACTGCGTATCTAATTCCAGAGCAGTTATTTGCACAAGTTTCTTCAGTACGAACAGAATCTCTCCACGTAATACAAGGATACTATTACATTACATTTACAACATCCTCTTTATTCTTGTTACAGTGATCTCAGTCAAAACCATAATAGTTTTTTCTCCGATGAGGTAGCTGTACAATTTACCATATTAAACAAGGCTTACATTGCCTACTCCTTGGTGCTTAAAGAAGCATAAGAAGGAGCTTATTAGTCCTTATGCCTCCAAAGATTGCAAGAGTTCACCTGAAACTTTTGTTCCTCAAGTCTTACAATCTTGAGCGCCGAATACATTTTATAGGATTAAATGGAGCATGCCTTCTTCTACCATGTAACACTGCATTCTTGGAATTTGACCTGATATCCCAATCGTCAACGTTCCTTGGAACACAAACATCAAACAGTATTTGGCTAAGAACACCATGCGCATTGATGCTTGCATGGCTTGGCAGATGAATAAAACCTTCCTTCCGTTCATCAGGTATGGAGCCCACATCTTTACCATCGTAGTACTCCATTGAAACGGGTGACAGATTATCACTTGGAGAAACAGCAAAACCCTGAAAACTAGTTGAGGTCACTGCTGCTTTCCTCAATTCAGAGAATGGATCTGTGATCTCATCTCTAGTTCCCTCTATGCCTAGGACCTCATCTTCAATTCGTTGATTTTTGCGACGGTAAATTGCAACTGCCTTGCCAAGGATCTCAGAAATAGCAGCCTTGTAATCCACTGGATGATGCCGATAATGACCTGTGAGAAAAATATAATGAAGTTCAATATATTTACCTCCGGTATAATGTTCATTTCGGTTTTAGGCAGGATGTAAAGCAAATAAAAATCATTCCTATTCATGATTTGCATCGTTGCAGACTCAAGTGCTTGGAATCATGCAATATTTGATAAGACTAGCATACAAACTTGAGTTGGGATCTAAATGCAGAGCTTATGGGAAAGGAGGCAGACAACCGTTCATTGCCAAGACTATTAAAAACAATAGTGAAATGTACACAGCCTAACCTAATAATTACATCAGTGGCTGTTTCCACTTCTTGAACCCGTGACCTTGAGGTCACTCGGAGACAACTCAACCGTTGCTCCGAGACTCTCCTTCATTGCCAAGACTTTACATTTTCCATAAACTAATACCATTTTCTTAGACGACATAATACAGGCCAGGGAAAGAAAAGGATATGCAAGTTGCATGCCTATGCTAGTAATCTTCAATTTTACGCAAAATGCTAATATAATAAATAAACATTCATCTGAAATAGATTGAACAAGACAAATGTAGCATGGAGAAGGCAAGTAATTATAGTTAATCAGACAGATATTCCACACTGAATACTCATACAGTCATATGGACAAGCAAAATTATCATAAATAAAGATTAGATATATGCTAGTACATCTTAGGATTACATGGTCATAATAGGATCTTCATAATTGAATTAGGAAACGGTTTGTCAAGAAGAATTATCTATTATCTCATCCATCTGCTATTAAGTATAATTGATCAAGATACTGACCTACATGAGGAGAATTACTCCATTTTAACAATTTGACATCTCCTCCAAAGTATTTAAGTTTATCGGCAAAATTTGAAATAACTTGAACTGGAGCAAGATCATCATTTTCTGAACACAAAATGAGATATGGGACCTTCATACTCTGCACAATAATATTACATAAGCAGATAACTTAAAAAGGAGAAAGATGGGAGAAGGGGGAGGTGGTGCTGATGATTAGATATCAATAAATCATGTATTGTCATTTACTTACAGTGGTTGAATATAGAGTACGCCAATACTCTGCACGCTGCGCTTCAAATCTGCTAAGGAAAAGAGAATCAAGACCAGATGCTATGCTATTTGCAACCCACAAAGCAAATCTTGGTGGATGGGAAACTTTCAAAACAGTTGGTTGTAGAAGAAATCGAACACCCAAATCACTGGTAAAATCAACCGGACTGGAATCATAAATGTAACCAGATATACAATCCTTAACAAGCCGATAGTCATCCTGTACCAAGAAAATAGTTTAGAGCAGTGAAGCACATGAATAAAACTATCAGTGAACAGAAAAGTTGCAATGACAAAATATCAGCGCCAAATATACACATGAGCATATTATAGAAGCAAAATAGGATCACTTAAATTATGGAATATAGAGTAGCAAGCTAGGGACTGAACATTATCTCATTTCCCACAACACACTAAGAATTTGAGAAATTGTGGGACCTGATGCGTAAACTAATTATAAAACACAAACTAAATCTTCCACTAAAGTGCTGCCGGAAGAAAACATACCATATTATGTGCTTCAGAAGTCCCATTGATTATCTGGATCGAAGTAATATAGAGTTGTCAAATGTTAGACTAGAGGTTTTATAGCATGAAAAGAAATATAAACAAATAAATAAAATGAAAAGTCATCGCATAAAACAGAGAGTACCTGAAGAATCTTGAGCATGCAAGCTTTTGAACCACCCGAAAATGATGCAAACACAAGGGGGCAAGGCCTAATTTTCAGCACCTGCATATTGATGCATAAAAACTTAAAAAACAGTATATGTATGCTTGAACTTATAGGGCAAAATTTTGATTGACTTAATGTATGGTTGAAAGACCTAAAAAATAGAGTAGAGCTAAACTTACCTCAACAAGTTCATTAAGAATATCAACAGCAAGAGCTGTGGCTTTCTCAGGAAAGAACCTGCAAATAATAGCAGGGTCTCAATCATCATCCAGAATACATTGAGATATGCAAAGAACCAAAGTATTCTCCGAATAAACCCCTTGAATAAGAGGTTTGACATTTGAAATTAATCACTTGGTTGTAACATCATCAATCCAATCATTACCCAACCAAAGGTAAAACCTAAAATGAAAACTTTCAACTTTGACTTTTTGGATTTTACAAAACAACAGTAATGGTTATACTGCTAGAAAATAGCAATTTATATAAAAAAAATGGATGGAAATTTTATTCTAAAAGACATCATCGAGATAAAAATTTAACCTAATGGCACATTTTTCGGCCATGACAACCATATTGATCCATTCAAGGCAAGGTTAGATGCTAAAGGCAACCTTGAGAAATATGGATAAAAAACTATGGCTTCACACTCTAACAGTTCGAGCTGACCAAGAAACAATAGATTGTGTGTCTATCTGAGAATCCTAAGACAGGGGAACCACTACTGATTACACTTCATAAAACAACAGGGGATGGTTCCTTCAGCAAACAAAAGATGGATTATCTTGGTCTAGAATGTACACATCAGTGACCACAGGCTTCGAATGAAACTGAAAATTATACAAGGAAATTTTCTTATCCTGGATCAATGCTTAGTCGGGAATGAGTAACGACCCATTCCTCTTGTGATATAAATATGTATCTTGTTGTTGGATCTGTAATAGTTAAGCCCAAATAGACAATAGCGCCTTAAAGGTTGTAGTACCTCATAACTATCACTAATCAGTAATCACTACTCAAAATTGAACTGAAAATAGGTAAACAGAGTACAGATAGATTTGAATTGAAGACCTTATATCAAACAGTTTATCATATTGAATTGAATTGAATTGAAGATGAGAATAGAGGGAGAACTGACATATTGAGGAATTGAGAATGGCAGATGAGGGAATTCCATCGGAGAGAGGAATAGAGGTCAACATATTTGTCTAAGTGCTTGTCATCGCTGGACATCCATGCGAACACCACAACAATCCCATCTGCTTTGTCGCCAGCTACCTTCTTTCCCCAGTAACATCTGCCACCAAATCCCCACATTTCGCGTCTCCTCCTTCTTCTACTTTTGCCACAGAAATACAAATCACAAAACTTCACACTTAAATACAAGGGAGAGAAACTAGACTCAATATGAGAGTTTGTCTTAGTATAAGTACCGGTCGCTTTCTGCGATTCTCTGTGTCACGGGTGAGTTTTTACAAAATTCAGAGAGAGAGAGAGAGAGAGATATGTTTTGGTGCGTCTCAGCGAGCTCAACTCGCGCTCCGCCTTCACAGATTGCTTCCCCGAACGCTGTTACCCTTCCTGTCCAGTTTTTATTGGTTATTTGTATGCTCCATCCAATTTTTTTTTTACGAATAAAATATTAATTTTTAATTACTTAATATTAGTAATTTAATTTTTTAAAATATTAAAATTTAAAACAAAAATTTTAAAATTTGAGATTTAAAATAATATTTAAAAAATTGGTGAATATTTCAACAAAAAATTAACTTTTTAATTGAATATATATAATTGAATTTAAATTAATTTTGGTTTACTGTAAATATAAATTCATATTATAGATAGTAGGGTGTATTATATAATTCAACCGTTAGAAGTTGTTAAAAATGAGAAGTTTGGATTTCTTTTTAGAGGAAGGTGTTTAGAATTTGAATAATTTTATTAATTAGCCATAAATTATATAAGGTGAGTATTTATATGCAATTATTTTTATATAAAATTAATAATTAAAAATTATTAAATAATATAATATATTTAATTAAATTATTATTTAATTATTTTTAATTATAAATGAGAAATTATTAAAATGAGTTTGATATTGACAGATGCAACAATGCATTTTTGGATGTTTAGCATACAGTAAAAATTTTAAATATATTAAAAATATTGGTATTTCAATTATTTTAACTATTGATTTCAATTAATATATTACATATATTTTTTATAGTTCAGATCAATATTAAAACAGCTGGAATACAAGTGTTTTTGATATATTTAAAATTCTTCCTAATTTTTAAACTCGCCATAAATATTTCAACGAATAGAATAGCTTACATTGAAATTTCGTCTCATAACAACTAGTTAATCATAAATTCATAATACATTTTTTTTTAACATCTTTCAGCATCCATTATCGAAGTCTACAATATGTAATAAGTCGAGAAATATAATAAAAAATATTTTCTATAATAATAATAAATTAAAAATGAATATAATCACTCCTATTTTAATAATATTACTTTTTTTATTAATTCATACAAACATATAATGTAAAAAAAAAATTATGAATAAAATTATATTATCATTCTTTTTAATAAATTTTACAGTCATATATGACAAATTCTTTCACCGAAAAAGCCAATAATCCTATCATATTATTTTGTTTTTGACTATCACTTTCTTCTTTTCTTCTTTTTTAATCCCCTTTTCTTTTCCTTGTTTTTTGGTCGGTTTTTTAATCCCCTCTTGATGGGTGTGTCCTGAATCCTGATGATCACAACTCGTGGGGATGAAAATTGGGATCGATACATAAAGTCAGAAAACCTCCCTAGCAAATACTGGTGTTCTGTTTTAAACCTTTTTTTTATTATTTTTGAAATATTCCATTTTTTTACTCCTATGAGATACAGAGAACTTATATTCTATATAATTTATAATAATTTTTATGATATTTATTTTCTAATTATTTTATAATAATTAATATAAAAGAAAAATAACCTTTTTTTTATATATACATATATAATTTTCTTAATTTTGTCATCATATTTGTTTTCGTGATCTGAGTAAAGCAGATGATGTGCATCAAGATGTTAACGATAGCATCGACTAGCGTCTTCAGGATTGTCCTTATCCTCAACCAAACTAGGTCCATTCGATTGGAACCTTTTCCACGGAAGGTTTTAGCCTTTATTAATTAATTATTAATAATTGATAATAATTGGCGTAAAGCAACATTAATATCTGGATTTCAGGATTTAATATCTGCTTATTAAAATAATGATTCAACTTTTTCATTTCTTATTAGTAGATACTAGATACTAGATACTAGATAGCAACATCAATCTCATCAAGAAATCGTAATATAAAAATGGCCATGATGACAACAATCAAGTTAATTAAGAGGCTAACTGCGAGATATTATTATAATAATAATAAATAAATAAATTCAGTTAATATATGTGTTTTAGAAATATGATTACTAAATCTTTTTAAGTTTTTTATTTTAATAACTATTTAACAAATACATTAAGAATTTAAATTCTAGATACATATAAAAAAAATAATTTGTAATTTAGGAATATGTTAGTAAAATAGTTAGTCACATGAAAATATTTTTATGAAAAAATAATAACTAAAATATTAAAATATATTATGTTAAATATTTTAAATAAACCTATCGAATTATCTAATAATTCAATTATCATAATTATATAAAAATATTTTTGTATAAATAGTAGCCTGTTAATAAAACCTAATAAATAATTGTTACATGATCGCTCTACTATAACCAAGCCAACTATCGACTTTCATCTCAAATTTGTGTATCCTATGAAGTATGAACACATCCAAATGAATGGATACTAATCCTAACCATCTAACCTCAAAGAAAAAGGGACACAATTACATAAAGATTTTCTGTTCAGTGTTCCATATATTAAGGCAAAGTTATACACTAAGCATATTCTATACCTTGTGTCTAAAACATCATTGCGTTCATTATTATTTGGTAGAGTATGACCTACTCGCATTGGTATTTTCACTATTTTGTGGTTATTTTATAATTTTGTTCATGTTAACTTGTGGATACATGAGATGGTTCAATTCTTGTAGTATTTAGACCGCACTTTGATTTTTGTTGGCTAATACAACAGAAAAAACCAAGTAATTAGGGTTTTAGAATCAAAATAGTTTAATCAATTTCAGCTAAATATAAAATGAGTTAGACCCTACTTTAATATTTGGGAATGACGAGTTGTATTGATTTAGTCTTTGATTTTTTAATTGTTATATTTTGGTCTCTAAAATTAAAAAAGTGCACTAATGTAGTTCTTAGTGTATTTTCTGTCATCGAAACTCAACAACGTCATTTGAAAGTTTGAACAATACTAAGACGTTACACCCCTTCCTTTTGAACTATACTAATTATTCAAACCCTTAAACGACACGTTTTAATATGTCTAGCGTGGCAAGACTTGAGCCACGTCACTAACAGCGTTAAACTCTGACGACGGAAAATATATGAGGGACTACATTAGTGCACTTTTTTGAATCTGAGAGACCGAATTATAGCAATTGAGAAGTTATTAGGGACTAAATCAATACAATTCACAATTTCAGGGACCAAAATAAGATTTAATTCTTCAAAATATTTGTAGTCTATTTATAAAAATTCGAACTTATACCTAAAGGTCAATTTAAATTAGCTTTTGAAAAAAGTATTTATTTTTTTTAATTAATAGATAAAAACTATTTCATATTTTGATCGATTATTTTTAAAAAAAATAAAATATTAAAAACATCTTTTATTTCTATTTTTTTTAAAGCAAGATATTGTTAACTTTAAGAAAAGTAATAATTTATTTTTTAATAAAAATATTTATTTTAAAAGATATATTCAAATAGGTTTAAAATTAAACATAAATATTTTACTTTTAAACAAATTTATTTTTTTCACTCAAAAAGATCAATCCAAACTAACACTAAATCATCTAAATGGTCATTTCTATTATTAAAGTCAGGTATCACTACAAAAGGGCTAAAATGACAGTTTTTTTTTTTTGAAAATTACGGCAGTTTGAACCGCCATTATTACCAAAAATGATGCCTCCAAGAAATATAGTTATTCTGAGCGCCATTCTGATTATTACACAGTTTTCAAAAAACCGTCACAATTATTTGGTTTAAAACAACAGTTTTTAGATAGATTAAAACGACAGTTTTAACCACCATTTTTACCAGGATATAATGGCAACGTTTTCGTTTAAAATTGCAGTTTCTAACTGTTATTTTTACCTAATTATGATGACAACTTTATGCTTTTTAAATGAGATTGAAACCACCTATTTGAAGTAGCATTTTTGGAATTCAAACTTTAAAATCTCGTAATAACCAAAAGACAGCCATAAATCAAACATCATAACATGATTTTTAATTCAAACATAATCACCAAAAATCAAAAGTCATAATCCAAAAACAAAGTATCAAAGATAACATTTTTCAATAATATGTCTTAACATATGATCCTTAATACATAAAATATCTCATGCAAAATCATGCGTCTTTATTGCTTGCTCCAGAAGACCTACTTCCTACCTCTTTTGATGATGGAATTTCACTCTCTTGATCCAATCCTTACGACAAAAATATAATTATGAGCACAATAAAAAATATAAATTTTATTTGTTCATACAAATGCATAAATAAATAACAAATCATCAATGATGCTTTCAATTTAATGAAGCTAAACAAGATGAAAAGTATTGAAATGGCCTCTTCCTATTTCGACATATCAACAACAAGAAATTATTTCTTCATTCAATATGTGAAGAATATGCATGAAGATAAAATGCAACCATCAAAGTAATTGAAAATCAGCAAATTAAAAATTTTTTTTCTAGAAAAAAATAATATCTAACATATTAGTGACCACACATTTTATCCTAATCTTCTTTTACTGTTGGAGTATAGGTTGCGAGTTTACAATGTGTCAAATAGTTGTTATCGTTATTATGCATATTCCAAAATTAATGGATACTTTAATGCTAATTCAACCTAACTTTTTTCTAACAAAAGATATTTAATTTCAACTTAAAAAAGAAAAAAAAACAAATAAATTTAAAGTATTAAAAACATAAATTGTATTTGTACTTGTGAAACTTGTTGAGTAAGGAACATTCCAGTTAATTGCACTGAAATTTTACCTCCTTCCTTAGAAACAATATAAGAGACTAGCGCTTGTAATTCTGCTTTAACAGTATCCAACTCTTCTTGCATACTTGGACTACAAGTGGATAATGTATCAGCATCATTTGAAGAACCTAAATTCATCTAACTAATCCTTGTGATGTTCTTGAAAGCAATAATTGGAACAACTCCCATGCCTAAACCTCAAACACGACCAGGGTGTTCTTTTCCAAGAACTACTCCAAGAGCATCAAGAGGAGAAATAACAGTTAATTCCACTACTTGTTGAGTGCTATATGCTTCAATTTTCTCCTACATATATAAAAAAGAAAGAAAAAAAATACAAACATAGTGCTTCAATTCAGAGAGCTTTCTTTGCTTCAAGTCAATACACCGTGAAATATTACTCGAGAGATCATCTGGTACTCTAACATTCTTTATAGTACGCAAGAATATATCTTTCATAGAATTTGACATTGTGAACAAAGATGGATGATATCTTCCATTTTCATTTGGCCATAGATCTTTCTTTGTATCCATTTCTTTAAGATCCTTACGAGTTTTGATATTATCCTTTGACATTCTAGTCTCATTGAACAAAGTATATAATACATTGTTGCAAACATTCTTTTCGATGTGTATAACATCTAGCTTGTGGAGCAATAAATTAGATTCCCAATAAGGAAGATAAAAAAAATATGTTTTTTTTCTCCACATTCTCGATTCATCATCTTCTTAAGTTTATACTAAACTTGATGTTAGATAAAAGAGATATATCTGTGTTAGTAACAAGTTGAAACAGTTAATAGTGTGTTGCAATTTATGTTAAGTTTTTCATTTAATACTCTAGACTTTAGAACAGATCTACATGTCATCATCAAAATTGAAAGTTCATACTCTATATCAAACTTGCATTCCATTATCACCACGTCTAACGTTAACAGAGTGATTAACTTAATCCTTGCTTTATTCTTAATTGGATAGCTAAGAATGATGAATAGTGATGTAGTATTTCTTTATTGTTTCTTCTTTATCATGACTTACAATTGAATAAATAAGAATAATTAAAATGCGACTCTAATAACTTTATTAATAGCAGGTACATGGATGGATAATAAAGGAATGTCCTATTATTATACATAAGTTGTTACATCAAAAACCTGTATTACACATAAAACTAAGACATCATGTAATATCTACCTAGCCAACTAACTAGAATAGACTTGGACTAATATCTTTTTGTATTTTCAAGGAACTCATATTTCAACATTTTCCAATAAAACAAAGTGTTATACATCTGGATCATGCATTAATAAATGCAGAATTACGCTTTATTCATAATTTAGTATTCCCTAGTCTAAGTGCAGTTGAGACACTTGAATCATTTGGAGGTGTGTTAGCAGATTTCCAAAGAGCCCAGCATAACTGCATTAAACAAAATGAAAAGCAAACTGTGTGAAAATCACATTAAATGATATAAGACTTCTCTGTTAGCAACTACTTTCCAGCTCTTGGTCCTTCTAGATAGCAACTTATCCTGAATTACCATCTTTTAAGCTTTTGCTAAATGATTTTTCATTTACTCACTTTAACTATATTTTAGAAAACATACCACAACAGGCAAGAGTGGAGATGATATCTTGTTATGAGCAGAGCTGTACTTGTGTGCATCCAACATGAGGAATGCAAACAGAGCACTTGCAAGGCTGACACATAGTTTTTCAAGGAATAAGATAACATCTCCAATCACGTTAAAATGCCCGTTCTTTAGGATGTTATTCACGATCAACTATTTGCAATAAATGAAGCACTAAAGAAGCTTTTACCTGTAATAGAAATCTGCAGAATGCAAGAAAATACTTTAAGTTGAACTTATATTCTAAGCATAAAATTAAGAAACAATCTAGTGAAGCCGGTTTCATTGGAAACATTTTAATGATACAATTAATATGCAAAATTTGCTGTAGTAAGGTTGATGATACCACAAATAAAGTGACAAAATTACCGTAGAAGAACATGCTGTGAAAAATTGTGGAACCCAATAACACCCAATGTAGAGCAGCTGAAATCCAAAACATGTAAAACGCTGCCATGATAGCATATGGTACGATAGGAAATATGGCAAATACATAGAGCAATTGTGTTATACAATTGCAATTGCTAATGCTAAAATATTACATCAAAGCTTATTTAAATAAAATAACAAATAATTGGAAACTAGATTTCCTTCCGACTATGTAGCCCGCCTCTTAAGTGCATCGATGGAACTTAGAAGTGTCTCACTTTCAGCATTTTTGACTGTCAAGGCCTCAGATAAAAGCAACTCATATATCAAAGATACTACTATTTACTAATATATATTGATTCTAAATCTATCTAATTATAATCAAATCAATCATAATGTCAAAATAGAATAATAACGAGCACCACTAGCAGAAAAGTAATAAAAAATTATAAAACATAGAAGTAATAATGATGGCCGAGAAAACCTATCTTTAAACATAATAATTATATCTCTAGTCAAATAGAGACATTAAATAATCCGACAAACAAATACGAAGACAAACGTAAACAAAATATAATGCGTATGTCACTAGAAGGTTTATATGCCCACAAGAAAATAATAAAAACAAAAATAATAAAAAAGGGAATGTTATAAATCTAATCTTGCGGGAATTCATAATCATCAAGATGGTGATTATTATACAGCTTTCTAAGATTTTTAAAGACATTTCTTTTGACCCTGTACTCGATCATATTATAATTCTTCAACACGAGTGAGACTGCAATTTTCATTCGATTCCCATCATAAACCTAATAAAATATTAACATTTACACATTAGGCTTAACTACCTAAATTATCAAAGAAAGAATGAGGAAAAAAATTTGTGTATAATATTACCTTTATATTAAAATTATCATCTTCAAAATAAAGCTATGATCCAACTTGCAACCCACACACCCGCGTCATTCTTACATATCGAGCAAGATATATTAGAGTATTATTTCATGTATAAATTTCATACCAATAACTACTAACTATATTATCTTACGATCCAGCTTTGAGTGTGGGAAGGCCTTCTAGTTTTTCAAATTCAAATTGTGAAGAATCAGATTCGGAGTGATCTCAAAATTATAGATACGATCTTTTAATACTTCATCCAAAAAAAATGGCCTATTTAAGTCTATATTAGAGTTTCCTTTTTTAGTGATATACCTAGAAAATTAACAAGAAAACATAAAATATATTTACTTATTTCAAGGCTATCCTCTTTCGCTTGAATTGTTTCTCAACAGAAAATGGGTCTAGCAAAATGATTTGTCTTTTAACAGATCAATCACTACGAGATACCAGTATTCACGACCTTCGTCAATAGTCTCGGATACAGGGATAAACACCTAATCCAGAGAAAGTTATTTTAGTTATTAAATTTATTTCATACCCATATTTGCTAATTTGAATTTAAAAATGATATAAACTTATTGAATAACAAGCATATGATTCTATACGACAAACTTTTTTTATACGAAAACAAATTTTATGTATATTAAACATAAATGCATTATGTTATGTTATATGGTGTATGCAACAATTCTTACTCTTTTTAAGCAGTCAACTTTGCCCAAATAGATATCTGTGATGCAAGAGGGCAGGCAGTTGGGATCCATTTTTGTCTTCTTTGACATCTACGTTATTTTTGCCACTTGTTTATATGCGCAATAAAAATAACAAACACCCGTATTATTTTAATATACACTCCTATATATTTACCGCAAAAACTGGAGGTAAAAACCAATAACCACTTTCTCGGGTCAACTTTGTCTTCATCATATCTGCTACTAAGTATAGCACAGGAGAAACAATAGGCTTGCCTGACATCAAACTCCTGAATACATCTCTGTGAGCTGTAACCCCTAAAAATACTATATCCTCCTCATCGCTGCTAAAGATAAATTAACATAAATAAAAATAGCTAAACAAATCCACAATGCCATTAAAAAACAATATGCTTATTAAATTTACTTACTTATCCACCAATAGATCACCATACAAGTATGTTGCAATTGCAAGTTCAGTATCGGCCAAACCCATCGAAGCTATTGGTCTAAAAGATACATGCACCCACTAAATATAAAAATAACTATTACTATAATAATAATAATAATAATAATAATAATAATAATAATAATAATAATAATAATAATAATAAACTACTTATTATAGTACTCACAATAGACAGCTCTAATCCAGGAATAGTAATTGAAGCAAGTGAGTTTTTTCTCTCTTTTTTGCCTTCTCCTTAGAGCATAGCAACAATGGATTACTCGATGCACTACCTTGTTGAGTAAGAGTATTAGAGTCGGAACCAAAGACCTTTAAACACCTTAGAGGGGGAGCTGACATTATTTTTCAAATGTTGAACAATAAATTGAACTAGTTGAGTCAATTGACCAATTGAATTGGTTAATGAATCCAAAGTCACTTTTTCCAACTGTTCACTGTAACGATAAAGAAAAAAATTAACAAGGATGTAAAAATAGAGATAATAATAAGATATTAATCAAATGACAAATTGAAATTCACAATAAACACCCAAATCTAGAACATAAAAAATCATTCATCAAGTTACAAATCTAAATTCACCGTAACCAGCGTCTAGATATGAGAAAAGTGTCATTGTCACCCTTTTAAAACAGACCCAGGGACGTGTGCGGCTGCATATGCAGTAGGGCACACTGAGGACACAAAATGGTGGCAGCGCGATGAACTACGGCAAAGAAGCAAGGTAGAAAAGAGAGCGAATCTGTGAGAATAAAGAGAAGCAATGTTGATCAGATGAAGGAGACGTTTGCGAGAACGGTGGCGCTGGACAGACGATAGAGGCGCACACAAGGCATAAAAATGATAGAGGGGAGTAATTATGACCGCGGAGAGTGAGAGGGGAGTGAGTGACCAAACCCTAAATCCTTTTTGCTTTTTATTTTTGCCAAAATACATAATCATAATATGTATGCTGAGAATTATAGAAAAATATTTTTATATATTTTTTATATGGTAGAATAATACCATGAACACATATTTTTAAATCAAAGAATTATAGAAGAATATTGAGAACAAATTCACAAAACAAGAACAATAAAAATAATAATTATTATATACCTATTCAAATTTTTTGTTGGTTCTTGATGGTGCTTTATGTTAGGAATAGAACTTGTCTCAATAGAAGCAGCCCGATTATTTCTACGTGTTTTTACCTTTGTAATTAGCTTAAGATTTTATGTGTTTCAGAAAGAATACATAACAATAATAAAAGAGAGTCACTATTATATATCAATTTAAAGTGAATTTATATTAAATATAAATTCAATCTAATTATTGACAATCTTATTAGTGTTATAATAAAAATGAATCACACAGATTTTATTTTTAAATAAATTATATATTCAATCAAAATCAATATTATCTAAGTTTGAATATTGATATCTAACATAAATAATTTCTAGATAAAAATAATATATTTTCAAATATATATATATTTTTTAAAAATATTTATTTATTATAAAAAATTATGTTTTTATTATAACCCAAATTTGAATAATAATATATACTATGAATAATATCTAAGTGAAAATAATAAGTTCTCAATAATATGCAATTTTAAAAAGTAATATATTTATTATTAAAAATTATATATTTATTGTCACGAAGATTAATGATAAGTTATAAAAATAATATCTACTTTAAAAAAATTTTAAATAAAAATAATATCTACTTTAAATAGTAAATTTTTTAAATTACACTCATAAAAAATCACATACCTTATAATTATATGATATGATATAAATATAAAATAATAAAATCTTTTTAAAAAATAATTTCTCAAAAATAAAGTAGGAACAAATAAAAATTTGAACTATATATAAAGATATATTTTAACATGTCATTAGCAAATTATATTCACCTTATAATTTTAATTGTGTTACATATATGCTTGGGTGCTTCACATGGGTAAGCAAGAATCATCCGGACCATCTCAATGTAGCAAGAACAAAAGAGACACAAGAGAGGTTAACAAGAATGTTATTGATAACCAACTCTTATGCTATCTGTACTTCAACCATATACCTCACATACTCCAATATTTCTATTCTATGTACCACAGTTTTTATACTACTGCAGTGTAACATCCTACCACACAGAACCTTATGCTTAAGTCGTAAGACGGAGGTGGTGAGATATTACGACCTCTAAAAGTAAACTTATATATAATAAGAGTAAAAAAATATCTTTAACTATGAGCCTTTGAAGAAAAAGGGATAAAACAAAATCGTTAAATTGAAAAGTGCAACACTCCGATTTATAACGTAAATGAAACAGATAAAGTAAGCTGATACGAATATATGTACAATAGAGGGCAAGATACAGATAGCAAAGCTCAGGTCTGGGTTTGCGAAGGTAACCGGCCCAAGCACATAGTTATACATATATAGAGATGTAGGAAAACCAAAAAGAAAATCCAAAATAAAGAGTTACAAACCCGAGTCTCCAAAATAACCTCTAAGAGGATTTAATACATCATATATATAGAAGTGGAGATAATAAGTATTTAAGTAAATACAGATAACCAAAATAAAGCCCAAAAGATGAATATCTTCTCAAAATCAGAAGCTTCTAGCATGCCTCAGCGAGGAGCCTCACTTCCTCTATCTTAAAACCACAAATAATGTCCTGGGAAATCTGAAGGCAATCCTAGAACTCCCAACAGATAATTTAAAGCTTACAATCATAACTAAACCATGAGAAATGAAAATAGGCAACTAACTCAGGATCTTTAGTCTAACTAACACTCCCCTTTTCAACACCTCCAAACCTCCCAATCGCCATCAATAATTCGATATTGCAAACACAATTATGTCAAGCAAGAAAATCACAAACAGGAAGCAAATACAGCAGTTAAACGAGTAGCAGGTATTTATGCAATCGATTAGGCATTCCAAACAAATCACACCAAACAATCATATAAATACATATGATGCATGCCTGTCCTAGTGGCTGATGAGTCTCATCTGTCGGTTATAAAGCCAACCCGATAAGTCCTGGTAGCTAACCATTGGATTGTCCCTCTGTCGTGCATCCCTAACTCGAGTTATTCACAAACATAAACATAATCACATACAACACCCTCACTGTTGTTTATCCATGGGGGTGAGCTCATCCAGAACTTTCACAGTGTCCGGCCACACTTACGGCATAGGGTCAGCAGAATATCGACTCTCAACCTGGAACACGTGGTGGCTAGCCACTGCTTTCACCCAGAAAAACTCGTATCAATAATATCTACTTTAAAAAAAATTTAAATAAAAATAATATCTACTTTAAATAGTAAATTTTTTAAATTACACTCATAAAAAATCACATACCTTATAATTATATGATATGATATAAATATAAAATAATAAAATCTTTTTAAAAAATAATTTCTCAAAAATAAAGTAGGAACAAATAAAAATTTGAACTATATATAAAGATATATTTTAACATGTCATTAGCAAATTATATTCACCTTATAATTTTAATTGTGTTACATATATGCTTGGGTGCTTCACATGGGTAAGCAAGAATCATCCGGACCATCTCAATGTAGCAAGAACAAAAGAGACACAAGAGAGGTTAACAAGAATGTTATTGATAACCAACTCTTATGCTATCTGTACTTCAACCATATACCTCACATACTCCAATATTTCTATTCTATGTACCACAGTTTTTATACTACTGCAGTGTAACATCCTACCACACAGAACCTTATGCTTAAGTCATAAGACGGAGGTGGTGAGATATTACGACCTCTAAAAGTAAACTTATATATAATAAGAGTAAAAAAATATCTTTAACTATGAGCCTTTGAAGAAAAAGGGATAAAACAAAATCGTTAAATTGAAAAGTGCAACACTCCGATTTATAACGTAAATGAAACAGACAAAGTAAGCTGATACGAATATATGTACAATAGAGGGCAAGATACAGATAGCAAAGCTCAGGTCTGGGTTTGCGAAGGTAACCGGCCCAAGCACATAGTTATACATATATAGAGATATAGGAAAACCAAAAAGAAAATCCAAAATAAAGAGTTACAAACCCGAGTCTCCAAAATAACCTCTAAGAGGATTTAATACATCATATATATAGAAGTGGAGATAATAAGTATTTAAGTAAATACAGATAACCAAAATAAAGCCCAAAAGATGAATATCTTCTCAAAATCAGAAGCTTCTAGCATGCCTCAGCGAGGAACCTCACTTCCTCTATCTTAAAACCACAAATAATGTCCTGGAAAATCTGAAGGCAATCCTAGAACTCCCAACAGATAATTTAAAGCTTACAATCATAACTAAACCATGAGAAATGAAAATAGGCAACTAACTCAGGATCTTTAGTCTAACTAACACTCCCCTTTTCAACACCTCCAAACCTCCCAACCGCCATCAATAATTCGATATTGCAAACACAATTATGTCAAGCAAGAAAATCACAAACAGGAAGCAAATACAGCAGTTAAACGAGTAGCAGGTATTTATGCAATCGATTAGGCATTCCAAACAAATCACACCAAACAATCATATAAATACATATGATGCATGCCTGTCCTAGTGGCTGATGAGTCTCATCTGTCGGTTATAAAGCCAACCCGATAAGTCCTGGTAGCTAACCATTGGATTGTCCCTCTGTCGTGCATCCCTAACTCGAGTTATTCACAAACATAAACATAATCACATACAACACCCTCGCTGGTGTTTATCCATGGGGGTGAGCTCATCCAGAACTTTCACAGTGTCCGGCCACACTTATGGCATAGGGTCAGCAGAATATCGACTCTCAACCTGGAACACGTGGTGGCTAGCCACTGCTTTCACCCAGAAAAACTCGTATCTCAGATAGGTGGAAGTGCAACAATCACATTTTCAATCAATACACATATATGCATTCAATCTCGGCCATAAATCAACATTTATCTCAGCCATCCGGCTTATAATCATAATTCATAACCAACCATAATTCATTATCACACATCGCCATTCGGCTCACATCATACACAACACTTCCACCATCATCCTAAACAACTCATATGATCATCATTTGTCATAATTCCTCATAATTTTTCCTTTTTTTCGTCCACAAGTTACCCTCTTCCTTAGTTTCTTCTAATTACTAGGCATTCTATATTGATTTAGGACTTAAAGGATGAAAATGGAGGCTTAGAAGCTTGAAATTCGATTTTAAAAACATAAAAAAATCATATTTGTTGGAAACAGGATCACGCATACGCATAGGTCACGCGTACGCGTGAGCACCAAAGAAACCCCAAGTTACACGTACGCATGGGTCATGCGTACGCATTGTTTAATTTCGCGAACCAGGCAGAATCGACTGGTCGCGTATGAGAGTTTCGCAAATAAATTTGACACAAATCGGGGTCCGGAAATCAAGCTATGCTTCACCAAAGTTGGCCAAAAATCACAATTTTTACAAAACTTACAAAACCTCAAATATTCAAAACACATAACTTCCAAACCCCTTTTGAAACAACCAGAACTCAGCCATGCAACATCAAGCATATTCCAACTTCCCATTCAATCCTCAACCCACCAATTCTTCCACTTTTAATCAAATTTCAATTCAATAAATTCAATTCATAATTAACATTTCACATCTCAATTTCCAAATAAATGTTTAATTTCATTAATCATTATATGTACATACCAACATCACATACAATTTCATACTCATCAACAAGAGCCTCAACCTTACCAACAATTAGGAATATCATCTATCTCACTTAAAATCTTACATGCTTTATCAACAATTAGTACCACTCACAACCATTCAACCATTATTCATATATTTAACTTAATCTATATCATCCAACAACTACATCAATATTTCAAAATCCTATCCTAGGGTCATTAGCCTAATTTTTCACATTACATTACATTTTAGATATAGGAAACCGAAACCATACCTTGACCGATTCCCCGCTCAACCCGTAACACTTCCAATTGAACTTTTCCTCAACTTTCAATGCCTCAACACCACACCAACCAATTTTTCAGTACCACAAGCCCACTCCACACTTTCCACGACTTCAATCAAGCTCCAATGTACACATATACATTGCCTAATACACATAATATACACCCACACATACAATTCAATCACTAAATCACAAAATTTCAAGTATTTCACTTAGGATTGAGAATCTTACCAAGCCTAAGGATCAAAGAGGCAAGACTAAGCTTTTTCTTCAAGCTAATTGGATCCTATAACATCAAAGAACCCAAAATCTCAACATTTTTACCCAAGAATTTTGAAATCAAGGGCTGAGAAAACTGAAATGAAATCATGGCTTACCTCTTGAATAAAGTTGTGGGCTTTGTAGAGCTCAATACCGCGGTCCCGTGGCCACAAACAATGCGGCGATTGGAGCTCCAGATAAAAAGTTATGGCACTTTGAATCAAACCAAGGGTTTGCTTCTTCTTCCTCCTCCCATGGCTGTTCCAACGTGTTCAGCTTGCCAAATGGAGAGAGAAGGAGCTGAACTCATTCATTTAATGTGAATGGGTTGGGCCCATGGCCCAGTTTGAGCCCAATTCAATTGATTTGGCCCGTTCGGCCAAATTTTGGGCCAAATTCTTTAAAATTAATGTCGAATTTTTTGTTTTAATTTTCTCTATCATATTAACCCATAAAAACACATTTCAATTTTTCTAGAATAAATTTTAATTTATGAATTAATTAGTTATTAACTAACCGGATTTTACATGCAATATATTCTAACCAATCTCCGACAACCATGCATCCATCGCTATACAACATATTCCCACCATCATTTATCGTAGGTCCAACTGTCACAAATTTTCAGTCTCTTACTCTCTTATATCCTTTTTAATCTACTAATTCAAGAGATACAGATAAAATTCTTAAACTACTAAAGTCTTCACAACATCATTAGTCTGACTCTGGTACAAAACAAAAAGCATCAAAGCATACAAGTGTATGTGATAAGAAGATATTTGCGGCCAAGAGAAGAATTGTTTGGAATTCACATTTGTCTGAAAATATGGTTGGTGTGAATTTCAGACAATTCTTCTCTTACCCGTAGATATCTTCTTATCGCGTACACTTGTATGCTTTGATGCTTTCTTATTTGTACTAGAGTCAGACTGATGATGTTGTGGATACTTTAGCAGTTTAAGAATTTTATCTGTATCTCTTGGATTATTAGTAGATTGAAAATGATATAAAAGAGTATGAGGCTGAAAATTTGTGACAGTTGGACCTATGATAAATAATGGTTGGAATATGTTGTATAGCAATGGATGCATGGTTGTCAGAGATTCATTAGAATATACTACAACTGTATAAAAACGGTGGTACATAGAATAGAAATATTGGGGTATGTGAGGTATATGGTTGAAGTACGGATAACATAAGAGTTAGTTATCAATAACATTCTTGCTAACCTCTCTTATGTCTCTTTTATTCTCGCTACGTTGAGATGGTTCGGATGATTCTTGCTTACCCATGTCAAACATCCAAGCATATATATAACGTAATTAGAATTATAATGTAAATATAATTTGTTAATGACATGTTAAAATATGTCTTTATATATAGTTCAAATTTTTATTGGTTCCTACTTTATTTTTGAGAAATTATCTTTTAAAAAGATTTTATTATTTTATATTTATATCATATCATATAATTATAAGATATGTACATTATTTATGAGTGTAATTTAATAAAATTTACTATTTAAAGTAGATATTATTTTTATAACTTATTATTAATCTTTGTGACAATAAATATATAATTTTTAATAATAAATATATTACTTTTTAAAATTGCAGATTATTGAAAACTTATTATTTTTATTTAGATATTGTTCCTAGTATATATTATTATTCAAATTTACGTTATAATAAAAACATAATTTTTGATAATAAATAAATATCTTTTTAAAAATTTTATACAATTGAAAATATATGATTTTTATCTAAAAATTATTTATGGTAGATATCAATATTCAAACTTAGATAATATTAATTTTGATTGAATATTTATTTGAAAATAGAATCTATATGATTTATTTTGATTATAACACTAATAAGATTGTCAATAATTAGATTGAATTTATATTTTATATAGATTCACCTTAAATTGATATATAATAGCGACTCTCTTTTATTATTGTTATGTATTCTTTCTGAAATACATAAAATCATAAGCTAATTACAATAGTAAAAACACGTAGAAATAATCGGGCTGTTTCTGCTGAGGCAAGTTCTATTCCTAACATGAAGAACCATAAAAAACCAACAAAAAATTTAAACAGGTATATAATAATTATTATTTTTATTATTCTGATTTTATGAATTTATTCTCAATATTCTTCTATAATTCTTTGATTTAAGAATATGTGTTCATGGTATTATTCTACCATATAAAAAATATATAAAAATATTCTTCTATAATTCTCAGCATACACAATATGATTATGCAATTTGGCAAAAAAAAAAAAGCAAAAAGAATTTAGGGTTTAGTCACTCATTCCCCTCTCACTCTCCACGGTCATGAGTCACTCTTACTCTATCATTTTTATGCTTTCTACGTGTCTCTTTCGTCTGATCGGCTTCACGCACAGCTGCACATATTTTGTTCTCTGCATTGCTTCTCTTTATTCTCGCAGATTCGCTCTCTTTTCTGCCTTGCTGCCTTATCGTAGATCATCGCGCTGCCACGTTTTATGTCCTTAGCAATGTGCCCTACTGCACACGCAGCCACACACGTCCCTGGGTCTGTTTTAAAGGGGTGACAATGACACCTTTCTCATATCTAGACACTGGTTATGGTGAATTTAGATTTGTAATTTGATGAATAATTTTTATGTTCTAGATTTGGGTGTTTATTGTGAATTTCAATTTGTTATTTGATTAATATCTCATTATTATTTCTATTTTTACATTCTTGTTAATTTTTTTCTTTATCATTACAGCGAACAGTTAGAAAAAGTGACTTTGGATTCATTAGCCAATTCAATTGATCAATTGACTTAACTAGTTCAATCTATTGTTCAACATTTGAAAAATAATGTCGGTTCTCCCTTTAAAGTGTTTAAGGTCTTTGGTTCCAATTCTAATATTCTTACTCAACAAGGTAGTGCGTCGAGTAATCCATTGTTGCTATGCTCTTAGGAGAAGGCAAAAACGAATTTGTCTATTGCTAAAAAAAGGAGAAGAAACTCACTTACTCCAATTATTATTTCTGGATGAAAGCTGCCTATTGTGAGTACTAAGTAATAAGTAGTTTATTATTATTATTATTATTATTATTATTATTATTATTATTATTATTATTATTATTATTATTATTATTATTCATCTCCAATTGACATTTTTCTTATAATATGGTTGACTTTTATATGCATTGTTGGTATTGTCAAGAAAGAGGTATGTTTTGATACTTAAGGTTCAAGAATATTCTTTCGGATTGATGAATGCATGATCGAAAATAGCTAAGATAAGTGACATCTTGAGTGTATCACTTAGAATTTGTGAAATTAGATGTGTATTAAGATACTATGCAGCATTTGAAAAATGAAACTATTGTTGTCTAAATTAAATTTTCTATTAAAAAAATTGCATTCAAAGTTTCAAAAAATATATCCAGATAAAATAAGAATTCAATTAGGATAAAAAATCTAAACCATATCATTCCCCCAAAATAAAACTAAAGGCTGCCCCCAAAATATCTCACATGAAGCTCATGTCCAATTTTGTCGATTGTCGCATACAATTTTCTTAAGTTTTTTATTTTGTTAAAATTAACAACAACTAATATAAAATCACATAAATCAAACTAAATTACACTAATTATAAAAATCACACCAATGCTATAATAATTAAAATCACAGAAATCACAAGGAAGGAATTACTGGAAAGGAGAGGCTGACGACGGTAATGAAGAACGAGGAGGACGAAGAGGAAGACGACGACGCTCTTTGATACACACAAGATGGCGACGCTCTCGATTGCGATGACGACCTCGATTGCGACGACGACCTTGATTGCGAGACCGGAAAGGAGAGAGGAAGAGAGCTTGGGTGCGATGCCAGAGAGAGAGAGAAAGAGAGAGGGAGAGAGAGAACTTTGAGAAGATGAAGAACACTAGAAAATCTTCATAGACGGTAATCGAAGAGAGGGTTTCTAAAATCCAGATGAAAGAACAATCTTTTGATTTTTTTTGTTTTTCAGATATGTTTTTGTTCTGTTGTTTAAATTATTTGAAAATAAAAAATTAGAATAAGTTGAATTTTAAAATTTGATTAATTTAAAAAAATATTTTTGTCTAATTAACTAAAGTAAAGATGTTTAAATTTTTTATAAAATTAAATAAAAATATTTTTTATTTTTATTAAATTATAAAGATATTTTAATAAAATTAGTTATATGATATTTATTTTTAAAAAAAAATCTGATATTGACGTAAAAAATAAATTTTACATGACTTATTATTATTTTTTATATTTTTTTCGTATCGGTACGTATAAATTTATTATCGCACCGAAATAAATACCAAAAAATATGTCAAATTTTCACTTTATTAAAAAATATGACTGAACTACAACACAAAAATTAAAAAGCGAACTTTTGCGATCATATTTTCCTTTTATTTTCCTGTTTTGAATTTATTTTGGATCAACAACTTTTGTACTCTCTAACACCTTACATTAAACACCTTAAAAATGGTGTGTCAATGTGTCATGTGTGAGTAATGAGTGCCCACTGCCCAGGCCAGTGTTGACAACTTGACATCCGAGCGAACAAAAGGTACCGTGGCTAATTTCTCGCTACAAAATCAGTTTCAAAATAGGGGGCGCACGTTAGCCTGACTGGCAAGCGCAATTTAGCACGGCCGCCATCCCCAGTGGCGGAGGAAAAAAACCAGCTCAATCCAAAGAAGACACACAAGATAGAAACAAACAAACCGGGTTCGATCACTTCGATGTCCGTTTCTGTAAGCTCAGCTAAGGCCTAAGCGATAATCGATCCAATCATCATTCTCTACTTCAACATTGTTACTTTCTTCACTAAGTCAAATTATATTTGAGCTCGTTTCAGTTTCATCGATCTATAATCGGAGCCAAAATATCTAGTTTTGAAAAATATTAAAGGCGCCGCAGAGATAAAAGAAGAAGCGTGCAATGGTGGAATGAGGATAAAACAGAAAAGAGGAAGATGGCGAGAAGCAACAGTTCCTACAAGAAAATCACACTCTTGCTATGCTTCTTCAACATCGCACTTCTACTCTACGCTCTTCGCACTCTCTACGCTTCTTTATACATCTACTCCGGTAACGTTTCACGCAATAGTAAGTAACTATTAACATTAATCTCCGATTCAACTTTTTCACTTTATCATCCTCTCTTTTTTATAACACTTTGTTGCTTCTCTCTCTGCGTTTTCTGTATTGATTTTTTTTTCTTTCTTTATTTTTTTATTATGTCAGGTGTATTGTATAACCCAGATCAGATTAGGAAAATGGAGGAATCTATCCGAATACGAAAGGAGTTTAAACCGGAGGAGTTAATTAAATTGGTAAGAAGTAACTAAGCACTTATTATTTATATTTCTGAGTAGGGTAAGCACTTCCTCAGAAGTTAACTGCAGTGAATATTATTAAAATGCTGTTTGTGCTAATAGGTGAAGGATTTAGAAGGTGAGTTTTCAACCGAAACTGCGGCGGTTGAATTGCCTCCGCCTTTGAAACAGAGTATAATTGATGAGATACTGCAGAGACTAACCAACTTGAACTCCACTCGCACAGATATTGCTAAGGAACGAGGTTTTTTGCCTGTAACTTGTGCTTCTGAGAATCTATTTTTCATTGAAATAAATAGAACATTGTTGTGCAACTTGTGTATTATATTGTTTGAATTTAACTATTAACTACAAAGTACATCAAGTTCACCAAAGAATATGTTTTGCAATTTGCACTATTTTTCTTGCAGTTTCTCTGCAACTTGTGTATTATATTTTTTGTAAGATAGATAGCTGTACCTTTGCACTGTCTTCCACTTCCATTTTTCTTTTTTGGCAACTTTCAGGTTGCTTAAGGGCAATAGAAATGCACTTTCAACAACCTTAGAAAATCTTTGTAGTTTACCATGCTGTGTGTGTCATAGAATCACTTAATTACTTCCACAACATTGCACCACCGTGGTGTTCCTATAGATGTGTCTCGCCTGGTTAAGAGATGGGTTTTTAAAATAAGGAATAATAAGTAAGCCGGTCTTATGTTTGGTAAAAAGTACAGACATTGACTGAATCTTAAACCAATCAAGAAGAAAAACCATTCTAGTGAAGTTTGATGCAGTTTTATCTCAAGCATACGTGGTGTAATCCCCCTTGTTTTGTGGATTGCTATCATGTTATTTTAGATTCTAAACTTTGGTGGTCTTATCTTGTATATGTTCAAAGAATTTGGAAAACATTTTACTGGCTTACCTCACTTAATTCTGTCCATTCTTGCTCGATTTGGTGATATTACGTTTTAAAAAATACAGAAGCAGTTGAAAATTGGCGAATGGAAAAACTGAGAGAGGCTAAGTTGGCTCTTGTGAGTAGGACTTCCAACTCAGCCATTCCCCATGAAGAGGCTGGTATGAACATTTTCTGCTATGTTTATAAAAGTTGATTGTGTGATACTTTGAAATAATGCAGCATGTTCGTTCAAACAAGCAATGAATTTTTTACAAATCTTTTATACCTTGTGCTTAAGTGTTTATTTCCATCTCCTAGGTATGCTAGCAAGAGCATTGGAGTCTGATTGGGCTGCAATTTGTGAAGAGATTGGCCTTTGGATACCTGTTCAAGTTGTTAATACAGAACATGAAGACAAACCTGAGGGTGCAGAGGGGTTTGGTATTATCCATATCTCCAGTCTATTTTATTATTCTGATTGTAGACTTTTAATCTTCCCTCGGTACCCCGTGGTATGCAATGAATGTATATAAAACATTCCTCTCTATACTATACTGGTTTCCCAGAATCACTTAACCCTGCATACATTGTGTGATAGAGTTTGGAAGAAGTATTCCCGTAAGCTTTTTCCTCTTTGAAGTTATTTATTCTTTGTATTCAAAAGCATATATTATTCTCTGCAGAGGAGGAGGTTCTTCCTGGCAGGTCCCTTCCACCTGAGTGCCATGCTGAACTTCACACAGATTATGATGGTGATGCAGTAAGATGGGGTCTCACCCACCACAAGGCTAGTGCAGCTGATTGCTGTCAAGCTTGCTTGGATCATGCGAAACATGCCAAAGAAGGTCAAAAGAAATGCAATATTTGGGTTTATTGCCCATCTGAGTTTGGGTGTCATTCACCAGATAGATATCAACACAAACATCAGGAATGCTGGCTTAAATATGTAAGTCATATCTCATGGTTCAATAGTTTGACTCCCCCTCTATATATTTGCATAACTTTAGATAATTGTATTCTCCAAGGTCTGGAGGGATAAAAGGTTACATAATAGCATATATTGTCTGATCTAAAATTTTCCCACTTGCGCGTGTTTTTCCTTCGGCCGGCTAATTTACTTTATTCAATGTTCTGAATTCAGGCTGAGAAACCTCGATTGAATTTTAAGGATAAATATCCTGAATGGTATCGGAACTCACACCAATCAGCACCAGTGGTTGTTCCATGGGTCTCTGGAATTGTTAGTGTATGAAGCACATGACCAACACCATAGTTGATCTTCAACCAGATGCTGCCTTGTATACTATAAGACCACAAAGCTAGTTCAGGCAAAGCCTGTGCTGCACCGCTGGATTCTTCTACTTTTCCCGAACATGTGCTTTTTTTATAACGAAATGAACTGGGTTGCAAACCATTTTTCCATGGTCATTTAGGACTTGGTTTTGGTCAAAAGGAAGACATCTCAGTGCCAAAGATTTTTTCACCATGGTCGGTTTGAGTTTACAGTTAGGGAATGTGACTTTAACCGACAAGGAGATCATTTGTTGTAAGTTATTTGATAGCATTAACACTGAGGAAATGTGACTTTTACAGAAAAGGGAGTTGTTTGTTGTAAGCTATCTCTGATAAGTAACATAATTGATTGTTCTCCATGGGATTTGGAATCCTATTAATAGCAGCATAATGCTTGTTCATGTTGAGCATGTTGATGAGGATCTCCACCCTAACTTCCTTTTCTATTTACATCTATGCATCCTTCAAGATGTGCTTTGTTGATCCATTGGAGTTTAACTTTTTGTGTGGAAACTCTGTTAGGAAGTAAGTAGTTAAAGTCAAATAGGTGGCTTAAACTTGCACAATACAAACGTAGAATTTTTCAGAATTTGTAGTTATCACATGTTAATCTGGTACCTCAAGTCTAGAGAAACATCTAGAGCCTTTGTTTGTGCATTCAATTGCAATGAATTAAATTGTTGACAGAAGGTTCGTTCTTTCACCTAAAATCCTGACTGCTATGTTTAATCAGCATCAGGATAAGAGATTATTTAAGCTAACATTTCCTAATGCTACCTGTCTTCAGTGTCTTGTCCATTTCTATTCTTGTTTATTCAATATGTATAACTTTAATTGAAGGGTAACCAATCTAAGCAAATCTCTTCGATAGCAGCGTTTATTCGGTGGCACGTCGTATTAACCCCATGACTTTAACTTAAAGTGTTTACTCTGACTAGGCACCACCACTTACATCACATACAATTAAACAAAGTAGTTGAAGGTTACCCGTTGAAGCCATTTAGGCATTTATTATGCTCACAACAGGTAACATAATACGCCGAAAAACAAAGGTGTCCCATGTCACGGTCTTATTAGTAACCTCATGTTTAATCCCAAGTACACACAAAATTTCCTCAAACCATAGTACTTATTGAAGTCAAACAAACATTTGAATCCTAAATTGAGTCATTAGTTAAAATGTCTTGAGCACATTTTTAACTTTGTCTTTACCTTAAAGAACGGAAAGCCTTTTTCTTTTAAGTGCTTTCTGTACGCTGCAAAGCCACTATCAATAATAAATCATGTCAAATTCTATCACAAGCACTAATGTGAATCCACAAAACCGATATAGCAGTATAGCACCACAAATATAAATCACTCTCTCTCCTCTCTGAATTGATGAATGAATTTCAAACATGGGTGTCTTCTACAATGAAGAGCAACAACCAAATCACCAACACCAATCCAAGAGATGCAAATGTATGGTAGAAACTCTGAAGGAATTGTTTTCTCTTTGCCAGACTTTTGGTGGAAGGCTTTCAAATGCAAGCCTTGAAGAAGAGTATCCAATGAGCGACATCGAAGAGGAACTCGAAGTACGTTAAATCTTTATCTTTAAACTCATATATAATCATCCATTATGGTTGTTCTTGTTCTTTTAACTCTTTATTAACATATATTCTGCTTCTTCAGGTGGTTATGTCAGCAATTATAAGCGGAGTCATGGAAAAACAGAAGCAGAAGCCGAACGTGTTGAGACACAGCTTTTCTTGGGTGTACACTCCTGTAACAAATGAACTGAAGTATATGACTCAGGAAATGGCAGCACCATCACAAGAAAGGGTGGTGATGGTGGTGGAGGGGGATGATAATCAAGAACAGTACAAACAAAGTGAAGAATTCTTTTCTGTTAAGAGCTGTTTCTCGTGCTGTGGTGGGAGTTCTGTGATGAGTGGTGGAGAAGCATTCTATTCAGTGAAGACAAGCCTTTCTCGTTGTTCAAGCTTGAAGGACGTTGTTGACGTGTCAAAATTCTGGAGGCGTTCGGTGATTCAGGAGTTTTGTCACTGTGAGGGATGGCCTTTTGGTCTGTGCCGCAGAGCTGTGTTGCTTCCGCCATTGCCCAAGTCACCTTCTGAGTCATGGTTATCCCGTAAATTAAGAACAAGCAATAATAAGAAATTAAACCCTGAATTTTAATAAACTTGTTTCTTTCATCTTATTTCAAGGAACTGCATGTGAGATAGTGGCAACCAGTTCAACATTATTCATGTGGAATAAACTCTCGTATTATGGAGCGTCAAATCTCGAACTTTTTCTTTTTAATATTGTATTACTAGTATGAACCAAACTTTTTTATTACAAAACCTTAATAAGGTTTTATTCTTTTATAATTAATTTTTTTTTTTATTACAAAACGTCACTGACGTTTTGTGCTACTACCACAACTGTGTAGAATACCAAAATGATCAAATATTTTTGTATTTCACATTAAAATTATTCATATATAAAAATTTTAGCCTCAAATCTCCATGTCATAGTTAACCTTTTTATTTTCCAATTATTATCGAAGATCTTTAATTTCCTCTAAATAAAGTCATAAACAACAAATGATATATGACTTTCGTACCACCCCACGCATTATGAGAGTTGGGCAGTCGGTAGTGATCATTGGTGAATTTAATTTTTAAAATAAGTAAAGTGATATTATTATAAAGATTTTACAACTATTTTTATGTAAAGATGTATCTTTTTTTATTATTAGATGATGAATTATAAAATTTGATTTTAATTTTTTTTAAATATTACTGAACAAATAAAACATACTTTTAAGTTTTAACACAAGATTTTTTGTAAAAAAAATTGTTTTAACATTGAGTAGGTGCTAATAAATAATGTTGAGTTATTTATTCTTCCTTCCACTTAGTCTTTTCCCTTAGCAAAATTTTCTTTCCTCTCTTATTTATTTATTTATTATCATATCTACAATCAGACTACCAGTTCATGCCTCAACGACTTTTGTCCGTGATAAGACTCGGGGCTTATTTTATAGCACATGTGCAGCAAAAGGCCACAAATTTCAAACACAATCTTTATTAGTGCATTCTTTTTTCCAAAATATTAACAGTGCGTGGATATTAACCCATATAATTCATTCACTTGTAAAAATTAGAATAGTCCTTTTGTTCTGCAGCAATTTGGTTCAACGTGGACGTGTTCCGGACAAGAATAATACTGGGCGAGATTATGATTAAATAAGAATATTTACGTTACTAATTAATAAATATATTACGTTGTTAGTTTTTTTTTTTGGTGACTGAAATAAATTAAACAAAGAAAAACAAAAAAAATAAAACAAGGAACTGCTTAAATAGAGGGACAGTCCCGTTTAAGACTACTCTTAAACTCCTCCCAAGGTGAAAGAAGCTCCCAATGAGTAATAGCTCAAATGGCATAGTCTCCTCATACTCAATTAAGAGGTTGCGGGTTCGAGTCTCCTATCTTTGGTAAAAAAAAAAAAAAAAATATTACGTTGTTAGTTAATTTGTATGTTGTTAAGGCTAATAAAGTCACAAAATTACAAAATTACTAAATTATTATATTTTCTAATCTAAAATACATAAGTTCAGACACTAAATTTACTTGATCATCGGAATCCTCTTACATGTACCTCACCCTGATTTCGGAAAGATTGTTGAAGGTTTTCCTTGTTTCCGAGTTACACCACTCAGTCGGAAAGTAATTTTCTAGTTTTAAAAAATTTTATTTATTATTTATTCTAGGTTTTATAGGTACTGATACGTTTAAAATATGAACAAGTAGTAACAAGCTATGTGAAATTTATTTTCCATATCAGTATTTAAATTTTTTTTAAATATATATTATATCACCACTTTTACTAATACATCTCTTTAATTAAATAAAAATAAAAAAATATTTTTTTATTCAATTTTATAAAAAGTCTTAAACATCTTTACTTTATTTGATTAGACAAAAATACCCTTTTAAATTAATCAAATTCTAGAATTCAATTAATCATAATTTTATAGTTTCAATTAATTTAAACAACAAAGCAAAAACATATAAAAAAATTAATCGTTCTTCATCTTCTCCAATTCCCAATCATTCGTGTCTCCGTCCGAAGCAAAGCAAAACATATCAAAAAAATAAAAAATCAATCGTTTTTCATCTTTTCCAATTTTCCTAATAATTCGTGCCCCCCTCTGAAGCAAAGCAGTGAAAGTCCTAAACCAAAACGGCAAAACCCTAGCTCTAGGTTCTTTGCCGCCGGCGTCCCCAGGCTCAACGCTTTCGCTTCTTCCTCTTCCCTCTGTCTGAAATCCAGGTAGCTCGGCACGTCATCCCAATCCTCGCTGGCTTTTCTGTCCATCGCCAGGGAAAAAGTTAATATCTTCCCCTCCTTCCCTGTTTTTCTAGTTTCCAAAGTTTAAAATCTACTTTGCGACTTGAGTTGGAGTTTGCAGTTATTTATGTTCTTCTCTCGCTTTTGCAGGGAGGAGTCGAAGTCCAATCGCAAGTTAGATAAAAAGGTTCAATTTTACTCTAGTAAGTTTCGAATCAATTTTTTTGTTTTTTTCAAATATTGAATTATTACATACCAAAATTGTCCATATATTTTAACTGCATCCAATCCTTGGTGTTACTGTAGAGGTGAAAGATGCTGTGACTTGCTTGAGTGCTCAAAAGTCTATTACTAAGGTAATGATCTTATTTCAAACGGCATTGTTATTAAGATGGATTATGGAAATACTTCATTGTGCTTGTAACAGGTTTAATGGCTAGTTAAATGTACTTTGCACTGTTATTATGTTCATAGATACTTTGAATATTTTTAGGGTTCTTTATTGTGTATTGCATTTGTTATTATTTTAGGAATCAGGCATTCTGTCACTTAATATACATGTCTACTCTTGTACTCATATATGAATGAGCTTGTATTTTACTCTTGATGTGAGTATTCCAAGGAGAATTTTATTTTTACTTTTAAAAGAATTTATATTTTTCCTGTAAGTAAATAGTGATCTAGGATTAATTAAATGGTTGATGCATTCACATAAGAAATGCAGTTTGCTGTAATCCAAATGAATTAGTAATAATTTAAACAATCCTTTACAGGGGAGACATCTAGATATAATCTTTTTTGGTTTTTTAGTGATGTTTTCCTCTCCTTTCAAAAAAATAGTAAACAACAAAGGCGGAAGAAGAAAAATTGAAGGCATATGATCTCTCTACTCTCACAGAATTTCTTTCTGATCCTGAGCCGACGGCACCACGAAAATCTAGTGCCACTTCTCAGTACCAATTTAGCATTACCGGTTTTGAGCTCTATAATGAACAAGTCCTGTTCTCTTTTACTTATTGTATATAACTTTTCTGGTATCCACTGTTTGCTTCCTGGATTTGGTTGGCAATTTTCTTGTATACAACTCTTAAAGTTGTTTATAAGTTATCTTGGAAGTGATTATACTCCCTGTACAGATTGCACAGAATATAAGAACTCAAGTAAGACTTTATGTCACTATCTAGCTATTTTTTGTCAAATGAGTGGAGGAACTTTAATTTGTTTTTAAAATAATAAAAATAATTTCTAGTTATATAGAGCAGACCAAAAAATACTTAATATGCTAATCTAATTCCTTTGAACAAACTAGGGTCCCTGAGCTTGAAAATTTTTCGTTTGATGTTAACCGACTTAGACTTAATTATTTAAGTCTCATTCTCTGTTCCTGCATGTGCTTTCTTGCTATCTTTTTATCCGTGCCTATATTGTGAATTTTAACACTCTATGATAGGACCATAGATTTTTGTGAAGAGTATATAATAGAGAGAGGCCAGTTGATGTATAGTGTAACTCATTGTAGAGAGAAAGCTATGATTCTGATTTCTTCTTTTATGATCAATAAATTACAAAACTTAATTCTTTTTTTATATAGTTTATTGCTTTCTATCTTTCTAATTCAAGATAGTTTCACTTAGTTTTCTTGCCAAAACTGATAAGTAGCAGCTCCATGATCTACCAATTATAACGAATTTTATTTATAATACGTAACAACCTCATGAGTATTTTTGACTTCTTTTATGTTGGTGCATTGGTTCTTTTAATCAACATTACTACTTGAAAGTGAATCTGGCATTTTTCTATCAGATAAAGAGGTACTTATTTATTTGCTACTCTATTAAACTTAAAAGTATCATATGTAATTTAAACCTATGCTTGCAAATGAATCAATTTTTTGGAGGTGGTATCCTTGGCTCTTCAGGATCATTGCCACTTGGACTGCACAATCATATAGAACTCCTTTCAAACAAAAGTTTTTATTACAAACACACATCTAATGTTTTATTGACTTTGATTCTAGCAGGAAATCGTGAAACAGTAACAATGGCTATGATGATTATGAATTTATAATGTGACACATTCTTGTACTCATTTCAATATTTCATCATCACTTTCATTCTCCAATTTTCTGTGACGAGAACAGAATAGAGGGTTCCGTTCTGAAACAACAAACAGTTGAAATGGTTCCTCTGAGGAAACGGGTTCCTCCAGAAATATGGGTTCCTTTGATGATGCAGCACTAATCGAAGAAGGACCTCTTCTTCAAATTTCTCTCTCTGTCTCTCTCTCTCTCTGAAACTTCATATTTTTTTTGCCTTGTCTATGATGTTAGTTTCTACTTTGGCCTTTTTGTTTTTCTGATAACAACAATGACAATTATGGTAACCCTAATCATGATAAGTTTATGTAGAAATTGTGTGGATTCAAGACAATGCAGGATGGACTCTTGGTTTTGGCATTCCCGCTATATTTATGGGAGTATCGATTGTAAGTTTCTTTTTAGGCACACCAATGTATAGGTTTCTAAAATCAGGCGGGAGAAATATCTAGATGCAATGTATTGGTCTCTTGAATTATCGTATGGTCACTTGAATTATCGTATGGCAAACCTATTGTAGAAATATCTGGTACAAATAAATGTGTAAAACTGGAAATCAATGATTAGAGATTTTGGCCTCTAGGATCAATATAACTAAAATGTGTAGTAGTTTTTATTATTTGTTTATTATAATATTACCATTTGTTGACCTGGCAACTTTAACTGGGGCATATGTGGTTGCTCTTGGACCCTCAATTGCAGGTAATTTTGATCTAAAGTACTGTTATATTATGTATGTATGGATTTGATTCGACAAGGTGGTGCTATTATTGCCGCCCTTTTCCTAAAACAGGTATGTATGATGTGTCTAATCATATAGAATCTTGTTATTCTCTTAAAATTACTCCATAAACTTATTGGGAAATATCTACCAACAACTGCTATTTTGCAGTTTGTTAATGAAAAGGTTCAATGGATACATATCAACTTGGCCGGTTCGGTATGGAACGAGAAAAAACGCTCAACAACAGGATTTGGTGTTGCTACTTTAGTAGAATGGATTTTGAAAAATCCTTCTCAAAAGTGAACTGATAATTGATATCTCCAAATCTTGTTATATGGTGAGTGAATCGGAGAGGATGAGATAAATGCATATTGTGATGTTCTTGGTTCAATGGGTTTGATTTTATGAATAAGTTTAGGGGAGATCTAAAAAGGGGTCAGATGAGGAGGCGTATTTCAGTGTATTCAAACTTTTTTTCTGTTTTTGACTTAGTTCAGAATTCCATTAGTCTCTTGGCAGTTTGGTTTTATTTTTCCTACTGGCCATTTGTGATTCTTACATCTCCATTAGTGTCCTTAAGTGAAATTTGTGCATTATGCATATGCCATAAACAGCAGCATGTGCATTACTTTAAAATAAGGGAAGCAACTTTTTTTTTAGGTGACTAAGGAAAGCAACTTTGCTGTGTCATTAGACTTAGACTGAATCCCTTGTCCTATACTGCATTTGATAAAAAAAATATATAAAATAATATAAAATAAAATAAAATAAAGGAATGATAAATAAAGGAAAAAAGGGAATACTCTTAGGGTTTTTTGTTTATTTAATGTCTTTTACATTTTTTTTTGAAATTTGCCAATTTTAGTATACTAACAAAGTAACAACACATTTTTTTAAGCCTTTAAAATTGAACTAATAATGAAGGTTAAAACTTGCTAATGCATCATTAATTCATAATTATTTTACAAAATTAAGAAATTTAATAAATTAAAAAAATTATAACTTCACAGATCTAAATACAAGCAAGTTATTTTACAATAAAATGGACAAACCATTAAGATTTAATAAGTATATCTCACCCTAGTAATATTAAATGAAATCTTGTAGTCAGCTCTCTAATTTTCTTTTTCTCTCCCGTTTAATTATTGATCCCCTAACAAAGAACCTATAAGGATAATTATTTAGATAAGAAAAATACCTATACATATTATCACCTAATTAAGCTTTGTGAACCCAAAAATGAATTTAATTTAATTAAAAATTCATTTGATTATATCAAGTACGGATTATTATCACAGTAGAACTGGAATTAATAAGATAGGCGTTACTATAGATTCAACACAAGTATTCGATCCATAATGATTTTTAAGAAAATTCACACTAAATAAAAATTTTCAAATGAAGCTTTTTCTAATCTTGCTGTTATATTTTCTACAAAGTTAGAAATCATGGCATAATGGATGCCATTTTATGGAACATTAACAAAAGTGAAGAGAACTAAATAGAGAAAAATACGATCAGAGAGAGAGAGAGAGAGAGAGAGAGAGAGAAAGTTTCTTTGACTATGATGATAATGGATATGCAAAGAAATTTCTCAATAAGAGATGTTATCAGTAATGCCATATGAAATCTGCTCAAATAACAAGATGAGAAAACTTTATAATTGAGAACAGATGAGACCTGATTTTCGCTCTTGATATCATTACTCTGCTTTTAAAAAAATTACAAAGGTTATGATCAGTTTGGGATATCTCGGAAGGGCCCTAAGACACTACAGATGAACATTGTACCATCTTTTATGATAAGGAAAAGGTGCGAGTTCATTAACTTTATTTATTTTTTTTTTCAATTCAACTGGTCAGAGAACTGATTCTTTTATCTTCTCAAATGTAGGTAGAGCTTCTGGAAGGTGGAAAATTTTGGTTTTCTGAGTCTCCATCTGTACCTGGAAGCATGTCCTGGGGTTCTGAAGTTCCTTGCATTACAACATGGGCTGTATCCTTATTATTCTGTATATCTTTTTATACTTCCATTCAGTTATATGAGACTGATGTGGCTGTAAAATTAGTATATTAATTGATGTTATCTTGTTCTGTTAGGTGGAAAACAGGGAGCAGTTGAATTCCTCAAGTTAATATGAAGAGAACGCTGCTTCTGCTGTGATTGCCAGACGCAGGATCTTCACATTGATTGGATCCTTTTCAGAGGTAGATCTCTGATTCCTGTTTCATGTGAGGTGGTGAATGATAATATTGATGGGTACCATCCATCTTCTCATTTTCACATATTTACTGAGTTCATCCTTCCTCGCACCGTAAGGATGCTAGAATTTCCTGTACAAGAGGATAACTAAAACTTGGCTTCTTTCTATACCTGGATTCCCACTGGCTGCGCCTCTTTTTGTCCTTGTAGCTACAATTCCCCATGAATATGTCTTATAGTTATATTGCCGGGATTGGTATATTGAAGTAGACTTTATGGACCTCTAAAAATTGTGGACAAAACAAATCATTATGAGCAGTATTTGTCAACTGAAATCTGCCTCCAAGTGAGGATAATGTATTGTGCAAAGTTCAATTTTCTTGTCAGCTTAAGTGGTTCATGCTATTTCTTTCTCAAGATGTACTTTGAAATACCACATAAGAAACATATGATGTTTATTATTGATGATCTTTGAAATTGAGGGGGTACTGTGTTGCTAATAACTGCTAAAGATTATGAGTAACAAGTTAAAACTTTTGGATATCACTTGATAAATTACATTAACATCATAACTAACTCAAATTACTTGACACCATGATCAAAATCATGGATAACACACTAGGGAACATCACATATCAGATTCAACACTCTCTTCCACTTATACATTAAAATAGTTGTCCATCAATATAGAGATGGTTTTCTAAGAAGATCAGTCATGAAATCCAATTGATGGACAACATTCTTCCCAGGGAAAAGAGGCTTTCAAGTCAAAAGTTCTGCGAAAATGCAACCAATGCTCCATATGTCTATAGCTGGTGTATACTGGAAAGAAAATGGTTTCAGGCAATAATGATTTACTGAGTGAAACATAATAGATCAGTGAAAGACACACAAGTAGATTATAATCCAACTAAAGTATTTAGCATATGGCAAGGAAGTATTAACATTTGCAACACCAATTATTATTTATTAAACAACACACAAGCCCCATATCCAGCACACAACTAAGACAGAAAAAATAGAATACTAGATTATATAAAAGAACAAAATTTCAATCACCAAAGAGTATAAATTCATACATAGGCAATAGATACATTCACAAGTCACCACACATATCATTCTCTACCCATCAACATCCACTAGATTCCTCCCCAAAAAATACAAAACACCAATCCAAAACATATTAAGATACATACATGTGAATCTAAATATACATATGAGTTGAGTAACTTTACCTTTTTTCTCTAATCAGGCAGCATCTTCAAAACTGAGCATAAATAAACTTTTAATTATTTAAGCAAAAGCTACATCAACCAGCCCCTTCTCTCGGGTATAATCCAAATCACCCGAACTCCCACTTCCACTTCAAAACTGAACATAACATGTATAACTTTCATTATAATCAGGTGAGTGCGCAGGAAGGAAATTGCATCCAGTACGTCCTGACATGTTTCTTGAGACCGTCTCCAAGTTAATGTCAAAGCATACTTGTTACATTTTATTCTTTGGTATGAAGCAAATTGGACTAAGATGATATCTTTTATGCACTTTTTTATTGTTTTTATTGTCTACAGTGAATTTGAAGTGTCGCGGGTTTCACCCATGTGATCATGTGATCATCTTATTAAAGTAGAGCTTGTGAGTTTATGCTAATTTTGTAAAAGAGCTTATTTGGTTGATGTTTCTTTTGGTTAAAAAATTTATGCTCCTGAAGAATTTCTTTACAAAGATTTTACCATAGTATATGTTACAGCTTATAAATGGAAATCAAATGAGCTCTAACTCTCTTGCATGCTTATGTCTTCCTGTTTATTTGATTAAAGTGCTTGACTTATGTATTCTTAGGACTGAGTGAACTTATGTCTTCTTCTTAACAAAGCACTTCATTACTAAGATTTGTTTATCTATCACTAAAGAGGCAAAAAGGAATAAGTTGCAGGATTTGTGTCATTTTACTCAATCATTATTCATATACATTATGTAATAAATGTGAAAGTGAATATCCTTCTCTTCCTTTCAACCTTTGATGTTGCTTTTTCATATGACATGCAACTACTTTTTCCCTCACTTTTCACTTCTCCTACTTCCTTTGCTGTGCATATTTTTTTTAATTATTTTTTTGAAAAAAAAATTGCTAGAAGAAAGAAAGCACACTTGCTTAAGTACCCTGATGCCAAAGTAATATGCATTGGAGTTGGTGATACTACTAAACCCATTCTTGATGCCATAACTTCTACAATGTCAAAGGTAAAACTTCAATGTGAATGAAGCTTCTAGGGCCACAGGGGTTGCCGTGATCTTGGCATTGAAGATGATGACATATTTATGTCAGATGGAACAAAGTGTGATATATCTCGCCTTTAGGGCCACAGGGGTTAGGGGTGGCATGCTAATTAGCATATGGAGTTTTCTGCAAAACAATCAATGAGCTCTTCCTTAATCTAACTAAATAGTTTCAGAGTGCATGGTGCAATCAATGGAAACTGTATTTTGGAGATGAAATCTCTAGTTCCCTATTCCTAGGATTTGAGATGGTGTTGTATTTAAGTATGTATTTCTGTAGGAAAAAAAGAAAAGAAAAGAAAAAAGAATGCTTTTGTATATCATCCCTACATGAATTTTACTATAGTAGTAGTAGTAGTAGTAGTAGTAGTAGTAGTAGTAGTAGTAGTAGTAGCTTCCTTTGTTAACAAATATAAACATATTTGGAGTAATTTAATTCAAAATCCAACTTTATTATTTGCAAGTCATTATGGATGGTAAAATCTTTAGTAAAAAATATTAGCATAGATTTGGGTACTCATTAGTTGTAATTTGAAAGTTATGTTATATCTGAGCATGCCTGCCTTCATGATAGCTCATCCTAAGACTGCATGATTTTGAAGTTGAGAATAAGAGATTAAAAATAGTTTCGATGAAGTTGCATCTAAGCTTAGTGGTTCCAATAAAGAAGTATTGAAAGAAACATAGTTAATGAATCAATATCTCCAAATTGCACAAGAACCCAATGCATTCCACCATTTTTGATCGGTTACGTCTAAAAAACTACTGATGAAAAATTAATTCTAAAGTCCAAACTCATTTTTAAACAATGGAATTCCACAAAGCTCTCAAATTTTATAAAGAACACTTAACACCAATAAGCAAAGTACGGTGAGACAATATCACAGGAAGAGAAGCAGAGAAATTTACTTACTTAAACTATGAATTCTACAATGACATCAATATATACCAGGTATTAAAAAGTGCTCTTAACACTTAAGCTAGACCATCTTCAGTACATGGCCAATTTGGACAAGTATAAACACGCAATTTTTCTCTGTTCCCGCCTCTCTCCTCATCTCTAAGTACATGGCCAATTTGGACAAGTATATCATAAGCCCTATTTCTAGTTTTTTTATTAACATGCAAATATACTCTTCCAAATTTAGCACCACAACAGCCTTATGAAGTTGAATTAAGAAACTATTTTCATGTGAATCAGATGTCCTTGCCAAACAACATTCCCAAGTGCTCCATATTGAAAAACTCATTGAAGAATGATCACCCACTGTTCATTGACATGATCAATCCAAGAACAGCCACAACATACTATTAAAAAATAGAGACCAAGTAGGTAGTAAAATAAAGAAATAGATACATTAACAGAACAAGATTTTATTCAAATCAGCATCAATAACACAATAAAAACAACGTCGTCAACATTTGTAATGATACGGCCTTATGAACCACCCCTAATTTTTATAAACTGATAGCACAAGCACTTGAAAGGGAGATATAATCAGCAATTTTAACATGCATAAATTAAATATATATATATATATATATATATATATATATATATATATATATATATTATAACTCTATGGCTTTTTGTTGTTGATGACATCATTCAAAAGTCCAGCCCATGTATTGCTATCACTGGGTCCACTAGAATATGACGAGACATGGAAAAACTGAGGATATGATGTAATTCCGGCAGTAGAAGGATATTGGTTGAAGTACGCCATGCCATTTGGAACAGGATGAAAAGGAATAGGGAGGACTCTACCATAAGGTTGATAAGGATGGACCACTGGATAATGATGCATAGGATATTGTGGCAATCCTAGTTTTGTTGGTTGTGGCTGCATCTGGAACTTCTGCCACTTCTATTCCTGATGTGTTGGTCTTATCTTTTAATGTCTCTTGAGTTACAGTGATTTCTTCGGTCTAAACATAAATCATAATTTTTAAATAATTACGATACAAAATTTAAAAAAAAATAAATAAAGAAACTAGTCAGACAAGCTAGAGGCGAGTAAGACTTTTCTCAAAGTGTTGACCTCACTCACCCTTAATCTCTCAGTTGCACTTATGGTATTGGATTAAAATAATTTAAATTCAAATTAAGACCTTAATTTTCCTTCTTGAATTATCAAATATAAATTATTAGATATACGAAATGTTACCTTCTGCCGATTTTTTTTTGCCATTTGCTCTAATCTTCGGTGTCTCTGTCAATTTAGATACAGACTTCTTGCTTCCACCATCCTTGAATTTTTTGTAATAGAATAATAAGAAATAATATAAGCACTACGAGAATAATATGTTGCATATTTGAATTGAAATGACAATAAATTTGATAGATGGTATAACATAGACAAGTATTTACTTTAAAATTATTGTTATTGTGCACGGGTGTATTTTCTACTGATTTTATGTTCTGAGAGGGAGTCTGTTTATTGGCATCACATTCTTCAACTTGTTAAAAAAAGTTTAAAGAATTGCTTAAAATATAGCAACTAAACATAAAAAGATTGATCAAAATCTGTCTACAGCAACTAAAAGGCTAAAACATTTTGAAAGGTCTTCCATTGGATTTCTTTTCACCAATAATATATTGTCAAAAGACATTATATCCTTGTTACAAGCTACTATCTATTTCCCTCACAAATAAAATATCTGATACAAGATGACAAGTGTCTGAAAAAGGTTTGAAAACCAATAATAACCTTTGACAAATGTTAAAAAGATAACTAATTAAAAGCACTTGTAATACAGAAATCAATAACATTTTGCTAAATTAGCTCCAGTACAGGTTGAAGTATACATTCTCATTTATCAAGTGAAGACTTTAACAAAAAAATGCATGTATATTGTTTTCAATCTTGCTGAAAACTTTAACCAAAGTTAAATTAAACTAAACATTATTAAAAATGAGGATTTCAGGAAGAAGGGGACAAAAGTACCTCTGGTTTGACATCATTAGGATCTTCAATGTGAAAGGTAAGCATAAAGTAACTAATTAAGAAAGGCATTATATTAATACCATTGGTTCATCTTCAGCATTTGAGTATTCGACGGGGGAGTCCTCTTTGACGAGTAATGAACATGTCCTAACGAAATGCCTACTTGACTTAAAATGTGAACATCTTCGCCTCTTTTGGCCTTTTGGAACCTTTTTTGGAGCACCTTTTGACTTCACAACAGCTGGATTACCTATTAGTGATGACGGGGGAAAGCCTCGCTTGTGAATCACTTTTATTTTGCACCTTCGAAATTAGCTTAAGTAACTCACCTGAGATTTCTCTATAGTCGGCTGAATTTTTTGAACAAATATCACAAAGCTTCCAACAAATTAATGCCATTGCATCGCATCTAAGTGTGGGCACTATATTATCAGCGGAGTCTTGCTCACCAATTGAGCATATAAAATCACTCTTTGCATCTTTTGTCCATCTTTTCAGGATAAGAGACTTCAAGACCGCAAAGATGTGGGAGCACGGTAATCCACGAGTCTCAAATAGCCTGCACTCACACGCAAACATGTCCTTGTCTTTATTGTAAGATACTTTAAATTGCCATTGCTGATTAAAATACTCACTCGTGTTGTACTCAACAATGTTTCTCCACTGTTTGGGCATTCAGTCACATTTAAAGCACCTGCTGCTTCTATCTCATCTTTCATAAGTTTGAAAATATTTTTAGTATAAAGTTCAGCAGCTTGTTTCTTAAAATTTTCCAAGCACGTAGTCAAAACAGAAAACTTATAAAAGGTTTCAAAGTCAGCAGTAAGATGGTTGTTTCGGTAATGCCTTAGTACTTCACTAAATTTATGCATGAATTCAAGGAGACTGGTTTTACTGTCAACATAGTTCTTCAATAATGAATGAATTTCCTCACACTGTGATGTAGTTCTTATGCGGCCAAAGAAGTGCTCCCTCAAATATGCGGTAGCCCACTTCATTTTGTCATTATAAATGCCCTGGACCCATTCATTCTCGGCAAGTCCGTATTTAGATATGATCTCGCTCCATCTCTCTTCAAATATTTGCACGGTAAACTGTCCATACAATAATACATTAAAATCGTCCAAAAATGCTTGTTTTTTATATTCTGTATTGCATTACGATGGAGATGCCATGCACAAAGGCGGTGTGGTATACCAGGAAATACTTCTAAGATAGCCTCTTTCATAGCACGGTCTCTGTCTGTCACAACGCCTCCAGATAGTTTTCCTAACATGATTTCCAAAAATTCCTTTAGTGCCCACTTGAAAGTTTTGAACCTTTCATCTGAGAGCAGGGCGCATCCAAAGATAGTTGTTTGGCCATGTTTGGTCCCTGAAAATATGATTAAGGGCTTGTTGTAGACATTTTTCTTGTAAGTGGTGTCAAAAGCGAGTACATCGCTAAAACATTCGTAATCAACAACACTTGCTCCATCAGCCCACACCAAATTATCCAACCTACCATCCTTTAAGGTGAACTTTTATAGAAATAACGAGTCACTGTCTGCCTTGGACAACAAATAGGCCAATGCAGCAAATGCATCACCGTCTTTCACTTTGCCACGCCTATTTTTACTAATGTGGTTATGTAAGTCTTTTCTAGTAAAACCCACTTTATCGTATCCACCTTTTTGGGAAACCATGTAACCCATTATGTGGCAAGTTTTAACACCACATGCTTGCAAGCTATTTGCTTGTGTTTTATCGGCCTCATTAAGCACACGATTTGCGATAATAAGATGTCTGTACTTAGGTGGACACAGTGGATGATTGTGTTCACTCTTAAAGACACTGACTTTTCACTTACCCGTTCCATAGTGACGAATGAACCGAATCCTCGCCCTGTAGTTGACACGAGTAATTGCCCTATGCTCCCTTTGCCGATTATCCCTTTTAAGGTGCTTCCAATGTCTTTCTCCTGCTTTATTGCAAACCAACTATCTTGTATTAATGTTGCCATTAGCATACACCGTCTTCAAGTCTTTTCAAGACATAAATCCATAGCACTTGGCATATTTGGCATAAAATTCACAAACTTGAGATTCTGTATCAAACACTAGTCCCCATATGTTTTCGATGGTCAAATCAGTTATCAACTTTTCAAAACCATTGACATTAATTATATCTGCCTCTGATTCATCTATAGTTACATCCATCATATCATCACTTTCATCGGAACTGCACTCATACTCAACACTTAAATCCTCAGATTGATCACCATCCTTATACAACTCTTTGCCATCATTCTCCATGATTGAACTTAAAATTTTAACATTTTAGGTACTAAATAAATGCTGGGAGAATGGAATAGGCAAAATGAACTCAATTTTTTATGATTAAAATTATTGGTCAATCAAATTCTATGAAACCTAAGAGCTATTAGTGCATAAGAATGTTATTTATATGACAACCAAGAGTTATGAAAAAAAATTCTCTGACTTATTATCTTTGTATGGTCTTTCTTTTGAAAACAAGAATACAACATATTCGAATAAATATAAAATTACTTATTATCTAGGAGAATAAAAAAAGAAAATTGAGTATGATCTACTATAATTTTTTTTTATTCAATTTATACTTTTCTAGTGATAAAATTCACTCAATGCACCTATTTTATTTTAACTACCCTGTTCTAAGATCACAATTTTAGTCACATACTTCTCTGGTAACTTACCCACGTGAAAAGTGTTCTATTTGATAAGATAAGGATAACAATAATGTTAGATATTAGATAAATCTATATCAGATAATAATAAGTGAAATTTTTGTTCATTATTTATAAAAGTTATATAGAATGTGACGAAGGATCCATGACAATGATTTCATAGAATTTTTACTGTAGTTGAATAAAGTTGGAGTTACAAGTTATATACATATATACAACTAATTAATAAGCAGGAGTTAATAGCTCTATTTGGATACAAGTTACATACATATATACAACTAATTAATAGGCAAGGTCTTGAATTTACCCTTTACTAATACTAACAATTTAATATAACTGTAGTATTACCATATTAGCAATTATTATATGATAATTATTATTATTATTATTATTAAATTACTGAATTCTATGGCTTATTATCAGAAAATAGAAATTCAACTAATTTTAATTCAGTCTGATTGAAATCCAATAATAAAGGTTAGAATTTTTTGATAAATAACTTTTCTTTTGACAAAATTCACAATTAAGTGTATGGTACTATGACTCTTCTAAGTGAGTTGAAAAGTTATTAATTTTAATTTATATAAACATCACATCTTATATTCAAAATTTCAACTATACAAGTAGTATACATGTTCATAAATTCACCAAGAATTGAGAATTTTTAATGAGTGGAACCAAATAAAATCTATACTTTCCAGCTATTATAGCTGCTAGGCCATATGTATTCCCTGGCTAACTTTCCCTAACACCCAACTTTCCTAAATCTCATAGCCATGAAAAAACGTGATCATTTGAATTTCGACACATCTCAAACAAATGTTATTATTACAACTATAGTTACATAGCTTGAGAAATAACCATGTCACATCTTCCCTTCAAAATCAATCAAACAGTGTTATAAAGAAAAGAAGAGAGCATGATTATGCAGTCTACTACACTCAATTATAGGACTAAGTGCAGAACTCAATTATTTAGAGGTTGGCTACAAAGCAGGGATATAATGAATGTAATGTGAGCATGCATGGGGTTGTGCCAAGCTAAGGTTGGCGTCCATGGCCAGTTTTTCTGATATTAAATGCACACTATATATTGCAAGCTAGGCAAGTAGCTAGCTCTAGTCTTTTTCCTTATTCATAGCAGTACTATTAACACTCAACTATTATGTTAGACATCTCATTTTTATACAAGTTAGGCAAGATCAAATAATCATTCAACAACCCAACAATTACAACACAACAACAAAAATTACAATAACATTTGAACAAAAATTTAAGAAATTAAAAGGAAGAAGAAAAAGCCGAACATTCAGCAACCAGAGCAAAATTAAAAGTAGGGCCACTAACTTTCGACAAAATAAAAAATGGATCTCGATCTCCGAAAGCGTTTTCCTGTGCCCCCGCTGAAATTGAAACAGTCTAAAAGAAAAGAAAAGAAAGGCTTAGTCTTCTCCTCTATATGTTGTGGATCAATGTAAAATAGTGAAATGACCATATTCCCGATCCAATGCGGCAAGGGGTCCCTCATACCCATGACACATGGCCTAATGAAAGAAAGAGATTATTTGTTTAGCGCCTAAGAATTCTTTATGCTGTCTGTAACCCTGTAACCTTTATCTGCCTAGCCCTTGTTTTTGTTCTAGACTCACCCGGATATGAATGTGACACAGAGCGAGCAAGGATAAAAAATCTGAAGTTTAAAGCCGGAGATTCTCGCACAGGAAGAATATAGATTTTTTTAAAAGAAAAAATAATTTTTTTCTTGGAATACTCACATCAAGAGTAAAATACAAGCTCATCCAGATATGAGTACAAGAGCAGACATGTATATTAAGTGACAGAATACCTTATCCCTAAAACAATAACAAATGCAATACACAACAAAGAATCCTAAAAATATTCAAAGTGTCTATGAACATAATAACTGTGCAAAGTACATCTAACTAGCCATTAAACCTATTACAAGCACAATGAAGTATTTTCATAATCCATCTTAAGAATAATGCCGTTTGAAATAAGATCATTGCCTTAGTAATAGACTTTTGAGCACTCAAGCAAGCCACAACATCTTTCACCTCTACAGTAACACCAAGGATTGGATGCAGTTAAAATATATGGACAGTTTTGGTATGTAATAATTCAATATTTGAAAGAAACAGAAAATTGATTCAAAACTTACTAGAGTAAAATTGAACCTTTTTATCTAACTTGTGATTGGACTTCGATTCTGCCCTACAAAAGCGAGAGAAGAACATAAATAACTACAAACTCCAGCTCAAGTCGCAAAGTAGATTTTAAACTTTGGAAACTAGGAAAATAGGGAAGGAGGGGAAGATATTAACTTTTTTCCTGGCCACGGACAGAGAAGCCAGCGAGGATGGGGACGACGTGCCGAGCTACCTGGGTTTCGGACAGAGGAAAGAGGAAGAAGCGGAAGCGCGGAACCTGGGGACGCCGACAGCAAAGAACCTAGGGTTAGGGTTTTGCCGTTTTAGTTTGGGACTTTCACTGCTTTGCTTCAGAGGGGGGCACAAATGAAGAAATTGGAGAAGATGAAGAACGATTGATTTTTTGTTTTTTTTTATATGTTTTGCTTTGTTTCAGAGGGGGCACGAATAATTAGGAAAATTGGAGAAGATAAAAAACGATTGATTTTTATTTTTTTATATGTTTTTGTTTTGTTGTTTAAATTAATTGAAACTATAAAATTATGATTAATTGAATTCTAAAATTTGATTAATTTAAAAAGGTATTTTGTTTAATAAAATAAAATAAGAATATTTAAAATTTTTTATAAAATTAAATAAAAAATATATTTTTATTTTTATTTAATTAAAAAATATATTAATAAAAATAATGATATAATATATATTTTAAAAAAATTAAATGCTGATGTGAAAAATAAATTCTACATAACTTGTTACTGCTTATCTATATTTTAAACTTATCTAGTCACCAAAAAAAAACTTTTCGGTAAGTATCCTAACCTAGCAAACACACCTTAGAAATATATCAAAAAGGCAACCCCTCAATTCACACCAAAAAGAAGCTGTAGGTGGACAGGATAGTCAATAGTGGCCACACAACAGAAAAAAGCTTTTTGCTTTCTCTGTCTCTGATTCGAAATGGATTCACCGAGCAACCCTGAAATCTCAATGGAGGTGCCCCCTTACCTAAGAATCCACAGCGACGGTACAGTTGAGAGACTCGCCGGCACACAAGTAGCCCCTCCAGGCCTCGATCCCGAAACCAACGTTCTCTCCAAAGACATCCTCATCCAACCACAAACCTCCGTCACTGCCAGGCTTTACCGTCCCAACAACACTAATCACAATCACACCAAGCTCCCTTTACTCATCTACTTCCATGGCGGAGCCTTCTGCATCTCTTCACCCGCAGATCCTCTCTACCACAACTCCCTCAACCGCCTCGTCTCTGAAGCCAACGTGGTCGCCCTCTCCGTCAACTACAGGCTGGCGCCTGAGCACCCACTCCCCGCCGCCTACCATGATTCTTGGGATGCCATCCAATGGGCTGCTTCTCATTCTTTCGAAGGCCACGAAACATGGCTCAAGGAAAGCGTTGACTTTGACCGCGTGTTCTTGGCAGGTGATAGCGCAGGTGCCAACATCGCACACTTCATGGCCATAAAGTTGCATCATTCTTCGGGTAGCAGCAACATGAAATTCTTCAAGATCCCCGGCCTCATCATGATCCACCCTTATTTCTGGGGGAAGGAACCCATTGGTGTGGAAGCTACTGATCCAGAGAGGAAGAAGATGGTGGATAAGTGGTGGGAATTGGTGTGCCCTTCTGAGAAAGGGAACGATGACCCGTTGATCAACCCGTTTGTGGAGGAAGCTCCTGGTTTTGAAAGCGTGGTTTGCAACAACGTGCTTGTGATTGTTGCAGAGAGAGATATATTGAAAGAGAGAGGGAAGCTTTACCATAAGACTCTGGTCAATAATGACGCTTGGAAAGGAAAAGCTGAGTTATATGAGGCAGAAGGAGAGGATCACGACTTTCACATCTTCAATCCTGATTCTGATAATGCTAAGAGCTTGCTTAAGCGCATCGCTGCTTTCATCAATAACCAAGATTGAACTCTCAATCTTAATTAACTTTTACATTGCTAGTATTTCTGTTATTTTATATATGTAGTTTGTTGTGTAAAGCAAAATAAAATTCAACATGGAGTTCTCTCGGATGTTAATTCTGGTTTGAAAGTGAATGTATATTTCCCATTCCCAGTTATTTTTGTTATGTTGGTTCGTAATTCTATCTTACTGTGTACCAAATTTTATGTTACTATATATCTTTAGATAATTTTAAACAGAATACCGTTCACACAGTATGATTTTAGATTGTTCTAATTGAATCAATTTCAAGAGGGATTGAGTTTGAGAGCATGCATAATTAAAAGTGAAAATAAAAATTAAACATATAGGAGCCAAAGTTGATGTAAAAGGAATAAATAATTTTTTTTAAAAAAAAAATAGACTCACCTTCAAGAATCTCAACTAACTGATCTGGCTTGTTAGTTTTAAAATATGCCTTATTAACTCAAGCTTGACTTTTCTTAATTTAATTATGTTCTTCGTCCTCAAAAGAAGATGTTTACAAATTTTTTTTGTATGGATCACCCATATTGGTTTTTTTATTTTAATAAATAAATTAAATTATAATAATTATTGAAATAAATAATTTAAAAAATATTTACCGAAATAAATATCTTTCTCTTTTTTTGTATGGATCTCATTTACAGACTCGTTTACACTGATACATGTATTTTTAAAAAAATTTAAAAATAATAAAAAATATTAATATTACCAATAATCCAAACTTAAAAAAGTTGGTATAAGAGATTAAAATAGATATGTTTGGTCAATTAGTACTCAAAAAGGTTGATGGGAAGAGTATTGAAACGGTTATCTCTCACGTTATCTCCTACTATCCACGGAAGAAATAATCGTTTCAATTCTCTCTCCACTGTCCCATCAATCTCTCCTAACAATGGGCAAATAGTTATTTTTTTTTTCAAATTTAAATCAATATACTTGGATCATAATTTAATTTAAAATTTTTTAAAAATGAATATGTTTGATCAATTAATACTCAAAAAGAGTACATAAAAATTTTTAGTTTAAATTATGATCCAATTAAATTGATTTAAATTTGAAAAATAAAAATAACCGTTTGCCAATTTTAGAAGAGATTGATGGAATGGTAGGAAGAAAATTGAAACTGTTTTATATCTCTTTTTTATATCTCTTTGAGTACATAAAATTTAATTGGATCATAACTAAAATTTTTTATGTACTCTTTCTGAGCACTAATTAATTAAAATATCTATTTTAAAATTTTTTAAATTAAATTATGATCCAATTAAATTGATTTAAATTTGAAAAATAAAAATAACTGTTTGTTAGGAGAGATTGATGGGATAGTGGAAAAAGAATTGAAACGGTTATCTCTCACGTGCATAGTGAGAGATTTCAATTCTTTTTCCACTATCATATCAACTTTTTTGAGTACTAATTGATCAAACATATTCATTTTAATCTCTTATACAATCTTTTTATGTACTAATTGCATGTTAAAAGTTTGAATTATTGATAATATTAATATTTTTTATTATTTTTAAAATTTTTTTTAAGAAAATACATATATCTCGTTTACGGTGTTAACGAGATATATATGTTGTTTACAAGAGATAAATATTTATTTAGATAAATATTTTTAAAATTATTTATTTCGGTGATTATTATAATTAATTTATTTATTAAAGTTAAAAATCCGTAAAAATATAAAACACAATAAATAAATTAAATAATTCATATATTTATATATAAATACATAATAGAAGAATTTGATGGTTGATTTTTATTATGCATATAATATTTATATTTATTTATATATTTTTTTATATTTTTCGTTTATGTATAAATGATCATATTTTTATTTTTTATCAATCACTTTAATAAATAGATATATAAAAATATAAATATATAAATAATATATATAATTGTTCATACCCTGACCCAACAGTAAAGGCCTAGGTCCAAATAAAAGGCCTAATCCCACGGATTGGGTCTCATCCAATACCAACCTTCGTCCTATGAAGTCGGTTGTCACCACGACTTGCTCTAAAGAAGTCGGGTACGAGGGTTAGCTGGCAGATAAGCACTCATTCAAATGAGTAACTGCCCCTAGAATCTCTCTAACCACTTCCACGAGCCATATCTTAACCTCCCTAAGATAATGGGACGGTTAACACCCTAAAAATATGGCACTACTCCAACGGTGGTTATTGGTTCATCACTATAAATACACTGACACCCCTCAGGTATCTCTAAGCCCAATACATTCTAAACCTGCTTAACCCCATGCTGACTTAAGCATCGGAGTGTCTTTGCAGGTACCACCCCCCGTTCACTCATGTACACAAGTCGGAAGGAGGCTCCAGCGCACAAACCTGCTCGGAGGCTACCATCCGCAAACGATTGGGCCGGCCAATACAGTCCAGTCCATTAATCTCCGGTTACCCACCGTAACATTGGCGCCGTTGCCGGGGATCCGAGAGATCAACCAGTAATGGCGGACAGATCCCCTGAAGAGGGTCGTGTGGAGTCAGATTCTGAACAAGAGAATCTAGACACAGGCAATAATGATGCATACTTGACCCTCTACCAGGGAATTAATGATCAACATAGGGAAGGTACCTCCGGAGTAAAAAACCCGAAGGTAAACTCTTCAGAGGGGCGCGAATCAGAGAAAGAGGGACCATCCCATGTAACTGAACTCATGGGATTAGTCCACAGTCGCCTGGAACAATTAGAACAATAACGGGAACGACGAAAAGAGTTAGAGAGAAAACTCTTAAAAGTTAGAATCCTCCCTCAAAGGTCACAACTCCCGCGACGAACGACAAGAGCCGCCCTTAGGAGGGGAGGATCCTTTCAGCGAAGATATAATGAGGGCGAAAGTTCCGAGGAACTTCAAAAGCCCCGATATGGACCTCTATGACGGAACCACGGATCCAAAGCATCACTTGAGCAATTTTAAAAGTCGGATGTACCTAGCTGATGCTTCCGACGCTACGCGATGCAAAGCTTTCCCGACCACCCTATCGAAAGCAGCGATGAAGTGGTTCGACAGCCTCCCCCCGAGGTCGGTTACTAGTTTTGAAGACCTCTCAAGGAAGTTTTTGATGAGGTTCTCAATCCAGAAGGACAAAGTGAAACATGCACCGAGCCTCCTGGGAATAAAGCAAGAGGTCGGAGAATCCTTACGAGCCTATATGGAAAGGTTCAACAAAGCATGTTTAGAGATTCAAGACTTGCCCACAGAGGCAGTCATAATGGGGTTAGTCAATGGACTCAGAGAAGGCCCCTTTTAGCAATCCATATCTAAAAGACACCCCGTTTCTCTAAGTGATGTACAGGAAAGAGCTGAAAAGTACATCAATATGGAGAAAAACGCTAAGTTGAGAGACCTGAGTTGGCGTCCTGGGCTCCCTCCCTCAACAAAAGAGAGGGAAAGGGAAACCAAGAAAAAGGAAGAACTCGGTCTCGAGAGACCAAGAAAATACCACTCTTATACTCCTCTAAAAGTTTCTATAGTGGACGTATACAGAGAGATTTGTAACACTGAAAGACTGCCACCCCCTAGACCCATTAAAAATAAAAAGGGGGAGCCGCAGCGACTACTGCGAGTACCATAAAATATATGGTCACTCCACAAACGACTGTTACGACCTTAAAAATGTGATAGAAAAGCTGGCTAGAGAAGGTCGGCTCGATAGATATCTCATAGAAAGGTCGGACGGCCACAGGAAGAGAAAGCGAGATGATATGGATAGAAGAGACCCACCGCAACATTCTCCGGAGAGATATATCCATATGATCTCAGGAGGGTTCGCAGGAGGAGGACTCACCAAATCCTCTCGCAAAAGACATCTCAAAAGAGTCTACCAGGTCAGAGAAGAGTCATCCGACCTCCCTACCATTTCATTCACAAAAGAAGATGGGCAAGGAATAATCCTTGGACACGATGATCCAGTAGTAATAACCATGATCCTGGCGAATGCCCATCTCCACAGAACCCTAGTGGATCAAGGAAGCTCGGCGGACATCCTTTTTAAGCCCGCTTTTGACAAACTAGGGTTGGATGAGAAAGAATTAAGAGCCTACCCCGACACCCTATACGGGTTAGGGGACATGCCAATAAAACCACTGGGATTTTTGCCCCTCCACACCACTTTTGGAAGGGGGGAAAAATCAAAGACTCTGAGTATAGACTTCATAGTCATCGATGTAGGGTCAGCATATAACGCTTTAATCGGCAGAGCTACTCTAAACCGACTAGGAGCAGTGGTATCTACACCCCACCTTTGCATGAAATTCCCGACTTCAGCGGGGATAGCAACGGTAAGGGGAGATCAAAAGTTGGCAAGGAAATGCTACAATGAAAGCCTAAATCTGAGAGAAAAGGGCAGAGAAGTTCACACAATAGAACTCGGAGGTGCAAGGGCCAGAGAAGAGCTGCGACCACAACCGGGAGGAAAAACAGAGGAAATACAGATCGGCAAAGAGGAAGGAAGAAATACTCACATAGGAGCCAACCTAGGGGAACCCTAAAACAAGGGTTGACTAAACTCCTAAGAGATAATTCCGATCTCTTCGCCTGGAAGGCCTCCGACATGCCTGGGATAGACCCCGAGCTCGTGTCCCATAAGCTCTCGGTTTACCCGGGGTCTCGACCTGTACAACAAAGAAGACGCAAGCTCGGCCCAGAACGAGCCCTAGTAGTAGAAGAACAAGTACAGGCGCTCCTGGAAGCTGGCTTCATCAGAGAAGTCAAATACCCAACATGGCTAGCCAATGTAGTGCTAGTCAAAAAACAGAATGGCAAATGGAGAATGTGTGTCGACTATACCGACTTAAATAAAGCATGTCCCAAGGACCCCTATCCGCTGCCAAGCATTGATACCCTAGTGGACTCCAGCTCGGCGTATCAATACTTATCATTCATGGACGCCTACTCGGGATATAATCAAATCCCAATGTATGAGCCAGACCAGGAGAAGACATCATTCATCACACCCAGAGCTAATTTCTGCTACGTGGTCATGCCATTTGGATTGAAGAATGCAGGAGCCACATATCAAAGGTTGATGAATAAAGTGTTTTCTTCTCACCTTGGGAATCTAATGGAAGTATACGTCGACGACATGCTGGTAAAGACCAAGAAAGAAGTCGACCTCTTGTCTGACCTCTCACAAGTCTTTGACACCATAAGGCTGCACGGGATGAGACTAAATCCCGCAAAGTGTGCTTTCGCGGTGGAGGCAGAAAAATTTCTAGGATTTATGCTAACACAAAGAGGGATCGAAGCCAATCCCGATAAGTGTAGAGCCATCCTAGAGATGAAAGGCCCGACTTGTTTGAGGGAAGTCCAGCAGCTGAATGGCCGACTTGCAGCCCTCTCCAGATTTTTGGCAGGATCGGCACTAAAATCCCTTCCACTGTTCTCCTTATTGAGAAAGGGATGTCAGTTTGAATGGACTCCTGAATGCGAGGAGGCGTTCCAGGAGTTCAAAAAGTTTTTAAGCCAACCTCCTATTCTGACCCGACCAGTATCTGGAAAAGACCTCGTCCTGTACTTATCCGTAGTGGACAAGGCTGTTTCATCAGCCCTGATAAGAGAAGATGAGGTCGGACAACATCCGGTTTATTTCATCAGTAAAGTTCTACAAGGCCCTGAGCTAAGGTACCACAAACTAGAGAAGTTTGCCTACTCCTTAGTAATAGCCTCACAAAGGCTATGACCTTACTTTCAGGCTCACACAATAAGAGTCCGTACGAACCAACCCATGAAGCAAATCCTCCAAAAGACGGATATTGCAGGAAGAATGGTCCAATGGGCAATAGAGCTCTCCGAGTTCGACTTAAGATATGAAACTCAGACAGCGATCAAAGCCCAATGCCTCGTCAACTTCATTGCAGAATACGCAGGGGATCAGGAGAAAAAACCAACTACATGGGAACTCTATGTAGACAGATCTTCCAATAAAACAGGAAGCGGCGCAGGCATAATATTGGTAGATGAAAGAGGAACCCATATAGAGGTTTCCCTAAAATTTGAATTTCCAGCTTCAAATAATCAAGCAGAATATGAAGCCTTGATTGCTGGATTGAAGTTGGCAGAAGAAGTCGGTGCTACAAAGGTGATGATATACAGCGACTCACAAGTGGTGACCTCCCAGATAAGTGGAGAGTATCAGGCAAAGGACCCAAATATGAAGAGGTACTTGGAAAAACTCTGGAGCACCTTGGGCGCTTTGCAAAAACCGAGGTCAAACACATAACTCGGGATCTAAACAGCAGAGCGGACGCCCTATCCAAGTTAGCAAGTACCAAACCGGGAAGGAACAACAGAAGCCTGATCCAAGAAACCCTCCAGGAACCCTCAGTAGTAAAAACAGAAGACAAACAAGAAGTCCTTGAGGTAGTCGGTTTAAACCTCGGATGGATGAATCCCTTGATCGAATACATGAAATTCGACATCCTCCCTAAAGAGGAGAAAGAGGCAAAAAAGATCCGAAGGGAAGCACAACACTACACCTTGGTGAGAAATATTCTCTACAGAAGGGGGATATCAACACCATTATTAAAGTGTGTACCAACCTCAAGAACTGCCGAGGTATTAAAGGAAGTACATAGTGGGATCTGCGGAAACCATCTCGGAGCAAGGTCACTAGCCAGGAAAGTAATCCGAGCTGGATTCTACTGGCCGACCTTGCAGAAGGATACCACAGAATTTGTGAAAAAGTGTCAACCATGTCAGATGCATGCAAATTTCCACGTGGCTCCACCAGAAGAGCTCATCAGTATCACTTCTCCATGGCCCTTTACAAAATGGGGAATGGATTTGTTAGGTCCTTTTCCCCAAGCGCCAGGACAAGTCAGATACCTGATTGTAGGAATAGATTACTTCACAAAGTGGATAGAAGCAGAACCATTGGCCACCATCACCGCACAAAGAAGTCGGAGGTTCCTCTACAAAAATATCATCACAAGGTTTGGGATACCTCATTCCATTACTACAGATAATGGAACACAGTTCACCGACTCTACCTTTAGGAGCTTAGTAGCCAGTATGAAAATCAAGCATCAGTTCACCTCGGTGGAGCACCCGCAAGCCAATGGGCAAGCCGAAGCATCCAACAAAGTCATACTGGCAGGGCTAAAGAAAAGGCTACAAGAAGCAAAAGGAGCCTGGGTTGAAGAGCTCCCACAAGTGCTATGGGCTTACAGGACAACGCCCCAATCCGCCACTGGAGAAACACCCTTCCGACTAGTTTATGGCGTGGAAGCCATGATACCAATAGAAATCAATGAACAAAGCCCAAGGGTAATTCTCCACGACGAGATCGGAAATATACAGGGGCACAAAGAGGAGCTCGACTTACTCCCAGAAGTCCGAGAAAAAGCTCAGATAAGAGAAGCGGCATTGAAGCAAAGGATGACTACAAGATACAACAAAAAAGTCATTCGAAGAGCATTCACCCAAAGTGACTTGGTCTTGATCAGAAACGACATTGGAGTCAACAAATCAGGGGAAGGAAAGCTCGCCGCAAATTGGAAGGGACCATACAAAGTCAATGAGGTCTTAGGAAAAGGTTATTATAAAGTGACCGACCTGAACGGCACCGAGTTACCGAGGTCGTGGCATGCTTGTAATATGAAAAGGTACTACAGTTAAAAGCAAACTCTACTCCCTGATGTACTCTTTTCCCAACTTCATGATTTTTTTCCCAAAATAAAAGGGTTTTTTTCTGGAGAAGGGTTTTTAACGAGGCATCATAGTAGGGGCTAAGGGAAATATATTGTCAAAAACCCTTAGTAGCAATAAAGTACCTCCCCCAATTAATAAAGATCTTTTTCACCTTACAAATATCTCTTATAAATTCCTTTTTGTTTTCTCTTTCTTTCTACAAAACGCGCCGACTTAAGCTTGACAAAACGTGAAAATCCCATGAACCGACCTAGGTGGTCGTCAGGATAAAACGACAAGGTACAAGTCGGTGTAAAGAGGTTATATAAGCTGATCGTAAACAACTCGGAAACAACTCGACTCGTAAGTCGAAATAAAACTCCGAGTAGAGAAGCTCGAAAACACTTCGACCCAAAAGTCGGAGTGAAGAACCGAGCAGAAGAAAAATGCATCGCAAAAATAACCTAAGTCATAAGAACTCAATAAAACATAGTTGAGCATAAGGAATAACAAAAAAGAGATTGAAAAAACCTAGGAAAAAGTTTAAAGGCTGTCTAAATGTCCTTAAACAAAAAGGCTCAGAAAAACAGACAAGCCAATGGGAAAGGTTTTCGGAAAAAGATCAAGGGGACTTCGAAAAATCAAAATCAGAAAAGCATACACGCATAAGGTAACTTAAACCCTTATCCAAAAAAGGGTATTTATTTTGTTAATTTAAAACCCTTATTAAAAAGGGCACTTTCTAAAATATTTTGTTTACGGCCTTAAAAGGCCAAAAGAAATTATCCAAACAGCACCAACAAACAACATATAAAGAGTTTAAAAAAGGGGGGACTCACAGGCCGAGCCCCCATATAGCCATAAAAAAGTTATTTTTGTAGAGGAGTAGACGGATCACCACCACTAGAATCAGGAGGAGCGCCACCAGGACCGGGAAGAGAGGCATCCACAGGAGATGAAGAGGAAGTCTGAGGAACAACAGAAGAACTTGGTGCATCTTTAGAACGAGGAGGGGACTCCATAATCCTCTGCCCCCGAGTCTTCAATTCTGACTCGGAAATAATTACGGGGGCAGGAGGATCCACAGTAGCACCATCAATGACGACTTTATCCGGATCTAAAGGAGAAAGGTCCAGGTCAGGGGCAATGACTCCGACCTGCTCCTTGAAAATCCTCCAAGCCTCCTCGGCGCCATCAGCAATAGAGTCCTCCAACTCAGCATATGCATTCCGAGAGTTCAACAAGTCCTTCCTCACAGACACAAGATCTTGAAATAAACTCTGGTAACTCTCTTGCGCTGCCTTCCTCAAACCCGCCTCCATGTTGCATTGGGCCTGCAACTTACTCTCCTTCTCCCGAAGGGTATCTCTCTCCTCCTTCAACTTAGCGACCTCCTCCTTCAACTCCCTCTCATGCTCTTGATAAGCAAGAAGCCTTCCTTCTAGCTCCTCAACCTTCGAGGTTAACCCCAAAGAGCTGAGAGGAGTATTCTCAAAAATATTCAAGAGCTTGCCACAAACACCTGCCGCCCTAAAACTCTCCTCAGCCAGAGTGGTAAGGTGGTTCCGAACAGAAACATCATCCATACTTATATGAGGATAGATGTTCTTTCGAACGAATGCAAGAGCATCCGCCTTAACCCCACCATCAAAGGAAGAGCCAGACTCTAAAGTCGTGCGCTTTTTCTTTTCTGGCTCAGAAAGAAGTCGAGCGGAAGGGAGTGGCCGAGACAAAGCTGAAGAAGAAATCACAATGGGCTGGGAAGAAGCCCCCATGTTCTGAGGAGGAGGAGGAGGAGGAGGAGGAGGAGGAGAGACGATCGCCCTGGTGCCACCAGTCCTAGCCCGAGACCTTGCCTTAGCCTCCTGAACTCTTTGGTAAGATTCCTGAGCATTCTTCCTTGCCATATCTGCAAAAGAAACAATTAGCAAAAATTACAAGTCAGAATACCTCAAGTCAGTAGATACAAGTCGAAAATAAGAAATGTATACACGTATATAAAAACTACCTAGTTGCGACCGAACAAAAGTCGGCGATCCCTGGAGGAATTTCCTAGTATCCAAGTATGGGGCCCTCCCCCACACGTCTCGGAAAAACCCCACAATGGCCGCCTCCACCTCATCCAGGTCATCCAGACCGTACTTCCCACAAGGGGAGGCCTCCAACCAATAGAGGGGAAAGCGAGGGGAAGAATTCTCATCCAAGAAAAAGGGGTGGTGACCCTCTACAGCTTGCACTTTGAAAAAATAATTTTTGAAGTCGTGGAAGGATTCGTCAAAAAGGGTGAAAATTCTCCGACCTTGTATGGCTCGGAAAGACACCCATTGCTGCTTGTTATTCAGCCCACTGAAGGGCTTAGTCATGTGGAAGAGATAAAAGAAAATCCTCAAAGAGGTCGGAAAGTCCAAAGCGTGACTTATAAATTGGTAAATTTTCAGAAAGCCCCAAGAATTGGGGTGAAGTTGGGTAGGGGCAACTCGACAGTGGCGTAAAACAGCCATTTCAAATTCAGAAAACAGAAGAAAAACACCCAAGCGGGTGATCATACATTCATACATAAAGAAAAAATGAGGGGCCGCCTCATTGGCCCTCCCAAAACAAACCCGGTCTTCTGGACCCGGGACTACCAACTCATACTTTGGCTCGTCCTCCTCAGAAGTACAAATTCTGTGGTGAGTACGAAGGTGGGTGATAAACTCGGCATCAACCAAGGGTTCCTCCCCTAGGACCGTGACATCAACCCATTGAGAAAGAACATCTATGGAAGCCATTTCTTTTCTTATAAAGGGTGACAAAAACCTACAAAAGAAAAAGAAAAGGAAAATAAAAAACACGGTCTCTAAAGGGAGGGAATACGGAACCAAAGTCTACAAACCAACCTATCTATCTACAAAATAAAAGTATGCAAACACAAAGCATGTTACGAAAGAAGAAAAGCTAACCTTTATCCAAAAATGAAAGCTGGAAGAAGCAGAAGTCTCCGAAACACAAGAGTGCAGCACGAACGAAGAAAGAGGAAATTTGAAAAATTGCAGAAACGGAAAAAGGAAAGAGAGGGAAAGTATTTATAAACGTGCTAAGGCACATAATGGTAAAAGCGGAGCAGTCATTAATGAGAATGCACCGTTACCAAGACCTACGCACATCCCTAACGGACACGACGCTTGATTAGACGTAACTGTCAGAACCAAAAGGACACGGAAAGTCACGTCGGTTTCAGACCATCACGTCGGTCCTCCAACAAATCGGCTACGACCCCGAGTAGAATACTCGAACCCAAATTTTGAAAGAAAAATTGGGCTCGAGTAGGGGCACTGTTCATACCCTAGCCCAACAGTAAAGGCCCAGGTCCAAATAAAAGGCCTAATCCCACGGATTGGGTCTCATCCAATACCAACCTTCGTCCTATGAAATCGGTTGTCACCACGACTTGCTCTAAAGAAGTCGGGTACGAGGGTTAGCTGGCAGATAAGCACTCATTCAAATGAGTAACTGCCCCTAGAATCTCTCTAACCACTTCCACGAGCCATATCTTAACCTCCCTAAGATAATGGGACGGTTAACACCCTAAAAATATGGCACTACTCCAACGGTGGTTATTGGTTCATCACTATAAATACACTGATACCCCTCAGGTATCTTTAAGCCCAATACATTCTAAACCTGCTTAACCCCATGCTGACTTAGGCATCGGAGTGTCTTTGCAGGTACCACCCCCCATTCACTCACGTACACAAGTCGGAAGGAGGCTCCAACGCACAAACCTGCTCAGAGGCTACCATCCGCAGACGATTGGGCCGGCCAATACAGTCCAGTCTATTAATCTCCGGTTACCCACCGTAACAATAATATTCTTCTATTAAAACTGTATTTTAAATTTACCTTTTTCTTAAATATTTTTTTGCCATTTCTATATTTTTTGTCAAATCTATTAGGTAATTAATTAGAGTACTAGTCAACTACAATCAATTATTAGTTAGGATACAAAGAAATCTTTATCATTTTAAAAATGACATATAATTCTCTCTATCAAGTCAATTTTACTACCACAGTTAAAAATAGAAATTATCTAAAACCCTTATCACTTCACTTTTCTCTCTCACATCTTTTTTCCCAAAAAAGAAAACCTCTGTCCATGGCGCTTTCCTCCATTATCCATGCGCTCCCTTCTGCTGTGTGTTCTTTCCTCCGCTGTGCCCTTACTTTTTTCTGTCGTGTGTTCGCTTCTCTTCGCCATGCCCTTACTTCTATCTATTGCGTTGTTGTCCTTTTTCTATGTGCCTCTCTTAACGTAGTCAACCTCTTCGTCGTGTTCGTCTTCTTTCAAACATAACCATCGGAAAGAAAGAAATATGCAAAACAAAAAAAGAAATATTTCTTGTTGGTGATTGTTATTTTTTATTTTTTGGATGTTTTTTTATTTTAAAAAAGAAACATCCAAAATATAATAAAAGAATCATTTAAAATTAAATAAAAAATATCCAAAATTATTTTTAAAAAAATATTCAAAATCTAAAAAAAACTTGAAACGTAATAAAAAATATTTAAAATCATTGTACAATAACTTTTAAAAGTGATTCGAAGAAAAAGAAAAAAACATGAAGGGAGAGACGATGTGGAGGAAGAGACCCAAAGAAAAAGAAAAAGTAGAAGAAGAAGAGAGACACAAAAGAAGAGAAAAAGAGAGGTCAAGTGAGTTAGGAGGACACGTATTTTTTAGCGTAAAACTAATTTTTTAAATTTGAACTTTTTAGAAAATTAGCAGCTTAACTAGACATAGAATTAGTCCTTTAGACTTTTTTCTCCAAGGATGGAGGTGGGTTGGTGGAGAAGAGTGAGGAACAAAGACGATGGGATAATGTGATGATATTGCATAGATACAAGGATAATATTAGAAAAAGAAATAGTATATTACTTTTTGCTGAATTTTTTTAAGAAAATGATAAAATTGACATATATTTTAAATACCAATCCTATGAAGTAACTAACTAGAGTAATAGTCAATTTGAATAATATTTTAAAATTATTAAAAAATAAATTTTTGAATTTTTTAAAAAATAAGATTTTAAATAATTAGGATTAGAGTCACTGATGAGTGAAAATTAAAGCTCACGGATACCAATAATTACACCAGATTATTCAAATAATACCATGGTAAGTAGATATTGTTCCCACGAGCATTAATGGATCACGAATTGAGGCAAACAACATCTAACTAAATATCTAATTAGATTGATCAAACCTTAGATTTTGGATTGTGGATCTTGTAGAAAAGAAGAAACAGAAGAAGAGAATCGAGAGAATGCTTGAAGTTGACAAAAATCAATAGATGAGAATGTTGAAGGTTTCGGAGATGTTTGATTCTTGGAAGAACAATGCTTATGCTTTCGTATTTAATTCACGCAAAAATCATTTCACAGCAAATCATTTATAATTAAACCCCAATCTCTTGGTGATTTAATTTCTTTAAACTCAATTAATCACCAATTCCTTTGTCAATTAATTAAGAGAAGAGGTGAAGAACGGTTTTGATTTTAAGCCGCGCAACATTCAAGAACTATCACTAACCGGATTATATCTCACATATTCGAATTATATCTAGATAAGTGAAGATTATGAGATGAGTTTTAAACTAATTGCAAAATTAATTTTTCCAAATATAAAATCAGAATCTAAGACATATATAGAATATTTCCTAATAGTTCTAACCTTTATTGACGAAGAACAAAACTCAATCTAGAAAAAATAAATAAGAATAAATTTAAATAAAGAAAACACTTACATTATTAATCCTAAAACCAAACAAAGCTTTTAACCTTCAACGGAGGAGGTTTAGTGACTCATGAAAGAAACTAATCCTATTGATGAGAGAGGTGTCCGATGGATGGGTGATGCCCTCTCTATAAACAAGATTCACTTATTTATAACCTAAGTTCTAGAATTTAAATTCAAAACTACTCCTAATCTTATCTCTTGAAAAGATAAGATAACTAACTTTCTACTTTTACGTTCAAATCAAAACAAGAATTCAAATCTAATCCAAAAATAAATCCTAACAACCAAATCTTTATATTTCTAGAAGGAATTAATGATAACTAATCTTCTTAAATCTTCAATCTTCGAATGTGATTAAGACTTCTAATGGTTTGATAACTGAATTTGGGCCTTGTCAAGTGTTAAAGCATTAAATACTGAAAATTTGCACCTCTAGGGATACCTAGGATACTTGGTCGCCGGGCTTGTCATTGACACACCGGGCATGTGTATGAAAATGGGGAAGGGGTGGACGTCGGGCTTGGCTTGAATTGGATGGGAGATTCCGGGCTTGTGTTGGATGCAAAGAAGGTACGTTGGGCTTGTAGATTAGAAGCCGAGCGTGTGGAATGGGCCACTGGACGTGTGCGTGTGGGTTGTCGGGCGTCCATGCTGAAGGCTGGGTGTCCGGTTCTTATGCTCCTTGGGCCTAGTTTGGACCGTCCTTGAACTAGTTTAGTGTTTTCTTACGAAAATGGTTTTAATTTTTTATTATTTTGAGTCAAAAACTCCTGAAAATACAATAATACTAACACAACTTCAAATTTTATATTAGTTATGAAATTACATTAGAAAACATAAGAAATTTGATTAAATATCTAAGAAAATCTAAGAAAACAAATGAAAAAGAACCCTAAAAACCACTTAAGATGCGTGTCATCACAATATCAAACTTAAAACTTTGCTTGTCCTAAAAAAAAGTAAACAGAGTTTATCTTAATTGAAAAGAATTGAAAAGTTTTTAAAATTTAAATTTCAAAAAGTGAGATTTATGATAGTCGTTATGATTACATTCAGTTTTTCTTATCTTTGATTAACCTTGCATACTTAGGTTTTGAAAATTTCCAAAAACTTAGATCCAAATTGTATTATAAGAATTCTTTTGGGCTTATATGACTTAAAGGCAGTTACTTAACATTTAATTCGGGAAAAGATCTTTGCGGGTTTTGACTCTAAGTGTTCTATTACAAGATAGCTTTTAATGGACTTTCAATCAATAATTGCGGATCAGTTGACCCAAATTACCGGGTGATAAAATACCCCTCGAATCTAATTACTCTCTCCTTGATACAATCACACCACAAGTACATAACTAGAATTTTGTTGATCCAGACATCGATGCCCAGAGTCTCTTTGGACTTCTTAATGTTTTGTCTTAAGGCGACTTATTAAGCGGGCTATAAATTGATAATCCCAGTTTAGTTGGCCCAAGTTATCGGGTGATAAAATACCCATCGAATTTACTTGCCCAAATTTTTTCTTAAAACACAAGCATCACAAGCACATAACTGGCCCTAGTCATTAGTGCTTAGAGCCTTATAAATTTGATTTTTTTTATCTTTCCATACTTTTTTTCTGCTTCAAGGAATTGATTTGAATTCTCATAATACTTTTTTAAATGTTGTTTTTGAATATTATCCTTTTGTTTTCTCAAGATTCAAATATCTTAAGTTCATCAAATGTAACCACACATTCTTGAGCACCACCACTTTCGTTTTGAATTTATTATTCAATTCTTTTATTAAGATTTCTTCCATTACAAAGTGATCACTGTAGGAACAAACAAGTTTTAACATTTTAAATAAAGGAACAGAAACAAAAAATACCGTGCATGAAAAAAGAAAGAAGATAAAGGAAAACATAAACAAGAATGAAAAATAAAAAGAATTAACTTACCACCAAAGAGAATTCATCTTACCCGATCTTCACTACCTTCTCTATCCTTGTTCTTCATTATCTATAGGTTCATGGTGTTACCAAAACCAAACTTAAGGACTTATACTAAATTTAGAGTTTAACAAAGTTTTAAGAATAAGTGTAAGTTATATATAGAAGCATACATGTATGAAAAAAAGAGAATAAGATAAACTCTAATGATTGTAACTTAATTAAAGAGGGCTGCCTTTGAAGATGCTTGGCTTCCATTTGGGACGCTGGGCGTGTGGCCTTCCCTTGGCTTATGGACGCTGGGCGTCCTTTTTGAACGCCTGGTGTTCAGCCCCCTTTTTTTAAAAAAAATAAAATATTTAAACCATAATTAAAAGATGCATGCAGAGAAGGAGAAGAAGAAAAGATTAATGCAACTATGGAATGAAAAAAAAAAAAGAACTAGCCATGGTTGAATTGCCTCCCAACAAATTCTTCTTAACATCACTAGCTTGACGTTGAGTCCTCTAGGTTGGAATTTGGGGTGCTTCATAGCACTTTTCATTGCCATCTTCCATTAAACATTCATTGTCTAGCTCCTCTTATGTTTCATAATTTGTGTGATATAGAAGGTCTTCAAGGGTTCTTTCGTCCATAATCTCTTAGACTAAGGTGTCAATTAAGTAAATTCTCATGCAATCCTCTATTTCGCTAGGGTGTTGCATGGCTTTGAAGACATTAAAAACTATTTGTTCTTTATGCACCCTCAGTATTATCTCTCCTTTTTGGATATCAATGAGTGCCCGTCTAGTGGCTAAGAATGATCTTCCTAAGATGATAAAGGCATCCTTATCTTCCTCTATGTCAAGAATTATGAAGTTGACGGGAAAGATAAACCTTCTGACCTTGACCAATGAGTTTTTTTCTATCCCATGTGAAAACTTCATTAATTGATCAACTAGTTGTAATGAGATTCAAGTTGGCTTCACCTCCGCAATGTGTAGCCTCTTTACCATGGTCAGAAGAATCAGATTGATGCTAGCTCCTAAGTCACAAAGAGTCTTGCCAATAGTGACATCCCCAATAGTATAAGGAATTTGAAAACTACCGGGACCCTTTAATTTTGTGGTAGGTTCCTTTGAATGATAACACTGCACTCCTTGGTAAGAATCACTTTCTCATCTTCTTTGAGTAATCTTTTCTTGGCAACAATTCCTTCATGAACTTGGCATAGAGAGGCATTTTATAAAAGACTTCAGTAAAAGGAATGTTGATTTGTAGCTTCTTGAATACCTCTAAGAACTTTGAAAAGTTCTTCTCTTGATCTTGCTTCTGGAGTCTCTACGAGTATGGAATTCTTGATTCATATGTTTTTACCTTTTTCTTCTTGAATTCTGTTGATTCAGGAGGTTCCTCTAGATTCTCCTTATTTTTTTCTTCTGGAGGGTCTTCGATTTTCTTTTCATCCTCCTTGGGGAGCTCCTTATTAATCACTGATTCCTTAGAGAGATGGCCTTACATTCTTCCCTAGGATTTGGTACATTGTCACTAGGAAAGAACTTGGTAGGCCTTTCTGCCAATTGCTTGGTCATCTATCCTAATTGCACCTCTAAGTTTCTCATAGAAGCTTCTTGATTTTTGAAATTTGCTCTTGCTTCTTGTATAAAGTCTTGGATTTGTTGCACAAAGGTGGCATTGGTCGTGTGCTCAAGAGATGATGGTTTTTGATGGTTTGTTTGTTGATATAGGTTGTTGGAATTCTTTTGTCCTTGATTACCCTAACCAAAATTAGGATGGTTCCTCTAGCCTGGATTATAAATTTTTGAGAATGAATCATTTTTTGTCCTTGAGAAATATCCCATGAAGTTCACTTGTTCGGTGGATGAATGGCCTTCTATGTATATATTACATCTTTAATTTGGATGTTCTCCTCCACACAGATCACAAGAGGTTCTGATGGCCGCTACTTGTTTATGTTCCAGTTATTTTTTGAGTGAGGCTATTTTCCTGGCCATAATTTCATTTTGTGCTAGAAGTGTGTCCATGGTGTCTAGCGCCATCACACCCTTTTTTGTGTCCTTTTGGATGAATACATGAAATTGTTGGCCACCACTGTCTCTATCAATTCTGATGATTCTTCAGGCATCTTTTTATGTAAGGAGTCTCCAGTCGATGAGTCAATCATTGTTCTTGAGGCTTGAGAGATGCCATCATAAAAAGTTTAGATTTGGAGCCATTTGAAAAAGGCATAGTGTGGATATCTCCTAAGCATCTCTTTGTACCTCTCCCAATATTCATAGAGCAATTCACCCTCCTTTTAGGAGAATGAATTGATGTCATTCATCAATTGGGTAAGCTTTTGAGGTGAGAAGTATTTAGTTAAAAATTTGCTAACTAGATCCTCCCACGAAGTGATGCTGCCCAAGGGTTGAGCTTGGAGCCATTGTGTGGCTCTATTTCCTAGAGATAACGGGAATAGCCTCAACCAGATGGCTTCGAGACTAACTCCATTACTCTTTACAGGGTCACATAGTTGCAAAAAATTAGTTATGTGAATGTTTAGATCCTCTTGAGGGATACCTCCAAATTGGTCATGTTGTACCAATTGGATTAGTGAAGGCTTTAGTTCAAAGTTATTTTCTTGAACCATGGGCCTCACTATGCTATCTCCGCAACTTTTGGAGGTAGGAATGTTGTAGTTTCCAAGGGTCCTTCTTGCATTGTTTTAATCTTCTGCCATTCTCTCTTCTTCTTCTTCTCTCCAGGCTCTTGCTTTATTTCTTAATCAAAATAGTGTTAGCTCTGTTTCGGAATCGTGCTAGAGAGGTGCGGGGTCTTCTCTCTTTGGCATGAAAAAACACAAAAGGAGATCAAATGTACCTTGCGGCATGAAGAAAAAAGAAAGAAAGAAAGAAAAGTCTAAAAATAAAGGGAATAAAAGAAACAAAAAGAATAGAAAAATTAAACAAGATCTAATTTAGGATTTAACTGGACGTATGTAGTCAATCTCAATTAATCTCCGACAACAGCGTCAAAAATTTGATGAGCAAAAATTAAAGTTTACGGATACCGATAAGTGCACCGAATCGTTCAAGTAATATCACGGTGAGTGGATATCGTTCCCACGAAGATTAACAGATTGATGCAAGAAATGTCTAATTAAATATCTAATTAGATTGATCAAACCTTAGACTTTGGATTACGGATCTTATAGAAAAGAAGAAACAGAAGAAGAGAATTGGGACAATACTTGAAGTTGACAGAAATCAATAGATGAGAATGTTAAAGGTTTCAGAGATGTTTGATTCTTGGAAGAACAAAGCTTATGCTTTCTTGTTTAATTCATGCAAAGATCTTTTCACAACAAATTATTTATGACTAAACCCCAATCTCTTGGTGATTTAATTTCTCTAAACCCAATTAATCACCAATCCTTTGCTCAATTAATCGAGAGAAGAGGTGAAGAACTGTTTCGATTTTAAGCTGTACACCCTTCAAGAACTATCACTAACCGAATTATATGTCACGTATTTGAACTAAATCTAGATAAGTAAAGATTATGAGACGAGTTTTAAGTTAATTCTGAAATTAATTTTTCCAAATAAAAAATCAGAATCCAAGACAGATATAGAATATTTCTCAATAGTTCTAACCCTTATTGATGAAGAACAAAACTCAATCTTGAAAAAGTAAAGAAGCACGAATTGAAATAAAAAACACTTACATTATTTATTTCAAAACCAAACAAAGCTCCTAACCTTCAACGAAGGAGGTTTAGTGACTCATGAAAAACACTAATCTTAGTGATGAGAGAGGTGTCCGATGGATGGGTGATGCCTTCTCTGTGAACAATGCTCACTTATTTATAACCTAAGTTCTAGAATTTAAATTCAAAACTACTCCTAATCTTATCTCTCGAACAGACAAGATAGCTAACTTTCTACTTTCAAATTCAAATCAAAGCAATAATTAAAATCTAATATATAAACAAATCCTAAAAACCAAATCTTTATATTTCTAGAAGGAATTAATGATAACTAATCTTCTTGAATCTTGAATCTTCAATTTTCAATCTTCGGATGTGATTAAGACTTCTAATAATTTGATAACTGAATTTGGGCCTTGTCAAGTGTTAAAGCATTTAATCCTGGGAGTTGAGGTTTGAACCACGCCAGGCTTGTATCCTAAAATTTGGGCGTAGGCCCAATTCGCACCTCCAGGGATACTTGGCCGCTAAGCATGTGATTGGCGCCAGGCTTGTGTGTGCAAATGGATGAGGGATGCTAGGCTTGGCTTGAATTAGAGGGAAGACGTCGGGCTTGTGAATCAGAAGCCAGGCGTGTGGAACGGGGCCACCGGGCATGTGTGTGTGGGCTGCTAAGCGTCCATGTCGAAGGCTGGGCATCTAGTTCTTATGCTTCTTGAGCCTGGTTGGACCGTTTTTGAACAAATTTTGGGTGTTATTTTTGGCTAAAAAGACCTTAATTCTTGATTATTTTGAGTCAAACTCCTGAAAACACAATAATACTAGCACAACTCCAAATATTTGATTAGTTATGAAATTCCACCAGAAAACATAAATTTAATTAAAAATCTAAAAAAACCTAAGAAAACAAATGAAAAAGAACCCTAAAAACTACTTAAGATGACGTGTCATCAGTCATCAAATTAGGATTAGCGAAATATAACCTCTTTGTCAACGTAAAGCCCCATCTCGTGCTCTCTCATCACGTCACTGGTACCTCGTCTTTAACTGTCCATTACGCTACCACTGTACCGTTCGCCGCAACTCCTCTGTGCGTCGTTCGGGGTGACCTACATCGAACAAAAGATACACCCCAAGTTTAAGAAAAAAAATCCAAAGTTTAACAAAAAAAATATACCAACTTTAACAATAGAAATTCCAAAATTTATAAAAGAAACATTCTAAGTGTAACAAAAAAATTTTTAAATTTACTAAAAGAAACATCCCAAATTAAACATAAGAAACATCCCACAATTAGTTTAATAAAAGAAACAACTTAAGTGCAACAAAAAATCCCAAATTTAATAAAAGAAACATCTCAAATTAATAGAAGAAATATCTCACAGTTAGTTTATTAAAAAAACATCTGAATTTTAACAAAAAATATCCTACATTTATCTTCTCAGAGTATCTGTTTACAATTGACGGCAAGGGAGTTCTTTGAAAGGTCTAATCGCGCCACAAAACACATTGCATGTAGTGGTATGCCTCGTAGTGATGATGTTCGTCTGTAGGGAGAACAGCTTTACAAAGAAGCACCTATGGCGGCGACTTAGGATGGACGGAACTTGCGGACGAAGTTTGACGTAGCGGAATCAACTGCATCGCAGAAGATATTGTATGTAGATCGTGCGTTGCAACGAAGAGGATCACCAGTTTCACATAGATAACAACTACAATAGAGGACACAGCGGGGTCAACACCATTTGTGGGGTGGTGCGACGACGTGAGTAGAGCGGGAAAGGAAGCCAATAGTGTGAATGGTGTGAGTGGAAGTGGGAGAGAAAGGTGGGGTGTGCAGCTGTTTTTTTTTTATTTTCATTGAGTAATAATAAAAAATCAAATTAGGGTTATGTTTGAGTAATATTATGGGATGTTTTTTTATGTTATTTGGGCTTTTTTGTTATGGCCTACATTATAATTGGCTGATATTTTAATTGATTCTCTAAATTTTTTTTTTAAATATTAAATAATAATATTAAATTAATTAAATATTAAAATATTTTAAAATTTTTCAAAAAATTCACTTGTGACTTTCTACGTTCCATTCTGCCTTGTATACATGCTATTTATTCATTTATTTATTATGTTTTTTTGTTTGATTGTTATTTTATTTATTTATTAATTTGTGTGTCATTCTACTTCTACATGCTGTTCTTTCAGTTTGCGTCAGTGTTCTACATTCTGTTCGAACAGGGTACATGGGTTCATGGCTTTAGGGTCCCCTAAAGCCCATAAATAAACTAGGCGAAAGTAACATAGGCTTGTTTGCTCTGTCCCAATAACAAAAACAAAAAAAAAACATTAGATTGTTTGGATAAAAAGTTAAAAATAATAATATACTTACCAGAAAAAAAAAAGGAAGTTAAAAGTATATTATAATCTAAAATGATAATTTTAAATTGAAAATTAATTTATAAATCAAATAATATTTTAAAATTTATGATTTTAAATAAAAATTGATTTTTCAAAAAATTGTAATAATGATTTTATTAATTTTATCTCAATTATCAAATGTTAAATAATAAGATAAATAATCATTTTATATTTTTTTTTAATCATACCGTTTAAAAATAGATTTTTTTATACATTTTACATAGAGTAGACTATCTTAAAACTACTTTTTAAATAAAATATCCAGACATCTATCATTAATTATCAATTGGAGTACAAGAGAGGAGGGTGTTGAAGAATAATATTATACATTTAAATTTTTTTTATAAATTAAGTTTAATTAAGTTAAATAATAAAAATTAGAATAATACTAGTTATAACTGATTTTTATTTTGTTAGATCAATTTAATTGGATTTGATTAATAAAAAAATTAAATGTGTAGCATTATTAGGGTGTTGAGCACTTCTAATCTTCTGGTGTGAGAAAAGATAATATTGGTTAGTGTTAGTTCATATGTAAGACAATATCAAATAAAAAGTATTTGTCAACTAGAATTTTTCTATCGATTATTTTAAAAAAATAATTTAAAGTAAATTTAATTTTTAAATGTTCTCAATTATTAAAGAAAATTTTAAAAATTTTTAATGGCAAAAAAAGTTTAATTTTAAAATACTCTCAATTAAAATTTGATCCTCTCTTTTATTCTTATCCAACAAGATATCTTTAGACCCTAATCTGTCCGTTTATTCTTTTATTTTGGTGTGAACAAAAACATACAGATAATGTAACCCAATATCAATTTAGGTGCGATTAAATATTTAAATGTAAGCGTCCAAAAAAAATATATTTAAGTGTACGTACCATTGGCATTATTCAGGGGTTTTGCAGTGGGAGTTGAATCGGTTTTGAGTTAAAAATTCATTTGATCCGAACATTAATTTTATTTGTTGTGTAGTTCGGATTGGATGATTTAAAAAAAAATTCGATCCGATCCGATCCAATTTCAAACGGTTTGGATTAGATTGGATTTGCGATTTTGTTAATTAAAAAAATTAAATACATATAACAAGTATCAACCTCAAATTATAAATAATCAACAATGACATAACAAGTCTCAACAATATTTTAAAAAACTAATGATAACGTAACAATAGAAATAAAATTATAGGTTAGTTAAAATAAATAATTAAAAATAATATTTTAAACATAAAATATTTATTAAATAATAATAATACATGAATAATATAAAAATATATTACAAATTGAACATGTTATAAGTATAATTATAAATATAATAATAAAATAATAATATTATAGCACATTATGCAGTTTGGATTGGATTGGATCGGTTATGAAAAGTAAATTCAAAATTCGATCTGATCCAGCAGTTTGCAAAAAATAGAATCCAATCAAATCCGAATTAGTACAATTTTAATTAATTTTCGATTTAAATTGAATTGAAAGAACGATTTAATTTAAATCGGTTTAAATTTAAACATCTCTAGTATTACTAATGTTGACTGGATGCAGGGTAAAGGACAAACAATGAGGGGTACATATAAAGTTCCAAGTTTAAATTGAATTTGTAATATAGTCGTTAGCACTAATAATTGTAATTTGTGAAGGGCTCAAGCTTCTAAAAGTAATAAACATGTGTGTTTCATATAATAAAATGCATGCTGATTTACTCTGGCAAATGCATTACATTTACATTTGGTGCGGACAGTGCGGTTACAAGAGTAATTGCCAACATGATGTTTTCTTTTTCATTTGGCAGGTGTGATTAGCCGAGTAATGTAACCAAAGTATCATAAACAATAAACAAAAATATATACTTAATAATATTCTCATTGATAAGAGAATATGAATAATTTTTTAATTTAATTAACACAAGTAATTTTTTATTATTTTTTATTTAATTATATCAAAAATTAATTTTAATTTTAATGTGAATTAAATTCTAAAAATTCTCTCATTATTACCTTCACAATTCTACAATTTTTTTAAAAATAAAAATTCTAAATTAATATATTATTAATCTTAAAAAATATCTCAAAACACCTCGACATATTTTTTTTTTTGAGAGAATAAGGCCATAAATTCAAAAGAACAAAAAAAATTACACAAGAATGGTTCTAGAAAAAATCATTTCTCTTCTATCTACTTCAAGTGGCAGGACAATGAATACTTACTAGAATTTGGTCACAACAATGGAGGCCATAAGGATTTCTTTGGACATGCTTCGCCAGAGCACTTACTAGAATTTGGTCACAACAATGGAAGCCATAAGGACTTCCTTAGACATACTTCGCTAGAGCACGAGCATCTACCAAAAAATTTGCTTCCATGAAGATATGTCTTGTTAAAAAATTTTCAGCCTTGGCCAACAGAGCCCTAACTATTAAAACAAGGGAAGTCGCTAAACAGGGTGGTTATGGAGGAATTGTAGTTTGCACAGCAAGTCAGTTTCAATTACCAAGCTCTGGATGTTGAGTTTCGTCGCAAGTTTCAGGCCTGTGTAGAGACCCAAAAGCTCTATTTTAGTTATGAAAGTACTCTTAATATTCATCCAGAAGCCAGTTAGAAATCGACTTTGAGAGTCTCGAATTAACCCACCGTAAGTACCAATCTTGGAGGTAGAGAAGAATGAATCGTTCGTGTTGAGCTTGAAGCCATCTACCTTCGAAAGTTCCCATCCGATGTACTCACTGATAAACCACTATTTTATGGTTTATCCTGTGCTTAATTGAGTGGATTTTATCAATCTTTCATACACTTATTCATACTAAATGCATGAGTTTATGTTTTCCTTCCTGATTTTGTGCTATGATTGAAAACATGCTTCTTTGGTCTTAATTTTACTATGTTTAATCCTCTCTTATTACCATTCGATGCCTTGATATGTGTGTTAAGTGATTTCAGAGATTACTCACCCTTGTGGAACTAAGCGTTTTCTTACTGGACTCTGTTAGGGATAGCATCTCTTCATATTTTTCTAGATTATGAGTTGAGTAGGAAAGACTAGCGCATGGAACGTTTTCTTGGTTGAAAATCAATTCGTTTCCTCCATGCAGCGTTACATATGGTGATAAAAAAGATGGTCCAAGCGGTCCTATTGTGATTTCGAGTATCCAAGCTCAAGTTTTCTTCCATCTAACTGTGAAAATTCTGATTGAAAAAGTCATTTTGCATTGTACTATCAACGCTGCTTTCCCAAACATTTCGTATGTGGGGACAATTTTGTAATACATAGAGTGTTGGATTTTGAGCTCATTTCCTATATGAAAAAAGCCTAAATATTGGTATCCAGGCACATGGATAGTTGATGTTGCTGAGGATGTGCTAGGGTTACTGAGAGAGACCTCATTTGTAAGAGAACACCAAACACTAAAGAGAAGAGAAGATAAGAGAGAAAGTTATTTTCGCACATAGATAAAGCTATCTCTGTAAATTGGTCATTGTAAATTTGTTAACCATTGGATTGAGTTCAAATTTGGACAGTGTATTTCAGAAACCTGGTTCTTGATTTTTACCATTCAAATCTTCAATTCGATGTCTATAGATGGAGATATTAGCCACACACAATAGCTCTATTTTTTGTGATATTTTTATCTTCTTGTTCTTGTTTTGTAAGCTTTGATGCTTGGGTTGTTTGGCTTGTTGTATGCATATTTTGCACAGTAATTTGTGACTCTCTTGTACTCTATTTTTTTTTATCATAGTGAAGCTATTTCTTGGTCTTGGTGACTTATGATTTTTACTTCTCACATTGAGGAGGTTTTCGACGTTAAAAATTTTGGTGTGTTAGCTTACCTCTATTTTCTAGTTTGTGTGATTTTTTCACTGCTATTGGATATTATTGTTTGCTGTTATTACTTGTTGTGAGTGAGTATTGTTACTCCTCTAATTCTTACAAGTAAGAAATTATGTGTTTTATTCCTATCATTTGGTATCAAAGCTCAGTTTTGGACATTTGGTTATAACTTCCTTGAAAGATGGAGGTAAATAATTTTACTAGAATGATAAGTTTGAATGGCACTAATTACCATTTATGAAAGAAAAAATTGAAGAATTTGTACATTTATCTATATTTTCTACACTAAAATTGGAATCTAAAACAAATGAAGAATGGGAGTTTGAACACCAACAAGTTTATGGTTTTATTAGGCAATGAATAGATATTAATGTTTACAATCACATTACTAATGAGACACATGCTAGGGCTTTGTGGAATCAAATTAAATCCTTGTACGCTTCCAAGTCTGGCAATAATAAATTGTACTTGTGTTGATGAATTTGAGATACAAGGAAGAATCATAAGTCTTTGATCACTTAATGAATTTCAAGAGGTTCTTGATCAGTTGTCAATTATGGGAATCAAGTTTAAAGACGAGGTTCAAGGATTATGGTTGCTAAATATTCTACCGGATTTTTGGAAGACACTTTATATCTCTCTTACTAATTCTGTTCCGAATGGTAAAGTGAGCATGTAACTTGTTAAAGGTGGCATTTTAAATGAAGAGGTGAGAAGGAAGACGCATAATTTTTTGTCACACTTTGAAATGTTAGTCACTGAAAATAGGGAGATAAATCAAAATAGAGTTTAAAAGGGTAGAGTTAAAAGTAGGAGTAAATCCAAGTTAAGATACAAGAATGTTGAGTGTCATTACTATCATAAAATAAGCCATGTCCAAAAATATTGCTTTCTTTTGAAAAAGGAGAACAAAGGTAAAGAAGAAAAGAAGGATGATGAAAGTAATGATCGTGTATCTACTATTTCAGATGATCTTTTCATTGTTGACATTGTTGATTATGAGTACAAGGTCAATTTTGTTTCTGATGATTAGTTCAGCTGGGTAATTGTTAATGGCGCCTCAATAGATGTTACATCGAAAAAGGAGTTCTTCACTTTCTATATTCCATGCAATTTTGGGGTGCTTAAGATGGATAATGATGGCTTGGCTAAGGTTATTAGTGTAAGAGATATTTGTCTTGAGACTAATATGGAAATGAAGTTGCTACTCACAGATGTTAGACACGCTCTAGATGTTCGCTTGAATTTGGTTTCAGTTAAAAGACTCGATAATAAAGGATTTGTAAACACTTTCGACTTTGGACAATGAAAGCTTATTAAAGGCAACTTAGTAGTGGCTCAAGAAAAAGGTACTTCAAGTTTGCATGTGATGCATGTCATGATTGCAAAAGATAGTGTGGATGCGATTGAAAGTAAAAAAATTTGTAGCTTGTGGCTCGAAAGTAAAGATAATTGTTTGGCTCGAAAGGATGTTCTTTCCGGTTTGAAGAATAAGAGTTGGAGAAATATTCTCATTGCATGGATGGCAAACAAAGAAGATTATCCTTCAATAAACATCAACCTTAAAAAAAATCATACTTCTTGAAATTAGTGCATTTCGATATTTATAGTCCTTTGAAGATATGGTCTTTGGAGCTATTTACTTTATTATTTTTATTGATGATCATTCAAGAAAGCTTTGGACTTATGCTTTGAAAATAAAGAACCAAACTTTGAAAATGTTCAAACAATTCTAAGCTTTGGTTGAGAGGCAAACATGTAAAAAGTTTAAATGTATTCACACTGGTAATGGTGGTGAGTATCATGGACCATTTGATGAGTATTACAAGCAGCAAGGTATTAGGCATGAAATGACACTTTCTAAAATACCTCAGTTGAACGGTTAGGCAGAAAGGATGAATAGAACACTGATTAAAAAGGTTAGGTGTATGCTTACTGAAGCTAAGCTACCTAAAGACTTTTGGGGTGAAGCTACTTACAGTGGCTCATTTGATTAATTTGAGTCCTATAATTGTTTCGGATAATGATGTTTCGGATCATATTTGGTTGGACAAAGATGTCTCATATGGTCACCTGAGAGTCTTTGAATGCAAAATATTTATTCATATTCCAAAGGATGAGAGATCCAAGTTGGATGTGAAGATAAGGCAGTGCATTTTATTGGCTATGATCAAGATGAGTTGGGTTACATGCTTCATGATCCAGTTGAAAAGAAGCATGTAAAAAGCCGTGATGTAGAGTTTATTGAAGATCAGACCATTGAAAATATTGATAAGGCAAAAAAAAAGTCAATCCTAAGAGAGCAATGACCTAACCGATACAGATATAATTTAGCCACCTCATTTACTAGAACTAGAAAAGAATTAAGATCAAGATCATATGTAGTAAAATGAGCCTTTGGTTCCTGATAATCAGCAGATGGGAGATCCGATTGATGCTCCAATTGATGATGTTGCTGATAATCAACCTGAGTTACTTGAAGATCTACCAGGTTTTCATCCTAGAAGTTCTACAAGAGAGCGACGACCTTCAACGAGGTATCCTTCTAATGAGTATGTGATATTTACTGATAGGTATGTAACCTTGACTGGTGGGAAAGAACCTGAATGTTATGAGAAAGCTATGTAAGGTGATAACAATAAAAAATGGTATGATCCAATGCAAGATGAAATGAAATTCTTGCATGATAATCAGACATTTGAACTTGTGAAGTTGCCAAAAGAGAAGAAAGCTTTGCAGAACAGGTGGATTTATAGGTTGAAGCATGAAGAAACTTCTCAGTCTTCAAGGTACAAGGCTAGATTGGTGGTCAAGGATTATAGGCAGAAAAAAGGGAGTTGACTATGATAAAAAAAATTTCACTAGTTATGAGAAGATCTTCTATTAGGAATGTTTGAGTTTGACTGCAAGTCTTGATTTAGAAATAGAGCAGATGGATATGAAAACTGCTTTTCTTTATGGTGATTTTAAGGATGAAATTTATATGGAACAACCTGAAGATTTTATGGTAAAAGGCAAAGAGAATCATATTTTCAAACTGAAAAAGAGCTTGTATGGCTTGAAGCAAGCTCCAAGACAATAATACAAGAAGTTCTGAGTTTGTTATGGTAGAATAAGGCTACAAGAAGACTAATTCTGATCATTGTATATTTGTTAAACAATTTACTATTAATGATTTTATTATCTTTTTGATATATGTTGGTGACATGCTTATTGTTGGTCAGAATGCTTCTAGGATTGACATGTTGAAGAAGCAACTTGCAATGTCATTTTCAATGAAGGACCTTGGATCGGCAAAAGAGATTCTTGGTATAAGAATCGAGCATGATAGAAAGGAGAAGAAAATTTGGTTGTCACAGGAGAAATACATAGAGACAATTTTGCACAGGTTCCAAATGGAAAAAGCAAAGATCGTTAGTACTCCTCTTGTTACACACTTCAAATTGAGTCACAAGTAAAGTCCATCAAGTGAAAAGAAGAAAGACACAAAAAAAGTTTCATATGCATCAGCCATGGGTAGTTTAATATATGCTATGGTGTGCACAAGGCCGGATATAGCTCATGCTATTGGTTGTGTTAGCCGTTTTGTTTCAAACCCAAGAAGAGAGCATTAAAATACTATAAAATGGATAATGAGATATCTTCGTGGTACTTCTAGCATGAAGTTGTGTTATGAAAGTGAGAAGCCTATTCTAGTTGGTTACACTGACTCAGACATGATAGGAGATATTGATTCTAAAAGGTTCATTTCGGATTTCTTGATCAACTTTGCGGGTGGAGCTGTGTCTTGGCAATCTAGATTGTAAAAATGTGTTACTTTATCTACTATTGAAGCCAAGTTTATTGCCATTACCTGCAAGGAGATACTTTGAATGAAGAAATTCTTAAAAGAACTCAAGTTTACTCAAGAGAGGTACGTGTTATTTTGTGATAGTCAAAGTGCTATACATTTTAGTAAAAATTATACTTTTCATTCTCGATCCAAACATATTGATGTAAAGTATCATTGAATATGTGATATTTTGGATGCTGAGTTGTTAGAACTTGAAAAGATTCAAACTGATGACCAAGGCTCCCTTCCTATGTGGAGAAAAGCCAAATATTGGTATCTAGACCCATGAATAATTGAAGTTGCTGAGGATGTGCTAGGAATGTTGAGAGAGGTCTCATTTGTAAGAGAACACCAAATACCAGAGAAAGAGAAAAGAGAAAGTTATTTTCGTACATATACAAAGCTGTCTCTGTAAATTAGTTGCTACAAATTCGTTAACCGTTGGATCGATCTCAAATTTGAACAATGTGTTCTAGACACCTGGTTCTTCATTTTTACCATTTGGATATTTAATTTAATTCTTGTAGATAGAGATATTGGCCACGCACAACAACTCTATTTATTGTGGTATTTTCATCTTCTTGTTCTTGTTTTGTAAGTTTTTATGCTTGGGTTGTTTGGCTTGTTATATGAATGTTTTGTGCAGTAATTTGTGACTCTCTTGTATCCTATTTTTCATCATAGTGAAACTATTTTCTGATATTGGTGACTTGTGATTTTTACTTCTCATATTGAGGAGGCTTTCGACGTTAAAAATCTTGGTACGTTAACTTGTCTCTATTTTTTGGTTTGTGTGATTTTTCTGTTGCTATTAGATATTGTTGTCCTATTGTTATTACTTGTTGTAAGTGGGTATTGTTGCTCCTCTAATTTTACAAATAAAAAATTATGTTTTATTCCTATCATAAAGCAACATTTCTTCCTTGTTAGGACATGACATCTGGGGCAGCTAGCATCATTAGTAAACCCCCTTCTTTGTCTTCTAAAATTTATGAGCAGGGCTTTATGCATAATAAGCTAACAGATGTTTTAATTCTCTGAAATTTTTTTAGCTTTTAAATATTCTTAAAGTAGTTGCTAGGAGCATCGTCATTATCATAGAATTCTTCATACGCTGATTTGATCGAAAATTTCTCATTTGGTTCGGATGGCCAAGCTATAGAGCCAACTTTTCTTTGGTGGACTTTCATAAGACAAATGATGTCCAAAACATCTTTTGAAAGCATTTAATGTAGCTTCTCCCACCTTCAATTACCATTCTCGTCAGCAAAGATACTAACTTTGTCTTTAAAACTGTCTGCTGCAAGGTTTCCATGGCAAAGCTCTTAAAAGATTTAATTCCTGAAACTCAATGATCTTCGCAAAAGTGAGAAACAATTAGCCTTTTAATAAACTTTAAGAATAGTATCCAACTAGATTTCGATCTCTCATCTTGACCCATAAAGAATCTGTATTTGTAATTAAGTTCCAAGCCAGTTTCATGAGAAACAAGTTGGTAATTTCTTGAGCTTTCCTAAGGCCAAGACCTCCTCTATGTATTTTATAAAAAATAAAAGCATCTTAAATTTGATTGGTTATTATTTATCAATAATAAAAATATTTAAAATTGTTGATTTATACCATGTAAAATAAAATAATAAATAATAAATTAGTACCAATTCGTTAATTATAAATATTATATATTTAAAATTAGAGATGTTATATGTATGAAATTATAGATATTAAATTAAAAATTTTAATAATTTTTATTATATAACTCATATTTTTACAGATCTATTATAAAATAAAACATAAAAAATAAAATATGAACGAAAGCTAAGGAACAAATTTTTAAAAGTATTTATTAACTCATTAATAAATAAGCATATATTGAATATAAAAATATTAAAATAATTAAAATTATGATTCTAATATACATATGAGATATTGAAATATACAAGAAGACACATAATTTAGAATTTAGTAATATTAATTGTAAAAGATTATTAATTATGAAATTATATATACAAAATTATAGATGTTATATATGTACTTAATTATAGATGTTATGTGTATGAACTTATGACTGCTAGGAGTATACTTATCAATTAAATAAATTAAAAATTTGGCATTTTTTAAAAATCTAATTATAGTAAAATTTAAAAATAATATATTTTGTATGTAATTAAATATTAAATTTGTTTATAAATAAACACACATGAATGTTATTTTAAAAATATTAAATTGGTTTATAAGTATATCTCGTTAGAGTTTATGTGAGGCTCTTAGAAATTGGTTGACTAAGAATATTTTCATCAGGTGAGTTCAATAAATGTTTAAAATTTTTAATTCCTTCATACATAGGCTTCAAGTTTAAGTCGAATTTAAATGCCATAACATAGAAAAAGAAACTGAATTGATTGATACTTGACAAGAGTTGAAACACAAAGAATAAAGATTAAAAATATATAAATTCACGAACAAGCAACGTTTGCTAAAAGAAATATAATACGAAAATTGAGATGTATGAAAACATTTCTTTAGGAAAAAAAATCTTATATTCTTTTAATTTGGAGTTTTAGTTTAAATATTGTTTTGGAAATAGCATCAACAATGAACATATAATCATATATACAAGTGATTAAATAATAAACAAAGAATGTGCTTTTATTACTAATTTACTATAATGCAAATTAAATACCATAAATGAGTATTCAGAAGAAATTAATGTATACACATTAAAAAGGAATAAACTAATATAAATGGCAATGATACCAATAATACCATATTGTTTTCATTTAGTAAAAAAAGCAGACGAGAAATTATAATATTCATGTACTAAAATCATATAAGTGAAGTGAAAAATAGAAGGTTTTGGCAATTTTTTGCTGAATATTTTTTGTTTTCCAAACATTTTCGGATTAGCCAAACCCAAACCTCTGACCCCTTCTTTCGCCATGTATCTCTCTAGGTTCCAAACATAACTTATGATAGCAAATTAATTGTTCTATATTCTTCATGGAGATCTTAGATGGAAACCAAAGTAAGCTTCAGCGAGATCTCTCTTGATATTGTTTTTATCTTCTAAGCCAAGCCATGCTGATCATATACATAACTACGTAATTCTTGGAAAATAACACTCTGATCTTGTGCATATTATTACAGGACCCTCTAGATGTAAAGTCATCCAAGAAATTCCCGTTAGCTTCAAGGTTAGTAGTTTTAGCTTTCTCTGTGATTTGTGGAGTATACATATTTTCGATTTGTTCAGAGCAAGTAGGTGTAAACACACATTCCAAGCTCGTAGACGTCAAAGTCTTCAAACAGCAATGTCCTCCTCCTCCTGTGGAACAATGGGAACTGCCCTACTTGAATTATCCAGACCCACAAACCTTCAACAGGTAAACTAAACATTTCTATCAAGCATGTTATGTTTACACAAAAAAGCAGTCACCAAATCCGTTATCGGCATTTTATAAAATACACATCGATAAAAATATGAGAAACAAAACATGTATATACAAATATATAGTGATTGATTTGGTACCTGATTTTTAGCGTAAATATTGCATTGTTGGTTCCCTATACTTTTCCATATATATATAAACACATTTCTTGAGTTATTTATATAAATGATTTATTGGTTTTATGCTTAGAGAGGAGTGTGCCTGCAATCCTGTTCGGTTATTTTGCATTGTGTCAATGCAAAGATCTGGGAGCGGTTGGTTTGAGACACTTTTGAACAGTCATATGAATGTTAGCTCCAATGGAGAAATATTTTCGGTTGTTAAAAGAAGGGAGAATGTCTCTTCAATTTTGATGACATTGGATAAAGTGTATAATCTTGACTGGTTCACAAGTGCTTCAAAGAATGAATGCTCTGCCGCTGTTGGCTTCAAATGGATGCTTAATCAGGTACCTACCATAATAACACCAAGCATGTTAAGAAATTAATTAACTAGGACTGTATAAGATGATGTGATGAGATTCTCAAGAGTGATTAAATATACTGTAGGGGTTGACAAGGCATCATGAAGAAATAGTAAAATATTTTGAAAGGAGAAATGTATCTGTAATATTTCTATTCAGAAGAAATTTGCTTCGCAGAATGGTATCTGTGTTGGCAAATATTTATGACAAGGAGGTCAAGTTACTGAACGGAACACACAAGTCTCACGTGCATTCCACTACAGAGGTTCCTTTCATTTCGTTTAATTAATTTTCTACTCTATGTACGTAGGTAATGTAGTTATAATTATTATTGTTGTTGATTCATTTCAAAATGTATGTATCTGATTGTTGTGCAGGCGAATATTCTTGCACAGTATAGGCCACGACTCAATGTTACGCTAATGATATCAGAGCTAAAGCTAACTGAGGAGACAACTCAAAATGCCTTGGTATACTTCAAGAACATTCGCCACATTGTTCTCTACTATGAGGATCTTCTCAACAATCGAACTGTAAGCCTATCTTCTCAATATGTTATGGGAAAGGTTATAAGGTGTTTCAGGAATATATGTGCATCTGTTTTGATCTTTCTGTACAAATTTGGATATTTCACCTGCAGAAAATCTTGGATGTTCAAGAATTTTTAAGGGTGCCGTACAGAGATCTACAGAGCCATCAAGTGAGGATACACACTGCTCCACTATCAATGCAGATTGAAAACTGGGAAGAAGTGCAAAAAGCACTGAATGGAACGCCGTATCAGAAATTTCTATATTCAGACTAATTTATATTGTAACACATTTTCTCATAAGTCTAGTAGAGCAACATTTGATTCTCTTTTTATATATACCTTAGCTTGTACATAACTTTATCATGATTAGCAGGCATAAGATTGTTACAGACAATATAGAGTTGCATCTTGGAAAACCCGGATAGGCCTAATAGATGAAAAGAAATCAATTTTTTTCCCTTAACAAAGAATCGTATCAACATGAAATTAAATAAATAAATAAATAAAGCATATATCACTCTTCTAATTATACGAGTGTGATCAAATACTGCCAAAATATAAGAGAATTTAGTGCCAAAATATGACAAGAATTTGTCGTATTTGTTGCGTATTCTTATATCAATCATATTAGATGTATATAAAAAATTAGGTACCAAATTAGTTATCAATATCTTGGTCCCTTCTCTTCTCTTGCATCATAAATATTCTTTAGTTTTGTCGGAATAAATATATCTTTGAAGAGGATCGATCCATACCATAGGGTGCTGTTCATTTGGCTGCTCTTGGTTAACTCAAGATTATGTTGCTGCCCAGTCTTAGTTATTAGAATGAGGAGATATGTTGGCTCTTTTAGGTAGTGTTTGAAAGAGAGATAGAAACTGAAAGATAAATACTAAAATAAATCTTAGTATTGTGTTTGGTATAATGTGGGAGACAGAAATTGAAATAAGAATGAAGTTCTAATTTAATTTATATAAAGAATAAAATTAGAATTAATTAATTGAAATAGGAGTATTTTAGGTATAAAATGTTATTAGAGTTTTAGTCTCCGTCTCCAAAAATTTCATTCTATAGTGTTTCCACTTTTTGAAAATACTGAAATGTTGAAATTTTGGAGACCGAGACTAAAATTTTAGTACCAATTTTTAGACCAACAAATATGATATTTAGTCTTAGTCTCACACTTTCCATCCTAATACCTCAAAACAAATACTACCTTATGGAAAAGCAGATTTATTGGTCTCTCCGAACTTCCCCCTTCATTAAATTAAATATAGATGGTTGTGTCAAAGGAGGGAAAGGCTGCACATGGTGGCATTTTACGGGATCACGAAACACAATTCTTGGCTTGTTTCAACGCTAATTTAGGTGTTTGTACTGTTATCGTGGCTGAATTGTGGGGCATACTTTTTGGTACGGAATTGACTATTAATTTGGATATTGCTAATTTCTCTATTGAAGTGGATTCAAGAGCTGTAATTTTGTTGTGTCTGCATGATTCTATCGATTTCTATGGAGTTCACACTCTCATTGTGACTATTAAGGACATGTTCAGCAAGTTTTCGAATTGGGAGTTTTATCATGAATTTTGAAAAGCAAATTGTTATGCTGATCGTTTTACATTTAAAGGACATTCTTTGGAGTTTGGCTGTCATTTCTTTTACAATTTACCTTTGTGTATTTCGTCTTATTTTCTTTCTGATGTCATAGGCGTATCCTTTCTTAGAGTAATTTCTATGTAGTGTTTTTGGACTTTTACCCCTTGTTTATCAAAAGAAAAATTATCGATATAAAATATATATTAAAAATAAATTTAAGATCAAATATATTTATACGTAAATATACGATGACTGATTTTTAATTTATTCGTAGTTTTTTTTCTTAAATTATGTTAGTTGTATTCCTTACTCCTAAGCTTAATTGTGGTATAAAGTATAACATTTTTATGATAGTTTATTATATTTTTATTTTTATATTAAAAACAATTGTGAAAAATGAAAGAAGATAATAAATTTTTATTGTATAATATTTTATTTTTATATTATCAACTTATAAAATGCAGAAATTAATTTAATTATGAAATAAAAAATAGAGTAATTTAAATATATTAGTGCATGATGTGTTATCCACATATGTGGATCTACAACTACACAGAGTTGCAAAACACATTTCACGATTGGCATGAAGCAAACAAAAAGTTACTGAAAAAATGAAGGTTGCGTTTTGCACGGAGAGATACCCAAATGTTGAAACGTGTCCTCTATCTCTGCATACAGAGTTGACTTGCAGTTTGACCACATTGGGAGACACTAAACATAAGTTGTATTTGGCAGGAGGTCACAGCAAAGCGTGATCTGCGTTTGACAGGAAAGACACTTGTATGTGTTATACGTGTATGTGAAGGGGGTGATATGGAGTCTTTATAATGCATGTTGCGTTTGGTTGAAGATAGGTGAGCACATTTAAAAACAATTTCTGCGTTTTGAGTTTAGGGAAGAAAAAGATCGAAGAATAAGAAGAATGTTGAGTATGTGAGTAGTAAAATTAGTGAAAAAAAATAATTCGTGATTTTACATTATCTCAAGAACATATTATTGAATATTTGAATCATTCTCAATTGGTAAGTATTTTTTATATTTTAATTATATATAAGTTTATTTATTTGTGTTGTTATTAAAATTATTAGTAGATTTTTAGTATATAAATTAACTGATTTTATTATTATTATTATTATTATTATTATTATTATTATTATTATTAGTAGACTGTTACCGTTATTTTAAGTATCGAACATACAGTTGTTACTACCGTTATTATTATTATGATTATTATTATCATAATTATTGTTAATTAGTATGTTACACAATTTTTGTGAATAATATATTAATAATAACAAAATCAATTCAATTAGGTAGACAATGAAAAATTTGAATATCGTGAACAATGAACTTATTTTTAGTCTATTGAGGATTAAAAAAAAATCCTAACTCAAGTAAAAAAAAAAGCCATTTTAACCCTACCATTGGAAATTTTAACCATCCCCTCCCTATCCCAAAAACCCTAGTAGAGTCGTTTCCTACCCCAACCAGCCACCACACCCATTGCTCTTTAGATATTGGCGGCTACTGGCTTCTCAGCAACTTGGCCACTACCATCACCAGTCCAGGAATGCCATCTCTCTCTTTCCATACCGAAATCATCCTAGCCGTTGAGCTCGTGGGCATCGTTGCTGCAAGGCCAACCATTCTCGAACCGTCGTCGATCTCCCACCTGTCGGACACCAGCCTCGCGGCCAAGCTTCTTCATCCGTCGCTAGATCGGCCAGAACCCCCAACGGCCTCGTTGTCCTCCTCACCGCACACCAAGGTCGCCACACAGCTTTGTAGTGCTGTCGCTGGTTCCCCTGAAATTTCCCAAATAGGGGAACTCTCCACCCTCATCGCTGCATCGTAAGGTTAGTTGAGGACTAGGGGTTTAATTAATAACTAGATGTTCATGCAAAGGATTTGGTTAAGTTACTTGTTTGTTCTGCTTCTGTACACCATTATATAAATTTGAATTATTGGACTGAATTAAACAGAGTGTGGCTGTTGCTGGTTTCCTTGGTTTTTTTATTTTAAGCTTCCAATTTTCTTAAATTTTTGGTTTAGTTAGTATAGTAATTTAGGTACGCTGTACAAATGTTCGAATGCAACGTTACTTAAATTTGTTGACCATAGTGAATATTTGTTTGAAATAAGACGGATGATTGTTTTACTACGTATTCAGATGGTTGGATTCCATTCAATTGATTGCTATTTGTTTCAGTTATGTAATTGATTTTTTTGCATGATATACTATATGGATTGTGAGTTTATTGAGCCCTTGACCTAATATTTATTTCCAGTTATGCGAAAATGTGTAAAACGAACATGTAATAAAACTTTCTCATCTTCTAAGTAGTTACAGTTTTTTTAATTACTTAGATTGATGATTGAAATTTTTTATAGTTGCGCTTTAGTCAACCTATATCTATATGTTTCTCAGTTTGGGTTGGGTACTCTTAATTTTTTAGAGAAAAGAAAACTTAGGTAACGAGTGCAGATATTTGATTGAGATGTTATATGTACTAGTTGAATTCATGTTGTTCTCTTAATTGACTTGATTTAAATGAAATAGTGGTTGACAATTTAATGTTAATAGTAACAACATATTTCTATATGGTTATCGCTTTGGCCAAAAAAAATTTTATTCAACAATGCCAGTACCTAATTAGTTGAGTTCATGTTGTTCTCACTTTTTTGACTTGATTTAAATGAAGTATTGGTTAAAAATTGTTTTAATATTGTAAGTATCAACCTGTTTCTAGTTTTCACTTTGGTCGAAAGTGTCGTTGTTTGATTCTTCCTGGTTTTAACTAATTAGTTTGAAGAGGCTCAACAGTAGCATTGATAATGTTTTTTAAATTTAAATGTAATTTTATTCTATTGCTCGTTAGATATTTGTATTCTAATCATATGCTGATATTTGTATTAATGAAAACCTAATGATTTATTGGTTCTTAACAGTCTACCAATCGAGTTTTTTTGTTCAAAAGCCAGTTTAGATGGGTAAAAAGGTAATGCACAATTCACAACATGAGTTCATCTTGAATTTGCTTCTAACTGATGTTTCTTTTGTTGATAGAAATTAGGAGAGACGTGTTGCTCACCTTGCTACAAAAATGGTTTGATCTCCTACTTGGAACAAAATAATGGCAATGCCGAGCTAGTTGAAATCGAGGCTATCGGATTCGGATTCTTGAGGCGGATCCCACACTGGCATGTGAAGCAGAGTATAATGGTTCAACTAGCAAGGGTCTACGATGTCGATACAAACACATTGAAAGTGGATGTCGGGAACATTGGTGCACGAAATTGTGATCATCAATGGCGCCATCAACATGGTACGCACAATTGCAATCTCAACTCTTTATCACAACTTCGCACAACTAACCAGCAAGTGCACTGGGTTGTCCAAGTAATAAACCTTACGCGATTAAGGGTCGATCCCACGGAGATTGTTGGTATGAAGCAAGCTATGGTCATCTTGTAAATCTCAGTTAGGCAGATTCAAATGGTTATGAATGATTTATGAATAAAGCATAAAATAAAGATAGAGATACTTATGCAATTCATTGGTGAGAATTTCAGATAAGCGTATGGAGATGCTTTGTCCCTTCCGTCTCTCTGCTTTCCTACTGTCTTCATCCAATCCTTCTTACTCCTTTCCATGGCAAGCTGTATGTTGGGCATCACCGTTGTCAATGGCTAGAGTCCCGTCCTCTCAGTGAAAATGTTCAACGCGCTCTGTCACAGCACAGCTATTCAGCTGTCGGTTCTCGATCAGAATCCAGTGATTCTTTTGCGTCTGTCACTAACGCCCCACAATCGCGAGTTTGAAGCTCATTACAGTCATTCAATCCTTGAATCCTACTCAGAATACCACAGACAATGTTTAGACCTTCCGGATTCTCTTGAATGCTGCCATCAATTCTAGCTTATACCACGAAGATTCCGATTAAGGGATCCAAGAGATATCCACTCAATCTAAGGTAGAACGGAGGTGGTTGTCAGGCACACGTTCATAGGTGAGAATGATGATGAGTGTCACGGATCATCACATTCATCAAGTTGAGGAACAAGTGATATCTTAGAACCAGAATAAGCCGAATTGAATAGAAGAACAATAGTAATTGCATTAATACTCGAGGTACAGCAGAGCTCCACACCTTAATCTATGGTGTGTAGAAACTCCACCGTTGAAAATACATAAGAACAAGGTCTAGGCATGGCCGAATGGCCAGCCTCCCATAATCTAAGAACTAGACGTCCAAAGATGATCCTAAGATCTAAAGTGATCAAAAGATGAAAATACAATAGTAAAAGGTCCTATTTGTAGAGAACTAGTAGCTTAGGGTTTATAAAGATGAGTAGATTACATAAAAATCCACTTCCGGGCCCACTTGGTGTGTGCTTGGGCTGAGCATTGAAGCTTTCATGTGTAGAGACTTTTCTTGGAGTTAAACGCCAGCTTTTGTGCCAGTTTGGGCGTTTAACTCCCATTCTTGTGCCAGTTCCGGCGTTTTACGCCAGAATTCTTGAGCTGACTTGGAACGCCTGTTTGGGCCATCAAATCTTGGGCAAAGTATAGAGTATTATACATTTCTGGAAAGCCAAGGATGTATACTTTCCAACTCAATTGATAGCGTGCCAATTGGGCTTTTGTAGCTCTAGAAAATCTACTTCGAGTGCAGGGAGTTCAGAATCCAACAGCATCTGCAGTCCTTTTCAGCCTCTGAATCAGATTTTTGCTCAGGTCCCTCAATTTCAGCCAGAAAATACCTAAAATCACAGAAAAACACACAAACTCATAGTAAAGTCTAGAAAAATAAATTTTAAATAAAAACTAGTAAAAATATAATAAAAACTAACTAAAACATACTAAAAACAATGCCAAAAAGCGTATAAATTATCCGCTCATCACAACACCAAACTTAAATTGTTGCTTGTCCCCAAGCAACTGAAAATCAAATAAGATAAAAAGAAGAGAATATGCAATGAATTCCAAAAACATCTATGATGATTCTTGAACATAGTTACTTTATGAGTCTTGGCCGTGGCCCAATGCACTCTGTCTTCCAGTATTACCACCGGATACATACATGCCACAGACACATAACTGGGTGAACCTTTTCAGATTGTGACTCAGCTTTGCTAGAGTCCCCAATTAGAGGTGTCCAGGGTTCTTAAGCACACTCTTTTTGCCTTGGATCATAACTTTATTATTATATTATTTTTATATTTTTTTTGTATTCACTGCTTTTTCTTGCTTCAAGAATCATTTTTATGATTTTTTAGATCCTCAGTAACATGTCTCCTTTTTCATCATTCTTTCAAGAGCCCACATTCATGAACAACAAATTCAAAAGACATATGCACTGTTCAAGCATACATTCAGAAGTCAAAAGTATTGCCACCACATCAAAATAATTAATCTGTTATAAAATTCAAAATTCATGCAATTCTTCTCTTTTTCAATTAAGAACATTTTTTCATTTAAGAAAGGTGATGGATTCATAGGACATTCATAACTTTAAGGCATAGACACTAAGACACTAATGATCATGTAATAAGACACAAACATAGATAAACATAAGCATAAAAATTCGAAAAAAAGGAAAATAAAGAACAAGGAAATTAAAGAATGGGTCCACCTTAGTGATGGCGGCTTGTTCTTCCTCTTGAAGATCTTATGGAGTGCTTGAGCTCCTCAATGTCTCTTCCTTGCCTTTGTTGCTCCTCTCTCATGATTCTTTGATCTTCTCTAATTTCATGGAGGGGAATGGAATGTTCTTAGTGCTCCACCCTTAGTTGTCCCATGTTGGAACTCAATTCTCCTAGGGAGGTGTTGATTTGCTCCCAATAGTTTTGTGGAGGAAAGTGCCTCCCTTGAGGCATCTCAGGGATTTCATGATGAGTGGGATCTCTTGTTTGCTCCATCCTTTTCTTAGTGATGGGCTTGTCCTCATCAATGAGGATGTCTCCCTCTATGTCAATTCCGACTGAATAACAGAGGTGACAAATGAGATGAGGAAAGGCTAACCTTGCCAAGGTAGAGGACTTGTCTGCCACCTTATAAAGTTCTTGGGATATAACCTCATGAACTTCTACTTCCTCTCCAATCATGATGCTATGAATCATGATAGCCTGGTCTATAATAACTTCGGACCGGTTGCTAGTGGAAATGATTGAGCGTTGGATAAACTCCAACCATCCCCTAGCCACGGGCTTGAGGTCATGCCTTCTCAGTTGAACTGGCTTCCCTCTTGAATCTCTTTTCCATTGAGCACCCTCTTCACAAATGTCTATGAGGACTTGGTCCAACCTTTGATCAAAGTTGACCCTTCTAGTGTAAGGGTGTTCATCTCCTTCCATCATGGGCAAGTTGAATGTCAACCTTACATTTTCCGGACTAAAATCTAAGCATTTTCCCCGAACCATTGTAAGCCAATTCTTTGGGTCCGGGTTCACACTTTGATCATGGATCTTGGTGATCCATGCATTGGCATAGAACTCTTGAACCATTAAGATTCCGACTTGTTGAATGGGATTGGTAAGAACTTCCCAACCTCTTCTTCGGATCTCATGTCGGATCTCCGGATATTCACTCTTTTTGAGTTTGAAAGGGACCTCGGGGATCACTTTCTTCATGGCCACAACTTCATAGAAGTGGTCTTGATGCACCCTTGAGATGAATCTCTCCATCTCCCATGACTCGGAGGTGGAAGCTTTTGCCTTCCCTTTCCTCTTTCTAGAGGTTTCTCCAGCCTTAGATGCCATAAATGGTTATGGAAAAACAAAAAGCAATGCTTTTACCACACCAAACTTAGAAGGTTTGCTCGTCCTCGAGCAAAAGAAGAAAGAAGTGAGTAGAAGAAGAAGAAAATAGAGGAGATGGAGGTGTCTTTATGGTTCGGCCAAGGGGGAGAAGTAGTGTTTAGGTTGTATGAAAATGAAGGAGTGAAGATGGGTTTATATAGGAGTGGAGATGGGGTGTATGGTTCGGCCATAATGGGTGGGTTTGGGAGGGAAAGTGGTTTGAATTTGAATGGTGAGGTAGGTGGGGTTTTATGAAGGATGGATGTGAGTGGTGAAGAGAATAGTGGGATTTGATAGGTGAGGGGTTTTTGGAGAAGAGTTGTTGAGGTGATTGGTGAATGGGTGAAGAAGAGAGAGAGTGGTGAGGTAGGTGGGGATCCTGTGGAGTCCACAGATCCTGAGGTGTCAAGAAAAATTCATCCCTGCACCAAGTGACGAGCAAAAATGCTCCTTCTGCCAATTCTGGCGTTAAACACCGGGCTGGTGCCCATTTCTGGCGTTTAACGCCAGCTTCTTGTCCCTTCCTGGCGTTTAACGCCAGTCTGGTGCCCCTTTCTGGCGTTAAACGCCCAGAATGGTGCCAGACTGGGCGTTAAACGCCCATTTGCTGCCCTTACTGGCGTTTAAACGCCAGCAAGTTTTCCTCCAGGGTGTGCTGTTTTTCTTTCTATTGTTCATTCTGTTTTTGCTTTTTTCAATTGATTTTGTGACTTCCCATGATCATCAACCTATAAAAAACATAAAATAACAAAGGAAAATAGATAAATATAACATTGGGTTGCCTCCCAACAAGCGCTTCTTTAATGTCAGTAGCTTGACAGTGGGATCTCATGGAGCCTCACAGATACTCAGAGCAATGTTGGAACCTCCCAACACCAAACTTAGAGTTTGAATGTGGGGGTTCAACACCAAACTTAGAAGTTGGTTGTAGCCTCCCAACACTAAACTTAGAGTTTGACTGTGGGGGCTCTGTTTGACTCTGTTTTGGGAGAAGCTCTTCATGCTTCCTCTCCATGGTTACAGAGAGATATCCTTGAGCTTTAAACATAAAGGATTCTTCATTCACTTGAATGATCAATTCTCCTCTGTCAGCATCAATCACAGCCTTTGCTGTGGCTAGGAAGGGTCTGCCAAGGATGATGAATTCATCCATGCACTTCCCAGTCTCTAGGACTATGAAATCAACAGGGATGTAATGGTCTTCAATCTTTACCAGAACATCCTCTACAAGTCCATAAGCTTGTTTTCTTGAATTGTCTGCCATCTCTAGTGAGATTCTTGCAGCTTGTACCTCGAAGATCCCTAGCTTCTCCATTACAGAGAGAGGCATGGGGTTTATGCTTGACCCTAGGTCACACAGAGCCTTCTTGAAGGTCATGGTGCCTACTGTACAAGGTATTGAGAACTTCCCAGGGTCTTGTCTCTTTTGAGGTAATCTCTGCCTAGTCAAGTCATCCAGTTCTTTGGTGAGCAAAGGGGGTTCGTCCTCCCAAGTCTCATTACCAAATAACTTGTCATTTAGCTTCATGATTGCTCCAAGATACTTAGCAACTTGCTCTTCAGTGACATCTTCGTCCTCTTCAGAGGAAGAATACTCATCAGAGCTCATGAATGGCAAAAGTAAATCCAATGGAATCTCTATGGTCTCAGTGTGAGCCTCGGATTCCCATGGTTCCTCATTAGGGAACTCATTGGAGGCCAGTGGATGTCCATTGAGGCCTTCCTTAGTGGCGCTCACTGCCTCTTTCTCCTCTCCAAGTTCGGCCATGTTGATGGCCTTGCACTCTCCTTTTGGATTCTCTTCTGTATTGCTTGGAAGAGTACTAGGAGGGAGTTCAGTAACTTTCTTACTCAGCTGACCCACTTGTGCCTCCAAGTTTCTAATGGAGGATCTTGTTTCAGTCATGAAACTTTGAGTGGTTTTGATTAGATCAGAGACTATGGTTGCTAAGTTAGAGTGGCTCTGCTTAGAATTCTCTGTCTGTTGCTGAGAAGATGATGGAAAAGGCTTGCCATTGCTAAACCTGTTTCTTCCACCATTATTGTTGTTGAAACCTTGTTGAGGTCTCTGTTGATCATTCCATGAGAGATTTGGGTGATTTCTCCATGAAGGATTATAGGTGTTTCCATAGGGTTCTCCCATGTAATTCACCTCTTCCATTGAAGGGTTCTCAGGATCATAAGCTTCTTCTTCAGATGAAGCATCCTTAGTACTGCCTGGTGCAGCTTGCACTCTAGACAGACTTTGAGAAATCATATTGACTTGTTGAGTCAATATTTTGTTATGAGCCAGTATGGCATTCATAGTATCAATCTCAAGAACTCATTTCTTCTGATTCGTCCCATTGTTCACAGGATTCCTTTCAGAAGTGTACATGAATTGGTTATTTGCAACCATTTCAATGAGTTCTTGAGCTTCTGCAGGCGTCTTCTTCAGATGAAGAGATCCTCCAGTAGAGCTATCCAATGACATCTTGGACAGTTCAGACAGACCATCATAGAAGATACCTATGATGCTCCATTCAGAAAGCATGTCAGAAGGACACTTTCTGATCAATTGTTCGTATCTTTCCCAAGCTTCATAGAGGGATTCACCTTCCTTCTATCTGAAGGTTTGGACTTCCACTCTAAGCTTACTCAATTTTTGAGGTGGAAAGAACTTTTCCAAGAAGGCATTGACTAGCTTTTCCCAAGAGTTCAGGCTTTCTTTAGGTTGTGAGTCCAACCATATCCTAGCTCTGTCTCTTACAGCAAAAGGGAATAGCATAAGTCTGTAGACTTCAGGGTCAACCCCATTGGTCTTGACAGTATCACAGATTTGCAAGAATTCAGCTAAAAACTGATGAGGATCTTCCAATGGGAGTCCATGGAACTTGCAATTCTGTTGCATTAGAGAAACTAATTAAGGCTTAAGCTCAAAGTTGTTTGCTCCAATGGCAGGGATAGAGATGCTTCTCCCATAGAAGTCGGGAGTAGGTGCAGTAAAGTCACCCAGCACCTTCCTTGCATTGTTGGCATTGTTGTTGTTTTCGGCTGCCATGTCTTCTTCTTGTTTGAAGATTTCTGTTAGGTCCTCTACAGAGAGTTGTGCTTTAGCTTCTCTTAGCTTTCGCTTCAAGGTCCTTTCAGGTTCAAGGTCAGCCACAAGAATGCCTTTGTCTTTGTTCCTGCTCATATGAAAGAGAAGAGAATAAGAAAATATAGAATCCTCTATGTCACAGTATAGAGATTCCTTGAAGTGTCAGAGGAGGAGAAAAATAGAAGGAATAGGTAGAAGAATTCGAACTTAGAAAGATAGAGTTCGAATTGTGCATTGAGGAGGAGTGTTAGTCCATAAATGGAAGGATGTGAGAAGAGGGGAAGAAATTTTTGAAAATTAAAGTGAATTAATTAAAAGAAATTTTGAAAAATGGTATTTGATTTTCGAAAACTAAGATTGGGAAAGAAATTAAGTGAAATTTGAAAAAGATTTTGAAATTAGAAATAAAAAAGATATGATTAAAAACTATTTTGAAAAAGATGTGATTAAAAAGATATGATTGAAAAGTTATGGTTTTAAAGAGATATGATTGAAAAGATATGATTGAAAAACAATTTAAAAAAGATTTGATTTTAAAAATTAATGACTTGGCTAACAAGAAAAGATATGATTCAAACATTAAACCTTTCTCAACAGAAAAGGCAGCATACTTGAAATGTTGAATCAAATCATTAATTGTTAGCAAGTATTTTTGAAAATGGAAAGAAATTGATTTTGAAAATATATGATTGAAAAAATATGATTTGAAAAAGATTTGATTTTGAAAAATTATGAAAACTTGAAAAAAATTTGAATTAAAAACAAAATCTTCCCTCTTGTGCCATCCTGGCGTTAAACGCCCAGAATGGTATACATTCTGGCGTTTAACGCCCAAAATACTACCCTTTTGGGCGTTAAATGCCCAGCCAGGTGCCAAACGCCAGTTTTTCTTCCTTATTGGGCATTTTGAACGCCCAGCTTTTTCTGTGTAATTCCTCTACTGTATGTTCTGAATCTTCAATTCTCTGTATTATTGACTTGGCGCGTACGCGTCGTTTTTCAAGAAGGCACCATCCACGCGTGCGCATCGATGCGCTGCACCCAATGCCCAGCCATTTTCCCGAGAGTTGTGCCAGTTTTGTGCCTGGGGCGCAAATGCACCCACGCATACGCTTGGCTGACGCGTACACGTCGTCTGGCTGTGTTTCAATCTGCACGTCCGCGTGTATGACGCATACACGTCGATGAGCTTTGTGGCCATCCACACATGCGCGTGGAGTACGCGTACGCGTGGCCCTGTTTTCATCCCAAAGTTGATTTTTGAGTTTTAAAAACTAAATCTCATACTTCTAAGCCTCCGATCTCACCCCTTATGTATTAAATCATTATGATATGCCTAGCAATGAGGAAGGAGCTAGGGGATGGGGTAACTTGCGAGTGAAGCAAGGGAAAAGTTATGATCAATGATGATCAACGATGATTATATGAGATATGGAGGATGACGGTGGAAGTACCGTGTATGCCATGAGCCGAAGGGCTATATTTATTAATAAATGGCTAGTTCTTGATTGAACCATGAGCCGGATGGCTGAGTTATTGCCGGGTTACGGCAAAGCCATTATTGATTATGGCTGAGTATAAATGTATATATGATTAATGAATGAATGTGTTAAATGGATAATAATGGAAAATGTTGAAATGTGATGTGTAACCCCGGGTAGTAGGCAATGGCATTGTCCACTTGCTCCGGGTATGAGACGGAAAAGGATGTTTATGATAAATGAGTTAATTATGGAGTTTTGAATGAATGTAGCTCTGATACCTGGGTAGTAGTAAGGGTTGGGGTTCGTCCCACTTGCTCCAGGTTAATGTTTGAGATTTGATAACAATGAGGATTGATAATATGAATTGAGATTGAATGAATATATGTTTGAGATACCTGGGCAGTAGCAAGGGTTGTGGTTCGTCCCGCTTGCTCCGGGTTAATGCTTAAGATACCTGGGTAGTAGCAAGGGTTGTGGTTCGTCCCACTTGCTCCAGGTCAGAGATTGTGACGCCTGGGTAGTAGCGGCAGTAGTGGTGAACCCACTCGCTCCAGGTTGAGCTTTTAAACACCCGCCTGGGTAGTAGCCGCAGTAGTGGTTATTCCACTGGCTCTGGGTTGAGCGGGTAGTAGCAAGGGGGTTGTAGCTCAAACCTACTTGCTCCGCAAGGGGTGTTTCTGTCCAATGGTTAGCTACCAGGACATGTCGGGTTGGCTATATAACCGACAGATGATATCATCAGCCATAGGGCAGGCATACATCATTTGCATATGCTTGAATTGTTTGGGTTTGCCTATTTGTTTTGGATTTCTATATCATATATGCTATGTTACCTGATTACGTGCTACTTGTTCTACTTGTACCTTATTTGTGTATTACTTGTCTGTATTGCTTGTGTTTGTACAACTAAGAGATCCCTCATGTTGGTGTCGGTGGATGTTGGGGGCTGTTCTTGATGAGATGAATTGATGATGCGATTGTATGATGATGATGATTTTTGAATGAGATAGTTTGAGCCACTGGGTAGACGCAGTGATGTGATTTCACTAGCTCCAGGCGAGGGTATGATGTATTGATATAGAGTTGCTGAGGCAGAATAACTGGTGATGATTTTGCTTATGATTCTGAGTCTGATTCGTGGAAGAATCAGCGAGTTGGGAAACATGTGTAACATGAACTAGATTTAGTATCCCCTTATGACAGATGCCTATTTATGGATTAGTAAGAATCTAGGCTGGATACTTGGTGAAAAGGAGTTTAGGATACTTAGTGAGTTTTTATTGCAGTGCATTGTATTTATTTGGCACTTTTACCGTACTGGGAACCCATGGGCCCGGGGTTCTCATTCCGTATATATCTCTTGTTTTTCAGATACAGGTTCAGGTGCTCAGAAGTGAGCTGCGGTTCGTCTGAGAGACGGCGAAGATATTTATTTCCTCTACTTTGTGTTTTGCTTAAAATCTATCCACCTTTGTTTTGAAAAGATTATATTATGTGTTGAACTCTTTTGGAACTTGCCTATAGAGGCTCTTATGTTTCCTTTGGGAGAGATTAGGATGTACTGTTGTCAGTTACTTTCATACTGTACCCTAGCCGGCCTAAACTTCGCGGGTCGCGACTAGTGGCTATTTACTTATGTTATATATATATCCATCTGTTATCTATCTCTTAATCTCCGTTATGCCTTATCCGTATATCGCTTTCGGCTTCACAGTTTAACTTTTCGTTGTCGAAACGTGAGTGATACGTCTTCGCGATTTTATTTCTACTCTTTTCAGGCTTCTCGATTAATACTCCTTTTGAAATTACCTATATTTATATATTAAAAATCCACCTAAGAGTCGTACCACCGTAATATCATTGACTTATGACTCGAGCATAAGGATTTGAATATTAGGGTGTTACATTCCACTTGCGCGACAGTGATTATTATTATTATAAACTTGTTTAGGTGGATTCATTGGCACCAACTAACGAGATATACGCGAAGGTCTACGGCACACTTTAGGCAACAACTTGATGACAGGGATTCAACGACGTAGGTTTTAACAATTTATGTTAAGTAGTTTATTATGTCTAATAATTTAACTTATCGGCGTCGTGTTTACTGATGTCCAGCTTATATGGCGGCCATATATGGGAGTGATGGTTTCTGACGACCTAATTGTAAATGTGTTTATGTGCTCCACAAAGTCTCTGTTAGTGTCAGGTACTGAGAGAGACAAATTATCTATTTGAGCCATCTCAGCAAAGGCCTGCTGCTTCTGAGCCGTCTGTTGGTCGTGACTCCATAATCGGTCATGCTAGCGACTTCTCGATGGATCGGTTGCCGCATCTTGTTGATCCTCCTCGTCCTTTCGCACCGTCATGTACTGAGTTGTTTGATTTGAATGAATATCCGCAACAGGAAGAGGGAGTTGGAGGGGATGACCTACAGCACGAGTGTTATTATGGTGGACCGAGTGCTCCGAGCTTGAGTGCTTCCGGTATCTATGACAATGGCGAAGCTAGCATGCCAGATGTCGGTGCTTCTAAGGGTTGCGGTGGTAGTGGACCTAGTGGTCTGGATGCTAGTGTTTCTGAGGGTCATACGTATAATATACGGACACAGATTGCTCCCTCGGATAAATACACCCCAATTTATATCTCTGAGCTCATCAACATTCACCTCGTCGCCAACCGCGTCCAGTCCCATATGTTGTTCAAACTCAACGTACAACTCTATCATCGGTATGTGAAATCAAGTTTGTTGATAAATATAGAACATCTGCTACATACATGCGTAATCAGTGATGGACATTATTTGAAACTGTATCAGCCTACCAAATACTTGTACAAGATTCCTGTATAAAATGTTACTCACCCTCTTTGAAATGTGACATTGTACGTTCTCACAAAGACCGTTTGCAATTCTACAAAATTCATGATGCATGGAATAGCAAAGAAAAACAGACATTCATAAACAAAAGTCACTCTTTCGTGTGTGTTTGATATAATCTTACCGTTATAATACACTCGCAAATTTATAATACTTTACATAACTTTAACTTTACTTAATCCAATTTTTTTTACACTACTAAGTATCAAAAAATTCACAAGTATAAAAAAAAATGGAAGTAAAATATGAATCATGAATGAATTGGCAATGATATTTATAGACAACACTTTTAATTAAAATATTTTTCCTATTTGTAATTTTCAATAAAAAATTTAAAACATATAAAACTTAAGCTGCATGTTCATGTTTCGGAAAAAAAATTAAAATCGCAACCTGTATTTTGTGTATATCCAAAAAAAAAGAAAAAATATTAAAAAAAATGCAACTTATATTTTATGTCTTTCAGAAATAAAAAATGATAAAAAAAACAAATATAATTTATGATTTACATTGACATTATAGTAGTATAAATATTTTATAAATATTTATTTTATGGTGTTATACTATTATTATTTTTATATGTAAAAAAATGAGTCTATAAAATTAGACTATTATTTTTTTTTTAGTATAAGACTAATAATTCCTAGTTTCCTACAAGTAAAAATGCAGAGTAGCTAGGTACTAGCTAGATAGTGGTTGCCGCTTAGCAAGTCGGGAGTGGTAATTGTGGGGCCATGGCATGTTGCCTTTCCTCTATTGGTGATCACTAACTTCCCCAGCTTGAGGAGCCAACCCAAAGTTTTCAAGAACCTCTCATCGATTCCCTTTAATGCACATGGAAAACGACATTTAAAGCTAAGCAAGTTGAGAACTTGGACTCTTTTGGAGGAATCATCAGATTCGTTTGACTAAGTTCTCCTTATATTATTCTAGAGAAATTATTTTCCACTATTGCAACTGAAGGGTCCATGTGGATCTAGGCTAATTTTTTTTGTATATTGTTTAAATATATGTGTAATACATTATTATTGGAAAATTGAGTGTTTTTTTTGATATGGTGTTTTATTCAAACCGGACGGTCCGATTTGTTTGAAGAGAAAAATAAATTATAAATCGGAGGGTCCGATTTGTTTGGAGAAAAAAATAAACTACAAATCGGAGGGTCCGTTTTGTATTTTTTATTTTTTTATTTTTTAAAATAAAAATCGGACAGTCCGATTTTAACATTAAATTTTTTTTTTTCGAATTCACAAATCGGACCGTCCGATTTGTGATTGTTTGTTTAAAAAAAAAAATAAAACAAACAAATCGGTGCATCCGATTTGTACATCCCATACCAATGTAAAACACACTTCTGTTCATAGCTTCTTGTTATACACTTCTGTCTCTCCCACATAAAAAATAACAAGCGGTGGATCTATGTGGGGTTCTGAACGTTTTAGACCTTTCTTTTTCTAGCAAGTGGTTCAAGCCTTAGTGCTAATTCTTTTGGTCAAGATCGCTTGCACTTTAGTAGCATATCAACGTACATTCTTAAGCCTGTATTTGATTATGATAATAGGATAATATAAGATAGAAAATAAAATACAAATAATAAAATATAAAATTTAGTATTTTTATATTTTTATTTAGTAATAAATTAAAATAAATTATAAAATTTTAATTTATTTTTATATTTTTATTTAAAAATTTTTAAAAAATATAATTATAAAAAGTTAATAAGAATAATAAAAAATAAAAAATAAATTATATTTTTTATTAGTATTTATAGATAGATGTTTTTGTCTATGTCGTATTTATTAAATATAATTTTATATTTCTATATTTTTTGTCTAGTATTTATAAACAGATATTGTCTAACAGTCTGTTTAATTTAAAGACGTAAACACAATAATTCACGTTTAATGTTTGTTTTATGGGACACAAAAAGAAGAGAGATACAATTATACATAAAAGTATATAAAATATGTGTATTTTATGTCTCTCTCAAATAATAATACATGGAATTTTAACTTGAGACACAAATTAAACTATAATTTTAAACAAGTTTATCCTTAATATATTTTTAAAAGTTTAGATTTATTCTAAGCCATTTGGCCCTTTCATTCTCTTCTTTTTTTGTCAATGCCTCAACCAACCTCTCTCTCTTCTCAGAAGTTTGCACACTGTCTCGCATCTAACTTTCCTCAACCTCTCCTCGCCACCATTGTTAGCCGCATCCCTCTCTTCCTCGTGCCTTCTTTTTTCGTAATCACAGGTCTTACTGCGTTATCGCTCCTTCACCCTTAAGGACTCCCTGTTAATGTGGATACTATAGGTGTCCGTGACTCTAACTGTTTTCCATTTTATTTCAATCGTTTTTTGAATAATAATATTTTAAATACAAATTTGGTTATTTGGATTTAGTTTGACTTATTATTTTTTTTACACTGAATTTGTTATAATTTAATTAGTGTTAATGTGTATATTTTTAATTATTCTATCATTGCTTTATTTTTATCTCTGTGCTTTTTTGCTTATCTACTTTTATTTTAAATTGTTTCAAAATATATATTATAAATCTTGTTTTATTATGGGATTATGTAGATGAATATTCTGATTTTGTAATTAATCTTTTTTATTTATAAAAAAGAAATTAGGTCTTGAAATTGCTATCAGAAAAAAATTAGAAGAATTGAGAGTGATGAAGATTATAGTGACACTATTTTTTATGTTATGAAAGATAAAATATATGTATTTGTTAGGATTAGTATTGGGATTAGTCCAATTAGAGAATTATGTTATAAATAGAAATAAAATGTAATAATGGGAATATGCATGATGTAATTAAAAATTTAATTTCTTTCTTGGCTCTAATTCTATGAATTTCTATTCTATTCTCTGATCTCTATCTAATTCCTTATTCTTTGATAAAAATTTGAATCAAATTGTACTTTCATTGATTTCTAAGTCGGTGATAAAAAGGACACAAAAATACTAACAAGAGATATAACATATTTTTTATTTTTTGATTATTTTTATTAAATTTTTATAATTATTTTTTTATTTTTTTAAATAAAAAATAAAAATAAATTTGATTTTTATAATTTATTCTAATTTATCACCAAACAAAATATAAGAACACTAACTTTTGTGTTTTTATTAATTATTTGTGTCTTATTTTTAGTATCTTGTCTTATCTTGTTCTCAAATTCAAACGTAATCCTATATATTTAAGAGTAATGCCGACCAATAAATATTATTATTTTTAGCCAGTACTTAGTCATCATTAATTTATATCCATATTTATAAATATTTTATATATAAAAAATATATCATTTATACTTTTATTTATCAAAATTTTGTATATACGAATCAATATAATTTATACTATTTTTTAAAATTTACACATATAATTAATAAAATTTATTTATTAAAAATAACTTAATATTTATACGGATTAAATAATAATAAAAAATATTAAAAATTGATGGCTCCAAGTATTTTTCTAATGGAACAACTTAGACTTTTATACACGTGTCGTGCCAAGTTTTCTTTGTGTTCCCTCCATTCCTCCTTACTTCCTTAATATGCCATGTGTCTCACCTTTGTAATAACCAATAACCATAATTTATTATTGTGTGGGGAGTAACTGAGTAAGTATTGTTAAACACGGTATCGGTGGTGACATTTATCATTTATCTCACGAGTCACGACACAATAACGTGGGATTGGATTGTGTGCCAATCAGATTCTCCGATCGCGAAAACGGTTCTGACTTCTGAGTATTGTGGAAGAAGATTAGATATTGATTGATTTAATTGGGAAGTTTATTTTTTATACTTTAATAATATTTAATATTTAAAAAAATAAAATTATAATTAAATATCAAATGTTGTCACATTACTAAAATCTTTTAAAATTATAAACTCTAAAATTTAAATGTAATAAACTTATAATGTTACTTAATTTTGAATATTAAAGTTTGCAAATTCAAATAAAATAAATATTGATTCTTAAATTATTTAAATATAATTTTAAAATTTTAAAATCTTTAATCTAATTAACTAGATATAATTCAAATCATCAAATTTTAAACCAACAATAATTATATTTAAAATTATATTTATTGACTTAAATAAATAATTTTTAATTTTAGGGTTAAGTATGATTTTGGTCCTCTACGTAGAGGTTGAAAATCGATTTCGTCCCCGATCTTTGTCCCAAAAGTTTCAGTTTGTTTTAAAATCGTTCTTTTTATCAATTTTATTTTTTTATTACCAAATTATCCTTCATTAAAAAATTATAAAATAAAATTAAAAAAAAAAGAAAGAAAGGCGTCAGAGGGAGAAAGAGAATCGGGGGAGGGGGAGCGAGAAGAGAATCTGGGAGAGAGGGGAGAGAAGGCTGCACCGCTGCTGCAGCACTGCCGCCTGTGATCGGAAGGGGAAACAGAGAGTAAGAGAGGAAAAAGTTAAGGGAGAAGAGAGAGATCGAAAGGGAGAAAGCTAAGGGATGCCGCCGCCGCCGCTCCTGCTCCTGGTCATTCAATCCTCGCCGCTAGATCTCATCTTGCACTGTGAGCCGTTTCTGCTCTTCCTCCTCGCTCTCGTCGACATCATCGCCTCGCCTTCTCTGTCTCCCTCGTCTCGCCTCACCTCCTCCTCGCCGCTAGCACTGCTACCCGTGTCTTTGCCGCCGCTCCACGACCCTCACCGCCCGCCTTCTTCTTCTTCTTCTTTTGTGAACTGGATCTTTTGTGGAATTTCTGAATTTTTTGTGAAATTTGTTGTGGAATATCTGAATTTTTTGCTTGGTGATTCTGAATTTGTTGTGAAATATCTGAATTTGTTATGAAATTTGTTATCTTCTTCTTCTTCTGTGAATTGAATTTCTTGTGGAACTTCTGAATTTTTTGTGAAATTCGTTGTGGAATATCTAAATTTTTTGCTTGGTGATTCTGAATTTGTTGTGGAATATTTGAATTTGTTATGAATTTGTTGTGGAATATCTTAATGTCATGCTCTATTAATGAATCTCTGCTTTTGATTTGGCTTGAATTTGGAATATTGTTGCTATTGAATTTGTTAATTATTGTTCAAAGTGCATGTTGCTTGAATTTCTTTAAATATTTTGGTCTATTTTTCACAATTTGAAGAAGATGAAGAAGCAGAGCAAGAGAGGAGATGTCGAAATTGTGATAGAGGATAAGGGTATAAATGTTCGAAGGACGATTTTAAAATTTACGTTAAACCTTAGGGACTATTTTATAGCAAAAAAAAAAATGTCGGGGATGAAATCAATTTTCGACCTCTACGTTGGGGACCAAAATCATACTTAACACTTAATTTTGTATGATTTATTATATCCAGTGACGGATCCAGAAAATTTTGATAGTGGGGGCGAAATATATATAACACGATAATAATTTTTAAAATAAAAATATTAAGTTTACATAAAAAACTAGGTATAAAATTATCTAACGTAGATTTGTGTATAAATACATATATTATTTAACTTATTTTTAATGTGTATTTTGTATTTTAAAATTTGTATTTTAAGATTTATTTTGTACAAGTGATTATTTTATGTATACATAGCATAATTTTTGTTATAATTATATTTTGTTATTGTAAAATATGATTATGTTTAAAAATATCTAATTACAAATTAAAATACTAAAATATTAATTTAAATAATAATATATAATTTAAAATTTAATTTTTTATATTTTATATTTTGAAACCTTGACAATATAATTAAAATGTCTTTTTTTAATATATGTCGTTGAACAATCATTTAAAACTCAACTTTCATACAATTAGCTCTTGCATGATATTCATAGTTAAAAAAAGTTCATTCAATTAGTGTAGTTATAAAAAATTAAAGCTAATATCAAAAGAAGAAACACAAATGGATAGATAATATTCTTTTGAGTCGATTTCTAAGAAAGAACATCAATCTTATGTAAATTTAAAAATTGATCATTATAATGGACATCTAATATGAAGTACTCAAATTGACTATTAAGTGTCAAAAGTTGAATAAAAAATTAATGTGGAGTCAAATTTAATAATTTAGTGGGGACAAATAAATATTATTATTATATACTACTTAATAAAATTTCAAATTGTAGTAGGGGTGCTTGCCCTCACACCTGTAAGAGTAGATCCGTCCCTGATTATATCTTAAATAATATTAATTTTAAAAATAATTAAATTAAATTAAACTATAAGAATTTTACTACTAAAGTTCTCAAATTTGATGTTGTTTTCATTTGTTCTTTGAAACATTTTTTCATTTATTTATCAAAAATATAATTTTAACTAAGTTATTGAATTGATTTTTATATTGTAATTAATATTTATATTTCAATCAAAATTATATTAGATAGTATTTACAGTATAGTAGCTTAATATATCATACAAATTATTATCCAAACTTAATTAAAATACATTTATAGATTTTGCTTTAATTGGAGAAAAGAAAAATTCTAAATGATCTCTGATAATTATTTTAAAAGATAATAAGATTCTTAACAAAAAAAAAATATTCTTTCTAGCTCTTGGTCTTTATTTTTATAAAATTGATTAACTTTTATATTAAAAAAATTAATATTTTTTTTTGTACAAAAACTAATCATTCTCATAAAAATAAAGATCAGAATAAAAAAATATTTTTTTATTAAAAATTTCGTTATCTCTTTAAAATAATTATTAGAAGCCAAATTGAATATTCACTCGTTAGAGAAACAAAACACTTAAGACCTATCTGTAATAGGTGTCCAAAACTCCAACTATTGATTATACTCTTTTATGACTATTGATTTGACAATCAAAGCTTAAGAAACAATTAATAGTTAGTAGTCGAAAAAAATTTCTTACTATTATTTTAAAATTTCAATATATATAAGAATGAACAAAAATACACATAAATTTTTACACAATGAAATAGATGTATTTTTTAATTTTTTAATAAATTATGTATGTATACACACCAATATCAACGTTAATTATTTTTTATATGATGGATGAAATGGTGTAATACGTTGATATGAGTTAAAATAAGTGTATTTTACATGGTTCTGAAAATCGAATCGGACCGGCCGGTTCAACCGGAATAACCGGGAACCGGTCACCTAGCCGGTCCGAATAATGTCAAAAACCGTTTGGCAAAAAATCAGTGGAAAAACCGGTCGAACCGGCGAGTAACCGGTGAACTGGGAGAACCATATGGTTTTTTGACGGTTTGATGGTTTACACTCTGAGATCCAAAACGACGTCGTTTTGGGTATTTTTTTTAAAAAAAGAGAAATCTGAAATCGCGTAAACAACCCCCCAGCAACTCTAATCAGTTTCCAATTTTCCATTCCATTTTCCCCTTTCCATTGCATTCACCCACCAAGTCCCAGCAACGCGACCGAGCCACCCAAGCAAGCAGCCACCGAGCCACCCACACCCATCCACACCAGCGCCGACATTGAGGGCCGCAACCACCACCGCGTCCTGCTTCTCGCCGAGCCCGCCTCCTCATTCGCCATCGCCGAGCTCGCCTCCTCATTCGCCATCGCCGAGCTCGCCTACTCGTTGGGGCATCGCCGACACCGCGTCCTCACTCGCCGCCGGTAAGACTCTGTTCTTGAGGTTCTGGGTTCTGACTTCTGATTATGATTTATGAGGTCTCCTGCTTCTGAGGTTATATGCTTGAACTTGCTGCCTTCTGAGTTTTGATTATGATTTATGAGTTCTATACTTCTTGATTTTGATTTTTTTATCTCTCCTCCTTCTGAACTTGCTGCCTTCTGAATTTTGATTATGAGTTCTGTGCTTGATTTTATGATTTATTAGTTTGCGATTTTGATTTATTTGTTATCTATGTTCATGATTTGTTATCTGGATTCATGATTTGTTATCTGTTCATGATTTCTTATCTGGATTCATGATGAGGTTATCAGCAAAATTCTGTTTGAGGTTATAAAAAAAATTATGTGTTCATGATATGTTATCTGGGGTTATTGATTTGTTATCTGTTCATGTTTTGATTTTCTGAGGTTATTTGTTCATGATGATTTTCTTTACTGTTCATGATTTTGGTTTTTGATTTTGAGGTTATTTGTTCATGATGAGTTTCTTTGCTACTTCATGATTTTAGTTTTTGATTTTCTGAGGTTATTTGTTCATGATGAATTTGTACTCAGGCCAGTCAGTCACCGGTGGAAATGGAGGAAAATTATAGCTACCAAAATCAGAAAATGTTGGTGCTAGAAGTTTTTTGCTGCTGCCTTGAACCATTCCAACACTAGAAAGTGACAAAGCAATCAACATAGCTAATGAAAACAAGCTTGTTTAGTGCCTATTTTGGTTGTTGAAGTGACACAAAAAAGCCTGAGCTAATTGGGATTTTATAGTACCTCCAAGCCAAAGAATGAGGTTTTAAATGGGCGTCAAATGTTGGTGTGGGTTACTCTTTTTTGGAGTATGGTATGCCAGATATAGATTCAACTGTGACCCACCTTAATGCCTTTGGTGATGACTTGTGCTTTGAGGTGCATCCATGATTTTCTTATCCATCATCAATTCATATAAGTATATTAAAGGCTCAATTCTTTTTCTCTTTTGATGAGTTGCACCTTTGATTAGTTGAAAACTTGCTAGTAATTGTTTCTTTTGAATGTAGAACATTATGAATTTGTCATTATGTGCGTTTTTTTTTGTTAGTTATAAACTTTGATATTTGAAGTTGTTTGTGAATCTCGAATATTAAGTTATGGATAATTTATTATGTGAAATTTTAAATTTTATTAAGTTAGAAATTATTGAATTTATATATTTAAAATTATTTTTAGGTTTTTTAATAATTTTATTTAATATTTAATTAAATCGGTTGAACCCTGGTTGAACCCCGGTTGAACCAGTGAACCATTGAACCAGTGACTTCACCGGTTTATTGACCGGTCCGGTTCTCACAACCTTGGTATTTAAGTGTGATGTATAATATAAATCGTTACTTATGATTTGCATAACAAAAGAAATCGTTATTCACGATTTCATAAATCACATTTTTTAATTAAAAAATTAAAATCGTGACTCACGATTTCTTATTTTTTTTTGTCTTATCTGAAATCGTAACTCACAATTTTTGTTAACTTTTTTAAATTTTTTGTCTTATTTAAAATCGTTACTCACGATTTCTTTTATTCCATATCAATGCATTACACCAAAACATCATAATATTAATGAAAAACACTAATAACAACACAATATAAAAAAAATTAGCCCAATATCAAACTCGTTTTATTGGTCATTTCTACCTTTTTTTCATCATAATAACTTTTCTAGTAATTAATAGTGATTGTGAAGTGACACCTTATTTACCATAATAATTCTGTGTATTGTGTAATCTAAATTTAACAAATAAAAAAATTATGAGATTAAAATAAAATTTTTTCTCTAAACTTTTTTCGCGTCTCTCGTATTAAAAATTTATAAACTTATAATTAAGACAATTAAAACGGAGTTATGAGTCATCATATATAATAAAAACTAAGTTATAACGTACTATATCAGTTTGAATTTTTATTGTAGAAAAAAAAGTTAAAAATTAAAATTAACTAGTTTTATTAGTTAAAAATAATTTTGATTATTTACAAAACTCATGATTTTACTTTTAATGTTATATATAGGGTTAAGTATGATTTTAGTCTCTAAGATAGAAGGTGAAAAATTTTTTTTGTCCTCATTTTTTTTTTGTTTTTGAATTCGTTCCTAAGGTCTAACTTGATTTTAAAATCGTTTTTCGGACCAAAATACCCTTCCTATTCTTTTCCAAAATCAACCAAAAGCAGAAGCAGAAGCAACAACAATGAAACAATATAATAAACATTAAAAAAAGCAACCATAAACAGAAAAATAACAACAAAAGAATAACAACAACAATGGATAATAGAATCAGAAGAACAACAACAACAAAGAAACAGAAATAGAAGCAACCAGAAGCAACAACAAATCCACAAATAAAAAAATTCAGCAATATAATTAACAGAAAAAATAGAAGAATTGGAACCCTAGGAAGAACAGCGGCGAAGACGCGAAGCACAGTGGCGAGTGACCGGCGAGGAGGACGAGGAGCGGTGGTGACTGGCGAGGAGCGAGGAGCGGCGACGAGCGAGGAGGAGGAGCAGAAACGGCAAGCAGACGTCCACCCTCGCGGAGCTGCTGGCGTCAATGTCGAGCGAGAAAAAGGAGCAGCGGCGAGATCCGGCGGCGAGATCCAGCAGCAAGGACTGAACGGCGAAGAGCAGAGGTGGCGGTGAGGAGCAACGAGATCCCTTTAACCCATTTTTTTATTTTATATTTTTTAATTAGGGATAATTTGGTAATAAAAATTAAAATTTTGGTAAAAATGACGATTTTAAAATTAAATTAAACTTTAGGGATGATTTTATAAGCAAAAAAGGTTGGAAACGAAAAAAGTTTTCAGCTCTTATCTTAAGAACCACAATCATACTTAACCCTTATACATATAAATAATAAGTAGCTAAAATTTCGATTTAACTCTTAAATATTTTTATATTATAATGTTAGATGAGTCAACTAATTTTATAAAATTTGTACTCAGTTTAACAATTTTACAATTTAAATTATATTATAATTTTATATTTTACGTACTTAATTTACTTTTTTGTAATTTCACGCAAAATCTTGATTTCTCCATTTTTTTTTGTCTTTTATAATTTTCTTGGATCCGTCCGGACCACCAAAGTAGTAAAAATAATTGTGGCTATTACAAAACTAATGGTTTAGTACTCAATTATTAATGAGTTTAGCTGATTTTATTATAATAAATGTGGATATGAAAGCAAGCTAAGCAATCCCACTAAGCAGGCTTCTGTTGGTTCTTGGTTCTATAATATGATATGTTGAAAGATAACCACAATAATGATCCAACATTGTTTAATGGAGTTGAATTAAATTGAAAGTTGCATTGGTATATACCAAAGTAACACGTGAAGGATGAAATGTGATAGATGAATTGACATAGTTACTTCCATTAATTATTTTATGTTTTGGAATGGAATCTAACACTGTACTGTAGCCGCCAAACACAAGTTTGGGTTCGTACCAGAAATGTCTTATCATTATAGGCCCTGTAGTGTAGTGTGTAGACTACTTAGTATTAGTGGGTTAGGAGCATTGAGTACAGAAGAGTTGGAGTGTATGCCGTCTGTATTGCACTACAACAATGAATTTAGATACAGAGTTATTGACTTATAGACACTAATATAACATAAAAAATAGTTGCATGGAAAATAATACCAATAGTTGAAAAGTTTCCCCTGGATGCTGGAAGATACTTCTCACAGTTGCACTAAAAAAGAGAATCTTGAGGGAGCATAATCATGAGAGGGTTTACCTTCACCAATCACCATTAATAGTTCTCCCACATTTCATTTTAAAATTAGATATTTTTGAGTTGTGCCTCCCTTCCCACGAGCCTATATATACCCCTTATGCAAATACAAGATTTTGCAACAACAAACATTAATAATTTCATACATACATATACATCTCAACCACATTATTCAAATCCCTTAGCTTTATTTACTAAAATATATACAATCCAATGGCCAATTCCAAACTTGTGTTCATTGTCAGTTCTATCCTCCTAGCCTTGGTGATTTTGAATGGTACCTTTTCAGTTCTAGGAAGGCCACTCAAAACGGAAAACAATAATAATGTAAAAGTGCCAACCGCCTATGAAGACGAGGACAATATAGACAAGATGGCTATAGCGGCGGAAAAAACTGTCGTGTGGCGCCGTTACACCTCACAGAATTCACCGCCAGCCGATGGGGTCGGAAATTGGACCGATGATTTCCGACCCACCGATCCAGGCCACAGTCCCGGAGCGGGCCATTCCTCCCCCACGCCAAACTAGTAGTTACAAAGGCATAAGTGTATATCATATAGTCTTATCATGCATGTGTGCATAAATAAATAATCGTTATAACTTGTTTTTGTATATTTCATGCTTTAGTTTGGGATTGGATGTGTAGTGTATAGGAAAATCATAGTTGCACTTGTATATCATATCTCCATTGTCATTAGCTTGCAAATTATTCATTGTCATCTAGCTTTTCAATTAATTATTTCCCAGTTACGCTGAATCTTTGTAAACATGCATATATGTGATTTGTAAGCAGCAATAATAACAATCTTTGGCCATTTAGACAAACTTTTTTTTTTAATTCAGATGCACTGATTTTTACATACATTCAATTGTGTTACTGTCAACATAGATGTGGCAATATGCATGCCTTTTTATTAAATAATAAATTTATATATAATTAAATATTTGTGTAAAATTATTTTAAAGCTAAGTGCATGAATTTTTTTTTAAACATGGTCATATATACTCTTAGGATATTATTGAAGACTTTAGCAATAAAATCCTTAAAGTTAAAGGACATGATAGACGCATCAAATTTCACTTGGCAAAATTGGAAAATGAATTTTTTCAAATTTTTTTTAATTATTTGATAAAGTGTGATCTCTCATCTTACATTTTTTAAGTGAGAACAAAAGAAAACATGTGATAGAAAATATTAAATGATAAAAAATCACATTTTACCAAATAATTGAGAAAAAATTAAGAAGATCCACTCCTGCAAAATTAAACAGTGTTAATCGATATTATTATTTACAATAAATTATATTTATATATAGAAAAAAGAAAATACTAAAGTTAGCAATTTTAGTTAAAAAAAAGAAAATTAGTTAGTATTAAGTCAAATACAAAGATAAATATAAAACAAATATTAACACTTAATATTTGTGAAAAAGTGCCGTTTGAATTTAATTTGTGATAAATATGAGGAATAATAAAACCAACCAAGGTAAATTTTGGATTTTTTATTTAATTTTTTTGTTAGTTGATTTTTTTTTCGTAACAAAAATTATGTGAGAAATTTCTTCATGAAAAATGTAAGATGATCAACATTTTTTCTTAATATGTCTTACATTTGATTTAACATTAATTGATTTTTTATTTTATTTTTTTACTAAAAATATTAGCTCTCTGACCACCTTCTGTATTAAATTAATTATGGGTTAAGTACGATTTTGGTCTCTAACGTAGAAGTCAAAAATTTATTTTGTCCTCAACCTTTTTTTCGGTACAAAATGGTCCCTAAGGTTTCAGTTTGTTTAAAAATCGTCTTTCAAACGAAAATACCCTTCCCCCCATCTTCCCCAAAATGTAGAAACAGAAACAGAATGCAGAAGCAACATGCAGAAGCAGCATGCAGAAGTAGAATGCAGAATCAGAAAACAGAAGCAGTGAAACAACAACAATGAAACAACAACTAGAAGAACAACACCAACAACAACAATGGATAATGAAATCAAAGCAACAACAAAAGAAAAACCAGAAGTAGAAGCAAAACCAGAAAAATTAAAGAAAAAAGGGCTGCAGCGGTGGTGGGAGAGGAGGAGCTGCGGCGGTGAACTGTAAATCGCGAGGAGAGGAGAGATGTGGTGGTGGTAGCGGATCGCGTGGAAAAGACTGCGGCAGTGGTGGCGACGCTGCGAATTGTAACGAGAACGGCGAAGAAGCAGCGGTGGGTGGAGATTTCCCACCCTCCATCACAGGCGGCGGTGTGACGGCAACCTTTCCCATACGCCCTCCCCCGCGACTCTCTCCCCCCATTCTCTTTCTCTCCCCTCGTTCCCTTTCTTTCTTTTTTTTAATATTTTATTTTTTAATTTTTTTAGTTAGGGGTAAAATGGTAATAAAAATAAAAAATTTAGCAAAAAGAACGATTTTAAAACAAATTGAAATCTTCAAGACCATTTTGTAGCGAAAAAAAGGCCGAAAACGAAATAAATTTTTTGCCTCTACGTTAGAGACCAAAATCGTACTTAACCTATTAATTATCGATTGAGTTTTTGTTATTTTTCTATCAGACCATGCTATTTAATTTTCACATACATTAAATTAGACACACAAATTATTCTATTCCCTTTATTAACAATGGGTATATACAATGAGGTTCATATCGCTTTCCTCCTTGTGTATAATGGCGGCATATGGCTAAGAATGGAGTTGTTGGTAACAAAAAAAAAGATTTTGTTCGATAAGAAGGCGTTTCAACTATTAAAGGTTTCAACTATAGAAACAGAGACGGTAAGCTAAAATCGTAAAAAGATAGTACATAGAGCGTCGAAGTCAAAAGGTAGTTATTGTTTTTCTTTGAGCATCAAAGCTTGCTACTCGATCATCAAGACTGAGTTGAGAACATGGGTGAGAATTTTGAAAAGCAAGCTGAAGAAACGTGGGACTTGAATATCAAAGAAGACGTGAGTGTCAAAACTTGGAGATCAGGATTCTTCATAGTCAAGGCAAGGTCATGGCTGAAAAAAAAGAGGAGGTAAGATAGTGGACAACATGCTTCATGACAAGTCTATCTCCATGGTCTATAAATAGGCATTACAAGAGGAACAGAGCTTTGCAGCGGTTGTTTTTGCCAATTTGTGGCGGTTTTAAACCGCCGCAAAACAGAACGCCAGTGGCTTAAGGGTGCAGGAATTGCATTTTGTGGTGGTTTCCAGCAACCGCTAGCATAACCGCCGCAATTCATATATTTTGCATCGGTTTGACTAGCAGCGATTTTGAACTGCCGCTATGTGACTAAAGGTGATTTCTTCCACATATCTGCGACGCTCTTTAACTGCCACTATTTGCTGCTGCAATTTTTTTGAAATATATTTGCAGCGATTTTGAACCACCACCATATATGACCTGCGCAATTATTCAAAACTAATTGCGTCAGTTACCGCTATGTATTGCTAGTATTTTTTTAAAATATAATATTTTAATTTGTTTTTCTTTAATTGTCTTGGGGATAATTTTTTTGGATTATTTTTTAATTTTATAAATCTTATTAATTTTCTCTAAAAATCTAAATTGAAGCCAAAAATTCATGAATATTTAACAGCGAAATAAACTAACATATTTATATTAATATTAATAAAGTATTTCATTAGTCACAAAAAAGTAAAGTATTTTACTAATTAATAAAGCTGCATAGTCAACTTAAACAAAATATATACTTCAAATAAAATTTTACACGACTCCTAATTTTTATTTCCCGCCATCTTCATCCAAAGAATTCATCCGTGTAGTGATGTTTGGTGGCAGCTCCCCACTTTATCATTGAATCAGATAAGTTAGCACACTCTCTATTGCCTGTCTCTTCATCTTCTCTGCTGCTACATCATCCTCCACTACCTTCTTTTTTAACTTTTTTGCTGCTACTTCATCCTTCACTGTTTTTCTTTTTAATTTTTCTGCTGCTACTTCATCCTCCACTGCCTTCCTTCTCAATTTCTCAGCCTTCAGCTTTGCCTATAGTTCAAACAGTATCCTTTGGGCCTCCTCTACTTGAGCTCCATTTACCAGTGGCTGCGAATTTGGACAGAAGAGTTGACTCGGTGTCTGCCAAAACCTACGCCACGCACTCTGCTCGAGTGCTCTTTTCTGAGAACTTGGGCAAGGGAATCATTTTCAGACAATATTCTCGTGGATTCATCATGTTGTTCAATTTCAGATATTTTATTCTACAGACGTAAATAAGCATACATAATCACACTAGGAATAGAGCATATTCAACACATTTTTATAAACTAATCCATCATGTTACAACATAAAGGATTAAAAGAAAGTATTTACACCAATCCTTTGAACTTCTTCATGTATATAGGTGCCATTATGTCCTTTGTGCTATAAGATCCATAATTCTCCTCTACCAACTCTCCTCCCCTGTAGTTATGACTGTTCAATACAGTTTATGCCATAAGTGTATTAAACTCAAATAAAGAAGATGCAGTCCAAAATACAGTTCAAAAATAAATTCAAACCTAAATTACCTCTTCTTCCCTTCGACTTGCCAAGCTTTCAGAACCACCAGTGTGGGTGTAAAGTTGCTACGATCGATTCAGAGCATTTTGTCTGTACTTCTCCTATTATGCCATCAGCAGTAAGATTGGTTAGACACAAAACTTGCACATAGCAATGTATCATAAATAGTTAAATGTTATATTTCTCTTTTAATTTATTGTATTTTCTTTTCCTTTTCTTCACAAAATGATCGATCATCAGGTAGGTCTTTACATCATTAATAATTTATATGACTCCAAATAATAAGTGCTTGATGTGCAAAATCAATCCATATATATATATATATATACACGACTTATTATCAGTTGTTATTATATATGTTTATCTAGAACCTAGTTGGATTAATAACAAGGGCTACTTAAATTTGCATGCTACTTAAAAATAGGTTACCTTTGTATCAGGGTCATTGCGATAATCAAGAAATCATCTCCAATTCTCTTTATCAATTACTGTTAGGCGGTCCTCAAGATTTTGCTCAAGTATCCTTGTTGGTTTGTAATAACTGTCATATAACCTATCCTTGTTTCTTTTTAGGACTTTCCCATACTTTGCAAAATTGTTTTCTTGATTCTTTCACCTCTATCTTCATCAAAATAGAACATTTATTGCAATGATAAGATCAAGTTATTACTAATTGTATAATGAAAGAATTGATTTAATTTAAAAAATCTAAAAATTATTACCTTTATGTAATCATTATATACTATGTCATTGCCTGTCACCTTTTTCCAATTTTTCTCACAAAAAGAAAATTTGCCCTAACGTTCTAAGAACGTCACTTAATAAACCAACACCATTTTCGATTAGTTGTAGTTTCACGTTGAAATATGATCTTCCTACTATTAAGAGACCGCTCCATAACTTCTCTCGTACTTAATGAAGCTTGTTTGGTTATGTCATCAGAATTTATAAAAAATAGAACCTTATTCAAACGTGTTTAATATTTTAAAAAGGTTAAAAATAAAGTAAGTGTTTGTTCTAGTCATTCAAATTATAACTATGATTTAGTTGGTATTTAAAAAATAAAAGACTGAACTAAGAAATTGTACTCAACAAAAATTAAGAAGATAATTAAATGGATGATTTAGGATAATGAATAATTTCTCTGAAGATATTCATATAAGAAATTAAATTATATGTGAAACGATTATATTATTAATATCTCCATCATTAATAAGTCAGAACATTAATATGAAAAGCAATATCTAAATATCTTTTTTTAATAAATATAAAAAAGAGAGTACTTAGTTTATACCTTATTGCTTATATTCCAAATTCCTTAGCTATTTCACTCATTTACACAAATAATCTATCAGAACAATAAAATTTTTATTTTAAGTTATTTAACTGTATTACACTCCAATCTAAACTATATTAATTGAGACATCAGTTTAGTTTGAGTTCACAAAAATAAAAATAAAAATGATAGAGTCTAATTATTTTGTATATAATAGGGTTCAAGATTTGTTACTGATGACGTTAACATTTTAGAACTTGGTAGTCTTGCGTCCTTTGCACCTTTCAGCATCAACAGCAGCAAACATGTTATCAATGTATTGCTCAAATGAATCTACCTTGTTCGCCTTTGGGTCCAAGTTTTTATCGCATGGCTCTAATGTTTGTACATTATTGGTATAACACCCTAATTTTTAGCATTTTATGACCGTACTAAAAGCTCAGGCGTTACTTACCTCTAAACCTTTTTATTTTATACTATCTTTATTTAATATTGAGCCTTCGCAAATACAAACCAAAATTTTAACCAAAAAAATAAAGAGTCTGTACACACACACACACACACACACACACACACACACACACACACACACACACACACACACACACACACACACACACACACACACACACACACACACACACACACACACATATTCACATAGCATTATATACATAGACTTATTCAAAGATCCTCAAATACAAGTCTTAACCCTCTAGAAACTAAACAATAAATGAGGAGAGGAAAATAAAATCTAAGACTAAGCCAAATATAGGAAATACGAAGACATATATACATAAAGCTCCGTAGTTCGGTCGCGGTCTTGTGCCAAAGATTCCTAAACCTGTCACTGAACAAAGGAAATCTGTAGGGGGTAAGAACATCGTCCTTGCAGGTTCTCAGTATGGAAAGGGAATGCCATAAAAGTAATGAATAAAATGCGAATAATTAACTATACTCAGTAAAACTATTTTTATCAAAACCTTTGAGAATACTTTTTAATTTTTACTTTAGATAATTAATTACTTTCTTTAAGTTTCTGAACGTAACCAAGTCTCAATCACAACATTAGCTCTTGATTACCTCAATACACAGACTAATAGCACAAGAGACCCAATTGAACATACAAATATGGCACAATAAGACAAACAACACAATCACAGAGAAATAAAACAAGTAAACCAACCAAATGCAAATGCGCAAACAATATGATGCATGTCTAGTCCTATCGTAGGTAATGAGCTTATTTGTTGGTTTTAACCCACACCCAACGCAATCCAACTCGCAAGTCGGATAAGGCATTTCAGCGACATAACCTCTGTAAGTTTCTACTTCATGCAGGTGCTGATTCTCCTGTTGAAGTATGTCAAACATGACCTCTGCAAGTACTTGCAGGTGCTGATTCTCCAGCTGAAGCATGTGATCCTTTCTCCTAGAAGCCATTCCATATTTACGGGCATCCCTGCTAGGGGTGGAAAAAGGCCAGGCAGCCTGCTAGGGGCCTGCAGCCTGGCCTGTGTTTGGCCTGGCCTGGCCTGGCCTGTTATAAAATAGGTACAGGCCCAGGCTCTTTTAAAAGCCCTAATACATTAATAGGCCAGGCCCAAGCTCACTAATTAGCCTTATAGGCCTGTCAGGCCTGCCTGTGCCTGTTAAAATATAATTAAATATATAAATAATTATTTATTATTAATAAAATTATGAGATATTTTAAATTTATTATATTTTATTATAAATATTTTTGTATATTTTAAATATGTTAAAAGTTTAAAACTTTTTATAAATATTAAATATATGACATATTACATATAACTATTTTTATTAAAAAATAATTTTTTTAAATAATATTTTTATTTTTGTAAAAAAAATTATCAGGCCTTTTAACAGGCTTCAAGCCAGGCCAGACTGAATAACAGGCCAGGCCTAATACTTTATAAAGAGCCTATAACAGGCTGCAGGCCAGGCTCAGGCCAATCAACTGTATGACAGGCCAGGCCTGTTAAGAGCAAAGCCTGGCCTGGCCTGGCCTGTTTCCACCCTTAATCCCTGCACAATCATTTCAGCACAAATGCCCAATCAAACAACCATTTCTCAATTTATCTTTTTCCAATCATCTTTTTTCATTTCTTTTTTTTTTATCATACCTTCGCATCACCAAATAATCAATAACACCTCAGCATTACCAGAATGGTTCACTCTCAGTCGTTCATCATTCATAACCTCAAAACGTTTAGTTTTTAAGTATCCAAAACTCTTTTAACATATAAAATTCTTTTTCTTAATAAACCGAACTCAGATCATAGCTTAAAACAAAAATCTTTTCTCAATGGATTAAACTTAAAACATGATACTTTTCTTAATAAATCGAAAATAAAATAATATGTTTCTTAAACCAAATTTTCTTTTAAATAATGCTTTAAATAAAGCCTCGGAGTTTTATAAAAATTTCTACAGTATTTCCTCTAAAATTTGGGTTTTGCCACTCTTCAAGGGTCCCTACCAAACCATTTTCGATTCCCAAAGTTCATTTCTGATAAATCAAACAAACCAAATCCATTGTCAAATGATTTATAAATTTAAAAGCTAATCAGGTTCAATATCAAAATCATTTCCAACTCTTAATTTGTTACCAATAAATTAAACCAACATTTCCTCAAATTCTTTCCAATGGTTTCAAATCCAAGTCATTCCTTACTTTAGATGTATATATCAAACTTTTCAATATAACACCCTTTTCTCGATATATGTAAATATATTCTTTTCCAACCATAGAATCATTTCTCAAAATAAGCTTATAAGTCGGATTTTCAAATCAAAATCACTTTTTCGTATATTTTTATAAGAACTGAGACAAAACCTCCCTTTACAATTTGACTTCACCACCCTTACAGGCTCCCTCCCTTTCATAATTTCTCAAGTCAACAACCAGACCAAGACATTAACATAACCAGAGATCCCAACATCAATCACATCAATTCAAACTCAATTCATATTTCCAATTCAACAAGTAACACCAAAATATCTTCATTCACAATCATAATACAACCAACCGCAACTACAATAATATCATCATCACTAACAAAATCACAATGAACAATACACATATAGCTAATCTAATCACCCAATTCTTGACAGCACCATCAAACATACCAAAAATCAATTTCAGCATATTTAAACATACTCACATTCACTAACAATTTCCAACTTCATCACTTCTCATTAATTGGTCATACGAACCATTTATAAATTATTTGCAATTACTCAATAAGTTTTTTGGCATTCTTAAATTAAAAACTCCTAATTTTAAAACGAACCCCCTACCTTAGTTAGTCAAAACCGTAGAATTTAAATGTGACAATCCCCTTTCTTTTTAATCCATGGCAGAAGCAACTTTAGCAATTCTATAGCGGCACAATCGTCAACACTCAAGATAGCCCCAGCAGAAAAACAGAAGGAGCAAAATGGCTGTGCTAAAACAGGACATGCTATTAAAATTAAAACAAGAATTTGACCAAGAAACAACAATGGAACAAAACCAAGGTAAAATTATGGTAGGTTTAAGATTTACAGAATTAAGACCAAGACAAAAAGGATGGTGCTTGATAAACCACTATTTTATGGTTTATCCTGTGCTAAATAAAGTGGATTTTATCAATCTTTTATACACTTATTCATATGAAATGCACAGTTTTATATTTTCCTTCCCAAGTGATGCTATGATTGAAAACATGCTTGTTTGGCCTTTAATTGACTATTTCTTAAATCCTCTCTTATTTCCATTCGATGACGTAATATGTGTGTTCAGTATTTTCAGAGACTACAGGGCAGGAATGGCTTAGAGAATGGAAAAGAAGTATGCAAAAGAGGAAGGAAGATAAGGAATTAAAGATCTCAAGGGCGAGCAACGACGCGCACGCGCAAAGCACGCGTACGCGTGGTTAAGAGACGGAGTAGTGACACGCCCACGTATAGTACGCATATGCGTGATTAGAGGAATGCACATCGACGCGCACGCCTGGATAACGCGTACGCGTGGAAGGCCATCATGTGCTGCATATCAGAATTCGCCAGGGGCAATTTCTGGGCCTCTTTTTGACCCAGTTTTTGGCCCAGAAACATAGACTAGAGCCAGGGGATAGCAGAGATTCAAGATACATTCTCATTCACTAGTTTTAGCTTTAGTTTTTGGAATCTTAGAGAGAATTTTACCACTTCCTCTAGGGTTCTTCATATTCATAGATTCATAGATTTTCTAGCTTTATGCTTTTGGATTGGTTATTGAGAAGAGTTACTACCTCTGTTGAAGTTTCTATCATTATAGTTTGCTTTCTTATTCCCTTACTCTTTTATCATCCATTTATCCTGTTCAGAGTTACATATGGATATCTTCGATTTTGGAATTTATTAATGCAAAGAGTATTTTTCTATTTAATTTCTTTATTTGCTTAATTGTCTCAATTTAATTTTAATTACCATGTCTTCTTTCTATCCCCTTTACATGTAACTACTTGGTCAAAATAAATCAGTTTCCAATAATACATATATGAACACAAGGGCTAAAGGTATTAACAACCAAATCAAATCCACAATTGAATTGAGTTATTGAAAAGAATTTACAAACTTGCAAGAAAAGAGATGATCATTGGTGAAAATACGTAATTGAACAATCGAACCCTCACCGAATTTATATCCGCTCTAATTGCTAAAGTGTATAGGGTTGATTCACTCAATTCTCCTCTAATCATGATTTCTAAGATTTGTTTTTCATCTAACAATCAACAATTATTCAATGCATGCATATAAATATAATGAGGACTTTCCATAAGGTTGTAATGGGGCTAGGGTCAAAGTAAGATTGCATTTGGTCAAGTAGACTAGAATTTAAATTTTTAATTAACTTAAACTTCCCACTTAACCTATAGAAACCTATACAATTTAAAGCAAACCTAACTACCCATTCTTCACTTTTTCACACACTTATGCATTCTCTTTGTTTTTTTTATCACAACACATATGCATTATTATTATTACTTTACTTTGGGGCATTTTTGTCCCCTTTTTATTGCTTTTTTTTCTATTTTTTTCTTTTTATTTTTAATTTTTTTCTTTTCTTTTCTTTTTCTCATTTTTTTTTCAAAATAGAATATATACAAGGGTATCAATGCATATGGTTTAAACATTTAATGCATGAGTATATACCCAATTCTCATGATGTTCAACAAAAATACAAAATACACTTTCATCTCACCCAATGTTCCCAAATTTCCCACAATTAAATGATAAACACTCTCACTAGCCTAAGCTAATCAAAGATCCAAATTAAGTACACTTATTATTTTTCACTTTAAGCCTAGTAATGTACTAAAATTAAGAACAAATGGGTTTAGTATAGGCTCAAAGTTGGCTAACAATGGTAGATAAAAGGTAAGGCTATTTGGGTAAGTGAGCTATTTGAAACGATGGCCTCAATCATATAAATACTTTCATACACCAAATAATGGACATAAAGAATCAAACAAATCAAAGATTACAATCATAGAAAGAGAATAATACACACAAGAATAAAGAATAGTGGTTATATGATATAACCACACAATTAGGCTCAAAACTCACATGCTCGTGTGTTCTTAGCTTAAAAACATGTTCCACAATATATAATTCAAGCAAGTTCTAAAAAAATTTTTACTCAAATCAATTGGGATGCCCTATAGATAAATTTCTTGGAAATTTTCATTATTTTGACTAAGCTTATTATATATATGCAAATCAAGAAAATGCAACTAAAAATTCTAAATGACCAAAAAATGAAATGCAAAAGTATTAGGATTAGAAATTTGTCACCAAAAAATGCCGATTGGTCGGACAACCTCCCCACACTTAAAAGTTTGCACCGTCCTTGGTGCATTCAAAGATGAGCAAATGGGTACGGTGACTTTCCGGATTGCCACCTTCAGATGGTGGATCAATCGATTGCTGCATGTTCTTTCTTCCGCTTCCGTTTTTACTTATGATGACTCACCCATGAAAAATAGAAAATAGCACAGTAAGATGAGAAAATGCAAAAGTAAGGAAGCATAAATTGTTGGAATGAGGTAAGAACCACTAGAATGGAGTGAGTGAATTAGTGTGACATTAAGGAAGAGTTGTGTGTGAGTTCTAAGTTGCATGCGGTTTAAAACACACACACTAGCATAGAGTGCTATGTCACAATTACACAAAAGAAGTATGCACTTGATGATGAGATTTGTCGTGTCAGTATAGAATTTCACACAAATAAATTCTCGTTGCAAGTATAGTTCTAAACCAACAAACAATTCCCACATCAAACATTTGAGTTGTCACAAGTACAAACTCCAAATAAGAATTAAACGAAGTATTTCAACTCCAGGTCGTCTCACAAGGAATTGCAATGAAGTGTCAATTATTGGCTATGAAGATCAAGTGGGTTTGATTTTTGTAATTTGCAAGAAAATATAAAAGCACAAAGTAAATGACAAGAAGGTAAAATAACAAGAACTAATAAAATAAAGGAAGTACTCTTGGCTAGACATAGGTAATTGAGATCATCATCCTCGTCTACAAACCATATATTGATAATTATAAGGAACCAAGCTCATTAAGTCTACCTCCAAAAGCTTTAAGTACGTATAATCTACTCCTAAGCTTGAGGTACGTCAAATGGCTCGATCAACATCAACCCATAAGTCCCAACCTATCTACTAATTAGATTAGTAGTGGGTTAGTATTAATGAGTATCAAATTGATTACCAAGGGTTCTCAAATCACCAATTCAATGAGACCCAATGACTCAAGGTCACTCAATTCTCTTAGCCTAGGCCAAGAGTCAAGAAAACTACTCAAAAACTAGTGTAAATATTTCATCAAATACTTAGAATGCAAGAAAAGTAAACATCACCAAATGTAAAAGTTAATAAGATCCATAACTATTATCAACAAGAGATCAACAATAACAATGGAGGTAACATAAAAGAGACATAGAAACATGAAATTGCATTCAAAGAAATCAAGATTCAACGATGGTTCATAAACATAAAAATGGAAAAATAGGAAAATTAACAACAAGAACTAGAAGAACAAAGGTGTAACAACAAGAAATTAAAAGAGAAAACTAAATCAAAACAAGAATTGAAAGATGGATTTGAGAGAATTAAACCTAAACTACCCTAAATTCTAGAGAGAAGCTCTCTAGAATTCTATCCTACATGATGCTAATGCTACAATCAATTGCTCCTCCATTACCCAAGCTTGAATTCTGCATGAAATAGTATCAGAAATGAGTTGGATTGGGCCCAAAATGGGCTGCAAAATCGCTGGCCACGATTTCTCTTTAATGAACCACGTGCTCCATCGGCGCGTACACGTACATGGCACGTGCGCGCCCCTAAACGCGAAGCAACATATGGCAAAATTTATATCATTTCGAAGCCCCGGATGTTAGCTTTTCAACGCAACTAGTACCGCCTCATTTGAACCTTAGTAGCTCAAGTTATGGCCGATTGAGTGCCAGAAGGTCAGGCTTGACAGCTTTACGGTTCCTTCATTTCTTCATGAGTTCTCCCGCTTTGCATGCTTTTCTCCTCATTTCTTCCATCCAATACTTGCCTTATGAACCTGAAATCACTCAACAAACACATCAAGGCATCGAATGGAATTAAAGTGAATTAAAATCACCAATTTTAGGGCCAAAAAAATATATTTTTACACTTAAGCACAAATCAAGGGAGAATTGCAAAACCATGCTATTTCATTGAATAAATGTGAGAAAATGTGATAAAATCTCCCAAATTAAGCACAAGATAAACCACAAAATCGGGGTTTATCAGCACTTCACTCATTCTAGTGTGCTTGACATACTTCAAAGAAAACTTGTAGGTTAAGACAACCAAACAAGCAATAAAGAAGCATAAAAGCATTCAAACAAAAATCAAGCAATTGTGAATTGGATAATGAATGGACATTGATTGATGTGTAAGTAACGTTAGTGAACCAAATGAAATATAGAACTCACACATCAAACAATGACATATATTGGAGTTTGTTTGCAACACCTAAGTGACATAGAGGTGGAACACATGGGTGCTATGGAACTTAGGAAAAAGAAGATAGAAACTAAACTCAATCACATAGCAAGCATGGTCCACAAAGCTTCATAAAGCTCAAAAATGTGTCACTAGGTAAACTTTCGATCCAATTTCACAATTCCAAAATCTCAATGTGTGAAATAGGTGATGTGAATAAGGGTCAATCATAAACAAGCTTCATCTAACAAAAAAATGCATTGATAATACACAAATTGCCTCATCACAGATAATGAAATCAAATCACATGATGGCCAAAACATGTAATTCAAAAGATTTAAAATGCTTGAAAGGCAATTCAAAAGTACTTAGTGTCCATAAATGTTCAACAAGAAATAATCAAAACCAAGTAACAAATATAACCTCAATAAAGAAACCCAACAATGAACAATTTCATCATCAAGAAACAATGGTTCAAATTAACAATCCAACACTTATCACCTAAAACAAAAATTAAGCTAACTAACTAACTATGTCACAGCCCAAAATGAGTCACGACTGGCGCTCAGGAAAAAGAGTTCCCTAGCAAGCCTAACAGATTCGAATATAAGATAAATAAAAAATGTTACAAATAATTTTTGATAAATTTACACTTTCTACAATGAATAATTACATAAATGAACAAAAATAAAATAAATAAATATAGATGGATCCTGCCTGTGACATATGGAGCAGATGACGTCTAAAAACTCAACAAGGAACAAAGCCCGTTGCAGATCATTACTCGTGAATAAAAAGGTTCACATAATCAAATACTTATTCCTGAAAAATATTTAAAAAAAAAAGAGTGAGTTTTGCGACTCAGTGACTAGACAGTACATCTATAATTCACATGAGACAATCTAAACATTACTATGAAAATAATTTTAGTTAGAAAATAATAATTTATATGAATAAGCGAATCAATAAGGGAGCTCTCATACAGAAATCAAATCAAATAGTCCACACTTGGGCGGCTCCACCTCTAAGGGTAGCCCTTTCCTCTAGTGTGTCCGTACGGAATAACAGATCCAACGTGTGGCCTACACGTTAGGCTAGCAACGCCCCTGCTAGCTGAGGTCTGAGCCAGATGCATCTAGGTTAACGTCATAACCGCCGTTAACTACGGTTTTCTAATACGAGCCTCCCAAACCAATTCAAAACATATAATTTCAAATTCAACCAATCTTTGATCTTTCAAATATATATGGTATCAAATCAAATCAAATAATACTTTCTTATCAAAAATCCTTTTCAATCATATGAAATATCAAATATACTTTACAAATTCATAGTATATAAGTGAGTATTTACAATACTTTAATGTTCCAAAAGCACATATTCAATAAAATCGAATATTCTAAAATAATACAAAACTTCATCAAACATGTATATAGTCTCATGTGCAGATTAAAAATTCGAATTTCACAAAAATAATATTTAGTTCTAATAAATCCATTATTAAAGTCAGATTCAAATCCTTTGTTAATAACTTATAAATATAGTTATAAATTCACGCAACATATATCAAAATAATTATAGATGTAAAGCCAAATAATTATAAATGTAAAGCCTACTCACAACTTGGTCCTAAGGGACCGAGGAAACCAAACTCGAAATGCCGAATTAAAAGCTGAGAAAGGTTGGAATAGAATGGAACGACAGAACACAGAGTTTGGACCGAGCCGGTGGCAGCAACTTCAACTCAACAGCACCAACGACTACGTCTTGGATGTCATCTCGACAACAACAGCAGCATCGCTACCACTTCTAGCCCGTAGCAAACAGCAGCAAAAGCAAATCAATCAAGAAAGATGGCACGAAAATAGAGCGACACAGTAAGGTAGATTAAAGTGGAACAGGAATAAGAAGAGATGTCAAGTACTAGCAGAATGGGGTTTGTTTTACCAAGGGAAAGGTATAGCAGTGGTGGCTCTTGGTGGCGACGACTCCGGCAGCAACTTTCATGGCCCTAGAGACTCCGGCAACCAATGGAAAACCAAAACCAAAAGCAGAACAGAACAATCCTTCTCCGGTGACCTCCTCCACCTGCAACGGAGGCAACCCCAATGTCGGTGGAGGAACAGAAGGCTGGCTCTGTGTCACGGTGGTGGAAGGCAGCAGCATTTTGGCGACGAGCTCCAGCAGAGCTCCCCTTTCTCCCTCCCATTCGCGTCCTCCTTCTCTGCCCTAGTTGGCAACGACGATGACCTCAACCAGGGCGGCGACAGTCTCAATCAACGGCAGTGGGCGGCGACGGGCACAGCGACGATGACAAGACTCCATCCTCCCTCTTCTATGTCACGCACTTTCCTCTTTCTCCGTGGAAGGCCTGTGATCTCACTCTCATCTCTCTCGCACATCTCTTCTTTTCTCTGCGATGGCAACAGCAGCGCCCACCCCTGCTGGCATCGTCTCTTCTTTTCATTTTCTTCTTCTTCCTTTCTTCAATCGCTCCTCCTCTGATTTCTGTTCTCCTCCCTTTCTCTCGTTCTTTCTCTTATTTGTGGGTGTATGTGTTGTAACATTAGGGATTTTTGGATTAGGGTTAAGGTGGGAAAAAGAGGGATAAGGGTAGTCTAGAAATTTTGATAAAATATGAGGGTAAGGAAGTAAAAAAAAAACACTTGGGACATTACATTCTATCCTCCTTACAAAAATTTTCGTCCTCGAAAATTGATACAATATGTAAAATGTTACATGGTTTTAGCCTTTTACCGAACATGAGAAAGAAATATAATCGGGTACAAATGGTTACAAGGTAGGTTTGTGTTAAAAAGATGTGGTTAACATTCACACTCTTGTTCCGTTAATAAGTCAAACACATATAGTGCTTTTCACTTCGTTCATCACTCCCAAAGAATATCCGAAAGTCAAATATGAGGACTAACATTTCAACTTATATCAAAATCTCCTTAACTTCCTCTTCGAAATACTCTTAAATCATAATCTTCTTGATGTCGCCATGTCCTAAAACTAACGTATTGCTCGCTGTATCTAGACATTACACGTTAACCAATAAAATCTCGAGTTTACTCAAGGAATACAAAACTTAGGAAGAGAAGAACAAGCATCTCAGATGCTGTTCGCAAGAATTCGAAAAGATGTGTAAGATCGCAACAAAACAAGGATGTACAGAAACAATGAAATGTGCCAAAAGAGAGTTAAACCACATATTAACAAGGAAATTTGAATCGAGGGACTCCGATGGAAGCAATAAAAGAGAAGATGGAGTATTAGGTCGGAACAGGTTCAAAATGAATAAAAGAAATACAAAGCTCACAAGAGATGGCCACTAAAGTCGATGACAATGTTCACAAGGATTTAAAAGAAAGATTAGAAACACAATCAAATAAGACATCCATCAACAATGAATAAAACTAAGAGAATTATTTCACATCCTCAAGAAAAAAATACGAGACAAACATTTCAAAAGAAATAATAAAAGCATAAAGTTATCACGTCACACAAATTCAAGTTGAAACAAGAAGATGCAAGGTTTATGAATTTAAGATTAATAGCAGTCAAGGGCAAATTTTTTTTTTTTCAAGAACCTTGGAGAATACTAGATACACAATCAAGCGAGGATATGCATTAGTAAAAAGACAAAATCAACAACAGAGAAAGCAAGCAAAACATAAATTAAAATAAGACAAGACATTCTGGAATAGACAACTTAACAGTCATAAAATAAAAAAAACAGTAACTATCACAAAATCGGCATGCTTCTTTTCCCTTTCTATTGAAACCTTCGACTAAGTACCTTTGAGATTATTACCATGACTTTGGACCTTAAATAATTACATCAATATAAAATTTGATATCTCCTAACTCAAAATAGTAGAAAGTTATGTAATACATGACAAGAAATGTAATTGATCTTGTTGTCCCTTAAGCAAGAATTTACATATACATTTAGGTATTTAACTCCTTATGGTCGCTGTTGGTAAAATACAGTCATGTGATTTCTTATGATCATGCAGCTAAACTTAGTATGAAGTTCTAAATAAATTCACATATAAAATACTGATAATAATAAAACAAAACTTTGAAGTACTGCCAATTAATATACTAAAATCAGTTAAAATAACTATTTTTTTTAAATATAATCCAACACATAGTAAAAGAATTTTAGAAAATTGGTATGAGGTCATATTTCTTATAAAGATAAAACATCAAAAAAAAATTCACCTTCATAAATAGTCAAATGAACTTAAAGCTCATAAACTAAGGACAAACTCAAATACATATATTAAATCTAAATATTTGAAAATATATCTCCCAAATCTTTGTCGTATCTTAGAAAATATATAAAAAAAAAAATTTTTTTTTGGTATATACGGAGCCTTTCACAAATTTCCAACCTAGAAGTGAGACTAAGAAACCCAAAAATAACCATTACATATAAATCAAGAAACTCAACAGTCCAATCACCAAAGAAATTGACTTGCTTGTTACTTAAAATAATCTCAATGATCCCTATTAATATTAGTCATATAACCACATTTTGGATTCAATTATAGTAGAAATCCATTTATCACTCTTTTCTTCATATATATTAGTGTCTTGAGTGCACATGTATACAAATTGTAGGTTTGTAGCTTTCTAGAAAACATTTAGCTCATGTTATATTTTATTATCTTATTATCAAAATATAAGAAAAATCAATCAAAATTGAAAAATTAATATTTAGTATACTATAATAAAATTGATGTAAAATATCAGTTAGATTATCAAAATCAAAGTACAAGATCTGGCAAGACAAACTGGAAAGGATACAATTTCAGTGTATTAGAAAGTATAAAAGATTTATTGGCAACTCTATTTCAAGTCAAACATTCTCGTATTCTCTGCCACAAGAATAGCATTTAAGTATATACACAAAATACAAAAACAAAATATATCACATGAATGGTAAGAGAAATGACAAGTGTGGTCCGTGTCAATGTCTTTGTTATAAGAATTAATAAGAAGAAAAGAAATTTTTTTTTTTTGGAAAAGATTACACCAATTAATTCATGGTGATAAAAAAAATCATAAAAAGTAATATTGTCCCATGCACTCCATTAACATAACACTTAACAATAAAACTCCCAACATATGCAACAATTTAAGGTTCAAACCAGAACATGATTAACTTGCACAAGGTAAAGTAACTTGAAGCAAAATGTTTTTTTTTTTGGATCATAAATTTAAAACAAGAAACAACTGAAAATCAGTAAACAGATTAGGAACTTGTAAGTAAAGGGTCTTCAATGAAAATCCAAACAAGCAAAGCATTGCAGAAGTGCGAGAGGGTAAAACATGCCTTGATTAAAAGTTTAAAACAAAGATCTATAAAGGAAGGAATCTTGAACATTCAAAGCACTTTCCCATAAAATAAATAATGTTACAGTATTCAAAAATCAAACAAATAAAATGCATAAAAAGAGAGAACTAACCAACAAGTATAAGTTTAAAACTTTTGAAAGGTATTGAAAACAATGTTCAATTCGGGTGTTGAAAAATAACAAAAATTTTTAGATTTTAGAACATGATTGAAAAACAAATGAAAGAGGAAAGAAAGACCTTCTTCAAAATTCAATGCAATATTCAATACAATATTCAATACACAATAAACTAAACAGGTTTAAATTATTTTTCACAACAAGATAAGAGTATTAATCCAAAGCAGCATCAACTAGTAGAAAAACGAAAAGAAAAAGAAAAAGAAAGCACGGGTTTTAAAGAAGTGATTACTACATAGAAATTTCTATACACAAAATTCATGTCCCATAATTTGCACGCTACTTTGAGTTTTCTTACCATGAAAAATATAAAGCGCTGTCAGTATAGAGCAGAAGCAAAATGAGTCAAAGTTGAAATCCAAAAATTTTAAAATTAAAGGAATCCTGAGATTGAAAAGGGAAGAACTTGAAGGTTCCCAGAAGAAATAGTGCCCTTGAAAGAAAAGTCACGTTCAACAAACAAAACTATAGCAGAACAAATTATCAAACAAAAAGCTCAATCAAACTTTCAGATAGAAAAAGATCTTCAAATCAGCTAACACATCATAAAAAAATTTTTACCACACCTAAACAGAGAAAATTATAATTCCAATCTAGCAAACAAGAATAACACTCCATGCATATATTTGTCACGTAGTTCTTCTACCTGAGCAACCGAATAACAATTTTTAAATTTATTGATTCAAAAGAAAGAATTATGAGTGGTTCAAAATTCTGTTAACTTCATAAATCATCAACATAAAAATAACAAACTTATTTTATCGAAATCCAAAACAAAGCATCTAAATCAGCAGCTAAGTAAATCCACAATCCACAAATCTAAATACAATTCTATAACAGGAATAAGATAAAAAAAATTCACAGCAAAAACATATCGAATCTTCTAAATAATGGATGAAATCTTGAAATAAAAAAAAACCATAGAAAATAACATGAATATGAAGAATATTAAAGCAAATATTCACAAAAACGAAGAAGATTGGAACTAGCTACAAATCAGGAATCGCGAACCAAAACCGAAACTAAAGTCATTGCAGAAGCTAGTTCAAGAAAAGCTACCAAATAACAACTCAAGGTTGGGTACAAAGAAGAGAAAAGAGGTGGCAAGAATCGATAGATGACTCATGATGACAAGAACCAGAAGACAAGAATGACAAAAAGAGAAGGATGACATTCCTATAGGTCTCTGATAGTGCCACAATTTGTACAAATAGGCGCGCTTCTATTTATACAACTGTGATCCTATCATAGGACACTTGCTCCATATTACACAGATTAAACCTAAGCTCTGATACCACTCTGTCACAGCCCAAAATGAGCCACGACTGGCGCTCAGGAAAAAGAGTTCCCTAGCAAGCCTAACAGATTCGAATATAAGATAAATAAAAAATGTTACAAATAATTTTTGATAAATTTACACTTTCTACAATGAATAATTACATAAATGAACAAAAATAAAATAAATAAATATAGATGGATCCTGCCTGTGACATATGGAGCAGATGACGTCTAAAAACTCAACAAGGAACAGAGCCCGTTGCAGATCATTACTCGTGAATAAAAAGGTTCACATAATCAAATACTTATTCCTGAAAAATATTTTAAAAAAAAAGAGTGAGTTTTGCGACTCAGTGACTAGACAGTACATCTATAATTCACATGAGACAATCTAAACATTACTATGAAAATAATTTTAGTTAGAAAATAATAATTTATATGAATAAGCGAATCAATAAGGGAGCTCTCATACAGAAATCAAATCAAATAGTCCACACTTGGGCGGCTCCACCTCTAAGGGTAGCCCTTTCCTCTAGTGTGTCCGTACGGAATAACAGATCCAACGTGTGGCCTACACGTTAGGCTAGCAACGCCCCTGCTAGCTGAGGTCTGAGCCAGATGCATCTAGGTTAACGTCATAACCGCCGTTAACTACGGTTTTCTAATACGAGCCTCCCAAACCAATTCAAAACATATAATTTCAAATTCAACCAATCTTTGATCTTTCAAATATATATGGTATCAAATCAAATCAAATAATACTTTCTTATCAAAAATCCTTTTCAATCATATGAAATATCAAATATACTTTACAAATTCATAGTATATAAGTGAGTATTTACAATACTTTAATGTTCCAAAAGCACATATTCAATAAAATCGAATATTCTAAAATAATACAAAACTTCATCAAACATGTATATAGTCTCATGTGCAGATTAAAAATTCGAATTTCACAAAAATAATATTTAGTTCTAATAAATCCATTATTAAAGTCAGATTCAAATCCTTTGTTAATAACTTATAAATATAGTTATAAATTCACGCAACATATATCAAAATAATTATAGATGTAAAGCCAAATAATTATAAATGTAAAGCCTACTCACAACTTGGTCCTAAGGGACCGAAGAAACCAAACTCGAAATGCCGAATTAAAAGCTGAGAAAGGTTGGAATAGAATGGAACGACATAACACAGAGTTTGGACCGAGCCGGTGGCAGCAACTTCAACTCAACAGCACCAACGACTACGTCTTGGATGTCATCTCGACAACAACAGCAGCATCGCTACCACTTCTAGCCCGTAGCAAACAGCAGCAAAAGCAAATCAATCAAGAAAGATGGCACGAAAATAGAGCGACACAGTAAGGTAGATTAAAGTGGAACAGGAATAAGAAGAGATGTCAAGTACTAGCAGAATGGGGTTTGTTTTACCAAGGGAAAGGTATAGCAGTGGTGGCTCTTGGTGGCGACGACTCCGGCAGCAACTTTCATGGCCCTAGAGACTCCGGCAACTAATGGAAAACCAAAACCAAAAGCAGAACAGAACAATCCTTCTCCGGTGACCTCCTCCACCTGCAACGGAGGCAACCCCAATGTCGGTGGAGGAACAGAAGGCTGGCTCTGTGTCACGGTGGTGGAAGGCAGCAGCATTTTGGCGACGAGCTCCAGCAGAGCTCCCCTTTCTCCCTCCCATTCGCGTCCTCCTTCTCTGCCCTAGTTGGCAACGACGATGACCTCAACCAGGGCGGCGACAGTCTCAATCAACGGCAGTGGGTGGCGACGGGCACAGCGACGATGACAAGACTCCATCCTCCCTCTTCTATGTCACGCACTTTCCTCTTTCTCCGTGGAAGGCCTGTGATCTCACTCTCATCTCTCTCGCACATCTCTTCTTTTCTCTGCGATGGCAACAGCAGCGCCCACCCCTGCTGGCATCGTCTCTTCTTTTCATTTTCTTCTTCTTCCTTTCTTCAATCGCTCCTCCTCTGATTTCTGTTCTCCTCCATTTCTCTCGTTCTTTCTCTTATTTGTGGGTGTATGTGTTGTAACATTAGGGATTTTTGGATTAGGGTTAAGGTGGGAAAAAGAGGGATAAGGGTAGTCTAGAAATTTTGATAAAATATGAGGGTAAGGAAGTAAAAAAAAAAACACTTGGGACATTACAAACTAACACATAGGAATGATGTTAGATAGTTCATGGTAGTGGTGGATGATGATTGGAGGAGGGAAAGAAAAGAAGAGAAGAGAACAAATGGGAAGAAGAGAAGAAAAGAAAAGTGGTGAAATAGGGGTGGGGGGTCACGCGTGCGCTTCATATTACACGTATGCGTCAGTGGCAGAAGTGGCGTGTGACACGTACACGTCAAACAAGCGTACGCACGATGGTCAAAAAGAGAGGTGCGACGCGTACGCATGAGTCACGCGTATGTGTGGGTGAAAATTGTGCTAGAGCCACAATTTCAGCACAACTCGCGCACAACTCTTTGGTTTTTGTACCATGGGTTACATCATCAGGGTGTCACGCATACGCGTAGGCGAGGCGTACGCGTGGGAGTTGGAATGCTGGAGTCACGCGTACGCGTGGGCATGCGTATACGTGGTTGGGTGCTCTGTTTTTCAAAATTTTCCAAGTTCTAGCACCAAATCAAGCATTCCAAACATCCAAATAGCTACCAAAGCACCATCAAACCTTATTGAACATACTAGACTACCAAATAAACTCAACAAACTAAACAAAACATGAAATTAAGCTAATTTTACCAATATATACAAAAGAGAAAAATGAAAAGATTTTATCATGGTGGGGTGTCTCCCACCTAGCACTTTTGTTTATTGTCCTTAAGTTGGACTTATGGGGAGCTCTCATCAAGGTGGCTTGTGCCTGAATTCATCTTGGAACTTCCACCAATGCTTGGTCTTCCATTGGTTGTCAGAATTTCCAACCAAGTGCACCAATTCTTAGTGAAGTTCTTCACAAGTTTGGAGCTCCCAAATTTGATCTTCCTCTTGTAATCCAGGATCCCAAACCTTGTTTTCACACCCGTCTTCAGGTTGATCATGGTAATTCCCTCCGGGTGGCATGTGATCCGAATTCTCATGAAGGCATCCAAACATCCTCCTAGACCTATGTAATTGAGCACTAGTCCAACCTTTGCTCCTAAATTTTGAGCTTCTAACCATAGTGAACTAAGAATTATGATGCCCACCACTAATCATCTCTCTTTTGCTCTTCAACCCACAAATATTTCTAAGTTGACCATCCGTCTCAAGAAACCATATTCAAGCGGGATAATAAAGCTTAAGGACAAGAATTTTACCCACTCAAATGTAAAGGTTGATGGTAACTTAGGAGGAGATGTCTCCAACGATCTTGATAAGGCAATTTTCACTCCCATCCATCCTCTTTAAAGGGCTTCTACCACTTGACAAGATGTTTCAAGCTCTACCTCTTGCCAAACTTCCTTAAGTTCACATTCTTCCTCACCAATGTCATCTAGCTCTTCCCTATCACTCAAGTCATAAATGGAAGGTAGAGTAAAATCTACCTCAACATCAAACTCAAGTTTAGTGGGGAAGGATTCATCAAGCTCAAAAGAATCATATGTTGATGCGGAATCATCATAGATAGGAGGACTTGTTGCTTGTACCATTTCTTCCAATTCTTCACTCACAAACATGACTTGGAGGTTGTGCACTAGCCTCCTCAACATCAATTTTAAATTCTATGGAAGAAGGTTCTACAACTTGAGATTCCTCTTTACATTCAACATCTCTTAAATCTTCAACCACTTCTTCTGTTTCAATCATCTCGACTTCTTCCTCTTCTTGCAATTCTTTCTTCAACTCCTCGTCTTCACCTTGAAGCTCCGAATTCCCCTTCTCATTGTGCTCCTCAATTAATCCTCCACATCTAACAATAAAGGTGTCTTGGATATTTGAATACAATGATGCCAACTGGCTCATCACTTCAGTTAAGCTAGCCACGAATTTCCCTTGCTTTTGGCAACGAGCTAGAAGTTCTTGTTGTCCTTGCATTAGGAGTTGGAGAGATTCATCCAATGAAGGTGGTGGTGGAAGAGAGAATTCATCGTTTAGGGAAAGAGTGTCATAGTTGGAAGATGGTTCATATTGGTGAGAGTATTGAGGTGGTGTATAAGGAATTGGTGGTTCTTGGGAGTATTGATGTTGGAATGGTAGTGGCTCTAGGTATGGTTCATATGGTGGTTGGTATGGTGGATATGGGTTAGGATCATATGGGGGTGAATGGTGGTATGAGACTTGTGAGTGAGGTTGTTGAGGGCTATGTTGAGGGGAGGAGTCATATGCATGTGGTGGTTGTGGTTGATAACCATAAGGAGGTCCACCATAGCCATTGAATTGGTATGCATCATGGTATGGCTCTCGATCATGGTACGGTGGAGGTTGTTGCCATGAAGGTTGATCAAATGCTTGAGGCTCCTCCCACCTTTGATTGTTCCATCCTTGATGCATATCCTCATTGTAGCTTCCATTCCCTACAACATAGTTAGAACTAAACTCATAGCTAAAGGGGTGAGAATTCATGGTGAAAAGAGAAAATAAAATCAAAGACTAATAATAAATGAAGAAAACAAACTCCTACAACTAGCAAAGACTAACAAACAAACCAAAAATCAAGCTATTTACAATATTCACATATAAACAATAACCAATAACAAGCACAAATTGCAATTCCCCGGCAACGGTACCAAAAAGTTGATGTGAGGATTTATACTGGTTCAGAATTTAACAAAATAATTTTGTTGTGAGTATAGTCCAAACCGACAATCGATCCTCAAATCAAAGTTTAATTTTTGGTTGTCACAAGTCCAACCCAATAAAAATAACCGAGAGTATTAGTCCCGGTTCGTTCTCCCTAGGAATTACAATCGAGTGCTCAATTATTGGTTATGAGATGCAAGGGGGTTGGATTGATAAAACAAGAAATTAAAAAGGCAAGAAATGTAAATCAAACAACTAAAGAAAGTAATTACTAAAGAGAGACATTCATGGCGAGGATTGAGAGTCTTGGATTTCTATCTTAGTCACTAATCATATTACAATAATTATCAAGAGCTAATCCTATTAAGTCATCTCCAACATCGGAAGAAAGTACAATGTTATCTTCACACTGAGAGAAAGTCAAATAAGACTAGTTAATCTCAATCCATAAGTCCTAATCAACTTACTAATTGAATTAGCAAGAGATTAGAGTCAATGGAAACAATATTAACTAACAACTCTAGATCACCAACATACGTTGGGTATTAATGACTCAAGATTGCCTAATTTCTCTTTCTAAGCCAAGAATACTCAAAAAGTTACTTGAACATCCAACCAAGCATTTATCAAATACTTGGAAGGCATAAAATAAAGCATGGTAAAATAACAAGAACTATAAAATCTAACAACTACTAATTGCAAGGGAACAATAATAACAACTCAATTAAACAATAAAGGAACATAAAACATAAATTGCATTAAATGAAAATCAAAGTAACAAGAGTGCTCATAAACATAAAAGAGTAGCTCAAAAGAGAAATTAACACTATAAACTAAGAGAATGAAGATATAGGAACAAGAAATTGTAAAGAAAACTAGATGAAAACAAGAATTAAATACTAGATCTAAGAGAGATTAACCGAATTCTAGAGAGAAGAGGGAGCTTCTCTCTCTAGAAACTACCTAAAGCGTGATCCTAAGCTAATCTAATTGTTCCCCCATTGTTCCCTCTTGAATTCAGCATCAAATAGCATTAGAAATGAGTTGGATTTGGGCCTAGTTGGCTCAGAAATCGCCCCCAGCGTTTTGCCTTTAATGAGGTTACGTGACCAACGTCACGTGTGCGCGTGGATGACGCGTGCCCGTCGCCTTGCAAATTCCCTCCTCACGCGTACGCGTGGATGACGCGTGCGCGTGGCCTTGAGTCCTCTAAATCCACATTTCTTCGTGAATTCTCCATTTTGCATGCTTTTCTCTTCACTTCTTCCATTCAATCCTTGCCTAATGAACCTGAAATCACTCAACAAACATATCAAGGCATCAAATGGAATTAAAGTGAATTAAATTTATTAAATTAAAGGCCTAAAAAGTATGTTTTCACTCTTAAACACAAATTAGGGAGAATTACAAAAGCATGCTATTTCATTGAATAAATGTGAGATAAGCTGATAAAATCCCCTCAATTCAACACAAGATAAACCACAAAATTGGGGTTTATCAGTTGGAAATTTCAATCAATAACACTAGGTCAATATATAAACTCATAAAATTTTTTGTCTTTGCGATGCAATAGAAGAACATAGAGTACAAGTGCATATGAGTGCTAAGAGTCAATTTTTAACTTATTTTCTTTTGTTTATTTGATTTATTTTTTTTAAATTTTGTTATTATTTTTCTTTGATCAATATTTTATATTTTCATTGTTTTTTTATTTAATTATTTATTCTTTTATTGTTTTGGTATAATTCTATCACTAATAATTTTGACATAAAATTACTTTGATACCATAATTAAATAATTTTTTAGTCGAATTCATTTTTTTTAAAAGAATCTATCTATTCTTCAATATTTGAAATCTTAATACAAATTTATTTCGAAGTTCGAAATCGACCAAAAACGAGTGAAACAGTAATTATTAGAGAGTGGGTAACCGTTGAACGTGGGTGACAATGCTAGTAAACGGTAACTTGGTAAGGTGGCGATGACGTAATGACACTAATAATCTAGTGGAAAGTTCAAATGCATGGTTGAATAATAATGTTAATAAAATAAGTAATTATGAATAAGGATTTTAAAAAAAAATTATATTAGGCGAATGGAATTATTATTTAAAATGTCGTTGAGGATGAAATCAAATTTGTTATTACTTTCCATTCATTGTTATTGTTCCCGTGCGTATTCAGAATTTCAGATACCTATAAGAAGAAAAAAGAAAGTAGTGTCTTCTGTCTTTTATAAATAGGGGTTGGCTTCTTGAAACAGAGGATAAGGTTGCCGACTTCATGTGTTTGTTAGTGTGCAAAGGCCTTCCACTTGCTTCATTCATATTGGACAAACAATGGGACATCTAACACTTCCCGGTTCTAGACTTCTAGTATATTATTTTTTTTAGCAGATATAAAACTAGGGTTTAGTTGTTGGGATACAAATCATACAATTATAGTACAAAATTACAAATAAAAAACATTTTTTTTTTACTTTGGAGAAGTTTATAGTCACTATAAATGAAGTGACTACAGTGACTAAAATTTTAACAATACTTAAAATATATTGCTAATATTAAAATTATATTTTTTATATTTTGATAACATTAAATTACTAATAATCTTTTTAATTTACAAGACTAATTGATTTATTTTGGAGTAATAACCTCCTTTCTCCGATTCTATAAAAATAAAATGCCTTTTGAAAGGAATCACGCTAATTTAGATGTAGTTGCAGAATCAATATAGTAAGAAACAAAAAAATTCTCAGAATTTTAGAGAATAAAGTCTTTTGAATAAACAACAAAAATTTTATAGATTTTCTTATTAAATATTGACAGATTTTTCATGGTCAACTCTAATAATATTATTTATAGAGGAATTTTTTAAGACAATCTGAGAAGATTTATCAAGAAATTCTTAGATAATTTATGAAGTTGCTCTATTATGTATGTCGAATTATGAAGTATATATAATTAAAGGTTTTTGATGTTGCTATAACCAACAAATTCAATAATATTATGAATAAAGTCTTTTAAAAAATAACGAGAATTTCATCGATCTTCTTATTAAATATTGGCAGATCCTTCATGGCCAACTCTAATAATACTTCATGTAGAAGAGCTTTTCGAGACAATCTGAAAAGATTTATCAAAGAATTCTCTTGCAATTTACGAAGTAGTTCTATTATGCATGCTGAGTTATGAGGTATAATTAAAGGTCTTGATGTTGCTATAACCAACGGATTCAATAATATTATGAATAAAGTCTTTTAAACAAACAACAAAAATTTCATAGATCTTATTAAATATTGACAGATCCTTCATGGCTAATTCTAATAATGTTGTTTGTAGAGGAGTTTTTCTGAGACAATCTGAAAAGATTTATCAAAAAATTCTCTTGTAATTTAAGAAGTTGCTCTATTATGCATGCTGAGTTATGAGGTATAATTAAAGGTCTTAACGTTGCTATAACTAACAGATTTTTAATAATATTATCATCGATCAGATTCTATGATGGCTATTAACTTCATAAGAAATGACTATCCAAGATATAATCCATGCTCTCCTCTGATGCAGGATATCAAAACCCTTGCTAGCCGTGTAAATCAAATCCTTTGGAAACATACTCTGCAGAAGTCAAATTGTGTTGTTGATCTCCTAGCCAAAAAGGGCCAAGATCTCAACCTTGGCGTGCATGTGTTCGAATTTTCCACCTTGGACATTCTCCCTACTTTAGCTTTTGATAGTTTTGACTCTTTTAATATGTTTATTATTTATTTTTTTAGTAAATTTTTTCTCTTTTTTTTCTTCTTTCTCCTCATTTGTTATTATCATCGTCATTGTCATTATCAGCATCGTTTTCTTATTCATCTTATATAGTTTTTTTTATTTTATCTTCTTTGCTCATTTATTTTTTTATATAGTTTTTTTAAAGTTTTATAAAAAAATAACACAAAATAATAATAAAGATTAATACTAAATTTTTTTATATAAAATATAAAAATAACATAGAAAATGACATTGAAATTTGTTATATAAAATATAAAAATTTTATCACAATAAACATAGAATTTGAATTGATTTATGTGTCACATTACAAGATAGTTTGCTGTTTAAAACTTAGGAGCGTTTAATTCAATTTTAAAATAATTTTTTTAGATAAAATCTTATATTTACAAAACATAAGAAGATACAAAAAAAAGTTTGTACCAATAAGGAAACATGAAAAAGAAAAATATGTTGGGAGAATAAAAAAGAAGATAAATACAAAAAAAAAAAGAAATAGTAGAAGAAGATATATTGAGAGAAATTTTGGTGCCATAGTTGAAAAATTTTAATGTTATTTTTAAGAAATTTTAGTATTTTTTTTTTGTTTTTGATAATTTTTAACTAGTTAAGAAATCTTTTATGTCATTGTTAAAAAATTTTGTGTCAAAATTCAGAAATTATTTGTGTCAATGTTATTTGTCTAATGTTATTTTTCTTATGCACAATTTAAAACTCTCTTCTTCTTTTTTATTATCGTCATCATCTTCTTTTTCTTTTTCATCTTTTTCTTGTTTTATTTTTTTATAATTTTTTTATTTTTATTCTTTTAAGAAGAATAAAAATAAAAAAATAAAAAAATAAAAAATATTACAATAACATTAAAAAGAAAAAGGGAATAAATAATAAAAATACAGCAGCGATAATAAAAGAATGACGGAGGAATGCAAAAAAAAGAAGTGCGTGATTTATGCACATCTTTATGTAAGTAATTTTTATTGGGTTTGAATCAATTTAATTAAATTTTGTTGACAAAAATTATTTGAATATGTAACGGAATTTATAATTTAATATTTAAATTTATTGTAATTTAATTTTCTATTTAGAGTATTTTTAAATTCTAATTTAATTGATATAATTTTTTAATTTAGATAATATTATTATTAATATAATTGTTTTAAAATCAATTAGAATACGTACTACCACAGTACCACTATACTCACACGTATGTGTTTTAACTTTAAAAAAATGTAGTATTATTCTAGTTATTATTGTTATTATAATTTGGCTGACTCTTGGATCTAATTATTATTATTATTATTATTATTATTATTATTATTATTATTATTATTTAACACTTCTTTTTTAGGAAAAAAATAGTATTATTATTAGGATGAGATTGCAAGAAGCTTTCGAGGATGATGGACCCAGTGTTACCTAGTACAAAGTTGCTGAATTCTGAATCCTAGGCAATTTCCCGTTTAGTTAATTTTCAGTGCCATTAACTTCCCAGCATCACTGAAACTGTGAAAAAAAAAAATGACGTGAGGTTAATGTGACAGCCTTGCCTGCACACCCCCCCACTTTAACTTGGTAAATCTTTTTTCTAAAAAAAAAACTAATTTAAAAACTACTAAATATAACTATATTGTTTTTTAGAATAAAAAAAAGGAAACCCAGTGAGAGAGGGGTGAAGTGAGAGAGAGAGAGAGGCATAGGCAAGAGGTGGCGGCGGATCCTGCGAGAGAAGGAAGCGAAGGCACAAGAGTGTTATGCATATCCCTGATTTAACAGATCTAACGCTTGCCATGTAGGCCCATTACACGATCCAACGGTCAATCCACTACCGCGTTCAGCAACCCAACCCGAGAATCCGTCATCCTCGTTCCTCATCAACCAACATAAATCATTCTCTTAGACCCTTGCCGCGACCTCTCTCTCTCTCTCTCTCTCGATTCCAGATTCAAACCCTTTCACTTTTCCATATTTATGCTTATGCATATCCCTGTTTCCTCATTTAGTCTCTAATATATTTGAATCTAAGACATTATTAATTAATTATTAGAAACAAAGCACACCAAAGAAGGAATAGAATAGAACAAGAGAGGGCGCACGGCTTAACACTAGTAATTATTTAAGATGCAATCCAACGGCTCTGATTCGCAGCAACAGCAACCAACGGACCAGAATCAACGCCAACAGCAGACGCCACCGCACCCGCAGCCACTGCCACTCCCACAGCAGTGGGTGCCGATGCAGTATCCCGCCACCGCCATGGTAATGCAGCACCCCATGCTGCCGCCTCAACATTACGCGCCGCCGCCACCCCAGCCCTACATGCCCTACCACCAGTACCAGCAGCAGGTGCCGCACGTTACCCCCCACCACGCACATCAGCACCAGCCTCAAGGATCCACCGCCGAGAACAAGACGATCTGGGTCGGAGATTTGCATCATTGGATGGACGAGAATTATCTCCACCGCTGCTTCGCTTCCACCGGCGAGGTCCTCCTTTCTTTTTTAATATATTATGCATATATCGTTTTCTATAACGTTCACATATAAGAGAAAGTTTTTATTTTTATTAATTTCTGTTTTTGTAGTTGATTCCATGAACGTGAAACTGTCCTTTTTGGGTACTTCAGTTTTTGTGTCTGTACTTTTATTTAGGAAAGCTTAGCCTTTTTTCTCATTATTATTAGTCTATTACTTATAAGCTTAGGAGTGAGTAGCTTTCTTATTATTGGTGAATACATAGTTTTGATAGCTGAGTTGGTATTTCTATGTTACATTATTGTGCTAATATTAACTAAGGATGCATGCTTGATTTCGGGCTGCTTCAAATCCATAACGTAAGAAAGAAGGGGACAGTTTTCTGCTGGTATATTTATATTTCTGGGATTAAAAGGTCAATATTGAGAAAATTCAATTCTTGATTATTTGGGTGGGTGTTAAAGATTGGAGAATGGAAAGTGGGGTGGTGGATGACTACTTTAACTTTTTCATATCAGGTGTCCATTTAAATTGCAGTCTCTGTAAATAGGTGCGGTGGCAATATTGTGGTTTTCTTGGTTTTCATGATTACCTTGTAATTGTAGTTATATGTCTGTGTATATCAACTTTGATTTTTTTAAACCTAAACCATAACTGCGAGAGCAATGGTAATTTAATGCATAATTGTCAGTGTCACTGTCCTTTCTTTTCAAACGGGAATACCTAGTTCAAAAGTGGGAGTAGCAGAATATAATTTTTTCACAAGGGGAGCATGTTATATTAGAAGAAAAGTAAAGAAAAGTAGCATGCTTCGTTCATCTAACTCTCTACTCTTATCAAGCAAATATGATAAAACTCTTATAGTATCTTCGCTAGCTATTCGATTTGACTTTGCTCTAATATAATTTTCTGACTTTTCATCATGCCATGCATCAATCTAGGCAGGTGGAACTATTTGATTCATTTTAAACTATATATAATAGTATCAGAACTTTGAGGGGATTGAGTGTTTATCTGCAAATTTCTGAACTCTCTGGTTGCATTTGCTTTTGGATTATTTGAAGCATGAATAGCTTAGGGTACGAATAGTTGAAAACAAGATAGAGAAGTTTGCCCTTGTTACTTGAGCTTAGCTTTTGCATGCATCTAATGCTTAAGTGGTTTGTTATGATGGAAACGGTTCTTGACTTGTGATATATATTGTATATTATTGTTTCAGATTTCCTCCATCAAGGTTATTCGCAATAAGCAGACTGGTCTATCAGAGGGTTATGGATTTGTGGAATTCTATTCACACGGCACAGCTGAAAAAGTTTTACAGAACTATGCTGGAATTTTGATGCCAAACACAGAGCAACCTTTCCGGCTGAACTGGGCAACATTTAGCACAGGAGACAAGCGTTCAGACAATGTTCCAGACCTTTCAATTTTTGTAGGAGATTTAGCTGCAGATGTTACAGATAGCCTCTTGCATGAGACTTTCTCCAGTAGATACCCTTCTGTTAAGGCTGCAAAAGTTGTTTTTGATGCCAACACTGGCCGCTCCAAGGGATATGGTTTTGTCAGGTTTGGTGATGATAATGAGAGGTCTCAAGCTATGACTGAAATGAATGGTGTCTACTGTTCTAGCAGGCCTATGCGTATTGGAGCTGCAACTCCTAGGAAATCATCTGCTTATCAACAAGGCACAAATTCATAATCTGCTTATTCAAATTTCTTTTAATTTGTTCTGTTTCATGATGAACTTTGCTTATTACACACCTATTATTGATGTAATCTGCCCTTTTTTTTTTTTAAATGTAGGAGGTCAATCAAATGGCACATCCAGCCAATCTGAAGCTGATTCTAATAACACAACTGTAAGTTTTTCAGCTTCTTGTTAGAATGTTGTATTTGTATTGTTAACGATATGTGTGGAAATATATTTCTATGGATGATTGGTTATAGATATTTGTTGGAGGACTGGACCCTAATGTTACAGCTGAAGATCTTAAGCATCCATTCTCCCAGTATGGCGAGATTGTCTCTGTTAAGATACCTGTTGGAAAAGGTTGTGGTTTTGTACAATTTGCAAACAGGTAATTGAAAAGTTATGGCCCTTTTGAAAAACCTTAATTGGTATGATTATTAAGAGTTGACAATTTTTTGGATGTGTCTGTGATAATCTAAAACATTGTGTACTTCACTTCCTTTGCAGAAATAATGCTGAAGAGGCCTTGCAGAAGCTAAATGGGACAATGATTGGCAAGCAAACAGTTCGCCTTTCTTGGGGCCGAAATCCAGCAAATAAGCAGGTAATCTGTCACTCAAACTGTCACATACACACACAGACATGCTTTATTGTTGCCATTATATTAGGCTTATTAATATGTGGGAACATATTCTGGTTAATGACCTATAACTCGCCCTGTAAAATCATGCATTGTACTCTCTCTGATTAAGGGAAGAAGAGAAAATAAAATAAAATTTTGCATGTTGCTTAGAGGTGGCAAAAGACCTACGATCCACCGGGAAAGCCTACCTAACTTGCCAAAAATGACGGATTGAACTAGAAATTTAAATCTGCTTAAAATAGAAAGCCTGCCAAACTTACACCACTTAACTTGCAGATTTTGGCAGACAGGTAGACTAATTTAAAAAAAAAACGATCATAATTAACCTTAATTCTTTTTCTCTCCTTTCAACATCACTTTACTAATCTGTTTCTTCTTTCTGTTTTTTTTTTTATAAATATGTAAATTGTCTTTTATTTAAATATATTTTTTGTGTTTAAATTTTACAAATAGATAGCTAATAATTAAAATATTAAAATCTTAATTAAAATTTCATTTTTTTGAAAAAAAAAAAGTATACTATTGCCGCGCCAGCCCGCTTAACCTAGCCGGCAGAATATGGGACGGTTTGGCATTAACTAAATTATATAGTTTTTAACTAACTTCAATTCAATTCAGAATTTGCATGGTCATGCACTTGTAGTTTTTATATATCATCATAGCATTTAATTTTGAATTGTTGGCAAATCTCCTTTATTCTAAAAGTTCATGCAGTCATTTATTTTACCCTGACCTTTTGTTTCACTGGTACTTAATGGTGTCATTTATTAAATTTGCTTTTATGATGATTTGATCCCATTGTATGTAATGCTGAGCAGTTTAGAATGGAGTTTGGGAATCCATGGAGTGGGGCATATTATGGGGGCCCTGTTTATGATGGTTATGGATATGCATTGCCACCTCCACATGACCCAAGCATTTATGCTGCTGCTTATGGTGCATATCCCGTTTATGGAGGCCACCAACAGCAAGTAAGCTGAATGAAGGGAAGAGATTTAGATCTCACAACAGCATCAGACGGAAGTCACCACCTACCACAGCTTGGTTATGATGATGAGCAAATTAATTAACTTATACCTATCTATCTATCTTATCCCCTGTAACTTGGCTTGAAGATGATGATCTGTTGAATTCTTAAGAATCCCCTCCTAATTGTGGAGTGTGGACTTGAATTTTGACCACCTCACGGTAGCAACAATGTAGAGAGATTCAATTAAATTATTCGTTTTAGACTCTGTAGGGGTAAGGGAGTAAGGACCAAACTTATTAGACTTGTCTATTGGAATAATTATCTTAAGTATGCCTGTGTGTGCTCTTTATTCCATTTGTTTTTCGCCACTTTTACGTATAAAAGGGTCATTGTTTCTGCAACAATTATTATTGTTATTATACAGAGAATATCGCATTAGTTTATAGAAACCAAGTTAAAATTAATATGTCAAATACTTCTATTTGTTGGTGAAAAATGAAACGAAAACCATTATGGGACCAGTCAGTCCCTACCTCATCATCACCCATCGATCCCTAAGTAGTAGTTTTTCGTACGAGCTGATTTAAAAGGTATTGATTAGAAGGATAAGTTTGATGATGTCACGATTAGTAGAAGACTCAAAATATATTGTCAAGAGTTGAAAAATATATGATGGAACATTAATTGGGTATGAAATTGTGCAGTGGCATAAAATGAGAAAAAAAAACAGTAATTATATTTAGATTTTTAGAAGGTATATAATAGAGTTAAGCGAAGATTTGTGAACATTGTGTTTAAAAGATGGATTTTGGTAAAAAATAGGAGTGAATTATGGAGTGTGTTGGCACAATTTTTATGTCTGTTTTGATAAATGACTCAATATCTAAATCTTTTAAGATGAAAAGGGATTTCAGGTAAGGTGATCTACTATTTCCGTTTTTGTTTATTATGGTTGTTAATGTGATGGATAGAATGGTAGGAGAGACGGTTAAACACGAACACACATCCCAATCGAGAGGGATAATATAGAGTTGTCCTATCTTCAATTTGCATATGACATCATATTATTTTGTCCACTTGAGGAGGAGACTATAAAAAATTATAAGAACTTACTACGATATTTTGAGTTGATGTTGGGGTTAAGCATTAATTTTGATAAATTTAGCTTGGTTCTAGTTAATTGCAAGTAGCAATGGGTGTAGAGTATGTGTAGTTTATTACGGTACAAGGAGACTATTTTTTCAGTTAAATATCTTGGAATCTCCTTAAGAGCTAATCTGAAATTTATTAAGACTTAAAAGTCGATAATAGACAAAATGGAGGAAATTAAAAGCTCAATTTATGTAAAGCTAATGTGCTTAATAAAGTTGAAAAGTTGGTTCTTATCAAGTCAGTGTTGAATAACTTGTATACTATCTGAATCCGTATAAGATGCCGAATGTTATTATAGGGAAGTTGATTTTACTACAGAGAAGATTCCTATAGAATAAGGAGGATGATGAGAATAGTATGGCATTGGTTAGGTAGGTATTGACTCTAAAAAAATTAGGTGGTTCGAGGGTGGAAACGCGATAATTTATAACACAATACTTTTGTTTAAGTGGTGGGGTGTTTTTCAAAGAAGGAGTGTCCGTTATAGAAGAATGTGGTATGCTCTTATAACAATTTGAATCCTAATGAGATGTTATCCAATTAGATATTACTTACTAGAAGGGATCTATGGAATGATATTTGTCAACTGCAAATTAAGGAACAACATGTGAGAGACAAGATAATCACAAGATTGCCTATGGAGGTTGGTGACGAAAGAAGGACTCGATTCTGCGAGGGTGTCTGGCTACAATGTGGTTCTTTGAAAGATCAATTTTCGAGATTTTTTTCAGTTTCAAACTAAAGAGAATCTGTCATATGGGATTGTGGGTTTTGGAATAGGTTAGAATGGATTTGAAACTTTCAATGGAGATGAGAGATATACCAATCGGAGTTGGAACTATTAAATCAGCTATACGATATTTTAAGGCCAATGAAACTAGCATATGACAGAGATGATAGAGTTGTATGAAAGTTTGATAGAGAATGTATGTTTTTTACTAACTTATTTGTGTAGGTGTTGCAAGCAAAAACGCTTTCGAAGGATGTAACAAGTTATAATTTTACTAGAATTATTTGGAAAGGCTTAATTTTACTAAAAGTGGAGTTGTTTGTCTTGTTTGTTTTGATAGTCACAGTGAATACCAAAGAAAGATTGAGTAGGTTAGGAATTGTGAATAAAGATGTCTTTTATGTAAGAAAGAAGTTAAATATATTCACTACTTATTTTTTTGTTTTGATTTTACATAACTGGTATGGTGCGTATAATTATCTAATTTTAGTAAATTATAATTATTTTTCAGGTACTATAAAAAAATATTTTCGGAGTTTACAACAAAAAAGAGAAGCGTAAGAAGTGATTGACGTGTTTTTTGCGATTATTTAAAATATTTAGATGGAAAAATAGGAAAATGTTTCAGAATTAAAAAATAGATTTAGAAGTGGTTATCAGTTAATTTTTTTTTAGCTATAAAGAATAAAGTGGTATAAATTATTTTTATTATTGATAGCAATGTTCATAGCTCTCCGTTTAATTAAATTACGTGTTTAAATTACTTTTAAATAATAAATACAAAAATTAATTGATTATTTTTTTATGATATAATAATATAATATCTTTATAAATTCTTTTATAATATTAGTGCATAAAAGTTAAAAGAAAGTTGCTATCTTAAGGAAGTGCCAAGATTCATTTCCGCTTTAAGCAACGATTATTATACATTTAGTGAGCAATTATTGTATTATTGATTATATGAATTGAGCTACATTTTTTAGGCCTATAATTTATTAAACAATATGACAACTGTTAACTTGCATGCCTTAAATAGTTAAATGAATACCAATACTTGCTAATTGCTTTGTCGGCCTTTGTGGCATGCTCATCATTGATCCAAGTTGCGCCCCATCTACTTGATCTTTTGTAACTGTTGTATACTTGTATTTTAACTATTCTAAAGCAAAGGTAGAGAAAGACTGCAAATACAATGTACCTAGTTATATAAATCATAATAAGTTTCATCATCAAAAGATAATTCGTATTAAAAATGAATAAAATAATAAAGTGAAAAAATAAAATACAATAATAATGTCTAATATGTACTCTCTTATCTTTTACAAATGAGTACAATAGGGAATTTTTATATATAAATAAAAAAATATTATTTATAAACTAAATATTGTTGATATTTAATAAAACAAAGAAAATACGTATTTAGTTATTAAAAAATTATTACCACATCGGTTGGGAAGGGAAACGAAACATGTCTTATACGGGTGTGAATACCTCTCTTTAGCATGACGCGTTTTGACGAGTGAGTGTGAGGGGCTTCGGCTATCATCACTATCGTCAAAAACAAAACCGTGAAGCCTTATGTGCTAAAGTGGACAATATCGTGCTAGCGAGTGGTCTGTACTGTTACAGATGGTATCAGAGCTAGAGTCCGGATCGATGTGCCAGCGAGGGCAGGTCCCACATCGGTTGGGGAGGAGAACAAAGCATGCCTTATAAAGATGTGGATACCTCTCCCTAGCATGACGCGTTTTGACGAATGAGTGTGGAGAGTTTCAGCTATCATTCCTATTGTTAAAGATAAAACCGTGAGGCCTTGTGTGCCAAAACTATGATTTAAAAGTACTGATTTGATTTTTATTTTTTATTTAATTAATTTTATTCAAAAATTAAAATTTTAAAATATAAAATTTGTAGTTTAAAAATTACATTAACGATGTAATTTAATTTAATAAAAATAAATCTACTCATATTATTGTACTTGTACAGTTAATTATGATTATTCGATTTTAAAAAAAATATTTTTTAATTATTTTTTTATAATTTTAAATATGAGTATTCCATCTCTTAAATAAATTTATTTATTTGGTGAATTTTATAGTACCCTTCATCAAATAAGGGTATGCTATTATCTCTCATAAATGTCAAGGATTTATTAGAACACAAGTTAAATTTTATCAAACACACTTTAACACCAACTTATTACTGTTTGTTCTCTTCTTAATATCCCTTTCAAACTGTTAACATCTAATTAAGGGCAATTTACATAAATAAATTGTTACACCTTTAAAATTATGCAAATGCATTGTTTTCAAAATGAAGACACAAATACATTGTTTCATATATTTATAGAAACCGTTACTGGCAGTAGCGGTTTACATAAACACAGAATCCGTTGCTGCTAGTCGCGGATTACATTCAAATGTAGCAGCACAGAAACCGCTAGAGCCTGTCGCGGTTTCTGTTTGTTTGGGGTTGGTCATAAACCGCTACTGCCAATAGGGATTTATGTGAATTGGGACAGTAAACCGCTGGAGGCAGCAGCGGTTTACGTTGTTGAGAGAAAAAGAAATGAGTATACATTTTTTGCAATCATATAATTTATAATTTATACAGATACAAAATGAAGTAATTTAAAAAAAATGTATGCTTCAGTGAATTTTTAACTAAAAATAAATTATTTTATCATTCATGAGTTTTAGAAGGAATGAAGATAAAAAAAATTAGTCTTAGTTTATATATTTTAGTATTCTGTAAGTACTCACTCTTTGATTTGCTATTTAGTCTCATTTTAATAATAAATACAAATAAAAAATTATTCCATGCATATTTATATTTTTTATTTTATTCATCAAAATTAGGATGCTATCACTATTATTTATCTAATCAATCAACTATAAAATACAAATAGTTTTTATTTTTTGGTATAAGACAACAAAGTTGCACAAATAAAAAAAAATTATTTAGCTAGAACCTCAAATGTAAATCAGTACCAAAGAACACAACCCCATGTTTCAAACTCTCCGAATCTCCTTTGAATGGTTGATGTAAATAAAAGAGAATGAAGTGATTTTTTAAGAAAAAAATATGCTTTAATGAACTTTTGGCTAAAAATAAATTATTTTATTATTTATAAATTTTAAAAGAGATGAGAATAAAAAAAATTAGTCTTAGTTTATATAATTTAATACTTTGAGTACTGTATTTTTTTATTTGTAATTTGGTCTCACTTCTAATAATAAATACAAATAAAAAATTTATTACATACATATTTATATTTTTTAAATTATATTATGAAATGATAAATTAAATTTTTTTATCTAAAAAAAATTATAAAACAAAAAATTAATGGTATATACTATTTAAATAATATCATAAATAATTAATGGTATATACTATTTAAAATGAGACTAAATAGCAAATCAAAAGTGAGTACTCACAGAGTACTAAAATATATAAACTAAAACTAATTTTCTTTTTTTTTTTATTTTCATTCTTTCTAAAACTCATGAATGATAAAATAATTTATTTTTAGTTAAAAATTCACTAAAGCATACATTTTTTTTAAATTACTTCATTTTGTATCTGTATAAATTATAAATTATATGATTGCAAAAAATGTATACTCATTTCTTTTTCTCTCAACAACGTAAACCGTTGCTGCCTCCAGCGGTTTACACACGTGTCCCAATTCACATAAACCGCTATTGGCAGTAGCGGTTTATGACCAACCCCAAACAAACAGAAACCGCGACAGGTTCTAGCGGTTTCTGTGCTGCTACATTTGAATGTAATCCGCGACTGGCAGCAGCCCGTTCTGTGTTTATGTAAACCGCTACTGCCAGTAGTGATTTCTATAAATATATGAAACAATGTATTTGCGTCTTCATTTTAGAAACAATGCATTTGCATAATTTTAAAGGTGTAACAATTTATTTATGTAAATTGCCCTCTAATTAATGCTACAAATGTGTTGCATTGTCCTTGAATAGGAACTAATTTTTAAACAAAAATAATTCAATATTAAGCAAAATAGCTAAACAATTATTGTAAAATAAAATATTATGAAAGTATTTTGATATATTATTAACTATATTAACATATTTTTTATAATAACATTATCTAATTTTAATTTTAATCACTATAATATATTGCAATAATTTCTAGTAATGGAGTCAAATTAACGTTTAATTAGTTAGTGACACACTAGAAACATATTCTACTATGTTTATAAACACTAAAAACCAAATTATTTGTAAAAGGATGAATATATATGACATTATTTTAACATCATGTATTTTGTTTGAAAAGCAGTTATATATGTGTACATTATAATTAATTAATCACTAAATTAATTATCATGTATTGTGTATATTTATACATATTAATTTTCATCTTTTTTAATTAAATAATTAGATATTAAAATAATTAAACCTATCATAGTAAAATAATTAAATATATAATAGATGAATAATTAAATTTTTTTACAATGGGATAAAAACAGAAAAAATTATAAACTAAATACATATTTCTATATGATTGCCGATTGATAACTAATTTTGTATATGCATAGCATTGTTGATTTGTTTAACGCATCTTGATGATAATAAAATTTAGATTTAAAATATTATAGTAGTACTACTCAAACTATTTACTATTGAAATTTAAACAAAAAAATATTAAGAGTCTTAACACATCTTTTAATTATTCTCCTAAGTTCTAAATAAAGAAAGTTTTGAATTTTTTATTTGTTGATGTTTCAAAGTAACATATATATTTGAATTTTTACTCCTTTAAAAATTAGGAGGATAATTAAAAAAATAATTAGGACTCTCATTTATTACTCTTAAACAAATTATAGTGGCTTTTAGTTTTAATTTTTAAATGAGAATCAAATAGTTTCAAATTAAAAATATTCAATTTTTTTCTATTTCTCATTATTTTTCAATATTTAAAAATATGCACATTTAATATTACAATAAATTATTTCTTTTTTTTTCATCATGTGCACTTTAATTGGAATCGCAATAAAATAATTATAGAGAAAATTATACAAAGTTTTTTTTTATTAATTTATTATTGCAAAAAAAATTCATTTTATGGTAATAGAAATATTTGTTCTTTTACAGAGTTTAGTTTTTACTAGTTTATATAAATACAGTAGAATATCATTTATAGGATTTCATCTAGTTAATATACTTTAATATAACATTTTTGAGTTCCTACTAGGTTTTTTGTTGTTCTATTAGAGTTTGCAAAATTTTTTTTATTGAACAATCCTATGAGTTTTCTCATCGAATTTTCAACGATTCCACGGCTGCTAATCAAGATCGTTCTAGTCAGATTGTTAATGAAGATAAAAAAGAGATACTGAATTTTGGACATAATAATATCAAGGAAGGTTTAGATAAGTGCTTGAGAAGTTTGATCCGTAGATTGCTAACAGATTGACAATTCAATGTTGGTATTTTGGAGACAATACTATATATAATCTGGAGACAGTATGAAAGTTTTATTGGTATTTTGGAGACAATACTATATACAATCTGGAGACAGTATGAAGGTTTTAAGGTTCTTGATCATGGTTAAAACATCTTTCAATTCTTCTTTAGAAGCGAAACGGATTTGTCACGGATGGAGAAAGGGATTCCATGGACGTTCAAGAATTACATTCTAAACCTGAGAAGGTGGAAGGAGGATATGGCAATTACATAAAGGAAATTCTCACTGGTTTTAATTTGGATCCAATTATGGGATTTACCGGAGCACTATAACACCAAAGACCTAGGGATTAAAGTGGGACGTTCGCTTAGTACTGTGATAGATTCATATCTATTTGGAATAAGGGAAAAGGATGCGAGCATTTGGAAAATCCAGATTCTAATGAATGTAACAAAGCCTCTACGAAGAGTCTTAAAGATTGTTGGTTGAACGCAACAGGTGTTTGAACTGCAATTAAAATATCAACATCTTGACAATTTTTGTCATTATTGCTGTTATATGGGACATGAAGCAAGGATTGTAGCAAACTCTAACCCCATAGACAAAGTTATCATGTCCTATTTGCATGGAGGGCACTAAAGATTTTCAACTTAAGTATAGAAAGAAAAAAACCTTAGTTTGATTGTCATAGAAGATTTTTGCTTGAGAATCATATTTATAAGTGCAATTGAACTTCATTTAGAAAGAACATTGAGGAATATGAGGAGTCTCTTGTCAAACTGAGTGGTGAAGAGGTATGGTCTAAAGTTAGTGGTTATTCTTGAATAGTTAACACGGATCGTCTGTTACAATTTTAGAATTATGGTAATGCACATAATTAGACTAAGAAGAGTATATTTTAGGACCTATACTATTAGAAGGATCTTCTTGTCAATTATTACCTTGATGCGATGCATATAAAAAAGAATGTGTTCGATAATATAATCCACATAGTCATGGCTAGTGATAAAATCAAAGATAACCATAAATTTGGATTGGACATAATAGAAGTGTGTAAAAGGCTATAACTAAATATTGTGTCAATCGAAGATGGTAGATGAGCTAAACCAAAAGGATGTTATATTTTAATCTTAGAACAAAGATAAAATATGTGTTGGTAGTTGCGAGAGTTGAGGCTTTGATGAGGTTATAAAAGGAAGCATACACAAGAAATATAACCATGAAGAATCACGCAGTCTTGGAGGTCCAATGATAAGACAAGGTCAAAAAAGGTAAAAGAGATGCTAAATAAACTCATGGCATTTTGGTTTGAAACATGTCCAAATTTTGAGGAGTTTCAACGTAAGATGGTGAATTGCTTTATGCCAAGTGAATGAATAGAGGCCTAATTGAATAACAACCGAAATAAGTTCAAGATGAAGCCTAAATAAAAATATTCAAGAATGAGCTAAAATTTTTAGTTTAATTAAGTGCATTTTGTTTTTTTTATATATATAATTTTCATGAACCTTTGGTTCAACGCTTTTCAAAGACCCTTTTAATTTTTTCAAGTGTGTTTTAAATATTTTAGTGGTTGATTTTAATGTAGTGAAACATCAAAGGCTTAGTGAAGGAATCTTATCTTAGTAGATTCTCTTGTAAGGTTTCCTTTATCCACTCAACCTATAAAAAGAAGTTACATGGATCATGTAAAACAAATTATGACTCTTCATAATCTATGAGATTTGATCTCTCGAGTTCTTCGCAGAATTGTCTAAACTTATCAAGGGTACTTATCCTTGTAGCGTTCTTAGGCTTATCAATATTTGATTGTGATGCCTTGTCCTATCTAATTTATTAGTCCTTAGCTTGTCTATATATTTAATTATATAATTCTATTTTAGGTCATTCTTGTGTCTTTTTTGTTATTCAGAATGTCATATTTTTTCTTGTTATAGAATCCTCAAATTCCAGATTCTATAGCACAAGATAGAGGTTCAAGTTTAGTTTTTTACAAATATATTTTTTACAATCTTAGTAGATTCTATTTAGTTTATTTATGGACTTTAAGTCATATCATGTAGTATCAAAACCACAAATTCTTGATATCATTTGGTATTCAAGAGCATAAAATATCCTATATCAAAAACCAAATCTAAGAAGCATGTGATTCAAGGACAAATAATTTTCAAGGGGAGTATGATATAAGCATAAGAAGGGCAGAATTAATTAGTCAAATGAGAATAGTTAAGCCTTTTGGTTATTTTTTCATGTTAATCTTTAGTGTATAAGAGTTCGTATGTAATTATAACCACTAGTGAATCTTTGATTGTATTTTCAAAGCTTAGTGAGACTTGTTAATACTTAGTGGATTATGTAGAGGCTCTATTTAATAGAGTAATAAACGCTTAGTGGATATCTTAATAAGCTTGTCATCGACTTAAGAGTACATAAAGAGGCTCCATGAAATATGTAAGATTATCATATTATGAAATACAATTTTTGAGTTTTCTCCCCAGTGGGAGAGCTTCCATATGTTCTTATGTAAAGAATAAATGTTGATCTTATCAAAAAAGCTTGTGGCAATCATTTTGATCCTATCAAAGAATCTTATGACGATCATGTTGATCTTACCAAGGACACTTATAACAAAATCCTAATCTTATCAAGGAAATTTGTGGCAATCATTCTAATCTTATCAAGATAACTCATGGTGATCAAAACCAAGGCCTATCACTTACCTCTTATATATTCTTGAGTGTGATTTCTATATCTTTCTTTATGCCAAAATGAAAAAGATTAAAAAACACAACTTCAGTCTATTGTGATACTGATTGGAATCAGAGTTAGCTCTTGATATCATTTGGTATTCAAGAGCGCAAAAAATAAGACGTAACATAATTCTGCAAATTAAGTAAATATGTGCTCTCCATGGTATGAAAAGTCATAATTGTCAATTTTTTCATGGAATGTTTACTCCTAACAGCCTTGACAGAGTTGTCTGATCAAATTTGGAAGCTATTAATTGAGTTGAGTCAGTTCTTCAGAGATTTGTGTTCTCCATCTCTATTTGTAGAAAATCTCCTTAAACAAAACATTCGAATCATCCTTTGTAAGTTAGAAAAAATTTTTCACCTGACTTCTTTAATGTCATGTAACATTTCCCTATTCACATGGATATAAAGCACGGGTGTATGGTCTAATGCAGTATCGATGGATGTATCCCTTTGAACATCAAACGTCAAATTGGTTCTTACAAGAGGTTGATCAAGAATAGAGCAGGGTAGAAGGGTCCGTGTATGAGGCGTACAACTTATTTTTGTTCTTCCTATTTTGAGCGTCACATGTAATCGAGTCACACAAGAGTGGGCAATAATGATGGTGGTGACGAGGGTTCGTTTGAACCAACATTGTCCATTTTCAATTAAGTTGACACTCTTGGGGGGAAGGAAATAAACTAGGTGGTTGAACTTTATGAAACTAAACTCGGCTCACTTAGACATTTTCTTGAATTATCTTGAAGTCCATGAAAGTAGGAGATAGTATCTTATAAACATCTAATCAGTTAAAATAAAAAGGTTAACTTAAACATGTTAAATATAAAAAATTAGTTCTCATGTCTGTAGGTTGTACAATATGTTTTACGGAACAGAAAAATGCAAGATTTTTCTTCATAGTTTCAATGCATGTGAATAATCCTAAGAATGGTGTAACACATTCTCATCTACATAATATGGTTTGGGGGTCCTGATAGACAGTGTACTAGTTTGACTATAATGAAATAGAATAAAATTTCACATATCAAAACATGCTCGAGGAAGGGCAATGTATAACACGAAAATTTTTCTAAAAGGTGATACTTCGCAAGGTGTTTGGGTTGTTGAATAAAATTATAAAAAGTTGAGTATTCGGTTGACATGGCATGAGATAATGGTAGGAGACGAATGATATGATCCCTCACGGCCTCAAGGCACTCACATACACAAAGACCATAACATGATTGACATTAGGATTTTTGCTAGTAAAGAATTTTATAAAGTCGCGTTGTAGATATAGTTTCTGAACCAACAAAAATCCCTTCGTGCAAACGTTTTGGTTGTCACAAGTAACAAACCCCTTTAAAATTGATAACCGAGTATTTAAACCTCGGGTCATCTTCTCAAGGAATTGCAGGGAGATATGTTCTTATTATTAGTTATGGAGATTATAAATTGGGGTTTGAGAATGAGGAATGAATATGGCAAATAATTTAAATGGCAATTAAAATAAATAAATACTGTAAAACAAACCCTTTGGCAAGGTATGAGAAATTGGAAGTCCAGACTTAGTTATTCTTATCAATAATAATGAAAGTTGAATCTTAATTCCACTTAGTTAACATTTGCTAAAGCAAAGGAAAGTCAAAGGACTAATTAGTTTGACCTTTCGAATCCTATTTATTTCCTAAGAAAAGGTTGGGATTATTGAAGTTCAGTTCAATTAGCAAAGATAACAGTTATCAATTATGTTGAGCTAAGATAACTCCTAAGTTACTGATTTCTTAACCAAGACCAAAAATGTGGAAAGCTGAATTGAAATCATAAATCTAAAAACATCTCAATAATGTATAATCCTAACATGAAAAGTTCATAAGCCAATTGGGCAATATAAATCAAATACCAATAAACGCATTAAAGTATCTAAAATAAGAGATAAATATAAAGTAAAGGAAATATTGAACCTGATGAAGAGTCGAATTAAATCCTAATTTCTAAAAATCCTAATTTCTAAATCCTAAGAGAGAGGAGAGAGCCTCTCTCTAAAAACTACATCTAAAACTAAAATTGTGAATTATCAAAGCCTAATCTGAAGTGTCCCCTTCATTTCTCCACTTTGCAGCCTTTAATCTGTGTTTTCTGGGCTTGAAACTGGGCCGGAAATAGCCCAGGATTCGTTGTTTGCGAAATCTGCCACGCTGATTTTTGCAGATACAACGCGTCCACGTGGATGACGCGTTCGCGTCGCCTATCTGTATGGCCACTATAGCAAATTATATATCAAATCGAAGCCCCGGACGTTAGCTTTTCAACGCAAGTGGAACCGCGTCATTTGAATCTCTATAGCTCAAGTTATGATCGTTTTAGTGCGAAAGGATCAGGCTGACAGCTTTGCAGTTTCTTCAACTTCTTGTATTCCTTCCACTTTTGCATGCTTCCTTTCCATCCTCTAAGCCATTCTTGCCCTGTAATCCCTGAAATCACTTAACACACATATCAAGGCATCTAATGGTAATAAGAGAGGATTAAATAAAAGAAAATAAAAGCCAAAGAAGCATGTTTTCAATCATAGAACAAATTATGGGAAGGAATTGTAAAACATGCAAATCATATGAATAAATGTATGAAAGATTGATAAAATCCACTCAATTAAGCACAAGATAAACCATAAAATAGTGGTTTATCAACCTCCCCACACTTAAACAATAGCATGTCCTCATGCTAAGCTCAAGAGAAGCTATAAAGGGGTGAAGAGGGATGGTAGAATGTATGCAATGCAACCTATCTATATGAATGCAACTACATTCAAGAATGTTTCTACCTACTTGGTTAAAAGTAAATAAGTTCTCCAAGACAAAAATAATTCAAATTCCACTAATTCAAATCATATAAAATAAAGACAAGTAAACTTGTAAGAAGATAGCTCATGAAAGCAAGGAACATAGAATCAAGCATTGAACCCTCACAGGAAGTCTATATCACTCTAATCTCTCAAGCGTCTAGGGTCAATCACTCTACTCTTCCCTAATCATGCTTCCTAAACCTTGTTCTTCATCTAACCAATCAACAAATATTTAGCATACCAATGCAAACATCATGAGGTCTTTTTAGGGTTGTAATGGGACTGAGGTAAAAGGTAAGGATACATGTATGGCCAAGTGAGCTTTATAAAGTGAATCCTTGATTAGTCTAAGATCTCACCTAACATATACATACTTTATACAATTTTAGAATACTTTACCTAACTACCCAAAATTTTCCCACTTTTGTATTACAAGCTCATGTATCAAACTTATTTTTGAATTTTGTCCCATGTGCATTGATCCTTTTTATTTTGCATTTGGGGTAATATTATTTTTCTTCTCTTTTCTTTTCTCTCTCTCTTTTTTTTTGTATCCCCTTATTTAATTACTTAATATTTTTTTTCAATGCACATAGTAATTTAATTATTTTGATTTCACATGAGCATGCTTCCCAAAACTTTTATTTTGAAATGTCTTTATTCTTTTTAACTTTCTACCTTTGTTTTTATCATCCATGTTCCCATAAGGTTCCCCACACTTAAACAATACACAATTTCTATCTTAAGCTAACCAAAGATTCAACTTGATATTTTTATTTTGTTTTTCTGCTTAAGGCTAGTAATGTGGTTATACAACATGAGGGGGTTTAAAGGCTCAAGGGGGCTAACAAGGGTGATGTAAAGGTAGGCTAATTTGGGAATGGTGAGCTAGAATCAAACAATGGCCTCAATCATATGCAAGCATGTAAATATACTAAATAACGGACATATAGAATGGAAAAAAGTAAAGATTGCAATTATAGAGAAGAAAACACATAAGAATAAAATATTATGGTTAAATAATGTAACCATGCAATTAAGCTCAAAATCTCACAGGTTGTGTGTTCTTTGGCTCAAAAATCATGTTCCAAATACAACTTCAAATAAATTTAGCACAAATTTTTTTTTTCAATTTAAATTAGTGAAATACTATAAAAATTTCTTGAAAAAGAAAATATTACTTCAACCAAGTGGCAAAATATGCAAAAAATCAAACAAACATGCAAATGCAACAACTAACAAGGAAAATAAACCATTGGTGTTGAGACAGAAGAGTAACTAACCCATGGAGATCGGTATCGACCTCCCCACACTTAAAGATTGCATCGTCCTCGGTGCATGCTAAGATGTACAAGTGGACGGGGGTTGTTGTTCCTCAGCTGGTGCTCTCTTTGTTCCTTTCCTTGCCGGTGGTTTGGGAGTAACTTTCTCTGTACCCTTCTTGGTGGCCATCCTGAAAAGGAAAAAAGAAAGTAACAAGTAAAGCTAGGGGATCCAGTAAGGAAGAGCGGAAAAGGTGGTAATCAATGCACAGTAAAGAAGAATGATGTTAACACATGGTCATGACTACATGTGAAAAGTCATCAATGGAAATATAGTAAGTGCATGTGATGACAGTTAAATACAAGATGTTTATTGGCATGCTGGCAAAGACATGAGTAGCATAGATCAAGCATTCAATGTCCAAGTTGGATTACCAAGTCTTCCAAACTAATAATATGTTTGTAAAAATAATTATATTTAAATAATAAAATAGAGAAGGGGTTATGTGAAAAGCAGACATTTAGAGTAGTAGATTTAAAAAAAATCTAAAAATAATGCAAAATGCCATATAGGCGTTTTCACAAACACATAGCATGCATGTTAAATAAGGTATGGAAAATATTAATTAGAACATGCAAGCACCCTTATAATAATATATAATTGTTTAAACAAATCCCAAATAATCCATAAGCAAAATATGGGAAGTAATGACCCAAATAAATTTCCAACACCAATTAAAAGAAAAAAGAAGAAAAAGAAAGGAAGAAAGAAAGAAATAAGAAGGGAAAGAAAAGATTTAGATATAGGGAAGAAAAGAGAAGATATCTTGGCTGATCTGGATAAGCTTGCGGCGCAGGTGACGCGAACACGTGGGTGACGCGGTTGCGTGACTTGCGCTTTAAGTTAATCGACGCGGTCGCGTCGGTCATGCGGTCGCGTGACATGTTTTATGCTACTGGCGCGAGGGCATCCTCGCGCTCGTACAACTCTCTGTTCAAAATCTTATTTTGCCAAATTTTGGGTGACGCGATCGCGTGGGGCATGCGATCGCGTGAGTGGGCTTTAGAAGGGAATGACGCGGACGCGTGAGCCATGCGTCCGCATGGGTAGAATTGTGCGTTCAGCACCAATCCAGCACCACTCTCGCACAATAATTTGTTGTGCACCCTTTTTACGTCGAAAATCAGGGCACGCGGCCGCGTGGGTCACGCGGTCGCGTGGGAGGTCATCATTCCCATGTGACGCGGACGCGTCGGTGACACGGTCGCGTGCGTCGATTTGTGCCACTGGCACGCCTCTAGCCACGCTCCAGCGTGACTCTCTGTTCGTTTTTATTTTCTCCCCTCTACTTGCGACGCGGACGCATCGCTGATGCGGTCGCGTCGCGTGGCATTTTTTTTATGCAATATGCAGAATGCAATGCTTAATATGAATGCTATGCATGATTTCAGGTTCAATAAAATTTTAAAAACAAACAAAACATACTAGAATTAGAACTAAAAAGGGACGATCATACCATGGTGGGTTGTCTCCCACCTAGCACTTTTAGTTAAAGTCCTTAAGTTGGACAATTGGTGAGCTCCTTGTCATGATGGCTTATGCTTGTACTGATCCAGGAATCTCCACCAATAGTTGCAATTCCAATATCCTCCAGGATCCCAAATCTTGTTTCTGCACCCGTCTTCAAGTTGATTATCATGATTTCATCCGGGTGGTTCAGCTTTAGAATTCTCACTAAAGCGTCCAAACAACTTCCTAGACCCATTCAATTGAGCTCTATACCAACATTTGCGTTTAAATTTTGAGCTTCCAACCATAATGAACCTTACAGGACAATTCTTACCACTGACCATCTTCCTCTTACTCTTAATGCCACAAAGAGCTCTAAGTTGACCATCCATCTCCAGTAGCCCATATTCAAGTGGGGTTAGAAAGCTAAGGGATATGAATTTTATCCACTTGGATGTTGTGAAGGATGATGGCAACTTAGGGGGAGGGATCTCCAATAACTTTGGCAAGGTGATTTCAAGCTCCACTCCCTTGTGCTCTTTGACAACTTCCACCTCTTTTCAAAATTCTTTGATTTCAACCTCTTCCTCTTGGTAGTTTTTTTCTAATTCAAACTCTTCTTCATACTTACCAAGGGCATGGGAGGTTGTGCTTCTTCTTCTTGAATCTTCATCTCTTGATCAACCTCTTCCAAGTCTTCAACCATAACATGCCTTGGGGGTTGTACACCCTCCTCAACAACAAATTCAAACTCCTTAGAAGAGGGTTCTGTGACTTGAGGTTCCCGTGGAAGTTCTGCATCTCCTAAATCTTCAACCACTTCTTCCTCTGCAACTATTATGGCTTTCTCCACTTGTTCCAGTACAAAGTCAAGCTCCTTATTGTCCACTGGAGTCTCTAGTGTCTCCTTCATGCTACGTTCTTCATTAGATTCTCCACATGAAGCCATGGGGGTCCCTTGAGTGTCCGAACATCCGGAAGGTAATTGACTTATTGCTTGCTCCAATTGATGAAGGGTTGCATGAAATTGATCTACTGTTTCTTTGAAATGATCCCTTGACTCTTGTTCTTCCTTGACGATTATCTTTCCATGACAACTCCCTTCCATTACTCTTTCATCTTCAAGGGTCTCTTCTACCTTCATCTTTAGTGCCTCCTCTAGCTCCTTATGAAGTATGGGTTCGCGAAGACGATCCGCTCTCTCTTGTTCCATACCAATAGCATCATTGGGATCATCTTGCTCTTGGATTGATGGATGTGGGTGCTCTTCCATGGATGGTGGTGATGGGATGGGTGGATCATTATGTGGTTGAAAAGGAAGTGCACTAGAGCTTGAGGGTTGATTGTTGAAGGTATTTGGTGGTCTGATTCGGGCGGCGAGAGCTTGTATAGTAGAGTTTAGATCAGCAAATGCTTTCTCCATGGAGGTTTGGGATGGATAGGAGGGTTCATTCGTTGGGAGAAAGGGTTCATGGTAGGAAGGTGGTTCATCTTGATACTGATAAGGAGATGGTGTATATTGAAGTGGTGGTTCTGTGTATGGTTCATTTAGCTCATAAGGTGGTTGGTATGGTGGATATGGGTTAGGGTCATATGGAGGTGAATGGTGGGAAGGGGCTTGTGAGTATGATGGTCCAAAGTCATGTTGAGGATATCTATCATTTTTGTATGCATTGCAGAATGGTCTTCGTCCAGGATATCTTGGAAGGTGTTGTTGCCTAAAGGGTTGATCAGATCCTCTTGGCTCCGTCCATCTTTGATTGCTTCGACCTTGATGCATATTCCTGTTCTCATTATAGTGTCCATTCCTAACAATAACATTGGAATCAAACTTGAAGCCAGAGGGGTGAGAATTCATAGTAGTAGAAAAAAATAGAAACAAAAACTAACAAAAAGAAAATATTAACAAAAAGATAAGATTTTGAAAAAGATAAGATAGGATTTTGAAAAAGATATAATTTTTTTTTGAAAAATATTTACAATAACCAATAATAAGGCACAGGTTTGCAATTTCCTGCCAACGGCGCCATTTTGACGTTAGGATTTTTGCTAGTAAAGAATTTTATAAAGTCGCGTTGTAGATATAGTTTCTGAACCAACAAAAATCCCTTCGTGCAAACGTTTTGGTTGTCACAGGTAACAAACCCCTTTAAAATTGATAACCGAGTATTTAAACCTCGGGTCGTCTTCTCAAGGAATTGCAGGGAGGTATGTTCTTATTATTGGTTATTGAGATTGTAAATTGAGGTTTGAGAACGAGGAATGAATATGGAAAATAATTTAAATGGCAATTAAAATAAATAAATACTGTAAAGCAAACCCTTTGGAAAGGTATGAGAAATTGGAAGTCCAGACTTAGTTATTCTTATCAATAATAATGAAAGTTGAATCTTAATTCCACTTAGTTAACCTTTGCTAAAGCAAAGGAAAGTCAAGGGACTAATTAGTTTGACCTTCGAATCCTATTTATTTCCTAAGAAAAGGTTGAGATTATTGAAGTTCAGTTCAATTAGCAAAGATAACAGTTATCAATTATGTTGAGCTAAGATAACTCCTGAGTTACTGATTTCTTAACCAAGACCAAAAATGTGGAAAACTGAATTGAAATCATAAATCTAAAAACATTTCAATAATGTATAATCCTAACATGAAAAGTTCATAAGCCAATTGGGTAATATAAATCAAATACCAATAAAAGCATTAAAGTATCTAAAATAAGAGATAAATATAAAGTAAAGGAAATATTGAACCTGATGAAGAGTCGAATTAAATCCTAATTTCTAAAAATTCTAATTTCTAAATCCTAAGAGAGAGGAGAGAGCCTCTCTCTCTAAAAACTACATCTAAAACTAAAATTGTGAATTATCAAAGCCTAATTTGAAGTATCCCCTTCATTCTTCCACTTTGCAGCCTTTAATCTGTGTTTTCTGGGCTTGAAACTGGGCCGGAAATAGCCTAGGATTCGCTGTTTGCGAAATCTGCCACGCTGATTTTCACAGATGCGACGCGTCCGCGTGGATGACGCGTTCGCGTCGCCTATCTATATAGCCACTATAGCAAATTATATATCAAATCGAAGCCCCGGACGTTAGCTTTCTAACACAAGTGGAACCGCATCATTTGGACCTCTGTAGCTCAAGTTATGGTCGTTTTAGTGCAAGAGGATCAGGCTGACAGCTTTGCAGTTTCTTCAACTTCTTGTCTTCCTTCCACTTTTGCATGATTCCTTTCCATCCTCTAAGCCATTCTTGCCCTGTAATCCCTAAAATCACTTAACACACATATCAAGGTATCTAATTGTAATAAGAGAGGATTAAATAAAAGAAAATAAAAGCCAAAGAAGCATGTTTTCAATCATAGAACAAATTATGGGAAAGAATTGTAAAACTTGCAAATCATATGAATAAATGTATGAAAGATTGATAAAATCCACTCAATTAAGCACAAGATAAACCATAAAATAGTGGTTTATCAATCATCGAGGTTAATCATGTTAGGAGGTATAATAGATATGATCCATTCATCCTATTACAAAATGCACGCCAAGTGCATTACATGAAATATCCCGAAAGATCTAGATTTAACTAGAGAATTTTGATCAAATGTAAACCAAGATGTAGGGTTAAGACTTAGAAAAATAATGATGTGCAAGACGAATCATTCCAAATCAAGATACAAACCCTGTGAGAATGATACCTGAAATTGAAATTCCAGGCATTCTAGCTTTGCCATCAGAAAAGGTTGACATAGTGGACTCCCAATACAACAACTTCAAAACGTGGATGAAAAAGATGATAAGAATAATGAGAATGGTGATAGTAATGACAATTCTACCTCTCAATTTTCTAATGACCTCAAATAAATATGTTTATTATGTGTTTATCATGTGTTAATTTTATCAGTTTATATTCTGTGTGTCTTAATATAACAATATTGGTATAGTTTCTTTTATTTCTTCTTTGTTTAGGTGACATGAAATGAGATAATGGTAGGAGATGAAGTGATGATGGGAGGGGTAGTGGTCGTAGAGAACGACCTAGAAATAATACATGAATCCCACTTAACCTGGGTGTGTTATCATTCCGCACCCATCCTACGACCACCACAACTTCTATCCCTCCTCTGGTTGTTGCACCAACATTATCAACCAAGTCACACGTATAACTGTAATAGGGGTTAGACCCTATTAGGATAATCTCGCCTCCTAGTTTACGAGGTCATCCTTAGACATAGGTGGCACTCAGACACAGCCACAACTATTACGATAGACACAACCACAATCTCAACTACAGTCGACGCCGAGAGCATTTGGAGAGGGTGCGATGTCCACACATTAGACCACCTTCCAAAGGAAGGAATGGAATGAAAGTATCGATATATTTTATATTTACGTGTTCAATTAATTTATAGTACAATATGTATATATCATACAATAGTCTAATTTAGTTTATTACAGTTGGGACACTCCAAGACCTAGGACGGAGAGGATTACTTGGGTATTCAAGAACCACTATAGGTGGTTCATACCCAAGTTTAGCATGACTTCAGTGGTTTATGAGGTCAATTATTAGACATAACTAGCACTTAAACACAACCACAACCACAACCTTAACCACAGTCGCAACCACAACTGATGTCCCAATCACATGCCTAAACACCGCACAAGACATAACCACAGTCTCATCTACAATCACAAGTACAATCGACACGAAGAGCATCCAGAGAGGGTGTGATGACTACACAATAGACCACCCTCCAAAGGTAGGAGTGGGATAGAAGTGACTGGTATGTTTTACATTTACATGTTTAATTAATTTATAATATAATATGCATATATCATACATTAGTCTAATTTGGTTTATCACAGTTGGATCCTTTCGAGACTCAGGACAAAGAGGATTACTTGGGTATTCCACAACCACTATAAGTGGTTTATAATCAAGTTTAACATGGCTCCAAATCACGCCTGTGATCTTTGGTGGTGATTGTTTAAGGTAATGAAGGATTTCTTAAAAGTTCAAATTATAAACTTGTGTCAATCTACAAAATATGTAATTCATTTGCATTTGATATTGCACAAACACTTCGAGTTTGCACGCAATGAGGAGCATAAAATGTACAATGCTTGATGGGTGAGAGCTGCCAATAACCTCTAGGAGATGCTTTTAGACATCCGTAATAAGGGTGCTCATACAGACTAGATCTTGGATGATATCCTCATCCAGTTGAAGGAGTATTGAAACATAGAAGATTGTCGGATGACCCAGACTAAGGTGCGGGCTAGTCGAGCATCGGAAACCGGGAGATCTATACAAATTGGAGAATATACTCCATACACGCTGACGACAAAGAAAATGGTTTGTATCAATTAATTGTTGAATTATGTTATTAATTTGTTTATTTTATTATTCATAAATATGATACATAATAACTTCTTGTTTTTCTGAATTGTATTGTCAGGCAGGTGACGTTAGGATTTTTGCCAGTAAAGAATTTCATAAAAACAGTCGCGTTGTAGATATAGTCTCTAAACCGACAGAAATTCCTTCGTACAAACGTTTTGGTTGTCACAAGTAACAAACCCCTTTTAAAATTGATAACCGAGTATTAAACATCGGGTCGTCTTCTCAAGGAACTGCGAGGAAGGTATGTTCTTATTATTGGTTATGAGTTTGTAAATTGGGGTTTTGGAAGTAAGGTGGGAATATGTTATATGACAAATAATTTAAATGGCAATTAAAAATGAATAAATACTGTAAAGCAAACTTTTGGGCAAGGTATGAGAAATTGGAGGTCCAACGTAGTTATCTCTCTCAACTATAAGGAAAGTTGAATCTAAACTCCACTTGGTCAACCTTTACTAAAGCAAAGGAAAGTCAAGGGACTAATTAAATTGAACTTTGAATCCTATTTATTTTCTAAGAAAAGGTTGGGATTACTTAAGTTCAGCTCAATTAGCAAGATAACGATTATCAAATATGTTGAGTTTAATAACTGTTGAGTTACTGATTTCTTAACCAAAACCAAAAGGGGAAAAAATAAAATTGCTAGAATAATAGAGGTGACCTTAGATGGAAGGCAATAGTAACTTAAATTAAAGAGAACAATCTTAACTGAAAATACTTCAAATATCATTAATTCAAAATAGAGATCTGGAACATGGAATAATTCATAAATCAATTCAAATATTAAAAGCAAATAAATAAATAAAAGTAAACTAAAAATAAAAGAACATTAAACCTGGATCCAAAGTTACTCTCAAAATAAGAAGAAATCCTAAATCCTAAAGAGAGAGAGAGAATCTCTCTCTAAACTAAATCTAAATCATGAAAACTAGAAATTGGCGAGCTCTCCCTGAATGGATGCATTCCTCCACTTTATAACCTCTAATCTATGCTGTCTGTGCTTGGATCTGGGCCAAAAAGGGCTTCAGGAATCGCTAGGAGCGTATTCTGTGAATTCTGATACATGGCCTCTGTCACGCGTCCGCGTGGGTCACGCGGTCGCGTCGTCTGGAGCTTTTCCTTGCCATGCGGTCGCGTCGGTCACGTGTCTGCGTCGTGGGTGTTCTACTTGAGGCGCGCGGTCGCGTCAGTCATGCGGCCGCGTCGCTGCTTCTTCGCTTCTGGCACGCGATTGTGTCGTCCATGCGATCGCGTGGATACCAGTTTCCTTAAAGCTCCATTTTGCCTTCTCCTTCCATTTCTGTATGTTTCCTTTTTCATCCTTTAAGTCATTCAGCCTTAGAAAACCTGAGACTACTCAACACACTAATCACGGCATCGAATGGAAATAAAGGTAATTAAAACAATTAATTTTAAAGCTTAGGAAACATGTTTTTCACAATATGACATAATAAGGAAGGGTAAGTAAAATCATGCAATTAATGTGAATAAGTAAGTGAAGGATTGAATAAATCACTCAAATTAAGCACAAAAGAACTCATGAAATATGGGTTTATTAGCAGGCTAGGTAGGTCTCCAACCCTTTCAAAGTGAGATCTTCGAGTGAATGCATGCAAAGAAAGATGATCATTCTAAGTGGGTTGACAAGCAGTCTGAGGACACTGTTGTAAGCTATCTAAACCCTTATAGCTATTCAATATTATGGTTTTCTTATGTTTCTTTTAAAAAATTTTAGTAGAACAGAGGTTTTATTTGTAAAATGTAGAAATTAATTTAAATTTTTGTAGATTTTTTATTAGTTGAATCAAGGTTGTCAAACTTGCGAGTCTAGGTAAACTCGTGGAGATGACCTAGACTCGACTCGTAGACTCGTACAAATTTACCTGTTATAAATTTTTTATAAAAGAGATATATATCATGTATAATATATATTTACTCAAATATAGGCATTCAAACTGAACAATTTCATCATCAAAACACATAATAAATTAACATAATACTACAAGTATAACAAGTACTCTAGACCACACATTCAAATCCTTCACAAGTATGCATCTAGTTCAATATAAAATATACAATCACACAATCAAAGCTTCATGTAACACAAACCGAAAAAAAAAATAAAACAACAAAGCAACACTTAAATGTTCTGATAAAGTAAACGTCTAAAATTGAAATCCTCCAGTAGCTTCATCTTCCATGGCATTAACATCATCATCTTCACCATCTTCATCAGAAACATCATTTCTTTTAAGTTTAGGTTTGACACAGCCATTAGAATCATCATCATTCACATGTTCAACTTCTTCCTCTATTAAATTTTGTTGTGGATCCCCAATGAACTCATTCTCAACTCCCTCACCCATGTTGAATTCATTAGTATTCATACTTGGAATAACAAATTCATTACTATTTGGATCATCATTAGTATTGTCATTCATTGGCAAGTGAGAATGCTCAACACTTTCACCGAGATTCTCATTAACATATTCAGTTATCTACTCATCATCAGAATGCACTGCCTCAAATTCAAGTTCCGGAGTTTTTTTAATTTGCATGCCCTTTAACTTCAAATTATACATCACATACACTAAATCATTCATTTTCTTTTGATGCAACCGATTTTTTCTCACCAATAGTTAATAAATATACAAAAATCAAAATTAAAATAAATAAAGAATAGTTCTAGGAATCACCATTTTAAATGCACTCCAATTACGCTCACAACTAGATGAACTACAAGTTAAGCTTAGAACTTAGATAGCAAACTTCTTTAGTTCTGGACAACTATCTCCATAAAAGTCCCACCACTCAGCAAGTAGTATGGTCTTCCTACTACTCTTTGCAGTTTCATTGCCAAAGAGGCCTCCAGCATAATAAAAGTCAGGAAGTTGTAAACCAATCTTTTTCCTTTTCTCCTGGTTAGAAACTAATTTTTTCAAACAACTATATAGACCAATCTTAATGTCAGCATTATCAACCATGAAATTAGGTTCATAGTGATAATGAGGGTTAAGATAATATGCAGCAGAATGCAATAGCCTATGCAGTTGGCTTTCCCACCTACCGTCAATAATTTCCCATATAGGTTCATAACTAAAAATAACAATGCAAATGAATAAGAATAAAAAAATCAAATAAATAACTGAATATAATAAGAAAATATGGTAACATAATACATTGATAATCAAATATTAAAGCCTTCAATTAGTCAAGATTACCTCTTTTTAACACAACCGAAGTTAGTCTTGATTGTTTCTTTGGCTTTTATCATACCTTCAAATATGAAACCCATGGCTAGTTTTTCATCTGAATATACCAAACGAAGGACTATAATGAGAAGAGCAGTAGCCTTGAGGCATATGACAATATTCTTCCATAGCCTACTATCCAAGGCCATGTTTTGAACTCTTATTCCTTCAGGCGTTGATGCAACCTTAGTTGTCTTCTAAGCATCAGAAGTAAACATAGTCATCAATGGTCCTTTATTATCATGAAGACAAGTGAGAGTCAAATAGTAGTGGCGAATCTTGTGGCACCTGGCCGAATCAAGTCCTTTCCCTTTGTAAAATTCCTCAACATGCTAATGAGCATACTCCTGGAGTAAATAAAAGTGGTGATTTTTCTTCCCTTTTTTATGGTTGTTTCATGCACCTTTAACTTCTTTTCAAAATATTCTAATATCAAATTAATGCAGTGCGCAGCACATGGTGTTCAATACAAACTTTTTCTAGTCTCCATTAATTTTTCTCCAGCAGCCTTATAATTAGCAACATTGTTTGTAACAATTTGGACCACATTCTCTTCGCCAACAAATTCTACAGCATCTTCTAGCATTTTGATAATTTTATCCGTTATTTTTGATATGTCAAAAGTGTCAAATGAATAAAGGAAAAAAATTCCTTTAGGGCTGTTCACCATAAAATTACAAATACTATGCCTTTTTTTTATTTGTCCATCCATCCAACATGATTGAACAACCAGTTCTCTTCCACTCTGCCTTAAACTCTGTAAGCATTTCATCAACATTGGTCACTGCTTTCTTTAATTGAGTTTCTCTTAACTCATGATAAGAAGGAAGTTTGTAGCCAATTCCATATCTCCCAACCATCTCACAAAACTTTAAAAACTCAGGATTCTTAACAACATTGAAAGGAATAGCACTTGTATAGAAAAATATAGCACATTGCTAATCACATTGTTCCTTTAGATTCTTCTTCATCATTTGATTTATTGTTGATTGAACTTGAGCCCCTTTTTCTTTTGTGACAAAGTTGCGAATATCTTTTCCCTTTTGTTGAGAATTGTCCTTCTCCTTTTCTGTTTGCTCTGGATAATACTCATCATCAACAAATCTTCTTTTTTTCAATAATGTTTTTTTAGCCTCCACACAGACTTTCAACATCACAGCCTTAACTTGAACCTATAAATTCCTCCGCTTATACTCTTTGAGAAATAATTACACTTCACTTTTTACTATTGCCTTGAACATCAATCCCATATTTCCATCCTATATCACTTCTATTTCCAGTTGCATTTTTTCTCTTGAAAATAGTAGGTCTAGGAATACTAGGAACTGAAGACCCTGTCCCTGCACCAACATTCTCAGACATTTTATATTTTTGTTCCTAAATCAACAAATCAATAGTTGCAGATTCAGTTGCAAAGTTATCTACTAAACAGTTGCAAAGTTATCCACTAAATAGTTATAAAATTAGTTGTTACAAAGTTATCCACTAAACAGTTGCAAGGTTATCCACTATCAAAGTTTATAAATAACAAATTCATATTTCAGATTTCAATTGCAAAGTTATCCACTATCAAAGTTGATAAATTCATAACTAACACTAACAAGTAACAACTACAAATTATAAGAAGCACCAATTAAGAACATACTAAACTAACACTAACATTTTAGAGTTTCATTCTTTCAGATATTTAGATTCATTAATAAGTAACAACTAACTAACAGTCTAACACTAACAACCTATGAAGTACAGACACTTCGCTGAGTTGTCGTATCCATGTGTTAGACACATTTCGGACACGACACTCACCAACACTCGTCCGACATACGTGTCTGCTATGTCCAAACAGTGTCTAAATAAAAAATAAAATTTTTTTCACCAGACACACTTGGACACATCTAAATACCATCACGTGTCAGCGTGTCAATTTTATTCTTAACATATATTCTTGAAATAAATTAAGATATAGTATATATTATTATTTATTAAAACAAAAAATATTTTAAATACTTGATATAATTAAAATAAGCCATTAAAACTAATTAAAAAATTAATTTATATTTTAATATCAATAAAATATTAAAATATCATTATGATTTATCTAAAAAATACTTTATATTTTATATGTATGTGTGTCCTCGTGTCCTATAATATTTTAAAATTTGCGTGTTGGCATGTCCCGTGTCGTATCGTGTCCGTGTCAATGTCCGTGCATCATATCTAACAACTAACAAGTCCAGAACCAATCAACCTATTGTCTATTAATATCAGTAGTTTAGAAAAAATAATTAAACCACACCAGAATTTAAACTAAAAAAATTTTAAAAAGTCAATACCAGAACCAAAATGGCAAAATGCATACCAAAATTATTGATATTTAAATTTGTTTAAAAAATTACCTTGTAATAGGAAGTTCAGGCATAACCAAAGAAGAAGAGAGACAGCTCAGGCAACCAGAACGGCGATCGGAACCCTTTGCCGAAGTGAAGCAGAAGTAGATTGGCGGTGTAGAAGAAAGATCCACATAACAAAAGCGAGGAATGCAAATCAAAGACGAGGAACAGCATGAAGCATCGAGTTCTCTGGCGTGGGGAAGAACGAGGCGTCGAGCGGTGATAAACCACGAGCAGTAGTGAGGAACCTTCAGCCTTCAGCTTAACTGAGGAAGTGAGGAGTGGACATGAATGATGGTGGCAGCGATGTACCATGAGGAGTAGTTAGGTGAGGGATCCATCCGGCCTCCAGCATGGCGGCACAGACAACGGTGGACGGTGGCGAACGACGGGCTTGGAGAAGAGCGGAAGAGGGCTTGGAGAAGAGAGTGTTAGTGTCGTTTGGAATTGGGGTTACATTGCTGAGTATGAGTTACTCTCTTTCTCTTTCTTTTTTTTCTTTTGGGCCCAAAATAACGCCGTTTTGGCAAAAATGGGCACCCAAATCAAACTCGCTGACTCACCTTCAAACTCGCGAGTTTGACCGATTTTGCCTGAGCCTACCCGAGTCTACTCGAGTCTACCCAGAAATAAGTTTGTGTTCGACTTAACTCGATTCCACTACTTAAACTCGTAAACTCGTAATTGTAAACTCGTACGAGTTTACGAGTTAACTCGCAAGTTTGACAACAATGAGTTGAATGACATTTTGGTAACATAAATAGTTGAAGATGGAGAAGTTTTAATTAAATAACACAAAAATTAGGTTGAATGTAATACCCGGTCTAACCGAAATTAATTAAATAATGAGTTAAGTAGGAGCGAATATGATTGGAATATTTGGCAATTGGAATTTGATGATTTAAATATAATATTTGGATTCAGTGAATTTTTCCGAGTCGGAAGACATAGTTTTCTGCGTAAAAGCGCGCAGTGGAATTTTGACCGACAGTACCGGCTGAGACCTGTCTGGTACTGCAACTGAGAAAATTGATTATGAGTAAATAAGATTAAGAAATGAGGAATTATGATTAGGGGAGGTAGAAATATTTGAAGTGCGATTTAGAGCGCTAATCTTAAAGGTTTTGGTCCAAAATTGGGCCAACGGACAAAAATAAGTGAACTGGGCCTAAGTGGGCCCAAGACCCAACATATATAAACATTAGTTATGAACATTTCAGCTCATTTTGCCCTAAAGAAGGGGTGTTGGGCGCTGAAATTGGGAGAGAGAAGAGAAGAGAGAAAACCTAACTCTCTTTGATCTTCAAACCACCATAACTTGAGCTACGGAGCTCCGATTGACGAGCCGTTTGCGGCCACGCATCGCTCTTCTCATCCTCTACATTTCTATCTAAGTTTTGTGGTGAGTATTCCATTCATCTCTGCCCAGTTTTCGAAATTCCCCACTGTTATACGTTTTTGGGAAGTTAGTGTTGAAATTTTGTGATTTTTGGTGTTTAGGGATACTCCAACATGGATTCTAAGTGGGTTCTATCCCTACTTCATATGGGCTGAGGTAAGAAGTGCTCAAACCCTTGTGATTTATCATCTTTATGAGCCCTAGGTTGATGTATGAATGTGATATTGGTTATGTTAGTGCATTTGATGGTTTTGGTGCACAATTGGGAGATTGGTGTTGCTTGAGGAGCTTTGGTAAGGCTTAGGGCTAAGGTTGGTGGAGACTTCCAAAGAAGAGGCTCAATTGATTTGGCTACAAGAGGTACGGTTTAAGTTTCATTTAAGTACCGTGTGGTGTGATGAGAATTCCTAGGCTAGATGCCCCTAGGATTAAGTTTGGATTGTGTAAATGGTTGGTGCTAATATGCATAGTTGGTATGTAATGTGAATTGATGATTGGGTTGAGAATTGTGTGGCCTTGTATGCTTGGTGTATTGAAAATTTGATATATTGGGTAATGAGTATTGATTTGTGGTTTATGCATTTAAATTGTGAAATTGGGCCGGAGGCCGTGAATTTTGGGCCAGAGGCCGAAAAGAGGTAAGTAAGGTAAGTTGATGTGTGCATTGTAAGATGACACAAGTGATTGGATGAATTTCAGATAATGAATATATGAATGATTGGGTTGGTTATTGAATAATGAGGTTTGAGGAGTTGAAGTGTGGAAATTGGTAATTTTGGGTGAAATTGAATAGATGAGCTATGTTTGGTTTTGGTTGAGGTATGTTATGTGGTCATATATGTGATCATGATTATTGATGCCTTGATGGTATGACAATGCATGAGAGATATGTATGTTGTGATATATGTTTGAGGAATGGTTGAGGTTGATTTGGGGATGAAACCACGTGATAGTGAGTATGATATTGATCATGTATAATGATGGTTGAATCGAAATAGTATTGTTGGAAATTGGGGTGAGGAAGGGTGTATGACATGTTGATGTGTTTGTAATTTAGCCATTTGTTTGAAATGGGTAAAAATGGTTATATGGCGGTTTTGTGAATTGTGGTAATGTGTCAATGTGTGAGTTGAGGAGGCTTGACGTTGGATTTGATACATTTCAATTGATTTCAAAGAAAAGGGATGAAATTGGCATGTTTTGATTGATTTTGAAAAGGGTTGGAAATGGTTTGTTTTGAAATGGCACTTTGTGGTTTTTATGAAAAATATGGTTTTTGGGCATACTTTGGTGAGACATAACTTGGACTACGGATCTCTGTTTTGTGCCAAATCTGTTTAGAAATAAAATGGGATCCGGGATGTCCATGCCGTTCGAAGAACGGATGAAAAATGATTTAAAATGAGGAAGTTATGTCCATTGGAAGATTGGGGTCTAAATCTGTGAATTCTGCAGTTTTTAACTTAGAAAATTTTTAGCAGAATAACCCCTTGCGCGTGGGCGCACTTGGCGCGTACGCGCCGATCTTCCAGAAAGCACCATCCACGCGTGCGCGTGATGTGCGCGGGCGCGCCGATAGTGCTGCACCCCAATACCCAGCCATTTTCCAGAGAGTTGTGCCAGAACTGTGCCAGCTTTGTGCCTGGGGCACGAGAGTATCCACGCGTACGCGTGGTTGACGCGTGCGCGTCGATTTGGCAAATTTTTAATCCACGCGTTAGCGTGCATGACGCTTGCGCGTCGATGAGTTTTTAAGGCCATCCGCGCGTGCGCGTGGAGTACGCGTACGCGTGGCATTGTTTTCATGCCAAAGTTGATATTTGAGTTTTAAAAGCCAAATCTCATACTTCTAAGCCTCCGATCTCACCCCTTATGTATTAAATCATTATGATATGCCTAGCAATGAGAAAGGAGCTAGGGGATGTGGTAACTTGCGAGTGAAGCAAGGGGAAAAGTTATGATCAATGATGATCAACGATGAATATATGAGACATGGAGGATGACGGTGGGAGTACCATGTATGCCATGAGCCGAAGGGCTATATTTATTGATAAATGGCTGGTTCTTGATTGGACCATGAGCCGGATGGCTGAGTTATTGCCGGGTCACGGCAAAGCCATTATTGATTATGGCTAAGTATAAATGCATATATGATTAATGAATGAATATGTTGAATGGATAATAATGAAAGATGTTGAAATGTGATGTGTAAACCCGGGTAGTAGGCAGTGGCGTTGTCCACTTGCTCCGGGTGTGAGACGGAAAAGGATGTTTGTGATAAATGAGTTAATTATGGAGTTTTGAATGAATGCAACTCTGATACCTGGGTAGTAGTAAGGGTTGGGGTTCGTCCCACTTGCTCCAGGTTAATGTTTGAGATTTGATAACAATGAGGATTGATAATATGAATTGAGATTGAATGAATATATGTTTGAGATACCTGGGTAGTAGCAAGGTTTGTGGTTCGTCCCACTTGCTCCGGGTTAATGTTTAAGATACCTGGGCAGTAGCAAGGGTTGTGGTTCGTCCCACTTGCTCCGGGTTAATGCTTAAGATACCTGGGCAGTAGCAAGGGTTGTGGTTCGTCCCACTTGCTCCAGGTCAGAGATTGTGACGCCTGGGTAGTAGCCGTAGTAGTGGTTGTTCCACTGGCTCCAGGTTGAGCTTTTAAACACCCGCCTGGGTAGTAGCCGTAGTAGTGGTTGTTCCACTGGCTCCAGGTTGAGCTTTTAAACACCCGCCTGGGTAGTAGCCGCAGTAGTGGTTGTTCCACTGGCTCTGGGTTGAGCGGGGGGTTGTAGCTCAAACCTACTTGCTCCGCAAGGGGTGTGTCTGTCCAATGGTTAGCTACCAGGACATGTCGGGTTGGCTATATAACCGACAGATGATATCATCAGCCATAGGGCAGGCATACATCATTTGCATATGTTTGAATTGTTTGGGTTTGCCTATTTGTTTTGGATTTCTATATCATACATGCTATGTTACCTGATTACGTGCTACTTGTTCTACCTGTACCTTATTTGTGTATTACTTGTCTGTATTGCTTGTGTTTGTACAACTGAGAGATCCCTCAGGTTGGTGTCGGTGGATGTTGGGGGCTGTTCTTGATGAGATGAATTGGTGATGCGATTGCATGATGATGATGATTTTTGAATGAGATAATTTGAGCCCCCTAGGTAGACGCAGTGATGTGATTTCACTAGCTCCATGCGAGGGTATGATGTATTGATATAGAGTTGCTGAGACAGAACAACTGGTGATGGTTTTGCTTATGATTCTGAGTCTGATTCGTGTAAGAATCAGCGAGTTGGGAAACATGTGTAACATGAACTAGATTTAGTATCCCCTTACGACAGATGCCTATTCATGGATTAGTGAGAATCTAGGCTGGATACTTGGAGAAAAGGAGTTTAGGATGCTTAGTGAGTTTTTATTGCAGTGCATTGTATTTATTTGGCACTTTTACCGTACTGGGAACCCATGGGCCCGGGGTTCTCATTCCGTATATATCTCTTGTTTTTCAGATACAGGTCCAGGTGCTCAGAAGTGAGCTGTGGTTCGTCTGAGAGCCGGCGAAGATCTTTATTTTCTCCACTTTGTGTTTTGCTTAGAATCTCTCCACCTTTGTTTTGAAGATATTATATTATGTGTTGAACTCTTTTGGAACTTGCCTATAGAGGCTCTTATGTTTCCTTTGGGAGAGATTAGGATGTACTGTTGTCAACTACTTTCATACTGTACCCTAGCCGGCCTAAACTTCGCGGGTCGCGACTAGTGGCTATTTACTTATGTTATATATATCTATCTGTATCTATCTCTTAATCTCCTTTATGCCTTGTCCATATATCGCTTTCGGCTTCATGTCTTATCTTTTCGTTGTCGAATCGTGAGTGATACGTCTTCGCGATTTTATTTCTACTCTTTTCAGGCTTCTCGATTAATACTCCTTTCAAAATTACCTATGTTTATATATTAAAAATCCACCTGAGAGTCGTACCACCGTAATATCATTGACTTATGACTCGAGCATAAGGATTTGAATATTAGGGTGTTACATTGAAACACACAAAAATTAAATTGTAAAAATTTTTAATTGATTAATAGAAAAGAGAAATACATAATTTTAGATTAATAATAGTAAAATGTAACTTGAATAGACATCATTATTTCTACATTTATCATCTTAAAATTTTATATTAATTGTAAAAAAAATTATTTCTTGTCTCAAAAAGATTTTTATGTTAAAATTACATATTTACATCACAAAACTTTTGTATTTATAAAAAAATGAATGTATTTTTCTTGAAACATATCTGTGTTTATTTAAAAAAGTTTTCTATTTTTACTTAAAAGAAATTTGTATTTTTATTTTTTACGCATTTTTCTTCTTCTTCATTTCTTTCTTCTATAATCTTCATCATTTTTATAAAATTTTTAAAAACATAAAATGAAAGAAATAAAGAAGATAAGGAGAGAAAGGAAAAGATGCAATAAAAGAAAAAAGAAGAAAAAGAAAAAACAACGCAAATAAAGAAGAAGAAAAAGATGAAGATCGGTATAGTTTTTATACAATATAATAGGATTAGTTAGAGTTATCAATTAAAAAGCCTATTCATATAATACTTTTATATTTAAAAAATTAAAAATTTTATATGATCATTTAAGATACTTAATCTTATGAACTTTGATTTTTTTTCCTAGACTAAAATATATAAGAAATGACACTCCTTTTTTTTTTCCTGAATTCATACAAATTTACGATTACTGTAAAAATGTCATATATAATCATATGTGTGTTGGAAGTATACCTATTATCAAAACTAGCTGTCAGAGTTGTTAATTTCAATCTGAGCTTTCTGTTAAAATATATCTCTGTACTATATGAAGTTTTGATGAGTAGTGCTTTTTGTAGATGCACAATACTAATTTTAATATAACAATGCATTCTTACAGTTCACACTTTTAATATTTTTTACATTCTTCTTTATAATATGCTTAGTTGGCTTATAGTTCTTGCTATTCAATAAGCTTATCATGATATTTAGAGCAAACCTTTTGAAAATTCCTCCTTTCCCACCATTTTTTTAATATTTTGATCCTCTTCAATTTTTTTTCTTGTGACTTTGACTTTCTCTTATTTTTTTTCTTGGCACTTTGATTTTTCCTTACAAAAAAATGGGAAATTGTGGCTGAAAGTTGTTGGCCATTTTCTGAACTGCTGCAAATTGGCGGGATAGTGGCATTTTTCAACTTCATTATAAATTAATCAAGATAGTGACAATTTGGTATTCCAACCACTACAATAGCATTTTGTTAATTTGAATAAAAAAATCGCCTTTAATAATCAAGAGATAATCTTTTCGTTTTTGCAAAAAACCAAAAGGAGCAAGGGCGTGAATCACACGCTCTGCAAATCCTTTCCGCCGTGTAGCTCCCATCCATCAGTTCCAGCTGCTATGTCCTTCCCCGTCACTGATCTGCTCCCTCCGCCATGTAGCTCCCACGCGCAAAAGGAAAGTGGAAGGGCGTGAAACCATTGTTCTTTCCTCCGCCGTGCACATCTGTGTCGTTGTGGAGTCGCGTGGTTGCCCATTCGTCCTGGTGTCGTCGTCATCGTCTTTCCTTCTTACCCTGTTGTGTGCTATTCGATCGCTCCTTCTTCCTTCGCTCTGGTTAATTCTTTCCCCTTGCCCTGTTGTTCCAATTTCATTCCTTTGTCTTTTTACTTTTGTTCCGATTTAATTTGTTTGCTTGTTGATCTATTAATTTTGCTCCAACTTCATCCATGTTGTTCGAATTTATTTATTCTATATTTTTCTTGTTTGAATATTATGCGAGAACACTCTTTGCTCCCTCCTCCCGTCTGGGTGTCCCTTATTTTCAAGTTTGTTTCCTTAATTATTTTGTTAAATTGTACTTATTTGATTTAGATTTATATGTTTAGTGCCTTTTTCTTCTTCCTTATTTCTTGTTCTTGTATTTGGTGTGAATTTATAATTTTTCCAAGGAAAAAGAGTGAACAAAAAATTCATTCTAAGATGTGTTTGTTACAAAGACTATTATTGCAACTATTAGTCATTGTCTCTCATTAGAACTCTTTACAGTTACCCAAAAAAATTGGCATGGTTACTGATTAGAATTAGTATTAGTTAGTATCAGTTAATTGATTGAACTTGCTAGTTGTAATTTGGAAGGTTACTGATTTGTATAATTTTACAATGATAGATTTTTATTTTTACTACCCAATCACATCCTCATTGAAATTGGCTAAGTAATTAATTCTGATATTTTGCAGAGGCTTCTAGTACATTATGCTTCAGCATGTATAAGTAGCTATTTGTCTTTCCTTGTTGCACTTATTTTTCAATTCAATACTTACCAACTTGTGAGAATTATTGCTTAGCATGATTCAATAGTATAATTTATAGTTTCTGTTAGTATATTGTTCTTGTTCAATTCTTGGTTTCTCTTCTCTGCTGCAGTTAGCTTGTTGAACCTACCATTCTCATAATGTGACCCCAATAATAATAACCATGCCCACACAATTCAATACCTCTCTATACTAACAATAATTTAAGTGAACTTTACCTCACACACAATGAATTAAACCATTAAATGAATATGAATATATTAAGTTGCTTTTATTTTGTTTTGATCCACATTTACCTTAATGAAAATATTTTTTTGAATAGGTAATATCATAATTTTTAAATATATAATTAAATGAGTAGTGTCAATAATACATGTTAAACAAATTTGGGTTTGTGTGTCACACAAGTAGTTAGTAGTATGCACTTATTTTTTGTTTAATTAAGTAGGACTTGAATAACGCTATGGTGGGTTAATTAGTTAGTAATTACCACTATATTTGAGTAATTAAGTATTATTGAGTAATTAAGTATTACTAGGAACATAGATAAGATCCTGTACCTAGAATTAAGAATTTAGTATTACCAAGATATATTTAATTTATTTTATGCTTTTCAAAATTAAACTATCCTATGTAATTTAAAGTTTGTAATATAGTAAAAACTCTTTTACTTTTCACAATATAGTGAGTATACTATAATACTACTGTAGATACTTGCTTCTAGTCTTCTATTAGAGAACTAATATGTCTGTTGCAGGGGACAAAATCTAAATTTTTTGCTGGTGTAGATTACTCATCCATGTCTGGTTTGGTGAACTACCAAGTGAAGCAATTTGTGTATTCTTGTATTTGTGCACTACATCAGAATAGGTTATTGTCATGGTCTCCTAACATTATTTTCTAGGCCTTTGGCTCTTTTGAATCTAGCTAATTGTTGTTTTTTTTGATATAATTTTAATGCTATTGATATGCATTTATTTCAAGTCTAAAATTATATTATTATTATTATTATTATTATTATTATTATTATTATTATTATTATTATTATTATTATTATTATTATTTAAACCTGACTAGTAGGTTATTATTATTCTTAACATTAGACAAATAAAGAAACATATTTTGAATAACAAAAATCATGAAATCAACTAAGTCATAAGAATTAGAATATTGATTGACACCAAAGTCCAAATGGTGTTTGAGTCTAGAAACGCAACTATAATATACACATGAATCCTATTATTATCACAAGATTACTAAAAAAATCTTAGGAAAAAGGCAAATGTCAGGAGTTAAATCCAAAAATTTGTAATTACAGCATAACAAATATTTCAAACTCTGTCTTTGCTTGTACTTGTAATCAAAATATAGTTGTTTATTTGTATGTTTAGTTTTTATATATATTTGTACCTAATTATTTCTCTTTCTTTATGTACCTCGATGACATCGCTTTAATGCTTGCACTTATTTATAATTCTCTAAAGAAAGGTGGTGTTTATTTTCTCCACTTATTTGTATCATTATCATGATTATTTATACTATTTTTTTTTTAGTTTTTCATTTTCTATCTTTCATGGCTACACCTTTCAATATGCAAGCATCAACTATTTCATCACTTGTAAGCTTCCTTTTCTCTTTTATATTTTACTTTAGTCATATGCTTCAAAATTATAATGTTGACCCCTTATGTTATGTAAAGTTTATAAATAATATCACATTCTTTATTGTATATTAGACATATTGCATAATGATGTGGAGTTAAAGTATTTTCTGAAATTGGTTTTCATGTATTATTATGAATAAAAGTTTTTGTATGGATATTGCTTTTCCTAAGTTGAGTTATGATGAATATATTTGGGTGCTACTTTTTGATGTTGTCTATTTTTTTACCATCTCATCGTTACTATACTATATTTTTTTCTCCTACATTTTGTATCTTTTAACAGAGAACTATAATTGTTTTATGTTCTAGATGGTTCTTTCTTATGTTTGCTTATTTTATGTCTAGCTCGTAATATATGTATTCTAGCTCATAATTATTTATGTTTGCATATTTATGTCTATAGGAAAGAATTGTGGAGAATAAGAAACATGTTAAATCCTCTAGACTATTGTCTTAAAATGATTCACTTACTCAAACTGTCAAAAAAGAGCACTCGGTTAGACTGCGTGGCGAAGGCTTCGGACCGACTTCTAGTAAACTCTTTGGTAGCAATTCATATTAGCTGGGCCATGGCGCTCAAACAGAGGGGTGCTACTTGAACTACAAGAGGTAGCGGCCGAGAAATTGAAAAGGAAGGCAGTGGAGAATGAAGTAGCACTACAAAAATATCGACAGATAACGGCGCCTTTTTAGATGTCCACATGTTAAACCAGCCAAAAACTACATGTCCTTGATAATTCCTGCATTCAACGAGAGCATAAGCTTTCCGGAGCTCTTGAAGAAACGATGAAATATGTTGAAGTACTTTTGATTTCTCTTAATTGAATTGTTTTAAATTCTCAAGCACTTCGGTGTTTTATGAAATGTTTATTTGTTTTTCTTCTTACTAAATGGAATAATTGATATTATTTAAGTATAGATTATCAATTTGTAAGGGAGGACCAAAATATGAGTGAGAATGATGACAATGATTTCTCAAACACAGTGGCTCTACCTTTTTATATTTTGAAATTAGCTTATTTTATGCATTTTTATGAGCTTTGAATTTTAGCTTATTTTGCTTCATATTGTTTCTTTAGTATTCTTTAATGCTAATATCTCAAGTTTAATAAATTATGATTTAAAAAAAAGTAGGTTATGGTATAATAAACTGTATAAACTATTGTAATTAGTCAGGTTTTTCAAAATCGTCGTATTTTTTTAAAAAAACCGACATAAATCTGCAGCAATTTCAAAACCACCGCAAATTAGTTTTAAAATTCATTGACTAAAATGATGGCAGTTTTACAACCACTGTAAAATCAATTATCTGATGTGCGACAGTTATACCAGCGGTTCTTGTAAACCGCTACAAAATCGCAATGCGTTCCAAACTGCTAGTATGTTATTTTGTGGCGGTGTTTAATTGCCACTATTCAGTATATCTCTTGTAGTGTTCTTCCTCCATGATACTCATATTATCAAATTCTACATCTAAGAATTGCTTACTCCTATTATTTGAGAAATTAGACGACATAATTTTTTCAACATGGCAATACCTTGCGCTCCTTACAATCCAAAGTTTAGGTATGAAAGATCACCTCGATCTTTTAAAAATTTCAGAAGATTTTGAAGATGCTGCAAAAAAAGACAATAAATTAGCCAAAAATTTTAAAGAATGGAGATTAGATGATCTCACACTCGCCACATAGATTATAGCTTCGATGTCCACAATATTCAAAAAGCAAAGTGATTTATATTCAATGATTTCATAAAGTATGGAATCACATTAACATGTATTTCACTGATTTTTCAATAACACGCATTCAGAGTTTGAAATTCCAACTCATATCAGTAAGAAAGACAGGTTTTGTGGCTGATTATCTCTCTAAAATTTAGAAATTTATAAATGCTTTGTTTGCTCTTGGCTAATCTGTGCTAAATGCTTATCACATCTAATCTATTCTTGATGATTTAACTAAATAGTATTTAGGATTCATCATCTTTATGTTTAGATTAGGAACTATTGAGGTAGCTAAAATTGAGTCTTTTCTATTTGCATATGAGAATATGCTCGATAGGCTGAGAAAATCTGAAATTGGTATGTCTATAGCCAATCTTACTCAATCTTCTTTTTAATTTGGTTATGGTGTTCATGGATTCAATGGTAGAAAGGGAATAGGACGTGGAAATGATAGAGGAGGTAATATATTCTACACAAATTCTAGACCTCAATTTCAATTATGTGGAAGGCAAGGACATGTGGTTCAGACATGCTACTATATATTTAATTCAAATTTTTAGGCTATCAATTTTTCATCATAGCAACCCAATTATCAATAATAATTTCCTTTGCAACCACTCACCCTCATCCACCTCCTTGTCATTCCATCTACCAAGATATTTTCTTTCCATATCTTCAACAATTAGTGAAGGTTTATAATATTCAGACTTTAGTGCTAGTTGATGAGCGGATAATTTATACGCTTTTTGGCATTGTTTTTAGTATGTTTTTAGTATAATCTAGTTAGTTTTTAGTATATTTTTATTAGTTTTTAGTTAAAATTCACTTTTCTGGACTTTACTATGAGTTTGTGTGTTTTTCTGTGATTTCAGGTATTTTCTGACTGAAATTGAGGGTCCTGAGCAAAAATCTGATTTAGAGACTGAGAAGGACTGCAGATGCTGTTGGATTCTGACCTCCCTGCACTCGAAGTGGATTTTCTGGAGCTACAGAAGCCCAATTGGCGCGCTCTCAACGGCATTGGAAAGTAGACATCCTGGGCTTTCCAGCAATGTATAATAGTCCATACTTTGCCGAGATTTGATGGCCCAAACCGGCGTTGCAAATCAGCATCAGAATTTCCAGCGTTTAACGCTGGAACTGGCATAAAACTTGGAGTTAAACGCCCAAACTGGCACTAAAGCTGGCGTTTAACTCCAGAAAAGGTCTCTACACGAAAAGTATCAATGCTCAACCCAAGCACACACCAAGTGGGCCCCGGAAGTGGATTTTTACGTCATTTACTCATTTCTTTATACCCTAGGTTACTAGCTTACTATTAATAGGATCTTTTGACATTGTTTCTGTACCTCATGATACTTTACACGTTTCTTTGTGTACTTTCCACGGCATGAGTCTCTAAAACCCATGGTTGGGGGTGAGGAGCTCTGCTGTGTCTTGATGGATTAATGCAATTACTACTGTTTCTTATTCAATCATGCTTGCTTCCATTCTAAGATATTACTTGTTCTTAAACCGGATGAATGTGATGATCCGTGACAATCATCATCATTCTCAACTATGAACGTGTGCCTGACAACCACCTCCGTTCTACCTTAGATTAAGTAGATATCTCTTGGATTCTTTAATCAGAATCTTCGTGGTATAAGCTAGAACTGATGGCGGCATTCAAGAGAATCCGGAAGGTCTAAACCTTGTCTGTGGTATTCTGAGTAGGATTCAATGATTGAATGACTGTGACGAGCTTCAAACTCCTGAAGGCGGGGCATTAGTGACAGGCGCAAAAGAATCACTGGATTCTATTCCGGCCTGATTGAGAACCGACAGATGGATAGCCGTGCCGTGACAGGGTGCGTTGAACATTTCCACTGAGAGGATGGGAGGTAGCCACTGACAACGGTGAAACCCTTGCATACAGCTTGCCATGGAAGGAGCCTTGCGTGTTTGAAGAAGAAGACAGTAGGAAAGCAGAGATTCAGAAGATGGAGCATCTCCAAAACCTCAACCTATTCTCTATCACTGCAAAACAAGTACTTATTTCATGTTCTTTTACTTTTCACAATCAATCCTGATAATTTCTGATATCCTGACTAAGATTTACAAGATAACCATAGCTTGCTTCAAGCCGACAATCTCCGTGGGATCGACCCTTACTCACGTAAGGTATTACTTGGACGACCCAGTGCACTTGTTGGTTAGTTGTGCGGGGTTGCAAAAGTGTGATTGCAATTTCGTGCACCACTAGTCACCACATCAGCTCAGATTACTCCAACATTCTCAATTTTGTGCAGCCTAATAATGATCAAGAGTAATTGTTTATAGGTAGTGGTCACTCTACCTCGATCTTAGCTCATGGTTCATCTACTTTATATAACAAAAGATCCAACATCAATTTTATTTTGATTCATCTCTTACATGTAGCAACTATTACTCATAATCTTTTTTAAGTGTTTCTAAATTTGCTGCTATTAATCATGTTTATTTTGAGTTTTGGCTTGACTTATTGTTAGTTGATATGAACAAGATAAATATACTCAAGAGGAGAAAGGAATTGAGTATTAATGATAACTTAAAAACTTTACGAAAGATAGATGAAAATTTGAATTGCAAAAATGTAAATTTGCAAACAAAGGCAACGTACTTCTATTTTGCTTGGGCTTATAAGCGAACTTCAAGCTTTAAACCACGTACTTAATATTTTTCGTACCACTTGTATAAAATAAACAGAAGCTTAAATGCAAGTGGTTTTATACTATAACTTTTCTAAAGGCTTTAACGAGTTTTCAAGCACTTATAAGAAGCTAACTTTCCACAGCACTTTAGAAAAATAAAGAGTTTGTGGGTCAAAAAGATGTGCAAGCATGATATATTCTGGTTTGGTTTAACCTCTTCACCTACGTCCAATTCTCCCTGCCAAGGTGTGGAGATTTTCACTATATCACAAACTTATAGGGCGCTTGATAAACCATTATAAGTTAGAGCACTTGTCATACACCTTACAATATATTATCACCACTTCTATTAGAATACTCCACTCAGAGACTTCTTCTCTAATAGCTTGAAACAATACCAACTCCAATTATTTTTTTTCTTGAGTACTTAATGTACTCTTCATATCCTCACCGACTATAATATATAAGAAGTCTCACCACTTAAAGAATCATACCCTAAATCTCTCAACAAACAAAAAGAGCTACAAAACTTTTCTTTTATAATATGAGAAAGAACTTCAGAATAAATGAACTCTCTTCAAAGAGTATATGATTACAAATAAAGCACCATGACTAAGCTCAAAGTTATCTCTCAAATTTTGATGAAAATCACTTTGAAAACTTAAGACTTTTGATTAATATGACAGTATATAGATATGAAAAAAGTGGTGTAATGGAGCACAACCCAAAGATCTCTATTTATAGTCCTCCATTCATTCATATACATTGGGAGTGAGTGAAAGGAATCCAATCTTCAAGAACACACGTTCTTGGGAGGGTCTTATGTCCCAAGACATATAAGATCGGTCTTCAAAACATAGAATCAATCCTCATAGCTTAAAATGCTCAAACTTTGGACAACATAAATATGAGGATCGATCCTGCACTTTTATAGGGATTGATCAACTAGGCTAAAAAAACAGCAAACTTAAATTTTGAACTATGGCGCCTTGTATATGATTAGGTTGGTCCTACTTCCCATAACCCATTAAGACATCATTAGGATCATCATAGAACATCCCATACCTTCCATAAATCATGGATTCTTAAAATTATATGTTGAAAATCATTTTACCTTTGATAAAACTTGATTTTAACTTGAGAGATGAACTTGATTTATCCTTGCCAAGTAAAATTTAATGTCCTATAATTAAACTTTGCTTGTTGGACTTTTTCTTGTCATGTCATTTTCGTTACATGCATGATTGATTCCTTGATGAACTTGTGCTTGAATTTGATACATGAATCTTCATGTAAAAATTTACTTTTACTCGTTGTAAAAGGGTAAAAACTTTTTACGTTGAATCTTCGTCAAAATTTTGTATCTATTAAAATCAGTCATCAAAGTAGATATTATATCATAAAATATATGTGATGCAATGAATTTTCCATTTACCATATAATCAATCAATAGATTAGACAAATATAAATTTTTTACTTTTCAAAATACTACTTACAACAAGAATCATAAGTACATGTTGCCATCCATCAAAATGCATAAGCATGCATATCACACAAGGTAGTAAACTTGAGTTCACCTAGAATAGTACTACTAACACTTATGTGTTATGCATGAACAAGATTCTCAAGAAATACTTCTTGAAGCCACTACTAAAAATGGAATTTATCTCTTTCATGATCTTGTTATTCCTAACGCTCTTGTTTCATTTTGTTTACCTTCTGTTTGTAATAATCAAGGTTCAATAAAGAATGATGTACAATCCAAAACTACTTTAGCAGTAAATACTAATAAAAATGATGTTGTTGAATTGTGACATATGAGATCGGGGCATTGTGCTATTTCTAGTGTTTTTTAAGTGTTATGTAAAATGTTCTATTTACACTAATCATGATATTGAAGGATTACCATGTGTTTATAACACGCAGCGGAAGAAAAGAAAGTAATCATAAAGATCTATTTTGTGCTTAAAACTTTATTTCAATAATATAGATCAGATCTAAATACCTGTGTACGGTAGTAAAAATCACTTTCTCCTTCGATGGTACGAATGCGCTATGCATATCCACACCGAGACCAACCTTTGCTGTCAACTCCTTGACCAATGGACATCTGATCTAAATTGAGAAACCTCTTGCAACTCTTTGCATGCCATAAATATTTTCTCCAAGAATTAGGCTCACATACGTTTATGTGTGTAGAGATAGAATAAAACTCTTGTGTTTTGTTCTCCATAGGTTCAATACTAAGCAGGTAGTAAATTAGTCATACTAAATTTACTAATCAAGGTTGGTGTCTAGTAACACTCCTCAATAACCCGATAGTATGAAGTAATATATTTTTACTAATAACCTGAGAAGAACAAAGTATAATTCCTTCCATCTTTTCAGCTCTTGGTTAACCCTTAGAGTATGGTTTAATTGTCAAACTCTAACTTGTTACGATTATTATAATGAACTGTGAATGACTTAAGAAACTCATTTCTTCATTCATTCAATCCCCTTGGCCAAGGTTTTATTCATCTCAGTCATTATAATCATAGAGTTCAAATTCTTTACCGAGAGTTGACGGATTCCTTATTGACTAATCATTAATTCTACAAGTATTTAAATCATACCCAATATCTATTCAACTAGCACCCTAGGGTATTAGGTGTCTGAAATAAAAGTATAATAAATACATTATCAATTACTATGATAGTCGCAAGTCAAAGAAAACTCTATTACCATGTTCATCTTGAGAATATCCTATTGAGAAATATGCGGTAATTATAACCATTAGGAATTCTCAAAGTGAGTTAGTTCAATAGTCATATATCTATATTTACCATCTATATATATAATTTAATAAATGAGATCTATTAATCTGCATCCAATGAAGACCATTATATATATATTGATCTTTTTGGAATGTAACATCTTTTTTAATAATCCTATGAGTTATGATCAAGAACAATTTAGATTAAATTATAAAAGATTCATCTCTCAATATTATGATCACTATCACAATGATAAATCTCTAAATTTAATCAAAGACCTTATTATATTAACATTTTAATATAATAACAATAACAAATTATTTGACACTGATTGATTGGATTGTGGTCATACTATTTATTTCCAACAGATATTATTTCTTTGCATGTATGTGAATCTTTTTCAAAAGCAAAAATGCATAAATTACCATCTCATACATCTAAATACATTTATACTTTTCCTTTAGAGGTTGTTTATCTTAATTTATGCGATTTGGCCCCTGTTGCTTCTAGAAATGAGTTAGGTATTACATTAGCTTTATAAATGCTTGCACTAGATATACTTATCTGATTTTGTTAGTAAACAAATCACAAACTTTGTAATTTTCAAGGATTATAAAACTCTCAAACAAGCTGCAAAGTGAATTGATGTTCAGATAAATAAATAAATAGAGTTTTTGTCCAAATTCTTTACAAATTTCTTAAGAAAATAAAGATATCATGCATCATATGTCTTGTGCCTTCACTCACTAACAACAAGCAAATGTAAAGCACTAACATAGGCACATCACAAAGATGAGTCTTTTCTTATTAGCTATTGCATATCTCCATATGCAGTTTTGATAAGATGCATTTACTAGTTCAGTTTTTGTTATTAATATATTACCTACTAAACTTTTGCATAATAGAAGTCTCTTTTAGGTTCTGTTTAATAAAATTTCAGATTATCACTTGTTAAAAAATTTTTGTTGTATTTGCTTTGCTTTTTTAAGACCTTACAATAAAGTGAAATTTAATTTTAAATCTAAAAAACATCTTTTTTTAGGTTATGATAATTAACATAAAGACTATAAAGGTACGAGGAAAAATGGTAAGCTTTATCTATCTTGCCATTTAATTTTTTATGAAAAAGAGTTTCCCTTGCAAAAACTATTTTCTTTCACTACAAGCAATCACATTCAATATGGTTCTACTTCTCCTATGGATGATTATGCTCTAATTCTAACATATACATTTCAGTCCTCCTTTGCACCTCCTTCAACTCATCATCAATCTCTAAGTATCACTACCACAATCTCAACTCCTATAAGTTAAGACCTTGGCCACACTACACAATTGGTGCCTCCAGTTGTTACTACTATAAGTAGTCTTGCAGCATCTCTTCTTTTAAACATCATTAATGATTCAGCTATAACATCAACTTCCACTACTCCAACATCTATTTTAGGAAAAGAAATTTGCTTACCTTTTGATCATACACAGTCATCTCAACCTATTAATTTGTCTTTTACATCTATTTCTGATCCTATTTTCTCACCTCCTATTAATCCAAACCAAATGATCACTATATCAGAATATAAAAGAACTAGACCTATTGCTTTAAGTGCTCAATCTTCTACATCTAACTAATAATTTACCTAAAAATTGTCATATGTGATCTCTAAAAACAAGCTATGGATGCTCTCACTAGATGTCACATATGGGATCTGGTTGATCCTCTACCCAATGCAACCATTGTTGGTAGCAAATAGGCGTATGCTATTAAAAGGGATCCTAAAGGGAACATTTTGAGATATAATTCCTGACTAGTAGCTCAAGAGTTTCACTATCAATTGTGAGGGTCATAATTACCATTGCTTTATCTTTGGGTTGGCCACTAAGATAGTTTGATTTCTCAAATGCTTTCCTAAATGGTAAGCTTGAAGAGATTATGTACATGACTTAGTTTCAAGACTATCAAAAATTAGATGATTTGAGAGTGTGCAAACATAATAAAGTCATCTATGGCCTAAAACAAGCTACAAGAGCTTAGTTCCTCACCTTGGTAGCAACCCTTAAGCAATTTGGTTTTCGAAACACATGATCTGGCACCTTTCTCTTTGTTAGACATACATCTAACTCTACAATATTTTGTTGTTGTCTATGTAGATGATATTGTTGTTATAGGAAGTAACTCTAGGGAAGTTGAGGACCTGATTTTAGGGCTTAACAAGATTTTTCCTATCAAAGACTTCGGCAAATTACACTACTCTCTTAGTCTTGAAGTCACAGAGCTACCTAATTCAAGACTACACGTCTCTCAAAAGAAATATGCTCTGGACTTACTCAATAGAGCTCAAATGGAGGATGCTAATCCCATGAATATAATGATTTCATCTCTCAAACTCTCCATTAATGATTCTGAAAGCTTTGACAATCCTATACTATATCGATCAATTATAGGAGCTCTACAATATCTTACTATTACCAGAACGAACTTGACCTATGTTGTTAATTGAGTCTCTCAATTCATTGTCTCTCAGTTCATGCATCATCCCAATATTCTTCATTGGAAGGTAGTGAGGCGAATCCTTCACTATCTCAAAGGTACAGTAAACAATGGGATTATTTTTAATCGCTGGACTGATTTTAAGTTAATTGATTTTTATATGCTGACTAGAAAGGAGATGTTGATGATTGGAAGTCCAATAGTGGTTACTGTGTCTACTTCGGAAGCAATCCAATTATATGGAAAAGCAATAAATAGGAGAAAGTTATTTGCAGCAGCATAGAGACCGAATATCATGCAATAACAACACTACAACTAGAGTTGGTTTCACATGGTCAATTACTTTAAGAGTTGATAGTCCCCTATCTTATTCCACCTATAATATATTGTAATAATTTGAGTGCTTGTCAGCTTGTAGTTAATCCTATACTTTATAGTCGCTGCAAACTTCTTGAAATTGTCTTACATTGCCTTAGAGATATGGTCAATTGTAAGAATTTGTATGTTGTTTATATTCCCACTTCAGATCAAGTAGCGGATATGTTTACCAAGCCACTATCAATTTAGCTGTTCACCAAGTTTAGAAGGTTACATCCTTATTATTAGAAGGTTACGCTTCCAGCTGTGCCACTCTAATAGCGAGGACATTACAACGACTTCTATATACTTAATAATAAAATAGGAGCCTTTAACTCAAAAATGTATTGCTATTTTATTTGCAAAAAAATGAAGGTTCTTTTTACTTTTTAGCAACATGCATATATATATATACACACACATACACACACAAAACTTCTTACACAAGTAATTATATACATTCATAGCATTACACTCACGACTCCTATCCCTCTTATAAGAATATAATAATAAAGGCGAGAAAAAACTATACCATATATATATAGAAATAGCACCGCTAAGAACTTAGCAAAAACTTCATAAGCTTCTTCGTTTGTCCTAAAAAGAGAAGTCTATAGGGGGTGAAAACATCGTCTTCGCAGGTTCTCAATAGAGAGTTTAAGAATTGTCATAAGAAGATATTTAAAAGAAAACTGTTTTCAAATGCAGTAATCGTCACTCGCCTTATGAGTCTTTTTGAAAACCAACTGTTAATTATTCAAAAATCCAAACCTTTTCAAAAACCATCAGATAATTATCCAAAAATCCAAAACTTCTTTATTTTCTTATAAAAATATTAAAAGTTACCTAGACTGTATAAATGACTATCTTATTCCGAGTATATGTTCATTAAGTCTATGCTGAACCAGTTTGATTTTTCATACTTTACTAAACCTCAAACAGAAACCAACTATGGCCTCTGATCCATCATATAATCAAATCACGACTTTCGCATAATCAGTTACAAACATAAGTAATGCAATTCAAACACAATCAAGAGCAATTACATCAAGTATAGGAATTAGCAATTAGACAAAATAATTCACATAGGCAAACCAAGTACAATATGCACACCCAAATAATGTCTCATAGATGCATATGATGCATGCCTGTTCTAATGGTCATGCGCTCACGTGTCGATTAAACTGCCATAACCCGACATATCCAGTAGCTAACCCAGACATTGTCTCTCTATCGTGCATCTCCGTGAGGAATATAATAATCTCGATTTCATCAAAGATGGTTTAAAAATGGTGATGCCGGCCTTTACACCTCTCATCGGAGGCAGCGCTATCCAGGATGCGTGCCCGGCCACCCTTACAACCAAAGAGAACCACAAACAAGTGGGATTAACCAAATAACCCTTGTTCGAGTTGTCATACATATCCAGGAGGAATTAGGAATGGGATCCTAACCTTCCACTGTCTCTTTGGAGGTGATCTTACATTCCCAGAAGGAACAAAAAAGGGAATTTTCTCCTTCCACCATCTCACTGGGGTCACACTTTCGACATATACAACTGGGATATAGTGCCCACGCACACTCTTGGGATATGGTGCCCGACACACTCTTCAATCTCAATCAAACTCAAATTCATACTCAACTCAATTCATAAACAAAATCGAACCATAAGTCTTTATATTCATCTTTATCCTGGTTCAAAATCATTCTTGGCTCATTCACTTTCAAATAACAAAATACATTTAATTCACATCACGCCAAGAATCTCCTTTTTCTCAAATCATCTTCCTTTAAAACAAAAACCACTATTGCAATATTTTCCAAAATCTTCAAAATAACTTTAATCTAAACCAGTTTAATATTAAACCTCTTTTAAAATACTCAAAAATTATTTATTCTTAAATCAATCACTTTAAATAAGGATATATTAATAAAACTCCATAACAGAGTCTTAAGACTTTAAGGAAGAACAACCTATCTCATTTTCTTAAATTCATTAAAAGTCCTTAAAATCATAGCTTCTTAATTTAAATCAAACAAAATAAAATTCAAACCAAAACCAAATCCCTTAATCCAAAAGTTTTTAACCAATTTCAAAACCAAATCATTAAGTTCCGAGCCAATTTTAAAACCAAATCATTTAAATCAAAATCAAATAATTTAAACAAAGCTAAATCATTTAGACCAAAAGTTCCAAGCTAATTTCAAAATCAAATCATTTAAACTAAAATCAAATCATTTAAACCAAAAGTTCCAAGCCAATTTCAAAACCATTCTAAGTTTTAAAACCTTTTCCAAAAAGGTTCAAGGCCATACCAGTTAAAAATTGTAAATCTCAAAAGCATATATCCTTAAATACATTACTTTAATTACTCTAAAATCTTTAAAAGTACTCAAGATATATCTCTTTTGATAAAATTAATCAAACCAAACTTATTTTCAAAACCATAACCAAAACTCCTAAAACTTTTCAAATTATTACAAAAATAAGTTAATTCTTGTTATTAAATTTCAGCTAAACACTAATATAATTTCGATAGCACCTCTCCTAAAATTCGAACTTTATCACTTTTACGGGTTCCATCAAAACCACATTTCTCAAACCCTTTCCAAACAGTCTCAAAACCAACATATTCCTCAATATAAACATATAAATCAGATTTTCAAAACAAAATCATTTCTCAACACACAAAATCCTTTTTAGTATAAAACATTCAAGTCAACTTCCCAAAAATCAATTTTTCATCAACAACCACAAGCCGACTCAAACAATCAATACTTTAATCATGTATACAGTCATATTCATCTAAAACAAACCATTCAATCCATCAGACTCACAAAATCACCAAACATATATATTTTTCGCACCAATATCAATTTATAACAATTTCGTAATATAAAAATAAGTTTAAAGAAAAATTTCTACCTCGAATAGTCAAAACTCACAAAACAAAACGCGTCCAAAATCTTTTTTCCTAGGCTCAAAATCAACGGCATCAAATCCGACTATTTTTCGTAGTAGCAATAACCACAAAAGCACCACTCACCACAGAATCTCGACTAAATAGGCGAGAGAATAGAGCAGCAACAGCTCCGGTAATGACGTAGCAACTTGATGTCGCATGCAATAGCCATAGAATTTGGCATGTAAGAACTAAAACTCAATCCTATGTCACCAACCACTCAAAACCTTTCACAATTTATAACAGAATACCAACAAAAATGCTTACCAAGAAGATAGGGGCTCCATCGGCGGTTTTCGGTGGCCACAGCCACAGCAACACAGCCCAAAACGATGATGACGATGGCAGCAAAAAGCATGGCGGTGCGAGTTTCCTCCTTCCTTCTCTGGTCTGACATTGTGTGTGTCTCTCTCTCCTTTGATTCACACTTGCTCTCTCTCCAGCAATGGCGGTAGCAGGAAACTCGATGGTGACCACTCCACTCTCCTCCACAGGCGACGACGACAGCGGCTTCTCGTGGCAGCCACAATCCTCCTCCCCTCGGCGACGTCAATTGCTATGGCGAGCCCCAGTGCCACAGGCGCAGGCTCCCTCTCCCTCCTCTACTTCCTTCTCTTCTCCATTTCCTCATTTTCTCGAGTACTCTTTCTCTTTGTTGTGTGTGTGTGTGTGTGTGTGTGTGTGTGTGTGTGTGTGTGTGTGTTTGTGTGTGAGTGTGCCACGGGTGAGGGTAAGGGAAAAGAGATGGTGGCTATAGTGTGTGTTTGTGTGTGAGTGTGCCACGGGTGAGGGTAAAGGGAAAGGGATGGTGGCTGTAGTGTGTGCGTGAGGATAGTATGAATTTAGTTACAAGTATAGTAATTTTAATAAAAATAAAAGGATAGAGTAATAATTTAAATATAAATTAAAAATAAAATAATTATCTTTAAAATATGGGTTAAGTACTATTTTTGTCCTTAAGGTCTGAAGCCAAAATCAAAATCATCCCGACCTTTTTTTGTTATTAAAATCATCCTCAATGTTACAAAACGTTATAAAATCGTCCTTTTCTACTTTAATTTTATTTTTTTACCAAATTACCCTTAATTAATAATTAATATAAATAATAAAAATAATATTAAAAACTAAAAACAAACCCTTCTTTCCCTCTACCTACACCCCCATTCCCTTCTCTTCCCTTTCTTCTCTCCCCCATCCAAGTAGAAAATCTACAAGCAGAAAACCTCACAACAAACTCAGATTATGCAATACAAACAGAAATTCCAGCTCACACAGAAGAAGAAGATGATGAAGAAGACGCAGAAGAAAAATTAGATTTATGTTTCCTAGTCCAACCACAGCAGCAGTAAGCAAAATCAACAGAATAGCAGTTCAAACAACAATTCAGCAATCCTCATTGTTAAGTTATAGTTACAAATATGTGGTGCCACAATTTCAAAAACAACAACAAAATTCATGCCAAACTTCAAACCAGATTTAAACAAAACCACATCAGAGATATCTTCTTCCAAGAACAAGTTCAACCAATTTGAACACACAAGCAACCCGAATTTCAATTCTGCAATCAGATTTCCTGATTCAGGGACCAGCTTACCTGTATGCCGGAATACAACCTTTGGATGCCGGTGGTCGTCTGTAGCGGGGAACAAATCCGATCGAGGACGAAGCAGCGGCAGATTTGACAACAAGTAGCGGCGCCAAGGACGGCACTTCCGTGAAAGGGGAGCTGATGCTCGCGACGCCCTGGGTTGACGGAGTGGCAGCAGCGACCGGCACCGGAGATCCTTAAAGGTGTGGCGGAGGGTTCCGGCGCATTTCTCCGATCTTGGCAAGACCAGCTCCACTCCTTACGGTGGTCTTTCCTTGGGATCTCGAAGAGGAGGATCGAACGACGAAGAAGCAGGTGGCGGTGGCATTTCCAAAAAATTGCGATGGAGCACGAGACAGCAATGGGTTGCTGTAGCTAGCAGTGGATTCCGCAACAGACGGTGCGAACAAAACTGAGGGAAGGTGGAGAAGGAGCCACCAGAGCCAGACGGTGGTAAAGGAAGAGAAGGGAGTGGGAGTGCAGGTAGAAGTGGGGGAGGGAAGAGAAGGTAGTGGGGGTGCAGGTGGAGGGGGGAAGGGTTTGTTTTTAGTTTTTAATATTATTTTTATTATTTATATTAATTATTAATTAAGGATAATTTGGTAAAAAAATAAAATTAAAGTAGAAAATGACGATTTTACAACATTTTATAACATTGATGATGATTTTAATAACAAAAAAAGGTTGGGGACGATTTTGATTTTGACCTCAGATCTAGAGACAAAAACAATACTTAATCCTTAAAATATTATTTTATTATCAACTTGTAAATTATTTTTAAATAAATACTAATTTAATAAAAATTAGAAATAATTAAATTAATTTTTTTATTTATAAAATAAGATTCAAAAACTTAATATTTAAATCAAAGCACATAAAATTCACATTATTTTTTTAATTATTAAAGATTTAAATTATAAATAAAAAACTGCCCTATATATATAAGTCCTACGTCCTATATATGTTTGAATGGGGAGGGGAATGTGGAGATTGTTAGAAGTATACTTAATATAAAAACTAGCTGTTAGAGTACTCTTAATTTTTTGTTAGGATATTTCTCTACCGTGTATAAAATCTTAAGTAGTGCTCTCTGTAAATGATACCATTCTAATTCTAAAACAATTCTGCATTCTTATAGTTCGCACTATTAGTATATTTTTTTTATTCTTTTCTACAATATGTTTAGTCTACTTATAGTTTTTGTATTCTCTTAAACTTATTAATGTAGAGTAATATTATCAAAAATAAAACTGATGAGTAAAGTATATCTTTTATTTTTAAAGTTTGTTAAAAATAAAATATATTTTTTATTTTTAAAATTTGTCAAAAATTTTAAAAATATCTATAAAATTTATTTTATTTTAATTTTGTCCTATAATTTTTTTATTAAATATATTTTTGGTAGCTAATTTTTTTACCCTAATATATATTAATTTTTTTTTGTTGTTGCATTAGCGCTATGTTAATAAGTGACTATTATTTAACAATATTATTATTTATGATTAAGGTTAATGTCAGGATATTTAAAAAAAGTATATTTAGGTTAATGTATATTATATGATTCTTATAATTATTGATGACATACTTTTAAAAAAGTTGAGAAAAACAAAAACAAATAAATCACGAATAAGATATCTTCGGTAAATATTTAAATATACATTATTATATTAATAAAAGTAATTAAAATAAAATATTTTTTTCTAAAATAATAATATATTGTATGAGAATATATTTTGGAAAGATATGTAATTATTTGGATAGATAGTGGCAGTTTTAATTTAACTTATAGTAGGAGCTAGGGAAACTGAGAGAGCATTGTTCGTTGTTGAGACAAAAGGAGCGAGGAGCCGAGGAGTAGGGCACAGAAGATTAGTAATTTCGTACGATCAGATTGGGGTTTGGGTAGAGCAACTACTACACAAATCATGACCGTTAATCATTGTTAGTACTGTGATGGTTGTTGGTGCCATAATGTCGGCGGGCATTTGGACACCGTCCAACCATCATCATATGCCACCTCTATCTTGCCCCCACTCCTGCACCATATATAATACTATTATAATCATAGTAAAGTATATACTACTTATTTATTTGTTAAAGTTCATTGAATTCGATTTGTACGAAAAATAATACTATTTTACATCGTATTTAACGGTTAATACTAACAGTCCTGTTTTACATATAAGCTTTTTTGTTAAATAATTTTAATTAAATTTGTCTAAACTTAACAAAATTTAACTTTAAATTAGAGTACGTATAAATATGCGCTTTTTTAATTATTGAATAATATGAACATCATTAATTATGAAAGACGATTTTTTTTCCATAATCAAGCTGCAACACTCAAAATTTAAACTAAGCTCAAAATTTCTCAAAAATCTTTTAAAGTCATTGCAAAAAATTAAAAAAATTTTAAAATTAAATTCGAAATCATCACCAAAAAACACAAAAAAAAAACACGAAAATTTATTGAAAGTTTTATTCACTATTCCTTCACTAGTTGTCCAATTTTTTCATTTTTCTCTTTCTCATCATTTCAATCGTAAAACACTACATAGTCATAGTTTTGTTTATTTATTAGTACAATCATTTCATGTTCTTTCCTTGAAGTATGTATTAGTGTTCTCATTATACGTTTCATTTGGTGATAACTGCGTTAGGTCGGTGTAAAAATGTTACATAGTGTTTGTCGTATAGTTTAACCTGTATTTGCATATGTTTGAGGGATTTAAATTTATTTTTGTACATATTTGAGTATTTGCATATTTCAAACTGCGGTTGTTTCTAGTAATCATTGACAACTTTCAATGTATTTTATGTAAATTGAGGTGTACTTGGTGCTATTGTCTTCTTTATGCTGTAACTAGACAATAGAATATTGTTGTTATGCTTTTGATGTTATTTTGTACATATTTGAGTGATTTGCAACTGTTTTTGTCCATTTATTCGGAATTTTGTCCAGTATAAGTTAATAAATTGTTCTCTCTGGCCAAACTTCAGATATTTGCCCCATTTTGTTATGGCAGTATTGGTGGATATGGATGGTGTAACATCCTATTACACAGAGCTTTACGCTTAAGGCGTAGAATAGAGGTAGTGTGGTGTTACGGACCTCTAAAATAAAATACATACGTATAATAGTGGAAAAATATAATATACTAGGAGCCTTGAAAAACGGGTAAAGCAAAATCGCAAAATGAAAAAGTGCAACGCTCAAGAAACGGAATTACTTGTGTGCTAAGAGACCTAAAGATCATAGATATGAATAAGCAATAGAGTGAATAGATAGCCAAGAATACAGCATAACTAGCCCCTAACTCAGCCTGCGAAGCCAAGGCTGGCCGGAGAATATTTACATACGTATACAAGTATCCCAAAATACCCAAAATACAGAAATAAAGGCTTAACTCTCCTTAAACCTCTAAGAGGGACAAAATAAACAAGTTTCTTGGAAAGAAAACTAAGCACATATGTACATAAACTGACAATCGAAAGAACCCAGGGACCACTCTGCTTCAGAAATTCAGACGCCTAACGAGGAGTCTCTCGACCTGCATCTGAAAACAACAACACAGTATGGGGTGAGAACCGGAGGTTCTCAGCATGGTAAAGGTGCCACACATATAATATATAAGGTCCTGGAATGCCAGAGGCAATCCTAGAACGCCAACACTCAGTTATAAAACTTAAACTCTAAACAAAAGCCATAAAAGGGTAGGTGTTCTAAGGAATTCTAAACTTATTTACTTGAACCTAACGTTGTCATCAAACCGGTCCACCTTTCACGCTCCTCCATCACCAATGATTTAGCAGAGACAGACAACCAAACAATTTCACGCACAAGTAGAAAACAGGTAATGCATATAGCAAATATAACAATTAGCATAATATATATTCAGTTAGGCAATCCCAATTAATGCATGGCAGACAAAACAAACAGAATGCACGTGATGTGTGCATGTTCTATGGCTAATGAGGCTCATTTGTCGATTATCAAGCCAACCCGACAAGTCCGAAAATCCTTGGAGTGTCCCTCGTCGCGCATCCCCATGAGCCTATGCATAGCTTTTTCTCATTTCATTCATATATTCATACATTCATATATAACTTACTCAATGGGAGATATCCATTCCCAAGAATTTATATGTGCCCGATCACTCTTACGACGTAGGGTCAACAGAGTATCAAGTCTCAACCTGGAACACGTGGTGGAAAGCCACGGTTCTGTACCCAGAAAACTCGTATCTCAGATAACATTAAATTTATAAGCCACATAAAATTTATAACATTCATATCCATTCCATAATCATTCATCATAGCCATGTCATCATAAATTCTTCCAGCATTCACATCATTCTCCTATAAATCATCATGTCTACCCTTTTCTTCATCCCCAAGTTACCTCAATTTCCTAACTTCAACTAATTACTAAGCTTACTAATAAGATCTAGGGTTAAAAGGATAAAAATTGAGGTTTAAAGGTTTGAAACCATGTTTGAATCACAAAAATACAGGTGCTAAAAAAACAAAGTGTGTGCGGACGCACACAAGTGTGCGTGCGCACAATTTGTGAAAGGCAGAGCGGCGTGCGCGTACGCACGTTTTCTGTAAAGCACAAGGTGTGCGTGCGCACAAAGGCGTGCGTACGCACAAATGAAAATATTGCTACTGCTGGGTGCGTGCGCACATCAGTGTGCACATGCACACAAACCAGAAATTCTAATCCTGCTGTACTTAAAAATTTTCAGTTTTTGCACAAGATTTTCGGCGTCCATAACTTCCTCTACATAATTCGGTTTTCCACAAAATTTATACTGTTCTCAAGCTTATAAAACCCTCTTTGATTTAAAACAAATCTCATCTTCATCCAAAATTTGAGGTTCGAGTTATGGACTACCAATGTTCGTAAAAGTCTAGTTTTCGTTCAAAACCCCAAACCTCCATTTTCTTTAAAATTCAACTTACCATCTTTATATCCATCAACACAACCTATCTAAATCAATACCATAACAACCACCGTAATAAACCATACCTCAAATCAACAATAACATACATACACTTCCCAAATGCATCAACCAAAATTATAACTCACCAATTCTAGGCTCATATGCTCATGTACTCAAATCATTAGTTATCAATTCATCAAATCACCAACTAGTCAACAAGCACCAAAATCAACACAATATCACTTTACCATTACCACAATAATCCTTCCATAACTACCATAACCTAATTCCATAATATCATATATTCCTTTCAACAAGTTCATAGTCATAAATTCATCAATTCACATCCTGTTATCATCATCCACAACAACAACCCAATACACAACTCATAGTACAATTCAACAACAAGGATACTAAACATTAAACGTTCCTTTACATTTCAACTTATCCTAGGGTCATCTAACCTAAGTTTTCACAAAGCATTATATATTAAATATGCGAAACCTAAACCATATCTTGGCCGATTTTCACGTTTGGTCCAAGGAACCACTTAAGCCACACACACAGCTCTATAATTCACAAAATCACCAAGAATTTACACCAATCCAAGGCCTCCAATGTCCACAATTTCAAGTTCCAATTACATATACACCACCTAACACAAATATACAACACATATATACCCAAACTCAATATCTATTGCACAAATTATATTTCTAATTTTCTAATTAAAATTCGATTTATTGACTAATTATTTACTAATTTTAGCGGGGTTTACAGATGGCGGATGTTGAAAAAAAGAAATTTCACGTCCTTGACCCATTAAACAAAAATCTCCTTCGAAAGAGAGAATAGAAATTGATAAATTTATTGTAAGTTATTTATTTGATACAAATTTCTGTTTTCTCTATAAATTCTCTTGTTTTTGTCTATTTGAAATAAGGTGCATTGGTAGTTCTTTAGAAAAGAAGAATAAATTCTATAATACACCGAAAACTATTCAAATAAACATTAAATTCTGTAGGTTAAAATTATTCATTTTGATGTAATTTGGTATTAATATAAAGTTTCTTATACTTGGCTTGTTTTGATTTTTAGGGCTTCATAATTTCACAATGAGGGTGTTTGGCAAAGGAAAATCTTTGATAGGCAAGGATGAAAGTGTCGAAACACCATACGTCCACCTCAGTGGGTAGCGAACAACATATCAAATCTTTCTATTTAATAAATTTTACTATATTTTTTGTTACTGCCATATTTTAATGTGTTATTTTATTTTTGTTTTTAAATAAAATTATGCAATATATGTGATGAAATAGCTAGAGATAATTGATCTAAAAAAGAATCAAAAGTAAAAATATTCATGGAAGAATTGGAAATAGATAACTATCTTTACAAATAGAAAATTCTATATTACTAAATTAAAGGAGTTTAATAAAAAAATTTCTTTAATATGTAGGAACAAGTTTATCATTTTAGAGCCGAATGCTTTACTCATTCTATTTGATGGAATGAACCAAATCAGAGATAAAGCCATTCAAGAATTTGAAGCCATCAAACTATCCAAGTCATCTGCTACATTATTAAGTCCTAACTGTACATTAGAATCAGGAGATATTGATAATGCATAGTTTGAATATTGTAAATTGTTAAGAATTTCTATACTGATTATGTACTAAATTGTCTATGCAATGTATAGTTCAAACAAGCACATACTTTGCATCTTTGTAAATATATTATTCAATTCAAGCGTTTCATAAATTTTCTTTGCAAAATTAAACTTCTATGAACTTGTCCATAATGTATTAAAATGCTGTTAATCTGAATGAATCCAGGTTCAAAAAAATGTAGAAAAAGAAGAATAAATTATATAATACACCAAATTACTTTTCGAATACACCAAAAATTATCCAAATAAATACTGAATTCTATAGGTTGAATTTCTATACTACTTAGGTATTGAATTGTCTGTGTATTATATATTTAAAACAAACAAATCCCATCAAATAATTAAAAAAACTAATTTCAAAACATCATAAAATAGAACAATACAAGAAAATATAAATAATAAAATCTCATTTCCATAAAAAAAACATTACGTAGATTACACCGAAATGGTGTCAAATAACAACGAAATGGATTCATAAACACACTGAAAATCTATCTTATTCTCTTGAATCCCTAAACTGATAATTCATAATATGTCTATTATAATGGCTGAAATTTGATTGTACCACTGAACCACCATAAAAAAGGGTTTAATTGTAAAAGGTAAATCATATATTAGCAAAACTCTTAACATGCACAAATTCAATTTTTCTTGTTTAAAGAACATGAGTTTTACCTTGTTTCGAGCTTTATTTTCCTTTTTCTTTGTAGCATTTACAATTTGTTTCTCAGTATTTATTTTCAATCTATTTTTCGAACGTCCTCTTGTTCTCACTCATGGAGGGTTTTGAAACTTGTTAATATCTTTCAACGAAGCATCGTTGTGAGATAACGACATTTTTCTTTTTTTTTTTGGCTTTGTGTTCTTGCATCTCAACCATAGCATTAACATAAGCGAGGTGTAGAATCTCAGTTAATTCCTCAGATTATGATACAAATTCACAAATATTTTGTGACCGACACACCAAATTGTCAAATCTCCTACTTCTTGGCTCCAATAGAGGCTTGTTGTGGCTGCTCTTAATATGTGTGTGTCTCCTCTTTACATTCTTATTCCATCGTTCCAATATATATCTTGGTGACACTTTATTTACTCGCTCAAAACTTAAAGCGCTTAGAGAGTGTCGACATAATATCCCTCTTGACTCGAATAATAAGCACTGGCATTTAATTTTAGATGATAGCACGTCATATGTAACTGGAAACTTGTTGAATGTTGAGTCAAAAATTTGTTCTATAATTTCATATACCGTATAACCTAGAGCAGCATGCGTTGATCTTGAGATGCAATTCGCATTTCTCTAAATCGTTCTTGGACTTCCCTGAACTTCTCGTGAGTATACACATGCTATTTTGAGCTTCTATTGATAATTTTATTGCACAAGGTATGACGGTATGAAAATCTGCAGCATTCGATTCTCTCTCTCTCTGCTCTTTACTTCTTAGACAATTATCATACTATTTGACGAATTGAATAAGTGAGTTGTTGCGCGCAATAAACTTGTTAAAAAAAAGTATGCATACTCTCGCTCCTTTGTATGCTTCTCATCCCAGCCCAAAAGTGGTGATCAAGATAAACTAGAATCCATAAATGACGATCTTTGAAAAGTTTTGAAAAAATCAGAAAAATACCTAAATTAGAACCAAAATACACCAAAAAATATACAGTTTGACACCTCTACTGCACAAGCAAAATACATAAATATTCGCACACTAAAAGTAACAACATCAATTAATGCTAATAAAGACACCATTACTTGAAAGTCACTTGTTGTCCCTAACACCATATTTCATCAGAAAATGATTCCAATTCCTATCAAATGATTCTTTTGTAAAAGCATTCCAAACAACATGACTCATCTCGTGTTCAATTTTTTCGTATCGCTTGTAGCCATTTAATTTACTTGGAATATTTTTCATAGTATGCCAAATACACTACTAGTGAGTTGTTGTGGGCATACAAGTCTCAATAGCCCTTTGCATCGATGCACATCGATTGATAAGAATGTCTTTCGGAGTATTTTCTCACATGCAATGAAGCCAACATTCAAATAACTACTTGAATGATTGAATATCCTCGTTTTTCATCAAAGCACATCCTAGAAATGTTGGCTGATCATGGTGATTCACCCCAACAAAGGATCCAAAAACCAAATTATACCTAAATCCGACATAGAAACAAATCATATATACACCGAAAAACTATCTAAATATACTGAAAGTAATTTCAAAATACACATAAACTAGAATAGCATATCAACTGTTTGTATTGTAAGTGGGATCGAATGAAATAACATCTCTAAAATATTCATAGGTAGCCCTGCTTATTGCGTTGGCCCAAAAAGCAATCTTAATTGACTGATCAACCTCAAGTTCAAGCTCGAAAAAGAAAGTCTAATTCTTCTCGTTCATTCTTAATAAATATTTCCCAAATTCTTTTGCATCCTCTAGTTCCAAAACATTCCACACTTCTCTCGTGATGTAATTTCTCACATCTTTTTTAATAAAAGTTAATTCACAATAACCCCCTATTGCTGTGACAAATAATTGGTATATTTTGTTTGGTCTGATTTCGGCTATCACATTTTTCTCTATTATATGTTAAACAGACATGCTTCATTGCCTTTATTATTTAAGCATCTCTGCTTGATTTGGATAGCATGGATGTAAATGATGCAACACAACCTTCGAAATAATCCAAACACCAACGTCCTTCAATATATTTATATAAATTATTGCAGGATAATTTAATCCATGTGAGGAATTTATCTTCTCAGTTGGAGATATGTTCGATTTTTATTTTCTCTCTCTAATACATGTAATCAATTGGTTCTGAATTTCATTTCCCTTCTTATTTATGCTCCGAATTTACATAGAAAAATATGCAAATTTAGAATAATTTTTGTAGAATTTTCTAACTTCTTCAAGTGTGTTAAAAGTCATCCCAACCTTTAGAACAAGCTGCTCATCAACATCGCACAAAAACTGAAAATACACCAAAATCAGTCTAAAATAAATCATATTAGAAACTAAAATACATCAAAATTGGGAACGAAACAGATTCATCAAAATTATAAAATCAAATTCAGAACTCGCACATTACATTTAAATTCAAACCATCAACCATGCACAACAATTTTCACAAACAAAAACAAATAATTCAACTACAGAATCATAAACTACTAACAAATTATATTAACTAGATTCAAACCACACCTCACCACTTGATTCGATTCAAAACAATAATACAATTCGTCCTAGTTCAATTGAAAGTCTAAACCTATAAATACACAAAAAATTTCTAAAATACACCAAAAAAGTTCCAAAATACACCAGTTTATAATCGAAATACACCGAAACGAGAACGAAACAAATTCATCACAATAATAATTCATATTCAGAACTCATACATTGCATTCAATTCAAACCATCAACTATGAACAGTAATTTTCACAAACAAAAATATTATTCACCTACAAAATCATAAACTACTAACGAACAACATTAACTAGAATTGAACCACACATGAGCCACTTGATTCGATTCAAAACAATAATCTACTTCACTCTAGTTCAACTAACAGTCTGAACTTGAATCATTCATTTTCTTCGACAATGAAATAACTCTTCAAACCTGATTTCACAGCTTGATTTCAAAAATTTTGATCGAAATCTTCAAATCAAATAAAATAGTATTGAACTTGAACAAAGAGAACACAGAGAGTGCAAAGAACTTAGAGAAGGAAGAGAAATATAAAGAACGCAGAGATGGAACAGAATGTAAAGAAACAGAAAACGCTGATATTCGAAAAAAGAAACAAAATCCGCATGAAAAAGACAATTATATATTCGCGCGTGCGTTGAGTCAAATGTTTATTAGAGATACTGGCACGTGGAGGTAAATTAGGTTAAAACTACTTATTTAAACTTATTTTTTTAAATAACTTATATGTAAAGATTAATTATAATACTAAATACCATACCAAAACAATAATTATTTTTCATACCTATTATTTAAACTAGTGTTACAACCGCACTAACATTTTTGTCACATTTAGACAGTTTTGTATTTTTATTTTAAGTATAAATATAATTTATCAAATTAAAATATTAAAATTATTATAGCTTGTATATATGTAGTATTTATTTAATGACATTTTATTAAGTCGTATTTTTCATATATATATATATATATATATATATATATATATATATATATATATATATTAAAATAAAGTCGTATTATTTTATACAACTATATTAAATATATATTAAAATTAGTTATACTGGTTTTAATGTGAAAATAGTATAAAAAGGAAATCATAACTTCAAAACAACAACAACAATATGAATAATAACTACAATAACAAAATTTTATCCGCTCTAACTCAATACTCAAGTAATATACATAAAATGGATTTGGCACACGAAAGATTTTCGTAATTATAATTATCGTTTTATTTTTATATGGGTATATTTGTTAATATCTATATTTTTCATAAATACAAATAGTAATTTATTCTTCATAAATAAGACTAAAAAAACATAAAAAACTATTCAAAAATAAAAATCACACTTTATTCTCTAAAAATTTAAAATTTAAAAAATCTAAATTCATATAAAATATATCTTAAAAATACCAAATCTCATTTCCTACACCAAAAAGTGGATGGTGATGATTTTCAAGTTTCAACACATCTACGGTAATAAATAATAAAGAATAATGATATCAAATTGGTCATTACACATTTACACTTATAAAATAATTTAGTCAATTTTAGTTCTTAAATTTTTAAATTGTGAAATAATTTAGTTATTACTTTTATAAAGAAAAAAAGATAAAGAAGTCTTTAACCTTTTGATTCATAAATATTTAAATTTTTAAGGATTTAAAAATATATTTAAATTTCTGACCTTTTTAAAATTTAGACATATCGATCTCTCATATTCACTTGAATCTGTCACATTCAACAAAAAAATTAAACATGACTTCTATTGTACTGACCTAGTTGATACAGTTATACACATGAAAAAGTTTTTAAAATAAAACAAATTAGACTCAAGAATTGATATGTCCAAATTTTAAAAAAATAAAAACTTAAATATAATTTTAAATTCTCAAAAATTTAAATATCCATAAATCAAAAAATTCAAACATCTATTTATCTTTTTTTCTCTTTATAAATAGCAGAAATATTTTACAAATTTAGGAATTATGTTTGTGGTCTGCAAATTTAGGACTTTATCAGAATAAAAAAACAAACGTGTAATCCGTAGGCCGAAACCGGAATACTTTTTCTATTTTCACTTCTTTGCCTCTTAAGAATTTATTATTGCTTTCGCTGTGAGGATCTTATTTCACGCATGATGCATTAATTAGGGTGTTGAACTGCGTAATGTGTTTATCTATTGTCTATTATAACAATAAAAGATTATCACAATATGAAAATATCCAAGAACACTTTTCAAGAGGATAAGAATAATGATTTTTGAAATTTTAGTTCATATAAGTTATTTTTTACGGATTTAATTAATATATGCATTGAGAACACATAAAAATTAAGAGAAAAAATAAATAATTTTTTTATTTTTTAATTTAAAAACACAAATTTTCAATTAATTAAAAATACAAAAATTTATTTAATTTTTTAAAATATAAAATATTTAAGATTTTCAATCTAAAATATATAAAAACAAATCCGTTCTTTAGAAGAATTTTAGATGTCTTATATTTTAGAAAGTGAAAAATGATTTTTTATTTTTAATTAATCGAAGATTTATTTGTCTTTAAAATAAAAAAGTTAAGAACCTATTTATCATTTATTCTAAGATTAAAAAAATATATAATAAATACATTAAAAATTAAAATTTACATTTTATAATATCGTTTTTAATCAGTAATTTTAAGGATAAATCACAAACAAACTAAAGGGGTTCCAAATTTACATGAATCTCTTAAATACAAACAGGTTACATAGATGTTTCGATTGCATATTTATATAAATCAAATTCAATTGATTCGATTTACATTGATGTAAATCGAATCAACTGAATTCGAATTATTAGTTGCACTAGTAAATCGAATTCATTAGTTTCGATTTACTATAAAAAAAAATCTTTTTAGTGAAGTAGCCCATAGTAAATCGAATCAATGAGCTTCGATCTAAGGCTCATGGTAAATCGAATCAAAATACTTCGATTTAAAAGCCCATGGTAAATAGAATTGAGTAGTTTTTATTTATAGAAAATGTAGTGCTAGGTAAATCAAATGTAATAGATTCGATTTAGTAGTTGTGTCTCTATCTATAGAATTCGAATTCAGTTGTTTTGAATTATATTTCGTGACTTTTTTCACTCCCAAACCTTATCCAAAAGAGAAAAGTTGGGCAACACCACCACAAAATTCAAAACTGCAAAAGAAGATTATCCGAATCGTATCTACTGACTGCTGGACGGAGTCGCTTATATTGCTAGTAGCATCCATGAAGAAGTTAGTGAATGAAATTTTTTTTTTTTAGATAGATCAAAATTGTTAGTAATATTAAATCGTTTAAATCTTATTATAAACATTACTAGAATTTTTAAACTACAAATGATAGTTATAGTAGTGATTTAGTAATTTGTTAGAATTTTGAAATTACAAATCCAACATTAGAGTAGTGATTACAAATAAATATTAGTTAGAGTAGTGATTAGAGATTCTATTAGAATTTATAAGTTTTAAAGGTTAGATTAACTAGGTTCTATTAGAATTTAATTTCAGTTTTGCAATATATGTTACATTAAATTTTTTTATTAGAATTTTTTGTTTTAGGTGATTTTAAAATTAGCTTGAATTTGAATTTTTTTAAATTTGTTAGGGATATGGATATTGTGAGATTATTTGTTTAGGTTTAAGGTATTTTGTCTAAAAGAACATGCACTATTTAATAATTATTTAGTGAATTATTTTGTTAATTATTCTAGTTTTTAGAAAAAAAAATTTATCATTATGCAACCCCACTAATGTATCACCAGCGTGAAGACGCAACAACAGGGATTGAACTAGAGGCTGCTGTCATTGCCACTGATTGATGATTTCTATTCAATTCTCCTGGGCTAGAGACCATATTCCCAAGTTTGGCCAATAATTCATGGATTCTCACATCGAAAAACTGATTACGACAACGAAGTAAAATTTACAAATTATCGTCACTGTCTATAAAAACGAATCGTACTTCACCCCATCACGAACAACAGAAATAAGAATACTATAAAATAACTTTTCTACCCATTTCATTTCTTACAGTCCCAATTTTTGGAGTATAGTATTCTAAAAATCAACAAAATTTGTAGAAAGTTTGATAAAAACACTCAACGAATTCTTATCAGTAAATTTTATTTCCTCTCGTATTTTTTTTCTTAATCGTTCCTCTGTAGTGCACTAGAACTAAAAAATTATCTTCATTAGCCATTGTAAATTCTACTCTGTTGAATCCTCCACGTTCTGATCCTATTTATATAGCACATACTCTTTAGTAAACCAAATTAAATAAATTTGATTTAATCAAATTACATGTCTGTACTAGTAAATCGAATTAATTAGATTCGATTTACCTTAGTGTTATCAATTGTTGAAACATGTTGTTTTCAATTTAATATACATAATGCTCCACCTTAGTATTATCAAATGTTGTAAATCAAAATACGTTGTTTTCAATTTAATATACGTAATGCTTTTCTTTTACATTGATTTGTTGTTACACTAGCTAATTCAAATCATATGAATTCGATTTATATAGAATCAACGTAAATCGAATTAAGTTGTTTTTATTTATATAATTTTATGGCTAAAATAAAATATTTATATAATCTGTTTGTATGAGTTAATAGTCAAAATCATCCCTAAAAGATGTCTCGATCTCCATATTCGTCCTCGAAAAATAAAGTTAATCAAAACGTCCCCGAAAGATGACGGACATGACCATGTTCGTCCTTCCGTCATCTCCTTCGCTAAGGTGGCTAACGTTGGGTAATGTGTTCCGTTAACTGCCAGCGTGGCACACTAACAAAATGACGTAGTTTTGATTCAATGGCCTCCAGGCCTTGATGCGACGTCGTTTAGTGTTCAAAAGAGATTCAAAACGTTGCAAAACATCACCTCTTTGTTAACAACCATCTCTCTTTATTTCGCTTCAAAACGTATCATCTCCCTCAATCTATGCCCTAAGCCTTTGACACAAAATTTGAACTACGCCATCAACCTTCATCAGTGTTGGAAGACGATTAAAACAGAAGAGGTATTAGTACTAAATACAAAGTTGATCATCTCCTGGAGCAACATTGATAGTAGAGAAAGCCATCGCAACGGTTAGAGGTAAGGATGAAACCTTTTTCATGTTTTTTGAGTTATTCTGTGGCGTGATCTCTTCCTAGTGGTGTGACTCATGTGTTCCTCTGAGTCAAGGTAGGGTTTAGGGTTACTAAGGGTTTGTATGACTGTTCTTATATGATATGAGTGGGTCAAAATGCTTTGCTTTTACTGGCTTTATGATGATTTTTTAGTTATGGGTATTTCATTTAGTGATGGTTCTATTCGTTTGTTGCATGTTTGTTTTGGGTTTAGGGTATGTTTTGCTATGTTTTCCTATGTTTGTTAATGGAATTTTCGTCTCTGTTATTGTAGATAAAAGGTCCTCCCATGACATTTATGTTTCACCATAGTGGATTGTTTAAAAAGTCTATTGATGGAGACATGATATATGAACCTGACAATATGAAAGTCTTGATGGGTGTTGATAGAGACACACTTGATGTGTTCTTTGTAAGGGGCTATTATAAGGAGTTGGGATACATTAAAGCTGGAAACTGTTGGTGGAAAACTCCTAAAGTTTTCCTCTCATCCGGGCTGAGAAGCTTAGTCATAGATGTAGATTTGCTTGCAACGTGTAAGGAATGTAGGAGAAACCAACATGTGATCAATATTTACCTTGAGAACTGTATTTCACAGCCATGTATAGTAGACAACATGGATGAGGATGTAGTCAATGTGGAAGCAGAAAGTAGCAAGCAGAAGAACTCTTCCCAAGCTAAGAAGTACCATTCTGAACCTACCAAGATGCCCACTACAAGTCATCCTCAGTCCAACAAACAAACCCCTCAACCCACTAAACCAACCTCACAGCCCAACAAACCAACTGTGAAGCCCAATTTTCAGCCCAAAAAAACTAACTATAAAGCCCAATTCTCAGCCCACTAAACCACCCCATAAGCCCATCCAGACTACAACTCAACCTATGAAGACTCCTTTGCAGCCCATCAAACCCCACCCTCAGCCGAAGAGGACCATCCCTCAGGACAATACAGTTTCACCTCAATCTAATACACCATCTCAAATAGCCAAGAACTCACAAGGTAATAGTAATAAGAACAAAGATGGTAGCAGTGGTTACAGAATGACCAGATCTGAAAAATATGTGAAAGATCCTCCCATCAAAGAAGAAGATAGTGACTCTCATGACTCATATGAGAGTGCTAAAAATGAACTGTATAAGCCTCCTAAAATTCTAGGAGACAATTTGTATAGTAGTGACAGTGATAGTAACACTGACAACAGAAAAAGTGGTGCAAGAAAGGACATCAAATCTGAGGTCAGAGGGAAGCATAGGTCTCCTAAGACCATATTAGGGGATAAAGAAATAGAAACTAATGACTCTAGCTATGAGGGTCTGAAAATGAACAAAGCTCTGACTCTGATATGTTTACTTCCTTAGGGTTGTTGGTTAATTGATTTATTTGGCAACTGTTTAGGGTAGTTTATGTGTTGAATTTTTTCTTGGCAGATTTAGATGAGGATGATGATGACCTTGGAAGTACCTCAGATGCTGACTCATGGCATTCAGAAGATTCTGGTAAACAGTTGGACTACGATGAGGAATCACTAATTATATATCCTCAATTTAATAAGAAAACCAAGTTTAGACTGTTGAAATTTGAGGTTAGTATGATATTTAAATCAAAAGCTGAATTTATGCAAGCTACTAGGAATTACACAATTCAGTAGTGTATAAATATTTTAAACATAAAGAACGATAAAGTTAGAGTTAGAGCTGTTTGTAATATTGAAGATTGTCCATGGGTTGTTATTGTACATGTAACAAACAAGACGGGTCTTGACAAATTAAAACTCTAGTTGATAGTCACACTTGTCCAAGAAGGAGGAAGAATAGAGTTGCTACCCAAACTTGTCACTTAGTAAACTAGTACCTAAGTTTAGGAAACATCCCACTATAAAGCATCAAGAGGTTTATCACTGGTTTGTAAGAAAGTGTAATGTGTATTTGAATAGCACATATATTACTAGAGCCTTGAAAGCTGCTAGAAAGGTTGTAAAGGGTGATGAAATAGCACAGTACGGGTTGTTGTGGGACTATGCTAATGAGCTATTGACTAGCAACCCTGAATCCACAATACAAGTTGGTGTCATCCCCATGCCCGAGAGTTCTTGCCTATTTGATCGATTCTATGTTTGTCTTGATGCCTGTAAGAAGGGGTTTAAGGTAGGTTGTAGACCTTTGATAGGACTGAATGGAGCATTTTTGAAGACATTGCATAGGGTCAAATCCTGACAGCGTGTGGATAAGATGCTAACAATCACATCTTTGTGATTGTTTATGCTATTATCAGTGTGGAAAATAAGGATGATTGGTAGTGATTCCTGGAGTTACTTTACAAGGATCTAAAAGACTACAGAGAGAACAAATGGTGCTTCATTTTAGACATGCAGAAGGTAATGATGAAATTGATACACGATAATATATTCTAAGGATTGTTTTGATTTAATGAAAATAATTGAGGGACCGTTTTGATTTAATGAAAATTATTGATGGACTAATTTGATTAAATATCTTTTCGTGGGTTGCCTTCTCTACAGGGTTTAATCCCTGCTGTTCAGGAGGTGTTTCCAAGGGTTTATCATCGACTCTGTGTGTGGCATTTGTGGCACAATTTCTCAAAGCAGTGATCAAGTTGTGAGTTAAAAGATTTAGTGCAGGAATGTGTTCGGTCGAGAACAACAAATGAGTTTAATAGAAATATGATCAGAGTTAAGTTGATAAATAAGAAAGCTTGGGAGTATCTTGACAAATGGCCGAAAGATGCATGGACAAAGGCGCATTTTAGTGAGGTCCCAAAGGTGGATAACATATGCAACAACGCATGTGAGTCGTTCAATGCCAAAATCAAGAAAGAAATGAGCAAGCCCATCCTGACCTTAGCTGAGGAAGTTAGAAGGATAATCATGAAGAGTATGATTGACAATAGGAAGAAGTTACAGAACTATCAAAGAATTCTTCCCACTGTTCAACAAAGTAGACTTGAAGCAATGATAACATTGTCTAGCCATTAGGCTCCTCAGTGGTCTGGCGATGAAAAAGAAGAATTATACGAAGTGCATGGCTGGCCAACCAATATGGTTGTTGACTTGGAAAAGCACACATGCACTTGTAGGTTTTGGAAACTCACAAGTAACAACTTCAACACTTAGATAAGTTATCTTCATTCATGTTATACATTTTAATTAATCATTTAATTCATTTGCAAAGGTATGCCGTGTATGCATGCAATATCAACAATACAAGATAAGAATGACAAAAGGGCTAAAGAGTACTGTTATGACTAGTTGAAGATGGAAGTGTATAGGAGGACTTATTGTTTCAATGTCAATCCGGTTAAAAGACAGGATCTATGAAAAAAAACACCACATCCTGCTCTAGTCTCACCCCCATTTAAACCCAAACCTGGAAGATCGACAAAGAAAAGGAGAAGAGAGAAGGATGAACAACCAATTGTGTCAAAGACAAAGATGAAGAGAAAGTACAACCCAATCAGATGCATGTATTGTGGTGAGATTGGCCACAATAAAAGAGGCTGTGCAAAGAAGAAAGCTGTGGATGTTGAGGAACATGCTAGATAGATGCAGTTGCAACTAGCAGTTGTTGCTCCTGTTGTAAATAGTGCTAACCCTGAAGTCAATGTTGTCCCTGTTGAACATGATAATGCTCTAGAAGTAATAGCACCATTGCCTTCACTTCCATCACCCATTCAACCTCCTACAAAGATTGACATCAGCCAATCTGAAAGCATTCCACCAAGCCAAGATACACAACAGGTTGTATAATCACTACTCAATTGTAAAAAATACCACCTTTATTTTATCAGCTAACAAGTGCATTTGATATTGGCTTATGTAGGATCAAGTTGTAGTTAGGCCACCTAAATTATAGGTGATTAAAGCAAAAGCAAGAAATAGATCCTCCCCTAAACCTACTGCAGCTGCACTAGTGGCTATCTCAGCTGAGACTATCAAAGGGACAAGTTCTGCAACAACTAAGAAGCTGACCAACTTTATGACTTTTGTGCCTACTCCAGACTTGTATTTTATATACGTATATGGATTCTCCACCTTGTATTTTATGTTTGTCCCTCTTAGAGGTTGACTCGGAGAAACATGTTATCATTTTTTTTATGCTTTAGGTCATTTTGGGATTTTCTCATATATATGTATATATATACTTATATGCTCTGTCCGATTTATCTTTGCGAACCGAATTGGAAGCTTTGTTAAATATATATTTGCCATTTTACTCTTATCCTACCCGGTTTACGTTTATCGTCCACGTGAGCATTATGACTTTTGTTTTGAACTTTCCTTCAAAGACTCTTAGATAAAAATAATTCTTCACTTATATTATATTATATAATTTTACTTTTTAGAAGTCGTAATACATTGCCACCTCAACTTTATGATTTAAGCATAAGACTTTGTGTGGTAGGGTGTTACAAAAAACACCCAATAACACAGAACAATATAGAAAAACTTCAACTTTTTCAACACTACTCACGCGGTACCTTGGACATACATGGAATAATCTATCTAAGTTCTCTGCTGTCCCAAATTTTTTTTTATCACAGCCTTCAACCCGCAGAAACATGATTCCTCATGAATCTTCCTCCTCATTCGTATTGAAGTGCTGGAACCGTTACTGTCGTACAACGGAAATAACACATCACCACTATGACTTCCATTTCCTGTCTCCATCCTCCCCACGACCCAACAATTCCAAGTTTTACCCAACTATATGACCCTTTGATTGTTGACCGCGACTTATTTATCATCGAATTTAGGATTAGGGTTCATCATCTATAGGACTGATTTGAATTATTTTAACATACTTACCTTGTTAGCAACAACAGCATACACATAGGCGTCTGCCATGCTGGCAGTTAATGGAACACGTCACCCAACGTTAGCCATCTTAGCGAAAGAGATGACGGAAAGACGAACGTAGTCATATCCGTCATCTTTTGGAAACGAATATGGAGATCGAAATATCTTTTTGAGATGATTTTAACTATTAACTTCTATTTGTATTTAGGACATTCATATAAAATCAAAACTCATTTAATTTATTTATGTGATTTACTCTAATTTTACCGTTGTCAAAACCCTCATTTTATTACTTACTCTCAAATAGATTTTGTATAGGTAAAAACTAAAGTAAAAAGTTAGTAATTTTTAAACTTGAATAAATACATGGAGGCTCGAGTGGCTAGTCGCTAGGGCCTAGTAAATCTTAGAATAGAATCAGAGTGATTATAAAATTGGGTTTAAATGAAAAGAAAGGAAGATATTTATGGAAATAATGAATAAAATAAGAATGGAGGAAGGGGGTTGATCTGTAAAACTGTAACAGCTGGAGTGGGGACAACGTCCATTGCCCAACACGTTTCAATGGCACATGCTGTTTGTGTCTCCGTTCTCCCCTACGGTCGTCAACTCCACCGACGAATCTTCTTCCCTCCTCAACGCTCATCTCCTTCCTCCGCCTCCGCCTCCGCCTCCGCCTCGGCCACCGATTCCCTCTTCACCTCCGCTTCCGCCTCCACTTCCAATTACTCCCCCAAAGTTGTCGTCACCAGAGAGCGTGGCAAGAACGCCAAGCTTATTACTGCTCTGGTGCGTAACTCTTCTACTCTCTCTCTTCACCTTTCGTTGCTTACCTTACCTTCGCTTTTTATGTTCCTTGGATTTGTTTGTTTCCTCTGCATTGCTTCAGCTACAACAATGTGCTTTATTTCTCAGCCTCATACTCAATGTAACTCTTCTGTTTTCATCTCTATTCCGATTCTCATTCAGTTATCTTAGCTGGATTTTCTTCTCTTTCCGACTTAACCTTTCATTCCTTCTTTTCCTTCTCAACTAAGCCGTTATGTCATTTAGGTGTTTGATTAAAGGTTGAAATGAAATGCTTCATTGTATGTACTGTTTTTTTCTCTTTCTTTTGTTCCCTATTTTCTTAGCTGTTTGAATTTTAAATTATTATTATTATTATATGATTATTTTAAGCCACGTTAATTTAAAAGAAAGAAAGTGCTGAATATAAGAAAAGACAAACGTCCAGATGTTGGATTTGGATTCCTAAATTTGCATTAGGTCCTGCTTTTCGTGAGTTCTATCAATCAAATATAGTGCTAGTATAGTTTACGTAGCGAAATTCATTCATGTCATATTGCAGATCACCGCAGGTTTTTCAAATGTAGACGAATTTAGGGATCGATTAAAGAGAATATACTTTAGACTCTCCTGTTTGAAACATGTGCCCTATAATCTTGAACTATTAGTTAATGAACACTAATTGGTTAAACTTCATTGGCTTTTCTTTTAAACCTGACTGATAAAGTATAACATGTTCATCATGCTCATTTTTTGTTTTGTTTTTTGTTTTTTGTTTTTTTGTTTTGTTTTCGTTTTCATGTCAGTCTTTCACTTTTTAGTTTAATATTTTTCCCACTCACCTAAATTGGCAATCTGCTCCTACTTGTATCATAAGATTCTATTCCAACCATTTTATATAGAAGTTTCATTAGGTTAGGTAATGCTTTGATCAAATCTTGATGCTGCATATCCTCATAACTTGTATTTAATTTTCTACTACTATTTCATCTTCCTTCATATCTTCTTCCATTGGGAATTTGTCTGTAAAATATTCAAGCACAAAGATGATCAGTTGGGTAAATGGAGATCCAACTGATAGCTTCTGTTTTTCATATTGTTTAACTGATCACATGCCCGGAAACTATTGCTGTAATTCCAATTTTTGCTGCAGGCTAAACATGAAATCAAGTGTTTGGAACTTCCTCTCATTGAGCACGCACCGGGAGTGGACTTAGATAGGCTTCCCTCTGTATTAAGTGGTAAGCATTAGGAAAAACTTGCCCTGTGTATATGCAAATATTTTGTGAAGTTCGAATCATGCTGTTTTCATCTCGTACAGATATTGTATGCGAACTAATTATCTTTTATTAAACCAGTTTTAAAAGGAATGTCTATATTTATGTGCACTTAATGGGAAGAAAGATGCAGTGATGATATTCTGGATGTTAAATTCTTATTGGGTTGGCGCTTGATGGATTATTTCCCATTACACATGGTTCAGAAAATAAAGAGTTTGTGCTTCAAATGCTGAAGACTTTGTTTTCATTAAGTTTTATAGATCGTGGTGACATGTAAGATGATTCCTATGCTGTCTCAGACTGTTGGTATTTCATCTGACCTGGATAATGTATGAAATTAGTATGACTAGAGTGGTTTGATTTTCACCAAATATAGAGATGCGGTTTTGTTTTTCCTCTAGGTGTACATTCAGCATGTGTGCTCATACTGTAATTTTTAAGAAACTTGGTTGGGGAGTGCGTACATGGAGGTCTTCCCTTGCCTCTAAGTAGAGTGGAGAAATTTCACATTGACAGATCTTTGATTTCTTAAGTTAAAAAGGTCACTACCTTATTTTGTGTATGTCTTCTAATCCACATGACTCATGCTTATAAGCGCCTAATTGCTTAACAATTGATGCTTGATACTTGCAGATAATGTGTTTGATTGGATTGTCATAACTTCCCCAGAAGCTGGTTCAGTCTTTCTAGAGGCATGGAGGTAAGATTTTAGATCTTGTTTGAGTACTTTATGCGGAACTACTGGAATATTTTAAATGATTTTGAAAAAAATTTGCTCAAACATCAGGATAATATTTTTTCATCAATTCTCTTTATTGACTTGTATCGTTTGTTTTCCCTAACGAAATTTTTATACCCCTTGCCTTCTGTTGTAACTTATAGTCCTATGGCCGGAATACTTGAAATGCAATTTTGTTATGTTACATGTGAACCAAATGTCTATATGATCTCTAATCTAGTTTGTGCCTGAGTTGTCATACTTGCAAATGTGAAATTGCCGCAAGATTTTTTCTTACATAAAACTGTTTGATGCATTTCGTAGTTGTACAGATAAATTATCATAGACAAAATAGCACAAGAAACAAAGGTTTCCTTTTATGTCATTCTTTACAGTATTATTCTTTTTATTTGCAATTTTACATCATTTTCTTTTGGTACTTTGTTTCTTAAATATTTTGTTTTTTAACAAATGATTGTCCTAGCCTTGTTTGTTGTCCTTAGAGCTGCTGGGATGCCTCATGTCAAAATAGGCGTTGTTGGCGCCGGCACTGCAAGCATTTTCAAGGAAGCTATGCAGTCTTCAAATCAATTGCTTGATGTTGCCTTCGCACCATCAAAAGGTATCCGTGTGTATTCATGTAGGCTGAATTTGTATTATGCTCCCCAGTTTTGCTTCTTTATCAAGCTGGATAACTGACTTAAGAAATATAAAGTAACATCTCAAAACTCGCAAGTATTTTGGGGTATTAGAGGAAAATGTGGGTAGTTCCAAGATATGCATCTTGATAGGGCAGGGCAGGAGATTGCTTTGCTTAGGTTCTGTGCTTCCGTGGTTCTTAGTGAAAGTGAATTGGGAGTCTAACCACTCAGTAGATTAACATGTTGTTTAGTGTGAATCTGGAATTTTAAGCCGAGTCTTTTGGAAGTGAAACTTAATATGGATTTGATGATTTTCAGCAACAGGAAAGGTTTTGGCTGCAGAACTTCCAAAGATTGGAAATAAAACAACTGTTCTATACCCTGCTTCTGAAAAGGCCAGCAATGAGATTGGTAACAGAGTTATTATTTTGCACCTTTCAAACTTGGGTTATGTATAACATTTGCTATTTTCAAGCTAATTGATGTGCTAATCGTCTGTGTGATATTTATATAACCAGAGGAAGGACTTTCCAAGCGTGGATTTGAGGTTATTAGGATGAATACATACACAACGGTAAAAGATTTTAGCTTTAGTGCTGGTTTCCTTTTTTCTAAAAATATATACGGTCCAATACTTAAGTACTTCCTTGCAAGCACCACATGTTGAATGTGTGTTTTATGTCATTAATTAGATTTAATTATTATAAATGTAATATTTTACTAATGTTAAAGTGATCTATTTCACAGTCTTCTTGGAAATTTACGACAGTTTGATTCTCACTTATTTGACAGGTGCCAGTTCAAAATGTAGACCAAATTGTTCTTAAGCAGGCACTTGCTGCCCCTGTTGTCACTGTAGCTTCACCATCTGCTATTCGGTTAGCCTTTGGTTTCTTCTTTCTCTTTTTTATTGTGAATTTTGATTCTTGAATTTTAAAAGAATTCATATTTACTTCAAATCTAGGAAATGATTTATTATTATGTTTGGATTTGGTATTTCAGTTCTTTGCTTGTTGGATATATGTATTGAACACGATGAATCCAATAAACTATTTCAACTTCCTAACTGGGTGCTGTCTTTGTCCCTTACTAATTAAGCCTAATACTATCATATTACAAGAATCCTGGAGTATTTGGCAAGTTGGCCGTCTTATTTTTAATTTTCTAAATAGAAATAAGTAGAATTTTGTTCTTAGCAAGTTCAGTCTTATTTATTTAGCACTTCACTCAGTTATTTTTCATTCTTCCTTTTAATATATATATATAGAAAAGAGAAAATGAAATTTACTGGTTTTTGTCATCCGCTGCTACAGTGCTTGGAAGAATCTTCTTTCTGATTCAGAGTGGAACAATTCTGTTGCATGCATTGGCGAGACGACTGCTGCAATGGCAAGAAGATTAGGATTCAGAAATGTGTACTACCCAACACAACCAGGCCTGGAAGGGTAAATCGCAAATCCTCTATGTGCATTTCTCTTAAGTATTCAGTGCCTATTCTATGTGCCGAGTACAATTTTCCTGCCTGTCATCATGTAGAAGTTTTCTTTTTAACAAAGCTGATTTCTATTTCCACATTATATTTCTTTTTTGAATATATCAGGCTTTAGTAACATAGGATTGACTCCAGTTTCAATAAATCATTCTTATTATAATTCATTATATCAGGATTTTTAGTACGAACAGAATTCTGTTGCTCTCTGTGTTACTTTAAAATCTTGTTAATACAATCCGTTTCTGAGTACCTTCCTCCTGCTGCAGCTGGGTAGAAAGCATTCTTGAAGCACTAGGATCATATGATGAACTATTGAGGTAATCATCTGCACTTCGTAGCAATGGGAGATGTTTCCAGCGTTTTACTGGCAGAGAAAATAACCTATATAGTGATTTTACTTTGGGAAGCATTTACTTCTCAGATATTTTTAGGTTTATAGAGGCTATCATGAGATGAGTGGTAAATAGTCTTATGCTGTAAATACCGTTCATAATTTTATTAATTAATGTTGATTTATTTTGTTGCTAATTGATCCAGTTGTCCGAATATGTGAGTTTCCACAGGACTGAAAAAAAAAAACAAAAGATTTAGTATCTAAACAATAAGACAAGTCATGCGGTTCACTAGGAATCTAGGATGACATTTTATCTGATTTAAAGTTGATTAATGGATTACTTTATCCTCGTCTCCTCAAATTTAAACAATCCAAAGATGTGCAAGTAAAATAATTCAAACGGATCACTTCCAATGGTAGACACCAGTTCATGTTTTTTTTTTTTAAAGAAAAAGCTCGACATTCTAGGTGGAGCCTATAACCGACAAAAAACAAAGTATGGTAAAAAAAAATTAACCAAAACAACATTTATATCATCTCTAGTATAGATATCATCGTATCAACATGAGTTAATTATTACACTATTTTTTAATTATCACACTACTTTTTAGTGCAACAAAATGATTGAACAATACAGTCCACCAAAATACTATCAAGTGTTTTGACATAACATTCACATTGTTTCTTTTTTTTTCTTTTCTGTTTTTGGTTCAGAATATTCACATTGTTTCAAATAATACATATGGAACTATGGTATATGCAATTGTTTCATGTAAAATTAATAGCTGAGAATCATTAGATGATAATTTCATTAAATTTATTAAATTATTTAACAATTTTCAAATATTAATTTTATATAAAAATAAATTTTTATCTAGAACTATATCCTCTTGAAATAACACTTTTTTGCAACAAAGATGACATGAAGATGCCACCATGAAATATAATTTAGAGAAATTCTTGGATTCTAACAATTTTTTTATATTTTTTTATTTTTATTTGATCAGTATAAATATTAAATTATTTTTAACAAATAAATTTTATTAATTTATGTGTGTAAATTTTTAAAAAATATGAATATAAATTATATTGATTTATGTATATAAAATTTTGATAAATTAAATATAATTATATGCTTTTTGTGTGTAAAATGTTTATAAATATTGGTTTAAATTTTTGATGGAAAAAATTGATAATATTTGCCGATGTAGCATTGCTCTATAATTTATATTGCTAAATGCTAATAATCCCTGCCGTGTGATTAAGTAAACTAGAGATGATGCCTAAATGGATCGGTGGAAGTGCTAATTGCTGTTGGCGGCTACTATTGTACAAACCGTAACAAGCTAACTGGCCATATATATATAAAGTATAGGTAACTTAGTGAACAATGTGAACAATAGATATATTGGATATTTATTTCACTAAGTGTGTAAATAGTTATTTTAATATTAAAGTTTAGATAAATAATTTAAAGGTATAGTGTATTTTTATTTTATTGGTGATTGTTTATGTTGTTCAAAAAAATTATTGATTACCTAACATAACCCATATATATATATATATATATATATATATATATATATATATATATATATATATATATATATATATATATATAATTAAATGGAACTTTGATCTTAAAACTGAAAAGGCCTCCAACTTAAGCGCACGGAAATAATGGAAAAAGCATAAAGAATGTGACATGACTACTATAAAATAAGCGATAAGGACAATGATTTTTTTCGTTGGAGAAGAGGACAATTATTTTAGTTGCACGACGATGCAACCTCATTTCATTATCAAACTGAAAATAAAGCTTTAAACGCGAAAAGTAAAACGATTCACTTTATTTGTGCCACTGTGTGGACTATTAGTAGTCCCTTTGAAATGCAGAGCACCAAAGCATCTTCACCAACCAACATATATGATATGGTAATAGAATCCCTTCACTCAATTAATTGAATTCCTTGTTCTTTTGTTTTTTCCCAAGCTACAATGGACATATATAGAAGGCCATCTGAATTTGTTTCATCTATATTCTGTATGAGTGTTGGATGATCCGGGGAGGGAAAAAAAAGCATCTGATGTACAAGCATTCCACGGTAACACAAGATACGGAGAAGGGCTGTATCCAAAATAAATAAACAAATAAATCAAATTCATTATTTGTTTATAAATTATGGATCAATGATGTTTTACACATCAACAAGGGGATAATTACACTCTTCTTTGTAGTTGTGGAAACTTTAAAGATGAAAACTAAGAGGTGATGTTAGTGGGTCTGAAATGTCTGCTACTGCATAAGAAAATAACAGATGGATATTGCTGCTCTGTTTGTAAAGATAATTAAAGAGATTCTGATCATGCTTTTTAGCATAAAGTGCTCGCTTTCTAAGTCTTCTATGAAACTATCCAGCTAATGAATTATTGATAACTTTTCTACAAACACACTTGTATTGTATTTCTAATACATGATTATGCTATTTTGCGATTTGCTTGCTGATTGTCATAAGAAAAATTATAAATTATAAATTACAATTACGAAATAAAAAAGTTTTGTATTAAGCAAATCTCATTTTAAATAAGCAAAAATAAACATATTTTTATTATTTATATATTTATCTCATTTATGTGCCTACAAGGAGGAAGATTAACATTATGTGCCTACAAGAAACAAAATGGGTTGGTGCGAAGGCTAGGGAGTTGGATGCTTCTAGTTTCAAACTTTGGTATACAAGAAAGATGAAGAATAGGAATGGGGTTGGAATTATTGTGGATAAGCAGTGGAAGAATGATGTAGTGAATGTCAAGAGGGTGGGAGATCGGATCATCTCTATCAAACTTGTGGTGGAGGGAGGTGATTTCTATGTGATTAGCGCCTATGCACCGCAAGTGGGTTCAGACGAACAACACAAGATAAGATTTTAGGAGGATCTAGAGAGTTTGGTTCAAGACATACCTTCAGGAGATAAGATTTTCTTAGGAGGAGATTTAAATGACCATGTTGGGAGAGAAGTGACTGGGTATAAGAGTATTCACGGAGGCCATGGTTTCGCAGTAATCAATGCCGAGGGTAAAACTATTTTGGACTTTTTCTCAACCTCTGATCTTTTCATCGCAAATACATGTTTTAAAAAGAGAGACGAACATCTTATAACCTATAAGAGAGGCATGACAAGCTCTCAAATCGACTTCTTCTTGTTGAGGAGAGTCGACCGGAAATTTTGCATTAATTATAAAATTATCGCGGGAGAGAGTTTGACAACACAACATAGGGTGCTCGTCATGGATTTTCGCATTGAACAAAAGTTGAGGAAAAGACATCATATGAAGAACCCAAGGACGAGGTGGTGGCGGATAAAAGGTGAGGAACAAAGAAGCTTCCTAAGACGGGTAGGAGAAGAGGCAAAGTAGGATGGGAATGGAAGCACGGAAGAGATGTGGAGGGAGATGGCAAAAGTTATTACAAGAACAGCAAAAGAAATATTTGGTGAATCTAAAGGAATAGGACCAAGAGACAAGGAGTCCTGGTGGTGGAATGCGAGTGTATAAGAAAAGATAAAGATAAAAAGGGAGTGCTTTAAAGAGTGGTCTTTATGTCGCAACGTAGATAACTGGGAAAAATATAAGGCGGCTAAGAAAGAGACAATGGCTGTAAGTGAAGCAAGAACAAGAGCATATGAGGGTCTATACCAGTCTTTGGCACGAAAGAAGGAGAAAAAGGTATATATAGAATCGCAAAGAGCCGTGAAAGAAGAACGAGATATTTGGATCAGGTTAAGTGCATAAAGGATAAGAATGGAGAGGTGTTGGCTCAAGAAGAGAAGATTAATGAAAGGTGGAAGAGCTACTTCTACGAGTTATTTAATGAGGGATAGAAGACTCTTCTGAGCCTTGGTCGGTTATGCACAAGGGAAGAAGATAAAAACTTTGACTACTATCGAAAGATTCGAGACTTCGAGGTAAAAGAGGCTCTAAAGCAGATAAAAAATGGCAGGATAGTAGGACCTGATAATATCCCGATTGAGATTTAGAAGGGCTTTGGAGAAAAAGGCATCAACTGGTTAACCAATCTTTTTAATGAGATTTTAAGGTCAAAGAAGATGTCTGATGAGTGGAGAAAGAGGACCTTGGTACCTATCTACAAGAATAAGGGGGATATACAAAGTTGCAAAAACTATAGAGGGATCAAGCTCATGAGTCATACCATGAAGTTATGGAAAAGGGTGATTGAACGGAGGTTGAGAAAAGAGACACAAGTAACAGAGACCAATTTGAATTTATGCTAGACAGATCTACCACTGAAGCAATATACCTATTAAGAAGGATGATGGAGAGGTATCGTAGTAATAAAAGGGATCTACATATGGTGTTTATTGATTTGGAAAAAGCGTATGATAGGGTGCCAAGGGAAGTCTTATGGAAGGTTTTAGAAAAGAAGAGAGTAAGGATCGCATATATTCGTGCAATTAAAGACATGTATGATGGGGTCACAACTAGTGTGAAGACTCAAGGTAGTGTGACAAAGAAATTTTCTATTAGTATAGGATTACACCAGGGATTATTCTTAAGTCCATACCTTTTCACATTAGTCTTGGAAGTACTCACAGAGCACATCCCAGAGCCTGTCCCATGGTGCATGCTTTTTGCCGATGATATCGTCCTTATGGGAGAGTCAAGGGAAGACCTAAATAAGAAGTTGGACTTATGGAGAGAAGCTCTAGAAGTGTATGGTCTGCGTATAAGCCGTAGCAGAACGGAATATATGGAATGTAAGTTCAGTCTGAGAAGAGAAAACCCTAATATATAGGTGAAGATTGGAGAAAACATCCTACGAAAAGTTAAAATTTTTAAGTATCTTGGATGCATCATACAGGATAATGGAGAGATTGAACAGGATGTAAATCATAGGATCCAAACAGGTTGGTCAAAATGGCGTAGTGCATCTAGTTTTATATGCGACAGAAAAAGAATTAAGCCTTAAAGTGGTCCCTGAAGTTGCATTCGAGCCTCACAGTAGTCCCTAAACTTAAAAGTTACTCATATTCATCCCTGAAGTTATATTCCGGGACTCAGACTCATCCTTCCGGCACATTCCGTCCATCTGGCGCTACCGGGAAGCTGAGTTGGCCTCCTTCGTGACACGTTGGCAAAGAAACGGCTAGCTGACGTGGCAGATAAACTTTTCTGATTCAATTTGGTCCCTCAATTCAAGTTAAAAACCCTAATCTCTAATTTTGAAGAATCATCTCCACAGTACTCACACTCTTCTCTTCTCTTCGGTTTTCTTCTCTTGTCTTCTCCAATTTCAAAGCCACAATTATGGCTAGCGTGAGCAATCCATAATGAGACAAAATAAATTATTGGATGTCATTCTATTTATTAATGAATGCTCTCAATCAAATGATTCTGATCTCTCACAAAGACAAAATAAAATTCAAGATTATGAAACAGATGCGTGCTGCTTGGTAATTTCAAGAAGCAGCTATTAAGCATGGGGTTAATAGATGCGTGCCATTCTATTTATTTCCAGGTTTTCTTGTCACATAACTCTGATGCCTTGAATCACTTCAATAGGCTGTTACTTGGCAAGAAATAAAGGAACTGAAGAATATATGATATCTTAAAATTAAATCAGTATAGTAGTGATATGGTTGAGATTCTGTTCTCACATATGAAATACAAATGGACAATGTAAATTTTGATGATTTAAAATAACTTTATGCTATCAACACAATATTTTGCTCGTCTTTTATCCTACTAAACTTCCATATATGTAGTCATCTTTTTATTCTTTCTGACAGAGAGGTTTCATTCTTGATATGGGTGTGCATTTCATTGCTGGTTAAAAATGGTAATCTTCGAGATTTATATTTCACAGATTTCATGTCCTCTTTTGCATGAGCTCCTGATTAGTTAATTACTAATCTAGCCAATTATATCTTTTTTTTTCTGCATCTAATTTTCAAATTATGAACGAGTCTTTACCAGTACTCTGTTTTTTAACATTCAATGCTTCTCTTACAAAAGCACCTGAGTATTGAAAAGAAGTATCTTGTTTAATTGAAATTTTATGTGCAAATTATAGAATGAATTGCTCCCATTTTCACACTTCCACTATTTATTTCACAAAGATGGCTTTTGATTCCTCGAGAACACCCAAGGCATGTGGTATATGATAATTCATGTTATATTAATAGCCTCAACTGCAATGAATGCGAGTTAGTAGTATGCATATCCTCATTAGTCATGGTTTTAATCTTTTAAGTCTGATTCATGGTGTTTAACACATTAAAGATCTTGTGGCGAGTTGTTGGCATGAACAGGACATTGCAAACTGAGCGTGGATTCCAAGGACAACATGGCTACCTGGTATATACTATAACAACCTAGTCACAGGTTTTGATGTATAATCAATTTCTTAGTTTAGTATTGTAACATAAACTTTAAAACGCTGACAATATTAACCATGAATTAACTAAAAGTATCCAAACATTAATTTTATTCATACGTAGATTTGTCAATATTCCAAACTTTCATGATTGAGCTTCTTAGAGATGTTTCCACCTTCTCATTTGTTTTCAATTACAAATTCATCCTCTGATTTATCTATATTCATCATATTTCCTTCTATTCGACAATTATGTCCCGATATATTCGGACAATTTAACATCCATATTTGAACAAGAAACGGAATTCAATCCATGCAGGGAGCTCTGTCCACTTACATTGAAAGTGCAAGAGATGTTGCTGTTTTAGAGGCAATGCTTGAATCCGGAGCAAGGAAGGGTGAACTAGTTCATGTTAAAAGGTTTTGAAGTTAAGTAACCCATGGAAATAGCTTCGTTGCCCACGTAATTCAATATCAGTGAATTATTTTATATTGGTCATGAACATAGTGCTTGTAAAAGCATTTGATGTGTATGAATAATTCCTGTGTGTAAAGAACGACTAGATTGGATGACGTTTAAGCGTTGTATTCATTTATTGAAATAATTGCTGATGAAGAAACCATTATTTCGAAATTCTGATCACAGCTGATATATATGATCATGCATCTTTAACTTTTAATATATTCAGTCTAAGTATTTCTTATTCTGGTATTTGATTTCAGTTATTTTTTTTAAGGAAAAATAAAAGCAGCGGTAGAACCAATAAATTAATAAAGTGAATTGTTTATTATCACTTGAGAAGCCACGGCTTGAGGCTATGCTTTTATTTTAGTACGTGTTGCCCCTGTCCTGCCATTGCCAAGTGACAACCGCAGAATAATATATTCACATTCAACTTGTAACTTTTTTTTCATCGGGATAGAAAGAATATTGTAAAAGAACCAATCAACTCAATCCCAAAATTAGTTCATGAAGTGAGAAAAATATTGTATATTTATAAACTTTTTATCTTGTTCTTTAGAGATGTGAAATTCCTAATAAAAATATTAATCTAAATCATGAATTAGTTTTATCCAACAACTTGTAAGTTTGTCTCTTGTTAATGGTTATTTTATATACTAAAATTTTTTCATATAGATTTTTTTATTTAAATTAATAAAATATAATATTTGCAAAAATGTATAAATTATAGAAGATTTATCGATATATTGTAGATTGCTCGCATTGGCCATAACCGTTTGGCTTTGGAGTTGGAGAAGACAAGAGAAGAAAACAGAAGAGAAGAGAAGAGTGTGAGCACTGAGGAAATGGTTCTTCAAAATTGGGGATTAAGGTTTTTAACTTATTGAGGGACCAAATTGAATCAGAAAAGTTTCTTTGCCACGTCAGCTAGCCGTTTCTTTGCCAACGTGTCACGAAAGAGGCCAACTCAGCTTTTCGATAGCGTCAGATGGATGGAATGTGCCGGAAGGACAAGTCTGAGTCCCGGAGTGCAATTTCAGGGATGAATATGAGTAACTTTTAAGTTCATGGACTACTACGAGGCTCGAGTGCAACTTCAGGGACCACTTTGAAGCTTAACTCGACAAAAAAGTGCCTTTGAAACTTAAACGTAAATTCTATCGCACCGCTATAAGACTGGCTATGTTTTATGGTACGGAGTGTTGGGCGACCAAAGGGGAGCACGAACATAAGTTGAGTGTAACAGAGATGAAGATGTTGAGATGGATGACTGGTCATACGCAATTGGATAAAATAAGGAACGAAGATATAAGGGGAAGAGTTGGAGTAGCACCAATTATGGAAAAAATGGTTGAATCGCGTCTCAGGTGGTTTGGATATTTGAGAAGAAGACCGATAGAACACCCAGTCAGGAGGGTGGATGAGATAAAAGATGGATAAGGGGCGAAAGGTAGAGGAAGACCTAAGAAGACCATCCATGAGATGGTCAATGAGATCTACATGTAAATGGTCTCTCTGTAGACATGATACATGACAGAGCACAATGGCGTTGTTTGATTCATGTAGCCAACCCTACCTAGTGGGATAAGGCTTTGTTGTTGTTTGTTGTTATTTGCTAAGTATATATTTTTTTGTGATGTTTTAAAAGTATTTATTTTTTGCAAGTATATATTTTTTAAAAAAATCACAAAACAATATATACTTAGTGAAAATCATCAAATTTTAAAGATAAAAATATCTCATTTTTCTAATTATGCTTGCAAAAAATCGCATCAAAATTCAATCTCTAAAACATTTTTTGAAAATACATATTTTATGTTAGGCATTTTTGTCGCGTTTTTAAATTATTTGAGGGTATTTTTGTTTATAAAAAATTTCGAGTGCATTTTTGTTAGCAACAAAATTCTTCAAATGTATTTTTGGTGGTTTGTCCTAAACTAAATATTTCGTTCAAAATTAATAAACTCTTGGATGTGGACATGTGGTACTATTATAGGCTATAATGCACAGACACATGAAATGATACGACACGGGACACGTCAATATACGAATTTTAAAATTTTATAGGATAGGAAACACGCATATATATAAAATATAAAGTATTTTTTAGATAAATCATAATGATATTTTAATATTTTATTGATATTAAAATATAAATTAATTTTTAAATTATTTTTAGTGTCATATTTTAATTATATAAAGTATTTAAAATATTTTTTGTTTTAATAAATAATAATATATTATTTCTAAATTTATTTTAAAAATATATGTTAAGAATAAGGTTAGATACTTTAACATGTGATAATATTTAAGTGTGTTTAAGCGTGTTTAGAGAATAATTTTTTATTTTTTATTAAGACACGATTAGACACGAAAATATCTATATCAGACAAATGTCAATAAATATCATATTCAGAATATATCCAATAAGCAAATATGATAACTTAACAAAATATCTGTATTTTATATGCTTTATATTTATTAAGAATAATAGATGTTTTCATCGAAGACCAAACAAAATATGGGAATGGTATTGTACCAGCAGGAAACGATGTCAGATTATTACTATGTTGGTTAATTTATGAGTAGTTTACTTTAATTTTAGGGTCAATGATCATAAATGTACCTGAATAATTTTGTAGTTGACAAAAAAGCATTTAAATTTGTGATCAATAAAAGAATTTTAAATAATGTAAAAATACGATAAAAATATTTAAAAAATATTATTTTTGCTGGAGTATAATTATAAAAAATTAGATTAATTAATATTATTTAATATATTTGAATATTTATTATAAAATATTACGTTTTTATTATTTTAATTCTTTTAACACCTATAAATATTTTTTTATATTGTATCATTTTACACAATTTGAATACACACAAATATTTTTCTATTGGTCTCTCTTATCCTTTCTAACATAGTATCAAAGCCATAAAATCCTCCTTGAGGAAGATAGGTTATTTTTCTTCTGATAAAATTATCGTATTTTTTATACTTTTCTTCGATGCCATTTTTCCCTTTCTCTTTTATCAATGTTCTGATGCTTTCTCACCTAATCAATTAGCTGATTCACTATTTACTTATTCTCGTGGAGAAACCATATGTTTTTGGTCACCTTCCGATAGTTTATTATCTCTTCGCACTTTGTCACTTTTCAGCAGTTTTTCAACAGTTTGCCATCTTTTCAGTAGTTTTTTGGCAATTAGTCACTCTTACCGCAATTTTGTCTACGCTTTTTTGTGGCAGTTCCGTGTGCGCTTCCTTGTGGCAGTTTCGTCTGTGCTTCCTTGTGACCAGGGACGGATCCAGAAATATTGTTGTTAGAGATCCGTTAACATAATTGAGAGCGGGACAAAATTGAGACGATTTTGAAACGTTAGAGGCTTAAATAGGACCAAAATCACTACAAGAGAGGCGTTACATGGCGGCAGTTTTTTTCTCTATTAGCGGCGGTTTTAAACCGCCGCAAAATCAAATTTCGGCGGTTTATTAGACCGCCATGGATATTGGCGCCGGGAGATGATTTCGTGGCGGTTTTCAACAACCGCTGGTATAACTGCCGCTGTATCAGTATTTTGCGGCAACTAATTTAGCGGCAGTTTTAAACCACCGCGATATACAGGTATTAGAATTTAGTTCAGTTTTTACCGGCGGTTTCGAACCGCCACAATGTTCTTACATTTTTCCATTAGAACTGTTTGCGGCGGTTATAAAACCGCCGCTAATTTCAATACAAATTTAAAAAAAAAATTTAGATTTTCCTTTTAAAAAACACTAATTTTTTGTTTAATTTTAAAGATACATTTGGTTTGCTGATAGCAAGGTATCCTTCAACATGATCCTACAAAATCAATTCACAAAGAGTTCTATTACACAATCTCTAGTTTTTTATTTAGAAATTGCAATCATGATATAATTTAAGCATTTCTCTTCCTATGACTAATTACAAAATCATAGAAATTACAAAAGAGAAATGAGATAGTTTACACATGACCAGATACACATCTGATGATAATGCATTTCTCTTCCTCTAGCTTCTTTCTTCTCTCACCTATTTTCATGTTACGACAAGAATAGATAATCATAAACCACAATGAATTTTGCGAAAATGGTGGCAGAATACTAGGATTGATGGATCAAATTATGAACCTTGAGGCATCCAGGATTGGTGGACAGAGTCTCTTCTTTTCCTGCTAATAAAAGCAGTGTTGATTCCAATGACCATGACGTACCTTCTCTTAGGAGTTGATTAAGTTGCTTTTATATATCTTCTGATAGAGAAGCGCCATTGCGAATTGACTCCTGAGCTGCCTTTGCAGAAGCTAACTCCGTATCCAAGTTGGAAATAGTTTTGTCCAATGTTCTACATTCAACACAATTTCATAAGCTTTGAAATGAAAATTTAGCAGCACACAACACAACACAACAACATCATGGTATATAACTTACTGATGGAAATATACAAGACAGATTTTCTATTGAGCTTTTTTTCCCTTCATCGATGAAGCAAAACAATTAATGGATACAAAAAACGAGCTAAACCAATTTCAAAGTTCATAGAAAGAAAATTCAGAATAAATCAAACTAAAAAGAACAAACCAGAAGTGAATAATAACAAAATATCCATAATAAATGATAAAATCACAAGGATGTGAATTCTATGTTTTCTCTTTGCTCACGCACCTACACAAACATTTATGCCATAAGAAAATTTGCAAACAAGGCCCTTACTATGGATCTCAATAAAGTATAAGCCAAATAAAAGTAATTACCTTTTGTCAAGGTCCTACAGTTTCAGTTACAGCTGGTAGGCCTTGTACCTGCCAATGGAAAAAAAAAGAAAAAAAAAGAAACAGGTTTATTTAGAAATAAGCTGGACTTGCAAAATTATCATGAAAATATAAGCAGGGTTGGACTTGTAAAATTATCATGCAAATATAGTTTTCCATGAAATCTTCTGCTTTATCAACAGTAACTTAAACATCATATAAAGTCAACAATTACCAGGAGAATAGGTGTGAAATATTTTCCAGATTTTTTTAATATTTTAAAAATTATGCTCCAAACGTTCTTTGATTTAAGGAGGGTGGTGGTGTTTTCTGATGTCTGATTTTTTCTGTTCACATTTTTGAGCTATGTCTTTTCCTTTTTCTCCCTTTTTATTATTTGTGCAGCTGCTTCTGATTTTAAATTGTGGGAGCTTATAAAACAATAAGCTGTACATGGATTAAGATACTGGAGCTATATCCAATTCACCAGGTAAATACAACAGCCATGTTTAATGAGTTTCTGAGTTTCTTATAAGTTAAACCATTGGAGTACTTCATGAATTTGGGCTATTTTTTCCAAAATGTGCTGCATATATTTAATGATTGGATGTAAGGTAAAAGAAGAGGGAAACATACCTAAAGAATCTCCAACTATATCAACTGTGGAGGGTGGAAATCTATAGACTGTTAGTCTGGCCTGGATCCATTATCAGGCTTTCGCCAAATCAAAACCAGCTGTGCTCTTGTTCTTGGCAGGAGTCATGGCATCATTGTTAGAAAATCAAATTCATGATAAAAGGCCAAGAACACCTATCATGTAATAATCCCTTATTATCACTGATGACTATGACAATAAAACTAACCTACTAGTACTTTAAAATGCGAAACATACCTAAGAAATAATATGAAAGTGAAACTAAAACAGCACACTTATAAATACCACCTGCACTAGTTTTGGTTTTAGTGAATGACATTGCAACAATTTCATTCATTAAAGTATAAGACAAACAAAAATAGTTGACTTCTGACATCTGAGGATTATATCTGTGATGGGTCTAGACCGTGGGGGTGAAATGCAATTCCAAACCATGGTTTCTCTTACAAGATTGGAATTAACGTTTTCTATGGTTGAGCTGCTGTTCTAAATCGATGTGTTCCTTGTTAGCATCTTTACACAATTTATGAGTGTGTCTAAGGTAGTGGTATGCATTAACTTAGGTTGTGTTTGTTGCATTCCCATTTGTGGTATTCTTTTGTGTTGGTAGCGAAGCAATGCAAGCAAAATAGTAAATAAGCATCCAAAGACTCTGAAGATTATGATATAGAGGGTCCCTCATTTATCCAAGGCTGTTATTGTGATTAGTGATGGCCGATGAGGTCTTTAGTATGTGAAATAATAAAACATAGCAAAACAAAACCAAAACTACAAAGAATCAAAATTGATATAAGAGGGCACGCACAGTAAGATTGATATTTGATAACTATTCATTCTTGTTTCAGTAAAGCTATTAAAAGAAGAAAAAGAAAATGTAAACAAAGTTCCTTAAGAGTAATTTAATATACTAAAAATAAAGTTCTCTTCATAGAGAACAAACTCTTAAAATTTCAATACATTAAAAACTTTTAATTCATTATACATTTAATTCTTTTGACTTATAAAGTTTGATTCCAAATAGAAATCATCAGTGAATTATATGCAAAGACATACATTGTCTTTCTAAAATATTAAAATATGAATCACTTGAAATATAAAAAATATATATGCTCCAAAGGGTGGCTTTAGAAAATGAACACATCTAATTTACTTTCTAATTTACTTTCTAATTCTAATCACTTTCAAAACACATTCATGTAGCTAACTTTAATAATGAAAAGAGGCATAGTGTTGGCACTGAAAACTTACTATCTAGACAGTTCTTCCTAGAGGATGTGGGTATCCATCAATTAGAAAAAAATAAATAAAAATAAAATACTTTTGCAGTATTAAGTATGGTAGAAGATCATGCCATTGGAGCATAAGGCCAATTAAAGCAGAACATACTACACAATTAAGAAATTTTGTACTTAATATAATTTATGATGATCACATAAGAAGTAGATCATAATGAACCAAAAGAGGGAAAATATACCTTCTGAGATGATTTAGATTCTAAGACTTACTTTCAAATGAAGATAATTCGGATTTTGGTTTCACTTCTGTAAACTGCAAACATTTGGCATATTGTCGAACATTTGGCATGCAAAAGCATAAACAACATAAAATAGCACTAAAAATTATTCTTTGCAACACCAATTCAAAATTCAGCACCAATGACATGAAAAATCAGCAGCATTTCACAGTGACTCAGTAAAGTATCAGTCAATCGATCCAAACAAATTGAAATTCAAACTCAAGAAGCTTTTAACAGCATGTTTAACTATGTATAAATTAACACTAATTCTAATCAGAAAATCCTAATTCTAACTTAAACTCAACTAATAACGGCAAATAATCATAACCAAATTAAATTAACACTAGAATCAACATATAACTAATCCTAAATTAACTAAAACATAGGAGAAATCTGAGAACCTGAGTCGAAGAATAGAGCAAGAGCATAGGAGAGAGGGATGCAGTGGCAGTGACCAGCCGCTGCTGCGTCTGAACACGCTGGAACTGGAGTGGCCCTGTTCTGATTCTGCGGCTGGAAATGAGTGAGGTAGGGGCGAGTTACAGAGCCACAATGCGAGGTTGTAAGGAGGAGAAGAAGATGGTCGCGACGGCGCAGGATGGTAGCCAACGGCGAGACAAAGAAGGCAAGAGACAGGGGAAGAGAAAGAGAGAAATGATTTTTGCGGGAGTTGTTCGGCAAAGGTGGAAGAAGAAGAAGAAAGAAGGAAAGAAGAAGAAGAACATGACGGTGGTGGTTCTGTGGTTCTGACGGAGACGCTGGGGTGATGATCGATGATGGCGCTGCGTTGGTGGTCGAGGAGAAGCTAGGGTTGGAGAAGGGGGAGTCATTCAGAGAGCTCTGAACTTGGTCAAGTGAGTGACGAGGCACTGTGGGTTTTTGGCTCTCTTTTTATTTGATTTCCGGTAGTTGGGAAGAATTGCCGCTATCTTGGTTTCTTTTGTAGCTGAAGCGCAAACCGCTACTATAACCACGCCTATCTAACTAATTTTGTGGCAGTTTGATAAACAGCCACCAATCAACGGCCGCTATCCTCCGTATTTGCTGTAGTGAATATTGGGGACAAAAACGATACATAGAAATAAATTTTAATTTTATCTTTCAATAATATCAATTTTTTATTGTACATAGTATTCAATTATTTTTTAATCACATCTAAATAAATTACACTTAATCACATTACTTTCATTCTAAATAAATTTATTCTTTTTATAAATAAATAAATTTTACACTTTCATTCTAAATAAATAATGTAATGTGATTCGAATGAAAGCGTAAAATTATAAAAAAAATTATAAGTAATGTGATTAAGTAATGAAAGTATAAAATTTATTTATTTATAAAAAAAATTACATTACTTTAAGTGTAAAATAATAAAAAAATTAATTTATTTAGAATGAAAGTGTAAAATTATAAAAAAATATAAATAATGTGATTAAGTAATAAAAGTAAAATTACATTATTTAGAATAAAAGTGTAAAAATTATTTATTTATAAAAAAAATTACATCACTTTAAGTGTAAAATTATAAAAAAAATTAATTTATTTAGAATAAAAGTGTAAAATTATAAAAAAATTATAAGTAATTTGATTAAGTAATGAAAGTAAGATTACATTATTTAGAATGAAAGTATAAAATTTATTTATTTATAAAAAAATTAGCATAAAATTATAAAAAAATTAATTTATTTAGAATGAAAATGTAAAATTATAAAAAATATTTAAGTAATGCGATTAAGTAATGAAAGTAAAATTACATTATTTAGAATAAAAGTGTAAAAGTTATTATTTATAAAAAAATTACATTACTTTAAGTGTAAAATTATAAAAAAAATTATAAGTAATGTAATTAAGTAATGAAAGTAAAATTACATTATTTAGAATGAAAATGTAAAATTTATTTATTTATAAAAAAATTATATTACTTTAAGAGTAAAATTATAAAAAATTAATTTATTTAGAATGAAAGTAATGTGATTAACTGTAATTTATTTATATGTAACTAAAAAATAATTGAATACTATGTATAGTAAAAAATTGATATTATTGAAGGATAAAATTAAAATTTATTTTTATGTATCATTTTTGCCCCCAATGTTTTCGTCCTATTTAAGTCCCTAACGTTTCAAAATCGTCTTAATTTTGTCCCGCTGCCAATTCTGTTAACGAATCCCTAACGGCAGGACAACATTGAGTCAATTTTGAAACGTTAGGGACAATTTTGGGACTTACCCCAAACATTGAGGAAAAAAATAATATTTTACTCTATATTTTAAAGTACAAAAAATATGTATGTACTTTTTTACTAACGAAGTGGTCGATTCTTCGTATCATAAAATTCATCGATAATAAAATCTATATCAAATTTTTCAGCAATTTTCTTTTCAATATAATTAAAATGACAATTAGCAAGAAATTTATCTTTCATTTTGTTTATGAGTTATTCTTCACAATATTCATAGTTGAAAAAGATATCTCAATTGTAGTAATTAAAACAGAGAGAATTAATACCAAATAAATCAAGAAGGATGGTCACAAGAAGTAAAGGAATCCACTTTATAGGATTTGAAATTTTTATTTAATTTAAAAATATTAGTAATAATATCTTTTTCAGATCTTTTTAATATTGTTACTTACTTTTTAGATATTATAAATCATTAATATTTATGTTGGACTGAACTTTTATTTATATTAGACTAAATACTAAATAATTTTTTTTTTAAATTAAATCATATTTAATAACTTATTACTATAAAAAAAAATTTTAAAAGTTGGGGGAGCCAAGGCCTCCACTCGCCCCCTTAAGTCCATCCCTACTTGTAACAGTTATGCTTTCTTCCAACAGTTTCGTCTAACTCGTTCTATCAGTTTATGTATTTTTTTATTTCGTTGTTTTAAATAAGTTTCAAACACTTGAGTTTGAGGAAAAATATTATAGTATAACTAGGATCAATTAGATCAATTAGTATTATTTAGCATATCTGAATATTTATTATAGGATATTACGTCTTTATTATTTCGATTCTTTTAGCACTTATAAATATTCGTCTATATTGTATATTATTCCATACAACTTGAATACATACAAACATTTTTTCTATTGTTCTCTCTTATCCTTTCTAACAATTTTTTTAAATGACAAACTATTTTTGTATTTGAGAAACTGCTTAAGTATTTGATTCAAAATTTTATAGGAATATTTAGATAACTATTTAAAAAATACACAAAAAATCAGATAAAAATTTGATCTATATATTTCTTTTTTTTTATTTTTTAAAAATATTATTAGTTGTTGATGACAAGTATGTCACAAAAAATATATATACTTAGCGAAAAATTACTAAATTTTAAGGATAAAAATATCTCATTTTTTTAATCGTACTTGCAAAAAATTACATCAAAATTCAATCTCTAAAGTATTTTTTGAGGTTATATTAGATATTTTTGTTGCATTTGTAAATTATTTGAGGATATTTTTATCCATAATACATTTGAGTATATTTTTGTCAATAATAAAAATATTTAATTACATTTTTAGTAATTAATTCTTAATTTTACTATAAAAGCTCCATGTTTCTATGGTCACAGCTCACAAGATAGCACGATGTAGTGCAGTGGTTTTGCTTCTTTAATGCAAATGTGCTTAATCTTAATAAGCGATCTAATAGCTCTTGCACTGGCTATTATCATCATTAGATACCAAGCTCTTTTCAACAGAAATAGACAATGCGGCAACCTCAATTGTTGCGTGAGATAACAGCAATAATATATTATGATTACCATAAACTCCCGTAATTATCATGCATGCTCCTCCTTTTTACCCTTAGCAGGAATAACTTCTTGAAACGGTTAAGAGCTAGGCACTCACCAAATCCTTGCAAATATTGTACTCTATATCCTTTAGAATCAGTTACGAAAAATGAGGTTTACATTTTTCTTTTATGACTTTAGTTTTCTGCCATTTTCGTTTGATGGCTACGGGATCATAGAAAAAATTTTCGGTTAAATACGATTTTGGTCTTTAAGTTTAGGTCAAAATTTTTTTTTATCCCTAACATTTTTTTTATACAAAAGGACAATTTTAAAATTATATTAAACTTTAGAAATAATTTTATATACAAAAAAAAGTTAAATACGAAAAATTTTTTTAACTTATATCTTAAGAATCAAAATCGTACTTAACCCAAAAAATTTTGTGTCTTTAGAAAACAAATAAATAATATTTACACTCTGCATTATTTATTTTGTCAGTTTGAAATTAATTTCTAATTTATTAATATTTTTAAAATTTATATTAAAATAATAATTAATATAATATTAATATAAAAGACAGTTAATTAATCAATTAATTTACTTTTACACTTAAATTTCTCGGCTCATGGCTTTTGAGATTGATAACTGATCATTTGTCAGCAGAATTACCGCAGACTGCATAATTGGGGAAGCAAACAACAATTTGTAATGTCTAATGTGATAATAATGTCTCCAATGATTGCCATATATTTTTCCCAAATAACGTTGACTCATTGTTATTATGATTGGTCAAGCAATAATAATACTTAGTACTACTATTAGTCTTGATTCTACTACTAATTTCGTTTAGGTGAGAACTAATTACTAGCATTAGCAAGTACTACAACTTTTTACAGCTGGCGAATCTTATCCTATATCCGCAACTAGTCAATATTGATTAATGATTAATGATTTGTGTATCACAAACTATAAACAGAAATATCATAAACGAAATTAATTTCTTCACGAAAAAACTCTATCTGGCGATGTTGGAACTACCCCAGGAACAAATTTGACAAATTAAACATGAGCAATGAAGTATAAGCCACTTGTCTGTCGAATCACGAGGTCAAATCTCAATTGAAAGAGGTTTACTGTGTCTCACATAAAAATTATTAGAGTAAATTAACAATTCTGCTCTTAAAAGATTACAACACCAACAAAAAATGATCTTTATTTTTGTTAACAATAAAAATATTTTTCAAATATTACAAAATGCTACAAAAGTATTTAATCGTAAAAAAAAAAAGTTTATTTCATTAATAGAATTTGCTAAGGTGGCAAATAAATTTACTAATATAGCATGTGTTACATGTAATTCTATTAAGTTTTTAATTCACTTCTAATTTTAAAATTCTAATTTTTTTTAGTATCAATTATCAATCAATAAGAAAATTACTAGATTCTATTGTATTAAAACAACCAAACAGCTCAACTAAACATGATTTATTATCATACTTTTTATTTTATCCTCGTTCATTTACAACACTCCATGAGAAAGAAAGTGAGAGAGAGAGAATAAAAGAATACAGCAGAAAAGGAAGCAGGAGACTAAAAAAAGAAAGGCCGGGAGGAGAGGACAACATCATTGTCAACATCGTCATTAAAGAGAGAGACAAACAGAGAGAGAGAGAGAGAAAGAAACAAAATAAGAAGGAGATATCTAGGTAGCAAGAGAGAAGAGTCAAAGAAAAAGAAGTGTCTGAGTAAGATGATGCTGGCGACGAGTAACATCACTGTTGTTGTCATCGTCATTGCTGAATTGAGAGAGAGAGAGAGAGGGAGGGAGGGAGGGAGAGAGAGGCGACATCATATTTGAGCAGAGAAATTGTGAGGAAGATATTGTTGCATCAGCTTTGACGAGGAAGAAGATGTTGTTGTCGTTGTTGCAATTTTGAGAGTGACTGAGATCTATTGTTGTTGTTGCAGCGGCTTCCAAGAGGTTTAGGGGAGGGGGAGGGATAGAGTAACGGATATGTTGTTCTTGTGACTGCTTTGAGGAGATTTGGGAAAGGAGAATGGAGCGACTGAGATGTTATTTGTTGTTGTTGTAGTTGCTTTGTGGAGTGAGAGAGTGAAGGCAAACGAAGGAAAAGAAGAAGAGAATGGGTATAATGGAATACGTTTAACACTTCAGCTAATTCCATTAACAGAATAGACTTTTTTTATAGCTAGGTATTTTTATAGCGTTTTTCAATATTTGAGGATTATTTTTGTCGTTAACAAAAATAGAGATTATTTTTGTCAACGTTCTAATAATTCAGTGACAGAATTGATAGTTTGTTCAAATTATTAATTTGGTAGATATCTGGATGGAGATCATTATTATCATCATCATCGTCATCGTCATCATCATGGTGGTCAAATTTTTGAATTAACTCATAAAGTCTTATGAGTTTACATTTCTAGATAGTAGAATCGAGTTAACTCGAACAAACTCGCTGAAAGTGTGATTCGAGTTTGCGAGTTTGATTTTATCTCATTTTGAGTCAAAATGATGTTGTTTGACCTTAAAAAAATTGTTATTCATCGTTTAGCTCCGATGCTCTTAACCTCGGTTCTCTTTGTGCTTCTCGACATTTTTCTTCCTCCATCCTTTTTCGTTGCTCACTCGCTTTGTTTTTACTTTGTGTTTTTTTACTATTATTCTACTCCTGATTTGAGATTTTAAGTTTTAATCCTTGTTTTTGTTTCGTGGTTGAAATTTTACTGTTGATTCGAACTTTGTTTTTGTTTTGTGTTTGTGTTCTATTTCATACTTGTTGTATAATTGTAAAATATTTAAATATATTTATTTTAACTTGTAGTTTTATTTTAATTTATTATGTATTATATGGTGAATTTTTTAATTTTAAATATTTGTAGTTGAGTAAATATATATCTTATGTATGATATATATTTTTTTAAAAATAAACTCATAATAAGTAAACTCATTTATGAGTTGAGTCTATAAGTTAAATGTACGTAAATTCCACGAATTTACTTGCACTTGCGAGTTTAATGGCCTTGATCATTATTGTTATATATAGGGTTTGTTCTTGCTTGATGATTAAGGTATAACTCGTTTTTTAATTATCTACTCTGAGCTTCTTTATCTCCGTTCTGAACTTCTTGTCCAAAAGTGATACACCTTGATGCAGAGAGAATAAAAAAGGGGAGAGGTACCTGCAAAAGGCACTCTAACGCTCAAGTCAGTATTTTGTAAGCTTATTCACAAGTGGTATTCAACTTACCTCAAAATGAATTTCTCCCTTTCTTTTATATTAGGAGTTCGTGATCCGAGGTTGTCTGCTATCGAATTATAGTGGTAAGGTATGGAGATCATAATGTTTTAATTTGTTGTTATGATTTTAATGGCCGACTTATAATGTATATGTCGAGTTTTTCTTAACCGACTTATAACGGTCATATCATAACCCCCAAGTTAAGCATAGTGATATTTTAATAAAACAGGATGAACTTTAAATAACGATGTATAACTCAGTATGTACGTTATAGGTGTAGAGCCTCCAGGTCAAGATACTTTATTAAAATGTCTGAAGAGAGAAGATGGTAAAAATAAAAGAAAAAATTAATAAAAAGTTATTAATAAAGCATTGTATATTAATTAGACACCGGTTCGTTTTCCTATAGTATTTAAGCCGTTGGTTTGAATGAAGGATGGGAATTAGGTTGAGGGATTTCAAACGGTTTCATAAATTGTGTCAATTTATTTCATTTGGAATCACAAGTGTGTCTCATAAAGGCAGAGGCTTTGAACTCAATAGTTTTCAAGAAGGGTTAAAGTATGAGAAAAAGAGGTTAGTGGGTTAGTGCATGTGTTTCTATTTCTTTTTCTTCTTCTACCTCTCTGAAAGTAATGGGTGTTGAAAAATTAACAAAAGTGCAGAAGGAGGATGATGGGTCGTATAACTGGGTTGGGGAGGATGTCAAAATTCGTGGTTCTTTGTTTGTTCATGAAGAAAGTGTGAGTGAGATTGATAAGCGGAAAATAGTGAGGGAGGGTTCTGGTATTCAAGTTGTGATGTTGCCATGTACAAGGGTAGAATGTGTTTTTCACAAAAGAAATTATTTTGAGTTCTTTTATATGCATAACTGTGTTTTGTAAGAGTTGCGTGTTAAACTACCTTTTACAGATTTTGAATGCTTTGTTTTGAGGAAGTTGAACTGCGCTCCATCTCAACTCCATTCCAATGGATGTGCATTTTTGAGATGTTTTAAAATGGAATATTAGAAAATAAAACCTACATTGAGCCTATTTTTCTCTTTATTTAAAGCAAAGGAAGTGTGGAAAGGAGTTTGGGTGAACTTAAATAGTTCCCTGGATTTAGAAATTTTTAAACTGTATAGATCCTCTTTTAATAATTTTAAAGAAATGTTTCTAAAAATTAAAAAGTGTTGAAGAGGAATTTCCGTTTTATTTAGATGAAAATTTGGGTGAAAATTTTTTTCTTTACTGGTGTTCTCAACCGATGCATGTGCTAGGGCCAGAAAAAATTAGTAGCAAAGATGCCTGTGTAATAGAATTTTTGTTGAGCCATATAAAGAATGGCAAGTTGATATCTATTTATGAGATACTTTCATGAGGAGATGATAAGGAGTTTGTGGTGAGGTATTTTGGTAAGGGATCTGATAATCTAGTTGAAAAATGGCTTTTATGTTACCTTGAATAATTTGGTACTTGTTTATTGTAGGTGGCAAGTATCCGGGCGTGACTGTGACGACCTTAAGAGCTCGGCTTAGAAGTAAAAATGTGGATAAGGAAGGGTCATGCATCATCTAACCTAGGGGATGGAGAAGGTGAGGTGAATCAACCTACTTCAAAAAGGAAGCCTATGGTTTTCAAAAAGAGGAAAACCGAGTTAATTATTGTCGATGATGATGTTGATGGGATGGAAAGGGGGTCTCGCTGGAGGAGATGACTAATTTTGTGAGTAACCAAGAAAAGTTGCACTCTTTTTCAAAGGTGGGTGATGGGACATCCATTTGGGATAGGAACTTTTCCTTCTCGGTGGTGACCGATGAGGTTTTGCAAGCTCTGTCTGACATTAAGTTGGCTATGGATATTGATGATGTTGCCATCGACCAATATATGCAGGTATTCGTATGAGTTTTGTAGTTTTTTTATTTTGTGAAGAAAGGATTTTTGATGATATGTTGGTCAGATACTCAATTTGCGTTTGGCAAGTATTGGTCGATGCCAAGAAAACAAGCATAAGAGATTGATGGAGAAAAATGACTCTGAGAATTTGAGAGTAGAAAGTGCTGAGAATAAAAAACTGATATCGGTATTGAAGAAAAACTTGTTTATAAAGAGGAGGAATTGAAAACTTCCAAGAATGCTCGTGAGAGAATTCCGAGCTTTTGAAAAAGAAGGAGAATGATATCGAGGATATGAAGAATCAAATGATAGAGACAACTGTGAAAATTAAAAATTTGGAAAGAGGAAAAGAGGTTAAAATTTTAGATGCATTTGCGGAAGGTTTTGAGAGGGCTGTTAGTCAAGCAAAGTTCTTGATGCCTAATCAAGGCTTGAGTGCTATGGATTTAGCAAAAGTGGTGCACAAGAGTATGCTTATTGATGATGATGGTGTTGTCCCTGTCGAGGAGGAGGGTGAGAATGGAGCGTAGAACTAGCTCTTTTGATTCTGTTTTGGTTATTTTGAACTTGTTTTATTTTGTTAAGTATGATATATGACTTTAGTGGCTAGTTTGTAATATTTGAACTCTTTGCATGATGTTAGTTGCATTATAAACAAAGTATTTAAAATACTTTAATGATGTGGAACACCAATTTGAGATGTGTTCTAAATTTGGTCTTTTTGTAGATCTTGTTTGATTCGTTATTCCAATTTGGAGTTAAGACGACCTATTAATCAGGATTGATAAGTTTTGTTGGAAATGAATTGTAAATGGAAAACTGAAAATGTCTGTTACATTGTAATTTCATAATGAAACTTAATTGTTTAGTTGATATTTGAAAAGGTTCCATTAAATTGACTCTTTCATAAAGTATAGCTCAGGGAGTTTGAATAACCCTGATAAATTAGTAACGGTTTTATCGATTGATATCGTTTTTGATAGAATTTGATTCCAAAAATATAACCATTAATGGATGAGATTGTAATATGCGTGAAGCATTTGTTTGTAGTAAGATTAGAATGAGATATAAGTCATAAGTCTTGATAAAAAGATCCAGATCGGTAAAGGAAGAGAATATCAATTAATAACTCAGATATGAGAGAAAAAATGAGTATGTATTATTTGTGACCGTTGATTACAAAGGTTTAGGTAGGCTTGCCTCGTTAAAACCTTTCCAAGCAAAATCCTTGTTGAGAAAAATCTTGTGAGTAGGAAAAACAGTACAAGTCTGTCCCTGTCTTTTAACTATAATAGAGCTTTAAAGAAAAAATATTCCAAATATTAGGTAAAGTGGTACCATTTAGAGATTGTAAACGGTATGTGCCGTTTCCTAATATTTCAATGACTCATAATGGTCCTTCCCAATTTGTCGTTAGTTTTCCATGTGTTGCAGGTCGCCTTGCCTGTTCAGTTTTTCTGAGTACCAAGTCGTTAACGTGAAAAGATTGGGGGTTGACTTTTTGGTTATATCGTCGAGCTATGTGTTGTTTCATATATTGGTGACGTAGTGTTGCTTTACCTCGGATTTCTTCAATGGTATCTAAGTCAATTTGCCAAGCTTCATTTTGTAATTGAGAATCAAAGAGTTGAGTTTGGAGGGATGATTGTGAGACCTCCAAGGGAATCATAGCCTCAAACCCATATACTAGTCGGAAAGGCATTTTCTTTATTGTTGAATGGACAGTAGTGTTGTAACTCCAAAGAATTTATAGAATAAGCTCGACCCAAAGCCCTTTAGCATCATCTAGCTTTTTGCGTAAGGCATGCAAGATGACCTTATTAGCTGCTTCGGCTAAGCCATTTATTTGTGAATGTTCCATTGAAGAAAAATGTTGTGTTATCTTTAGGTTATGCAAAAGAGAGGTGAATTTCTGATCGGTAAACCGGCGACCATTGTCAGTGACAATGTGCCGAGATATACCGAATCTATATATGATATACCTCCAACCAAACAAAGAAAATCATTTGTTGAGATGTTATTTTAGCCAACGGTTGAGCTTCAATCCATTTGGAAAAATAATCGAATTTTACCTGACCTAGTGCTAATGGAAAAGGACCGAGGATATCAAGCCCTCATTGTTAAAAAGGCCAACTTACTTTAGAATTATGCAAGACCTCGGCTAAAATATGTATAATTAGGGAGTGCTCTTGACAATTCGAACAAGCTTCGACTTTGGCATTGCAATCTTGCTGTAAGGTCGGCCAGAAGAATCCGACACGAAGTATTTTTTAGGATAAGCTTCTTGCTCCCACGTGTGTACCACAAATTCCTTCATGGGCTTCTGCTAAAGCTAGGTCAGCCTCTATCCTAGAAAGACATGTTAACAACAGATGAGAAAAACCTCGTCTATATAGAAGATTATTTAATATTGTAAAAAAGGATGTCTGTTGTCTAAACTTCTGAACATTATTAATTTCTGGTGAGATATCTCTAGTTTTGAGGTACTGAATATAGGTTCATCTCTAATCTTCTTCCTCAGTGACACTTAAAAGCTCGGTTAGATTGATACTTGGGGTGAGCAAGGAAGATTGATAAAGAGTGGAAGTGTGTGATTGTGTGCTTACAAGTTTAGATAAAATGTCATCTCGGTGATTGTGTTCCCTAGGTATGTGATGAATTTTAAACTTAGAAAAATTAGAAATGAGAGATTTTACCATAGCCATGTATTTGCTAGTAAAGGATCTTTAACTTGAAAGACATCATTTACCTGTTGTACAACTAGTAAAGAGTTACAATATACCTTGAGTTCTGAGATATGTAGGTCGATTGCTAACCTTAAACCTGTTATTAGAGCTTTGTATTCTATCTGGTTATTACTTACTTTGAAAGAGTTGTGCAAAAAATGTTCAAGGTCAAATCTGGTACCATTTTCAAAGAGGACGACGGCACCACATTCTTGTGGATTAGATGCGCCATCCACATAAAGAGTCTATTCCATAGAATACTGGCCCAAATTGGGGACAATGAACTCGGCGACAAACTCTGCTAAGTATTGTGATTTAATCAGACCTCTGCTTTGATATCTGATGTCAAATTCGGAAAGCTTAACCGACTATTTTATAACTCAGCCAGCTGCTCTGGTTTATTGAGAATTTGTCTTAGTGGTTGGTCAGTTCAGATATTGATTACATGACTCTGAAAGTATGGTCGGAGTCATCTAGCTGAGAATATCAAAGTGGGAGCAAGTTTCTCTATCTTTGGATAATGAAGCTCGGCATGCTGCAGTAACTTGCTGACAAAATAAATAGGTCGTTACACTTTTCTCTTTTTGTAACAAGAACAAAACTTATAGCCTAGTCAGTAACAAATAAGTACATGAATAGGCTTTTGTAAGATGGGGGGTTTTGAAAGGATAGCCTTTAGATTGGAAAAAGTTTTTTTACATTCATCAGTTTAGTTAAAATTGTTTTTCTTTTTCAATGTTTGGAAAAAACAAGAAGATTTAGAAGCTAAGCATGGTAAATATCTAGATAAGGCAGCAAGTCTTTTTGTTAAACGTTGGACTTCCTTTACTGTTTGTGGGCTTTTCATCTCTAATATAGTTCGACACTTGTCTGGATTAGCTTCTATACCTCGGCTTGTAAGCAAAAACCTTAGGAATTTGCGTCCTTGTACACCAAAGACGCATTTTTCTGGATGTAGTCGCATGTTATACTGTCTAATTTGATTAAAAATTTCAGTGAGGACGTTTACATGTTTGTTGCCGAGCTTTGTTTTTGCCACCATGTCATCGACATAAACCTCCATGTTCTGCCCGATTTGGTATGCAAACATTTTATCCATAAGGCGTTGATAGGTTGCTCCTGCATTCTTCAGTCCAAAAGACATAACTTTATGGAAATAGTTACCAAAGTCAATTGTAAAGGCATCTTTACTTTGATCAGGATGATGCATCATAATTTGGTTATACCTAGAATATGCATCCATAAAGCTTAATGTTGCATAGCCTGAAGCAGTATCAACTAAAGAATCAATAGATGGTAAAGGACAAACATCTTTTGGGCATGCTTTGTTGAGATTAGTGAAATCAACACACATGCGCCATTTACCACTGTATTTTTTTACCATTACAATGTTGGCCAACCAAGTTGTAAATCTGATTTCTTATATGAAGCCAGCATTTATGAGCTTTTTAGTTTCCTCTAAGGAAGCTTGTTTTTTCTCAATGCTGAGGTTGCATTTCTTCTGAGTTATAGGTCGAATAGATATATTGAGTGCTAATTTGTGAGAAATGATCGAGGGATCAATCCCAGGCGTGCAAGAGTTCAAGCAAATAAGTCGGTATTTTGCTATAAAAAGTTTTGAAGTGTATCCTTTTCTGAGCTTAGAGTTGTACCTACATAGGTAAATTTAGTTGGATTGTTAGTTAAATAGACTTTTTGTAACTCTTCCATTGGTGTTGGTCATTCAAGGAGCTCGGCTCTTGGATCAAGATCAGTTAATGCTGTGAGCTCGTAAGGATTTTGAACAGCGTTCACTTGTGCACCTATAGCTCGGCTTGCGGCTGCCGATTTCAAAATGATATTGTAGCACTGTCATGCTTCACGATGGTTGTTGTGAATAGTTGCAATGAGGTCATCCTGCACAGAAAACTTAACACATAGATGAATAGTGGATACTATAGCACCAAACTTATTTAGAAAAGGTCGGCCACGTATTAAATTATATGGACTGAAACAATCAACAACCAGATATTGAACATCAGAAGTTTTAGCTAAAGGATGCTCACCTAGTGTAGTTTGTAACCACACAGATCCCAATACTGGGACACGTTCACCTGAAAACCCCACTAAATCTCCAGTGGAGGGTTGAAGTATGTTATTGCTCAGCTTCATTTTTTGGAATGTAGATTAAAATAGGACGTCTACACTGCTTCCAAGATCGAGCAGTACTTTTTGCACTAGTAGATCTCCTAATTGGATAGAAATAACAACTAGATCATCTAGGTTGGTGCTGTTTGTGTTGAAGTCAGACAGTTGAAACGTCATTTTTGGGAAATGAGGAGGAGACTGGGATTCATTGGAAGCACCCTCTACCGAGAGCATAGCTCGGTATGTACGCTTTTGGGGGGAGTTTGAGGTCCCTCCACCAGCGAAACCTTCAGATATGTAGTTAATGACTCCTTGTGGTTGGTCAAGGTGAGTATGAGTGGTCTTCTCCTTGTCTCGAGAATGTTGTCTTGCAAAGAAATGGTCAGTAGAGTGTGTTGTGCGTTTTTTAATGTGGCTGCTGATGTATTTGTCCAAATGGCCCTGTCAGACTAGTCGCTCTAACAGGTCTTTGGCGATGACACACCATCGGTAGTGTGCCCATGCTTTTGGTGGAAAGTGCAATATTTGAACTTATCTATATTCTTCATATCCTGATAATTATTGGCTTTACGAGGAGGCTTGATGAGCTTTGCATTTAGGATTTCTTTGATTATTTCCTCCCTCTTGGTGTTGAATTGTATATATGAGTCATAATAGGGAGTTAGCTTGAAAGTCTTTTTGTTGTCCCGAGATTTATCTTTGTCCTTATTATTGTGGGTTTTTTCCGATTTTCTAGCCTGACGGAGCTCCTCAATCTTCATCTGACCTTTATCCTTCTCCCAAAACTCGGCGAGCGTTTTTGGTTTTGCTACGGTGATTGCTTCTTGAAATTTTTCTGGCCGAAATCTGCTCTTGATGGCGTGCAAATGCACCTCAGGGTGAAGATCTGGAATAGTAATTGCCACCTTCGTAAAACGAGTAATATAGCCTTTCAGACTTTCATTTTGTCCTTGTTTGATTATGTTCAAGTAGTCAGAATCATGTAGATAAATGGAAGATGCAGCAAACTGATCTTCATAAAGCTTTGCCAATTTTTGAAAATGAGAAATAGAATCTGTAGGCAAAGAACAAAACCAATCAAGTGCATGACCATCTAAAAAGGTAGGAAAACAACGACATAAAACAGGGTCAAAAATACTGTGTACTATCATAATATACCAGAATTTCTAGATATGATTCTTTGGGTCACCCAATCCATTGTAGGGAGTTAAGGTCGTGGTAAAGTGAACCTCTTGGGCTTTTGAAAATTCATGACATCAGTAATGAATAGACCAATGACATTATCCAATTCATCGTCTTTGTCGGCTTGTCGATCTTCTTCTTGCCATTGAGTTTCAGAAACGTGCGTTGGATCAGAGTTGTGTTCCTCATCCATTAGCCCCTCGTTATGATCATCATTATTTTCAATCCGAGCATTGGTCAACTCGACTATTTGGTTTGTCATTCTTTGATTTTCTTCTGCCATATGTTGATTGACCTGTTGTTACTCGGTTACCATCCGGAGAAGCTCAGATGGTGTTGGAAGAGGTTGGTCAGCCATAGACGAACAAAGGAATTTTGGGGCCTAAAAAAGAAAAAAAAAGTTTTTATTTCTTAGGCTCCACGGTGGGCGTCAATTGTTCTTGCTTGATGATTGATGTATAACTTGTCCTTTGACTATTTACTTCGAGTTTCTTTATCTCCGCTCCGAGCTTCTTGTCCAAAAGAATTACACCTTGATGCAGATAGAACAAAAAAGGGGGAGGTACCTGTAAAAGGTACTCCGACGCTCAAGTCAGTATTTTGTAAGTTCATTCTCAAGTGATATTCAACTTACCTCAAAATGAATTCCTCCCTTTCTTTTATATTGGGAGCTCATGATCCAAGGTTATCTGTTACCGAATTATAGTGGTAACGTATAGAGATCATAACGTTTTGATTGTTGTTATGATTTTAATGGCCGACCTATAACATATATATTGAGTTTTTCTTAACCAACATATAACGGTCATATCAAGGTTAATAGTTAAATTCATCTCTAAAAGATTACTCATTTTTTAAATTGGTCCTCAAATGATTTTTTTAGTAATATTAGTTCTTGAAAGATAAAACGTAAGTCAAATTGGTTTTTTCGTTAGATAGATGATGATGTGTCACGTTAAATATCACGTGACATAATGACGTGGTAGGTTAATGTCACGTGTCACAAGATGATTGGTTGACATATCAGATCAGTGACACTTGGTATGCCACATGTCATTTGACATGTCATAAATATATTTATAATCAAATTAGTCCCTTAAAATACACATGTAAATTATTTTCATCCCTAACATTTAAAAAATTAATCATATTAGTCTTCATGTAAATTTCTCTTTTTTATATAATATTAAATTTTTAATATTTCTTAATCCTACTCATTTTAATCTTATTTTTTACACTTTAATAAAAAAATTTCAAACAAATAATAAAAATAATTAAATTGTTACAAAGTTATTTTCTCATATGTATTTTTAGTTTTTTCATTTTCGAGTTCTAGTTTTTTTGTAGTAAATTTTTTTAATATAAATAATTTTATCAAATTATTATCAATTATATACTAAAAGTTTTAATATTTTGGATATCATTAAATAAGTATAGTAATTATTTTACATATTTTAATCTTTTAGATTTCACTAAATAAATATAGTAGTTATTTTTAAAAAAATTATATTAAAATATTAAAATTCAACAAATAATCCCACAAATCAATTTTCTAATTATTGAGTTCTACCATATAAATTAAATAATAATAAAAATTATAATTTTAAAAAATCTTAAAATTTTAAATTTTAAAATAACTATTATATTATTTAGTGAGATTCAAAATATTAAATTTTTTAAATATATAATCAATAAATTTGATAAACACGTTTAAATAAAAAATTTTACTATCAAAAAATTACATTTTAAAAATATAAAATTTTAAAATACAAATGATAAAATAATTTTATGATAATTTAATTATTTTTATTATGTTATACAAAGAGAATTTTATTTATTAAGGTTTAAAAAATAATATTAAAATTAGTAGTATCAAAAAATATTTAAATTTAATATTATGAAAAAATAAAAAATATTTATATAAGTATTAATTTGATTAATTTTTAAAATTTTAGGAATGAAAATGACTTACGTAGTTACGTGTATTTTTAGGAATTATGTTGATTATAAATAAATTTTTTATATGTTAAGTGGCACGTGACGTGTTAGGTGCCACTGACTTAAAACGTGACATGTGACATTAACCTATCACATTATGTTATATGACATTTAACATGATACATTATTATTTAACTGATAAAAGTATTAATTTAACTTATTTTAGAATTAATATGACTACAAAAATTATTTGAGTGTTAATTTAAAAATCGAGTGATATTTCAAGACGAATTTCACTATTAACCGTTTCTCTCTCTCTATATATATATATATATATATATATATATATATATATATATATATATATATATTAAGATAACGTATCAATCGATGGTCACCGACACCGTTCTAGGAGGACTACGCTACACGTTCATTATTTAATTTCGGAATTGTTTTCGTAGGCATGGCGCTAGGACTCCTGCTTCATCTAGAACAATATGCAACTCTGATTAATAGGATCACGTAAAATCAATACAAAATAGTACAATCACACGTCGTACCACCTAAATTATTGCGAAAACCATACACGAAATATAAATCATACAGATGTGGTTCGTTGTTAAACTACGAAATAATAAACTTGGTAGCAGTGAGCGAACCGGTTTGATTCGATCAATTAGTCATATATGTAAGTATGCTTACTTATCTAAAATTAAATAATTAATAAATCCGACACACTGAAAGCTTGGAGATTATGGTAGCGAATAAAATTGGCTTCCTTATGGGATCAAATTCGAGGGAAGTTGGCAACAGAAAAGTTAATATTGCATTCTTAGAAGAAAAGGGTACTTTAGAGGTCTTTCTCCTTCTGAAAAATTGGCTAAACTTATTAAAATTACATGTAATCATAATCATTAATTAGTCAATAACCTACTTATGCTTAAAATTTAAAGGGGAAGATGCGGGTAACAACAGCTTGTGATTTGGAGTCACTGTCACGTGGCTGTGGATGGGGACACAATTAAGGGTGTGTGTGGATCCCCCTACTTATTCTTTCTTCGTTCATGTTTGAAACGCAAGCGTTAGCATTTAGCTTAGAAAAATGTTTATGTACCATTTTCTTTTATAGAATAAAGTATGAAGTGACCAGTGAGAGTCGCATCCCATCTATGATCTATCCTCCTTTCTATAATAATGATTAAATTATGTGTGTTATAAGAATGTAAAAGAAAAATAATATAAAATAAAATATCTTGTTGGCTAGCTTGTAGTCATGCTTATACCTAGCTACCCATCCATATCATGCAATCTCTTTGCCGTTTCAGCTGCGATTCCTTGTGTTTATGTCATCCATTTCAACTGGCTTTCTCAATCCAAGTTAAATTTATCAATTATACGCAACAAAACATTTGCATCTTATGCAATTGGGCTATGGATTTGTGCAGTACTTTGGTGCACATCAAATTAACAATTTATCTCATATATATGACAGCTATTTATATAATATATATTATGACAATCGAGTATATATCCTCTATTATTTATCTACCTATATTTTTGTTTAATAAAATAATAAATAGAAGAGAAATGAAGATCTATCCAAACTCCCAAGACACATACATTAAGGTTGCCAGCTGGCAAGCATAGCAACGGACGCGTGGGTCTAAAAAAATATGCATACTTTACGATGTTGCACCACCATCGTCTCCCTTCCACAAAATTTCTACCAATACTTTTTTCGTTGAAAATAAATTTCCATCATATAATTTCCTAAGTAACTAAGTTGATCCGGGAGAGAAAAAATAAAATGGTTTAGGTGGGCAGGGCATGTGATTGGTGCAGCTTTTTGCCTCCTTTAATTTTATTTATCTTTTTTAATTTAATTTAGTTGAATGCATCCACCGGCAAAAACCACCAAACCCGTAAAAAAGAGCCAAGTTTGATTAGTAGAATAGAATATTAGATTAGAAGCGGAACAAACGAATCGTACTGGATATTAGCTTATAAAGGAAAAGTGCAAAAACAAAGAACAAATTAAGATGGAGGAGCGTTGCGTTGCGGTTACTGATTAACTTAATAAGTAAAAAAATGTTTATAGTAAACTGCAATGGTAAAGCGCACGTTCTTTCATGATTGCTTAGCGCCATAGCCCATTTGATTGGATCCTCCCACCTCAACACATCCCTTTAAAATGAGAATCTATATGGTAAAAATTACTGGTTAATCTTGATGTAAAATTAAATGAGAAATTCTTGGGTTCATTATTGCACTACTAACATCATAGGCAACACTATCCAAAACTGAATTAAAAAATATTTAAAATTCAAAAAACAATAAAAAATTATTTTTAATGAATTTTATATTAAATTTATTTACAATCTATTATAATATAAGTTGAATTTACTGTTATAGTATTGATTCTCTAATGTTATTCTAATTAAATATGTGATCTAACAGTTTTATTACAAAAAAAACTTTTTATTTGAATAATTATAAGAAAAATATTAAGGTCAACCATTTTAGAATTTTTTTTTTCTGTTAATTTATTGGAAAAAAAAAGTTAGTTTCTAGTAAAATCCAAAAAAATAAAATAAATACGAAAAATTTGTGCAATTTTGGTTGCTGGGGGCACTGGAGCACTTTTGCTATACAAGCTGTATGCGCATCGATCGAGTCTTTTTCTCATGAAACCACACTCTCTTTCTCTCTTTCTCTCTCCCTCTCAGCCTCCTCTCTCTTTCCTACATAAATTAACATTGCTGTGTTTTCATCCAAAGTGGAAGCGGTTAAACTAAGTTTAAAGGCACAGCGGTGGAACTCTCATATATAGCTGTCAACTCCACTCTATGACATGTTTCTTTCCCCCCATGACGATGCCTCCATTCACCTTCTGCTTCCCTTGATTTTTAGATTACAAGTGAACAAGGTCCGATCTCGATCTTACTATTACTTTCAATTTGATTGATTTCATCATTCTTCTCACCGAATTGAATTTGTTTTAGCTGCAGAATTAGTGCCACATCAAGGGAAGAGAAGAAATGGACACGAGAAGGAGGATGAGATTAGAGCCTAAGAAAGCTCAGACAGGAGCACATGATGATGATCATCATCATAGAGTAATTGAACTAAACTCTGCTTTATTGTCAGAACTCAGAAGAGTGTATATGTGTATGTGGTACTAGTATTTTTGAAAAACGGTTGCTACAGTGAACAAAGTTCCATACACTAGTTTTATTATTATTATTATTATTATTAAACTATTACTACTATTATTCATTATTTCATTATGAGAACGTAACACTTCTCAGACTTATCATCACAAACTGTGGATGGCTTCAGTTCCAATGAGAAGAAAATTCTCAAAAGTCGAAATTCTTTTCCGAAATATATTACACAACACACATCCTCACCCTATAAAGTGAAAGGGAAATTCATTGAGAAAAAGATAAACCTATATGTTATTGCGTTGCATAGGTTGGTCCTAACCTCTTGAATGAAAAGGCAGAGATGCGGGAAAGTTTGGCACAAGGAAAAGGCAGAGCAAGCAGCAAGGAGAGAAAATTGGCCTTGCAACAAGACGTAATGCAATGACACTGCACCGATTCCTGATTTTAAAATTGAAGCTTTGTTCACGAATTTGAATTTTCAGGTGGAGAGGTTGAAGAAGAAGCTTAGGGACGAAGAGAACATCCACAGGGCATTGCAGAGAGCTTTCAACAGACCCTTGGGTGCTCTCCCTCGTCTTCCTCCCTATCTCCCTCCCAATGTTAGTATTTCCCAAGTAATCTACTTTGCAATTCAATCAAATTTGAAATCTTATACTCACCGTCACTGCTGAATCAATCTAGACCCTGGGACTTCTTGCGGAGGTGGCGGTGCTGGAGGAAGAAATTGCAAGGCTTGAAGAGCAGGTGATGCATTTCAGGCAGGACTTGTATCAAGAAGCTGTATATACATCATCCTCCAAGATGAAAATGGATCATTCATCTCGTTTAGTTAAATTGAAGTCTCCTTCCCCAACAATTACACTTCCCGGTGAGTAATTCCTACAATTGCTCCTTAAGTGTGTTCTATGATAAAAGTTGCAACCTAATTCTCATGGATTTTTGCATTGCAGAGGATAGGCAAGGAAAAGAGAACCAGTCATGTAGTAATTCTCACAAGAACACCAAGCAGTTCAATTCTAAAACTAAAACAACAAAAACTCCTATTAATACACTTCCCCTCCACAACAAACCATGGCATCGTCCAAAGAGACAGGTCTGGCATCTCTAATCCAGATTCAGTTGTGTCCTAGTAGATCAAAATAACTCAGAAGAATTTTTTCAAGTCAACTAATGTGAAATTTCAGACTGTGCAGCAAGAACTAAGAGTGAATGACCAGCCAATGGCAGAACCAACAGATCATGAAGAAAGTCCAAACATAATCTCTGAAAATATTCTCAAGTGCTTATCAAGCATTCTTTTGAGAATGAGTACTGTCAAGTATCCGGATTCTACAGCTGGCATGTTGCGAGATCCGAAATCTCGAAACTGTACTAAAGAAACATGGTTTCAGGATCCATATGGTACATGTTTAGAATTTGGAGAGATGGATATTGGTCCGTACAAGCAATTCCGTGCAATTGAAGCTGAATCCTTCAGTCCAAAACGAACTGCTAATTCTTTGTTTCTGCAGCATCGATTGAAGTATGTGATACTTACTATTTACCTTCTTTTCAACTATTCATGTTGTGTGTGTCAATCAGATGTTGCAGTATTTTAATATCCTGAAACTTGCAGGCTTCTTTTGAGGAAACTTTCCTCTGTCAACTTAGAGAATCTCAATCATCAGGAGAAGCTTGCATTCTGGATCAACATATATAACTCTTGTATGATGAATGTACGTCATTTATACCTTTTTGAACAATGTTTAGTTTTACTTTTTCATTTTTAACCTCTTTTAGAACCTTTGTAATATCTAATTGAAAATTGTGCTTTTATTCAGGCATTCAATGAGCACGGCTTACCGGAGAGTCCCGAAACAGTTGTTGCATTGATGCACAAGGTATGAACTGCTCGGGACTTGTATTTCTTCTTATATGTTGCATGTTCTTGCAGTTATAGCATTGACATGCTTAAGAATTTATTCTGTTTTCTTCATTATTCAGACAACAATAAATGTGGGTGGACACTTGCTAAGCGCAACAACGATAGAGCATTGCATTCTAAGGCTTCCTTATCATTGGAAATTGGTAAGCTTTGTTCATATGAAGTCTGAGTTTTCCTTAGATTGGAATATATAGATAATTACTAAGACTTCTTACAGCTGAATTCTAAACAGACATCAAAGGGAGCGAAGAATCATGAAATGACAGTAAGAAGCATATATGGATTGGAATTATCAGAACCCTTGGTGACATTTGCTCTCTCATGTGGAACTTGGTCCTCTCCTGCTGTAAGTTTTATTCATTACACAAAGTAAACTTCTAAAATTTTATTATCTGCATTGTTTCATTGCTGATTCATGAACTGTGGCAAATGCAGGTCAGAGTTTACACAGCATCACAGGTCGAGAACCAACTCGAAGCAGCGAAAAGAGAATACTTGCAGGCTGCAGTTGGAATTTCAACTTCAAAGTTTGCTATCCCAAAGCTGCTAGATTGGTACTTACTGGACTTTGCAAAAGACTTGGAATCTTTGCTGGATTGGATATGCCTCCAATTACCAAGCGAAATAGGGAAAGAAGCCATTAAGTTCCTTGAGAATAGAAAAACCGAACCCCTCTTACAATTTGTACAAATTATGCCATATGAGTTTAGTTTTAGATACTTGCTATGCACATAATTTTGCTTCTGTTTATTCTGTATATGATTTGTTTCATTGATGCTGGGGATGCAATTGCTATACAGCTCCAGAGCACATAGAAAGATTGTAGATGAGATCAATATTCTCTCCTCCTCCCTTTGAATATATGGATTGGCTTAGAAAATATTGACTTAACAAATACTTCTTTTCTTGTCTTTTCTTTTCTAAAAAAAAAATAAAATCAATTAAAGGAACACTTTGCCTTTACCTTCCTTCATCTCAACCACAATGAAAGGAAGTAAAAAGTCAAACTGTATAATATGTGGGATTTGAAGAATAGAATTGCTGAATTGCATATCAAATCTCAGTTTACTACTCAATTTCCTTAGTTGTATTCATTTTTGACATTTATAAGACTCTAACCTGAAATGTTGCTCAAGAAGAATGTGGAATTATTACCTGAACCAACCAAGCGTGAGTAACTTTTTTGTAATGGTCACCATTGATTTTGTAACTTCCATGAAATGTGCGTCCCACTATCTTAATTTAAGAGTGATTAACTCCTCCATTTATCACTTTACCGATCCCACATTATTTATACAGTAGAAATGCCCAACTACATTGACAAGAAAAGAAAGTAATGAAGGTCTATCAATAACCCTCGAACTATTGCTGCGTCAATGAATGAATGATGGTCTCATTTTCATGGCACGTAGTGAAGATTACTAATAGTTGGAGTAGTGCTGGAATTCCATATATGGTCCAGCATTGGAAGTAGGACTAGTACTGGAATTCTCACATAGAATGTGGTCCATGTAGATGTAGGTTGTTTCTGGTGTTACAGAAGAAGCCCCATCAATAATTATGACTTGGCTCATTTAAGTCTCCTAATTGCAGCTCCATTATGTTCCGTTTGATGGCTGTGGCCACCACAGCCGCTCCTTCCGAACCATTCAACTATCATATTTCAAAAGGTTACATATTTGATATTATTTCAAGCTCAATTCTTCCATGAGAAAATCACACAGTATTTAGATATTAAATACTCGTAACAATGTGGTTGTGAGCTATGAATAACAATGAATTAAGTGGGCGAGTGAGAACAGGATTGAGATTGTGTTGTGTTGTCTCTGTAATCTGTACCCAGTAGTCCCAATTTTTTAATTTTGTCTCTTGCATTGAAGAGTTATCTACCAGAGTAGGCACCTGTACCTAGTATCTATTTGTTTGGCTTTATTGAAGTAAAAACAATTACTACTATGAAGGATTTCATTCCATTTCGGCATGCTGCCATGAATTCTTTTCAACTACACAAAACAAATTAAGAAATTTTCGTTGGAACTGATAAAGACTAGAGAACATGATTCTTTTAATATCCTTTTATCTCTTCTTTTGGTTGCCAAAAGCGTTTTGTCTCTTGTTATGTCTATGTATGATCGAATACTCAAAGTCGTTAAAGACATTGTCATCCTAATAAATGCTTTGAAAGCCACCCTCTCTCCTTGTTAAGACTTTTTTTTTATCTATATAGAAACCAAGATATCTGTCACTGTTAGCGTTAATCTCCTTACTGCGACTGCACTTACATTGCCCCTCAAATGAGTTTCATATGTACATCAACATCAACTAGAATGGTCTTCTGTATTTTAATTTTTAGGTCATTAGAAGTAAATTTTGGTACTAGGGATCAGAAAATTTTAATAGTGGAGACAAAAATAATATGAAAAAATTTAAATGTGCACCTATTTAGATATTTTAGGTATTGTTTTGAAGTTATTTGAAACGGTGATGTGGTCTGAACATGAGGTTTAGATTTCTTCTAAGATGGCATCTCACTTGTGCTGGAGTCGAGGTGTCGCCGTTCGAGTTTCTCGTGAGGAGGTGAGAGTAGTATTCCTTTTATCTTAAAAATTTGTTGAGATCTTCCTTTTAAATAGAATAGAAAGATAGTAGAAGATATTTTAATATTCAGTTGCTTATTCAAATGATCAGGCTGTTCACACGTCGTCGTCACCTCTTAAGAAGTCCTGCAAGTAAAAATATGTCATCTTTTTGTGGGCTATTGGACCTAATTTTATGTTTTAAATCATGGTATGAACACGTATATTAATCAAATTTTTAATAGTTTAATTAATATGTCAAAAATTATATTAATTTAAAACTTTTTTTTCAATCTTTTGAAATATTGCAACATATATTTATTATTAATACTAGCATCTTGCAAGTAATTAGTATGTATCAAATTATATTTTTATTATTTTTTTATATAATACATAAAAATATTATAGCAAAATAGTTAAAAAATATATAAAAAGTTTACTATAATTATGTAAGAAATACAAAAATAAATAAATAAAATAGAATAAAATCATGATGTAAAAAAAATAAAATTTCAATCAAACAATAAAAATGTTATTTGTACACTAAAATTAGCTATTAAAATCAGCCACCAATATATTTGTATATAAATATATATGTGGTTTAATTTATTTTTAATGTATATTTATATTTTAACATGTATTTTATACTAATAACTAATTTTGGTATACACCTATTATAGTTGATCAAACAACCACAAGATTTTCTTCATATATAGACAGTGACGGATCCAGAAAATTTTGACATTAGGGGCAAAATATATATAATATAATAATAATTTTTATAATAAAATTATTATGTGTATATAAAAATTAGCTATTAAATTATCTATTAACTATTATGTATATGTGTACATACATGTATTTTTTAATTTATTTTCAATGTGTATTTTGTATTTCAATATGTATTCTATACATGTAGTTCTTTTTTACGAACATATAGCATGATTATTATAATTATATTTTGTTATTGTAAAATATGATTAATCTCTGAAATATCTAATTTACAAATTAAAATACTAAAATAGTAATTTAAACGTTAACATATAATTTAAAATTCTATTTTTTAGATTTTTATTTTAAAAAAATTAAGTAATCTTTTTCTTAACAATACAATCAAAACATCTTTCTTTCTTTATATATATATATATATATATATATATATATCACTAAACAATTATTTAAAATTTACTTTTTATACAATTAGAATCAACTCTTACCGATATTCATAATTGAGAAAGTTCTTTCAATTAACGTAGTTGCTATGAAAAAAAACTAATTTTAAAAGAAGATAAATAATACTCTTTCAAGTTGATTTTTAAGAAAAAACACTAATCTCATTTAAATTGATAATTGATTATTCTAATAGACATCTAATATAAAATTCTTAAATTAATTATTATGTACCAAAAGTTGAGTAAAAAATTATTGTGGGGTCAAATTTAATAATTTAGTGGGGCAAATAAATATTATTATCATATATTACTCAAAAAAATTTCAAATTGTAGTGGGGCGCTTGCCCCCGTACCCTATAACATAAATCCGTCCCTGTAGAGATAGAAAATCAATATTTCTTTTTTTTATTAAGCAATTATTTAACAATTTTTGTCATTTAATTGAAGAATTAATTTTTATAATATTTATGGTAAAAATAATTTCAATGGAAACAATTATTGTATGTAAGACTAAAATTATAAAACAACAAAAATAAATAATAATGTTAAATGATGTCTATATCCATCAATCAACTTTTAAGAAAACTACTAAATACTAATATTTTTATTTATATTTGAGAAATTAGGTTTGATTTTGGATAATTAATAAATAGACTAGTGTCACAAAATAATAACAATTATTATTATTATTATTATTATTATTATTATTATTATTATTATTATTATTATTATTATTATTATTATTTGAATAGATGTTATTTTTTTCATTCTAAATAAATTAAATTTATATAATACGTAACGTTTTATCATTGTATTTATATTTAATAATATAATTTTATTTAACAGAAAATAATTTTTTTTAAATATGAAGACAAACACATTATTTAATGGAGTCATTATATATATATATATATATATATATATATATATATATATATATATATATATATATATAATTTTAATATATAATTAATGTAAAATTATTTTATTTGTACATTTCATTAATATAATGTCATATTAATAAAAATAACTATTTTTATATTAATTATATAAATGATCATCCAAACAACACTTGTGATTAAATGGTTGTGTAAAATATTTTACATCATTAAAAATTAAAAGCATATATACTTAATTTTTTTTCCAAAGATTCAATAGGAGCAAATTAACCACCCCCGGTAAGGGGTGGTAAAGTGAGTTGGTCTGCCTTAATCCATTTTCTCAATTAAAGTGGGTTTAAAATACTAGTCCGTTTTACTTTATAGCGGGCTAGCAAATTAGCCTGCTTGACTTTTTTTATATTTTAAAAAAATAAAATTTAATAAAATTAATAAAAAATAATAATTAAAAAATTAAATATAAATAAAAAATAGTCAAATTGTAATATAAATTTTTTTATTATTTTTTTTAATTTTTAACTTCAATAAAATTATTTAAAATAATATTTATCAATAGAACCATCTTTATTTAAAAAAATAAGTCACAATTTAAACATATATACGAAATTGTAAAATAAAATAAATAAAATTAATAACTAAAAGAAGAATAAAAATAAAAAATAAAAAAGCATTTGAAAATTATATAATTATTAATTTTGTAGTGGTAATTACTCTTTTATTTAATAAAAAAACTAAAAATAAAAATCCTTGGTCCGGCGGGCTGGTCCGCCCTACTCCGCCAAAACCCGTAAATTTGGCAGTGCAAATTTGGCGGGTCCAAATCTAGACCGACCCGTCTTTTTTAGTGAGTTCGGCGGATCGGTCCGACGAATTCGACCCATTTTACCATTCTTATGTATTGCTATCCATTTATACCATATTTTTTTTGTCATGAACTGAATCAATAACATGGCTCAGACTCGAACAAAGCCAAATTCATATTCAACCCAAGAATTCGACCCGATATTACAACCCTTTTTCCCTCTCACATAAGGGTGATGTAAGGTAGGATTCGAATCCAATCTTAACTCAATCTGCAGGTTGAATTTATTACTAAAACTCAATTATTCTATTATATCTATGGGTTGAGAACAACCCAACTCTAACGCCATCCGTGGTCAATCCACGGATATCCGACCCTATTTTTAAGTTTTTTACACATATACAATATTATTATATAACCAAATGAGTACGTAAATTAAAAATTCAACATAAATAATACAATCGTCCCATAAACAACATAATCAAATTTTTAATTCTACATAAAATTCTTTGTTTAAATTAATAACCCACATACAAATAAAATATTGTAATATAATATTGTATTTATATATCACTAAAATAGAATTAATTTTTAATAAACAAAAGTATTAAATTATTCGTTGATGATCTTGACTAAATAATAAAGACCTTTTAAATTAAAGGAAAAATTTTTGATTTAACACCTATTTATAATATATTTTTATAACATAAACATATATAAAATATGAATTAGTCGGATAGAATGAATGCTATTATCCTACTCTCATGCTTGCTAAAACCTTTCCCCTCCATTCTACCATGCTTGAGTTAATCTTTTGTGGGCAAGACTATTAATTTTATCTAAAGATACCTACAACTGAATTTTCTCTTAATAAGTTGATCATGAAATATGATGTATATCTATTTTTTTATTTTTTTAATCTAGTAGACTAAAGACTAATTTGTCATAAATTTAAACTCTATTAAAAAATTTATTACTAACTAATAAATTATTATATATACAAAACAAAATTCAATCTCCTAATATTTATTTAAATAAACTAATAAATTAATTATTAAACTGACTTGGTTGTACATATGCTGCCTCTATTAATCAAATTCGAAACATGACAGTTAAGGGACCCAAGCAAGTAAGCAACTAAGTACTGTGTATTTGTGTTAGCCTGTTAGGCCTCATGCTTTCCAGATGTGTGTTCTTTTATTTTATTTTATTTATTTTTTGTCCCAGCTGATGTCTTCATATTTAACGTTTCTTTTTTTTCGGACTTATTTATATTTCACGTTAGTGTTCATTGGGCCAAAATAGCTCAGAAGTCATTTTTGTTCCAGTAAAAAATGGGATAGTTTTGTTGGACGACTAAAAATGGGCCCAGTTAACTTCGACCACGAATTACTGGATTGCTCCAAATCCAACAGATTAGTCATAGTCAAATTTGGAGTCGCAATACTTTAAGGTTTTGCAGGGTGGCCCAGATTATTGATGAATAAATAACATATTATATATCCAGCTCAAATAGCTGACTTTGACTATAATAATTCCATAAATTGCGACTTTGCTAGGGGACCAAAGAATATATTATTATTATTGATCATCATCATATTAACTTTACATGTTTCAATGCCATGTTGGGTTCACCATTTTTCTAATATATCATGCAAATCGTGCTAATCCTTTTCTCTGATATGGGGAGGAGAGATATGTTGTCCCTACAGGTTGGATTTCAAGCTTGTTTATTTATTTCCATTCGATTCAATATAATTCTTTAGTCTTTACGGTGTTGGTCCTGTTATTCTAGATTGTTGTCTTCGTCACAAGTAATGTGTAAATTACTCAAACCAAATGACTGGATGATATAATCAATTATGTCGTGGGTTAAGAAAAGAAAAAAATAAAAACTTATAGAGTGAAGTCATAAAATAAATAAATAAATAAATATGAATTCTAGAAACCTTATGTTAAAAAAGTATATTATAGAGGTATTTGTCACAGGTTTCATTGACTTTCTTCTATCTGAAATAAGAAAACTATTATTTCCACGGTTTTATTTATATGTATGTTAAATAATTTCCAAAATGTAATTTTCAAGTTCAAAATTAAACAAGCACTTGCTTAACTCGTGATGAAAAAGAGTACAAAAATTTGCACACTCACCAAAACTAGAACCTTTTACTTTTTCTTCGTTCCCCCTTTTTCCCCTTGACTTTCTTTGGCCAAAGAAAAGTGGTGCATGGACATAGGCAATGTTATTACAAGTGATATGTCACATTGGAAGTTCAAAAATGTAGGTAGCTTTATCATATGATGAAAGAAAAGAGGGGGAATTGAAAAAAGTCTTCATCAATCTCGACTTTATTGCTGCGTTTGCGTTCATCAGTGCAGCGGATGTCTGCTGTTTGCTTCATAATTAGTTAGTTTAAAATTTAAATAGTTGTTCACTAATATTTGAATATGTAAAAATATGCATCAACAGCACACCGAGTTAGTAGATCTAAAAAGAAAAGAGAAAAACTTAAAAGTAAACAATTTTTATTTATTTATATTAGCCAACAATTTTAAATTATACTGACCTTCGAATATTGTTCAAAACAAAATATCTAGAGTCAAATAGTTTAGTTGATAAGCCTCAAGACATCGAAATATAACAAAAATAGCGTCAACTAATATATCATACTCTTATATATTTTATAGTAGTAATAACTATCACTGTTTTAAATAGTAGTTTCATAATAACGTATAGTTTCTTTCATCAGCGTCCAACACCGGATCTCCATAAACTAATGAACACTTCGCTGTATGTTTTTGTTTAATAATAAAAGTTTATATGGTAGATACTTGGTAGGGTCATCCTCTTCTAGAATGCAAGTATTGGCAGTGCTTACCGCCACCGAAATTGATAAGAATGAACGGTTGCATATTTTAAATGGGATGGCAGCTCCAAATTGACCAAGTAAGCCATAATATATAAGCATGTAATAAGTTACACAGCTGGGGCCTATGTGATGACTGCCATTACGCATACACACAGCAATGACACACATGTGTGTGGTATTATTATTACTAATAAATTAGACTCGTTACATTTCGTCCTTTCTCATCAAACTCATCTAGAAGCAGCCAAAATCACAAGTATATTTTAATATTTCCTCCCTAGAACATAGATATATTATGAGAATGCGTAGATATTGAGAAGAAGAATAAAATATATAATAATCTTGGACTCGTATTTGTGGATATATATATATATATATATATATATATATATATATATATACATTATATTATTTTAAATTAAATAATTTATATAACAATAATTTTTATCTATTATTATAAATGTTAAATTGAATAAGTCATAATTATTTTTAGAATAATTACTTAAATCAGTTCCTAAGAATTTTAGAATCAGACATTTTAGTCCTCAAGAAAAATTAATACACAGATCAATCCCTAAAGTTTTACTACGATAGACAAATCAGTCTCCAATTCATTTTTCGCCAGAGTTATTATTCAGATCAGTCCTCAAAATTTTTTAAAATAGACATTTTAGTCCCCAAAAAAACTATTGTACAAATCAATCCCCAACGTTTCTCTCTGTTAAACATAATAGCCTTCTGTCCAAAAATAAAATAAAATAAAATAATTATTATTATTAATTGCACAATAATATTGTACTATATTTTTTGTATTTTTTGGACAAAAATAATGATAAATTTATTCATTAAATTCTTATATATATATATATATATATTCACTTAATAATAATAATAATAATAATAAAATTATTAGAGATTATTTTACAAAAAATTCAAAGTTAAAACTATTTGATATTTTTGTATTTAATTTAATACATATTTTTTAATACAAACATTTTTTTTATATAGGACATCTTTTGATTATATTAAATACAAAAATATCAAATGATTTTAACCTTGAATTTCTTTTAAAATAATCTCTAATAATTTTATTAATTATATAATAATATTGTACCATAATTTAATTTTTTGTATTTTTTAAATAAAAATAATAATAAATTTATTCATTAAATTCATATATATATACAGTCACTCAATAATAATAATAATAATAATAATAATAATAATAATAATAATAATAATAATAATATTAAAGATTATTTTACCAGAAATTTAAGGTTAAAATTATTTGATATTTTTGTATTTAATATAATTAAAGATGTACTATTTTAAAAAATATGTTTGTATTAAAAAAATATGTATTTAATATAAATTTAAATTAAAATATTTTTTTAATACATATTTTTTAATACAAACATATTTTTTTAACATAGCACATCTTTTAATTATATTAAATACAAAAATATCAAATGATTTTAACCTTGAATTTCTTATAAAATAATCTCTAATAATTTTATTTTTATTATTTTTATTGTTATTATTATTATTATTATTGAGTGACTATATATATATATATAAGAATTTAATGAATAAATTTATCATTATTTTTGTTTAAAAAATACAAAAAAAATATAGCACAATATTATTGTACACTTAATAATAATAATAATAATAATAATAATAATAATAATAATAATAATTTTATTTTATTTTATTTTTGGACAGAAGAGAAATGTTGGGGATTGATTTGTACATTAATTTTTTTTGGGGACTAAAATGTCCATTTTTAAAATCTTTGGAGACTAATCTGGGTAATTACTTTGCCGAAAAATTAACTGGGGGACTGATTTGTCTGCCGGAGTAAAACCTTGGGGATTGATCTGTGTATTAATTTTTTTTGGGGACTAAAATGTCCGATTTTAAAATCCTTGGGACTGATTTGGGTAATTACTCTTATTTTTAATTTGGAATTAAATGGGAATAAAATTAAATACTATCTTTTGGACATTAGATGCTATTTTTATTTGAATTTTAAAATTTAATAAATGTCATGTTCAAATATAAATAGTGACTTTAGTGTTTCGGTCTCTAACACATTAAAATTGTTTCCGTAACTCTTTTTTCATAAGAAAAGTTATAATTCAGTCCTATCAAAAATACAAAAAAAAATTATTAAAAAAAATTGAGATAACTCTTTAATTATTTTTATGAATATAAATACATTTTTACATTATATATAACATATATTTTTTAGTGATTTAATATGAATAATTTAAAATATAAAAATTGAAAAAGCCTAACAGCGGAAACGACACAAATGTCCAACACAAGAATAATATGAAAGCACTCACAACATAATATGGCAGTAGCTATCAACAAGCAAATATAGCAAGTAAAGCAATAATAAGAACACACCAAGATTTTAACGTGGAAAACCCCCCTCAATGTGAGAGGTAAAAACCACGGATCCTCCAGACTAATGGAATAGCTCCACTATAATCAAATGAGGTACTAGAAAGTCTCAAAGAAAGCACAAAAATGTGCATATAACCAGCCAAAACATCAAAGCACCAAAGCTCATAAATGAAAAGCAAGAAGATGAAATATACCCAAAAAACAGAGTTGTTGTCGAAGCCAATTTCTCCCTCTGTAGATCTTCAATTAATATCTCCACCGTTCAGAATGAAGAACAAGATGTGACAAATCTACAACTATCTTTTACGTCGATCTAACGGTGAAACAGTGAGAAACTGCCGTTCAAAGTTTGTTGCTCTGTATAAAAACAGAAAACCTAATTTTTCTCTTGCAAAGCCAATTTCTCCCACTGCAAACCTCCAATCAAAATCTCCACCAACCAGAATGAAGAACAAGATGAGAGTAACTCACCGTTCAAATTTCAAGCCGATCCAACGGTGAACAAATGAGAAACTGCCATTCAAAATTTACTGCTTTGGGCAAAAACGGAAATTCTATTTTTCCTCTTCTCTCTCTCTTTGGTGGCTACACACTCTCTCTCAAAAAACCTCCAAAATATGAATTAGGGTTGTGACACTAGGGTGCAAGAATACACCCCCAAAAAGTTGGGCTTGGACCTCAGAAAGGAGAGAAAAAACCCAACAAATCTCCCCCTTCTCGACTAGGTGGAGGCCATCGCCATTCTGACGATCAAACAACATGTTTCAAACTTTTCTCTTAACAATGCTTGTCATTATATCAGCACCATTGTCATCAGTGTGAACTTTCTCAAGTTCCAACAACTTGGAATCTAACACATCCCATATCCAGTTATACCTAACATCAATATGTTTAGATCTTGGATGAAAAGTAAAATTCTTGGCAAGATGAATAACACTTTGGCTATCACACAATAACACATAACGGTCTTGCTTAAAACCAAGTGCTGCAAGAAACTTATTCATCCACAACAACTCTTTAAATGCTTCAGTTGCTGCAATAAACTATGCCTCTGTGGTAGAAAGTGCAACACGCTTCTGTAGCCTTGACTGTCGTGAAATAGCTCCTCCTGCAAACTTGACCAAATAACCTGAAGCAGACTTTCGAGAATCAATATCTCCTGCCATGTCTGCATCAGTAAAGCCAACTAGCAAAGGTTTCTCACCACCAAAACTCAAACTCAAGTTAGTTGTACCTTTGAGATATCTCATAATCCATTTAACAGCATTCCAATGTTCTTTACCTGGATTAGAGAGAAAACAACTCACAGTTCCAACTGCATGAGCAATGTCTGGTCTAGTACACACCATAGCATACATCAAGCTTCCAACAGCTGAGGCATAAGAAATTTCATCCATTGTTTGTTTCTCCTCATCAATGGTTGGACACTGCTTGGTGCTCAACTTAAAATGTGGAGCAAAAGAACCAGCAACACATTTGGCATCATTCATGCCAAACCTTTGAAGCACCTTCTTTATGTACTTCTCCTGTGACAAATAAAGCTTCTTAGAATCTCTATCACGAGTAATAGTCATGCCCAAAATCTGTTTGGCAGGACCCAAGTCCTTCATAGCAAATAACTTGCTCAACTGATTCTTCAACTCATTAATCCTCAAAGCATTCTTGCCCACAATCAAAATATCATCCACATAAAGTAAAAGAGTGATAAAATCATCATCAAAAAATTTTTGCACAAATACACAATGATCTGAAGTTATCTTACGTTAACCATGCTTCCCCATAACAGATTCAAACTTCTTGTACCACTGTTTTGGAGTTTGCTTCAACCCATTAAGACTCTTCTTAAGCTTGCACACAAAATCTTCCTTTCCTTTAATAACAAAGCCATCCGGTTGCTCAATGTAGATCTCCTTATCTAAATCACCATGAGAAAAAGCTGTCTTCACATCCATTTGCTCAATCTCCAAATCAAGAGACGCTGCTAATCCAAGCACAGCACGAATGGATGACATCCTCACAACAGAAGAAAAGATCTCCTCGTAATCAATACCTTTTTTCTGGCTAAAGCCTCTAACAACCAATCTAGCTTTATACCGAGGCTTAGAACTGTATTCTTCATTCCTAATTCTGAATACCCATTTGTTCTTCAAAACTTGCATACCCTTTGGTAGCTTCACCAACTCATAGGTATCATTCTCAAGCAAGGACTTTATTTCTTCTTGCATAGCTTTAAGCCATTGAGCTTTGCTTTCATCTTCAACAGCCTCTCCAAAGCATTCAGGTTCTCCCCCATCAGTCAACAAAACAAACTCATGTGGAGAATACCTTTGTTGTAGACCTTCTGAGTGCATTTGCAGGAATTTTCAAAGCTGGTTGTTCATCTTGATCATCATCACCAACTTCATCAAGTATCGGATCAACTGTTCCATTTTCACCTGCACCTGTATCATGCTCATTATTTTGACCTTCAACTCTACCATCTTCTACCATAGGCATAGAGGAAGTAATATCCAAGTCAGAAAAATCATCACTAGGCTGAACCATTGGTTTCTCCACATTATCAATATCCTTCAATGTTTGGTCTTCAATAAAGACAACATCTCTACTTCGAATCACCTTCTTGCTAACAGGATCATAAAACCTGTAACCAAACTCATCTATGCCATAGCCAATAAAAATACATTACCTAGTCTTTACATCAAGCTTAGATCTCTCATCTTTGGGAATATGAACAAAAGCTTTACATCCGAAGACTCTTAAATGATCATAAGAAACATCTTTACCTGACCATACCTTTTCTGGCACTTCAAATTGCAAGGAAACACATGGTGTCCGGTTCAAGACATGAACAACAGTGCTCAAAGCTTCACCCTAAAAGGATTTTGCCAATCCAGACCGTAACAATAAGCACCTAACTCTTTCAACCAGTGTTCTGTTCATCCTTTTAGCCAAGCCATTTCAACTAAGGAGTCTTCGGATGTCTTATACCATGCTCTTTACAATAAGCATCAAATGGACCTGAGTACTCATCACCATTGTCAGTATGAATGCATTTCAACTTCTTCCCAGTTTCTCTTTCAACAGAAGTTTGAAATTGCTTCAACACATTCAAAACTTGATCTTTGGTCTTCAAAGTGTAAACCCATAATTTCCTAGAATGATCATCAATAAAAGTTACAAAATAGATAGACCCTCCAAGTGTTCTTGTCTTCATCGGCCCACATACATCAGAAAGCACCAAGTCAAGTATCTCCGACTTCCTTGAAGGTGGATGGCTTGATGAGCGGATAATTTATACGCTTTTTGGCATTGTTTTTAAGTAGTTTTTAGTATGTTCTAGCTACTTTTTATTATATTTTTATTAGTTTTTAAGAAAAATTCACATTTATGGATTTTACTATGAGTTTGTGTATTTATCTGTGATTTCAGGTATTTTTTGGCTGAAATTGAGGGACCTGAGCAAAAATCTGATTCAGAGGCTGAAAAAAGACTGCAGATGCTGTTGGATTCTGACCTCCCTGCACTCGAAATAGATTTTCTGGAGCTACAAAAGCCCAATTGGCGCGCTCTCAATTGCGTTGGAAAGTAGACATCTTGGGCTTTCCAGCAATATATAATAGTCTATACTTTACTCCAATTTTGATGACAAAAACTGGCGTTCAAACTCCAACTTTCTACCCTATTCTGGCGTTAAACGCCAGAAACAGGATAAAAGCCGGAGTTAAACGCCCAAACTGGCATAAAAGCTGGCATTTAACTCCAAGAAAAGTCTCTACACATGAAAGCTTCAATGCTCAGCCCAAGCACACACCAAGTGGGCCCGGAAGTGGATTTCTGCATCATTTACTTATTTTTGTAATCCTAGTAACTAGTTTAGTATAAATAGGACTTTTTACTATTATACTGATATCTTTTGGATCATCTTTGATCTGAGGATCAATCTTGGGAACGTTTTTCCTTAGACTTGGAGGCTGGCCACTCGGCCATGCCTAGACTATTTTTACTTGTGTATTTTCAACGGTGGAGTTTCTACACACCATAGATTAAGGTGTGGAGCTCTGCTATTCCTCGAGTATTAATGTAAAGTATTATTGTTCTTCTATTCAATACAAGATTATTCTTATTCTAAGATATTCATTCGCGCACAAGAACATGATGAATGTGATGATCAAGTGACAGTCATCACCATTCTCACTTATGAATGCGTGCCTGACAAACACTTCCGTTCTACATGAAAACAAGCTTGAATGCATATCTCTTGGGTCTCTAATCAACGATTCATATCGTTTCCCCTCTGACAATGGGGCATCTGAATCCGAGATTAGAATCTTCGTGATATATGCTAGAATCAATTGGCAGCATTCCTGAGATCCGGAAAGTCTAAACCTTGTCTGTGGTATTCCGAGTAGGATCTGAGAAGGGATGACTGTGACGAGCTTCAAACTCATGACTGTTGGGCGTAGTAATAGACGCAAAAGGATCATTGGATCCTATTCCAACACAAGTGAGAACCAACAGCTGATTAGCCATGCGGTAGCTATGCCTAGTATTTTTCATCCGAGACGAGAAATCTGACAGTTGATTAGCCGTACAGAAACCGTAGAGGACCATTTTCACTGAGAGGATGGGATGTAGCCATTGACAACGGTGATCCCCAACATACAGCTTGCCATGGAAAGGATTAGGAATGATTGAATGAAGACAGTAGAAAAGCAGAGATTCAGAAGGAATAACGTATCTCCATACGCTTATCTGAAATTCCCACCAATGAATTACATAAGTATCTCTATCTTTATTTTATGTTTATTTATCTTTTAATTATCAAAACTCTATAACCATTTGAATCTGCCTGACTGAGATTTACAAGATGACCATAGCTTGCTTCAAGCCGACAATCTCCGTAGGATCGACCCTTACTCACGTAAGGTATTACTTGGACGACCCAGTGCACTTGCTGGCCAGCTATGCGAAGTTGTGAAGAGACGTGTGAATCTTGGTATTGTGCACCAAGTTTTTGGAGTCATGCCAAGGGATAATAATTTCGTGCACCATGGCTCTTAAAAGAAACCCTGTTTTGTTTCCCAGCAAAGCAATGGTTGCACTTTTGTAAAGCAACCTTACAACCAGATAAAAGATTCCTCTTGGATAACATATTCATGCCCTTCTCACTCATATGACATAATCTCTTATGCCATAAATCAGTTTCATCAACAAAATCAGTAGCATAACAATATCTTTCACAATCTTTGCTTGAGTTAAATAAAGAGTAGAGTATCGAGTACCTCTAGCAACAACCATAGAATCCTTGGTGAGCTTCCAACTATCACGAGAGAAGGAGCTATCTAAGTCTTCATCACACAACTTACCAACAGAAAGTAAGTTCAACCGAATATCTGGAACATGCTTCACATGCTTCAAAGTCAACTTGGTACCGTTGTAGGTTTCTAGGAAAACCTGTCCAACACCAGCACATTTTGCAATACCTTGATGAGCCATTTTCACATCACTAAAATCACTAGGAGTATAAGATGTAAACAAATCCCTTCTAGATGTAACATGAATAGAAGCACCACTATCAATCACTCAACTAGTGCTATTATCAACAAGGTTAACAGATTCAAACTCTTCAACAACAAGAAAATCATCATGAGTTATATTAACCTTGTCTTTCTTGTTACCATCATCTTTATTTGTGCTCTTGTCTCTACTTGCCTTGGCTTTCTCCTTCTTTAGCTGCTAACAAAATTTCTTCACATGTCCCTTTTGACCAAAATGATGACACTCAATATTCTTATACTTTCCTCGAGACTTGCTTCTGTTTTGATCTCTACCTTTAGGACCTCGACTTTTGTTTCTCCCCTTAGACTCAGAAACAAGAACATCTGAATGTGTAGTTGATGTACCTTGTGACTTTCTTCTCATCTCTTCATTCAAAATACTGCTCTTGGCAAGATCCATAGAGATTACACCATCAGGAGTATAATTAGACAATGACATTCTGAGAATTTTCCACGAGTCTGGTAAGGAGCCAAGAAGTAACAATCTTTGAACCTCTTCATCAAACTTGATACCCATGGAAGATAACTGATTCATAATTGCTAAGAAATTATTCAAGTGATCTGTCATTGACGTCCCATCTGTATATTTCAAAGCCAACAACTGCTTGATAAAAATATCTTGTTATTTCCAGTTTTTCGAGCATACAACTATTTAAGCTTAATCCAAAGGGTCCAAGCATGTGTCTCTCCAATAATATGGTTCAACACATTATCGTCAACCCACTGCCTAATATATCCACAGACTTGTCTATGCAACAAAGTCCAATCATCATCAGATTTATCATTAGCCTTCTCTGTACCAAAAACTGGTTGATGAAAATTTTTGACATAAAGCAAATCTTCCATCTTTGACTTCCACAAATCATAACTAGGACCATTAAGAGTGATCATCCTACTAGTATTATTATTAACTTCCATTGTTAACAGAATTACTAGTCCAAAAAAATACCAACAAGCTCTGATGTCAGTATGAAAGAGTCTAGCAGCAGAAACGACACAAATGTCCAACACAAGAATAATATGAAAGCACTCACAATATAATATAGCAGCAGCTATCAACAAGCTAATATAGCAAGTAAAGCAATAATAAGAACACAGCAAGATTTTAACGTGGAAAACCCCCTCAATGTGAGAGGTAAAAACCACGGGTAAGCACAAAAATATGCATATAACCAGCCAAAACATCAAAGCACCAAAGCTCATAAATGAGAAGCAAGAAGATGAAATATACCCAAAAAATAGAGTTGCTGTCGATGCTAATTTCTCCCTTTTTATATCTCCAATTAAAATCTTCACCGTTCAGACTGAAGAACAAGATGTGACAAATCTATAGTCTAAAGTTCACATCGATCCAACGGTAAAACAATGAGAAATTGCCGCTCAAAGATTGCTGCTCTGTGTAAAAACAGAAAACCTAATTTGTCTCTTGCAAAGTCAATTTCTCCCACTCCAAACCTCCAATCAACATCTCCACCAACCTGAATGAAGAACAAGATGAGAGTAACTCACAGTTCAAATTTCAAGCCGATCTAACGGTGAACAAATGCAAAACTGCCATTTGAAATTTACTGCTTTAGACAAAAACAAAAATTCTGTTTTTCCTCTTCTCTTTCTCTTTAATGGCTACACTCTCTCTTAAAAAACCTCCAAAATCTGAATTAGAATTGTATACTAAAATACAAGAATACTTCCAAAAAATTAAACTTAGATCTCAAAAAAGAAAAAACACCCAACAAAAATTTGTTTTAATAAATAATACTAAAATTATTCATAATTTAATCATAAAAAATATTTAATTTTATTATTCTTTTGTATCGAAATATTTTAATATGTGCGTAATTTACATTAATATTACGGCACTGCAAGATTATATATACTCTGGATAAACACAATATTTTTTTACGGTCCTATCAATTATTGTTGCACGTATATAAGGTTGTATTTGTTTTTTAAAATATGATAAGATAAAATACTGAAAATAGAATAGGACAAGACATTGATAGATAGAGACACAAAATTTTGTATTTTTATATTCTATTTAGTAATAAATTAGAATAGATTATAAAAATTTAATTTATTCACATTTTTTTTATTCAAAAAATTTGAGATAAAAAATATAATAATAAAAAATATAATTATAAAAAATTAACAAAAATAATAAAAAAATAATAAATAAATTATATTTTTTGTTAGTATTTTTATATCTTTTTGTTAAAATGAACATAAAATATACTATTTTAATATCTCTGAATACATTATCTTTATTTATGTCTCTTTTATCAAACACAATTTTATATTTTTATGTCTATCTCAATATTCTATCTATGTAAACAAACACACCTGATGTAAATTTTCCTTTTGACGTCGTGGATGTCCTTTAGGTTGTAATTCTTCTATAATGTACTGTCACGGCTATATATACATATATTAATTAATCGTTTGGATTTATATACTGTTGCGTGCTTATAATGTAAGTTAAGCATGTTTTAGTTTTTTTTTCTTATATATACAATGATGCTCATAAATTAATTATTAGTATTATTCGATATGGTGTTATATACGTCTCCCTCTTTTGTTAAATAAAAGGGGTATTATTAAATTACAATTATTTTAGATTTAATTGTGTGAGCTATTAATTTAGTATAAAATTAATTAATTATTTCTTTTAGAATATAAAAATTATTGTGTATGTTATTTATGTGAATATAATCTACTTAAAAAAAATTATATTTAACCAAGTTATATATACACATTAATAATATTTAAATAATAAAAAATAATATTCATTATTTATGTAAATAATAATCGATCAAAGAAAATTTATTATTTGACTAAATAATAAATATTACACATTTTTATTTATTTTTTATTAATTATGCGGTTAATAATTGACCTAAAGAAAGGTTATTGTTTTGACTAATTAATAAAAAATATATACAATAATAAATAAGTTGAAAAGTTTAAGTTTTCATGTGCGCGTTTAATCGATCCAAAGAAAAGATTAATGTGTGATAGAAATTTTTGGCAATATTTAATTATTGTAACGAGAGTATCACTTACAGACTTATAGTTAATTTTTCTATCCAAAGATTGAAAATTAATGTTGTTCTAGATATCTTAATATGGACTTTTTTCATTATTTAAGTAATATTTACTGCATGTTTTTTATTCTAATCCAGTAAGTATGGGTTCAACTATTAATATTTCTACACAAGTTAGCAGTATTCCTATGATGAATGGTTCAAACTTTAAGGTTTGGAAGGATAATGTGGAGATTGTCCTTAGTTGTATAGATCTGAATATAACTCTTCGAGAAGAGAAACCCACCTCCACTTTAGAAAACCTCAATGAGGTTAAAATAGAGAAGTGGGAGAGATCCAATCGAATAAGCATTATGATTATGAAACGTTTAATTCCTGAGGCGTTTTGGGACTCAATTATTTAGGTAAAGATGCCAAAAAAATTCTACAAGATGTTGAAAAAATTCTTTGTTAAGAATGAAAAGGCGGAGGCAAGTAATCTTTTGAGTAAACTTGTCTCCATGTGGTATAAAAGTAAAGGGAATATAAGGGAGTACATTATGAAAATGTCTCATCTTGCTTCTAAATTGAAAGCACTAAAGTTAGAGTTGTCTGAGGATTACTCGTGCATTTCATTTTGATCTCTCTTCCTGCACACTTTAGGCAATTCAAAGTGAGTTATAACACTCTGAAAGACACTTGGTCCCTAAATAAACTTATATCTCACTGTGTACAAGAAGAAAAGAGGCTACAGCGAGATAAGACTGAAAGTGCTCATATGGTTTCATCTTTTGAGCATAAAAGAAAGCGTGATACTATTGCGGATACGCCTTCTCAGCAAAAAAAAAAAAAGGCTAAGAAACAGGATGAAGGTTCAACCTGTTTCTTCTGTAAGAAGGTGGGACACATAAAAAAGGATTGTACCAAATATGTCACTTGGCGTGTAAAGAAAGGTATGATTCTTATTTTTGCTTGTTCTGAAGCTAGTTTAAGTTATGCACCTATTGATAGTTGGTGGATAGATACTGCTGCTACTACTCATGTAAGTGTTACTATGTAGAGTTGCTTGTGGAGCTGGCCTCCAAGTGATGCTGAAAGATACATCTATGTGGCAGATGGTAATATAGTTGCAGTCGAAGTTATAGGAACATTTAGATTATGTTCCACGAGTGGATTTTACTTGGATTTATTTGAGATATTTTATGTACCGTCGTTTAGGCAGAATTTAGTTTCTGTTTCTTGTTTGAACAAATCAGGTTATTTTTTGTTCGTTTGGAAATAATAAAGTCAGTCTCTTTTATAATTTGAATAATATTTGCTCTGGTCATTTGATGGATAATCTATATAAGCTTGATTTAAATTCCTATAATAATAAAATACTGCAAATAGGTACAAAACGAAAACTAAATGAGAATTCGGCATCATTATGGCACAAACGCCTAGGTGATATCTCTAAACAGAGAATTCAGAGGCCCTTGTCGCATAGGATTCTTGGACCCCTAAATTTGGTGGGCTTTGAAATCTGCATTGAGTGCATAAAGGAAAAAAGGACGAACGAAAGAAAATTAAGTGCCGAAAGAGCTAAAGATGTCTTAGAACTGATACATATTGATATGTGTGGCCCATTCTCTATTGTCTCTTGGAATGGACAATGGCATTTATTATGTTCATAGATGATTACTCTCGATATGGGTATCTATATTTAATTCGTAAAAAGTTTCAAGCCTTGGATGTTTTCAAGTCTTTCAAAGCTATAGTTGAACTTTATCTTGAGAAGAAAATTAAAGCTATCAAATTTGATCCTCGTGATGAATACTATGAAAGATATGACGGTTCAGATGAGCAACATCTTGAGCCTTTTATACTTTTTCTAGAGGAGTGCAGTATTGTTCCACAATACACCATGCCAGCTAAACCTAGCATGAATGGTGTTGTCGAGCGAAAGAACTGAATTCTTAAGGACATGGTGAGAAGTATGATTAGTCATTCTTTCTTGCCTGAATCACTCTGGAGAGAAGTCTTAAAGACTGCAATGTACATCCTTAATAGAGTGCCAAGCAAAGTATTTAACAAAATTTCTTATGAAATTTGGACTGAAAAGTGACTCAGTATAAAGTATTTACACATTTGGGGATGTCCAGCTGAGCCGTGACATTATTGGCCGCATAAAAGAAAATTGGACTCAAGAACAATTAGTTGCTACTTTGTTGGTTATGCTGAACGTTCACCGGGGTACAAGTTTTACAATCTTGCATCAAAATCTATTTTTAAAACAAAATATGCAAAAAATTTTTAGGACATTAAGTTTGGGAGAAGAATATATTAGAAATGTTGCTTTTGATGAGGATTCTGTAACTGACAATGATCATATCTTTATACCTATTATTGTTCAAGATACAATTATAGTACAATAGAACAATAAAAATTCTACTGTGGATCTAGTTACAGTACAAAAAAAAACAATAAAAATATTGTTGTTGCTCAAGATACTACTATAATATAGGAGAATAATGAGAATCCTCCTCAACCCCGACTCATACAGCAAGCTCAACAACTTTAAGAAGTGTCATTAAGGAGATTTAACAAAGAAAGGAGAAATGCAATTTCAGATGAATATGTAGTCTATTTCCAAGAACACGAGGATAGCATTGATTTAACAGAAAATGATCCAACTAATTTTCTTGAAGCCATGCAAAGTTCTAACTCTTAAAAATGGATCGATTCCATGAAAAAATAGATAAAGTCTATGAAAGACAATGGCGTTTGAGATCTCATAGAATTAGCTGAAGGTGTGAAATCAATTGGTTGTAAATGGATATTTAAAACCAAAAGGGATTCTAAGGGTAATGTCGAGATATATAAAGTTCGTCTAGTCGCTAAAGGCTTTACTCAAAAGGAAGGCATAGACTATAAAGAGACTTTCTCTCTGATATCATTGAATGACTCTTTTAGAACCATAATGGCACTAGTAGCTCATTTTGACTTGGAGCTACATCAGATGGATGTAAAGACAATGTTTTTTATTGGTAAAATTGATAAAACGATATATATGGTACAATCAGAAAATTTTGTATCAGGCGATTCAAAATCTATGGTTTGTACATTAAAGAAATCCATCTATGATCTCAAACAAGTTTTTCGTCAATGGTATCACAAGTTTCATCAAGTCATTACCTCGTATGGTTTTAAAGTAAATATTATATATGAATGTATATACTACAAGTTTAGTGGGAGTAAATATGAAAAGTTGCAAACCAATGGATACATTCGTAACTAAGGGTGACAAGTTCAGTCTCAAACAATATCCAAAAAATGATCTTGATAGGACAATAATGCATGATAAACCTTATGCATTAGTACTAGGGAGCTTAATGTATGCTCAAATCTACACATATCCCGATATATCATTCATAGTGGGAGTATTGGGTAGATACTTGAGCAATCTTAGCATAGATCATTGGATAGCTATTAAACGCGTAATACGTTATCTAAAGAGAACAAAAGATTACATGTTTACTTATCGGAGATCATAAAATTTGGAGATCATTAGATATTCTGATTTCGATTTTGCAAGATGCCAAGACATTAGACGTTCTACTTTAGGCTGTGTCTTCATGTTGGCTGGAGGAGCTATTGCATGAAATTCTAACAAATAGACTCTTGTAGCTTCCTCAACAATGGAGGCAGAGTACGTTGCTTGCTTTGACGAATCCAAACATGGCATATGGTTGCGAAACTTTGTCATTGAGCTTCGTATAGTAGATGACATTGAAAGGCCATTGAAGATATTTTGTGACAATAAGTCAGCAGTACTATACTTCAACAACAATAAGAACTTGACAAAATCGAAGTACATAGACATCAAGTTCTTAGTTGTCAAGGAGAAAGTTCAAGAAAAACAAATTTTCATAGAACATATAGGAACAGAATATGTGCTAGCAGACCTATTAACCAAGGAATTGATCCCTAAAGTCTTTCATGAGCACTACTCAGATGAGTGTCAATATTTGTGATGCCTTTATTTAGTGGGAGTTTATTTTCTGCTATATGTTCTATGACAAATATTGAATTATCTTTCTGCAAAATTAAGTTGATAGTTGATTTTATGTTATGTGCAACGTATCTTACAATATTTATTTTGTATTTGATCTCAATAAGTTTTAAAGTTAGACCAGCTGGAAATAAACATGCACTAGATCACTTGGCATGTAATTTCCATATTACTCATTCAAATTTGATCTATGTCGTTAAATATATTAGTATGGTGAGCATCGTGGTTCAGTCATGACACTAATGTGATAAAAGTTACAGTAATTCCATAACTAATATATGAGACGAACCAGATTATTAAAGTAATAAGAGAAATAACATCCTGATGCGCGTATAAAGTTTATAAGATGTGATTGTCTCAGAAAATAATATATGTATAGTTCAAGTGGGAGATTGTTGGGAAATTATTTAATTATTTAATTTGTTTATGAGCAATAATACATATATTAATTATAATAACAAATTATACTATTTTAAATTAAATGACTTATATAATGATGATCTCATTTATTATTATAACTACTAAATTGAATAAGTAATAATTAATTTTGATTTGAAATTAAATGAGAATAAAACTAAATACTATCTTTTGACTTTATATACTATTTTTATTTGGACTTTAGAATTTAATAAATGCTATGCTCAAATATAAGTAGTAACTTCAAAATTTTGATCTTCAACACAGCAAAATTATCTCTGCAACTCTTTTTCTATCAGAGGAGTTACAATTTAACTCTATAAAAATATAAAAAATTTTAATTAAAAAAGACTGAGATAACTATTCAATCATTTTTATAAATACAAATATATTTTTATATTTTTTTAATAATTTAATATGAATGATCTGAATTATAAAATAATTTATTTTAACATATATATTATGAAAATGATTTTGATGTATTATAATATTTTACGCAATTATTTAAATGCTACTATTTATTCTGTTAAAAAAAATTGTTATATGAAAATACTAGAGCAAATATTATGTATAAATTAATAATCAACTGTGTTACATATATATAAATAATTAGCTACTAGATTAGTCATTTGAAAAAAATATAATATAAAATATATACATATATATAAATAATTAGCTACTAGATTAGTCATTTAAAAAAATATAATATAAAATATATATTAAAAATAAATTAAACAAAATATAGATATTTATATATAAATACATAATAATTAACTTTTTAAATAATATTTTTTGTTAGCAATAATAGTCATTTGCTTCATTCCTTTGTATGTAGTCAATAATCTTATTTTTATTTTTTCTAGGAGTGGAGCTAAATAAAATATTAAAGGAGAGTCAAAAATATTTACACAATAAAATAAAATTAAAATAAAATTTTAAGAGAGGACTAAACTGAAATTTACATATAATTTACATATAAAAAATTAAAATTAAGGGGGGCGATTACCCCTTTCTTTATAAGTAGTTCCGCTCTTGATTTTTTTTCTACAAAAATAAAAGAAAAATCATATATAATTAATTAATTTTTTTATTTTTGTTTACATTGACTACAAAACTGCCGGTTGTAGTCGTTTAGCATGCATGAGCTACTGAGTTAGTAATTATTTTGAAATAACCATCGCATCAAAGTTAAATGGTAAAATAACATAACATTCTGTATTTACTATTTAATTCATATGTAGATTACGCTTCTCAAATTGAATTGATGCAGCCGTCTCCTCTAATTCTGTCGTCGCACGTAAAATTCTACGCATTTGAGGTGGTTGCATTTTAGATCCATGTCCCCCAAACACGAACGTGGCGCTTCATTGTAATACGTTGCATTTTACAGATTTTTGTCACTTTTCACTATCTAAATTTTCAAAGGATATATAAAATATCTTTTTAAGCAGACAATAAATTATTCAGAAAAGCTATGCATACAAGTCCTAATGACTTATATGGTTTACAAGTTTATTAACAAATAAAATCTCAAAATGCGCTTCAAGAGTTACGTTGTATACACGCGTTATATAGAGATCCCGCGTATATCTAACTACCAAATTTAAAAGATTTGTTTCCTTTTTCGTTTTCGTTATTTGTAGATTTGCTCGTTCTTCTTCTCGCGAAACTTCTCCTGGTTTCTTCGATCGTTCTTTTCCTCTCCTTTCTCACTCGTTTTTTCTTCATCATTTACGTTAGTTCCTCTCTCTATAACTCCAGCTTCGTTTTCTATTTGATTTTTTGTTTTCTGAAATCAAAGTTTGAACTCGTTTTGAAGATAATGGATGATTCAACCTCAGATTGTCAGCTGAATCCAGGCGAAGTGGACTATGAATTTGAATCTAACGAAGTTCTTGAGGTTTGATTTACATAGGATTACTATGAATTTTGTTGCAGTAATTTGTATAGCATTGTGTAGGTGAATAATTCGTGAACATTGACTGTCAAAATAATGCATGAAGATAAATCTGTGGATTGAATGTAATGTATTAGTTTTGATTAATTTTCTGGAATTTATAGCAGACAATCAGGTGTAGATCAGAACTTTTTTGGGTGTATTTTTGAGGGAAGTGTGAGTTTATTTACAGTTTACTGGTTTTTCTATTATTTTAACTGAGTTGTTGTGGTTCGGGTGTATTATATCAGACACAATTGTGTGTGTTTCTAGTTTTTGACATGGTGTATTCTGCAGCCTGTGTATTTACAGTTTATGACTTTTATTGTCATTTTAGTTGAGTTGTTGCGGTTCGGGTATATTATATTAGATATGATTGGGTGTATTTTTTGTTTTTAACATGGTGTATTCTGCAGCCTCTCTCTGTTGTTGATGACCAGTTTGTTCTCAAGGTTGGAATGACCTTTACCACCCTTGAAGATGCTGAAAAAGTTTACAGGAACTACGCCAAGACTGCAGGGTTTTCTACAAAAGTTCGGAGCACAAATAGGAAGGGAAACGAGATTAAGAACCAATTGATTACATGTAGCAGAGAGGAAAAACGGAAATCTAAAATATCTCAAACAGCATAGGGAACTAAGCATGTCCATTCGTCGTACAATAGAGAATAACGAGGAGGCTGGTATTAGACTAAGCAAAACTTACCAATCATTTGTTGTGGCTGCCGGGGGTCATCGCGAGTTAAATTTTATTGAAAAGGATGTGAGGAATTACATTACGAGAGAAGTGCGAGAAGCGTGGGTGTGCTTAAAGACTCATTTGATAGGAATTGAAATGATTTTCTACTGAATTTTAGTCTTGTGGACAACAAGTGGCTTTCAGGTAATGTTTGTTTAAAATCTGCAGCAGAGGTGTAAATTTAATTTTTTTCGGGTGTATTTATAGTCTGTGTTTGGGTGTATTCTGTAGATCTCTATGAAGACCATCATATATGGGTTCCAATCTATCTGGATCACCACTTCTGGACAGGGATGAGAAGCATACAAAGGAGTGAGAACATGCATTCTTTTGGGTGTAAAAGCAGTGTTCTTTTGGGTGTATTTCTGAATTTTCTTGTATTTCACATTTTACATATATATACATATATATACTTCAGAATCTTGTTTTTATGTTATAAAATACTTTTTTTTTTTACAACGGCTTAAGGGTTTTAGGTATTAGGGTTTAGGGTTTTAGGGTTTACGATTTAGGTTTTAGGGTTTACGGGTTAGGGGTTAGGGTTTAGGTTTTAAGTGTTTAGGGTTCAGGATTTTAGGGATAAAGCATCAGAGGGATAGATTTTTTGGTGTATATTCAACTTTCTTTGGGTGTAAAAAATGGCAGGTTATGGGTGTATATTTGGTTTGATGTTTTCCTTCATATTATAGTACCTGTATTTCATACATTTTGAATACAACAGAGAGAGTGTAATTATTAAAAGAAATTTTATAATAAACTGGATTATAATTGGAAAATTTTTACAGCATGTGTTCAATTGTTACAGGACTATATAACATTTACATTAATCAGTGTCAATATCCTTAGAATTTATCTGACAATTTGGTGATGCACCCTTAGCGGCGGGATGTGCATCAAGCCACCAAATCCCAAATCCCTCACAATTATTTTCTTCTCCTCACTCATGTTTCTGAATTTATCACTTAAGAGATGTGTTGCACACTTAAAGTCTTTGGTTTGCTGTAAACAAAAAAAAATTATAGTCAGATATATTTCTATATATAAAACTGATTTCATGTAAGACATATATTTGTTCTTACATTTCTTTCAGGTTGGTTTCTCGCTGCCATTTTCTCTGAAATGAAAAATACACCCAAAGATATCAGTAAGATACACCCATATATATGAGTCAGATACACCCATTGATAACAGTAAGATACACCCATAGATATGATTCAAATACACCCATATATATAAGTCAGATACACCCATAGATATGATTCAGATACACCTATATATATCAGTCAGGTATCACTCAAACATGCATCAATATCAAACAACATTACAAGGTCAAGCAATATACACCCATGGACAAGCAAATATAAGCAAGTGCTGACTATTACAGTATATCAGTTCAGAAATATACACCCAACATTTTATGCCATATACACCCAACAAATTACTCCATATACACCCACCAAACTATGGAATATACCCCCAAAAATCAGTTACCAGGAGAACTAGAACAACAAGAACAATAACACCTACAAGAACGAAGAAGAACAGTCTAACATAGAAGCAAGAATAACAATAAAACCTAGAACATTATAAACTGTAAAATGAGACGTAGAGCAAGAAGAACAATAAAACGTACAACAACGTAGAAGAACAGTAAAACCTAGTTCGAAATCTGGAAAATATACAGGAATGGTAATGTAACGTACCTTGAGTATTATAGCTTTGTTTTCTCTGGAGATTCTTGATCGAGAGTTTTATGGTGTGTTTATGGAGTTTTCGAATGTTAGCGACGAGATGTATATCTTGAGTTTCGAATGTTGCTCGAAAATAGAAGGGTTGCGTTTTCTCTAAATGGCTTTGAGAAGTGGAAGAAGTGGAAGAGTCTGCCATCAAGGGGCGGTTTACGCGAAAAGAAGCGTAACAGTTTGAGTGGGAGCGCGTGAATGTTACGCTCCATTCAATATAATTAGTGCGCGTGTGGAATGTTTGTGGGCTGGGAACTTGTAACACTTGTAAGGCCTTATTACTTGTATTTGTAGCAGGCCCGTAAATTATTTATTGTTTAAATATTTATCTAAGTATATGAATTTGATTAACTAAGAGTTAAGATTTTTTTTAACTGGTCAAAATGTATCAAAATGAAATTCATTTTTAAATAATAAATAATAATAACGTTGATTTTTTATTTAAGATTTTTAATATTTTCCACATTAACAAAGGAAGAAAACATTCAATTCCCGTTCAACGTGTTCGTCTTCTAGAGAGTATATTATTCAAATAGAAGATTTTCAGTATCTAAAAATTCCAAAATTAATTTTATTGGCACACCTTACCTAATTTACCTTACCGCCTAGAAGGCTAAGAATAAGAAGTGAGAATCCTTCGCAAGCAACAATGAAAAATAAAAGAACGGTATTAAATGGCGGCCATGAGCATGACCCCCCTGCTGCCATTCGTCAACGAGCAATCCATACCCCCTTTCCCATCATCAATGCCCATCGTGCTATGTATCCATGGACTATATTTAACTATTTATTCGTTTTTTAGAATTTAATTCCTATTCCTATTTATAGCAAGTGATAAAAATAATTATTATATATTATTTAAATAGTAATTTGAATAAATAAATCTCCATTTGTAATCTCTAATAGCAGGCTAATATTTCTCTTTTCTTTTACTTTTCTTTTTAGTTTATGATAATGATTCACACTCTTAATTTTTATTCATTTATTATTTTATTGACTAATTTAATTGGTTTTGAATTTTTTTTTTAAAGGGTTATCTATTGAAAAGTTTTAAAATATTTCAATTTGTTTTATTTAATCATGTCATATATACACTTAAAATTAGTCACTAATTAACTATTACTTACAAAAATACGTATTGATTATTCAATTTTATTGTTCTAGTAACTGATTTTTATTAAAAGTATGTATAAATTAATATATATAATAATTAATTTAGTATCTGATTTTTAATTTACATAAATTATATTTGTTTTTTATTATATAGTAATTTTTAGTATTACAAAGAATTTATAATTGATATAAAAAGAAAATATTAATGGAAAAATCCAATTTTAATAAGGAGTGATGAGGCTTCCACCCACTTTCACAAGGCTTATCTGAAACGAGTATAAATTTCTTCCGTCTATATATATAAAGTTTACACAACAACCTCACAAAGCTAGAGCTCTTGCCTCTTGGTAGTTGGTATTGGTAGTAACAACCCCCAACCTCAAGACAGAAACGAAACGAAAGCGATAAAGAATTGAATCTCATCAATGGAAGTGGCAGTAGCAAGTCCCAGCCCTCCAGGGAGTCCATCAATGATGGATCACTTCGATTTCAATGGCGCAAGGATCTCACCATATCTCAGTGCTCCTTCTTCGCCCCGCCGTTTCGGTGAATACTATAACTTGAGTGCTCCAACCAGCCCTTCCAGGCTTCGCGAGTTTTACTCCGATTTCGATTACTTCACCTCCGCCGCGCCTTCTCCGAGTCTCAACGGCGGCGCTGCTGAGCACGACGACGGTTTTGCGTTTTTTGTTAGCGGTGAGTCGGTGAAGTCCCCTCGCTCGGCGGAAGAGCTCTTCCACGGCGGGAAAATCAAGCCTATGAGGGTGGATGAGTTATTGGAATCTTCTAGAAGCCCGCTCCTACAGCACCAACCGAAGCTGTCTCCGATTGCGCAAGGGAAGAAGGCGATCCGGGAGGCTCTGTCTCCTCGAAAGAAGAGGGATTCCGGCAACGGCAACGGCAACGAGGCGTTTGAGGAGAGAAGGGGAAGAGATCGGACACCCGCAGCGGTTTCTTCTTCGAGTCGGAGAGTGTCGCGGTCGCACTCTCCTTACAGAGTATCCCACTACACGTGGGAAGAAGAGCTCCACCATCATCAGCAATTACAACAAGTGCAGGGTAATAGCAACAAGGAGGATCTGAAATCGGCGGCTTCTCTTTCTTCTTCTTCTTCTTCCTCTTCTTCGAAGAGCTCGAAGAGGTGGAGGTTGAGGGATTTGTTGCTTTTCCGAAGCGCCTCGGAAGGGAGAGGTACCACCAAGGATCCTTTCAGGAAGTACCCTCTTTTCTTCAAGAAGCCCGAAGAAACAGCGAAAGCTTCTTCTTCTTCTTCTTCTTCTTCGAGCTTCAGAAATTCTGAGATGCCACCAAAGTCGAGAAGGAAAGAAGCAGTTTCGGCACATGAGTTGCACTACGCTAGAAAGAAGGCTGAGTCTCAGGATTTGAAGAAGAGAACCTTCTTGCCTTACAAACAGGGCATTTTGGGCAGGTTGGCTGGTTTCGGATCTCCAGCCAGATAGAGATAGATACATACATACATACATACATAGATGCATGCATCATGTTCTGAAAGAATTGAATTCTTTCTTTCTTTTTCTTCTTAGTATTCTTTTGTTTAAATTTTAATATATTGTTTTTTTTTTTGTATCTATGGTCGTGGCTTTCAAGCTTTGTAAACAGAATCGATCTTCTTTTCTTCTTTCAATTGTAATGAAAGACGAGCACAGCATCTTCAATGCTAATCATAACTTCTTCAAATGTATCAAACATTATTTCAACATTCGAATTACTACCGGTGAGTATTTTGTAGAGACAAGCTCATGTGCCACTAATAATGGCGAAGACAGGACAATATGTATGTAATTGCATATATGGGGGCCAGGGCCTAACGACATTATCTGTATTTTGAAAAACGATGCACCACATTCAATTTAAACATAATGACAATGCTTTGTTAGTTTAGACTTCGAGTTTCAAGAAAAGGACAATTCCAAATTACCAACACACCCTTCAAATTGTATGAAAATGGAATGAGATCAGATTAAGGGAATTTTTTGGATGTTGTTCAAGCTGGTTAGTTAAGGTTGTAGTTCTTACTACTAATGTTATAAAAAAAGTCTTTGCTCACCTGCCGCTTCCTACATAATGTCTATCTAATAAGTCATACTTTTAACACATGGGCGTGGCCTTCTCTCTTGGCATTTTCTTCTTTTTGGTCACAACTTGCAAGGCTTTGCCCTTTCTTATGTGCCAAATTCAATAATGCATCATCAAATATCTCTCTCTCCTCTCTCTTGAATCACATGACAAAAGAGAATAATGTTTGCAAAATAATTTGAACTTTCCTCGGAGCACTATATGTAGTATTGTAGTCTATCAATAAATCTTGCAAACGATTAAAAAGAAAATAGCTGATAAATGAAACAATAATTCTTTACTCTCTTTTCAGCTCTCTCTACTTTTTTTTTCCCTGTAATTTTCTTAGCAGGACTGGTATTTCTTACATGTGAAGGTAACTATATATTTAGTGCACGTGAAGTATTTTTTATATTTGATCTTATCCTCACTAGTACATGTGAATATGTTTATCCCCTTGTTCATGTATCGAATGATTTGAATCGAATACATATGGAAAAGGCGGAAATCCAACATTCAATTTGCAACTTTATTATAGAAGGTTAACATAAATCAATTCATACATTACTTATAATATTTGTGTTACGTTGGATAACCGGAAATTAGTGGGTTGAACTTGCTGGGTTGGCCCAATCGTCTGAAGGAGGAAGTCTAAGACTTGCTTGGCGTCAGGGAGCCTCCGTTCGACTACTGTATATGAAAGAAAGAGAGATGGTACCTGCAAAGACACTCCGATGCTTAAGTCAGTAGAGGCCTAGGCAGGTTTTTGAGAGTATTAGAATTTAGAGATACCTGAGAGGTGTCAGTGTATTTATACTGGTGAACCAATAACCACCGTTGAAGTAGTTCCACTTTTTAAGGAGGATAACCGTCCTTTTATCTTAGGAAAGTTGAGATATGGCTCCTGGAAGTGGATTGAGAGATTTTAGGGGCTGTTACTCATTTGAATAAGTATTATCTGCCAGCTAACCTTCGATCCCAACTTTCTCGGAGTGAAGTTTGTGTTAGATCCGACCTCCTTGGAGGAGGTCGGTTACGAGTGGAGGCCAACCTATGGGTTGGGCCCTTTATAATCTATTTGGACCTGGTCTTTAGTGTTGGACCAGGGTATGAACAGTGCCCCTACTCGAGTCCGATCTCTTTTGTTACTGAGTTGGATTCGAGTATTTGAACTCGGGCTTGTAGTCGATATGGTGAGGAACCGACGTGATTTTTCGAAACCGACGTGATTCAAGTTTCTCGACAGTCGCGCCTAATCAAACGTCGCGTCGTTAGAGGTTTTGTATTTACACGTGGGGAGCAGTTACATTGGTAACGGCACATCTCTTTAATGACCACGATGATTTACCATTATGCCCCCGGCGTGTTTATAAATACTTTTCCCTCTCTTTCATTGTTTCGTTTCTGAAAACTTTTTCACTTACACTCTCTGTTCGAAAGAAAGCTTCTTCCTTCTTCGAGTGCTTTAGTTGCGCCTGATCCTCTCCGAAAGTAAAGGTCTGTTCTTCTCCTCTTTTATTATCGAATGCTTTATTTCGCCATTTTTAGAGTAGTGTTCGTGGTGAGTCTAACTGTAAGTCTAGTGACTCTATTTCGAGGGGCTTGCTTTGATCTTTTTTTTAGGGACCCTGTGTTTGATCTTCTTTTATTTTTTCTTTGTAGGTCTCGTTGTCTTTTTACCTACTTCTTTTTCTACAAAAGATGTCTTCTCTCGAGTCCCTTTCACGGTGGGTGGATGTCACTGTCCTAGGAGAAGAACCTTCTGTAGACACTGACTACATTAATGATCTCCGTACCCATCATAAGATTTGTGTTTTTGTTGAAGATGAGCCAAAATACGAGTTGATTGTCTCAGATCCTGAAGACTGGGTTTGTTTTAGGAGGGCTACCAACGATGATCCCTATTTCTTTTTTATGTATGAGAGCCTTTTTACTCGTCTAGGGGTGTGTTTGCCTTTTTCTGATTTTGAGGTAGCGGTTTTGAACCACTGTCGGGTTGCTCCTACTCAACTTCACCCCAATTCTTGGGGTTTTATGAAAATTTATCAGTTTGTCAATCGAGAATTGGACTTCCTGACTTCTCTGAAGATCTTTTTCTATCTTTTTCATATGACTAAGCCCTTCGGTGGGCAAAATAAACAACAGTGAATTTTCTTCCGGGCCATTCAAGATCGAAAAATTTTCAACCTTTTTGATGAGTCTTTTCATAATTTTAAAAGTTTTTTCCTTAAAGTTAAGGCCGTAGCGGGTCACCATCCCTTTTTTCTGGACAGGAATTCTTTTCCTCGTTTTTCCCTTTATTGGTTAGAGGCCTCTCCTATGGATAAATATGGCTTGGATGACCTGGACGAGGTCGAGGAGGCTATTGTGGTGTTCCTCCGAGAAGTTTGCGGGAGGGCCCCTTATCTGGACACGAAGAAGTTCCTCCAAGGGTCTCTAAGATTTGTTCGGGCCCATTTGTTGTTGGCCTTTGATAATTCCCGACTTGGTTTTGGTTGCTTCCAATTTTGAGATCTCTTCGAGTTACTATTTTCGACTTCTTTTGATTTGTGGATTAATTCTTTATTTTCTTCTTTTTCAGAAATGGTGAATAAAGCTTCTAACTCCTCTAACCAGAAGGTCCAAGATGCCAGGAAGAGGTCTCGGGCTCGAGTTGACGGTGCCAGGGCTGCTGGTACTCTTCCTCCTCCTCCTCCTCCTCCTCCTCGTCGCAACTTGGGGACCTCCTCTCGTCCCCTTACGGTATCTTTTTCCTCTACCTCTTCTCTTCCTTCTCCTCCGCCCCGATCTTCTCCTGAACCCGAGAAAAAGAAGCGCAAGACTTCAAAGTTTGGTTCTTTTTCTGGGGAAGCCAATTTTGATGGCCCCAAGTTTGTTCAGAATCATGTCTATTCTTACACTCAGATTAATATGGATGATGCTTCCGTTTGAAACCATCTTAATTGCTTAGTTCAAGGGAGTATTCGTGCGGCGGGGGTATGTACGAAACTCCTTGATATTTTGGAGAAGACTCCCCTTAGCTCTTTGGGTTCTGCCCAAAAGATGGAAGAGCTTGAGGGGAGAATTTTCCTTTATCAAGAGAAGGAGAAGAGGCTGAAGGGGGAGGTCGCCGAGTTGAAGGAGGAGAAGGATCGACTTCGGGAGAGGGAGAAGAAATTGATGGGCCAGTGCGCCATGGCGGAAGGCCTTAAGGAGAAGGCAGAGCAGAACTATATCAGGCTCTTTGGGGAGAACCTTGACTTAAAGAAAAAGCTGGCAGGGTGTCGGGAGGCTTTCCAAGATTTGGAGGACTCAGTGGCTGAGGGTGCGGAGGAGGCCTGGAGGGTCTTTAAGGAACAAGTCGGAGTTATTGCTCCCGACTTGGACCTTTCTCCTTTAGACCTTGACAAGATTGTAGTGGATGAGGCTATTGTCTTTCCTCTCTGACCTGAGACTGATTCAAATTTGAAGACTAGGGGACAGAGAATAATGGAGTATCCTCCGCGACAAAGGGGTCTTCCGAGTTCTTCGGGGGTTCGCCCTCAAGGTCTTGAACAACCTACTCCGTCCTCCCTTGTTGTTGCTCCAACTTCTCTCCCTGCTGACCCTCTTTCTGGTGGCGATGGTCCTTCTTCTGGTGGTGTTGATCCTCCTTTCAATTGATATTTGGTTACTGGGGCCCGGCCTGTAGGCTCCTTGTTTTTTAAACAATTTTATATTTTGTTTGCTGTTGTGGTGGTTGGTTCCTGACATTTTCTGGCCTTTTATGGCCTTTAACAAAAAATGCCTTTAATTTTTGTTCCCCCCTTTTTTGGATAAGGGGTTTAAATTATCTCTGGTGTGTGTATGCTTTTTTGTTCTTGCTTTTAGGTTTTTTTCGAAAAATTAAAACCTTTTTGATCTTTTTGCTGAAAGCCTCTTATTTATGGACAGGCTGTGTCTAAGTTATCTTTGACTTTGTGAAGACTTGAGATAGTTTCTACCTTTTTTGATGGCTTTCTTTTATCCCTTTTTGTATTCCTTGTGAACTCAAATTTTCTTATTTGAATTGTGAGTAACTTAGGTTATTTTTGCGATGCATTTCATTTTTCTGGGTTTTACGACTTATTAGTCGTTATCCTTCCGAGTTATATGACCAGCTTTTATAGTCTATTTACACCGACTTGTACCTTGTCATTTTATCCTGACGACCAGTTAGGTCGGTCATGAGATTTTCACGTTTTGTCGAGCTTAAGTTGGCGCGTTTCGTAGGAAAAATAATAATAAAATTTATAAAGAGATATGAAAAAGGAAAGATCTTTTATTTATTTGTATAGGTACCTTTTGCTACTAAGGGGTTTAAGAATTGTTGCCCTTAGTTTCCACTTTGATGCCTCATTAAAATCCCCTTCAAGAAAACCTTTTTTTTTTTTTGGGAAAAAACCATAAAGTCGGGAAAAAAGAGTACACCAGGGAGTGGAGTTCGCTTTTAATTGTAGTACCTTTTCATATTACAAGCATGCCACGACCTAGGTAATTCGGTGCCGTTCAAGTCGGTCACCTTGTAGTAGCCTTTTCCTAGGACCTCACTAATTTTATATGGTCCTTTCCAGTTGGCAGCAAACTTTCCATCTCCAGATTTGTTAACTCCAATGTCGTTTCTGATTAGGATCAAATCATTTGGAGCAAAGCTTCTTCGAATGACTTTCTTGTTGTATCTGTTCGTCATTCTTTGCTTCAGCGCTGCTTCTTTTATCTGGGCCTGTTCTCGGATTTCAGGGAGTAGCTCAAATTCTTGTTTGTGTCCTTGTACGTTGCCAACTTCGTCGTAGAAGCTCACCCTTGGACTTTGCTCGTTGATTTCAACTGGTATCATGACTTCTATGCCATAAGCAAGTCAGAAGGGTGTTTCTCCTGTGGCAGACTGAGGTGTAGTCCGATAAGCCCATAGTACTTGAGGGAATTCTTCAGCCCATGCTCCCTTAGCTTCTTGTAATCTTTTCTTCAGTCCAGCCAGTATGACCTTGTTAGCCGCCTCGGCTTGCCCATTTGCATGTGGGTGTTCTACCGAGGTAAACTGGTGCTTGATCTTCAGGCTGGCTACCAGGTTTCTGAAGGTGGAGTCGGTGAACTGAGTCCCATTATCCATGGTGATGGAGTGGGGTACCCCATACCTAGTGATAATATTTTGTAGAGGAATTTCTAACTTCTCTGGGCTGTGATGGTGGCTAATGGTTCTGCTTCTATCCACTTCGTGAAGTAGTCTACTCCCACTATTAGATATTTCACTTGTCCAGGTGCCTGGGGAAAGGGTCCTAGTAGCTCCAATCCCCATTTTGCAAAGGGGCATGGAGAAGTTATGCTAATGAGATCCTCGAGGGGAGCAACGTGGAAGTTCGCATGCATCTGGCAAGGCTGACACCTTTTTACGAACTCGGTGGCATCTTTTTGCAAGGTCGGCCAGTAGAATCCTACTCAGATAACTTTCCTAGTTAATGACCTTGCTCCTAGATGATTTTCGCAGATACCATTATGGACCTCTTCTAAGACTTATGTTGTCCTTGAGGTCGGGACGCATTTTAACAATGGTGTGGATATCTCCCTTTTATAGAGGATATTTTTCACCAGAGTGTAGTGTTGTGCTTCCCTCTGAATTTTTTTGGCCTCTTTTTCCTCTTTGGGTAGGATGTCGAATTTCATGTATTCGATTAGTGGGTTCATCCATCCGAGGTCTAATCCAGATACTTCAAGGACGTCCTGTTTGGCCTCTATTTTTGAGATAGAGGGCTCCTGGAGAGTTTCTTGTATCAGGCTTCTATTGTTCCCTCCTGGCTTGGTACTAGCTAGGTTGGAGAGGGCGTCTGCTCTGCTATTGAGATCCCGAGTAATGTGTTTAACTTCGGTCTCTACAAAATGCCTAAGATGCTCCAAGATTTTGTCTAGGTACTGATGAGCGGATATTTTATACGCTTTTTGGAGGTAATTTCATGTAGATTTTAGTATGTTTTAGTTAGTTTTTAGTAGATTTTTATTATTTTTTAGGAAAAAGTCATATTTCTGGACTTTACTATGAGTTTGTGTGTTTTTCTATGATTTCAAGTATTTTCTGGCTGAAATTGAGGGAGCTGTGCAAAAATCTGATTCATGCTGAATAAGGACTGCTGATGTTGTTAGATTCTGACCTCCCTGCACTCGGAATGGATTTTTTGGAGCTACAGGAGTCCAATTGGCGAGCTCTCAATTGGGTTGGAAAGTCGACATCCAGGACTTTCCAGCAATATATAATAGTTCATACTTTGCGCAAAGATAGACGACGTAAACTGGCGTTCAACGCCAGTTCCATGTTGCAGTCTGGCGTTCAGCGCCAGAAACAGGTTACAAGTTGGAGTTCAACGCCAGAAATAGGTTACAACCTGGCGTTCGACTCCAGAAACAGCCCAGGCACGTGAGAAGATTAAGTCTCAGCCCCAACACACACCAAGTGGGCCCCAGAAATGGATTTCTGCACTATTCATCTTAGTTTACTTTCAATTGAGCTTCCGAGATCCTTTCAATTGAGATTGAGAAGTCGGAATTCTCACTGCGGTGACCAAACAGCTTCCAAGATCCTTTCAATTGAGCTTGACACCAATCCTTGCACCTCAAATTGAAGTGCGAAACCTCATTGAATCTTGCATACCAGCTCTGAGTGCGAGTCATTTCTCGTTTGCTTTTAAAGCCGCAAAGAGCTCTAAGCTGGCCATCTGTCTCAAGTAAACCATATTCAAGTGGAAAAGTAAAGATGAAAGTCAAGAATTTTACCCACTAGAAGTTCGTATTGGGTGGTAATGGCCGTGGGATAGGTGTTTCCGGTGGTTCTGCAAGACTTACTCCCTTGTGGTCTTCAGTGAATTCCTCCACTTCTTGGCAATTTTCTTCCACTTCAACTATGTCTTGATCAAGGTCACCGGTATCTTCTTCATCACTCGAGTCATAATTGGGAGGTTGAGAGAAGTCGACCTCTGTATCATCTTCATATTCACTTGGGGAAGATTCTTCTGTCGCAAAGAATTCACTTGCGGATGCAAGAGCATTACTAGAAGAACTTGAGTGGTGACTATCATCATCAAGAAAACATGAGTCTTGGGTCATTCCATCCAGTTCCTCATAAGATACCTGCCTTGCGGATTGTACACTATCCTTCTTAGCATTAATTGTAACGTCCTTGACGGAATTCTCCACAACTCTGGCTTCCTGCGGAGGTTCAGCATCTCCTAAATCTTCAACTAACTCTTCTTCTTCTACAATGACAGCGTCCTCTACTTGTTTCAGTATGAAGTTATGCTCTATGTTATCCACTGGAGCTTCTTGTGTCTTCTTCACAATACATTCTTCATTAGATTCCCCACATGATGCCATGGGAGTCTGTTGAGTGTCCAAACGTCTGGAAGATAATTGATTTATCGCTTGCTCCAATTGATGAAAGGTTGCATTGAACTGGTTTACTGATTCCTCGAAGCGAACCTGTGATTCTTGGCTTGATGGATATGGACATGGTGCATAAGGGAGTGGTGGTTCTTGGGAGTAATTGGATTGGCGTTGGGGTGAATAAGGATCATGTGGTAGTGAATGGTGAAAAGAAGCTTGTGAGTGTAGTGGTTCGAAGTTATGTCGAGAGGATGGTCTCTAAGCACAGGGTGGGGCTTGTTGGTAGTTACAAGGCGGTCCACCAAATCTATCAATTGGGCATGCATTGTAAAATGGTCTTTGTCCATGATATCTAGGAGGACGTTGTTGCCTAAAGGGGTGATCAGATCCTCTTGGCTCCATCCATCTTTGATTGCTTAGACCTTGATGCATAGTCCTGTTATAGCTTCCATTCCTTGCAAAAAAATTAGAACCAAACTCAAAGCGAGATGCGTGAGAATTCATAGTAGCTATCAGAAATAAGAGGGAAGAGAGAAAACAAATAAACAAGTAAAAGAAAAATATTTACAATAACCAATAATAAGGCACACGTTTGCAATTCCCCGGCAACGGCGCCATTTTGACGTCAGGATTTTTGCTAGTAAAAAATTTTATAAAGTCGCGTTGTAAGTATAGATTCTGAACCAACAAAAATCCCTTTGTACAAACGTTTTGGTTGTCACAAGTAACAAACCCCTAAATAAATTGATAACCGAAGTATTTAAACCTCGGGTCGTCTTCTCAAGGAATTGCAGGGAGGTGTGTTCTTATTATTGGTTATGAGTTTTGTAAATTAGGGGTTTTGAGAATGAGGAACAAGTATGATAAATGACAAATAAAATAAATAAATGACTGTAAAATAAACTCTTGGCAAGGTATGAGAAATTGGAAGTCCTATTCTAGTTATCCTTATCAATGATGATGAAAATTGAATCTTAATTCCACTTAGTTAACCTTTGCTAGTGCGAAGGAAGGTCAAGTGGCTAATTAGTTTGATCTTCAAATCCTAGTTAATTCCTAGAAAAAGATTGGGATTATAGAAGTTCAAGCTAATTAGCAAAGATAGCGATTATCGATCACGTTGAGTTTGATAACTCAAGAGTTACTGATTTCTTAACCAAAGGCATGAATGTAGAAAGCTAAATTAAAATCATAAATATCTGGAATACCTCAAATAACATTAATTCAAAGCAGTCAAATCTAACATGGAAAATATTCATAAGCCAATTGGGCAATATAAATCAAACATAAATAAAAGCATTAAAGTATCTCAAAGTAGAAGAGAGGTCAAAATAAAGGAATATTGAACCTGATGTGAAGAGTTGAATTAAATCCTTAATTTCTAAAAAAAATCCTAATTTCTAAATACTAAGAGAGAGGAGAGAACCTCTCTCACTAAAACTACATCTAAACTATGAAAAGTAACTAATTGGCCAGCTCTCCCCTCCTTTCGGATGCATTCTCCCACTTCATAACCTCTGGTCTGTGTTTTCTAGACTTGGATTTAGGTCAAAAAGGGCTTCAGAAATCGCTGGGATCGCTTTCTATAATTTCTGGTGTGTGGCTTCTGTCACGTGTCCGCGTGGGTCACGCGGTCGCGTCATGTGGAATTTTTCTTGTCACGCGGTCGCTTCAGTCATGGGTCCGCGTCATATGCGTTTCGCTTGTGGCGCGCGATCACGTCAATCATGCGATCGCGTCATTGCCATTTCGCGCTGGCATGCGGCCGCGTCGCCCATGCGATCGCGTCGTTGCCAGTTTCTTTAAAAACTCCGTTTTATGCTTTCCTTCCATTTTCGCATGTTTCCTTTTCATCCTTTAAGTCATTCTTGCCTTAGAAGATCTGAAATTACTCAACACACGAATCACGGCATCGAATGGCAGTAAAAGATAATTAAAATTAATACTTTTAAAGTCTAGAAAACATGTTTTTCACATACATCTCATAATAAGGAAGGGAAGGTAAAACCATGCAATTTCACATGCATAAGTGGGTGAAGGATTGAATAAAACACTTAAATTCAGCACAAATTATATCATAAAATATGGGTTTATTAATGCCGTAAATAGTTTTTGGGTGAATTTTTTGCTTTCTACTACTTTGCTAAATAAAATTCCAACCTTTTTCACTCTGGTGTTATGATACAGGTACTGCCAAAATGGTTATGATCGTGTTTTGGAGCTATATGAGGTGATGAAGAGCTTTGGTGTGGAACCAGATAGTGTGATTTTCTGTACTGTGCTTTCTGCTTGTGGTCATGCTGGGAATTTAAGCTATGGAAAAGCAATCCATGAGCTAATTCGGAAAAGAGATCTGGTTCTTGACTCTCACTTACAGAGGGCCTTAATTAACATGTATGCAAACTGTGGTGCAATGGATTTGGCTCGAAAGTTGTATGATGAATTCTCCACAAAACACTTGGTCGTTTCTACTGCAATGCTTTCAGGATATGCAAAGCTTGGAATGGATAAAGAGGCTCGTATGATATTTGACGAGATGATTGAAAAGGACTTGGTGTGTTGGAGTGCAATGATATCTGGTTATGCTGAGAGTGATCAGCCTCACGAGGCTCTTAAATTGTTTGATGAAATACAGCTGCGCAGAATAGTTCCTGATCAGATAACAATGTTGAGTGTCATTTCTGCTTGTGCTCATGTTGGTGCGCTTGAAAAAGCAAAATGGGTTCATACATATGTAGATAAAAATGGGTTTGGAAGAGCTCTGTCTGTCAACAATGCTCTAATTGATATGTATGCCAAGTGTGGGAGCTTGGACAGAGCAAGAGAGGTATTTAAGAACATGCCAAGAAAAAATGTGATATCTTGGTCCAGTATGATCAATGCTTTTGCCATGCATGGGGATGCGCATAGTGCCATAAACCTCTTCCATAGGATGAAAGAAGAACATGTTACGCCCAACGGTGTTACATTTATTGGTGTACTTTACGCATGCAGTCATGCGGGTTTGGTTGAAGAGGGCCAGAACTTCTTTTCATCCATGATTGATGAGCATGGCATCTCTCCCAAGCTTGAGCACTATGGTTGCATGATCAACCTGTATTGTAGAGCCAGCCTCTTGAGGAAAGCAATTGAGTTTATTGAGACAATGTCTTTCGCTCCAAATGTTATCATTTGGAAATCCCTTATGTCTGCTTGTCAAGTGCACGGTGAGGTTGAATTAGGTGAATTTGCAGCCAAACGACTTCTTGAGATAGAACCTGATCATGATGGAGCCCTTGTAGTTTTGTCAAACATTTATGCTAAAGAAAGAAGATGGGATGATGTTGGATTGATAAGGAAATCGATGAGTCACAGAGGCATCTCCAAGGAGAGGGCATGCAGTAGGATTGAAATGAATAATGAGGTGCACGAGTTCATGATGGCCGATAAAATATATATGAGAAATTAGGTGAAGTAGTGAGTGAATTGAAGCTAATTGGCTACACACCAAGTACCTCAGGAATTTTGGTTGATATAGAAGAGGAAGAGAAGAAAGAACTAGTTCTTTGGCATAGTGAGAAATTAGCATTATGTTATGGGCTAATAAGTGGGAGGAAAGAGTCATCATGTATTCGCATAGTTAAAAATCTCAGAATATGTGAGGATTGTCATATCTTCATGAAGTTGGTTTCGAAAGTGTATCAAATAAAGATGATTGTGAGAGATAGAACTAGGTTTCACCATTGCAAAGGTGGTGTCTGTTCTTGTAGAGACTATTGGTGACTTTTATATCATTTTTTTTTCTTTGTAAATTAAACTATAGTATCATATATTTTCATCTTCATTGGTAGACCTACCTTGCAAATACAACAGCATACATTGGTTGTTTGAGTCAAAACCATCACACACTGATTTTGATATATTCCGATGCGTGTTATATTATTTTTTCAAGAAAGTATTGTTGAAATAATATTTTATTCTTTATAAATATGAGGGCCGTTTAAATATTGGTTATTTGAAGGCAACCGGTGACGGAAGTAGAAAATTATAATAGTGGGATAAAAATAATATATTAGGAATATATTAGTTAGTCAAATTTTTAATAAATATAATTAACACATTAAAAATATATTAATTTATGTTAAAAGTATTTTTTTTATTTCAATGTTTGGCATTGTTGTGTGATACGTTTATTATTAATACCAGTGTCTTATTAAGTATTCTATATCTATCAAATTATATTTTTATTGATTATTTTTTATACAATACAACAAAAAAGTATAGTTCAATAACTAAAGAATTTATAAGAAATATAACTCGAATTAACTAATTTTAAATTTATACGAAAATTGTGTGAGAGACAAAAAATTTGTGAAAAAAAATAAAAATTTAAATCAAACAACCACAATTCTCTTCATATATATATATAGGTATAGATAAAATAATTTCTCTTTTTATATTATGCAAATATTTAAATAATTTGTTAGCATTTAATTGTAAAATTGACATTTTTTTAATATTTATGGTAAAAACTTTTCGACAAAAATAATTATTATATGTTCGACTAAAACTAAATTAAATAAAACAATAAAACATAAATAAGTAATTAATATATATATTATATTTAAAAGAGGAGTGTTAGGGAGCTAGCAACTTTTGTATTTTCTAACTATTAATTGGCCATTAATAGTATTTTTAATGGTGTGAGATTATATTCAATGGTAAAAGATCATTCAATTTTTTTTGATGGTTAAGTACTGATTACAAAACAAAAAAGTTACTGACCATGTAGACTATTTCTATTTAAAAAGCTATTAAATACTAATAATCTTATTTATATTTGAAAAGTTATATTTGACTTTAGAGAATTAGCTAATTGAATTATTATTTTTTTTGGTATTATTTGTTTTTAAATATATATGATATAATAATTTTTATCATTGTATTAATATTTAATAACAACTTAGGCCTTAGCTAACCTTCCATTCGAAGTCAAATAAAACCGAAAAGAAAAAGAAAGCCGAGACTTTGAATGTTGGGGAGGGGGCTTGGAAGACTTAGGGATTTTTTTATAAATATAAAAGAATGATAAAAGGATGATGAAACTAACCAAGTTGGGTTGGTCTAGTAGTTAGCTCACTAGTCCGCTTAAGTAAGTGTCGGGGGTTCGAATCCCTGTCGGGTTGGGGGATACAGTGAAACTTGTTTGGCTATCTGTGTCATCTGACAAAATTTTAAGAATGTTTTTGTGTATTAATTATTTTTTGCAAACTAAAGTGTTCGTTTTTAAATTTTGTAGAGACTAATTTAAATAATTATTCTAAAAGTTTTCATGTATTGCATAGTATTTATACTAAAAAAGTTTTAAAAATATAAAAATAAAACGCCATCTTTATAATTCTTTGTATACAATAAGTCTAAGTCAATTAATATCATTTTTAACATATATCTTGTACTTATATATACCTATTATAAATTTATCGTAAAATTTTCTTAAATTTTTCTTGGCAATATTTTTTCTGTTTACGTATTTTTTATTTTATTATAAGTATGTGTTAGATAAAAAAAATATTATTTAGGAAAGAAAAAATTTTATTTAAAGAAATTATTATAGATTAATTTATGCTATGTTATTTATTTTTAATTAATTTTAGTTTAAATTATTTTACAGTTCAATTGTTTCTGAAATTTTCAATTGACAGTAAATAAAAGAAAAGGCGTGACAACAATTGCTAAAACTATTAACTCATTTTCAATTCTCCAAAATAAATTATATTTGGAAAAGTGATGAAAAAGTCTTTTTATCTTTCTAAAAAATAAAAATAAATAAATAAAAGATGATAATTATTATAAAAAAATTAAAAATTAATATTTAATTTTTAAAATATAAAAATAAATCATTATTAAATATTTAAAATTTATCATAAAAATTAAATTAAACAAAAATTATAAACACGATAAAAATCGCCATAAAAGATTGCCGTCCCTTCTCGCTCTGCACTCGTCGCTTGGTCTAGTGCCCTATCCAAGCCAAAGACCCCCAAAGTCTCAATTCCATTAACCAAAATCTCCAGTTCGTAAACCCTAATTGTCACCAAATCAAGAAGATCAATGTGGGCAGCTTCCTGCCTTGCGTCATGCTGTGCCGCGTGCGCATGCGACGCGTGCCGGACTGTCGTTTCGGGAATCAGCCGCCGTTCAGCGAGGATCGCCTACTGCGGCCTGTTCGCCTTCTCCCTCGTCGTCGCATGGATCCTCCGCGAAGTCGCTGCTCCTTTGATGGAGTCTCTTCCTTGTAACTCTTCGCTTCTTCAATTTCACTTTTTTCCCCTCTTTTCTTTATTTCTTTCCAGTCGTGTTCGTGTTTTACAATTTATTTGTTTTATGTTTTTTTTTTCGCTTCTCGAATGTACCAAAGATTTGGCAAAATTTGAATTAATCCTGATTTTGGCAATTTCTGTTGGACATTATGTTTTGTTTGATCACATTACTGATATGTGTATTACTTTTTGGGATTTGAATGAAATTTTATTGTGTTTCATTTTTAGTTTTATTGTTTGTTGTGGCAATTGCATGTGCAATTTTTGGGCAGTACGTATAGTTGGAAACAAGATATACTCACTTGATTGGTAACTGATGAAGTGAGAAATTGAGGGTTTAAATCACCTTGAATTTATAACTTCCATCATATCTGACCCCAATATCTTTCAAGGTGATTAGAGTAACTTTTTCACCTTGCCAACCTCCTCACTTGGAGCTTGATCTTTTGATCATTATAAGTGTTAAAACTTAAAAGGTTTATTTATGAATTCTGAGATTGATTACTGTCAAAGTCAAATAGTTTGGAAAGTATTTAGTTGGATCATTTTGAAAAAAATTATAAATTTATCTCTCAGATGGATTTTGAATCTATGTATTTCTTTTGTTAGTAATTCTTTAGAAATTAGCTTTTGTCAATGATCTGTTATTTTATAGAACCCAAATGCTTACTTTTTCGGGCTTCCTTTTTCATCTCCTGGCGTGTTATTGCTAGCAGATAAGTGGTTACTGGGTTGATGATTTTGCTTAGGTTAACTGGATGGTCAGATATGATGATGACGATGTCCTAACTCCTTATTATGTGATGAGGAAACTAATGTACTTGGTACTTGTTGTAGGGATCAATCACTTTAAACATACCCCTAGCAGAGAATGGTTTGAAACAGATGCAGTTTTGCGAGTTAGCTTGGGGAACTTTCTCTTTTTCACTATTCTAGCAGTTCTAATGATTGGCGTCAAGAACCAGAAGGATCCTCGTGATGGTTTGCATCACGGAGGTTGGATGATGAAAATAATTTGTTGGTTCCTTCTGGTAATCTTTATGTTTTTCCTTCCAAATGAGCTCATCAGCTTTTATGGTAAGTGTTTCTTCTAAAATTTTTTTATCTATGTAGTTGAGCTGATTCCTTATACTTAAGTAACTTGACTACCAGGCGACACTAATTTTCTTGATTGATATCATATATGAGGGCTTATCACACACTTAAAAGTGTTGGTTTGAAGAGCCTGAGGTTATTGGAAAATGGACATTGCATCTTGAATGAAAAGTGGAAAATGTAGATAAAGATTTTCTAAGTTGTTTAGCAAACTGGAATACTATCAATTTATTGCTTTGAGTCCTGAATATTTTTTTCCCGTAACTAATATATGAATGTTTAAATCATCCTATGACTTTCTTTAATTTCCCAGTTTAGTGATTCCTTCTTTGATCCATGTAAAGATAACTCAATTTTTAAATTTGCTGTTGACAATGTCACACCGGCCCCCCCTTTTTAACCCCACCTTGAGACTGCTTATGTAAGCTTTTGAATAAATCTTAACTTGATTGGTAAAAGCAAACAAGAGAATATGATAAATGTTGCAAATGAGGTTGTTGAAATGGATTAGTGGGAAGACAACTAGATAGGATTATGAATGAGTACACCATACAAAGTGGGACAATGCCAATTTTAGGGATGGAAAAGTCTCTTCTCAAGTAGTTTTCATCTATTTGGAGAAGACCTTTAGAGGTCATACTCCTAGTAAGGTGATTGGACTAGACAAAGGAGTTCTATAGCTAGAGAGACCCAAAAAAGTATAGGAGGATTATTAAATATTTATATGCTAATTATTTAAGCATGGATATGATTCTTAATAGAGCCTTATGGCCTCATTTGATCTAACCTTCTGGGGCAAGGCGTAGCTGTTGCCTAGTTTGACAAGCTTTTTTCCTATAGGTTTTGCATGTAATTTATTTCATTGTTTATGATTATCTTGAAGTATGTTCTCTTTGCAGAAACCATATCGAAGTTTGGCTCGGGTATGTTTCTTCTAGTTCAAGTTGTGCTCTTGTTAGATTTTGTTCATCGATGGAATGACACCTGGGTTGGATATGATGAACAATTCTGGTTAGTTTTAGACGTTGTTTGACATCTGTGATAGCTGTGGCTTTTCTTGACATTATATATTTACATGAGGATTTTCAGTATTTAAATGTTCTTTTTCATACAGGTATGTTGCTCTGTTTGTGGTTTCACTTGTTTGTTATGTGTCTTCATTTGTGTTCTCGGGAGTTCTTAAACTTCTTCACACCATCTGGACAAGACTGTGGAATCAATACCTTCTTTATTACAATGACCCTCCTTCTTGCATTTGTTTTTGCTATTGTTGCTTTGCACCCTGCGGTAAGTTATTGACTTTGCATTGCACTTAACCACTTCTAATTTGGTTTCCTTTTAATATATATTGAATGCTTGTTTGTCAGTTGTCTTTTCCTATGATATTTGATATCACATCTTGAAACTTGGGAGGTTCTAAAGGTTACTGTTTCCGTTTTCACTTTTAACTTCAAAACAGGGAAAAATATTATCCTGTGCAAGTTCATATGTAATCTGTTATTCTGTTATGGTGTTATGTTCTAAACCTGGTCTTATCTGCTGTTTTTATCATATCGATTCAATTCAATGTTTTTTATGGATTGAGAATTTCATGAAGATGACATACGTTCCTTCCTGTTGGCTTAGGATGCTATTGAAGTTTTAGATTTGGTTGAAGGATTAATTAGTGGATCATAATCTTGTATGCAAAAATAGTTTTATGCTATATAACAAATATGCATAAGTATTCATGATTGTAGATGTAAATGTGTCTGCAATTGAGGTCTTTGAATTATTTTTGTATACAGGTAAATGGGAGCATTCTGCCTGCTTCAGTAATTTCATTATACTGTACTTATCTCTGCTATAGTGCATTGTCTAGTGAACCCCGAGATTACGAGTGCAATGGCCTTCACAAACACTCAAAAGCCGTTTCAACTGGCACCCTTACTTTGGGCTTGCTTACGACAGTTCTATCTGTTGTGTATTCTGCTGTGCGTGCTGGATCTTCTGCCACAGTGCTTTCCCCACCAAGCTCTCCTCGTGCTGGTAAATTCTCAAAATCTAATATTTTTCATGATATGCCATACTCATATTCATAAGTATATATCTGAACATGGAATCCAATCATATGGATATATGATAGCCGTGGAGCTGAATTTTATTTTTTTGATGTTGATGCCATGAAGAACGTAACTATTTATAATATTGTACTTGATGAGCATCAATTCCCCACGATATTAAATATCTGCCGCCATTATGGTGATTATGCAGGGAAGCCTTTGCTTCCGCTGGATGGAAAGGAGGAAGTTGAGAATGAGAAAGCAAAGCCGGTTACATATTCATATGCCTTTTTCCACTTGATTTTCTCTCTTGCGAGCATGTATTCTGCAATGCTTCTGACAGGTTGGTCAACTTCTGTTGGAGAGACTAGGAAGTTGGTTGATGTCGGGTGGCCTTCTGTGTGGGTTCGGATTGTCACTTGCTGGGCTACTGCTCTTCTCTACTTATGGTCACTTATGGCACCAATTATGTTCCCAGAAAGGGAGTTTTAACTCTAAATGCCATTCTCCCCAGTTTCAAGGTTTATGGGGAAAGGTTATGTAACTTAACATACTTGCTGCAGATGTGTTGCCTCCATTATCTGTAATTAAATAATATGTATGGTATGCATCTACGTCAACATAACGGGAGAAACGTGTGTAATGAATGACAACTTTGAATGGGGTGTGTATGGTGAAAATATTGTGGCGAATACTATGGTGTCTAAAAGTGGTGCCTATTTACTAAAAATGTTAAAAAATAATATTTAATGTAAAAGATATAACAATAAATAATTTTTAAAATATCAAAACTTATTACAAAAGGTAAGTTAGGCAAAATTTAAGCATTAACTTATAGGCACCATACTATTAGGCACCATACTATTGGCTAATATTTGTATCCCGAAAAAGTATTAACTTTGTGGTTTGACTTAACTTATGAACCATTGGGAAGATACACCAGTATGAAATGATTACTTTGGAGAGGGATGAGAAAATTTTTAATTTAGAAAAGAGTAAAGTGATAAATAAATTTTTGAAGATTTATATTTGGAACATATTAATTCCTAAAGAAAAAAAGGTACTTATGAAATCTTTTATGATAGTATGTGTGGACAAGTTAGTATATTCGAATTATAGGAGTTAATTTGAAGATAATGGGTTTACATTTGTTATTCTAGAGAATTTTATTGGTATTTTTTCTTTTTCAGAGATTTATCTGTTTTATGTAAATTTTCAGGAGTTTATTTGTCACTTTAACTTTTAAAAAATTATTAACAAAATTGGAAAAAGGAAGCAATATGGTAGCCGGTTTACAAGTAACAAAAATTATTTGAGGTTTACAAGTAACAAAAATTATCTGAGATAACTAATTAATCTGGAGAGCTTCATCAATTGAGCTGCCATGAAAATTTGGATGGAATAATTTGATTTGTTTATCAACTTCAACATTAGCACCAAATTCATCAACAAATGTAATTGCCTCAATTCTACAAAGTTTCATCTTTTTGAGAAAAACCTGTTACTAATAACTAGATTCGAATTTTGAGGAGAAGCTATTAGTATTTTAAAAAATAATCAAAAAAAATTTTGGTATCATAACAGGACTAGAGATGCCCAAAGACTACTAATTATAAACTTAACGGGATAAGGTAATCCCTTGTTCATCATCAGTTAAAATTCTAGTAACCTCTCAAAAAGGTGTTTCCAACAAACGATATCTTATCTTAAGATCTAAACTAATTTAAACTAGGTAGTCAACACATCTATTTCGTTTTCAGTATATATTTACGAAAAGAACATCCAAAGTTTTCTTTTTCGAACAACTAATACTTCTCAAAAGGGCATTAGAATGTTTGCTAAAATTTTCTTCCCCATTAATTTTGCTAATAACCACTTGAGAGTCACACTACACTACCAATTTCTTAATACCCATAGTCCATGTAAGTTCAAGCCAAGTCCTTTCTCGATGTCCCAAAGTTCTGTCTTGTACACCAAACAACTCCTAAAATGAGAAAACTTTGCTGTCCATCTTTTGTTTGCGTCTTGCAGCAGCCCTCTGTAGCCAGCTTTGGCTGCGTTTTCGCCCCTTGAGTCGTCTGTGTTTAGCACTGTCTACCCTGGTGATAGTGGAGTCCAACTAATGTGGATCTCCTCTCTTTTCTTTGTGGTAATTTTTCTCCTCCTCTTATTGAATGCTTCTTTTGATTCTTCCATACTTTTAGGATTAATTGTGGGTTGAGAGGGGGGATCTTTGATAATTTTGTTCATTTACTTCTCTTTCTCCATGTCCACATTTTTCAGCAAGTAAAGATGAAGATATCTGGCTAATTGTGTCTTTGGCTTTGACCCAATTGGTTATCTAAATTGAGAGTCATCCATTGTTGCAGGTTATTATTGTTGAAGAAATCCATTGCACTTTCGGATTTGATAAGCTGCATCCACGTTGTTGAAACCTTTGGGCAGTCTCTGATGGTATGGATAATGTCCCCGCTCATTTTCATTGCAAATTGGACAAATTTCAGTAACCCCAAATAGACGAGCTCTTCGTTGGTAAGTTAAAATTCTCCCATGCATAATTCTACAGGTGACCGTTTTGGATTTTTGGGTTTCCTCCCACTTCCAAATTTTTGTTGAATGGTTTTGATTGAGTTTTGTCCAATGTTGCAGAGTTTTATATGCAAGTATTAGATTTTCAATTGTATTGTTCTAATTTCTGTTCTTAATTAGTTGATTGTTGTTAACTGTCTGAGTTAATATTAATTTGTTTATTTTCTGAGTTAATTATTGACTTATTATTTATTGTTATTAATTTTCTAAATTTATTATTATAGAGTTAATTTTTTTTAGTTAAATAGTTGATTGTTGTTAATTGTCAGAGTTAATCTTAATTTGTTTATTTTCTGAGTTAATTATTGATTTAAGTTATATTTCTGGTTTAAATTATGTTTCTGGTTTAATGATGGTTGAATGTCAATTACTGTTTGATGTGGCTAGTTGATTGAATTTGTATATGGTTGTATTTGGCTGAGGTTGTGAAATTTAGATTTAGTGAATAGATCTGCAAAGTTTTTATGATTTGGGTGCTTTTGGTGTTTGTTTGGTTTTAATTCTTGTATGGTTTGTGAACTTATTTAATAATGACGATGCATATTTTTTGTTTTAAGTTTTTTATTTGACTCTCTTTACTGATTGTAAATTTCTACAAAATAATAACTTGACAGGTCAAGTTCCATCAAACTTAATTGAAGAACCAAAACTGAATCTTGGGTAACTAAAAAAATTTATTTACTTTTTAACTTTTAAAATTGTCTCAAATGATTAATATTAATAATAGTTGATAACGAAATTTTTATTGGTTATTAATTGGTGTTTAATTTTGCTATTCTATTGGCTTAATTTGACAATGTATAGTTGATATTGTGGACGATAAATTAGTTAATTATTAATATCATAAATAATTTGGTATGGTTGATTTTTTATTTAATGTAATAGTATTAGTATAGCCTAATCTCTAATCCTTGTCAGTATTGCTCTTTCGATTTTTAATTTAATTTTGTTCAATTTTTGTAATTGAGGGTTTGGTGTATTTCAAATCTAATTTTTCTGCTTAATTGATTTTTTTTTTGTTTTAATAATAAATTTTGATATTAAAATTTGTTTGTGAGATTTTAACTAAAAATTATTAAATTGTTAGTTTCAAAATTATTAGATTTAAATATTTAAAATGATATATTAAATTTTTAAATAAATATTTTTAAAAAAATTAAAATTTAAGTTTATTTTCGATTAAGTCTGCCAATAACTATTAATTTAATTATTAATAATAAATAATATATTACTGTCAGGATTTTGCAATTAAAAGTTTATATCTACGATAATTAGTGGTGGACGACAAAATCCGATAGTAAACAGTTACCGGTGAGGTTTGTACCTTCGAATTTATTCCGCTGCTAAATTCGACGGTAAATAGTTTACTGGTGGATTTTTTTGGTAAATCCGACAGTACTCAACGTTTTTCTTGTAGTTTTATTTTTCTCATTTTGTTTTCTCACAAATATCCATCTATATCCAACAGGTTTTATATCTTCTAGTATACGGACTATAGGTCCAAAGACTTCAATTTTTACAAGTGAGTCTAATTCAACTTTCATATCTTCTTTCCATTTTGGCCAATAATTCTTTTGTTGACATTTTTCGACTGTTCTTAGTTCAAGATCCTTGCTTTCATGCATGATGTGTAATGCCACATTATATGCAAATATTTCATTCACAATTGTTTTATTTTGGTTCTATTTTTCTCCTGTAAAAATATAATTTATCGAGATCTCATTATTTTCATAATTCTCTGAGTTTTCAGGTACCTAACATCTTTTTGACATTAAAATTATATTAAAGTTTTAGATAATTGCAAGAGTCTTTACTAAATACTAAGTCTTTATCTTTTTCGAGAATTTTTATCTTTGGAACCGAACCACGCTTATGGCATGAATTTGTTTTTGTGGTCATTTGTTCAACTGAAACATCAATTCGAATTGAAACTTTTTCAGTTGGTATATAAGATTTAGTTATCGTTTTCATATCAGAAAATTCATTTGTTATTTTTTGCAAATATATAATCTTTTGAATTTTTAGTTCACATTTTTCTGATCATAGGTCTAGATGCATTAACGATGATGCACTCCAATTAAGTTCTTTCTCAAGTGGCTGATTCTCTCCCCCTCCCCATTGCTGGAAACATTGAGTCATTAAAATGACAATCTACAAATCGAACTTTAAATACATCTCCTAATTATATCTCAAGATACCTCACTATAAAGGGAGAATTATATCTCACATAAATTCCTAATTTTCTTTGGAGTCTCATTTTGGTGCGAGAAGGTGAGATAATTGAAACATATATCACACACCTAAATATTCTCAAATGGAAAACATTTGACTGCTGGCCAAAAGCTAATTGCAGGAGAGAGAATTGATGATAACTTGTTGGCCTCAAATATTCTCCTATTTTTAGTTTGGTATCTTTTCGTGTTTTTCTTTTCTTAAATTTTTGAAAAGTGTTCTTGAGTGTTCTTCATTGTGTTCTTCATTGTTCTTGGTATTTTTCTTGGTTTGATCTTAAAAATTTTAAATTTGGTGTCTTTTAGTGTTTTTCTTTGTCAAAATTTCGAAAATTGTGTTTTTAATTTCAAAAAAGTTTTAAGTTTGGTGTCTTTTAGTGGTTGTCTTTTTAATTTTTCAAATTTCAAAAAAATTCAAAATTCAAATTTTAAACTTTCTTATCATCTTTTCAAATCTTTGTCTTATCTTTTTCTTTAACTTCAAAATTTTATCTTATATTATTTTAAATTCAAATTTTAAAATTCAAATTCCAAATTCTTATCTTATCTTAATTCAAATTCAATTTTCAAGCATCAATATTTCAAAATTCAAAATTTTAAAATTCAAGTTTTCAAATTTCAAATTTCAAATCTCAAAATTCAAATTTCAAAATTCAAAATTCAAAATTCAAATTTTAAAATAAAATCTTTTCAAATCTTTATCATATCTCATCTTTTCAAATCTTCATCTTATCTTTTTCTTTAAATTTAAAATCTTATCTTATCTTATTTTAAATTCAAATTTTAAAATTTAAATTCAAAATTTAAAATTCAAATTTCAAAATCTTATCTTCTCCTAATTCAATTTCAAATTTTAAAATTCTAAATTTTCAAAATTCAATCTTCAAATTTTAAAATCAAATCTTTCAAATCTTATCTTTCTTTGTTTGACTTCTTTCCAACTTTAAATTTTTAAAATAAAATCTTATCTTTCAAATCTTTTGTTTGACTTTCTCTTTTTAAATTCAAAACTTTTCAAAATCAAATCTCTTATCTTAATTTTAAATCTTCTTTCAAATTTGGATTTCAAAATCTTTAAATTTTTAAATCTTATCTTATTTTGCTTCTCCCTCTTGATTCTTTCTTTTTAATTTAAAATTTCAAAATCTTTATTTGACTTTTTTCTTTCCACTTTTTGAAAATTAGCTCTTTAAATTTAAATCTTGTTAGTTAATTGGTTGTTCATATCTTTCCTAATCTTTTATTTTCTTTTTTTTTTCAAAATTTTTAACTTATTATTTTCTTTATTTTCGAATTAGTTTTCCATCTTTTATTTTATTTATTTATTTAATTTTTTTAAAAAAATTAATTCTTGTCTCTTTTCTTCTTTTTGGTATCTCACAAGAAGTTCTTTATACTCTGACATAGAGACTCCCACTTTTTTTTTGTCTCTTGTTTGTGAATGCAGGAATAGAAAGAGTGCATTATGGACCTAGAGGGAGAGGCACAACCAAGAAGAACCTTGAGGTCTTATATAGCCCCCACTCCTGACTTCTATGGAAGCACCATTAGTATACCTCCTATTGGAGTAGCTCATTTTGAGCTCAACCCATGGTTAATCACTCTAGTGCAGTAAAACTGCCAGTTTCAGGAAATTCTTCTAGAGGAGCCCACAGAATTCCTTGCTGAATTCCTGTAGTATGCTGACATAGTGTACACTGACGGAGTAGACCAGGATGTCTACAAGTTGCTGCTTTTTCCTTTGCTGTTAAAGACCAGGCAAATAGGTGGTTAGACAACCAACCCAAGTCTAGTTTAAAAACATGGAGTCCGCTGGTGGATAAGTTCTTGAATCAATACTTTCCACCAAAGAAGCTAACTCAGTTAAAACTGGACATTCAAGGCTTCAAACAAGGAGATAATGAATCCATTTATGATGCTTGGGTGAGGTACAAGATGATGCTACGAAAATACACTACTGAAATATTTTTAGAATGGGTAAAGTTAGACATCTCCTATTACGGACTCATAGATATGGCTAAGATGTCCTTAGACCATTCTGCTGGTGGTTCAATCCACATAAAAAAAAGATAATTGAGGAAGCTCATGAGCTCATTGAGACAGTTGCCAACAATCAGCATCTGTACTCATCTAGTGAATCTTCAATGAAAGGAGAGGTCAAGACAGTGTCCACTAAATCAGACCCTTTTGAGCAAAGTGAGTCATTGACCCAACAACTGCACTTTCTCACAAAATAAGTACTAAGCTTGGAAGAAGCAGTGCAAAAGACCCGAGCCTCCAGCAAGAATATGGAAGCACGGTTGAAGGTTAGGAGCTCTACTGATTCTTATGAATTAATAATATCACTATTTTACTTCAATCTATGCTTGATTCTATTCTAAGATGTATCTTCGTTCTTCATCCTAATGGATTGGGAGTGTAACTTGACCGTCATCCCAATTCCACATGGGTTCTTGCAAGTCATTGATGGGATAGTATTGAAATACTAGCTTGATTATACATCTCTTAAACGGCTAATCCACGGCTTCGTTAGGTACTTCTCGAGACATCAGTGCAGCCGACATGCTGGGCGATTAGGGCCTTTGTGGTATAGGCTAGAACAAAGGGAGCAGCGTTCTTTGATCCGGAAGATCTGAGCTTGTCTGTGGCGTTTTGAGTAGGATCACCAAGGGAATGGACTGCTAGAGCTTCACCCCCGTTCAGATTGGATGACCGCTAACCCGTCGTTAATCATATACAGCTTGGCATGGAATGAATCAATCAGACGTTGGAGTAGATGGTGAGAAAAGTTGATTAGAAGGGAAAAGTTTCTCCGAAGCCTCAACCGTTCTCATACTATTGATCTCATACCTATCTAGTAACATTTTATTTATTTATCTACTTTATGCATTTTCTCGTGACAACTATATTTTTTATCCGCCTAACTAAGTTTTGTAAGGTATCCACTGTTTGCTCAAAACAACGATCTCCGTAGGATCGACACTCACTCACCTGAGGTATTACTTGGACGACCTGGTTTACTTGCCGATCTATCTGTGCGAAACGTGCGGAGTCAGTTTCGTGCACCACCTATACCAAGTTATGAGATGAGATTGAAAAATTCTGGCCAATTTCGTGACCAAAGTTGGAGTGTTGATGGTGCAAGAATTCTATGCCAACGCCTGGGTCACAAAGAAGCATGATACAAGCATAAACCAAGAGCCAAAAAACTGGCGCACCATGGGCAGAGGGCATATCAAAGACTTCAGCCCCAAGAGTGCAAGGATAGCGTTACAATTGCCAAAGCCACGAGCTAACCCTCAGTCATACACTCGAAGGAGCAACACTGACCAAAGGCTAGATCAAGTTCTTGCTGATATCTGCGTGTCTGGAGCTCAGTGGAGGAGGGATGCTCAAGCTAAGCCTTACCAACTGGGTAGGCTTGATCTTAAGCCAGTGGCTAGAGGATGGTTGGAGTTCATCCAATGTTCTATCATCTATACAAGTAACCATTTTGAGGTTACAATCGAGAGAGCAGTGATGATCCACTGTATTATGCTCGGCAGTGAGGTGGGGGTACATGAGGTGATCTCTCAAGAGATTTACAGAGTAGTTGACAAGCCCTCCACTCAAGCAAGGCAGACATTCTCTCATCTCATTCACTGCTTATGTGCATCAGATAGAGCTCACATGGAGGGAGATACCCTGATTGACAAGGAGAGACCCATCACAAGAAAGGGTATGGAGCATGTTAGGGAGCCCGCACAAGGACCGCAGCAAGAGCCAGTTCCACCACCTCCACAGGATATTCTGGAGATGCATCAAGGAATGTACTTCCCTCCCCGTGACTATTGGGATTAGCTGACCACATCTTTAGGGGAGCTGACATCATCAATTGATCAGCTAAGGCTGGAGCATTAGGAGCAGTCTGCTATCCTCCATCAGATGATGAAAGATCAAAGGAGACTGATGGAGGAGTAAAGGAGGCAGGGGCATGACATTGAGGAGCTTAAACGCTCCAAAGGATTCCCCGGAGGGAGCAGTAGCCGCCATCACTGAGGTGGTCTAGTTTCATTCTCCCTATTTTTATTTTATCACTGTTTTCCTTGTATTTTATTTTGTTATTTGTTTTCTATTCTAGTCGCATGATCACCCTTAGAATTTTTTTGCTTTCTAGCTTAGTAGTTTATTTTTCGTTTTATTTAAAGATGTCTTATGCATTCCTCATCAAGCTTAAAAGAAAAATCTATTGAAAAAGAAGCAGTAAAATGCATAAGGTCTTGAGTTATATTATGAGTTATTCTATTTACTTTGATGCGGTGGCCTTATCTCTATTATGTGAATGTATGAATTAACTATGCATAATTGATATTGAAGTTGAGTATATTCGGTCTTAAGGAACAGGAATTTAGAGAAATATTATTGATTCTCTGAAATAAGAAAAAGATTGATTCTTGAAGCAAAACAAATAGCAAAATGAAAAGAAAATAAAAAGAAAAATCAAAAGAAAAAGGTCCAAGGTTTTGAGCATCAATGGTTAGGAGGGTCAAAATTGATCTAAAAGCTCAAAAGAGTGGTTTTCCCTAACTATATGCTTGTGGTGTGGAAGTGTCAAGTAATTCTTGAGACTGAATGCTTAAAGTCATGACCCAATGCTATTAAAGAGTACGCTTAAGGCTCTGAGGACCACTGTCTGGGAATAAAAGCAAAAAAAAGTCGAACCCAAAGGGTTCCCCCAGTTAAGTGCTTGTGGTATTTATGTATCAAGTTAAACTTGAAAACAAAATACTTAGAGTCACGGCCAGGCTCAAAGGTGCAAAGCACCAAAAGAGAATAAAAGTTGTGTTCAAAAATCAATTAGAACCTAAAGAAGAGAATCAATAATATCATCCGAGTTCTAGTTCTAAGGGACACCAATATTCCTGAGCTTCAAAGAATAGTGAGATATCAAAGCTATTCAGAAATAGAGTGTTAATAGCTCCATTCAGTAATTAGATTTGAGCTTGAATGACAACTCTAATCTTATATTTTTTTTCTCTTCCATTGGGCTTATATTCAGTTTAAGTTTGGTGTTGTGATACGTGAGCATCTTATACCATTTTTCTAGTTGTTTTTATATTGTTTTTAGTTGGATTTTATTAAGTTTTACTATATTTTAGTGCAAAATTCACATTTGGATGCTACTTTGAGTTTTTCTTGTGTTTTTATGGTTTTAGGTGAAGTTCGGAGCAGTTTGGAGAAGTTTGGAGCAAGAAACAAAAATGTTGTCAGCTCTCCCCTGGGCGCTGAACGCTCAACCTGGCGTTCAACGCCAACAGAGGGCATGAAGTCAGAAGCGCAACTCCCTTCTCGGCGTTCAACGCCCAATCCTGGTGTTGAACGACAGCCTACTGTCCGAGCCACTCACCTATTGGGCCTCCAAGTGGATTTTAGCACTTATTAGGTTTATTTTATTTTATCTTTGTAATTTTTAATTTAAAATGATATCTTTTTGGTTTAGCATTTATTATTAGATTAGTATTTAAGGAGGAGATCTTCTTCCTTCCGCATCTTTTTAGAACTCTGTTTTCTTTGTAAGTCATGAGCAACTAAACCTCCTAGTTAAGGTTAGCAGCACTGTTTATTTCTATGAATTAATATTATTACTTTTCTATTTTAATTTATGTTTGATTCCATTTTGAAGTGTGACTCGTTCTTAATCTACTGAAACTGGGTGGAACGGAAGTATAACCATTTTTCTACATGAGTTAATGTGATACTTGGCCAAGGTCGCTTGAACTACAGCTTGAGAACCCACCTCCTAAACGGCTTATCCACAACTCGTTGGGGACATGGGAACATCTGTTCAGCCGGGATCTAGGGTGATTAGGGCCTTTGTGGTATAAACTAGAATACTGAACTTCACTCTCTGATTCGAAATAACTAACCTTGTCTGTGGCGTTTTAGTAGGATCAGAGGAGATTAATCACTAAGAAATTAGGGTTAATCACTTACAGTTTGCCATGGAATGAATAATTCATTGTTAAAATAGTTATTAAAGAAGTATTAATTTGAAAAGATAAACATCTTCGAGACCTTAACTATGTTCACATATTGAATTTACACCAACCTTTTATTGCTTTTCCAATTTAATTGTTTTATGCGTTTTCAACAATAATCACCTTTCACTATTTTCCTGACTAAGTCTAGTAAGATAGCTATTACTTGTTCAATCCGACAATCGTCGTGGGATTGACCCTCACTCAACTGAGATATTACTTGGACGACTTGGTGCACTTGGCGGTTCAGTTGTGCGAGTTCTAATTCCGCGCATCAAGTTTTTGACACCGTTGTCAGAGATTGTTCATGATTGACAACTATCGGTTGTATTGTTTCTTAGATTAGGTACTTTTATTAGTTTTATTTAATTATTTTTCTTTTAATTTTCGATTCCTATTTTTGTCTATTTTCTAAATTTTCAATTTTTTTCTTAGTTATTTTTTTCCTTTCTTTTCAAATTTTGTTTTCATTTAATTTCAAATTCTAAGTTTGGTGTCTTTTTAGTATTTCCTTTTCCTTTTTTTGATTTTCGAATTTATTTAGTTGGTTTTTTCTTAATTTTCGATCATTATCTTAGCTATCTTTTTCTTATTTTCGAATTTCTTTGTTTTAGTTATCTTATTTTATTTAATTTCAAATTTTAAGTTTAGTGTCCTTTAGTGATTTTCTTTTTGGTTCAATTAATTTTCTTTTTAATTTTCGAATCCTATCTTATTTATCTTTTTTTATTTTCGAACTTTATCTTATTTATCTTTTCCTTGATTTTTGAATTTTATGTTAGATATTTTTTATTTAATTTCAAATTTTAAGATTGGAGTTTCTTTAGTTTGTCTTTCTCTTTCTTTTTTAATTTCAAAATTTTTTAAAATATTTTTTTTCTAATTTTCAAAAATTTATAAATTAAATCCTCCATCTTTATTTTCGAATTTTTTAGTTAATTATTTACTTTATCTTGTTTTTAATTTTGGTGTTTCTTTAATTTTTCTTTTTTTAAAAAAAATTCGAAAACGTTTGAACCTTTTCTTTTTAATTTTCAAAAATATTCTTAGACTAAGTCTTCGATCTTTACTTTTGAATCTTTTTGTTAATTATTTACTTTATCTTTATTTTTTTATTAGGACATCTTATTGAGAATTCTTTATACTTTAATATAGAGGCTCTCACTTTTTTTTTTATTCTTGTTGTTTATGAGTAAGAACAGAGATAAAGAACAAGGATAAAATAAAAAAAATTATAAGAGAAGATAAACAAAGAGATTGTGAAAAACTGAAAATCATTATTGGTGTCTAGGGTAGGCACCAAAAGTGAATATATAACTACTAATATTTTTTTATTTTATTCAATAACTGAATTATCAGATCACTTTCCAGTTTCCACACTACTATTTACAATAAAAAACTTTACGTGAGATGCCTTTGATTCATTGCTCATCACTTCACTTTTGAGTGGATATTGCTTTTCCTTTTCTCGTTTTACATTGAATGCAAAACTATTATTGAGTTTTTAGCAAGTTCATCGTATACTTACCTATTTAGTCTACAAAGTTGGAGAAGGAATATATCATTTATTTATCACTTTGATCTCAGATAATTTAAAAAACAAACAAACAAATAAATAAATAAATAAAATACATTTTGGGTTATATCTGGATAAAATGATGATTGGAAGAAACATTCTCCTGTGAAGGAGAGAACACATGGTGATTTAAAATTTCAATGTTGGCATGCTGATATTATGAATGTGACATGGAGCTTGTCCTCTTATTAAGCCTCTGGCTTTCTCGGTTTCTCCAGATACCCTCCAAAAATGTCCACCACCAATCTGTCACATACTACGAACTCAAAAAAAAGTATATAGAAAAATGATATAAATATATAAAGCAGTGTACAATCAGCAATCTCATCACACACCTCCAATAATTCTAGCATGACAAGGAGTCTCTGATTTGATCATCATACTAATACTAATAGTAATGTCAAAACAAATCACAAGAAAGATTATTAGCCTAATAAACATTGATTATGGGAAGTCAGAGTTGGAGATGAAGTACTAATTAATAAACATTGCACACTTGTGGTGTGGGTGGTAAGCAGTCACTAGTCTTCAACATTAAAACAGAGTTTTTTAGTAGTTTTAATGTTAACAAATCCAAACACGCCGTAATATTAGCTAGCTGGCTCCAAACTACAATAGCAACAGACAATTACACTTGTCTTGATGCCTACTTTTGATATCTACTTCCACTCAAACTCAAACCCTATACATCATTACCAGAACAAGAACAATTTCTTTCCACAGTTACCCTACCCCTACCACTTGTTCCAATTTCTTGATTTTGATATGACATGATATGTGTGAACTTAATTAGTTAATTATATTGGAAATTCCTATTCTTTAGCTCATATATGATTCAATCCAACAGAAGCACATGAGGGGGAAGAAAAAGAAAAAGAAAAATTAGGAGTGCCTAAAATCATAATGCTATCAAGTATGAACCATACGTAAAAAGGAACTTTAATACTTTATTTTTGCAATGCAAAGTTGTCAACATTTCATTGTACCAGTCTGATACCGACTTTGCTTCTTCTTCCTTTTTTCCATTAGTCGCGTGTAAGGTCCCCACCTTATACAGAAAACTAACCCGATTTGTTAATCTTGGACCATATTATTAAACATGTACTGGTTTATTAAGGGATGGCGTGTTCTTTGAAGCTACCTAGCTATATAGTATATACTATCAATTAATTAAGCTAATTATTTGTTTGTTCATTGATTATATGGATAAAAGATTCACTTTTGAATTATCATGACTTTCACATATGTAATCCGTTTTTTAGCACAAATTAACGAGATGATATTGGCTTGTAGTCTAATATGGGGTTAAAAAATTTCAATGTGTATCACATATGTTTGACAATATTAATATCACCATTTTAGATATCATGTAAAAAATAATTAGTGGTAGTATTTAGTATGGGGTACACATTGAGAAAATTGAGATAGATATAATAATATGAGAAAAAGTTGGAAAGGGAAAGAAAGAGGCCTATAATTCGTACTAGGGGGCCTCCCCTCTTGATAATTTCCATTGCCTAACACACCTTTGGTGAATATGACCTATGGTCTGACACGTTAAAAAAAGAAAGCAAGAAAGAGAGAGTCACTTAGAAGCAAAAGCAAAAAATTCATGTACACTCACAGCAGAAATAATGTCATTAGGGAGGGGGGGGGGGGGGATGGAAATTGGAAAGAATCAAAGCATGAAGCTTCATCATCTCAATAATATAAGTGAAGGTTTGAGAGATGGGGTTTGGAAAAAAAAAAATAAAAGAAAGAAAGAAAATAATTAATAGAAAAAAGGCATAAAGCATGTGATGTTGATACTCTAATGTAATGATCAGAGAGGCACATGCCATATCTATCCAACATTACCACAATCCTTTCCTCCATTCTTTTTAACCTTTTTCATTCGATATTTTTGCTTTAATTTTTTCTTCCTGAATAACCCCACAGGCTGTGGTCCAGCATGCCCTTATCTTATCACATTTCATTCATTCAATCCCCTATCTATTTCACAAACTTGGTCACATCAAGCTTTAATCTCAGTTCTTTTTTAATTGTTTTCAAATCACTGAAGCAATTTGAAAGGATCTCTATCTCTATCTCACATACACTTCCCAAATCGCACTACAAAGATTCCAATGACCAACTAACTTGCTAAGTCTCCTTTTTCCCATCTTAATAAGCATAATAGGTAGCTAGGTAGACCCAACAGCCCAATAGCAATAGTTAAGTTTTAGCTTTCTTTCTTTATATGTATCCCCCATACTCTTAGCTGTAATACCCCATCACCATTCTCCATTCTTCATTTTCCAACACCAAACATACCCCTTCTCTTAATAAGTTCTCAATTGCTTATTAACAATAATAATATGCGATAATGCCATCGGTGCATTCAAGCCCATGTTACCCAATGGAAAACCCAGCACTAGCATCCCTTCTCCGCCACACGACGGGCGCGGCGGAGAAGCGGAACAAATTCTCCACCGGGGGGCTCTTAAAGATGTTCAAGCTCTTCCCGATGCTGACGTCAGGTTGCAAAATGGTGGCACTGTTGGGAAGACCCCGTAAGCCTATGCTAAAGGACAGCGCAACGACGGGGACAATTTTCGGTTACCGGAAAGGGAGGGTGAGCCTTGCAATACAAGAGGACACGCGGCAAATGCCCATGTTCTTGATCGAGCTTCCCATGCTTACGAGCGCTCTCAACAAGGAGATGGCTTCCGACATAGTTCGCATCGCGCTGGAGAGCGAGACCAAGACCAACAAGAAGAAGCTTCTGGAAGAGTTTGTGTGGGCGGTGTACTGCAATGGAAGGAAAGTAGGGTACTCTATCAGGAGGAAGCAGCTCAGCGATGATGAGTTGCATGTTATGCAGCATCTTCGAGGAGTTTCCATGGGTGCAGGGGTTCTTCCTTCCTCTAATAACAATGACAAGGATAATAGTTTGGATGGTGAAATGACTTATATGAGAGCCCGCTTTGAGAGAGTCGTTGGTTCTAAGGATTCTGAAGCTTTGTATATGATTAATCCAGATGGTGCTCAAGGACCTGAGTTTAGTATCTTCTTTGTTAGAGCTCACTAATCATACTTATTATTATTATTTAATTTCCTTATAATATAATAATAACTTGTATGTATGTATGTATCAATTTCCCTTACTCTATATATGTTATTACTTCTTATTGCTTTCACTATGCACTCCCTGTCTTCCTCTGCGAATTATTTCGTCTCCTTTCACTATATGTATTTTTGTGTTTGTTTTGTTATGACTCCATGAAGACTCTAGATAGAGGTTATCTTTGAGATTACCCTAAAAGACTTTAACGGCTGTGTTACACTTATAGTATCTGGCCCAATCATGTAATATTTACAAACAGTGAGTAACAGATAAGTTATTCAAAATAGCCGTCTCTGGCTCTCCTTCCCCAAAGTTCTGAAGAAAGAAGAAGAAGCTAGGGTACATATAGTAAACAGTAAACATACGTCATTGTCGTACAACTCAACAGCGCACATTAATCATGGGGACAAAGGTAGGTATTTGATGTATTCTTTTGTGTATCCTGCAATCTGAGGGTACAAGAAACTGACGCACCGTTTCCACAATTAGTATTGCTGTTGCTGACTTGCTGGTGCTACGGATAAGCGGGTGAAAATCACATCAAACCAATACTCTCTCTCTCCAACTAAGCAATTCTATACAGCTAGAAAATTCTAATGAAAATCATGGGGTGCTTCAATGATGCCAAGTGATCATTGTAATCGAAATCATTTCTTTTTTAGGTAAAACAAATTAATTTCCTAAAAAGTAACATAAATTTTTGTAACGAATTAAATCACTTGAAAAAAAAATTGTTTCTATGGTATTTTTTACTCAAACACAATAGGTCAAAAATTAATGCACAAATTGAAATTTAATTTAAAAATTTATTGTTAGTTAATAAATTGTTACGTATACGAAATTTGAACTCTGACACTTATTTAAATAAATTAGTGAATTAATTATATAAAATAATATATGACATATTTTATTGGATATATATCACGATAATTAGGCCTATTCCTATAGAAGAAATATTTAGTAAAGTAATTAATAGAAATGAGACAAACTTTTTTTTTGTTATGGCTAGGGCCAGGCGGTCCCAGCTCAAACACAAACAAGAGAAGAAAGAGCATTACAGACAATCTCTAACAAAGTAGAACCCGTCTTGCTCTCATAATCTCTCAGTCAAACCTACACCTATCTTACAGCTGAGACTTGGGTCAGATAGAAACTTTATTTACCTCACTTGGAGCTGCATTGGGTTCAAATCCTCATGGAGGAATATAGAATCATGCTAATAGAGTAATAATAGAGGTGGGTGTGTGAGCTGGTATGTGTTATGTAAGACAAAAAAAAATACCTACACCTATCTTGCTTTATTGGAGGCGATAGGGCGATTGAATAGGAACTGGAGCATCAGCCCTCCTCCAGAGATTATCGTGGAGATGAGGAAGGACTAATGCAAGATCAAGATCAAGAATCGACATGCAGGAGCGGCAGGCAGTATACACCAACAACAGAGTCGCGGGGAGAGACAACATGAAGACCGTGAAAGGTAGTGACCGGGGCTCGCCCATCTGTTGGGGATTCGGTGGCAGAAGATTGTCTCCAACAAAAGATTGTCTCTAGTATCATTAATCAATTAATTATGGAAGATCAACAAGGCAAATGAGCAAATTTGCATAGCCATATGGAGGAGTTTGAGGTGGAATTCTCGTGTTGGTTAGTTCGAGTCGGACTGAAAATACAAAGTGGTGCGTCGTAGAGATTCGTCTGTCTCCGGCCAGCATTCTACTTGTCACTGATCCGTCTGCTTCAGAGCCTCAGTGCCCATCTGATTCAGGGTCTCTCCACTCAAGTTCGGGAGGGGCTACAACAATCCACCGACGTCTTCATGGAATGCGAGCGACGCCGCTAACCCCTGATACAACTCCGCAATGGAAGATGTAGGATGTTGGCAAATTCATTTTTTTCATTGTAACATTTCATCGTTAGTGGGGGGGAGTACAACATAGCGGACGTAGCGTGTGAGAGCCATCCCTTCCTGAAGAGGGCATCTCCTGTTTTCAGTCTTTGCCATCTTCGATAGGTAGTAGAGACTTGAGAGATTAGGTGAGAGAGAGTTGTTTTGAATTTCATTGCAGGAAAGTTGGAGCATGGAAATTAAAATCATAGAGAGAACAAGGGAGGATTAAATGTGTTCTGGAGTTCGGGTCGGGCTTGTCTAACGCATACCTAGTCCAAAAAAAACCACACATACCGCAGCTAGTAGCTACCTCTAATTCAGACTGTGATTTCGTGAAACCTTTCAACGACTTTGGGTATGTTTGGTAAATACGTCGTCTTAGAAGAAAAAAAGCACGTTTCAGTTTCTTGAAAGTTTCAATTTTTTATTTGCCTAATTTTTCTCTTTATAAACGCATAAGTGATTTCACACTTGAAACCACATTTACAAGAAGTAACAATTTTTAGCTTCTGTGTTTCATTAACGGGTTTTAGCCATTGACATTTAACATTTATTTTTTTTACCAACTTTATCCTTTTATACATATTATTGTATTATTTATGGAATTTTTATTATTTCTCTATTTTTATTTTTTATTAACTTTTTGTTTGATATTATACATTTTTATAATTGTGATTTTTATGTATTATATTTATTATTATCTTTTTTATAATATGATTTATTGATCCTATTTGGTAAAATAAATTAAAAAACAATAAACTATAAATAATAATAATAGTAAAAAATTATAACGTATTAAAAAGAGTACTAAAAGTACTAAAAATATACTATATAAAAAATATCAAAAAATATAAAAATTAAACATGCATAAAAAATAACATTATAATTTAATGTCATGTCTTTTTTAGTAATTATTTATCTAAAAGTGATTTTAACTAATATTATCCAAATAATATTTATTTTATCAAAATCAATTTTGGTATAGAGATGTCAAACATAAATCATATTGACACAAACTTACTTCTATCCAAAATCAATTCTATAAACTTACTTTCATTCAAACTCTAGTTTGATAAACGACAATCCAAACACACACTTTCAAGTTCAACAGTCTACAACTTCTCCCTCCAATAGAGGCGTACACTTTCGCCCCCAATCCACACAATTCTATTTTGCTATGAGGGTTACCTAAAACGTTGGTTTGGACCTGAACGTGAGGTCCAGATCCTTTTGTATGGCAGCATCTGACTTGTTGATGTTGAGGTACCACCTATCTGAGTTTCTCGTGAGGAGGTGGGGGTGGTACCTGCAAGAGACTCTAATGCTTAAGTTAGCAAGGGATTTAGGTAGGTTTTCAGTAGACTAGAACGTAAATTATACCTCGGGGTGTCAGTGTATTTATAGTAGAGTCGATAACCACCTTTGTTGTGGTAGTTCCATCTTCATTGATGGCTAATCGTTCTCTTTTATCTTGAAAGTTTGTTGGGACCTATCTGTTAGGTGAGATAGAGATAACAGGAGAAATCTACGGAGGTAGTTACCTGTTTAGGCAGGAAGAACTAGGCTCCTTCATGGTGTTTAACCTCTTTAAAGAGGTCGGGTATGTTGTAGAGGCTGCCTCTTTTGGTGGACCTTTCCTCGTTATTAGGTCTGATTTTATTTGTTGAGCCATGATATGAACAGTGCCCCTGCTTGAGTCCCGAGCTTTCAAGAAGTTGAACTCAAGCAATTTGTAGCCCTTTGTTTTTGTCATCAGGTATTCTGCTTCCTGAAGGTCAGATTCCCGACATGATTTCAAAAGTTTAAACATTGCCTCTTTTAATGCTGGGCGAATGTTGTGTGGCAATATTTCTTGGGATCCGCACATGTTTTAAAGAGGAGTTAAGGAGTCATTATGCCCCTTGTTTCTTTAAAAAGGCTTCTTCTCTTCTTCTCTTCCTTTTTTATATTTTCTAAAAGCTTTCCATTGTTTGCAGAGAACCTTTCCCTTTCTCTTTGTTATTGAGAAAAAGTTCTTTCTTTTTCTTCTGCTATTTACTTTGTGACTCCCTTTTCTCAAGATTTTTCTTGTCTTGTTCTGCTTGAGAGAGCTTCTTTGATGAAGAGGATCGTTCGAGGTATTGCTGTTTGACATGCCCTTTTTCCTTTTTCATCAAGGTTGGTGCCTTTCTTTCTGATGTCCTTGCATTTGGTCTTCACGAAACTGTTATAGCAGTGTTGATAATGGATGTTTTGTTATTGATGCTTGGTTTTTAGTGTTTCTTTGTTGCTTCTTCGAAACTTTTCTTCTACTTATCTTTGTATGAAAGCCTCTTTCTAAAATGCTTTTGCTGTTGATTGGTTTCTTGGCTTACGTTTCTGAAAACTGTTTTGTTCGTTGTGTTGGTATTGCTCCTAATGGTGTCGTCACTATACAATGGTGCCGCCCCTAATAGTATAGTAGGGACACCATTTTGATGCACACTGTGTGTAGAAGATTTTTTAAAGTTGCCCTATTTGGTTTTGCCGGCATTTGTCCGGCTTCTTTTGACGATGTTCGAGCTCTTTTAGTAACAATCTCTTCATTTCTATTTGTAGGTTTAGCCTTTATATCGTGTTCTATTATCCTCAACATGTCGACCAAATTTCACCCTAGCCTTTTAACTTGGATAGATATCTCCGTCCTTTCTTGTGTTGTAGACTTACAGTATTTGATAGGGAATACTGTGATGCATTCCGCATGCATCATAAAATATGTGAGAATAGGGAGGATGAGAAGAATTACGAGTTAGTGGTGTCCGATCTTGAAGAGAGAATTTTCTTTCCCCCTTTGAACGAGTCGGAGTGCCCCCTTTTTTTATGCCTATGATGATTTTTCACCAAGTTAGGCATTTTTCTCCCTTTTATCGACTTTGAGACAAACATCTTTTGGTCTTGCAACGTTTTCCCTTCCTAACTTTACCCGAACTCCTAGGTTTTCTTAAAAATTTTCTGACTTTTATGTCGAAAACTCGATGTCCAACCTTTCAGTAAGCTTTTCTTTTACTTGTTTGTTTTGATAAAACCCGGAACATTGAAAGGGAAGGCTTCTTGGTTTTCTTTCCGCACCGTCCAGGGTAGGAAAGTCTTTTCCATTTTTGACGAATCCTTTCAAGACTTCAAAAATTATTTCCTTAAAATTTAAGCCGTGGAGGGTGCCTGCCCTTTCTTTTTAGATGAGAATGATGAGCCTGCCTTTCCCCTATATTGGCAAGAAGAACTTGTAGTAGCTAAATATAGTGTAGATAATCTAAATGAGGTTGAAAAGTGTTTCGTGAATGTGTTGCAAGAGTGCTGGGGCCGAGTTCCTCACTTGGACACAAAAAGGTACTTAGGGGACCCCGGTCAACTCCGGTCCAAGCTAGGTAGTTTCCCGACCTCTTGGCTTTTATGACTTCTCAGTTTGTATTTCTGTTGTTTTAATGTCTTTTGTGTTTTTTTTTCAGAGACTATGGCTTCAAAGACCTCCCGGAGGTGCATCCTCCCATCCTTCTCCAAAGAAAACGGACTCTGGTCCTACTACTCAGAAGAACCTCATTCCCACCCCATCTGTTCACCTAATTCCTTCCGACTCGACTTTGGAGAGTTTGGGTACCCCGTCTTCAACATCGCCTTCAAGACCTCCTCCCAAAAAAAACCAAAAAACTACTGGGGGGCCAAGCATCAATGATAAAGACTTTGACAGGTTCACGTGGAGCAAGAAGAATATTTTGCCCCATAGCGAAATAGCCATGGATGACGTGGGTATTCAAAATCATCTCAGCTACATGACTCGTAATGGCATGCAGATTGTGGGGGTGTGCACCGCTTTAGCTAAGGAACTGAGAAAAACTTCTATCCATACCACTCAGGCTTTCCTTGACTCCTCCCGAGCTGAAGTGGAAAGGTTGAAGGGTTTGAAGGAGGAGCTAGAGGAGGAGAACGCCAAACTGAAATTCGACTTGGAGAAAATCACATCAAACCAATACTCTCGCTCTCCAACTAAGCAATTCTATACCACTAGAAAATTCTAATGAAAATCATGGTGTGCTTCAATGATGCCAAGTCATCATTGTAATCGAAATCATATATTTTTAGGTAAACCAAATTAATTTCCTAAAAAGTAACATAAATTTTTGTAACAAATTAAATCACTTGAAAAAATATATTTTTTTGTACGCCATTTTTTACTCGAACCCGATAGGTTAAAAACTAATTTATCACAGATCGAAAATCTATTTAAAAGTTTGTCGTTAGTCAATAAATTACTACATATACGAAATTTAAACTCTGATACTTATTCAAGTGGATTACTGAGCTAATTACATAAAATAATAGAGAAGTGCTACACATACAAGTCATTTTGGTTTACAAGTCATATAAGTTAGGTCAAACCCAACAAAAAGGACACTCATCCATACGAGTGTGTCAACACGTGCGCTACTCAATGGTTTTCATAGCGCGCTCCGTGTTCCTGCTCCTCCTCCTCTTCTTCCTTCTTCTTCTCCTTCTTCTTTGCGTTTCTCCTCCTTTTTCTTCACGTGTTTCATCTTCATCGTCGTGGTTTTACTACTGTTGTTGTTTCTGTATTTTTTTCCTCCTTCTCTTTCTATTGATTTTGCAACATTATGTATTTTTTTCCTCCTAAGAAGAATTATGAGAATATGAAATAAGAAGATGAAGAAGAAGCAACAGTAGAAGATGAGAAGGAGGAAGAGAAAGAATTTTGAATTATACAGAACTTATCAGAATAAAACTACACCCAAATATCTTCGTGTTACATCCAAATATCTTCGTGTTACATCAAAATCTGCTGCAAATACAGAAAAATATTTCCTCTAATGCTGCATTTTTTTCTTCTTTTTTTTTCTTATTTCTTTCTTTCTTTTAGTTAAATGAATGTAAGTTCATCCTCTTCCAAGTAATTTTGCAGTAGTATGTGTTTGTTCTTCTTCTTTGTTTGATTTTTTTATTCTTATTAAGAGAGTGAAACAAGAAGAAACTTGAAAAAGTAAGATAAAAAGTAAAAGATAAATAAGAAAAAAAAAGAAGATGGTGATGATGATGAAAAAGAAAAGAAGAAGCAGCAGAAGATGAGGATGAAGAAGAGGAAGAGTTTTGAATTATGCAGAACTTATCAAAATAAAAATACACCCAAAATTCTTAAAATACACTCAAATATCTTCGTGTTACACCCAAATTTGCTTCAAATATAGAAAAATGTTTCCTCTAATACTGCATTTTTTCTTCTTCTTTTTTTCCTTATTTCTTTCTTTCTTTTAGTTAAATGAATGTAAGTCCATCATCTTCTAAGTAATTTTGTATCATATGTGTTTCTTCTTCTTTTTGTTTGATTTTTTTATTTTTATTCATGTTAAGAGAGTAAAACAAGAAAAAACTTGAGAAGGTGAAACAAAATAGAAAAGATGAATAAGAAATAAAAACAGCAGAAGATGAGAAGGAAGAAGAGGAAGAGTTTTGAATTATGCAGAACTTATCAGAATAAAAATACACCCAAATATCTTCGTGTTACACCCAAATTCGCTATAAATACAGAAAAATGTTTCCTCTAATGCTACATTTTTTCTTCTGGATTGAACCACACCTCAGCCACTTGATTGGATTCAAAATAATAAACAATTTCATTATGGTTCAATTGATAATTTAAACTTGAATTATTCATTATCTTCAAAAATGAGATAACTAATGATAAAGGAGAAAGAGAAAAAGAAAGAAGGAGAAGAAATTCCAATAAAAGAAGAACGTGCAATAACGATATGAAGTACGTGAATATAAATGAGTTGTAAATACTTGTATGGGAAAAATACTTGTATATGGAGAATAATTCAAAATTATATATGATATACCTTATTAGATATATATCACAGTAATTAAGCCCATTTCCATAGAACAAATGTTTAGTAGATTAATTAATAGAAATTGGACAAACTTTTTTTTTGGGTTATGGTTAGGGCAGGTGGACCAGCCCAAATACAAACAGGAGAAAAGATTAATAGAGGAGCATTACAGCTAGCAACAACAATGAAGAAGTCCCTCAGCTCTTTATCGGAGACTTTAATGACATTTAAGTCAGGAAGAGAAAGTTGGACTACACCCGAAACCGCAGAACCAAATACGAGAATTCAAAAAGTTTGTAGATTCTAACTCTTTGATGGACCTTGATCTATAAGGAGAAAAATTTACCTGGTTCAGCAATCCAAAGAATGGATTTTTGACCGGAGAAAAAATAGATAGAGCATTGGCAAACTGGGAATAGATGTCTATGTATCATTATCGTTAATGCCAGTTGTTAGTTTAGATCATTGTCCTCTTATTTTGGATGTGATTCCGGTTCGTAGAGTAGGAAAACACTTCAAGTTTAAAGCCTATTGGACTGATCACAAAGATTGTTTTAATGTGGTCAAGAGGAGTTGGTGTAAAAAAGAGCAAAACGGTGATGAATGGGACAAAATTAGTAGAAAGATCAACAATTGCAAGGAGGAATTAAAGAAGTGGAGTAAAATTATCTTTAAAAGAGATGATAGAGAGATCCAGAGAATGAAAGAGGAATTAAAAAGACTATAGGGTTTGGACTTCACAGAGGAGAACCAAAGAAGGATGCAACTTCTGAAGGAGAACATAGCAACATTATGGAAATAAGAGGAGAAATTTTGGGGACAGCAGTCTAGATTAAAATGGCTGAGATAGGGGGACAAAAATACGGCTTTCTCCACCAATATTCACAGAAGACAAAGAAACAGAATAAAAAGGATAAAGAATACCTTTGGTCAATGGTTAAATAACACAAACGAGATTATGGAGCATATTGAAGAACATTTTCAAAAACTATTTACTTCTTCTACTAGACATGGATTTGAAAGCACAATTAATAAGATTCCACAGCGAGTTACAGAAGAGATTAACAAAGATCTGCTCATGGACATTACGGATGAAGAGGTAAGAAAGGCAGTGTTCAGTATGGGTAGCCTTAAAGCTCCAGGATCTGATGAATTGAATGAGCTATTCTACCAGAAGCATTGAGAGGTAATTATTAAGAAAGTTTGTGCAGTAGTAAGAACTTTTTAGTAGCAGACATATACCTGAAGAGATAAATGAGACCACAGTGGTTCTTATCCCGAAAACAAAGAATCCAGAAAGTTTAAATGAGCTTAGGCCAATTAGCTGCTGCAATTTCATCTATAAAATAATCTCAAGAATAATTGTGCTAAGACTGAAGAAGTGGTTATTGTCCCACCAACGCAGAGCGCGTTTATGGGAGGAAGACTCATTCAAGATAACGTTGTTATTGTTCAAGAAGTTTACCATAGCCTGAATAGGAAAGGAAATGGAGGATCGAATAGCTTGGCAATCAAACTTGACATGAATAAAGCATATGATAGGCTAGAGTGGAATTTTCTGGAAAAGGTTCTTTTGGCTTTTGAATTCCAAACAAGATGGGTAAAGTTAGTAATAGAATGTGTTAGAGGAACAAACTATAGGTTTAAAATTAACGGAAAGCTGTTAAGGAAGATAAAGCCTCAACGAGGTCTTCGGCAGGGTGACCCGCTTTCGCCTTACCTATTTATCTTAGCAGCAGAAGTGTTTACTATCCTTATGGATGAAGCAAGAAGAGAGGGAAGAATCTCCGGGTTCAGGATTGTCCCTACAGTCCCAAATGTCACTCATCTACTATTTGCAGATGATTGCATCATCTTTTCAGAGGCAAGCGAGAAAGAAGTTTTTCAAATCGTCACAATTCTTAATGAATACACAGAGGCTTCGGGTCAACGAATAAATCTTAATAAATCAGGCATCACCATTGGTAATCAAGTATCCATTCAAAAGAGAGTTAATATTGAAGAAATACTAGGGATTTCGGTGTGGGAATCACTTGAAAAATACTTTGGCCTACCTGCTATATGGGGGATATCTCTATACAAAACTCTAGCATGGATTGAAGATAAGATTATGAATAAGTTGGAGGGTTGAAAAGAGAAACTCCTTAACCAGACAGGCAAGGAAACACTCATTAAAGCAGTAGTTCAAGTGGTGCCTACTTATGCTATGAATGTCATCAACTTCCCAAGAGTCTTTTGGAGGCAAATTAATTCTAAGGTAGCTAGATTTTGGTGGGCTTCAGCAGAAAAAGAACGAGGTATACATTAGAAGAATTGGGAATCAGTCACAATAAGTAAATGAGATGGTGGTTTGGGGGTTTAAAGATTTAGAATTTCAAAACACTGCGTATCTGGCAAAACAAGCTTGGAGAGCCTTGAAGAACCCGAACTTTATTTGGGTTTAAATTCTAAAGGCAATATATTTTTCAGATGGTAATTTTTAGGAGGCTAGAATCAAGAAGGGGTCATCATGGGTTTGGAAGAGTTTAGTACATGGACGAGAACTTCTTAGAAAAAAAGGTAAATGGAGTGTAGGAAATGGATCACAAATAAGTTTTTGGAGGGACACTTGGATCGAGGGAGCTAGCCGACCATTGAAGGGAGAAAGTCAAGGTGCATCCAAAGTTAAAGAGCTTATTGAAGAGGGTGTGGGATGGAATAAGAGCAAAATTTTTAACATGTTTCCACAACAAACAAGTGAAGCCATCATCAGAACTCCAATCAGTGTAGTGAATAAGAAAGACTGTATATATTGGCCACGAAACGAAGATGGAATTTATTCGATTAGAACAGGCTATTATGCTGCGAAAAAGGATTATCTAGCTAGAAATAAACGGAATCCATCTACCAGTACAGATAAGAGGGATATATGGAGAGAAATTTAGAAAATGGAGGTTCTGCCAAAAATTAAGATGCATTTATGGAAGGCCAGCCAAAATATTTTGCCAGTGTATACTATTCTATGAAAAAAAAAAGATTCTAGACAGTCCTTTATACAAAATTTGCTTAATGAAAACGAATCAGTAGAGCATGCCCTCTTACTTTGTAAGAGGATAAGGGCTGTTTAGTTTGGTGCAGAATGTCAATGCATTCCAACAACAGAAACAGTCTAATCATTAGAAAATTGGCTAATGAACAATATTAAGAAAATTAAAGTTGAAGGCGGAGAAAACCAGGGAAGAAGAATTAGTAGAATAGGATTCTTACTATGGAAAATATGGATATCTAGGAATGACAAATTATTTCAACAGAAAGAGATTAATCCTAGCTAGACAATTAAGAAAGCTAAACTATTGGAATACACTTATTGGAGTGCTGCAGAAAAAAGAGCAGAGACTAGGATTGGAGAAATAAGAAGAAATGCTAACTTGGCCCATTGGAGACCGCCTCCAAATAATTGGCTAAAAACAAATATGGACGCTACCTTCAAGAAGGAATCGGGCAACGAAACTATTTCTGTTATAGTTAAAGACAAAGAATGGAAGGTCTTATTAGGATTCACTGGTAAAATTCAAGCTAACTCAAGTATTATAGCTGAAGCCATGGCAATAAGACAGGCCCTAATCATCGTAAATAATTTATAATTGGGAAGGACATTAATTGAATTAGATAATAAAAAATTGGTGCAAACTATCAAATCCAAAAGTTCTATTGGCAGAGCATGGGCGATAATTCAAGATATCTAGATACTTTTAGAAGCTTTACTTGAAAAGGGTCTAACTTGGACTCCTAGGGATGGCAACCTCCTAGCACACGCAGTGGCTAAAGCAGCAGAAACGGGAACTCTATATCCAAATTGGAGCCTTCAACCACCTGCAGAAATTCGTAATATAATACGAAAAGAAAGTTTGAAAACACAATCTTGAAGAAAAACAAAGTATTCAATGCAACGAATTTTGAGGTGAAAAAAGACAATGTTAAAAAAAATGCAGTTAACTGAATTTCAAGCGGAAGGGACGCGTCAACAATGCAACCCTTCTCAGTAGGAATTCCTGTCCTCTCTCCTACATAGAGGCACGGCGAAGTTCTGTTCATGGAGGAGACCAAATTTGACGTCTTGGAGCGACCTTGAAAGACCCACCTTGTCGTCTCTGTTATTGGCCCCCGTTAATGATCGTTGCACTGAAGAGCTGCTCGTCGTCTTCGTCGCTTACCTTGCTGGAACTTGCTGCACAGAGGAGCTGCCCGTCGTCTTCTTTACTGGCCTCGTCGGAGCATATTGCGCATCGGAGTTTATCTTGGTCATCGTCATTAGCTTTGTCGGAGTTCGCTAAAAAGAGGAGCTCATTGAGCCGCGTAGAGGACGTCATCCGCAACAATAAAATAGTTTAATTCATGGCTATAGAGTTTATTCACAGTAACAGCCGCAAGAAACAATACCACCGCAACATTTAGTTTAGGGAGTGGGTTATTAGGTTGTTTTTGGAGTCAGGTTTGGGTTATTAGGCATAGCCCAAATCCAAAAAAAAAAAAAATCCCACACCTATCACAGCTAGCAGCTACCTTATGTGATCTCGTGAAAGCTTTCAACGACTTTCAAGTTCAACAGTCTACAGCTTCTCCCTCCAATAGAGGCGTACACCTTCGCCCCCAATCCACACAATTCTATTTTGCTATCATTATTGGTTTTTTTTTTTTTGGGGGGGACATGGCTATCATTATTGGTTTAATGACAAACTTTTTTGTATTTTTGGTGAAGAAATGACAATCTTTTCCAAGTAAAACAATAAATTTCAATAGTCCAGTCCCTAACTCTATAGTTGGGCCAATAAATAACGGGCTACTTGTTGGGTCAATTACGTTTCATGTAAAATGGAATGAAATACGATGGGCTACAACCTAAGCAGTTTATGGTCTTTATAAATGAATTTAGCTGATTTTACTTGTAAACCGGAAACAAAAAATTACAATTCACTCATGCTTACATTTAACTACACTAACAGTATCTGGGGTCATAACTACACTAACAGTATATGTTTACATCATAATTTTATGACTATGTAAAACAAAAAATAACTTACATTTATAATAAATTTAGAATTGGAATATAGAATAAGCTTCTTACAACAATGTCATTCAAGAATCATATCATATCATATATGGAGTAAACAAAACAAAGCACATAAGTTAAAATATTGCTTTTATTCCACCCTGTAAACTTTGAATCTGAGTGGACTTCTGTTATCCAATTAAAGAAAGAGACAATTGTTTCAAAGTGCAGCAGAGACGGAAATACAAACAAGTTGTGCATATCATGTTAATTATAAACCGACACAGTATTTAGTATAGAATTTAATTTTAAATGTTTATAGCTCAGACCTTAGAGAAGTTATATTAGCAGACAAAAGAATTTGTAAGAGCAAAAATAAGACAATGGAAGAGTCAAGAATACGATATAAAAAAATTGAGACTTGAAATTAAAAAAAAATAAATTAAGCATATAAAAATAATTATAATAAAATTTAAATTGCAAAATATTGAAAATTTAGTATAATTTTTTGTAAAATTAAATAATTTATTTAAAATTATAATATTAAAAAATTTTAAAAGTTAAATTAAAATTAAAATTTTTTATTATTTATGATATTTTTTAATCTAACGAATTAAAAATTAATTTTTTAAAAATTTAAATTTTATTTAATAATTTATTGTTGATTAATAGATTACTAGGTAAACAATATAGATTTTAATAAGGGTGTTTAAATCCAAACTGATCCAAATTAAACCGCTCATCCAATTTAATCCAAACCAAAAATTGATTAAAACCGCACTAATTCGGATTTGATTGGATTCTATTTTTTACAAATCGCTGGATCGGATCGGATTTCGGATCTACTTTTCATAACCGATCCAATCCAATACAAACCGCACAATGTGATATAATATTATTATTTTATTATTATATTTACAATTATACTTATAGCATATTCAATTTATTATATATTTTTATATTATTCAAGTATTATTATTATTTAATAAATATTTTATGTTCAAAATATTATTTATTTAATTATTTTAACTAACTTATAATTTTATTTCTTTATGTTATTGTTGGCTTTTTAAAAATATTGTTGAGACTTGTTATGTCATTGTTGATTATTTAAAATTTGATGTTGAAACTTATTATATGTATTTAATTTTTTTAATTTATAAAACCGTAAATCAAATCCAATCCAAACCGCTTGAAATTGGATCAGATCATATCAAATCTTTTTTAAAAGATCATTCAATCTAAACCACACTACAAATAAAATTAATACTCAAATTGGATGAATTTTTGACTCAAAACCAATCCAAATCGAATTACAAACATCCCTAAATTTTAAGGATCAACATTTATTTAAACAGACTCGCCTAACCAAGTTAGTGATAAATAGAGCAGCAAGGTTGACCGTCTCAGGAGGACACGCGGAATGGAGTAGGACCCAAATGGACCGGCAAATAGGTTGGAGGGGGGCACAGTGGGACCCACCATTTGCTACCTATCACTCTCACACGCCTCACACGAGTTTTAAATCTGCATGAATGAAATCCATTCACTCTACGATTCCAGGTCCCACCATGCAACTGCCTCTCTCTACCCCGAATTATTGTAGTCCGAACCGTCTTCTGTCTTCATTTATTTATATAGATAGTAGTACTAATAAGTAATAAGTAATCACCTATGCAATCACACATAGACACACTATATATGGTGTGGTCTGGTTTGTTAGCATTGGTTGAGTCACTTGAGGGTTATGTTGCAACCATATAGTGCAGGAACGGATTAATATTCCATTTGCAACTGAAAATTGAGAACAAGAACAAGAGAAAGTCGGTGCATTGGAGTTTGGTGCCAGCTGGCTACTATCAACTGCCCAACTGCTTCCCTTCTTTACACCTCTCCCCCACAACACTCCAAAATACCATTTATTTTTGCCACGTGGGCGGCTACCCCTGCCATCATGTCTCCCTCCCTCATCATCATACTCATATTTTAGGCGCGTGTTTTACCTGCTTCAAATTTGTTTTTCAAATCAAACTATTCCCAACAATAATATTACTCCTGCTTGTAAAGATTGTATTAACTCAACGGAATATAATTTGACGAATGTAACAAGACAGGATACCCGTAACAAATGCTATTTTGTTTGGTTGTTTTTCATTTTGTAGAATTAATGGAATGACGTGGTAATGGATGAGATGCAGTGGGGTTGGAGTGTGAGGTCACGCTCCAGGAGAAAGTGTGGGACCGGATAAACGCTACATTAGAGCAAAAAGTCAAAGGGATTCAACTTGAATCACGTGAGATTCTTACAGCCTGGTAGTGGGCCCTTCCTACGTGGAGGACGTTGAAGTAGTATTTCCAAGCTGCTTAATTCTTTTATGCCTTTTCTTCCACTCTTTCACTTTCAAATGTTTTCGGCCGATCAGTATTTTAAAATGCTTAATCTTTCTATTACTTCAACGTAAACCTCTTAATTAATAGATATTTCAAATACTATAACAGCAGAGGCTAAGCTTTTTATTGTAACATATTGCCGCAGAACACTCCACTTTTTTTTTCCTTTTGATAATTGGTTGCTTATAGATAGAGTTGGGAGATATGTTTTTACATTACAGCTGTATAGGATCTCAAGCAAACAAAAGCAGTCAAAAAGGTTTTAGACACTGCTTTCTACCTTTTCTCTCAATCTTTTAATTCTATAGTACTAAATTAAAAATCTAAAAAACGTTTGTTTTGTGTTCAACAGCTCGACTTCTCCTGTCATGTTTTAAATGTTTCCCTAAAAAAAAATATCTTATTAAGTGGATCAAATTTTTTTTTAAAATAAAAACATAAATATTTAATTATTTTTAAATTAAAATAATAACACTTATATGTGTTAAAAATTAGAAATTTAATAGTAATTATATATTTTTTTATTTTATCAATTTCTTTATTTAACCCCTCTCTGCCCACGTGTAATAAATAATAATAATAATATAGTAATAAAAGATTTACTTATCAATATTATCTTGTCTTAAGAACATTGATTAAAATAATTATTATTTTTTAGTTTCTTAATAAAATAAATACATAAAGATATTATTTATTCTCTTTGTACAAAATTTTATTTCAAAATGATTTTAGAAAGTATTTTAAGAAAACTAAAAAAATTGAGTTACCATCCGAATTTTGATAGCCTAGTTATTAGTACGAGAATGATTTTATTTTATGCTGCTCATTTAATGTTATCCTCTTGTCCCTACATAGCTTCATCCCTAAATAAATAGTATCTGTCTACTCTATACTATACAGCTGTTGATTTTCCATACTAGGGTCTTTTCTTGGTTTATTAATTTAGACTAAATATATGCGAACTTGATTAGTCCAAATCCAGAAACCCAATCCTTACCGGAGTGGGAGTGTGCCCAAAATAATGCTATGCTAACTGTGATCATCAATGATTCAAGGTGCAAAAGAAGGCAACAAACAGAAAATGACGAATTAATAACTGTAATGACAATATTAAATATGAATAGATTTTCTCTATATAACATGCAATGCATTGCAAGCAACATACAAAAGCAAAATAAATTAAAAGAAAAGAATGAAGATGTTGAGGAAATTTCAAAGAGGACAAAATGGTCAAAGAGCATGCCAGCCAGAAAGAAAAAAAAAAGAAGGATATATATGAAGAGAGTAGTGGAGAGTCATTGTAGTTAGACCCTCCAGTATTGAAGCCTCCACAGTCCACACCCACCAACTGTACAAAAACCAAAGCCACTTTCCTGGAAGTACCCTTAATCCCTTTTTCCCCTTCTTCCAAGTCGCACACGCACATTTCTTAATTACTATTATAATATTATTCCAACCTGCATGCACCTTCACATCACACATACACACGCCAATCTCTATCTCTCTCTCTCTCCATATATAATCTTTGCCCATTGCACTTCCTAATCCCAGAACCATTCTCGCTCTACACAATCACTCATAAGTCATAACTGAATAGTAGTTTCAGTGGAGTCGATATAATGGAAGCATTGAATAATAGAAGCTCATCGTGCACGGCGTCTTCTTCGGACTCTTCGTCTTCGGAGTCAACGCAAAGGAATCCCAACAGGCCCGAGAGGATCAAAGGTCCATGGAGCGCAGAAGAAGACCGGATCCTGACCCGCTTGGTGGAGAGATACGGGGCACGAAACTGGTCTCTCATTAGTCGCTACATAAAGGGGAGGTCGGGCAAGTCCTGCAGACTAAGGTGGTGCAACCAGCTAAGCCCAACGGTGGAGCACCGTCCCTTCTCCTCCCACGAGGACGACACCATCATCGCCGCCCATGCCCAGTACGGTAACAGATGGGCCACCATTGCCAGGTTATTGCCGGGCCGAACCGATAACGCCGTAAAGAACCACTGGAACTCCACTCTCAAGCGGAGGGCCAGAGACCAACGTCGCGGTGGTAGTGCTACCGGAGTTCACGCTACTTGCGCTTCTCTTGCTGCGGCGCCAACAAACGAGAGAGCCTCGTGTTCTTCAGGGGCCCTGCCCCTTGCACGTTGCCCTTGGAGGATGACCCGTTGACTGCGTTGACTCTTGCCCCGCCTGGGATTGATCGTGGTAGCGGTGCGATGGAGGCGGAGCAACAGCGAGCCTCGCCGGAGACTAGTGTGGGTTCAGGGTTTTGGGATGTGATGAGGGATGTGATTGCCAGGGAAGTGAGGGAATATGTATCTTCAAATTTCTCTGACCACTCTAATTTTCATTGAGACTTGTCTATGAACTATATGATGAATCACAATAGTTTTCGCTTTCTTTTTTGGTTCTTACTAATGAATGTGGTGTTGTTGTTTTTAAAGTATATTCTGCACTTCAATTAATTTTTACTTATGGTGTATGTAAATAATAATCTTCTTCTTTCTTGGATGGCTTATTATTTTACTTCTGCCTATGCATAATTAGTCTTTATTTGCTTTTTCTATTTTAATTTGATCATTATATCAGCTTGTAATACAGGGAGATACTTCCTTTAAGGTGTGAAGACGTTGTAGATAATTTAAAAATAATATTTGTATACTAAAATTAGTTACTAAAATTAATTATTAATATATATTTGTGTATAAATATATATATAATTTTATTTTTAATATATATTTATATTTAATATATATTTTATATTGATAATTAATTTTAGTGGCTAATTTTAATATACACGTAACATAATATATTCAATCAAATATATTAAATCATCTACCAATTTATAATGCTATTTTATACAAAGATATCAACATGAGAGTATTCCATGTATAATACTATTTGGGTTCAAATTTAAATATGCTAGGCATATCTGTTCACAGCTGGATGGAAACTGACTAAGAACCCTATCTTAGGTGATTGAATCTTTATAAAAACGATAGGACAAAGAGTACGTGAAGTAGTAGTGTTGAAATAATGGAAAGCTTGAATGAGATTTCTGTAGCTGAATGTGATATTAAAATGGAAAAGAGGAGCTGAGAGTTCGTAATTCTTGTTACCAATGCAAAACGCGTTAGTTTAGTTGTACTACTACTTGGCCTTTAATTTATTCCGATTCCAATTAATAGAAATTAAAGGCTCGACCGCGTCGCCTTTAAATCATTTGAGCCAACGGTCGTCGCTGTTTATTAGTGCCTTCTCAGTCGGAAACTTTACGTTCCCTAATACATTAGAAAAGAGAGATCTATTTTAATCTCCATTATGACCATATAGTCCAACCAATGCAATGATGCATATTCAACTACCAATCGGAGTGTTTATTTTGATGCGCTTATGATCAAGTACGATGTTTAAACTACAGCAATGCAAGTTTCCAATATTCTATACATAAAAGTCAAACCAGCATTTAAGAGAGAGGCCAGGGAAAAATTAGTGGTGAAACAAACCAAGCACCAGTATAGGTATAAGGTATAAATGGATTCCAAAACATTGTTCCATGTATATATAGCAAGTTTAAAACTCTCATTTGGTAGCGTTTAATTGATCACCGTGATACGTGACGTAGCATTAGCATAGAATCTGGTACATACATATTGGATGAACTGGACTGTTTAAATAATATAACTATGTCAAGCCATCAATACTTAGCAAATTTAATCTTATTATTTCCCATTTAAGAAATCTTATTTGAAACGCTTCTGTTTCTGTGTTAGGTACTTTAATTTTTCTAGGCAAGAATTCAAACTACGGTTCACTGTATCTAGTATATATGAAGGATCAACATCATCTCTTAAACCTAATCTTTGTTGGTTGTTGCTGATTTCTGTTATATAGCAGATATATATAATTCCTTGTTAATCCTGCATAAAACTATTAAGATAATGCATGCGTCTGTTGTTACACAATATTGCGCTCAAACTATATAGGTATAAACGTACGATATATATATGACAAGCTTCCTACCATATGCAGCCAAAAACTTAGGTATAAGGTCATATATGTTATTTGAATATGGAAGATGGACCGAACCCTATAGTTCTGTCCAAGAGCCAAAATAGACACAAAATCAAAATGCATTAAACAAGCTACCGTAGCTAGGGGCCACGCTGGTTCACACATATATTATATTGAAGAGAGAGCAAATAGGAATAATTATTGTTCTATTCTATTCATATATTATGATATAGTTTTAAATAATTTAGAGCCAGCACTATTATTGAAATTTATTGAAATCTAACCAGTATTTAATTATAAAAAAATGATTAATCATATATTAGATATTATCTCATATCATGAAAAATATTAATAATACTTAATTGATAGCTAAACATCACAAATTCTACTACCCCTAACACTCTTCATAATAAAAAGGATTAATATATCAAAACAGAAATGACATAGTCACATAGAGTAACAATATACTCATTTTGCTCTTACAATGCCTAAGAATTTTTTTATAATGAGTAATGAAAAAAAAACAATAATATAAAACTTCAATAAGCGAGATTTCAATCAAATATTTAACTATGGTGTGTTCTTACTTCTTATGTGATATGTTTTCATCATAAAACCATTTAGCTAAATATAAATAGAAAACACTTATCTTACTCGCTGATACTAATGCAGTTTGAAAAAAAAAAATGCAATAATACTCCTTAAATAATAATTATAATATATATAATAATTATTTAAATTTTAAACTATAACTATTTTTTTTTAAAAAAGTATACTTCAAATTTATATTTAAGCTCTAAATTATTTTATGGCGACCACTCTGATAAAGACATCAGAAATATCTTTTTTTAAAGACTTTATGTGTCATATTGTTATTGGACGAATTATTAAACCGGTCAATAAAATATTTTGAATAAACCAGAATAAAATCGATTTATTATAATTATTAAATCTGATTCGATCCGATCGGTTTACACAATCTAAACCAAATCATATTTAAATTTTTTATTAAAATAACAAATATATCCCTAACTTTTTATTACATTTAAATCCATAAAATTTTAAAATTGACAATTAAGTCCTTGAAAAAATAATCTAACCTTAAACCTTTACTAACCCAAGCCCAAGCCAAGCCAAGCCCAATCTAAATATCTCATCAATCCCTCAATGACCCCAAAAAAGTCCTAACCCCTCCCCCCGGGCGCGGTTACCCCATCCCTTTCCACCTAAAACAGAAAAACCAAAATGAAGAAAAGGAACAAAAGAGGGAGAAGAAAGAAAAGGAAAGAAAGAAGAGGGAGGTGACAGAGGATGGCCGCCGCCGTCGTGTTGTGGCTGTAGGACTTGTCAAGATGGGCTTGTCGTTCTTCATCTCTCTCTCTCTCTCTGTTGGGGGTTCGTCGCGCTGCCGTCGCTGGTGTTCTCCATCGCCGCCATCGCTGGTGTTCCCCATCGCCGCCGTCGCGGGGTTCAGCCGTTCCGTCACTGTTAGACCAATCCTCTACTGCTCCCCTCATCTTCTCTATGCATCTGCGGACTTTCTCTTCGCCGTCGCGGGGCCTGGGCTCCGGTTCCTCTCCTGTCACACTATGTTTTGCTGCGCCGCCATCGCTAGAGTTTCAACTGTTCTGTCGTCGCTGGGCAAGGGTTTCATTGCTCCCCCATCATTGCTGTACATCTGCTCTGTCTCTACTATCGTTGGCAAGGATTTCATTCTTCCTTTTTTATGTTTTTTTAATTTTTGAAGAACATCAACATCATTTTTTTCTTTCTGTTTTTTTTTTATTTATGTTGCTGATTTTGAATCTGAAATTGCGGTTGATGATTGCTGAATTATTGTTTAATTTAAAATTTCTATAAATTTATTTTATGGTTGTTGCTGATGCTGAATTGTTGGGTGGAAAGAAAAGGGTTGGGGATAGTGGATGGATGGTAGTGATTTAGGATGATAAGCATATTTTTCTTTTGGTTTTATGTCCAATAATTGCAGATGTCCATATTCTTGGATTGTCTGTTTAAAATTCTTGTGACGTAAGACCATCTTTCTTTACTCTAACATATATTGTCGAATTTGGAGTTCATATACTTACATATTTATTCATGAATATTTTTAGATTGGATATGTATTTATGTGTTGTTAAATTAGGTGAATGCTAGCCGACAGTTTGTTGGAGTAGCTGAGATGCTTGGACCAGTGGACTTAAACAAAGACACGAAATTTTGAAAACTTTACAAATTCAATGGATTCTTCCCAATTTGGTGGCATATAATAAAGGATGTTCCCAATGCTCACACTACTAGAAAATTAGATATTACAGACGGATATTTCCGATGAATTTTATCCTACAGAAATATAGATTGAATTTCAGAGGAATTTTTTATCAGAAAATGAAAAAAATAAATTAGCATAAATTACAGACATAAAACAGAATCTGTCGATAATTCTGTCACTAAAATTAATTTTTTTTGTGAGAAATGGTTACAGACGAAAAATCCGTCTATAATTAAATAGACAAAACGCTCGCGTTTTATTAAATTATTACAGACGAAAAAATTTGTTTATAATTTAAAATTTTCCTCGAAAATATTAAGTTAACCCTGATTTTATCACCACCCTTATCGAGCTCCATTCTCCTCCTGACCTATGAACTCATTTTCACCCTCATCCCTTCCTCTTCAAAGTTGTCATCAAACGCTTCTCCTCTGGTAGAAGGTGCTGTCGCCGCGCCGGGGACAGACCGTGGGTGCCTTTGTCATCTGGGGAAGCTCTACTCGACCCTCTTCGCATTGTTTCTCCTCTCCTCGCCGTCGCACCAAGTTCTGAGTTGAGCTCGTGGCGTCACCGTCACGAAGGGTTCCTCCCCTCCTCGCCGTGCATCGTTTCTGATTCTCTGCTCCTCGCCGTTTTTGCCTTTGATTTTGTGATTTCATTTCTGATTTTGTGATTTCATCTCTACTTCCTTTAATTTTTTCTTATTTCCTTATCAACCTTTTGGTTTATCTCTTTGATTTCTTCTTAATTGCCACAAGTTCTTCTCTTTTTTTTTTTATTTGTTTGTTTGGATCTTTAATTTCAAGTAGCTGTGATTTATGATCTATTCCACTCTCGATTTCTTTTAATGCTGTTTTTCTTCCTCCAAGTTTTTTAGTTGTTCATTGTGTGAGCTGTTGAGCTGGGTCAATTTTGTTAGTATATCACAAGTAGAAAACTTCTCGTGGTACTTTTATTTGTTAATCAATATAACTAGGACCGCAGCACCATCTTTCAATAATCAATACGTTGCATGTTTCATACATCAAAGATCCATTTGTTGTGACAGCTTTAGGTATCATAGAAGCTGTAGCTGTGGTAACTTTGGAAGGCACTTCATCTTCTTCATCAACTTCAATTACCAACAATCCACACCTACGTCTATTTTACGGGGCTTAAAGTTGTTCCATGGATGCAGAATGCTTCATATTCTCAAAATCCGTCTTAACTTGTAAACCTGAAAAAGTAGAAATCCCTTATCCTTAGTCCTGTCATGTAGGTATAAGTGGTCAATAACAAGATATATGCTTTTCTTGATTATATCATGTGATATTTACTTTAAAAGACATAAATTTTTCAGGTAGCAGTCATATAAGAATTTACTTTTATATGAAGATAATACATTTTAATCACTTGTAAAAGGTAAATCCCTGCCTGGAGTGTATGGAGATTTATTACTATAATGTGCCATTGATCATGAGTACTGAAATGTAAATATGGTCCCATCCATTATCCAAATCCTAGTATACAAATCCCCAAGACCACACTATAATGAAATTTAAAATTATTTGACATATTTAATCTGTTCTCTTTTATTGATCAAGGTTGAGAGTCCAACAGAGTCAGTGTCTTTAGTCTTTACCTCTACTGTGCTTGTTTTTAATTTTGGAGAAATTGAGGAAGTGTGCAATTAATTAATAAAGCATCCAGAAAATCTAATATGTTTTTTTTTTTTTAAGAGTAGTTAATATTTTTATGTGTTATTAAGAAGTAAGAACTCAAAAAAATGACTTCAACTTTTAACATTTTCCATGCTCAGCTTATGCAACCATACAAGATTGAGAAATAATTTAGAAAAGAAAATAAAACAAATAAATTATCTACCTGAGCAGTTCTGCTAGGCAGTGACACCAGTAAGCAGTTTCGAAGATTGAAGATAAGGTACCAAGTTTTTTGTGTTTTTGTTATTAGAATGTGGATGCACGTTAATTGGTTGTATCAATGTGCAACATTCGCTTTACATTCAAAGCAATTCTTCATTTGTTTCTTGCATGGTCCTGTTCTAAATATATTGGCAGTTAATTTAGTGCTCTGCAAATGCTTCTTGATATGGCCATTTTTTCATTAAACACTTGACCAAGAAAACGTTCTCACCTAGCCTTGCCTAAAACCAACAACTTCTGGTTTCTAGGCTTGTTTGGTTCTACCGATATAGAACCTGCTGTGGTTTGATTTGGGATCTGAGACGTCATTGAACAAAAATCTGGACGAGGATACTCTAATGGTATTGTCTCTGTTAAGGTATGCTTTCTTTACCTATCCTTGAATAGCATTACTAGTTCTATCACTATCATCCATCCTCATGTTGAATGGTTGGTTTGTCATTTGTTCTAAGGGCATACAACTAGGTATTCTGACTTCTGTTAGTAACAATTTTCATTGAATCTTGAAAAGGAAAACTCAACAAAAATGCTTTGCTTTCATTGGTTTAGATGTCTTTGATTTTTCCCCATTCAGTATAAGAACTCAGCTGACCCCTAAGGCTTTGTTGTTGTCGTTGTTGAGTATAAGAACTCACTTTAAGATAAAAAAAAATAAAAAATAAAAACTCCCTAGTATCATATCAGAGTGGCCGCTTTCTAGGATATCCCCTTTACCTTTTCTTTGTTGTCCAATAATTACATTCATCCAATTGAATCTGGAAATAACCATTAAACATATGCATTCTGAAATATAGAGCTTATTTATTTTCCAGTTTGATCTGCATTTAAGAAATGGTGTTGAGGAGTAATTCTTAAAAGTGAACAAGGCATGAACCAGAAAATTTTGCCTGGATACTTTGTATGCTAATATTTTAGTAGCAAATCCCTTCCTTTAGTTTCTTATATCAAAGTGATAAACTTCCATATATGCTAATAGCATTTTCTAAATTCATGGCTTACTTATTTTTTTAGTTATTTATTATTATTATTTTTCAATGAAAATGTGCATCTTTGTCTGTTATTAACAAATATGGGATAGTGACATCATGTGACCAACCTTTGACCTACCACACCCACCTCTTCATTTTATTTCTACTATCAATGTGCTGTGTTATTCATATATATGCTTTCACTACGAAGAGTGAAATTAAATTAATGAAAATCAATCACAAATCATTAAACATACATACATACATATATGTCTGTTTAACATCACAATCACATTAAACTCAATTCAATATTTTTGGTGTACATTTACTAACTCGTTTGAAGCTATCTCCTTAGCTTATTATTAGGTTCCGGTCTTTTGTGAGATACTTCATATACTATATATATAAATGTTGCAACATCTAATCTTTTGTTAACTACTATCTCCAATTTTCTTTTAAAAATTAAAGGGTTAGAAATTTTTTTATTAGCTTTTTCTTGTCTCTTGTTTGTCACATTTTCAGTTTTCAAACAAACTTAATTGAATCATTGACCCACAAAGACACCACTATGAGGGTTTGTCGCGTCATTCTCACTCTTAAAAACTTTAATTTGCCAAAAACACTAAATTATATGCAGATAAATAACAGGTAACACTACTTAGTTTAATATCTGAATTCAAGTGTGTAGGCGACATTACTTTCTTTCAAAAAGTGATAATTTTTTTAATTAATGCACAAAGTAAAATCAATATTTGTTTTTGTTCGATAATTCTTGGTATACTGTGTTGTACCTTTTGCTCTTCTCATAGATAAAGTATGGAACTATTATTAACCCACTAAAAGATATACTGTTGAAAGCTGAACTTGGGTCAGGGACCTTGCTAATTTTTGAATTCTGCATTGTTTATTATTAGAAGACATTATAAGAAGGTTAGAGCGTCAAGTAGTTCTAGTGCAATTTCATTACCACCGTCACTGCCGCCACCCCCAATGTCTTCGGATGAGGGTTATGATGATGATGAGGACAAAGATGACACTGAAGACTATAGCTGATAGTTTTAGTATGGTTGAACAATATACTAGGAATTATAGTTGATGATCAATACATTTTGTTTATGTTTTGAATTATATTGACTTGTTTGTTTATAGTACTTTTCTTTTAGTTTGATAATATTATAAATATTCGAATACAAATTAGATAAAAATTTGTATTAAATTTATATTTATTTTGTATGAAAATAAGTTTATTTTGTAATTAGAAAAATAAAAAAAATTCTATTTTACCTTACAGACAGATTTATAGACAGATTTTCTATCTGTAATCAGAGTGTGAGAAGATTTTCCAAAGTTCAAATTACAAACAGAAAATTTGTCGGAAAATCCGTCTGTAATTACAAATGAAAAATCCGTCTGAAAATCTGTCTGTAATTACAGACGAAAAATTCGTCTGAAAGTCCGTCGGAAAGTTCGTCGGCTTCGGAAAATGGAGGGAGAATTTACAGAGGAAAAATCCGTCGGTAACTGGTAAAAATCCGTCGGTAATTTTCCGACGGAAAAAAATCCGTCGGTAAATAATTTCCGATGGGACTTTTACAGAGGGACAAAATCCGTCGATAATTTCGTCAGTAACAAAAAATTCATTTGTAATAAAGACTAAATCTATCTGTAAATCTGTCTGTATTAATCTATTTTTTAGTTGTGTCGAATTTGCCACATTCATATCATCGTTAAAAACGAGAACAAGGACATTACTTACACTAGGGACACACAAGAGGTAATTCTTAGTTTTCAGTGTTTAGGAGACAGATTGCTGCTTGTGTGTGATTAGCAGGAAAGTGTTTGTTGCAACATAACCATGTGAAAAAACTATTAAGATCCTTTGTTAAACTGCAACTTCCTTAAACATGTGCTTACATGGTTTGCAGATTGGATTAAAGCAGGGCCTGGAGATGCTGAATATCTTCAAAAGCTATTCTGTCAAGACATCTCTATTAAATGATTTTGACTTCTATGAGAACCGAGAGAAATTACTTTGTTCAGATAAAAGATCCAAGGGAGAGTTTGATGGTTTATTCTAGCTTCTTATGAAAAACATAAACCAATTTTTTACTTTGCTAAACTAATAAAAAATTCAGGTAGTTTTGGTATTAGCTTTTAAAAGTGAAAAAGAGTGCCTTTTTATTTTACATTCTAACTTTTATGTACAATCTTATCAGCTATTGGAGGATCAGAACAATATCGAAGCAAGCCTAAGCGTACAATCTGAAGACCGGAAAGATATAGGTATGACAGTTACCAAGTAAGTTTCATTTTTGTTGAATGGAATGATTCTCATTCACCTTTGCAATTGAAGCATTAGTTGTGAATTGCAGTATTTAAAGTTAATCACATGTGTAATTTTGTAATACTATGTTGCTACATTAGTTATTAGTTCCTGATTTGTATGCTATAGCATCTTCTTTTGGGTAAATTTACTTGAATTTTTGTAATAAGTTGTCTGTTAATTTATTTTCAGTAGAATACTGCCAAAGCAGGAGAGAAAAAAATAGGAATGCAATCAAGTGGTACTAAAGAAGATAACATAGTCTCTCTTACAAAATAATTTTCTCTAAATTCCTTTTGCAAAAACAAGTCTTCAAATAGCTAGATTATTTATAACAAATGCTAGTTTCTTATTTATTTCTTCATTTAATTTGGTGTCATATCCCCTTATTCAATGTTCACGAATATCTCTGTGATTTTGTCTAATTAAATTGTGTTATACCTATGATCATATTAACATTATTATGTGCATGATTTGCCTCCTTTTGCGATTGGCCTTAGCACTTTCTAAAGCTAGTGAAGCTTTTGTGGATAATAATAATAAATTTGTTCCTAATTGGATGACTACAAGAGAAAAAAAACTATATTCCACTTTATCTCACCTTATCATGAATTATATTAAGTTTATTTATATTTGGAGATATCTTGATTATTTTATTTAAACTTTTTAATATTCTTTTTTTTAATTACTTATCTATATTTTATTTTACTTTTTTGATAAGATGTCTTTTTGTCACACAATTTTTGCACCATTTTAATGGCAAAGCCAAGAGTAGCATAAGATAGTGATGACAGTGTTATGAGTTAGAGAGAGCTGGAGAAAAGAAGAAAGGCAAAGCGGTGATGCCTAAATCAAATAAGCCGTCCTTTACACTTTGATTTCCCAAATCCCAATGACAAACAATTGTCCAATTGCAACATGAAGAGGGGATGCAAGTGAAGGAGAAAAAAATGGGATCCATGAGGTTGATGGAAAAGACAAGAAGGCTATAGACATAGCATTGATTAGTATATATTCAGAGTAATTTAATATTGCATAAGATAATTAAATTCTATGAATTTATAGGAGATGATTTCACGTGATTTTGCTAAATTCAATTGGATCAGTTTGACTAGTTATAATATCTTTAAATTTAAAATTTTATACAAAAAATATTTTAGTTTAATAATTTAAACCAATCAAACCTTTTCACAAAAAAAATCAACCATCTTTAATGTAAGAATCTTTTTCTTATCTAATGTACTAGTGATCTGATTTTGCTAGTGTATATATAAAGAGAAATTCTCTACATACAAGCGTTTTTTTATACAAGTCTTTACAAGTGCACTTTCTTCTTCTTCTTGCGCACGTTCTTCTTTCTCTTCCTATTCTTTTTCTTCTTTTCTTTCGTTTCTTGCCTTCTCTTTCTCCTTCCTCAACCATTACTGCATGTTTTCACTGCACCTTCTTCTTCTTCTTGCTGCACATTCTTCTTCCTCTTCCTTTTCTTCTTCTTCTTCTTCTTCTTCTTTTTCGTTTCTTGCCTTCTCTTTCTCCTTCTTCAACCGTTACTGCACGTTTTCACTGCACCTTCTTCTTCTTCTTGCAGCACGTTCTTCTTCTTCTTCTTCTTCTTCTTCTTCTTCTTCTTCTTCTTCTTCTTCTTCTTTTTCTTTCGTTTCTTGCCTTCTCTTTCTTCTTCTTCATTTACGTACTTTTCTCTCTATTTTTTTTCTTTGTTATTCTCGATTTCCATGTTTTTTGACATCAAACTCTGAAATAGTTTTTGAAAAAGAAGAAGCAGCAGAAGATGAGAAGGAGAAAGAGAAAGAGTTCTGAATTATGCATAAGGTGTACTTCAACAAATTTTGGGTGTATTTCTTAAATTCTTTGGGTGTAGTTTTTGTAATCCTTTGGGTGTATTTCTGTAATCCTTTGAGTGTATTTCTATAACTGTTTGGGTAAATTCCTATAACCGTTTGGGTGTATTTTTGTAATCTTTTGGGTGTATTTCTGTAATCGTTTGAGTGTATTTCTGTAATCGTTTGGGTGTATTTCTGAAGTTCCATTATCTTCAAATTTGGCAAGAAACTCGTTTTCATGGAGAAAGAAGAAGAAGAGTCGTTTATAATGCATGGTGAATAGCGCGCTTTGGAAACAAGAAGTGGTTGAATAACGTGCGTTTATTTACTCTTGAATATGGGAGTGTAATGCGTGTTTTTGTTGGGATTGTACCAACTTATAAGACTTGTAAGCCAAAAAGACTTGTATGTGTAGCAGGCCTCTATCAATTTTGTGTTGTTTTACTTAAATCATGGATTATTAATTGAGATCCTTAATTACTTCTTTTTCTTTGAATGATGGCTAATCTTTAAGAATGAAATCACATAGTTTTTATGTCAATTTTTTTTCTTTTTCTAATGATATCATCAATTTTAACTATATATGAAATGTAAGATATATATAACTTTTCTTTATAAAAATAACCAATATCCGACTACAAGTAAAAATTTTTATTTTGATGCAAGTATAAATTTTTTAAGATTAAAAAAAATTATTGATTAATGCAATACTGAAGAACTAAGAATAAAATCATATCATATCTAACACATTAGAAAACAAAATATTGGTATAGCTATGTAAATTACATTAATCACGAGATTTTGATGCATGAATAAAATTTAAAATATTATTCTATTTTCAAAATTCAATCTAAAAATTATGTTTAATAACTTAATTCACTTAATTAGAGTATATTCATTAGAATTATTTTTGTAACAATAGCTAATAAAAATAAATTTATTCAGGATCAAGTTTAAAACAAAATAATAACAATTAATGTGAATTTAATCAAATATTAAAATACAATAATGATAAACTATTGTTGTATTAATATAGTGACATCATGAATTTGATTTGTTTATAGATTTATAACTAAGTCAAGGAAGAACGATAGCCAACTCGAACTTACTTCGTTAACAGTTTGATAAGTTAAAGTGATGATGTTGATGGCAGATTTTGAACTTTAATTTGAACTTATATATTAATGTGAATTTTATATGGTACTGAAAGAAAATTAAGATCTTTTTTATGACATAAAAGATAGTCAAAGTAAGAAAAGGAGAAAACAAAAATTTCAGTATCTAGGACGAAGACTGGGAGACTGAGAGTCGGTATCATATTTGTTGGTTCAAAAACTAGTACTAAAATTTTAGTATCTGTTCCCAAAATTTCAAAAGTACCTCCAAAAAGTGGGGATATGAGACTGAAATTTAGTGGGACAAAGACTGAAATTTTAATAACATTTTACACCTAAAATATCATAATTTCAATTAATTAATTTCAAGTTTACTCTGTATACAAATTAAATTAGAACTTCATTCTTATTTTAGTCCCTGTCTTCCACTTTACACCAAATACAATACTGAGACTTATTTCAGTCTCGGTCTTTCAGTCTCTATCTCTCAAGTTCAGTTTTTCAATCTCTGTCTCTCAATCTCAATCTCTCAGTCTCTGTTGCTCTTGCAAACACTACTTAACATAAACGCTGATGAAAACAATGGCGAATATTATCTAATCCGCACTGTCATCACACTAGATAAGATCCACACTCTAAAAAGATCAGTGTGGTTGTAGACTTGTAGGATGCGACAATTTTTTGTTGGTCTATGATGGATACCAATCTACAGAGACCATTTTATCAATACTCTAAAAATATATTTGTCTCTTGAATATAATAGAAAAATAAAAAAAATACGTTTAAAGGAAAGAAATAAATAAAAAATAACTTAAAAATATATTTTTCTTACAAAAAAGATTAATATATATAAAAAATAAAAATAAAAATAAAAATTAAAAATATGAGATTTTATTAATAGTTATAATATTATACTCTTTTAAAAAAAAGGTAATAGGTTTGTTTTTAGTTTCTATAATTATGATTTTTACTTGTTAGCATCCTCTACATTATATTTTAATGACATCAATACATGTTCAAAGTATAACAATTCAAAATTTTTATTTCTCTACTATATGACTGAAGTTAGAGTTTTTGTCCATTTTTATCACTGGATTCAAAAATTTTGTAAGATTGAATTTAAAAAAAATACAGTAAAAGACTATCAAAGATATTTAATTATTAAAAAAGACCTTTAATATAAAAATTAATAAGTGAAAATAATTTTTATAATATTTATAAACATTAATTTTTTAAAATTTCGAATGTATATGTAAACTATAGCTCACTTATTATTATTATTATTATTATTATTACTATTATTATTATTATTATTATTATTATTATTATTATTATTATTATTATTATTATTTATTTTTTTCATTTGCTGTTTCTTTTGCTTCAAGAATTAAATTTTTCTTAATTTCAGAGAAGTCATAATAGTTCTCTAAATTCCTATTCCTTGTACCTCAACATTCTTTGATTCAAATTTAAATATACACTATTCATGTCATGCATTCAGAATTATAATTAATACCACCACCTTTAAGTAAATCAGACTATTCTTAAAATTAACTCAATTTCTCATGCAATACATCACTTCTTTTTCTTTTCTTTTTAGATTCAAATTCAGTGAGTGGTACATGAAACATCCTTTCAGCATTAAAGCAATTAAAAGAAAACTAAACTAGTCCTAGGATTCTAACTAATAAAGGATCATGCAGCAAACAAAGCAAAATAGCAGAAAGCCGGAATATAACATAGAAAAAGAGGGGAGGAATAAAAAATGAAAGGAACTCAACCACCTTAGTTATCCTAGCGGTCGCTTTATTCTTCAGGTTGTGCTCCTCAATGCAGATGATTTGCCTCCCTTTTGTGCCAGAAAACCAATAAGCACAGCGTCAACACCAAACTTAAAGGTTTGCTTGTCCTCAAGCAAAGAAGAACTGAAAATAAAAACAAAGAGTGAGAGGAAAGAAGAATATAAAGATAAAAGGACAAGAAAGAATTAGGATTGAGAGAAAGAGAGGAAAAAGTGAAAACTGTGCGGTGAACAAGTGTAGTTGTGCGGCGAAGGCGATGCGTACGCGTGGGTCGCAAAATTCTTTTATGATGCGTTAGCGTCAGGCACGCATCAGCGTGCCATAGGTTTTGCGCGATTCGCGCGAAGCCAGCCGCGCGCACGCACAACTCCCTGTTCGCGTGGCTAGGGAACCATTATTGGCATACGACGCGTTCGCGTCATGCACGCACACGCGTGGATGGCCATTTGTGCAGATGGTGCGCACGCGTCAGGGACGCGTACGCGTGGTCAATTTTGTGCGTCTAGCACACTTCCAGCCCCAAACTAGCATAACTCTCTGCACAAACACTCCTTTACGTCAATTTTCCAGGTCACGCGTACGCGTCAATGACGCGCACGCGTGAATGGCGATAAGTGCAAACGACGCGCACGCGTGGAGTACACGTACGCGCGGTCATGTTTGTGCGCCAAGCATGGGTCCAGCGCCACTTCCACACAACTCTCTGTCAAATTTTTTTTTTCACGCACACATGATTGACGCGTTCGCGTCAGTGACGCTTGCGCGTCGTGTGGTTTTTTTTTTTTTTGAGGTGTTTGGTTCCTGGAAAAACATAGCTGCATGATCAGAGAATTAGTAAGAACTCAATAAAAATAAAATAAATAAGAAAACTACTACTACGAAAAATAAAAATAGCTAAGGATACAAAATTATCGGGTTGCCTCCCGACAAGCGCTTCTTTATCGTCACTAGCTTGACGGTCAGCTCCTCTAAGGAGGAGGATCATAGGGGCTCAGCTCTTCACCCCTTACTTTGAACTTCTTTTCTGTGTCTCCATAACGTAGCTCAATATGCTCGAGAGAGAGGATTCTGGTTACTGTATAAATCCACTTTGGATTGCTAGTCAACACCACCTTCATTTCTGGGGAGAAATCTTCAGTGGGGATCTTTTTGTTTCTCCATCCTCTGGGTACTTTCTTCTTTTTGGGATCCTATTCCTTGGTAGATGATGCATTTTCAACACCAAACTTAGGTTTGATGTCAGGAGAAATTTTATTGATTGTTGCCAAGGGAGGTTTGAGCTGTAGATTCTGCTGTGTATCATCAGGGGGTTTTTGAAGGGTTGGATCAATAAGCTCAGTCTACATGCACCTCTCTTCTTCACCTGTTGAATGTATATCTTTGAAGACATGAAAGACCAGTTGCTCCTTATGCACTCTAAGCACTAATTCACCCACTTCTACATCAATCAGAGCTCTTCCCCTGGTTAGGAATGGTCTTCCTAGAATTATAGAGGCATTCTCATCCTTCCCTATGTCAAGAATCACAAAGTCTGCTGGGAGGAAGAACTTACCCACTTTGACCAGGATATTCTCCACTAATCCGTATGCAGGCTTTATAGATTTATCTGCCATCTGCAGTGCTATCTTTGTGGGTTGTGCCTCTTGGATTTGCAGCTTCTTCATCACAGATAAGGGTATTAGATTTATGCTTGCCCCCAGATCACATAGGGCTTTCTCAAAGGTTGTGCTCCCAATGGTGCATGGAATTTGAAAGCTCCCTAGATCTGGCATCTTCCTTGGCAAGTTATTCTGAATGACAACACTACATTCCTTAGTTAGGACTACTGTCTCATCTCCCTTTAAACACTTTTTCTTTGACAACAGCTCCTTCATAAATTTGACATAGATAGGCATTTGACATAGAAAGAGAGTTTTAACCCAAAAAAAAAATTGAAATGACGTGGTTTCCAAAGGATTTGGGCGCGAAACCAATGCGCCATCGTTTAATTAGTATCCACCGTGTCATGCAATTGCATCAAATCAGCATTCTGGTGACGGAGATGATTGCAGGGGCAAGTTGGAGCCACAATTGCAAATTTGGGGGTTCTAATTGGGACCAACGAAATTGTGGGGGTCATTCTAAGCATCGGACTAAATTCCAGGGGCTAAATTGAGATTTAACTCACTAAGATAGTGAGAATCAAATCGGTCAATAACTTAGTTAAGTAATCGGTTCAATAATTTAGAGATTTAATTGAGGTTCAACCAATTTAATTGAATATAAAATAAAATTATTAAAAATTTAATATATAATTTAAAAATAATTAAATATATTTAAGTTGATAAAATTTTAAATTTTATAATTTTATATCATAAAATATCCATAATTTATCACTAAAAGTTTACAAATAATTTTAAATATCGACATTTATAACTAACAAAAATCAAAATGCTCATACTCGTAAATGATAAAAACATAATGTTCAACCACTAACAGTTATTTTAGTTTCATAAAAATTAGAGAAAAAAATAAATAGGTTCTTAACCTTTTGATCCGCATACATTTAAATTCTCGAGGATTTGAAAATACATGTAAGTCCCTAACTTCTTCAAAACCTAGATATATTGATCCCTCATGTTCACTTGAGTTTGTCAGATTCAATGGAAAAATCAAACGTAACTCCCGTTGTACTGACCTGGTTGATACGAATGTACACGTGAGAGAGATTTTAAAATTGAACAAATTAGACTCAGGGATCGATATGTCCAGATTTTGAAGAGGTCAGGGACTTAAATGTATTTTGAATTCTCAGAAACTTAAATGTCCGCGTACCAAAAAGTTAGGGATCGATTTGTTATTTTCTCTAAAAATTATAAAAACAAAAAATAACAACAGAATAAAAAAATAACAACAAAAATTAACAACTCAAAATAAAAAAAAATCAACATAAACAACTCAAAATTTGAAAAATTTTAGCATAAACAATGCAGTGGCGCACACCATAATACCATCAACAACATCAGCAACAAGAATTAACAAATCAGAAAAATTAGCATAAACAACTCAAAATTAGAATCATAGCATAAACAACTCAGAATAAAAAAAGTTCCAATTTAAACAATGTAGTGAAGTACTATACTATAGCACCATGAACAACTAAAAATCAGAAAAAATCAACAAGTAGCAACTCAGAAATCAAAATAAATAAAACTAACAAAATAACCAAAAATAAATTAAGGTAGCAGTGCTTACGGCGGTGAGAGAAAAAAGGTGACGGCGCGGCAAATACTCCACAGCCAAACAAAGAGAGACATCGCAGTGAAAAAGAGACAGAGAGAGAGGACGTTGAGCTTGGAGTCTCGGACAAAAAGAGAGTGAGAGAGGGGAGCACTAACAGATCGAGCAGAGACGACGATGGAGCAGTCCTTCGCAGCAGCGACGTCAATGAGAAGAGGATCGAGGAGAAGTGACGACAACAGAGAAAGGAAAGTGAGCTCGGACAGAGAACTCAAAGAAGGATGTTGACCTCAGAATAGAGAGAGAGTTTGAAGAGACAATAACCGACTAACAGCGATGAGAAGAGGAATGATGAGAAGAGTTCGACTATAAAAGGAGTGCGATGGTCGGATGGTGATGGTGGCTGGATTTAGGGTTGGCTTTCAGAGAGAGAGAGAGAGAGAGAGAGAGAGAGAGAGAGAGAGAGAGAGAGAGAGAGAGAGAGAGAGAGAGTAACTGAGCTACATTCGACTGTTCATCTATTAATCATTGGTTCAACCGATTCTTAAATTAATTTTTTGTAAGACGATTTTATACTTCAATCAAATCGAATAGATAATTGAGTTTCAATTATTACAATCAAACCGGTTTTTAGAACACTAGTTTATATTATCTCACAAATTGTGATTTCTGAATTGACTAAGACAATATAAGAGTGACAAACCTATTTGCCTCATACGTAGCCATACGAAGGATTGATTTCCAGTAATAGCTAGATAATAGTAGAGAAAAACTTTTAATGTATGTGAGTGGATGAGTATGTGAGTGAATATATAAAAAAAAAACAGAAAAAAAAATCACAAATTTATAGGATGAACTGATCTTAAAAACTATTTTCGGGACAACTATCATTAGTTTTTAATGAAATTCTGATAATTAACAAAAAAAATGACGACCTTAAGAAAAAAAAGTGAAACTCTTAAAACATATAGTTTCACCGTAAAAATAAGCCTTACTATTGTAGTCACTTGTTTATGTAGGTGAGACGCATGTTGGTTATGAATGTTTATGAAAAAGAAAACTATTAGAAATATGTTGATGCAACTATGGAAGGAAATCAATATTATATCTTTACAAAATAAAATAAAAAAATAATAAAATAATAGAAGAATAATAAAAAGAAAATATAAAAAAATTTTATTGTATGTTGTTGTTGTATTTTATGTAAAAATAATGTTATTTATTTATATTAATTACTAAATTGATTTTAAATTTTAAAATAAACTAAAACAATTTTATTAGAAAAAATTAAGTATAACTAACTAAAAAAAGGATAAGTATAACAAATTTTTTTTTTTAGAGAAAAGGGATAAGATAATAAATAAATATAACACAAAAATTTAATAAAAGACAAGAATACAATCAAAGGAGCACTGGGATTAACCAAAGAAAACAAAGCACTATGGTATGCTTAACTTGGTGGGAGCAGAGTATCCCATCCATTTATTTAAATAGTAGAAATCAAGATTGTATAGTAATAATAATAATGATATGGTTGTAGGTAGCTTAGGGAGAGAAAGGAGTGCGGTGGTGGGATGAATATGGAGTTGGTATGGCAATGAACTTGGTGAGTCCAGCAATGCAGTCACCGGCGCCGTTTTCGGGAGAGGCAAAGTAGTAAGGCCTCCACTGATCGAGTTTCACCTTGAATCCCTCTCCGCCACCTTCATGGGTGTTCCCCAACAGCTTTGCACCCCGGAACTCGCACGTTGTGTAGCTCCACATGGTGGGCAGCACGTACACACTCTGCGCCGCTGTGGCTTTGTTTGGTGCTGGATACTTGAACACTGCATTGTAATATATTAAACAATTTAGTCAAACATATCAAATTATCTAACAATTTTCGGTTATCAGTTTCACAAGAACGTACCTAGTGTATCATTGATGTGGAAGGGGCTGTTTTGTATGGTCCATTCGGTGTAGTTGGTGCCAGCACGCCACCCTTGAGAGCCTCCAACCAATATGCTTCGGCCCTCGCTGCCACCAGCAATCGAACAAGTTATCACAACCAACAGTACTGCTCCTCTAATTACTATAACACTATCCATTTGCTTCAAATTGTAGCTTGGTGTGTTTTAGCGCACTTGGGTGTTCCAACATATATATAGAATCATAGACTCAGCTTGGATCCGTTTTCAATTATTTTCTGTTATGTTTCCATCAAGTAGTAGTGGTGGTAGCCACACGGAACACAATCTCCAGCGATTGACACCAACTACTATAGTCTATAAGGCTTTCTTACAAAAAAAAAGGTCAATTAATAAGGTGAAAGGAATCTAAAAGAATGATGAGTTCGGCAAAGGTGCATAAACGAAAAACGGGAAAACAGAGTCATGAGTCTTCACTGATCACTTTTTTTAATCTAACTCTCAGAAATATGGATTGGTGAATTTGACAACTTTCAACGCTCTGGTTAATGGTCAAACGATCCAGAGGTTTTGTTCAAAACTGGGCTGAAAAGCCCACGCCAAATCATTAGGCCCACCATACAAATTTCCAACAGACGATAGGAAAAGGAGAAAATGATCCATGAGAATCGAATAAAACTATAAAATTAGTATAGGAATTCATTTTTAATTAGTTAATATTAATTAACTTTTTAAATTTAAGAAATTCTTATTTTTTAGAGAATTTAGTGTTTATGGTTTATAATTTAGAATCCTAAAAAAAAAATTTGATTCCTTAGTCCTTACTCCCTAGTATTACTGAATGGAAATTATATGATCTCAGCAACGCGAGCAGTTTTCAATTGTGATGGTGACAAGTGAAGAGCAGAAGAATAGAATGACTTCATGAGCAAGCAGCATAGCACTCCCTTCCGTTGAAGCAGTGATTTCCGGACATTCTGAATAACTGTGGCTATGTTGCTGACTGCTCATGAGTTGTTAAACGTAACACACATACATGCAGAGTGAATGAGACAAGCTAAGGAGAGGTAAGAGTAATCTGCATCCATTCATTCATCCTGTGCTTGTGATTTGTGAATGTTCAAACTTCAAACTCAAAGTCTCAAATCCTTCTTCCAGGTCACACACTCACCCATAGGACAGGACAACCATCATGACGTCATATTATTAGACAAATCACAAGTGAAGGACAAGGCTACTGCTGTCTATCAAACACAACACAACACAGTTGCTGTTCTTCTTTCTTAGCTTAGGTGGTCCTCTCCTGCCCTACCTTCATTTGTAAGTTTCACACATAAGACTTGTGGCCCCCTAACACTAACACTACCATTCCACAACATACAACATTTTTGGCTCTTCTTACTTAAAGCGGGAAAAACAAAAACAAACTTGAATTTCATTCAATCATTATTCCATTCAAAATGTAGTGAAAGTGTAGTACAAGAGAACTTATTGCTGAATAACTAACAAACATACTTGATGCAATAATCATGATTGTTGCAGATGATAAGTAAATCATTGGTTAAATTAAATCAATCAAATAGCATGTTACAAGTAACTAATCATCACAAATAAAATAAGAAAAAGCTCTTTAAGAGTTTTCATCAGACCATTACAACTGGCTTCGAAACCAATGATATATGATATTCTAGTGACATTGCATAGAGGGATCAATCATCATAAGAACATGTGCCAAACTTCAATAGTCCAACCTAATCTGAAAACTGAAAACGAATACAATGATAGAATCGCCCAGATACTGTATGCACGAGTAATCTAGCCTTATATATTACAGAGATTAATAATTAAGATTTGATAACTTAAACCTGACCAGAATAATTGGTACAATATAAGAAGGAAAAGAAGAGAAAAGAGAAAGACAACGAACTAAAACTAAATAACACAACAAACAAGACACTAAACTGAACCATAGCATGAATTTGGACATTTTAACAATCTAAAAGAGATTATAGAAATCAATCAATGAGTATTAGGAGGTGATGATGATGATGAGTTGTGAGAAGATTGCTCTGGTTGCTTGGTTTCTTGAGGAGCATGAATTGGTGTTTCAGGAACCGATGAAGTGGTGGATTCGCTGGTCCTTGTTGGCAGTGATAGATTGATTCTGCCATCAATGCAAGTTGAGCACTTTCTCTCTGCCCAGCTTTCAATATCATATTGGCCATACCCCATGATTCTTCTTCCAGAACACAGCCTTCCAATCATAACTGCTATCACTCCCAACACAATCACCACAACTAGAACACCAACCACAGGACCTACCGAATCATGTTCTGACATTCCATCATCATAGGATTGCTGTGGAGGAGGTTGTTGTTGATACATTGGCATTGACGACATTTTTGACCTTCTTGTGGAGATTCAGTAACTCTTTTTTCTCTTGCTGTCTCAAAATGTGAAAGTTTAAGAAAATATAATGTTTGGAAAGTGGAAACAAAGATGAATAATAAGAGAGAGATTACTTTTTTTTAAGATTCTAAGATGATGAAATTCTGTTTGCAAAGGATGAGCAGAGAAGAGTTATAATGCAGATGAAGAGAGGCCTCATGCTCATTCTTGCTTCTGTTCTTTTGGAAAGAGAAACACATGTTCTGCTATTCTTCATTATTTTAATTATTTTCTGTTCTCCCTGTCCCTGGTGCCTGGCTATGGTGTGAGGGAATTCAAATGGCAGGATATGAAAATTCTCATTGAACAAAAATGCTTTCCACAGATATTAAGTGTGAGAGAGATCATATAATAGAGTATAGTATTATTTAATAAGCTAAGACAATATTTGAAAGAGAACCAAGAGTGTAGTGTATATGTTAGTATTATTCGAGTTGGGGAACCCCGAGGGACAGTTAAAGGACGAAAGGAAAGGCGAAAGAAAACAGAAAAGGTGGGAATCTTTTGGAGAGTAAAGTGCATAGCCTTTTTCTCGAAAAGCCCTTTTCAAAAACAACATCAACGAGCTTTTTCAGGAGTCTAGGTACTGCATGAAGCCACGAGTGAACAACCTTAACAATAAGGTAGAAACTAGAAAACTCCTTTTCTTTTTTATTAGCTTTTAATTCCAACAAGTGTCAAGTGTGAATCCTGAATTTGAACACCTTATTCCAGAATATTTTGATATGGCTAATGATGTAGTCCACATCCAAAACCATTCCCTTGTGAGTACTGGTAATTATTAATCTCATTTATTTTCTGCTCATTATTCAGTCATTACTCATTAGTGAACATTCATAAAAATCCACAACCAAGCATCTATATACAGCTTTTCAGGCCTTGTCTAGTTTATTACTTCTACTATTATAATTAACAAGAAAAACGATTTTTAACTTGAAAGTATTGCAGCAATGTCTGTGCAACAATGATTAGTGAAGAATGCAGAGATATCTATAGAACAGTAACAATATAGGGGTCATTAGAAATTTGCTATGGACAAAATAAGTTGTTTTAGTGACACCAATTCTTCTTTAAACAAGTTGAAGGCAAAGCTTGCAAGTGAGGCTGATTTTTTTTATATGATTTAGCAATGTGAGTTATGCCCGGATATGATGATTAGGGGTGTATTATACTGTTATGACAGTGTTAGTTTTAGGAATCTTTGGGGAAAGAAATCGGACCGTCTAATTTCATGATGAGAGAGAAAGGAGCACAAATCGGACAGTCCGATTTGTGTGAGGCAGAATTTTGCTATGCATGAAATCGGACCCACCGATTTCAGGATGACCAAATTTTTAAAACCAAAAGTGCTGTAATCAGACTCACCAATTTCTGGTGGCAAATTTTATTTGAATCCGGGAGGGCAGCAATCGGACCCACCGATTTGTGATGCCAAAAAAATAATTGAAATAATAGGATGCGGTTGGTCCGTCCGATTTGATTATAACTGCATATATAAACCCAGAAATAAATCACAGAAACCCCATCCTTCCCTGCTCATGTTCTTCGTATGCTCTCATTCTTCTTCTTCATTCTTGCAGGATAGATTTTTGTGAGATTGAAAGTAGTTAAGTACGTATAGTGTTATGGATAATAGAATTGTGTTAAAAATTTATTGTTACGGGTAGATTTTATTACAAACATATGAGGGAGTTCAATTTGTGTGTGAAAATCCATTAGATATTGTTATTCCGTTCACATTGTCATTTGAAGAATTGAAAGATGTGATTTGTGAGAAGATAGATTCTCAAATATCTAGGAGAGTATCGTGTATTTTGTATAGGTATCCTTTATCTATGTTTAGTGGGTTCGTTCAATTTCAAACCAAATACGTGACGGATGAAGCGAGAATGCATGAGATGTTCTCAATGTATATGGAAAAATCGCCACCGAATGTCGTGCATCGAGTTGTATATTGAGTTCGAGCAATCTGAAGCGGACCGTAATATTGAATTGGAAGATTATAATAGTGAAAGCAAGGAGGAGTTTGAAAGTAACTATGATATCATTGGTCCAGGTGAAGACGAAGATGAAGCTGACGGTGCCATGAACGCAGATGTGGCGGCAGTTGCAAATGCACTAGCAAACCCACATCCGTTTCAGGAGCCTTCTTTCATGAGGTCGTTGGATTTGGAGGCTATGCATCCACCGGAATTTCCCCAATATATAAATGCAGGTACGTAAAGAAAGATAGCTTTGTGATATTCTGAATTAGGAAAAGAGTAAGGTTAGATTAGTAGTATATGTGATATGTGGATATTAATTTGTGACCATTGAATTTGATTACTTTATTAGTTAATAGTTTTTTATTATAAATTATATTTAGTTGTTCCTTACGTAGATAGAATAGCGGAAAAAATGACTATTATGATCATATATGGTAATGAATGATTTATTACTGATTACATAATAAAGGATTTATTACTTATGATGTATGCAGTGCTTCCTGTTGTGGCGGATGGTGAGTTCACGGCGGGGATAAAATTCAGTTCAAGGGAGACAGTAATCAAGGCAATGAAAGATTATACCATCCGTAGAGGTGTAGACTATCGGGTATATGAGTCGGAACCGGCGACATTCTATGCCAAGTGTACACAATACGGAAATGGTTGTGATTGGGTGATCAGGGTTACCAAAATGCAGAAGAAGTACTGTTGGGAGATAAGGAGGTACAATGGAAGTCACACTTGTACCAGGTCTACTATTTCTCAAGACCATTCGAAGCTGGATTTCAAGATAGTTGCAGAAGCAATTAAGCCGTTAGTAGAGGTTGACCCGTCTATAAAGGTGAAATCAGTCATTGCTGAAGTCCATTCAAAGTTTAACTACACCATCAGTTATCGCAAGGCTTGGTTAGCAAAGCAGCAGGCGGTGGAATCAATTTTTGGAGGTTGGGAAGCATCATATGAAGCTTTGCGCACATGGTTTGAGGCCATGTGTCACAAGGAGCCATCAGCAGTGGTTCACTTTGAAACAATGCCTGCTTACCAGGGGGATGATTTGGTTCCTGATATACGTGACTACATAGAGTCTTCTGGAGTTATTATCCTGTTAAAAGTGGATGGTGTATACCGATTCGCACTCCGACGTGGAGGATCAGCTCTAAGGTTGTATAACCTTTACCTTTTCCACTTGTGGCCGTACCTATCAAAACACAACAAATATTGGATGCTATTAATCAAATGGCACTTCAATAAATAATACAAATAGAAGTTCATCATGAAGTTACTAAAAGAAATTCATAATCAAACCCTAAATCATTACCAACAGTTTATTTTACCTGCACTAGGTGCCGGATCCTCATCAACAGCATCGTCATCATCCTCATCCTCACCCTCACCCTCATCTGCATCCTCTGGATGGTCTACTAGGTAGTTATCAGTCTCATTATCAGCTGTCCTATTACTCTCATGAATCAGACGCATTGGAATACGTCTAGAGTTTCCACTCTGTATAATCTCTCCCGCCCCTTCAGCACTTCTGCTCGAGTCAACAGACATTCTGGTACCAGAATTATCAGAGGAAGTGCGAACCCGAGGTCTCGAATCTAATGACCTCCTAACTGGAGTAATACCACCCGGATGTGCTTGATGGTCTGTGAGAATGTCAACATAATTACCTGAATGTGAGTGGTGCGGCTCCGGTGCCATGAAACCAAGCAGCTGACTGAATGAAGCTCGCTCTCCTGGCTCAAACTGTGGACCACCCCAATACTATTGATGTACCGTGACTGACGCTGAAAAATAATCAGACGGATGTGTATCAGGAACATATGGTGCAAAATACTCAACCCCCTATTCTGGCGGTCCCGGTGGCGGTCGTGGTGGAGGTGCCAGTGCTGGTGGAGGTGCCTGACGATCGAATTTTCTATCGGTAAAGAAATTCACAAGAATATAATCGCATTGTAAGTTTCTAAACCAACAGAAAATTCTTTCGTACAAAAGTTTTGGTTATCACTTAAGCAAACCCAATAAAATTTATAACCGAAGTATTTAAACCTCGGGTCGTCTTCTCAAGAAATTGCAGGGAAGTGTTCTTATTATTGGTTATGGGTTTTTCCAAGAATTTTTAGAGTGAGGAATGATAAAATAATTAACTATAAATTAAAGCGATAAAAATTAACAAGAGCCTCTATGTAATTAAAATAGAAAGCCTTGACCCAGAGAAGATTAATCTGAAGTTCTATCCTTGTTGGATTTCCCAAGATTAATTAGTAATAGGTTGTTGTTCCAATTGGTTATCCTTCATTGAATAAAGGAAAGTCAAGTTGAGAGCCAACTTCTATTCACAAGAAAATAATCCTTTCCCTTGAGAAGGGTTAGTGTTAGTAACTAGAAAACTGGCCAACAACTTACAATTACCAATAACTCTTGAGTATTCCAACTCAAGGGTCTCAAACATTAATCAACTCTGAAGTCACGTTGGGATCTACTTGGTTAACATAAATGCCATTTTCATAAATCATAAAAGAAGTAAAAAGAGAACATGGTAATTGAAATTAATGGAAGTAATTAAACAAATAATAAAATTAAATGGAAAAATACTCTTTGCATCAATAAATTTAAAGGAACATTGAACCTGTAATGAAGAAGAAATAATCCTAAATCCTAAAACTAAAAGAAAACCTAATTCCTAAAACCTAAGAGAGAGGAGAGAACCTCTCTCTAAAAACTACATATAAATTATGAAAAGTGAATTACGAGTCATCCTCCCTTCATTTCTCCACTTTGCAGCCTTTAATCTATATTTTCTGGGCTTGAAACTGGGTTGGAAATAGCCCAGAAATCGCTAGGAGCGAAATTTGCCACGCTGATTTTTGTTACTGCGACGCGTCCGCGTCGCCTAGCTGTACGGCAACTATGGCAAATTATATATCAAATCGAGGCCCCGGACATTAGTTTTCCAACGCAATTGAAACCGCATCATTTGGATATCTATAGCTCAAGTTATGACTGTTTGAGTGCGAAGAGGTCAGGCTAGACAGCTTAGCAATTTCTTCAACTTCTTGTATTCCTTCCACTTTTGCATGCTTCCTTTCTATCCTCCAAGCCATTCATGCCCTATAATCCCTGTAATCACTTAACACACATATCTTGGCATCTAATGGTAATAAGAGAGGATTAATATTAGCAAATATAAGGCCAAAGAAGCATATTTTCAATCATAGCACAAAATCAGGAAGGAGAATGTAAAGCCATGCATTTTGTATGCACAAGTGTATGAAAGATTGATAAAATCTACTCAATTGAGCACAAGATAAACCGTAAAATAGCGATTTATCAGTACTGGTGGCGGTTCCAGTCCCGGACCCGGTCCCGGTGGTGGTGGAGGACCTTTTAGATTCTCTTGGAATACAAGGTTCGACAATTGCAAGTGGTCACCAAATGCTTCTCGGTACCAATGCATGTAAATTTCCAATGGATAATGTAAAGGCACCAAGTCATCAGAGAGAACGTGACTATACCGATTGGTCCACTGCATCACCCAAAAAGAGTGGGTATTAGCCCCATCTTGATTCTTAGGCCTAGTTAGAACTTCGCCGTGTGATGCACCTAGATCCCGTCTTGATTAGGAACACCCTGTCTCAATCCAAATTACCTTCTGACTCTATCAGATGAATGCCACTCGATGAATTCAAAAGATATAAGTGGTACTGTGACACTCCAGATAACCGAATTATGACAGATGTCTAAAGGAATCACGTCTGGGTCAATGTTTTCAATGCCATAAGCCTGCCAAACAAACTGGACACATCAAACCAATCAGATGATTACACAACAATTAATCCACTGGAGAAGCTACATTCGGTACTTGTATTTGACAACATACCTGTCTTTCTTGTAGATCATCCAACAACCTTCTGTAGTGCGCAAGCGAATTATATCGGTAGGCATAGTTAACACGGTCCCAGTTACGCCACCTGCCGTCAGACAATCCATTATTAACTTATTCCGTGGAAAATAAAATACAATTTCTAGAAGTTCTTTCAATGCATACTTTAATCAAAATTACCTGTTTGCAATTGGAAACACTCGGGAATTGCCGAGAATCGGCGCTAGAAATGGTAGCCGGATCCAAGCCCAAGTAAGCAACAGTGTCAGCGGACCATCCATCTCCTTGCAGTCGACGCGAGTTGCCCTACACAAATGATCTATATAAGTGTGCCAGGCATGCCGAACCCCGACTAAACTGTATGATGCCACCGAAGTTACGGAGCAAAGGTAAAAATTTCCAATGCACCGCTGCACCCGACTTATCCCCAAACAGAATTGTCCTGAATAACAACATTATGTGACACTTTACATACATCTGAATGTGAACATCATCATTCAAAACTATACGATCTTTCAAACCCCTAAACCACGTTAATTTTATAAAGCTCCCCCTACAGTCCGTCTTTCTCGGTGCAACTTCAAATTGGTGCAAGCACTCGGCCTCCAATGCCTCAAAACTACTCATGGTCAGTCATGTAACCGGAAGACCATTTGTACACAGACCGAGAATTATCGCCACATCCTCCAAGGTCACGGCACACTCACCAACCGAAAAATGAAATGTGTGAGTCTTAGGTCGTCGTCTCTCAATCAGAACATTAATCATTACTGACTGACATTGGATAACTCCAATCTGGGAAACATAATAAAATCCAGTTTCGCGTAAGTGTGACTCAATAATTTGGTTGTATGGATCCGGCGGCTTTAAATGATCACATATCAACATCCGTGAACCCTACAATATCACATTTCCGTTATAAGTACCAGTATAATATAATTATATTATCAGAAACACAATTATCCTTACATGTCCATTATAACTAATTCTCAGCATAATTGCATTTCAAACAAACACAGTTAATCTGTTATACAAAAATCCTTCAATCATACTCATTACTTTATAACAAAAGTTAATTAACCTTAACTAACTAACCGGACTAGTTTTATGACTGATAAATTATTTATTCATAGAACAAATATTTTTTTCTTTCAACCTCTATTATTATTATTATTATTATTCATAAAATAACATACTAATTTTCTAATTTAGTTATTACTAATTTATTGTCTAAATTTTACTAAATTATGTTAAATTCAACTATTAATGATCATAAATAATTTATTACATTTATATTATTAATCATAATAATTTATTAAACTCAATTACTAACTAGTACTAAAACTAAAACTAATACCAATCACAATATGTATAGATCTCATTATTAACTATCATAAATAATTTATTAAATCTATATTATTAATCATAATAATTTATTAAATTCAATTACTACTGACTAATACTAAAACTAATACGAATCATATGTACATATCTCATTTCTTTCATCTTTCATTCATTCATTCCTTCATTCTTTCTTTCTTTCTTTTTTTCTTTCTTTCTTTCTTTCTTTCTATTTCATTTCATTAACCAATAATCATAAAAAAAATCCAAATCAACGGCACCCTATCATACATACATGCATATATACATAGTTAATTCATTCTTTAATCTTTATTTCTAACCACCTAATAATAAAATCATATACACATATATCATTAATCTCTACTTAGTGCCATTATAATATATATTACTATTATTATTATTAAATAAAATTATTAAAAAATAAAAACTTTTATAAATTAAAAACTTACATAAACAGAATGTCTAAAATAATTAACAATATAAAATTCTAGTTAATTTACTTCTTTAATTTTTAGTCTTTTTGATATTATTTTTTAATTTTTACCGAGGTTGGTTATGGTCCAACAATGATGGATGCTGAGCAGAGTTGTGGGGGATGAAGAGAGAGTATGAAATTGAAAGAGATGTACGTTGAAAAAGAGGAAACACTCATTTTTGCTGAGACCAACATCTCCACCTGCATGCACGCCACGTGGGAGAAGTGTACTAATTGAACCCACTGATTTGTGAAATCGGACCGTCCGATTTTTGTGCTACCAATCGATTCGTTCGATTTCTTCTGCGTAATCATCACTGATCCGTAATACACCCTAAATCCTCATATCCAAGTTATACACCATCAAAACTTCCATATCAAAATTAAAAACTCTTCAGGTGATAAGGAAATTATGTAATGTGATTTTTTGAAGTGTGCTCTCTAAACAAAATAAAATAAAATAAAATAAAATTACAATATTTTATGGTTGTGGAACAAAGGAAAGAAAGAAAAATGGTTATATATATTAAAAAAATAAATCAATTTTACATGGAAGAAGTACTGGTAATTATTAGTCTCATTTAATTTTATAATTTTCTTTTATTAATTCAAAATTATATGCTCTTCCAATTTTTTTGATAATTAAAATATTATAAAAAAATAAAGTATTATTTTTATCGTTAATATTTAAGTAAATCTTATTTATATCTCTAATATTGAAATCGTCATATTTATATGTAAATATTCTAAAAAAAAATAACTACATAATAAAAAAAATAAAACGTTAAAAAGGATGAAAAATCCTTAATTGCTAAACCAGTAAACCTTCCCCGGCTTCTATCTCTTTTCTGCATCTTCTCCTCTTTTCTTTTGGTTATCGATTCCATGGCCTTGCAGGGCTCCCAAGGCACGTGTAGCAGTAGCGCAGCAGGTGGAAGCAGCAGCCAAGTCCGCCCATCAAAGAAAAACAACATGTTATTGTGGTGAGAGGCCCGTGCTACTTCGTCCACGCACAGAATCCTGGATGCAGGTTTTGAAGCTGTGTTAACTATAAGATAAGTACAAAATATTGTGTTTCTATTGATAGTTATAGTTTGAAGTTATTTGAAGATATTTGTTTATGTGACTGCTTTGTGTTAATTTTTTTTTTTTGGATTAGACTGGGGGAAGAGTGATATTTTGTGCGGACAGAGTCCGAAGATGACTCAGGAGTTGCAAATTTGAGAAGATGAGTCACGACATTGAAGGGTAAATTGGCAATTGTTCGATCAAGGTTTATAATTGCAGCATCAGCTGCTCTGGTTGGATGGACAACTACATTAATGTTACTGTGTGAAAGGATGACTTCACAACTAAGGGTGGCAACGGGGCGGGTAGGGGCGGGTTTTTGCTCTACCCGACCCCGCCCCGTTCAACAAAAATTCGCATCGAATCCGCCCCGCTTCTACCCGCAGGTAGTCAAATGTTAAACCCGACCCGCTCCTGCGGGTACCCACCCCGCTCCTACCCGCTCCAATAATTATTAAATCTAAAAAATAAAATAAAATTTAAAAAATTATATAACCATTATTTACATTCATAACATAAATTAAAGTAAAAATTTAAATATGATACAATATTATTAATCATTTTACTAATTATTTTATGTATATTACATATATTATATATTAAAAATATATATATTTATATATCTATTATATATACCGGGGCGGAAAGGAGCGGATTTAACCTAAACCCGACCCCGTCCCGCCCCGCCCAAAAATTCGCCCCGTTAAAATCCGTCCCGGTACGGGTGCGGGTAATTACCCGCCCCGAACGGGTAGGAGTAGGGTGGGTATCCACGGGTTCGGATAGTGTTGTCACTCCTATTCACAACTAATGGAAGGTTTTTATTACAACGAGACTGGGAGAGTTTATGGTAGAAGAATGTGGTTGTATGAATCTTTTGTTAATCATTGTTTGGATTCAGCTTGGTTTATTTTAGTTTCTTATATGATCTGATTGTGACAGAAATGCAATGTTAAATGCAATTTGTGCCTTCAATTTACATCTTTGCAATACTATAATTTCACAATTATTTTGACCTGTAGATAAATGACAATATTTCTGTAACAGAAGATAAATAATACTTTTTTCATTAAGCATAATGTTGCAACAATTCAAAAACAATCACAATAGAAAATAAACTAATAATATGCATAATATTGTATCCGATTAGGATTGTGGTATTAAAGGTCTTAACCAAATATACTAATATGCAGAATATTGTATCTGAAATAGTAGCTTCAAAAAAAGTACTTAAATCAAGAAACATAATTTGTGATTCAAAACAAAAGACAAAAGGCATCCCAATCTAGAGCATACTATAGGTGAACTAGTAGTTTGACACCATTTTTTTCAGTGTCTTCACAGGATTTTTGTAGCACCCTAAGCATAGTTGCAACTAGTGCAGTAGTGGTGTTGGATGGGGTCAGCCTGATCTTTTTTGAAGCAGTTTGTATAAGTTTTTTCATACAACCAAAGAAAAGGGAAGAACCAGAATGACAATAAAAAAGAAACAAAAAACAGAAAAGTAAAAAACAGATATAGTGCAGGAGTAGAAATTAGAACTATTATTAGAGGAAAAATAAAGGTCACCTAACATTTACATAAACTATTTAAGTATTTATAGCCTAAGAAAAACAGCTAATAGTCAGCCAGAGACTTTTAGAAATTAATTATAGAAAACAAACTATTTAATACTTAAGCCTTGAATTTCTTGGTCTGTGTTGCTATTTAACTCAACTAACAATGTTTGTGACTTGAATTATAGATATCTTTTTTCACAGTTTGTGACTGCTGTGTACCCACAGGAGACTTTCTCTTTGGATATGCAGTTAGCCTTTTATTTATTCCCCACCTTCTTGCTGTTGCCTTGTTGAAACTCTTTACTTTATTTATTCTTATATTTTTTAAAATCAATGTTTGTATTATTTTTTTTATATTTTTTTATAAAATATAAAGATATTTTTTATCTTTACTTATCTCTTATTAATCATTTTTAATAGAAAAAATGTGTGTAAAAAAATAGTATATATATATATATATATATATATGCCAACCATTCTTCACGAAGTAAACTTAAGTTTTATAGTTTGGAAAAAAAATTGAATTCAAGTGTTTAAAATGAAAAAGATATTGAAGTATTGATTATAATTATATAATTGGATAATTAAAAAATATATTAATGACAGATTATAAAATTATTAATTTTAGAATTGAAAAGATAAGATTAAATTTAAACTCAAAATAAAATTAGATAGGATATTGAAAATAGATACTCATAAAACATCAAATTGTTAATGATTAAATTATAAAGATAAGATAAATAATAAAATAATAATTTAAAAAGTAAAAAGTAAATTTTAAAATTAAATAATATATAAAATACTAATAAAATTAAAGAAGAGGTATTAAAAATAAAAAATATATTTTATTGTTAAAAATCAATTAATACTCCAAACATTTTAGATCATCAAAAATAGATCCATAAAATTATGTACTTATTATTCTACAATAGATAGTATTTTAAATATTGATATCAAGAATGTTGACGTGGTGTATTATAGTGCCATACTTATCTCTCTCTTCTCAATTTATTTTAAGAAAGTATATTTTTTATAATTATCTATGAAAATCAGCATTTAATGCATAATTACCATTAATTATTAATATTTTTAATCATTTTAATTATATTAATTATCAATTATTTATTATTTTAATTATCAATGATTATAATATAATTTTTAATCAAATATAATCAATGACAAATTGATATTGTTATCAATAATAAAAATTAGACCTAAATAACTTTGTTAAAATACTCTATAATGCACGGGTGTATTAATTAGTAAAAATTAATATCGATATCAATAATTAATTTCTATAATTAATTTTGTGCTACTAAATGTTATATATAGTGTTTCTTTTATGGTTTATAAGTCTAAGTTTGGAAGCCAAATTATTGTTTAATTTTTTATTTGTTATTTTTCTTTGACTATTTCATAGAATAAGAATGTATTTTACTATTCTTTATTTTTTATCGAAGTTGATCTTTTTAAAGTACAAATTATAATTTTTTATGATATTTTTTATGTAGTCATTCTATTATTATTCTTTTGATAATTTAATAATTGTTCTTACTCAAGTTTATTATTTTCGTCTATCGAACAATTGCTTCCAAGGAGATTTATAGGCTAAGTTTAAATTTCATTCACTCCATGTTTTCTATGTATGTCCAAAAGTCTTTGAAGTAAAGCATACAATGAGATTGAAATTTTCTCAATTTATATTCAATTTTACTAGAATTGTATCAAGTTTGGAGATGCAACTTCAAAAAGTCATACTGTGTTTAAATTTTCTTCTTTAAACTTTTTTGTAATAAAAATAATTTTATAACATATTGTGATTTTTTTCAAAAATTACTGGCCTTTTGGTGCATCAGCAATGCCATTGATGAGAATAAATGTCAAAGTAGTTTTTTGATGTGGCTATTCTATACCTTGTCGCATTACATGGATAGCAGATGATAAAGCTTATTTAACAAGAGGATGATCTACATTTACATGGATTTTAAATGTTCGAGTTGATGATATTGTTTCAATTGGGTGTCGTTACAAAAATGACTCTAATCTATATGTGTGTCTAGGGACTAGAATAGCTTATGTAACACCCCGATATCCTAAACCTTACCTCTAGCCGTAAAGCGAGGGATAACAAGACGTCACGACAATTCTAAAGCTCATACATTAATAAATATAGAAGGAAATAGTAATACTAGGAGCCTGATGAAGGAATAAAGTTCAAAATCGCATAAGCGAAATTACAAAGCGTGAAGCATTCACACACGATAACTAAAAGCGTAGAGGCACAAGATACAACATGAGACGTAGAGTACTAGCCGTAGCCCACGGAGTTCAGGCCGACTAGTCATATACAGACAAAACAGAATTTTGAGTCAAAATAGCTTATACAACTTATCTCTCAAAGTAAGCCTTTAAGGTAACAGAGTATAATAACAGAAGTAAGAGAACTACAACATAATAACCAAAATACAAGATAATAAAAGATCCTCCGCTCTGTCACCATCCGCAAGCTCACCGTGGTGGGTTGCGACCTGCATCTGAAAAATAACAATAACATATGGTATGAGAACCGGAAGTTCTCAGTATGGTAACAGTGCCCAATAATATATAAGATATAAGGTTTCGGGACGCCAAAGACAATCCTAGAATTCACATCACAGATATTCAAGCTTAACAAAAATAAACAACTTAAACCATAAGCCATAAATAGGGTCATCTAAATTTAGGGGATTTCTAACTAATACTAATCACACCACTGTATCCTACAGCCTTTGCCAACCTAACATCCGTGTGATCCCATCGCTACCGCCTCCCTATCCTCCTTAATGCCAGTAAAATACATTTAATGCAAACAAGTAAGGCACAATTTATACACGTTGGCACCACTTTTGATCGGTGAAAATTGACAGTGGCGTAACTCCTTTATCTCTTGGGTTTGGCCAACGGGAGTTTTAGGAGGCACAGACGATTCTGGACGTTTTCTTCTTCGATAGCTCGGTCAGAAAGCTTCTCTGGAACTTTGAATATTTTGATTCCGTACGAAGGTATGGTTTTGGTTTCTCGTAGTTAATGTTTACTGTCACGTGAAAACTTAGGCTAGAAGACCTTAAGATAGGAATGAACTGAATGTATAATTGATGGATTGTGTATATGGAATAAAATGTGTGGTTTAGCTGTTGTTAATAATTTGCTGTTAAAGTTGGTTAGTTTTGGAAAAAGATTTAGCATTGGTATTTGTTTGATTTTGAAATAGTTTGTTACTGTAAATGATTTGAATGATTGAGAGATGTTTGGTTTGGTAGTTGGGACCCTTTAAGGGTGATAGAAATTCGAGTTTTAGAGGAGATACTACAAAAATTTCTATAAGAATTTGAGTTTTGATTTGAAGTATTATTTTAAAAAAGAAAGGGATTATTATGTGGCTTGTGTATTTGAGACTATTTGTTGACCCTCTGTCGCAAGATGTGACCGGGCACTTTAAGTCTCCGGATTCCCCCATAGGCATGCATATATATATGAATATTGAATATTATATTTGAGTTTGGAGTTTAACTCCATAGAATACTATATTATTGAGCTTGGAGTGTAACTCCATGGAATATTATTGAGCTTGGAGTGTGACTCCATGGAATATTATATTTGAGCTTGGAGTTTGACTCCATGGAATATTATTGAGTTTGGGGATGCGTGCACAGAGGGACTGTTCAATGGTTAACTACCAGGACTTGTCGGGTTGGCTGTATAACCGACAGATGAGACTCATCAGCCATAGGATAGGCATGCATCATGTGCATTTGTTTGCTTTGCTTGAGTGTGTGTTGTTTTAGTTTGCTTAATTGCTAAATTCTGCTTACCTGCTACTTGTTCTACTTGCTATAAATGCTTCTCTATCTGTGTTTCCTTACTTGAATTGTATGTGTATGTTTTCTGAGAAATTCTTCTTGGCGGAGGTATGAAGAGGGTTATCCTACGGGTGATTCAGAGGATTAGAAATGACAGAAAGTAGAATGTTAGGTTAAATTTAGATTTAGAACTTGAATACTTTATATAACTTACCTAATTCTGGTTTAGTTGAATCCTTAAGATGAAGTCTGAGTGTCGAAGTTCTAGGAATGCCTCTGACTTTTCCGAGACATTTTATATTAACTATGCGGACGCCTTTACCATACTGAGAACTTCCGGTTCTCATCCCATACTATGTTGTTGTTTTTCATATGCAGATCGAGAGACATCTCGTTGAGCGTCGGGTATCCTCCTTACAAGCAAAGAACTACTTTTTTAGACTGTCATATTTTGATTTTGGGCTATGTATACATGTTTATAGAATCTCCACATATACATTTTGTGTTTTGTCCCTCCTAGAGGTCGACTTGGAGATACAGGGGTTTATTTTGTAGTTTGAGTTTTATTTTGGGTTGTATATATATATAATCATATACTCTGGCCGGCCTTAGCTTCGCAGGTTGAGACTGGAGCTTGCTATCTAAGTTTTGGAACTCTGATATGTATATATGTTTTCAGTTTCCTTTTTATTTTTTTTCCTGTCCGTTTTACAAATAACCATGCGAGTGTGACACGATTTTCTGTTTATCATTTTTGTTTAGCTTATCCTTCAAGACTCCTAGATATGATTTCATCCAATTATATCTATGTACATATCCTTTTCTTTTAGAGGTCGTAATACCTTGCCACCTTTGCTTTACGACTTAAGCGTAAGGCTCTGTGTGGTAGAGTGTTACATTCAATACTATCAATTACTGCAACTGTTACTAACGGTCCATTCCTCTACCACTGCTCAACCAGTCTGGTCACAGCGTCTTGCATCTACTAGTAAAATTAGGTAAATTTTCTATGTTGCTCTTATTTCACATTTCACTCTATAGATTTATGGATCTGTATGTTTGTGATTTAGTTTGAAGTATATGGGTAGAGATTATATTTTAGTTTGATGTATTAGTTTGTCAATTTTTATGTCTGTAAACTGTTTGATAAAATGCTCCAATAAAAAAATGCAAAGTTACTGATTCATAAATTAATCAGAGTTGGAAGAATTGATACGTGTATAGACTATAGATAAGTTTTTGATGTTGCTCTTATCTCATATTTCACACTATATATTGATGGATTCGTGTTTGTGATTTAATTTTGAAGTATATGGACAGAGATTTTATTTTGGTTTGATTTATTAGTTTGTTAACTTTCATGTATGTGAACTATTTGATAAAATGCTCCAATAAAAAAATATACAAATTTACTGATTCATAAGTTAATCAGAGTTGGGAGAATTGACATGTGTATACATTATACATAATTTTTTTTTATGTTGCTCTTATTTCACATTTCATTCTATATATTCATGGATCTGTGTGTTTATGATTCAATTTTGAATTATTTTGAATTATTTAATTTATTAATTTGTTAACTTTAATATTTGTAAACCGTTTGAGGTTGTACTCCAATCGAAAATATAACATATATAGTAAACTTGGTTTAGGTAAACTAATTGACTTTACACAGGACAGACGCAAATTATTATTATTAGGGATCTAAGTAATTAAACAATAAAAATTAACAACTAACCTTTCACGATAAAGTAAACTTGATCCACGATACTTGTTCACAAACTTGCTCCATAATCTACACTTTTATAACTATTCAACTATTTTATTTATTTGTACAGAAAATTCATAAGTAATTCTCGTATAGATTATGGGATAGATGATTAAAATATTTTTTTTATATAAAAAGACGGATAGTTAAAAATCGTTAAGCAATTTTAAATATTTGATTAAATTAATTTATGATAAAACATATAAAAAAATTAATTACTATTTTTAGGCCTCAAATTTACTCTGAAAATAACGTGTGGACTGAGTTAGAGAATTTAGGTGTGATGTTAGAATTATGTATGAGGTGTTACCATTTTTTATGTAGAGAAGATACAGTTACGAGAGAATTTTTTGGTGTTCCAGCTGACGTATGTCTTGCCACGTTATATGAATTGACAAAAGAAGCAGGTGCACTCTAAGAACAATAGTCCTAGTAATGTGGCTAATATTTTGAGACTGACACAAATATAACTTTAGGATTAAGAAAGGTACTAATATCTTTATATTTTGTGGGTAACATATCTATGACTTAATTAAGGCTTATAATGATAATACTTCAAGCCTTTGTATTTTGTGGCTTTTATAATTATAACTATTGTTAACTATGCTATTAGTAATGAGTTAGTCAAAGAAGTCTATGCTATTAGTAATGACTTGATCAAAGAAGTTTCAGTATTAACCTTGTTAGTTTCATATATAAATTTTGTTTTTAGCTGATCTTAGTGTGTTATCATGTAAGACTTCTTTGATGCATATTTGTAAATATAATATATGACATAATATATTAATCAAATGATATAATGTCATCAGTTAGCCTCTTTAAAACTATATACATGTAACTATTAATTTAGATATTTCTTCTTCTTAAAATTATCTCCAATTTATATGTTGGAATGAGTAATAGACAAAAATAAAATTTATATCTAAATAGATCACTCTATTATTATTATTATTATTATCTATAAAATTTATATTCCTAACTTATATATTATAAATATAATTAAATTTTATTATTATTATTTAATGAGATTATAAAATATTTACATAATTATATACATAATAACATTCCTATATAATATAAAGGATAAAATTATCATTATATAACATAACTCATTTTTCTCTTCAACTTTTTTTTTTCAAACAAACAATATAAATTATCTTTCAATATCTTTTCATCTTATTTTTTTTATCTAAACACACCAATAAAAATTAAATTTCACTTTAATTTCTTTTTTTTTTCATTCAATTTTCCTCCTTCCTATTTCTTTCCGCCCTAAACAAAGCGTTACTAATCCCTTTCAACTTTTGATGCGTCACTATTCTTACTATTCTTTCTAATCTCTTTGGTCTTTTTCTCTGTCAACCTTTCTCTGCCTATTCTTTCCAATTTTTATCTTTTTATGATAAAGTATCCGAACTTATTCTTTTTATTTACGGTGGGCTCTTTTAAATCTGTTGTTCTCTTTATTTCAACTTTCTTTTTTCTTCGAACATTAATTTTATTCTTGAACAAAAGAAAAAATATCATTATAATAATTAATAATCAAATTAATTATTTATTATTTTATATATATTTCTAATATATTTAAAATAATAAAATAATACAAAATATTTTAATACACATCTAAAATTTATTTGAATTTATATTTATTTAGACGTTGTTAAATTGATAAAAAAAACTTTTTAATAATTTTTTTTATTTTTTAACGTATTTGGTAAATTTTTAATAGTAAAAATAAAAATATTAAAAAATAAAAAAATATTTTTTTAAAAAACTAAAATTTACATCCTTTTTTAAAATATATTTAAAAAAAGATATTTTTTACGTAATAAATTTTTTTTATATAATTATATCCAAATATAATTGATAAATAAAAATATCTTTTTATATGAGATATTTAAATATAAAATTATTTTTATTTTTTTATAAGATCTTTTAAAAAAGATAACTAAAAAAAAAATATTTTCTTGGAAGCTCGCCTATACAAGCCCTTTGTGTTTATATTTTTCTTAACACAAATATTTTTTAACACGTATAAAATAATAAGATAACATACAAACTATTTTTGATACATATTCAAAATTTGAATTTATATTTCTTTAATATAAATTATTTTTTAACACATCCAAAATTATAAAATTATTCACTAAATAAATTTCTAACACATCCAAAAATAATTGTATTTATTATTTTTTAAAATAATTATTAACCACACTTAGAATTGAAAAAATTGATTTTAATAGTTATTTAATTTTAATTTTGTTAGAATTTAATTTTAGTTTGTTATTTTTGTTTTATTAGATTTAAATTCAAATTTAAATATTATAAGCTTAAAAAAATATAATTTTAAAATTTAGAAATATGAAAACAATTTGAAATATAATATTTAAATATAATTATTATAATTAATTTTTAAATATTTATTAATAATAATTAATTAATGAAAAAGTATAGGGTACCAACATATTATCTGCCAACTTCTGCCAACTCTTATTTATATTTGTATTTCATGGAAGTGTGTTCGTAGATGTGTCTAATAATTAATATATTTTAAATACATATATAAAGAGACACATTCATAAAATATATCTATAAAGATACTTCTATTAAACACAGTTATAAAAAGGATATTTTTATTAGACACATCCACAAACACACTTCCATGAAACACAATTATAAATAAGAATTGGCAGAAGTTGATAGATATGCCGTTCGTAACGTAGCGGGACGAAAGATAAATTTTGATGGATATCTTATCTCACCGGAAAAAAAAAATCTCAATATCATCAGTCATCCCCCATGACCCTATATATATTGAATTTTGCTTTAAACGCAGACACATAGCTTACAATTTACAACCTCCGCACACACATTACCATTGGTACATTATTCCCTTCTCTTCTCTGTCTACACAAACTCGCTCACTCTAATAAGTAGAAAGAAGAAGAAGAAGGAAAGAAGATGCAGATCTTTGTGAAGACTCTTACTGGAAAGACCATCACTCTTGAGGTTGAGAGCAGCGACACCATCGACAACGTCAAGGCCAAGATCCAGGTTTTCTTTTTTTTTTAACGTACTTAATTCGAGTAGGGTTTTACTTTGATTCTTTTCTCTTTGGTTGATATATATTGCATGACTCTTGTTGGTAAATTTTCAAGGGTTTATGATCTTTTGTGTTCTTGTAGCGTTAAAAGTTGAAACTACTTGAATTGTAAAGGTTCATACTTTGAATATGTATTGTGTGGAATGAAAAAATGGAAGGGATTGGAGTTACCCTTTGGGAAAAGGATCGTTTGCTCCTGAAAAAGATTCATCCTTTATGTGATAGGGGTAGTGGTGTCAACATCGTTTCTTGCATTGGTTTACCTATGATGTTTTGGGTATAGAGTCTTTCCTTTTAAGGGAGTTACTTTGTAGGCTTTTTGGAGACATTAGGTCATTGGTTGGATAAGTTGAAAAGCTGTGAAAGCCAAAGTGGTGTAACTCATCTTAGTGAAGGATTGTTATGGAAAACTGCTATGCCCAAGTTATTTTCTTGCTTTGGTAACTAACCTTATGAAATGAAGTGCAAACACATCTTATATGCGTTTATAGGATCAACCCTTATGAGCAGCAAATAAGATCTTCAAAGCAGGTTTATCTGCTGGTATTGAGAGTTTGACATGATTCTCTTGTTGAATCTTTCTGTGTAGTTTTGTATAACATGATGCTTATTGTGATGTTTGAATTTTGCCCTGGCTTGGAGGTTGGTTATTGTTGTTTTGTGATGCCTGTGAAGTTTGGGCTTTGTGTGAAAATGATAGTCACTTATAAGATGCATGGAATATGTGTTTGTAGGATAAGGAGGGTATCCCACCTGACCAGCAGAGGCTGATCTTTGCGGGCAAGCAACTGGAAGATGGGCGCACTCTTGCGGATTACAACATACAAAAGGAGTCGACACTTCACTTGGTTTTGAGGCTCAGGGGAGGAACCATGATCAAAGTGAAGACTCTAACCGGAAAAGAAATTGAAATTGACATTGAACCAACTGATACGATTGATCGAATCAAGGAACGTGTTGAAGAGAAAGAGGGCATTCCTCCTGTGCAGCAAAGGTTTTCTCTTTTTCCTTTTCTGTGTGTCATTTAGTTCATAATGGTAAAGATGAAGGAACATGATGTTTTTAGAGGAATATCAAACCACCCCGGCCCCGGCGGGAGCTTCTCTCTTATATACATATGCAGAGAGATTGAGAGCTCTGCTATTCTGATTCCCTCTACCCCGCCTTTGAAAATCTCTTGTGCCCCATGCTCTTATTTTTCTTGTGAATCAAAATAAGCCATACACAATTAATTGAATGGACAAACTACTTACCTCTTGAATCTTCGTAATTTAATTGCTTTTTATATTTTATTTGTGTCACTAATGCTTGATATTCAAGTGCATCACTGATGTATAATTCTCATGCCTTTAAATTGAAGTACATATCCTGTTTCGGATGATACTTCTTTTCTATTTAGTAATTACTTTGTGATTATATATTTATGTTTTGAGTTGTGTTTGGAAACTTGAATCTTACCATTGTTGGAACTGTACGCAGGCTGATATATGCTGGTAAGCAGCTCGCAGATGACAAAACGGCAAAAGAGTACAACATCGAAGGCGGATCGGTGCTTCACTTGGTGCTTGCATTGAGAGGTGGTGGTAACTAGTACTTTTTAAAAGTCACATACACTATGATGCATGGGATTACACGATGGAAGGAGCAATACTGGGAGTTTGCAACTGGGCTCAAAAGAGTTATTTAATAAAGTGTCATGTGTCTTTAGTGTTTCATTCATGTATGTTTCATTTGTAATTAGATGTTGAAACTACACATTCAAGTTTTTTTTTGGTTAACTAAGTACAATTAATTTTTTTATAAATTTTTTCTTATTTCTTATTAGTCATTTTTAATCGAAAAAATGTGTAAAAAATAGTGCATATATATGCCAACAATTCATTATGAAGTAAACTTAGGTCTTATAGTTTGGAAAAAAGATTGAATTTAAATTTTTAAAATGAAAAGGATAAAATTACCAATAAATTCTTATTTCTCTTATGGAACTTCAATCTAACAATTTAGTTGGGGGCTTTTAGTTAATATAGCTAGAGTTGATTTTGTTTTTTTGACGTCTGTTTCAAAATTAATCGTATTATCCTTGTTATTAATATACTCATTTATTTTTTTCACTCTTAAATTTAGGTAGACACTAGGTATCAAAGATATTTTTCGGGAAATAATATAACACATAAGTCATATTAGGGAGAGAAATAACTTTAAAAGATACAAACAATAAATAAATTTTTTTTTACATAACAAAAATAAAATTAAATACATAAGTCATATCTAAATACAACATTTCGTTTGTTATTTATAAAGAAATCTTTTACTATTCAGTCATTACTCATTAGCGAACATTCATAAAAATCCACAACTAAGCATCTATATACAGCTTTTCAGGCCTTGTCTAGTTTATTACTTCTACTATTATAATTAAAAAGAAAAACGATTTTTAACTTGAAAGTATTGCAGCAGTGTATGTGCAACAATGATAGTGAAGAATGCAGAGATATCTATAGAACAGTAACAATATAGGGGTCATTAGAAATTTGCTATGGACAAAATAAGTCGTTTTAGTGACACCAATTTTTCTTTAAACAAGTCGAAGGCAAAGCTTGCAAGTGACAAGGAAATTATGTAATGTGATTTTATGACATAACAAAATGTGCCCTTTAAACAAAATAAAACGACAATATAAGTGTATCCTTTAAACAAAATAAAATGACAATATTTTATGGTTGTGGAAACAAAGGAAAGAAAGAAAAATGGTTATACATTAAAAAAAAATCAATCAATTTTACATGAAAAGTTCTGGTAATTATTACTCTAATTTAATTTTATAATTTTCTTTTATTAATCCAAAATTATATATATATATATTTTATCAGTAAAGACTCACAAAGATCCCACGGGAGGGACGTGAGAACAAGTTTAAAGGCAAATCAATAAATCAACATCATAGAAAGAATATAAGCTAAAACAGCAACAATGGCATAATGAAATTTAAAGTCCTCTATCATTACATGTTCCCCTCTCTTTGTGCATGCTTCCTCCTCTCAATCCTTTTCTGAAGCCAATGATTTTTGTAAGTTATAACGTGGCCAATCAATTCTAAAATTATATGCTCTTCTAATTTTTTTGATAATTAAAATATTATAAAAAATAAAATATCGTTTTTGTCTTTAATATTTAAAGTAAATCTTATTTATATTTCTAACGTTTAAATCGTTGTTAGGAAATTAACTAAAAAAGTAGTCAACTAAAATAAATTAGTTGAAAAACAGGAATGTGCTATAAAAAAAAAGAAAAAATAACTCATTGTTGTCCTAATTTTTTAAATTTTAAAATTAAACAAAAAAAAAGATTAACTTGAGTTAATTTATATTATAATTAGTTCCTTAAATTTTTTTAAAAATATTTTTAATATTATTTTATCATCAATTATACTAACAAATTAGGACAGACTTACAGGTGGACGTTAGCGTCCAATGTGGCAAACCACCCCCTACTTACTGTTAGTGTTCTAAAAAAAAATAACTACATAAAAAAATAATATTAAGTATGTAAATTTTTTTATTAACTAAATTTAATTAAATTAGTCTAATTCTAACATAACAAAAATCTGTTATAACTATTTTATTGTTTTTTTTTTTTGGTGACTAACTATTTTATTGTTTAATTTTGTTAAACTTAGTGCATAAAAAAATTTTAATGATTACTCTACATAAAATAATAAATAGTTAAAAAGGATAGAAAATCCTAAATCCTAAACCTTCCCCGGCTTCTATCTCTTCTCTGCATCTTCTCCATGGCCTCGCAAGGCTCCCAAGGCACGCGTAGCAGGTCGAAACAGCAGCCAGGCCCGTGACGCCCGTCGAAGGAGAACAACATGTTATTGTGGTGAGAGGCCCGTGCTTTGCTACTTCGTTCACTGCAGAGAATCCTGTATACAGGTTCTGGGGCTGTGTTAATTATGTGGTAAGTACAAAATATTGTGTTTCTGTTGATAGTTATAGTTTGAAGTTATTTGAAGATATTTGTTTATGTGACTGCTTTGTGTTATTTTTATGGATTAGATTGGGAAAGAGTGTGAGTACTTTGTGTGGTTGGCAGAATCCGAGGATGACCCAAGAGTTGCAAAATTGAGAAGAAAAGTCACAACTTTGAAGGGTAAATTGGCAACGGTTCAACTGAGGTCTATAATTGTAGTATCATTTACTCTGGTTGAATGGACAGCTGCATTAATTTTAGTGTGTGAAAAGATGACTTTCACAACTAAGTGTGCCCTTTAAACAAAATAAAATGACAATATAACTAAGTGTACCCTTCAAACAAAATAAAATGACAATATTTTATGGTTGTGGAAACAAAGGAAAGAAAGAAAAATGGCTATATATATTAAAAAAAATAAATCAATTTTACATGGAAGAAGTTCGTCGACTAACCTAGTCTTGATATATACAGACATAATAACTACGAGTACAAATCAATATGAATGTGTTATTTCTTCTATTTCAATATTTGGGTATACTAGATCATGACAATCTCATATAACTTATCATGAATAGATTTTTGTCATTGATTAAGTAGAGAATCTAATCAATGGTGAACCAAGTTCTTAATCCATTGCAAAAATCTATACATGATAAATCATACAAAATTTTTCGCACAGATCAGATCAGATGATCTGATACTATCCTTGGCTGTTATGTTTCTAGGCAAGAACAGAAATGATCCTCATCAAATAGTGTTGTGATCAAATCATGTGATGTGTCTCGGCGATCGTTCAGTGAAGATCACAAGGTACAAGGTATATCAATATTACTACATCACCTATGATACAATAGTTAGTTAGTTTAGTTAGACTTGATAAATGTGGTTAAATGCAGCTTGGGATGGATGCCACAATATTCGATTTAACCACATTTACATCTCTTAAATCCAACCAAATCAAAGAACTACTAGAGTGTGATTTGGCATATTGATGCATCTCGTGATCTTCAGTGCAAAATCAGAAGAAATTCATGCCCCAGCCTCTTCACCGCGGTATCCTTCAAATGTGTCTGATGATTTTGATAACCTTGAATGGTGCAAGAGACATGAAATTGAGTGTAGGTTTCAGGGGAGGTTGCCGAGCGTTAACTTCTGTCAGGGAGTGAGGAGAGTCAGCAGAAGATGTACTATGATTACATTCATCACTATCATATTTTTTATCACTGTCAGAAAGCAAACAACAAATTAAAGGAACCCAAGCTAAGCTAAGACAATTAATCAGCTAGAGGTAGCCATGTGATACTAACTAACAGTAACAGCAAAAGGAAGTTACCCGATTATATTATGAATCTTGTTAATAATCCTGGAGCCAATGGAGTGTCTGGGACTAGATTTTGAATTGTGTTTTGGGCTATTGCGTCTGCGTGTATTCTCCTACAGAGCATTAAAAAAGATCATAGCATGTTCAAGTCATGATTAAGAATTAAGATTCTAGGATAACTAGCACTTACTTTTGGTCCCGGGTCTCCTTTAGGATGATAGAGTTGTTGGGGATGAATTAGGACATCTTGATCATGCAAATTTTGTACAAAGGCGTGTGTAAGGAGGGTTGCTGCTGTTGGTCGATCCGCAGGGTTCCTTCTGAAACACTGCTTAAGGAAATCCTGTCCCTCTGAGGATAGAGTTTCTGGTATAGGTGGGGATCTGTGTAGTACCTTGAACATTGCTTGAGGCTAATGCACAAAAATAGTGCAATAAACAAGTTTAATAAAACTACATGGGAAGATTAGAACAGAAAGTTCAATTATAAATGAGGCGCTCACCCCTTCAAATTCGCTCCAAGGAGGTCTGCCAGTCAGCATTTCAATGATGGTGCACCCTAAGCTCCATATGTCGATGGCCATGGCAATGTCAGGATTTGATTCTTTCTTTATGGCAGCCATCATAAGCTTCACTCAACAAATTAGAGGAAAAAGAACATGTCATTACTCATAATCAATTTAGAAATCTGTAATCCATAGTGATCATGATTCATAAATTACCTCTGGAGCCATCCAGTAGGGACTTCCCTTCAATGAAAGTTCATATGATTTCTCTGTCAGCTGTAAAAACAAAAAATACATTTGCTGGCTTTAATGATAATTCTTTAGTAATAACAACTAGAGACCAGTTATAACACCAGGTGAGAAAATTAACAGAATATTTATATATCTATATGAAATAAACTAAAATAGAACAACAGAACTTCGAAACTCACAATTTTTGACACCCCAAAATCTGCAAGCTTGACAATGCCCGAGGCATCAACCAGCAAGTTTGCACCTTTGATATCCCTAGAGCCAAAAACAACAATGTCAATTAGACCCCACTTTTCTGGTTTAGTAATGGCCATTAGACCTTATTAGCAAGAAATGGAACCCCAAAAAACAAAAGTTGTAGGCAGAACGAATGTTAGTTATGCACTCATGATTTTTTCATTTGTTTTGAGCATACGATGTAAGCTTGTTTCAGCTTGCTCATCAGATTAGATTATTATATATCATATGCTGAGAGATAAACCAACTACATTCGTTCCTTTCATCAAACTTTGTTACCTGTGGATAGTCTTTGTATTATGTAAGTATGCCAATCCAGAGAGAATATGCCGAGTGAAATTGCGAACAACAGACTCAGTCATAGCTCCACAGTTTTCATGTATAAATTTATGAATTGACCCAGGATGAACATACTCCATATATATGTACAAGTGATCACCAACCTAACAACAAAGATATTTTAGATATTCAATCTTCTTGACAATCATAAAAAGCCTTAAACTTTTACTTAGATTCTATAAGTCTAGTGGGAACAAGAAGCATAATTAACTCACTATTTCACTGCCATAATACTGCACAATGTTAGGGTGGTGTAGCTGACGGAGAATTCTGATTTCCTGAAATAAGGAATTGTTCAGAATAACAGGCTAATCATTGTCCAGAAAGATCAAAATAATATTCCATTAGTTATCCAAAGAAATTTACAAACTATTCTTGAACAGACATCAGCTCCTGTGGTCCCATTTAGATCAACATTAAAAATTAAAAGACTTGAGTGTAGAACCTGCTCTAGTTGCTTTAAGGAATCAGCAGACTTAGGATCATCATGAATCAGATCCACCTCTTTCATTGCACACGATGCTCCCGTTTCTCTGTTAGATAAACATGAATGCACATGAGTTATGATAGAGAAGGCATACTTTGAAGTCAATAAACAAAAAAAATGAAGTGCATACAGGTTGGTAGCATGATAAACACTTCCAAATGATCCACGGCCAATGAGTTTCCCTTTCTGCCATTGACCCTTCTTCATGGAGGGTGAAATTTCAGAAGTTTGATGCATGATAGTTGATTGAGCCGGTGATGGAGATGGAGATTTAGGCGGAAGGGGTAATGGATGTGCATTACTTTCAGGCCGCTCTTTGGAGCAAAGATTATAAGGCTGAGATCCCTCTCGAATGTTATTAGGAGTGTGGAAAGGACTGCGGCTGCGAAGGGAAGAAAGGTCTGGACTGTGAAGTGTTTTTGCCGGTGACACTTTGAAAGTTTCATTGAAATCTTGAAACAAATGTAGGGAAGGATCATAGAAATCTAAGTTGCTGGATCTACGCGGACTTGTAACAGGACTGGATAGTACGCTTGTTGGGGCACTCTTGGCAGCATAATGCAGTTTCAACTCAGAAATAGTCTCAGAGTAACTCTCATGAGAGTGTTCTTGGGGATCTTTGTATGCAATATTGCCTGCAGATATGACAAGCTAATAAGGTTCACAACCAAAAAAATATAACATTCAGTTTCAATACATGAACAATAATGGAGAAATCACCAGATAGCACCGTTGTAGATGGTATATTGACCGTTAAATCATATCTTGCACTCTGGATCGTCGGATCAAAAGATGCTCTGCGCAAATTGCTTGGAGATCTTACATTTTTAGCTGCATCATGATCCGCACTCTTTCTGGTACTTTATACACAAACATAACACCAAAAGGAATCAAATTATAATTCATTAGGAGCTGATTTCATTAAACTATATTAAAAAGAAAAAAAAAACATACTACGTCAAAACCAAAATTAGCCATTAAAAACAAGTAAGGGTATATAATACATATTGAAATACAAAATACACGTTAAAATGAGTTAATTTGGTGGTTGATTTGGTGTGCACATCGCATTTTTGGAAAAAAAAAAACGCATAGAAAATAAATGGAAGAAGAAACATAGCAGCCCTGTCTATAACCAAAGACTACTGAGATTTTATGACAAGGTATATAAAGTTATAAACTAAAGCATATAAACCCTATTATATGATATAAAGTATGAAGTTTTGACCAAGTCCAATACAATAATCAAACACAAATCCAAGTGAAGATAATAAACTAGAAACTGAGAGGCACGGCAACATTAATAATGATGCTTAGGGCTTACCGCGGAGTGGCAAAGAAAGGATGACCGGAATTGGGACTAGTTGATTCGGGACGGCGGGTCAACGGGGAGTCAGGACGTGGCAGGGGGAGAGGCATGGAAGGCGAGTCGAAGGACTTGAAAGAAGGGAGAGGAGAAGCCGGCAAGGAATAGGTGTCGGTGGCAGCGTCATGGTCGCGGAGTCTCCTCTGCCTCGTAAGCCTCCGCTGCTGAATCGACTGCCCCTTGCTGTCAGCGGCAGCTGAAGAGACAGTTGAACAAGAAAAATAAAAAGTAGAAGAAGATGGCTTGTTATAGTTAGAAGAATCCATATGAGAAGGAGAAGGAGAAGAAGAAGGGACTATGACGGTGGCGGTGGCTGTGGTTGTGGTTGCTGAAGTCGTCGTCGTCGTCGTCGTCATGTGAGGAGTGCCACTTTTTGGCTATGACGACAGAGGCATAGGAAGAGGAATAAGTTACAAGTTCCGTCAACCGTGGGAAGCAACTCCGCTACTTCTCAAAATAATACTGTGCCTTGTGTTTTGTGTTGGACTTGAATTAATTTCAATATACGCATTCTATCAAGGTTTAAGTGGTCAACACCTTTGACTTTTGGTTAAATTAAACGGGTAAACTTTGAAGACAGATTAAGCGTTCACAATGGGATATACTCACTATCACAAACTTATTACGTCCAATTGGAAAAAATAGCCTGAAGTCAAATTACCTTTTATTTTTAATATGATAAAAAATTCACCAAAATTTAAATACCTTGTCGTTGAAAATTACTCTCTATAATTATCATTTAATGTTTTGATTAGTCTCTACTGCTAATGTTTAACACCCTTTGAAAAAAAATATATTGCCACTAATAGGAATATTTGTTATGGTTAGCTAATGACATGCATGTAGAGAGTGAAATGTGAAAGAAAGAACCAACTACCAAGTCTTACGAAGAAGGGGTAAACGGAGAAGAACTTAATAAATAATAAAGTTGCAACAAGCAGGGTTAAGAAAGGATGTAGAGACGAAACAATAGAGTGAAAATGAACTAATTAAATAAATAATGTAATTATCTTATTATCATCTGTTCATTATTCAAATTTTTAGTATTGTTATTTAAAAGCAATATAAATTGTAAAACTCAAATGGAAACTTAATTAAGTATAAGTATAAATAATAATAGTATATTGACCTTAGTTTACTTTTATCAAACTTTTAACTAAATTCTTATGATTTGAAAATTTATAACTAAATTTATATAACTAAAAGAATATTTTTAATTAAGCCTCTGTCGATGGTTATTGTTAAAATAAAAATACTATGAAATATTCAAAACTCACGCTACAATAATGAATATTTTTAAAATATTTTGCTTATATTTACTGATATTTTAATATTTAGAATAAAAATTATTTTCAGTCACTAACTATTTATTTATTGGACATTTTGCCTCCTAATAATTATAAAAAGATAAATTAGTTCCTACCGAATTTTGTTTTTGTTTAATTCAGTCCTTGTAACAAATTAGTAGGTCACACACTAATATGTTAAGTAACGTGTTTACAGGGTTATCTTTTTCGTAATAGGAACAAACCGTTCCTCTCCTTCCAAAATTTTCTCTTCCTCTGTCTAAGCTCCTCGCTAAGCTCAAGACCCGCGAGAAAAAGTTCAAATTCGTCGCCGACCACGTCAACTCCCTCCACCACCACCGCAATCCCTTCGTCTTCCCTTTCACGTGATCATAGCGCGATGTCTCCATAAAAGTCCAAAATATGCACCACCAATACCTCGGATTTTCGAGTTCTAATGATGATATTATTGATTACGATGATGATTGTGTTGAGGATGAAGAGGAGTGTGAGTGTGATGATGATAATTTTGATGATGATTCCGAGGAAGAGGTGAGGCAGATTGGAGGTGTTGGCATTAAGGTTTTGGAGCTAAGGGAGGCAAAGGTAAAGAGGGAGGAAAAGAGAAGGGAGAGAAAGTTTCGGAGGGAGAGAGGAGGCGGCGTCAGAGAAGGAGCGAGAGAAGCGGAGAAGGGATCATGCTGGATAGTTGAAAAGCTCAGGGGGCGATTTATCCGCATTACGAAGGAGACATCCACGTAAACACGTTACTTGACATGTTAGCATGTGACCTACTGCCAACCGATTAGGAGGATTGGATTGAACAAATATGAAGGTGGGTAGAGATCGATTTATATTTTTATAATTGTTAAGGATAGGGGTGCACTAGATCCGGTTCGGCCCGAAAACCCAGACCAAGCCCGACCACTTCGGGGCTAATTTGGCCCGACTTCGTTATGGCTTGGTCAGACCCGAGGTTTCAATAGATGGCCCCAATTATTTATTAAATCAGGCTCGGGTCAAGGCTCGGGTCACTCCGGCCCGACCCATTGGACTTGTGTAGTAAAAAAAAAAGAAGCAAAAATATGCATTCTATTTCGTGACTTCATGTTCAATGTTCACAACTTTACTCTTCAGCCTTCATAGTTCACATGATTCATGTTCAGGGGTTAGGGCACAAAACACACACACACACACACACTCTCTCTCTCTCAACTCTTCCCAGAGGCACAGCGCCGCAGCCCCCCAACGGCCAGCAGAGAGCTCCTCCTTTACACCTTCATGCTATTTGATCTTTTTAGGTCACTCTCTCCTTCACCACCAATCTTCTTTAGTTTTTTCAATGTTTTTTTTTCACCTTTTTCCTCTTTCTCCACCATGTTTGATCAACCACCACGCCAGCAACTCATCGTTAATCACTGTGTGCACCAGCAACTCGCCATCAACTAACTCTCATAGACTCAGACTTTTCACCAACGTAATGTTCATCGCAAGATAGCAGGACATGTAATTTGTTTTTGTTTAAAATCTTTGATTTTCAATTTTTTCTTACAACTAATGGCCTACTGAGTGCTAAATATTTCACCTGTTTTGTTTAGTTTGTTATTTTTTGGAAAAAACTAATAAAATTATTGATATTGTTTTGCCATAATTGATTTAATTTAAAAAAAAAGCTAATAAAATTGATTTTTTTTTGTTTAATTTCCTAGTTTGTATTTTGAATACTTTAATGATAAGAGTTACAGGCTAGACAAAAGTAAAAAAAAGTTATTGATTAGAAATAGCAATCAGCAAATTAGAGGAATTGTGATATATTGTAAATCTCTATTTAGGAAGTAGGAATAGTAATTTCATTTTTATAATAAGCACCGTCAATAACTATAATTGACCCTTCAACTTTAAATTTGATGTTATTTAAAAATCAAATATCAATAATTAAAAAGTTATATATGTGCATTTTATGTTATTGTGCCATAGTTGTTAGTGAGCTCTTTGAAATGCTCTTTAACTCCAATTGTCCTTGTCTTCATATTAAGACTAACTGACTAAGCTATTGGAGTAATAAAAATAAACCTTTTTTATTTGTTTTGTTTTTTTTTTGGATTAGTAGATTAAACATTTAATGCTCTTTTTATTTATTATTGTTAAATTTAAGATGGTAGTTATGATATTAAAGTAACATATTACAATTCAAAAATTAAACTATGCTTATTCAAGAGGAATAACACACATGTATATAAAAGGAATAGAAGACAATCATGCCATTGAAAGTATTAAAAACAAATAAGAGGAGAAAAAACTTAACCACCTTATAGATCTTTATCATTGTTGTTGTTATTTTCCTTCTATTCTTTCCCTTCCACACCAAACTTAAAATAATTGTTTGTCCTCAAGCAATAAATAAAATTGTAGTGATGGAGTTTATGATTAATCATCAATGTCTTTAAGAAGAGATGTGAGTAATGCATGTGTTTAAGCAAGCGAAATTAAATATAACAATAAAGGCACAAGAAAGAAACAGGGACAATGTGATTGCATGAATAAGTGGGTTGTGCATGGTACTTTGCATGAAAGATAAGTGGTATCATCAAACTTCACGTGACACTTTCATTTGAAAATGATGCAAGTACCCCATGAAGATTTAGAAATTAAATTTGTTGTATGGCAACACCAAACTTATTCTATGCAATCTCATGCCAAATTATTTGAAAGTAAACTAAGCAAAGAAAGAAAGTGTTACCTACTGATAGCGAGAATCGTGTTGGTTAGAAATTTTTCTTATAGAAAGAAGAATTTCGTCGTAAGCATAGCTCCAAACCAACAAACAACTCTCGCATCAAATTAAATTTGGTTGTCACAAGTACAAACCCCAAATGAAAATTAACCGAAGTATTTAAACTCCGAGTCGTCTCACGAGGATGGCAATGAAGTGGTCAATTATTGGCTACGAAGATGTAAAGGGTTTGGTTGATAAAAGGAGCGAGAATTTAGATGGCAGGAAAAATAAATCAAGCAAGCAATTAAAGAAAGCAAAATAAAGGAAAGCAATTAATAAGAGAGACATTCATGGCAAGAATTGAGATAATAGGCCTTCCATCCTAGTCACTAATAACAATAATTAACAAGAATTTATCTTATTTCGTCATCTCCAACATTGGAAGAAGTGTAAGTTATCTTCCATGAGAGAAAGTCAAACAAGACTAGCTAATCTCAATCCAAATATCCCAATCAACTCGCTAATTGAATTAGCAAGAGATTAGAGTCAATGGAAATAATATTAACTAACAACTCTGGATCACCAATCTAAATTGGGTTTTCATGACTCAAGATTGCCTAATTACTCTTTCTAAGCCAAGAATGCTCAAAGTCTACTCTAAAGCCCAACCAAGCATTTTGTCAAACACTTGGTGGATACAAATGGAAAGCATAGTAAATGTCTAAGAACAATAAATCTACCAACTACCAATTGCAAGAGAAGTAAATTCACAACTCAATTCATCAATAAAAAGAAACATCAACATTAAATTGCATTGAAGAAAAGATCCAAATCAATCAAGAGTTCAACATCACAAAAGAGACATAAAGGAGAAATTAACATGAAAACTAAGGAAATCAAGTAGTAGGAACAAAAAAATCATAAAAGGAACAAGAAGAAAACATGTAATTGAACCTAGATCTAAGATGGAATTGTCCTAGAAACCCTAATTCTAGAGAGAAGAGGGAGTTTCTCTCTTTGGAAACTAAACTACATGATGCTATACTACAAACAATTGCTCTCCCTTTGCTTGGGCTTCAATTCTGCATGAAATACACTCAGAAACAGGTTAGAATTGGGGCCGGACTGCTCAGAAATCGCCCCCAACGTTTTGCCTTCAAGTGAGTCACATGCGAGTATCGGCGCGTACGCGCCATGTGCGCGTGCGCGTCAATTGGCTATTTCTTCATCTGCGCGGACGCATCATGTACGCGTGGGCGACTCTATGCGAAATCATTTTTGTGCGTGCGTGCCTTGTACACGTGTGCGCCCATCCATGCATTTCCAATTCTTGTTTCCTCATGCATTCTCCACTTTGCATGCTTTTCTCCTCATTTCTTCCATCCAATACTTGCCTTATGAACCTGAAATCACTCAACAAATACATCAAGGCATCGAATGGAATTAAAATGAGTTAAAATCACCAATTTAAGGGCCTAAAAGACATATTTTTACACTTAAGCACAATTCAAGGGAGAATTATAAAATCATGCTATTTTATTGAATAAATGTGAAAAAAGGTGAATAAATCCCCCAAAATAAGTATAAGATAAACCACGAAATCGGGGTTTATCAAATCTCCCCACACTTAAACTAAGCATGTCCTCGTGCTAAAATCAAGAAAGAAGCAAAAGGGTATCAACATTTATTCAATACAAACTAACTAAAATCAACCTATCTATATGCAATATATCCATATGAATGCATCCACTTGGTCAAAACAAGTCAATTTCCAAGAATACATATACAAGCACAAGGGCTAAGGCAATAGCGATTAAATCAACCCACAATTGAATTGAATCATTGAAAGATTTTACAAACTTGTAAGAAAAGATGATCATGGGTGGAGACATGTAATTGAGCGATCGAACCCGCACCGGATGTGTATCTGCTCTAGGCACTCAAGTGTATGGGGTTGATTCACTCAATTCCCCCTAATCACGCTTTCCAAGATTTGTTTTTCATCTAACAATCAATAATTACTTTATGCATGCATACAAATATCATGAGGGCTTTTCTATAGGTTGTAATGGGGCTAGGGTCAAGGTAGAATGCATATGGTCAAGTGAACTAGAATTTGGATCTTTGATAAGTTTAAACTTTCCACCTAACCTATATAGCAACCTATACAATTCAAAGCTAACCTAACTACCCATTCTTCACTTTTTCACACACTAATGCATTCCCTTTTTTTATCATCACACATATGCATTGGTTATTGAGCTTTGCTTTGGGCATTTTGTCCCCTTTTTATTGCTTTTCTTTTTCTTTCTTTTTTTATATATTTTTTATATATATGTATATTTTTTTCTTTATTTTGTATTATTTATTTATTTATTTATTTTGCAATAAAGTATATACAAAAGTATCAATGCATATGGTTTTACATGCAATGAGTATGTACCCAATTTTCAAAATTTTGACAAAAATACAAAAATACACTTTCATCCCAACCAATGTTTCCAACTCTTCCAAACTTGAGTGATAAGCACTCTCACTAGCCTAAGCTAATCAAAGATCCAAACAAGGGACATTTATTATTTTTCGCTTTAGGCTTGTAATGTGCTAAGATTAAGAACAAGTGGGTTTAGCGTAGGTTCAAAGTTGGTTAACAATGGAAGATAGAAGGTAGGCTATATGGGTAAGTGAGCAATTTGAAACAATGACCTCAATCATATAAGTGCATGTATACATAAAATAATGGACATATAGAATCAGACAAATCAAAGATCACAATCATAGAGAGAGAATAATGCACACAAGAATGAAAATAAGTGGTTATATGATGTAACCACACAATTAGGCTCAAATCTCACATGCTTGTGTTCTTAGCTCAAAAACATGATCCACAATTGTATAATTCAAGCAAGTTCTAAAATTTTTTTTTCAATCAATTGGGGTGCCCTATAGGTAAAATTCTTGAAAATTTTCATTATTTTGACTAAGCTTAATATATACATATGCAATGCAAAAAAATGCAACTAAAAATCCTAAAATGAAATGCAAAAGTGTTGGGATTAGAAACTTGTTACCCAAAAACGCCGAGTGGTCGAATGACCTCCCCACACTTAAAAATTTGCAATGTCCTCGGTGCACTCAAAGATGAGCATGGGGGTACGGCGACCATCCTAGTTGCCACCTCCAGCTGGTGGGTCAACCGGTTGCTGCATGTCCTTTTCCTGCTTCCATTGTTGCTTATGATCACTTATCCTGGAAATAGAAAACAGGAGATAGTAAGACAAGTAAATGCACAAGCAAGGAAGCATGAATTGTTGGAATGAGGTAATTCACTGGAATTGAGTGAGTGAGTTAATGTGACATTGATGAAAAATAGGCGTGTGGGTCCTAACTTGCATGCGGTTTAAAACTCACACCCTAGTATTTAAAAGCCATGTCAAAATTATACAAAAGAAGTATGCACTTCACTCATTCTAGTGTGCTTGAAGTACTTCAAAAGACTTGTAGGTTAAATCAACCAAACAAGTAATAAAGAAGCATAAATGCATTCAAGCAAACAATCAAGCAATTGTGAAATTGGGTAGTGAATGGACATTGATTGATGTGCAAGTAATTTAGTGAACAAAATGGTATATGAAACTTATACAATAATCAATGACACATATTGAAGTTGTTGCGACATCTAAGTGTCATAGAGGTGAAACACATGGGTGCTATGAAACTTAGGAAAAAGAAGATAGAAGTGGAAATCCATCACATAGCAAGCATGGTCCACAAAGCTTTACAAAGCTAAAAAATATGTCACTAAGTAAGCTTTCGATCCAATTTCACAATTCTGCAATCTCAAAGCATGAAATAAGTGATGTGAATAAGGGTAAATCACAGACAAGCATCCCCTAAAAAAATGCAATGATAATATACAATTGCCTAACAATGGATGATGAATGCATGGTGGCCAAAACATGCAATTCAAAAGAGTTAAGAAGCTTAAAGACAATGTAGCATTCACTTGGTGTTCACAATCATGAAGCATTAAGAACCCAAAATCAAGTGACAAAATATAACCTCAACAATTGAATCCAACAATGACAATCAAAGAGAATTATGCTAAAATAGCATCAGTTAATACTAAGCAGCAATAAACGGCAAACAAAATTAATAATCCAACACTTATAATGAAAAATAGAAAATGAAATGAAAAATTAAACTAATTAAACAAGTAACTAACTAACTAAAAGAAATGGTTATGGATGGTGCTTGGTAGTATTGGATGATGATTGAAGGGTGGAAAGAGAAGAGAAGAAGGAAGAAAATAGAAAGAGGAGAAGAAAAGAAGGTGGGTGAAACAGGGCAATCCACACGTACGCATCATGTACGCGTAAGCGTGGATTGATGAAATGGTAGCGACGCATACGCGTGATGAGTTATTTTGAGCGGGCGACGCGTACGCGTAAGGGGCGCATGCGCGTGCCTTGGGCACAAAGTTGGCACACTTCAGGAACAACTCTCGGGTGAATGTATGGAGGGGTGAAACTTCTGGATCCATGCGTACGCGTCATGTATGCGTGCGCGTGAATGGTCGAAAATGCTTGGGGCATGCATATGCGTGAGTGACGCGTACGCGTAGGTTGGTGCTTTGTTTTTCAAAATTTTTCTATGTTTTTGCACCAAACCAAGCATTCCAAACCTCCAAACAACTACCAAAGTATCATAAAACCTTATTTAACATACTAGACTCCCAATTAAACTCAACTAATCAAACAGAACATGAAATTAAACAAATTATTAGCAATATTTACAAAAAGGAAAAAGGAAAGATGTTACCATGGTGGGGTGTCTCCCACCTAACACTTTTGTTTATTTTCCTTAAGTTGGACTTATGGGGAGCTATCGCTATCCATCAAGGTGGCTTGTGCTTGAATCCATCCTTGAACATCCACCAATGCTTGGACTTTCATTGTGGTTCATCATTCAAAGTTAATAACTCCAAGCTTTGATGGAGTTCTTCACAAACCATGGGCTTCCAAAGTTGATCCTCCTCTTGTAATTCGGGATCCCACACTTTGTTTTCACACCCATCTTTGAGTTGATCACGGTAAGTTCCTCCGGGTGGCAAGAGAGATGAATTCTCATGGAAGCACCAAACTACCCTCCTAGACCCATCCAGTTGAGCACTAGTCCAACCCTTGCTCCTTGAAGCTTCAACCATAATGAGCCTAGACTTACAACGCCAACAACTAAACATCCTTCTCTTACGCTTAATTCCGCAAAGTGCCCTAAGTTGGTCATCCGTCTCAAGCAAACCAAATTCAAGTGGGATAATAGAGCTAAGAGTTAGAAGTTTTACCCACTCAAATGAAAGATTGGATGACAACCTAGGTGGAGGAGTTCCCAATGATCTTGACAAGGCGCGCTCTACTCCCATCCATCCTCTCCTAGATGCTTCCACCACTTGGCAAGATTCTTCAAGCTTTACTTCTTGCCAAACTTCCTCAAGTTCTCATTCTTCTTCACCAATACCTTCAATCTCTTCCCCATCACTCAAATCATAGATAGGGGGTTTAGTAAAATCTACTTTATCATCAATTCCAAGTCCAATGGGGAAGGATTCTTCAAACTCAAAAGGATCATATGTTGATGCGGAATCATCATAAATAGGAGGGCCTATTTCTTGGGACACTTCTTCCAATTTTTCAATCACATTGTGCCTTGGAGGTTGTGCACTCTCCTCCTCAACATCAACTTCAAACTCCATGGAAGAAGGCTCTTCAATTTTTGATTCCTCTATGTACTCAACATATCCTAAGGTTCTAACCACTACTTACCTCTGGTTCAATAATATCCTCCTCCTCCTCTTCTTGTTGCACTTCTTGCTTTAACTCCTCTTCTTCACCTTGGAGCTTCAAGTTCACTCCCTCACTAAGCTCTTTGATTGCCTCTCCACATTCAACAATGGGAGTGCCTTGATTGCACAATCTTAGGCAAGATGAGTAGATGTTGCTAACGGCTTTTACCATGATAGCCATTTTTGCTCTTAACTCCACAAACTTCTTTTCATCTTCCTCTTGTTGCCTTAAGATATGAGATTCAAGATCTCTCAATTCCTGCATGGAGGTTTCATCGGAAGGTGATGGTGAAAGAGAGGGTTCATTGTTTAGGGGAAAGGTTGTAATTGGAAGGTGGTTCATATTGGTAAAATTCTTGAGGTGTTGTGTATGGATTTTATGGTTCATGGGAGTATTAGTGTTGGGATGGTGGTGGCTCTAGAGATGGTTCATATGGTGGTTGGTATGATAGATATGGGTTAGGATCATATGGAGGTGGTTGGTGGTATAAGGCTTGTGAGTATGGTGGAAGGCTATATTGGGGAGGGGGTTCATATGCATATGATGATTGTGGTTGACAACCACAGTGAGGGTCATCACACACATTAGATTGGTATGCATTAGGATTTGGATTATACCCATAAGAGTTCAGAGAGTAGTCATGTTGAGGTGGCGCTTGAACAGCTAGATGGAATAAAATGCCTTTTGTTCCTTGCGCATATCCGTGAGGAGAGTAGTCATGTCCCCAAGCACTCTTGTCAAACTCGATTCGGAAGGAGGTTGTTGCCAAGAAGGTTGTCCATAAGCCTGGGGCTCCTCCCTCCTTTAATTTCCAAATCCTTGATGTATATCCTCATTGAAGCTTCCATTTCCTACAACAAAGTTTGAACCAAACTCATAGCCAAAATGATGAGAATTCATAGTGATAAGAGAAAAAAAAACAAAAACTAACAAGAAGTAAAGAAAACCAAATCCTAAAACTAGCAAAAACTAACAAACAAACCACAAATCAAGCTATTCACAATATATACAATAACCAATAACATAGCACCATTCCAATCCCCAGCAACAGTGATGATTGGATTTTTGACGGTTTAGAATTTCACAAATGAATAACAATAACCCTTTCATACAAAAGATTGTTTGTCACAAGTAACAAACCCCTAATTTTATAAACCGAAGTATTCAAACCTTGGGTCGTTCTCCCTAGGAATTACAATAAAGTGTCTTGTTATTGGTTTGAGTTATTTTGGGGTTTTGGATAAGAGGCACGAAAGATAATTGGCAAGAAAGTAAACTAACAACCATAAAAGGCTCTTGGCAAGGTATGAAAATTAGAAGTCCTATCCTAGTTATCCTTCTCAATTGTGATGAGAATTGTTCATTGCTACCACTTAGTTAACCCTTACTAAATAAAGGAAAGTCAAGTGGATGAATTGACTTGAGCCACAAGTCCTAGCCAACTCCCAAGGAAAGACTAGCTTTAGTGCACTCCAAACCAATTAGCAATTTCTCCAATTACCAATCAACAAAGGAATTAGATAACTCAAGTGTCACTAATTACTCTACCTAGGCCAAGAGGAACAAAATCTATACTATATCTAGAAGAGGCATTTCAACAAACACATAAAAGGCAATAAAAGTAAACAACATAAATTGCAAGAATTAAAGAGAGATCTAACTACAAAGGCAAGAGATCAACAATAGAAAAGCAAAGAAGAACAATTATTATGAATTATCTCTTATTGAATTGAAAGAAAATAGAAGGCACAATAGTAGATCTATAACAAAGTATAAGAACAACATAAAGGAAATTACAACAAAAGAATAGAAGAAGATGAATGTAACAACAAAGAATTGAAAGGTAGAAGTAGAAGAAAGCAAAGATGAAAACCTAGATCTAAGAACTAATCCTAATCCTAATCCTAATTCTATCCCAACTACCCATTCCTCACTTTTCCACATACTCATGCAATTCCTTTTTCTTTCACAACACTTATGCATTGATCTTTATTGAGCTTCACTTTGGGGCATTTTGTCCCCTTTTTATTATTTTTCTTCTTTTTCTTATTTTTTTTCTTTTTCTATATTTTCTTCTTTTCCATATTTATTTTTTTCTTTTTTTTTCTTTTGTTTTTTTCTCATTCTTTTCTTTCTATATACAAAAACCTCAATGCATAAGGTTTTACATTTGATCAATACATGAGTATGTACCCAATTTCCAATATTTCCAATAATAGTACAAAATACACCCTTTTATTCACCCAATGTCCCAAGATTCCCACACTTGAATGATACTCACATAAACTAGCCTAAGCTAATCAAAGATCCAAATAAGGACTTTTATTGTTTTCCGCTTTAAGGCTTGTAATGTGCTAAATTAAGAACAAGTGGGTTAATCGTAGGCTCAACTTGGCTAACAAAGGAATATAAAAGGGTTGGCTATTTGGATAAATGAGCTAATGAAATGATGGCCTCAATCATATAAATGCATGTATACACAAAATAATGGACATAAAGAATCAAAACAAATCAAAGATTACATTCATAGAAAGAGAATAATGCACACAAGAAGGAAAATAAGTGGTTATAAGATGTAACCACACCATTAGGCTCAAAACTCACTTGCTTGTGTTCTTAGCTCAAAAACATGATCCACAAGATATATATTTCAAGCAAGTTTTATGAAAATTTTTTACTCAAATCAATTGGTGCCCTATAGATAGAAATCTTGAAAATTTTCATTATTTTGACTAAGCTTATTGTGTATACATATGCAAAAATTAAGAAAATGCAAGTAAAAATCCTAAAATCCTAGAATGAAATGCAAAAGTGTTGAGATTAGAAATTTGTCACCCAAAATCGCTGACCGGTCAGACGACCTCCCCACACTTAAAAGTTTGCACCGTCCTCGGTGCACTCAAAGATGAGCAAGGGGGTACGGCGACTCTCCGGATTGCTACGTGTTCTTAGTCTTGCTTCCATTATTGCTTGTGGTGCATTGTTCATGGAAAACAAAAATATAACACCATAAGGTAGGGTAATACAAAAGCAAGGAAGCATAATTGTTGGAATGAGGTAAATCACTAGAATTGAGTGAGTGAATTAGTGTGACATTAAGAAATATTAGGTGTGTGAATTCTAAATTGCGCGGTTTAGAACACACATTAGCCTAAAAGTTATGTCACAAAAGAAGCATGCACTTCACTTATCCTAGTGTGCTTGAGATGCTTTAAGTGAACTTGTAAGGTAAAACAAGCATTAGAGAAGCATGAAATCATTCAAGTCAAACACATATGGATGCATATGATCATGAAATACCATGCGTTAAGGTAAATGTCTTATAGAAATTTGATAGCGAGAATAGCGTTAGTTAGAAATTTCTCTTATAGAAAGAAGAATTTCGTTGTAAGCATAGCTCCAAACTAACAAACAACTCTCGCATCAAATTAAATTTGGTTGTCACAAGTACAAACCCCAAATAAAAATTAACCGAAGTATTTAAACTCCGGGTCATCTCACGAGGATGGAAATGAAGTGGCTAATTATTGGCTACGAAGATGTAAGAGGTTTGGTTGATAAAAGGAGCGAGAATTTAGATAGCAAGAAAAATAAATCAAGCAAGCAATTAAAGAAAGCAAAATAAAGAAAAGCAATTAATAAAGAGAGACATTCATGGCAAGAATTAAGATAATAGGCCTTCCATCCTAGTCACTAATAACAATAATTAATAAGAATTTATATTATTTCGTCATCTCCAACATTGGAAGAAGGTGTAAGTTATCTTCCATGAGAGAAAGTCAAACAAGACTAGCTAATCTCAATCCAAATGTCCCAATCAACTCGCTAATTGAATTAGCAAGAGATTAGAGTCAATGGAAATAATATTAACTAACAACTCTAGATCACCAATCTAAATTGGGTTTTCATGACTCAAGATTGCCCAATTACTCTTTCTAAGCCAAGAATGCTCAAAGTCTACTCTAAAGCCCAACCAAGCATTTTGTCAAACACTTGGTGGATACAAATGGAAAGCATAGTAAATGTCTAAGAACAATAAATCTATCAACTACCAATTGCAAGAGAAGTAAATTCACAACTCAATTCATCAATAAAAAGAAACATCAACATTAAATTGCATTGAAGAAAAGATCCAAATCCATCAAGAGTTTAACATCACAAAAGAGACATAAAGGAAAAATTAACATGAAAACTAAGGAAATCAAGTAGTAGGAACAAAAAAATCATAAAAGGAACAAGAAGAAAACATGTAATTGAATCTAGATCTAAGATGGAATTGTCCTAGAAATCCTAATTCTAGAGAGAAGAGGGAGCTTCTCTCTCTCTAGAAACTAAACTACATGATGCTATACTACAAACAATTACTCCCCCTTGCTTGGGCTTCAATTCTGCATGAAATACACTCAGAAACAGGTTGGAATTGGGGCTGAGCTGCTCAGAAATCGCCCCCAGCGTTTTGCCTTCAAGTGAGTCACGTGCGAGTATCGGCGCGTACGCGCCATGTGCGCGTGCGCGTCGATTGGCTATTTCTTCATCCGCGTGGACGCGTCATGTACGCGTGCGCGTCTCTATGCGAAATCACTTTTGCGCGTGCGCGCCTTGTACGCGTGCGTGCCCATCGATGCATTTCCAATTCTTATTTCCTCGTGCATTCTCCACTTTGCATGCTTTTTTCCTCATTTCTTCCATCCAATACTTGCCTTATGAACCTAAAATTACTCAACAAACACATCAAGGCATCGAATGGAATTAAAGTGAGTTAAAATCACTAGTTTAAGGGCCTAAAAAGCATATTTTTACACTTAAGCATAATTCAAGGGAGAATTACAAAATCATACTATTTTATTGAATAAATGTGGAAAAAGGTGAATAAATCCCCCAAAATAAGCATAAGATAAACCACAAAATTGGGGTTTATCACCTACGGTTGGGTTGCCTCCCAACAAGTGCTCTTTTAATGTCATTATCTTGACATGTGGTTCTTAAATTTCTTCCTCTTCTTCCAGTTGGTTAAAAGAAATGACTTCAAGGGAAATAGGAGAAAGTTAATGTCCCCTGTTTTGATCTTTTCCTAGCAAGCTCTCTTTTGTTATTGGCTTGACTCACTTTGCTTGTTGGGTTAGGAATGGGATTGCTTGTTGTTGACCTTTTCTTCTTCGTGGATATTGTTCTCCGTTCCTTGGTCACAATCCTCTTTTTAGTGCTTTTTTTGATTGTCTTCACTTCTTTGATTTCAAGCTTTGGGTGTTGTGTGATGATTGGGGTGTCTCCTTCATCAAGAACCTCTTGGATTAATGATCCAATAAACTCACCCTCTATGCAACTTTCTGCTTCATAGGAATGTGGACTTCCTTTTTTGTTTTCCTCCCTTCCTTCTGCAAGATTTTGCATTGATTATTTTAGGAGTGAATTTGCATGTTGCTTTGTCACTTCAAGTAGCCTCTGTAGATATGGAATCCTAAACCTATATGCCTCCACAACCTCCTTCTTTAATGGAATTTCACTTGATACAGGGGCCTCTTTTTCTTGTTCTTTCAATTTCTCCTTTGCACCTACCATGTGGTCTTCATCCTCCTTGCTAAGCACCATTGCACTCTTTAAGCTGATGGCATTGTATTCTTTCTTTGGCCTAGGAAAGTCATTGGTTGGTTCTTCAGCAAAAGATTGTGCTATTTTTTCATGTGCTCTTCTTGGTCCCCTATTAAGATTTTCTACTTTTCTCCATATGCTTCTAGTATTTCTTGGCTTTTGGCAAGAATTTGTGTGGTTTGAGATCTAAGAAAGAGTTTGTAATATTGACTCTATGGTGGTAAGCCTAATTTTTTGGTGGGATTGTGTGATGTATGGTTGTGCTTGGTAAGGGAGCTCGACGATAGTGATGGAGCTCGACGCCGACAGAGTAGCTCCCACCTTAGACACGACGCGATGACAGCGGCCACACTGGTATAGGAGATTCAAATCGGCGGCCTGAACTGAAACGACGCCGTTGAGGGCAAAGGAGGGGCCGGGATCGCCGAGAAAATGGTCGTAGTGGGAGATGAGGAAGACGAGGCTGACGCCAATGGAGGAAAGGTTGAGGTTGGTGATGGAGAGGGAGAAGAAGGTGGACAAGAAGGTGATGGCGGAGATGGTAGGGTAGTGGAAAGGGAGAGAAGAATAATTGGGGTTTGGGGGAGGGGGAGTTCGAAGAGAGTAGGAGGAAAGGGATGGGAGGGAAGAGAGTGAAGAGATATCGGGGGTGGAGTTGAGGGGTTTTATTTTGTTTTATTTTTTAATATTATTTTTAGTAATTGTTAAAGGTAATTTAGTCAAAAAAATTAAAATTGAGGTAAAAAATGACGATTTTATAAATTTTGTAACGTTAAGAATGATTTTAATAAGACAAAAAGGTCGGGGACGATTTTGATTTTGACGTCAGACCTTAGGAACGAAAAAAATACTTAACCCACATAATTATTATTATTATAAAACTTTAAATTATTATTGTTAGACTCTAAATTATTATTATGTGAATGTTGCAATATTATGGAATAATTATTTTCTAAAATTTAAAGGTTTAAAAGATGTAGAATCCAAACTTTGGTGATGTCGTGATAAAGTTGATCAGGACCCGGGTTTCATCCAGTTTATACTCGACTTTAGTGTGGCCCAAAAATAACATGATTTCATCAGATTTAGAGTTAGATAAGAGTCGTATAAATAAATTCGGTCATTATTTAGAGTCGGATTTGGATTAAAGTGAATTTGAACTTCATGTGCACTCCTAGTTAGAAGACGTAATTTCTATCATGTAAATGATTAGAGATAAAAAAAGTCTTTACTCTAATATTTATTTTATAAAATTATAGAAACCCGCCAAATAAGAACGGACTGAAGTTTAGAGGAGGGAGACACTTACTCTTACTAAATTTATATATATATATATATATATATATATATATATATATATATATATATTTATTTGTTTCCATTGTAATTATATTTTTATTCCCACAAAAATTTACAAAATTTTATCTTGAAATTTATGTTAAAAATAATTTTTTATTAAATTTAACATGTAACAATATTTATTTTATTAAATTTGATTTAATATCAAAATTAAAAATAAGTAAATAAATTAACTCAATAAAAAATTAATGAACAGTGATAATATAATTTTTAAAATTAATCAACTAATTAATTGCCAAACTAAAAGTTAGTTTTCTAAATATAAGTAAATTTATCGGTATCATTTTTTGTCTTTAAAAATTAGTTAAGATAAAAAAATAGTATTTATCTATTAATTAATATTTTTTATTTTAAATTTATATAATATTTTTAATTTTCTCTTTTAAATAATCTAATCTATAACAACTATTTTAGATTAAAAAATATTTTATGTCATAAATATTATAACAAATAAACTTCCTAATTAAATGAGAGGTAATTAATATTTAAAAATTATAATGAGTAGTAAAATAATTATTTTTTATTTTTTTTTACGACTAGTAGAACAATTATTTAAAAGCATATAAGTTAATTTTGATATTTTAAAATATACATTTTTTTACATAATCATTTAATTATATTTATTCTTTTAGATAACTATTTACTTAATAAATATAAAAAATAATTTTTTTAATTACAAAATAATAATTAAATAGATGTATTAAATTTTTAATCTGATAACATATTAAAATTAAATTAAAAATATATAAAAATTTTAATTATTTAAAAAAAATTAATTATAAATTAAATTTTTATTATTTTATATAAAACATACTTTTCATATACATGTTTATTTTTTTGGTATTTATATATAATTTTAGTTTTAAATTATAAATACTAGTATCAATAAATACTAACGTACTAATTAATTCAGCTTTTTATTATTAAATATGCATAAAAATAAATAAAAATAAAATTAATTAAAATAACAATTTATTTATATTTTAATTGAAATATTAAATTTAAATTTTAAAATATTTTTTATAAATTATATATAATAAATAATATTTTAAAAATAAAATTATTAATCAACTCGTTTTAATTTTTATATCTCTATTATATTTTTAATATAATTAATAATATTTAATAAAATTTATTTTAAAATATCTAAAATTTGCTGATTCCATCACCGCCACCGAGTAGTTAAACTTTTGTATTCCCCTTCTTACGTGTCTTACGATGCTTCTCTTAGTTTTTAAACAAATAAAATCAGTGCAAGTCAAGATAGGGAAGGCTTCTTGTAAGAGCATGAGTCACAATTTCACAGTCAAATAAAACGTAGGTAGTTGTGTGACCGAATATACTTCATCTAAAATTTTAAAGTAATTAACTAATTATAAACAAACGGTGCATTTTATTATTTTGTCTTTATACTTTTTTCTATTTTAAGTCTTATTCCTTATTTCCTTATAATTTTTTTTAATTTTAAGAATTGAAATTATTATACTAATAACCACTCTAGATATACTCATCCTAATTTTGTTATATTTTCAGTAATTTCTCTAGGGAGGCCCCAAAATTAAAAGAAAAATTCTATACTCTAATTAAACCCTAAACCCATAGGAAGAGAATATGGCAATATGCCATTCTACTCTGAACAACTTGAGCACGTGTTGGATTGAATCCGCACGTTGGACATGACATACAAAATCTTAATACAGATATGATAATGTGTTGATTAGAATAATAAAGCACTTACCATAACTGTTATTATTAATTAATATCTACCTATAATTACACTCGAAATTAAAAGTGATTCAATCTTACAATGTCTACTGCGAATTAAAACCCGGTTTGGAAAACCATATCCACATTTCACAAGACCCTATTGATAAGTTTACTTAGAATTGGAAACACTGAACTTTTTCTATTTATTTAAATAAAAAACCAGCTTTTAGAGAAATCTGGTGGGCATATACTCGTTTATCCTAAGAGGAAGACCGTAAAACTCATCATTTCTAACATCTCCCTTTCTGTTCTGGAAAGGAACCCACCATGGCATTCCTCTGTCATTAGCTGCATGCTTTGCCTCAAGTGTGTTATCAAGAATAGTCCCAACAATTATTGCAACAGTTGCAGCAGAAGAGAATATGGTGTTCAAAATGTCATTAAACTGTCATACAATATAATGAGCAACATTAATAAAGTAACATCTTAAATATAATAATATTGATCTTAACTCTTAACCCATGATTGGCACATTTATTATTACTTACCCATCCAGCGTTTGTTCTAACTGGGCCATGTCCATCTGGGGCAGTGTTCATGATGAAATATTGAGGTACTGAAATCCCAAGAAACAAGGATACCCCCAAAACATAGATATTTCTCATGGAATTGTTGTTGGCAAATTGTATAAATGAGATCCCAACAGCAGCTGAAGGGAAAAAAAAAAGTGATGAATGGAGTGTACTAACTAGTTATAACATTTGTTATACTTTACACAGCAGCAGAATAATCCACTTACCCACAATACCAAATAGAACACAATATATAGCAGCAAAGATTGGTAAGGGAATTGATGCAAAAAATGCTCCAAACTTCCCTAAGGAGACATAAGAAAAATATAAATAATTAGATAAAGTGTGTATAACCAAAAAGGAACATTTAAGGTGAAGCATGCATAATACCAAATATTGAGAAGAAGATCATGAAACCACAAGATATCTGCACTACCCTTCTGCTTCCTATATGAGTTAGACCAAGTAGTCCAACATTTTCACTGAAAATATCAATCGGGTGATCACAGAATCAGTAGCAAACTTTAGCAAAAGAACCAGAATTCATTAGAACATAATAATTCTTACACTGATGCAGTAGTACCAACAGCAGCACCAAAAATGCCTTCAAGCAGCATGCCTATACCCTGTTCTTAAGAGGTTGAAAATCATAGTTCAAAGTCCTGTATTAATATTATGAATGGCACGATACTGATTTCGTTGTTAGAAGACGAAGAAGATGAGGAAAACTTCACCTGAAGCCCAATACTTCGGCTGAGCACATGGGCTGGAGGTGGTGTTGCACCAGAGATTCTGGCTGCTGCAAAGAAAGTCCCAGTTGACTGCATCAAAAGATTCCAAATTTCATCAAATATAAGAATCTCCATTGATTAGTTGAAATTATTACTAAAAAGAACAGTTGGCAGACCTCTGCAGATGTGACAAGTGCAGCTCCCATCATCCCAAAGACATGACTGGCTCTGAATATTGGAGTACCCCACTGAAATGGGTATGGAATTTTAATCCTAGAATAGAAATAATGTTATATATCCAAAATAATAAGGCTATAAAGTTGTCATTTAGAGCTTCTAGCATCCAAATTTCAAAGGTAGACAAAACAAAATAATGAGAACAAGAAATAAAAGACAGACATACAATTTTTTGTGTTTTTGTATTTTATTTGGTGATAAATTAGAATAAATTTTAAATTTTAATTTATTTTTATTTTTTTATTCAAAAAATTTGAGACAAAAAATATAATAATAAAAAATATAATTATAAAAATTAACAAGAATAATAAAAATAAAAAATAAGTTATGTCCTTTTTATTAAAATGGATACAAAATACACTAGTGCAGTGTATTTAGACACAATATCTTTGTCCATGTCTCATCTGTCAAATATGATTTTGTGTCTTTGTGTTTCTGTCTTAATGTCATGTTTCTGTAAACAAATGCAACCAACATACCATGGTGCAGAAGACATGAGGTATGAGCGATCCGTGCGACAACTGGTTTGTGTCCGTTCTTTGGAATTGTTGTATGCACCGGCCACGGTAAGGATGGCGGCAAATCCCCAGATGATAGCAATGCAGATAAGTAAAGCAAACTTCTCAAGAACATGATTCATGGAGGGATGAATACGCTTCAAATACTGAAGTCATGAGCCAAGAAAATATCCTATTATTTTACATTCCATAGATAGAAAAGTGCATAGAATAGTATAGCTAACTCAAATTGCTTCAAACCTGTTGGGTTATGACAAGTAGTATCAGCATAAGTAGTCCAATCTGCACACAATTTGCAAGCTGTAGGGAAGAACAAAAATAGAAGTGATAGTTAACAAACTCATCTCCTTAGCCAACAAATACAATAACTAATTCATTCTATTTACCTGTGGAAAGCCTCTCATGAAAAGACCAAGACCCACCAGGCATACCACAGGTACAATGACTATAGGACTAAACAATCTGATCCAAATTGAAGAGTCAAAAAAAGGATTAGTTCATTAACTAGTAATTTTAGGAAGAAAAAGGGAAATTTTCAGATAAACTTGCCTTGTTAAACTTCCCCATGACTTGCTATACCCAAGGAAGATGTTGATGAAGGAAGAAACAATAAGAGACCCTTGTATTGTTCTCATTGTGTAGATAAACCTCTGCAAGTTCCGGTATTGTTTTTCATTACTCATATTAGAGAAAGCAATTAACATTAATTAATAGGAAAAGTCTAGGGAGCCAACAATTTTATTGCATTTTGGCCAGCATGTAACCAACAGAGAAATGTGAGTCATTGGATGAAATCTCACATCAATCTCACACCATCAAATCATCATTGATGGCTAGTTGATGGCTACCAATCACAAATGTTGCTGGCCTCCTAGCATTGCTCTAATTAATAATAAGACATAATATTAACCATAACAATTGTAAGGAAAACAGGAGAAAACGATGTTATTAACCTCGTGTTCCGATGGAAATACTCTGTCGGTGTAATCATTAATGATGGAGAGCACAGGAAGAACAAAAGCAAATGATGCATTCATCACTGTAGGAAGCCTTGATCCGAACCATGTTTGTAGTAGCGTGTTCACACCGGACATAAACAGCAATGACTGAATCACGCGTGCTTTATCACCCTGCAACACAACACAATCCTGAGATTGATTAACACCAAGCTTAGCTTGGTATAATATGCTATGGAGTGGAGTGGACTTACATGATTACCCCCCATTTGAGGCACTAGTGTAGTTGCGATCAGAACCGTTGTTCCAAGCATAACAATGTAGTGTTGAAAACCAAGTAAAAGTGCTTGCGCTGATGAATTTAATTCAATCACATATAAGGACTTGTTGACACAAACACATATCATACATAGCCTAATACTAAGATTCATTTGGGAGGAAGAGAAAATGAAAAGAGAATACTAACGCCATGAAGGATTGGAGTGGATGCAGTAGTGAAGCTGCAAGAGTTGTTCAGCTGGAGTCCAAGTGGGGCCCCTTGAAAGTGCAAGATTAGGCGGTGGTGGTGCTGGCGCCGGTGCCGGTGCCACGGGTGGTAGGTGGTTCGCTGTCTCTCCCATATTCACCCACACATACACAGTCTAGTATCTCAAACTACTCTTGTTTTTTGCTCGTTTCAAAAGGAATCAGAGAAAGGGAAACAAGTACTACTAGTCTTACTATACATATTGTATTAAGATACAAAGATGCACTGTATCTTACTATTTTATATTTCTATTGATAGTGTTTTCCAATTAGAGTATGTATGCTATCGAAAAGGGTTGCTGTTTTCTGGAAAAATATAAAAAAGAAGAGTCGCGAGAAGCATAAACAAGAGAAAGCTGAGCTGAGATTAGAAAAAGTCTGAATACTCTAATAAAAATTTTATAATTATTATTATGTAAAGATATTTTATTTTAATTATTGAATAATAAATTTTAAGATTTAATTTTTATATGTTATAAAAATATTATTTTTATTTAAAATATAACAAAACAAATAAATTATATTTTTTAAATTAAGATCATCGTAAAAAAATGTTTTTTTCATATTTATTGAAATAGTCGTCTTAAAAAAATAGTTATGGTATTGCACGCTGCATTTATTTTGTATATGATATGGTAGTAGTACTTTATATTTATGACTTATGAGATCAGATCAGAGAACGTTATGGCATGGAGCTGAATGGGTTGAATAGTTTGGTTAGACTTGAGACATACAAGTATAAATAATATCTCCCTTATGCCTTTATTAGTAAATCTTCCAACCAAACTAATGGAGCCAAGTAATTCTTCCAGCAATATGATTAGAGTTTAATTAATATTTAATTTTGGCTGGAAACACAGACGTCCAAAAGAAACAAAGAAAAGGATAATACTCAAATGATGAAAAATTGAAAACTCAATTACATTGAATCATGTCATGGCAATGCAGAATTGGTACAACTTGATCCATTATCCTGACGGAGCTGTCCCATCCTGTCTCAAGGGGAGTCAAATCCTTAAATCTATCATTCTATCTACTAGACTATAGCTGAGCCAAGATGCAGTGGCTTTATCGGTAATTTAGGGTAGAACCGTAGAAGACGGATACCCTTTTCACATCTAAAATCTCGCGCCACCATGTGGCCACTGCACTGCCCAGTTTTATTTTAATCAACAATCAACACTAGTTTATTAGTGTGGTTGTGAATATCGCTAATGAATCTTAATTCTTACGAGGAAAAGATGCAACTTCCTAAAGGCCAACCCCATCACCACCGACCATGACCGCCCAGGCCCCCCTAATCTGTGCTATTATCTCATCTCAATTAACATCAACCAACGCGCTAGTACGGAAAAAACAAAAAACAAAAAAATCACCGCAGCGCTTCCGAAATCACATTCATCCAATTTTATTTTTTCTGTATAATATTTTCTCGCATGTATTTTTTCTTCAGCTCCATTTAAAGGATATTTTTTGGTGACTCAATTTAAAGGATATATGATGCAATACTATATTTGACGACATATTAAAAAACAAAAATACTATTCGTACACTAAAATCAATTTGTGTATAAATATATGTGTGATTTAATTTATTTTTAACGTATATTTATATTTTATATTTCAATATGTATTTTATATTAATGGCTGACTTTAGTACCGATTTTAGTGTACACTTAACATAGTCCATTGAAAAAATATATGTCTGATGCAACTGTTAGTCAAATTCGGCTTTTTAAATTAAAAAATGGTTAGAATCAATATAGAGCAAGATGAATCGTGTCAAAATATATTTAGACATTCAGTGATTATGGTTTATGAGTAAAATGGTATTTACATTAGTGTCATTTAGATGAGGTAAATCTCTTGAATTTGTTAATGCTTTTGCCCAGATTCTGTGCTTCTTGCTTGCATGCCAGCTAGTTGTAACTTACCTATGTATATTATTCTTTTAAACACACTTTAACGGTACTGAAGTATTAGAGGTCAGACATAAAACCTGAAACAATTACACCACCCGTTTGTATATCTGATTACTAATTTACATACAAGATTCACATGTCAAACGGTCACAAATTTGTGGATCATAATAGAAACAGGACAGCAGAACAAGGGCGAAACACCCTCTAATCACTAGTAGGTAGTAATATGTTTGTCTCACGTGTGACTACTAACATCAGTTAGCAAGAGGATTGAGCACCTGCCCAATATAGAGGACAGTCCCAGTCAGATCTTCTCTGATGAGGAACAAGAATGGGTGATCAGCTACAAAGTCTATCTTGGTTGGAAATTGGATACTCCTCAATTTTATGGTCATGGCACTGGCTGCTGCAGCTTCAGTTCCTTCCTCATTTACTTCAATAAATGACTTATGATATATGCTGGACACATACAGATTTTGACTCACAGAAGAATCCACCATTTCAGTCAAATCTCCACCTTCGAAAGGCAACACCATTCCTAGCTCCTTCAATACAATCGAAGTTTCTAACCCAAAAGAAATCTTGAATTTTGGGATCCTGAAGTCACCTACTTCCACTTTTTGACGAGGAAGCTTGCGTTCCAAGAAACTGCGTTCAGAACTCACCTTCTCAACCAAAGCCGACAACCCATCTGTTGCATCAGGAAGGAGCAAGTACATGGAGAACTGGCGCTTATCTTCTCCCTGCTTGTAAGGAAGGCCAAGCACTTTGAAACCATCGAAAGCACTAATTAACTGTTTCTTCTTGCTGACCATGAAGGGGGCTTTAACCGAGCTTCCATCAAGAAGGTGAAAGTTGTGGTCCTTCGTCATTTGTGCATCAAACTTCTCAGTCCATGCACCTTTGAAGTATATTGCATTTGCAAAGATGAGCCTGGTTGAGCCGTCAACTGACCCGGCCGGAAGGACCTCCTTAATGAGGCCATTTGTCTCCTTTTCAGCCCAAGAATTAACTTCCTTGCTCACTTCAACAGCCTTTAAAACCACAATCAAATTTGAGATCAATTCATCAAATGCCAACAGAGCATGATAAACCTTGAGCCAAATTCGCTCGCTAATCCTAATTCACTTGTTTATGATAAAGAGTCATCGTTTACATAGAGAATGATCAAATATGTTTATACTAGACAACAATTGATCCCTAGAAACCAACCCTCTTGCTGCTCAAAAAGCAAGATCTAAACCTTGAGTCAATTCCTAATGTCCTATGTTCAAAAGCTATAAATTTCAGAATAACAGTACAAAATAGTGAGTTAGATATTACTGATTAACTTAGTCAGTTATGTATATCATATTATTCGGGTGGATAAATATCTGTTCTAAATTAGGTCATGAACTCATTTGGGAAAAAATACGCAAGTCTGTGAAGCTAAAATGCTAAATTGAAGCAGTAATTATTACAGTGAAGTATGAAAGCTGTAGATTTGAACCTTTGTCTGGAAATCGACAGAAGCCAAAACAGCCTTATAATCGTTGTTGACGAGTTGTTTGAAGGAAGGGTTGAGAGAAAGGGAGTGATCAACCCAGACACCATCGGCGAAAGAGAGGCGAGGGCCGCCGGCGGGAGTGGCGTCGGCGAGGACCACGGAGACGAGCTGAGAGGCAAAGGAGTTGAGATTGTCGGTGGATTTAGATCGGAGAAAGGAGAGAATCTGATCGCGTGTGGGACCCTTGGAACCAGCAGCAATGATGCTGAGCACGATGTGGAGCGATAAGGGCGAAAACACTATGTTGTTGTTGCCGGAGTGCTTGGATAGTAAGTGGTTGGCGATGCTGAACGCCACGTCGTTTTGGTTTGTGATGGATTCGCGAAGGTCCATTGTTGTGGTGTTGTGTTGTTGTCGGAGTCTGTAAGAGTGAAATATGGGAAGAAGAAAAAGAAGAATGATACTTCAGTCTTCAGTGATGACTTTGACATTTTATAACTACCTACCTCTACGTGTATCCCTGTCTACATACGTGGCCTTTGGACTTTGTGTTGTTGTGCAATGCTTTTTTTTTTTTGGACTTGGCGTTGGGCCAGAGAAGTGGTTGTGCAATGCTTAGGAATAAAGCGATCCAGTTTTTTGTTATTGGACTACATTTTAACGATTTTCTGGGTTGGGCCTTAATGGGCCTTTGTCTAATAATATAGGCCGTAAATGTACAGTGTCAAATAGATAAATAGATTAACAAAAACCTACTGCATTCTTGCTAGCACTCATTGGGGGATACATCATAGACCAGAGAGTCGAGTCTTTCTTGACCAAAACCAAAAAAGTGTCTTTTCTTTAGGATCCAGGTCCTTTTTCATAGTATTTTTCAGGTTCCCAAATTAAAGGCTAATTCAACACAAGTTGAACTTCTATTTAATAGTTTGTTGCCTATTAACGAATTTGTTATATACATAAAACAAGATTCGAATTTTAAATATTTACTTAATCAAACAAATAAACTAACTATACGATTAAACCAAGTTGGTTATACATGAGCGAGTCTAAGTTGAAGACTTGGGCTTCTCTTTGCATGCATTGAATTGCTGCTAACTTAAGTAGTGTTCATTTCTCTTAACATTGGGGAAATTTCAAATTTGCAAACTGCAATCAACAATTGAAAAAGATAACATTAATCTTGAATATTAATGGGCTTCAGAACTTTGGTGCTTGTAAAATGTCACTTTAAAACACTCAAAATAAGTAATTACAGCAGCTATAACATCTGATATATAATAATAATAATAATAATAATAATAATAATAATAATAATAATAATAATAATAATTAAGATGCGGGCCTTTGATCATTTACTCTTCATACCAACAAGAGTCAGAGAAGGTAGGTACCAGACCCCATTATCTTCTTCCTAAATAATAGTGGAATTGTCAGTGTTGGATGTGACATCTATTATTACAAAAAATTTTTTGGAGAATTTTAACTTAAATAAATAGGGTTGAGTTCCTTTTTTTTAATTTTCTCAAATGTTCTGACTGCAGAGATTTATTATCCTTCACGTCAATCCCAGCCCTTACAAAATTGTAGCTGCAACGCAATGTGAGTGAGATTGCTACAAATGACGGCTAATAATTTTTATATTATTGATTAGGAAAAGTAGGAGGAGTTAATTGGAATATTAGAGATATAATTATTAGTGTTATCTTTTTCTATTTGTTGAAACTTTTGGGATGAGTGGTATCATGACATGGTATTAGAGTGCTAGATTTGAAAGGTTAAGAGTTCGATTTTTGGTGAACCCCAAAATCAATTTAATCTTTTGGGAAAATGTTTATTATCCCTAGTACTCAAATAGTTATTCTAGATAGTATGGAGGATATTCATTTTGTAACTCAATAGCCCATTATACACATTGTATAAATAGTCCATTCTCTCTAACGGAATCCATAAAAATATATGTGTAATACATTTTTATGGAAAGATTAGGTTTTTCTTATATGGTGTTTTATTTAAATTGGACGGTTTGATTTGTTTGAAGAAAAAAATAAACTACAAATCGGAGTGTTCGATTTGTTTGAATAAAAAAAAAAACTACAAATCGAAGGATCCGATTTATATTTTTTTATTTTTTAAAATAAAAATCGGATTGTCCAATTTTAACATTAATCTTTTTTATTTTCGAAATCACAAATCGAACCGTCCAATTTGTGATTGTTTGTTTAAAAAAAAAATAATACAAATAAATTGGTACATCCGATTTGTATATCCCATACTAGTGTGAAATACACCTCTCTTTACAGCTTTTTATTATACACCTCTCTCTCTCACACATGAAAAATAATAAGCGACAAAGGACCAAGTTGCATTGGGAACAGGTATGGTTATAAGGAATAGCTTAATTAATTAAATTGAGTTAGTCTAATAATTAATTCATTAGTCCATTTAAATAAGTGTGGGAGTTCAAATTCTATTTTATGTTATAATAATTTATTGACTAACGACAAATATTTAAATAGAGCTCAATACCGCATCGGTTAGTCTTTAACTTGTGGGGCTAAAGAATACCGTACAAAATTAAAAAAAAAAGGTTAATTTGACTGGCTTTGATGCGGAACCAGTTTGATGAGAAAGATCCCAAGCTTTTCAATTGCTTCTATCTTGTTTAGCCTCAACACTAGTTGGGGTTACTTTCATTGATTGGATCAGCATCCACAGAGCATGGACTTGGAGTTTTGTTGAGAACCTGCCCAATAAACAGGATTTTAATTTGTACATGTTGGTGCGTGTCATTAGATTCCTTAGCTTATTAAGAGATAGAGAGCAGAGATGCTCTTAACAAACTAAGTAAATATAATTATGCAAACTGAGGATATATATATATATATATATATATATATATATATATATATATATATATATATATTACGCCGCCGGAGATAACGTAACTAATCATGCAAGTAGCTAGTCAAAATTCATTTCATATTGCGACAAGTTTTTTTGCCTCTAGTTGAGTAAGTTAAATGATTATTGGTATTACATGCAAAGTTACATTTCCCCCTATGCATATATTATTATTATTATTAATCTTTTACGTGTAAGGCTTTTGTCACCACGTACGATGAAAAGGATGCTAGCGGCGGTTGAAGAACTTTTAAGCAGGCCTTGTGAAAGTGATTCCATAGGAAAATGGTTTCGGTGTAGATGTCATGCAATAATCCAAATTTTAACTAGGGGTGGAATCCGAATTTTCTGTAGACAGATCTTCATTTTAATGAAAATTAAAGAATAAAGAATATGAAAGAAGCTACTACTGTTTATAACCTTGACTATGATTGACATGTCGATTCTAACAAACCCACATATTTTACTCTTCTCGCGTGGTGATAAATAATTAAATATAATTCAACAATGTAAGACAAAACTGACCTCACCTCTTCTCTAAAAACACTGCCAGAGGTTTCTAAAGCGCCTTTTATTTATTTTTCTAAAATCGCACGTTATCTTTTTTTTTTTTAACTAATTCCTCAATCAGTTACTTCCTCTTTGTTAAGGTAAAATTAAGATTGAGGTAATGCACAAAATGATCTCTGAAATTCTTAACTCATTTTAGATTAGTTTCTTATTTTTTAAAATGACTAAATAAGTTTTTCACTCTCAAAATTGTGAATTTCCGTTAGTCCAAAAATTATTAGACGTTTTAACGGCGTTGAGGTATACAGTTAAGTGCCAACTACACGCTGATGTGGATAGACAATAAATTCAACTTAAGTTGGTGTTCCAAATTTGATTAAAATGCCCAAATTGATCCAATTTTCACTTATAAAATTCTAACCCCCAAATCTTCTGTTCTTCGTGTTCATCTTTGTTCTTCGTCTCCACTTATCTCCTCCTCGTTGTTGTTGTTCTAACCATAACAAGTTACACATTAGAATCATAAGCAACAAAACGCAAAAAGAAAGAAGAAAGCAAATTAAATAAAAATAAAAATATTAAAACAATTTTCAAATTTCTATTTTTGTGAAATTCGAACTATTCTAAACTTTTAAGTTTCTTTCCACACATACACTACCTTTATAAGCAAGAAACAACCTCAAAATAAGAAAAATCGAACCTTGAAAATAAACTAATTAATTGATAAAACCAATTCAAATGCACCCTTATTCCAATCAACGTAATAATGGATCCTGTAAAACCCGGTTAATTAACGGCTAATTAACCCATAAATGAGAATTTATTCTAAAAAGCCTAAAATGTGATTTTCATGGCTAAATGTGATAGAGGAGATTGAGACGAGAATTTTGGTACCAATTTTATAGAATTCGGACCAAGATTGGACCGAACGGGCCAAACCGGGCCAATTGGACCCAAAGTGGGCCCTTGGCCCAACATAACTTAACCAAAACCCTAGTTTTCAGCACTCTCTCTCCTCATTTGTTACACACACAAGCTGAAATTAGAGAGAAAGGGAGGAAGAACACTCTCTCAAGTTCTCTCCCTTGGTTGATCTTCAAACCACCATAACTTTTGATCTAGAGCTCCGATTGCCGCCCCGTTTGCGGCCACGCGTTCACCGCGGAGAGCTCTACAAAACCCATACAACCAATCTTGAGGTAAGCCACGTGTTGCTGTTCGAAATTCCAGCCCTTATTTTCGAGTTTCATGGGTGAAATGTTGAGATTTTGGGTTCTTTGATGTTATAGGACCCAACTCTCTTGAAGGAGAAGGTTAATCTTGTCTCCTTGGACCTTGAGTGTGGTAAGATTCTCAACCCTAGTGTATTTTGTTGTTTTATGATGTTTGGGTTTTGAGATGTTGTGTATGGGTATGATGGTTTGTGGCCTAGGTTGTGTATGTGTGAATATTGGAGCTTGATTTGGTGATTTTGAAAAGCTTGGAAAGGGCTTGGTGGTGAAAAATCTGTTCTTGGAGGTTTTGAGGCCTTGAGAGCTTGTGGATAAGTGGTTTGAAAGTGCTCCGGTGGAGCTTGGGAAAATCGGCTAAGGTATGGTTTCGGTTTCCCGTATCTAATATGTAATGTGGTAGGAAATACTTAGGCTAGAGGCCCTAAGATAGGCATTGAAATGTTGATGTTGTTGAATGATTGAGATATATGATGTGGTCATATATGTGATGATGATTAATGATGCCTTGATGGTATGATGTATGAGAAATATGCATGTTGTGATATATGCTTGATGATTGGTTATGGTTGAATTGTGGGTTGGACCATGTTGATGGTGAGTATGATATTGATTGTGTACAATGATGATTTATTGGAATTGGTGTTGTTGAGAATTGGCATGAGTAAGAGTATATGATATGTCAATATATTTGAGTTTGAGCCACTTGGGTGAAGTGGGTTAGAATGATGAGATAGTGATTTTGTATATTGTGGTAAAGTGTCAATGTGTGAGTTGAGGAGGCTTGATGTTGAAATTGATGTATTTTGATTGATTTCAAAGGAAAAGGATGAAAATGACATGTTTTGATTGATTTTGAAAAGAGTTGGAAATGGCTTGTTTTGAAAATGGCACTTTGTGGTTTTTATGAAAAACATGGTTTTTGGGCATACTTTGGTGGAACATAACTTGGACTACGGATCTCTGTTTTGTGCCAAATCTATTTAGAAATGAAGTTGGATCCGGGATGTCCATGCCGTTCGAAGAACGGGTGAAAAACGATTTAAAATGAGAAAGTTATGTCCGTTGGAAGATTGGGGTTCAAATTGGTAAATTCTGCAGCTTTTAACTTAGAAAATTTTTAGCAGAATGACCCCTTGCGCGTGGGCGCACTTGGCGCGTGCGCGCCGTTCTTCCCGAAAATGCCATACACGCGTGCGCGTGATGTGCGCGGGCGCGCCGATTGTGCTGCATCCAATGCCCAGCCATTTTCCAGAGAGTTATGCCAGAACTGTGCCAGTTTTGTGCCTGGGGCACGAGGACACCCACGCGCGCACTTGGCGCGTGCGCGCCGTTCTTCCCGAAAATGCCATACACGCGTGCGCGTGATGTGCGCGGGCGCGCCGATTGTGCTGCATCCAATGCCCAGCCATTTTCCAGAGAGTTATGCCAGAACTGTGCCAGTTTTGTGCCTGGGGCACGAGGACACCCACGCGTACGCGTGGTTGACGCGTGCGCGTCGTTTGGCAAGTTTTTAACCCACGCGTTAGCGTGCATGACGCTTGCGCGTCGATAACTTTTTGAGGCCGTCCACGCGTGCGCGTACGCGCGGACCTGTTTTCATCCCAAAGTTGATTTTTGAGTTTAAAAGCCAAATTTCATACTTCTAAGCCTCCGATCTCACCACTTATATCTTAAATCATTATGATATGCCTAGCTATGAGAGAAGGAGCTAGTGGATGTGGTAACTTGCGAGTGAAGCAAGGGAAAATGAATGATCAATGAGGATCATTGATAATTATGTGAGATGTGGAGGATGGTGGTGGAAGTGCTTGTATGCCATTGGCCGAAGGGCTGTAATTGTTTATGAATTGGCTGGTTCTGGATTGAACCGTGAGCCGGAATAGCTGTGTATGCTATGAATATTGGCTGGTTATGGATTTAACCGTGAGCCGGAATGGCTGGTATGGATGTTGATCCATGGATGAGAATTCACGCATGTTTATGCTGGATTATTGATAATTGTGATTTGCACTTCCACTATCGGAGATACGAGTTTCCCTGGGTAGTAGCAGTGGCTAGCCACCACGTGCTCCAGGTTGAGACTTGATACTCTGTTGACCCTATGTCATAAGTGTGGCCGGGCACTGTGAAAGACCCGGATGAGCTCGCCCCCGTAAATATTCACCAGTGAGGGTGATGGATATAGATCATGATTATGATCAAGTTTATGATGAGTATAACTCGAGTTGGGGATGCATGACAGAGGGACAGTCCAATGGTTAGCTACCAGGACATGTCGGGTTGGCTCTATAATCGACAGATGATATCATCAGCCACTAGGGACAGGCATTCATCATATGCATATTATGTGAATTGTTTGAGATTGCCTATTTGACTGCATATTACTTGCTAATTGTCTAAATGCCTTACTTGTTCCTAATTGTATATTTCTTGCTTGATATAACTGTGTTTGCTACTTTATATTCCTGCTGGTGGTTGGGAGGTTTGAAGGAATTGGAAAGGGAAGTATTAGTTAGACTGAAGTATCTTTAGTCAGATGCCCTTTATGGTTTAGCTTGTTTATAAGCTTTGATATTATTTGGAGGAAGTTCTAGAATTGCCTTTGGCTTTCCTCCATTATTATGTATTATATATGTGGAAGCTGTTACCATGCTGGGGACCTCTGGTTCTCACCCATGAGGATTTTGTGGTTTTCAGATGCAGGACGTGAGGTTTCCCGCTGAGGCATGCTGGAGACTTCTTGATTTGCGAAGATCCTTTGTTCTCGGGGCTATGTTTCGGTTTATATGTTTTGCTTAGATACTTTTATCTCCATTAAATAATACAAACTGTGATGACTCCTCTTATGGGAGAATTTTGGAGAATAGGTTTTATGTATTTGTGTCCCTTTGGGTTTCCTTTGGGGTTTTCCTTATTATATCATATGTATATATTGTTATGCTCGGATCGGTTATCTTCGCAGCTGGATCTTGAGCCTTGATATTCCTGTTTTTGACACTCCTTTGTATATATATGATCTCGCGTTGGTTATCCTTGTTCGTTACGTTATCGAGCGGAGTGTTGCGCTTTTGAGTTGCGGTTTTTGTTTACCCCTTTTTCTACAAAGGCTCCTAGTTATAACCAATCATTCATACTACTATACGTACTAAATTTTTATTTTAGAGGTCGTAATACCTTGCCATCTTTGAATTATGACTTAAGCATAAGACTCTGTATGGTAGGGTGTTACATTATGGTATCAGAGCAGTTCGTTCCTGTAGAGCCTGTGGGATGGACTGATTATGCTTCTGTGCATTCTCTGTGTGTGTGTGTTATGTGCTATTAGTATATCTGCTTGATATAATTGGCATAAACGTTCATGAGCATGCATTTGGGACTTTGAAGTACTAGACTTCCGATATTGAGACTGATCAACTTAATATCGATTGTTTGGTATGTATAGGAACTAGATGGCGCCTCGTGGACGCGGTAGAGGTAGTGCGAGAGGTCGTACGAATACTCGTGCACCGGAGAATAACCCTAATGACCCGGTGAACTTTATGACTGCGTTGGAGAACATGCCTGCTGCGATGCAAGCCACTGCTGAGGCTCTTGGTCAACAGATGAACAACCATGGTAATGATGGAGGTGGAGTTCATGGCCCGATGACGCTGGCAAACTTTTTGAAGGTTAATCCACCTAAGTTCAAGGGAACTGCTAGCCCGACTGAGGCTGATACATGGTTTCAGGCTATAGAGCGAGCACTGCAAGCACAAGTGGTACCTGAAGGGCAGCGTGTCGAGTTTGCTACCTATATGCTTGTCGGTGAAGCGTCGCATTGGTGGCAAGGTATCTGACGTCTTCTGCAGCAAGGTGATGACTATATCACTTGGAATGTCTTCCAAGAGGAGTTCTATAAGAAGTACTTTCCGACTTCTGCTAGGACGGCTAAGGAACTTGAATTGTTACAGTTGAAGCAGGGTACTATGTCCATATCAGAGTATACTGACAGGTTTGAGGAGCTGTTCAGGTTCTCTCGTATGTGCCAAGGGACTCCGGTGGAATATGAGGAATGGAAGTGTGTTAAGTATGAAGGAGGACTCCGGAGTGATATTTTCAGTTCAGTGGGACCAATGGAGATTAGGACCTTCTCCGAGCTGGTAAACAAGTGTAGGGTTGCTGAGGAGTGTGTGAAAAGGGCAACTGCTGAGAAAGGGAGTCAAAAGGGATCATTCCCACAGAACCGAGGGAAGAGCTTTGCACCTAGAGGTTCATCTTTCAAGAGAGGAAGCTCTTTTAGGAGGCCCAACAACAACAACAACTCCCATGGGAGGAAGTTTGGGAAGCAGCCTCAGAATGATCAAGCTTGTACTAGATGTGGGAGTCACCATCCGGGAGCACCATGCAAGGCCGGATGGGGTTTGTGCTACACTTGTGGAAAGGCGGGGCATAAAGCCGCAAATTGTCCTGAGAGGCAGAAACAAGGTGCTGGAAAGGCACAACAGACTGGTCGGGTGTTCACCACTTCAGCTGTAGGAGCTGAGGGATCTGAGACACTTATTCGAGGTAACTGTGAAATGGCTGGACAAACTTTAAATGCTTTATTTGATTCGGGAGCATCGCATTCATTCATTGCATTTGAGAAAGCCCATGAGTTAGGATTGAAGATTGTAACTTTAGGTTATGATCTAAGAGTGTACAATGCTACCCACGAAGCCATGGTAACTAGGCTAGGATGCCCGGAAGTTTCCTTTAGGTTCAAGCAGCGTGATTTTGTTCATAATTTAATCTGCTTGCCGATGACTGGTCTTGATCTTATCTTGGGATTGGACTGGTTATCTAAGACCCATGTTCTGCTAGATTGTTCTACAAAGTCGGTGTACTTTATGCCGGAAAATACTGAAGGGCCGGTCGTGGTGAATAATTATTACTTGAATTCGATGATGGTGAGCTGTTCCGGAACCGAATGTCAGGGTATCATGTTGTTAACCGCGGGCGTTTCGGGTGATGATCAAAGGTTGGAACAGATTCCGGTTGTGTGTGAGTTTCCAGAAGTGTTTCCCGATGATATTGATGAGTTTCCACCTAACTGAGAGGTTGAGTTTGCTATTGAGTTGGTACCCGGGGCGGGACCAATCTCAAGTGCTCCTTATAGGATGTCACCGTTAGAGATGAACGAGTTAAAGTCTCAGTTAGAGGATTTGTTGGGAAAGAATTTTATACGCCCAAGTGTATCTCCGTGGGGTGCTCCAGTGTTACTGGTGAAGAAGAAGGATGGGAGTATGCGGCTCTGTGTGGATTACAGGCAGTTGAACAAGGTTACAATAAAGAATAAGTACCCATTGCCGAGAATTGATGATCTCATGGATCAGTTACAAGGAGCTGGAGTTTTCTCCAAGATCGACTTGCGATCCGGTTATCACCAGATAAGGGTGAGGGGTGAGGATATCCCTAAGACCGCTTTCAGGACTCGTTATGGTCATTACGAGTACACTGTAATGTCTTTTGGATTGACGAACGCTCCTGCGGTATTTATGGATTACATGAATAGAGTTTTCCGTCCGTTTTTGGATAAATTCGTTGTTGTCTTCATTGATGACATACTGATTTATTCCAAGACTGAAGAAGAGCATGCGGAACACTTGAGGACCGTATTGCAGATTCTAAAGGAGAAGAAACTCTATGCAAAACTGTCTAAGTGTGAGTTTTGGAAGAGTGAGGTGAAGTTTTTGGGCCATGTGGTGAGTAAGAAGGGAATAGCCGTAGATCCAACTAAGGTAGAGGCTGTGATGGATTGGAAGCAACCAACCACCGTAACAGAGGTAAGGAGTTTTCTGGGTTTAGCTGGCTATTACCGAAGGTTTATCAAGAGCTTTTCACAGATAGCTTTGCCAATGACAAAGTTAACCCGCAAAGACACTCCATTTGTTTGGACTCCTGAGTGCGAGGAGAGCTTTCAGACATTGAAGAAAAAGTTGACCACTGTACCTGTGTTAGTGTTACCCGAGCCGAATGAGCCATTTGAGGTGTATTGTGATGCCTCATTGAAGGGTCTAGGGTGCGTGCTGATGCAACATCATAATGTGGTGGCGTATGCCTCACGACAGTTGAGACCTCATGAAGTTAGTTACCCTACGCACGATTTGGAACTCGCTGCGGTTGTGTTTGCCATGAAGGTGTGGAGGCATTACCTCTATGGGGTTAAGTTCCAAGTTTTCTCTGATCATAAGAGCTTGAAGTACCTCTTTGATCAGAAAGAGCTTAATATGAGACAGAGAAGGTGGATGGAATTGTTGAAGGACTACGACTTTGAGTTGCATTACCATCCGGGAAAGGCGAATGTAGTGGCGGATGCGTTAAGTCAGAAGTCGTTATATGCGGCTTGGATGATGCTTCAAGAGGAGAAGTTGCTCAAGGGATTCGAGAGTCTAAAAATTGGTGCTCGAGAAGTATCCGGAACCTTGTGTTTGAGCCGATTAGAGATCTCAAGTGATTTTAAGTCCGAACTCCTAAAGGCTCATCAAAATGATGAAGCGTTATGGAAGGTGTTGCCGGCTATTGAGCAAGGAAAACAATGGAGAGTGTCGGAAGAAAAAGATGGGTTATGGAGATTCAAGGGTAGGATCATTGTGCCGGATGTTGGCACTTTGAGGCAAGATATTTTAAAGGAGGCACACAAAAGTGGATTCTCCATTCACCCGGGAAGTACTAAGAGGTACCATGATTTAAAGGCGATGTTTTGGTAGCCGGGTATGAAGAATGATGTGGCGGAATATGTTTCAAAGTGCTTAACTTGTCAAAAGGTAAAGATTGAACATCAAAGACCTTCCGGGATGTTGCAACCTTTAGAGATTCCACAATGGAAGTGGGAAAGTATTGCAATGGACTTTGTGTCGGGATTGCCAAGGACTAGGACTGGTTTTGATGCTATTTGGGTGATTGTGGACCGACTAACGAAGTCAGCTCACTTTTTGCCCATTCGGATGACCTACACCCTTGAGGAGCTAGCACGGTTATATATAAAGGAGATTGTGAGACTTCAAGGTGTACCTGCTACTATAATCTCTGATAGAAATCCTCGTTTCACTTCAAGGTTTTGGGGTGCATTTCAGAAAGCTTTTGGAACCCGATTAAGCTTGAGCACGGCTTACCATCCTCAAACAGATGGTCAATCTGAAAGGACGATCCAAACACTAGAGGATATGTTGAGAGCTTGTGTTTTGGACCAACCGATGAGTTGGGATCGGTATATGCCATTGGTGGAGTTTGCATACAATAATAGTTATCATGCGAGCATCGGAATGGCTCCGTATGAGGCCTTGTATGGGAGGAAATGTCAATCTCCGCTATGTTGGTATGAAGCTGGAGAGAAAAGCTTGTTGGGGCCGGAAATGATAGCTGAGACTACTGAACAAGTCAAGAAAATCCGTGATAGGATGCTTACGGCGCAGAGTCGTCAAAAGAGTTACGCCGATCAGAGGCGAAAGCCCTTAGAATTTGAGGAAGGAGATCATGTTTTCCTTAAGGTTACTCCGACCACGGGAGTAGGTAGGGCGACTAAGGCAAAGAAGTTGAACCCTCGATACATTGGTCCATTTCAGATCCTGGAGAGGATTGGACCGGTGGCGTATCGGATGGCTCTACCACCTCATCTTTCGAATCTGCACGACGTGTTTCATGTGTCGCAGCTTCGGAAGTACACACCTGATGCTAGCCATGTGTTAGGACCTGAGTCGGTTCAGTTGAGGGAAGATTTGACGCTTCCAGTGGCTCCGGTCAGAATTGATGATTCTAGTATCAAACGGTTGCGTGGAAAAGAAGTTTCATTAGTGAAAGTGGCTTGGAGTCGAGGCGGTGTTGAGGAACACACTTGGGAACTTGAGTCGGAGATGCGAACGGACTATCCGCATTTATTCTCAGGTAATTGCATTTGAATTTTGTGGGCAAAATTCCCAATTAGGTGGGTAGAATGTAAAACCCGGTTAATTAACGGCTAATTAACCTATAAATGAGAATTTATTCTAGAAAGCCTAAAATGTGATTTTCATGGCTAAATGTGATAGAGGAGATTGAGACTAGAATTTTGGTACCAATTTTATAGAATTCGGACCAAGATTGGACCGAACGGGCCAAACCGGGCCAATTGGACCCAAAGTGGGCCCTTGGCCCAACATAACTTAACCAAAACCCTAGTTTTCAGCACTCTCTCTCCTCATTTGTTACACACACAAGCTGAAATTAGAGAGAAAGGGAGGAAGAACACTCTCTCAAGTTCTCTCCCTTGGTTGATCTTCAAACCACCATAACTTTTGATCTAGAGCTCCGATTGCCGCCCCGTTTGCGGCCACGCGTTCACCGCGGAGAGCTCTACAAAACCCATACAACCAATCTTGAGGTAAGCCACGTGTTGCTGTTCGAAATTCCAGCCCTTATTTTCGAGTTTCATGGGTGAAATGTTGAGATTTTGGGTTCTTTGATGTTATAGGACCCAACTCTCTTGAAGGAGAAGGTTAATCTTGTCTCCTTGGACCTTGAGTGTGGTAAGATTCTCAACCCTAGTGTATTTTGTTGTTTTATGATGTTTGGGTTTTGAGATGTTGTGTATGGGTATGATGGTTTGTGGCCTAGGTTGTGTATGTGTGAATATTGGAGCTTGATTTGGTGATTTTGAAAAGCTTGGAAAGGGCTTGGTGGTGAAAAATCTGTTCTTGGAGGTTTTGAGGCCTTGAGAGCTTGTGGATAAGTGGTTTGAAAGTGCTCCGGTGGAGCTTGGGAAAATCGGCTAAGGTATGGTTTCGGTTTCCCGTATCTAATATGTAATGTGGTAGGAAATACTTAGGCTAGAGGCCCTAAGATAGGCATTGAAATGTTGATGTTGTTGAATGATTGAGATATATGATGTGGTCATATATGTGATGATGATTAATGATGCCTTGATGGTATGATGTATGAGAAATATGCATGTTGTGATATATGCTTGATGATTGGTTATGGTTGAATTGTGGGTTGGACCATGTTGATGGTGAGTATGATATTGATTGTGTACAATGATGATTTATTGGAATTGGTGTTGTTGAGAATTGGCATGAGTAAGAGTATATGATATGTCAATATATTTGAGTTTGAGCCACTTGGGTAAAGTGGGTTAGAATGATGAGATAGTGATTTTGTATATTGTGGTAAAGTGTCAATGTGTGAGTTGAGGAGGCTTGATGTTGAAATTGATGTATTTTGATTGATTTCAAAGGAAAGGGATGAAAATGACATGTTTTGATTGATTTTGAAAAGAGTTGGAAATGGCTTGTTTTGAAAATGGCACTTTGTGGTTTTTATGAAAAACATGGTTTTTGGGCATACTTTGGTGGAACATAACTTGGACTACGGATCTCTGTTTTGTGCCAAATCTATTTAGAAATGAAGTTGGATCCGGGATGTCCATGCCGTTCGAAGAACGGGTGAAAAACGATTTAAAATGAGAAAGTTATGTCCGTTGGAAGATTGGGGTTCAAATTGGTAAATTCTGCAGCTTTTAACTTAGAAAATTTTTAGCAGAATGACCCCTTGCGCGTGGGCGCACTTGGCGCGTGCGCGCCGTTCTTCCCGAAAATGCCATACACGCGTGCGCGTGATGTGCGCGGGCGCGCCGATTGTGCTGCATCCAATGCCCAGCCATTTTCCAGAGAGTTATGCCAGAACTGTGCCAGTTTTGTGCCTGGGGCACGAGGACACCCACGCGTACGCGTGGTTGACGCATGCGCGTCGTTTGGCAAGTTTTTAACCCACGCGTTAGCGTGCATGACGCTTGCGCGTCGATAACTTTTTGAGGCCGTCCACGCGTGCGCGTGGAGTGCGCGTACGCGCGGACCTGTTTTCATCCCAAAGTTGATTTTTGAGTTTAAAAGCCAAATTTCATACTTCTAAGCCTCCGATCTCACCACTTATATCTTAAATCATTATGATATGCCTAGCTATAAGAGAAGGAGCTAGTGGATGTGGTAACTTGCGAGTGAAGCAAGGGAAAATGAATGATCAATGAGGATCATTGATAATTATGTGAGATGTGGAGGATGGTGGTGGAAGTGCTTGTATGCCATTGGCCGAAGGGCTGTAATTGTTTATGAATTGGCTGGTTCTGGATTGAACCGTGAGCCGGAATAGCTGTGTATGCTATGAATATTGGCTGGTTATGGATTTAACCGTGAGCCGGAATGGCTGGTATGGATGTTGATCCATGGATGAGAATTTACGCATGTTTATGCTGGATTATTGATAATTGTGATTTGCACTTCCACTATCGGAGATACGAGTTTCCCTGGGTAGTAGCAGTGGCTAGCCACCACGTGCTCCAGGTTGAGACTTGATACTCTGTTGACCCTATGTCATAAGTGTGGCCGGGCACTGTGAAAGACCCGGATGAGCTCGCCCCCGTAAATATTCACCAGTGAGGGTGATGGATATAGATCATGATTATGATCAAGTTTATGATGAGTATAACTCGAGTTGGGGATGCATGACAGAGGGACAGTCCAATGGTTAGCTACCAGGACATGTCGGGTTGGCTCTATAACCGACAGATGATATCATCAGCCACTAGGGACAGGCATTCATCATATGCATATTATGTGAATTGTTTGAGATTGCCTATTTGACTGCATATTACTTGCTAATTGTCTAAATGCCTTACTTGTTCCTAATTGTATATTTCTTGCTTGATATAACTGTGTTTGCTACTTTATATTCCTGCTGGTGGTTGGGAGGTTTGAAGGAATTGGAAAGGGAAGTATTAGTTAGACTGAAGTATCTTTAGTCAGATGCCCTTTATGGTTTAGCTTGTTTATAAGCTTTGATATTATTTGGAGGAAGTTCTAGGATTGCCTTTGGCTTTCCTCCATTATTATGTATTATATATGTGGAAGCTGTTACCATGCTGAGGACCTCTGGTTCTCACCCATGCGGATTTTGTGGTTTTCAGATGCAGGACGTGAGGTTTCCCACTGAGGCATGCTGGAGACTTCTTGATTTGCGAAGATCCTTTGTTCTCGGGGCTATGTTTCGGTTTATATGTTTTGCTTAGATACTTTTATCTCCATTAAATAATACAAACTGTGATGACTCCTCTTATGGGAGAATTTTGGAGAATAGGTTTTATGTATTTGTGTCCCTTTGGGTTTCCTTTGGGGTTTTCCTTATTATATCATATGTATATATTGTTATGCTCGGATCGGTTATCTTCGCAGCCGGATCTTGAGTCTTGATATTCCTGTTTTTGACACTCCTTTGTATATATATGATCTCGCGTTGGTTATCCTTGTTCGTTACGTTATCGAGCGGAGTGTTGCGCTTTTGAGTTGCGGTTTTTGTTTACCCCTTTTTCTACAAAGGCTCCTAGTTATAACCAATCATTCATACTACTATACGTACTAAATTTTTATTTTAGAGGTCGTAATACCTTGCCATCTTTGAATTATGACTTAAGCATAAGACTCTGTATGGTAGGGTGTTACAGATCCAAAAGTAGCATCACCCTTTGGTTGACCCTAACCACCATCTTACTCTACATTCCATATCCTTCCAACATTCTCCTCTTCAACAACAATGACCAACAAAATTGTCCCCCATCATCACCACCACCACCACCACCAGACTCAATGACACTGCAACATAACAAATCCTTCAAATTAGTGCTGACAACAACACATCCATAACCACATCAACTGAAGAAGAAGAAACTTCCAATGAGAATAAAAAGAAACAACAACAACACAAACCTTCTAATGACAAAAAAAATGAAGACAAAGAAGAAGCGATTACGTCGTCAGAAAAAGAAGTGGAAAATAACTATCCCGTGGTGGTTCGGTTAATTTTGGAACAAACAGCACAAACAACCGAAATAGAACTGAAGAACCTTGTTTTCGAGATTATCGCATCATCGAACTTGTGGGAACAAAGAAAAGAATACATCAAGGTATGGTGGAGACCAAAGAAACTAGAGGTGTTGTTTGGTTGGATCAGAAAGCAACAACAACAAAAGATGAAAGGTTACCGAAAATTGAATATTCTTTAGATTAGTGCCAAGATCAACAACATCAATAAGAATGAGAGGAGTGAAGACGAAGAACAAAGATGAACATTTGGGGATTAGGATTTTATAAGTGAAAAATGGATCAATTTGGGCATTTTAATCAAACTTGGAACACCAATTTGAGTTGAATTCATTGTCTCGTCCACATCAGCGTGTAGTTAAGTGCCAACTTGGCACTTAACTGTACACTTCAGTGCCGTTAAAACGTCTAATAACTTTTGGACTAACGGAGATTCACAATTCTAAGAGTGAGGGACTTAGTTGGTTATTTTAAAAAGTGAGGGACTAATCTGAAGCGAGTTGGAAATTTCAAGAACCATTTTAGGCATTACCTCAATTAAGATTAATTAATATCGATTATAATTATTTAGTATATCTATATATTTATTATAAAATATTATGTTTTATTACTTTAATTTTTTTAGCATTTATATATAACTTTATATATTATATTATTTTTTAACTTTTCTATTATTTTTGAAAGCTCTCAAGACATTTAATTACTACTTGTCCTACTCATCCATTACATCCTAATCAATTCAAGTATCAATCTCATTCCACCTTCTTCAAAAATGTACTTGTTTCTGTTGGTATTGCTGCTACTAAATCTACCAGTATTTTTCTCAACCCGTTTATTATCTTTCTATCTAATATTACGTCTTTTCTTAAGCATATTCTTTTCTTTTTTGGTAATACTTTTGCTGCTTTTTTCGCTCTTCCAGATAATTCTAAATGGTATTTTGGTTCTAGTTGCTTTCATCACATGTCTCTTTTGCGTCATCTTTTTTCGTCTTTGTTTACCACTACAAATACACCTTCTATCAACACTGCTAATAGTTTTCTCTTGCATGCGACACATAAGAGTTCTATTTCACAGTCAAATCTTAACCTCCATGATACTTATTTTATTCCAAAATGAAACTTTAATCTTATTTCTTTTGGTCAACTTGTTGATCTCGATTTTGATGTCAATTTTTTCATTTCTGGTTGTCACGTGTAGGATTGTTGAATGGGACAAATCATTGGAGTTGGACGTAAGATCAGAAAGTTGTTTGAACTCAAGAATTTTCATATTCTTCCTACGTCAAATATTTGTACTATTTCTTTTCCATCTACCATTCACTTGTGGCATCACCGTCTTACCTACAACTCCTTAAAAAAATTGCATCCACTTGTGTCTAAGGGTGTTCTAGGTCAGATTAATAATGATTCTTTTGATTGTATTTTTTGTCAAACTGCAAAATAATCAGCTTTATCTTTCCATAATAATTTATCTCTTACTTGTTCTCCTTTTGATCTTATCTACTCTAACGTCTGGGTCTCCACTCCTACCGCTTCTATGGGAGGGACTCGATACTTTATAGTTTTCATTAATGATTATTCATGCTTTACTTAGGTTTATTTGATGACTAATTTCCATGAGCTGCCTCAGATTTATATTAATTTTGTCATTATGATTAAAACTTAGTTTTTCAAGGTCATTATATTTTTTCGGACGTGATAATGCTATGAAATACTGTGACTCTAAACTTTAAATGTTCTTGCTGACCAGGTTATTTTGTCTGATTTTCTTGTCCTAATACGTCTCAACAAAATGGACGGATGAATGCAAACACCGTCACATTCTTAACTCTGTTTGTGCAATGCTTATTTCTTCTTCGTGTCCTGAGCGTACTTGGAGTGAAGTTATTTTCACTGCTGTCTATGTTATCAATAGACTTCCTTCTTCTGTCGTTGGTAACATTACTCCATTTGAGTGTCTTTGTTATACCTCTCCAAATTACAGTTCTCTTTGAGTCTTTAGTTGTGTCTGTTATGTTCTTCTTCAACCTCATGAACCTAGTAAACTTGAACTTTAGGTTCGCATGTGTTATTTTCTTAGTTATGGCACTGAACACAAGGGTTATCGTTATTAGGATCCTCTCTCTAGAGGTATTTGTATGTCTCATCATGTTGTATTTTAGGAGCATCACATGTTTTCTAGGTTCTCCTCATTTGAGTCCATTCCTCCTACTCAGTCACCATTTTCACTAACCGAATGTTGATATTTTTTCTAGTAATGATTCTACAGATTTTATCTCAATTCAACCTTTCGAGGCTCCTACTCTTCCACCTTCTCCATCTCCCAATGATTCCAAACCGGATGATCATCCTACTTCTGCTGTCATGCCTTCTTCCTTCAATCGTTCTTTTAGGGTAAGAAATCAACATCCTCATCTTTTTTATTATCATTATTTTTCTACTATTTTTCATCACTATGAACCTAAATTTTTTCGAGAAGCCTCCATAAATCCAAATTGACAACAAGCAATGCAAGAAAAATTTAAGGATTTGAAAAAACACACACTTGGAACTTGGTTAATCCTCCTTCTGATCACAAAATTGTTGGTAGTAGATGGGTATACAAGATTAAGACTCGCTCTGATGGTTCTATTGACTATTATAAGGCACGATTGGTTGCTCAAGGATGTACGCAAGAGTATGGTATTGATTATGAAGAGACTTTTGCTCTTGTTGCTCATCTCACATCTGTTCGCACTCTCTTTGTCATTGCTATGGTTATAAAATGGTCTCTCGATCAGATGAATGTGAATAATGTATTTCTTAAGGGAGATTTAAAAAAGAAGGTCTATATGAAACCAATTTCGGGATATCCTTGTCCTTCTAGCAAAGTCTATCTCATTCGTAAAGTACTTTATGGTCTTAAGCAAGCTTCTCGTGAATGATTTGAAAAGTTCAGCACCACTATATGCAATCTTGGTTTCACTTGCAGGACTCATGAGAATGCTCTCCTTATTCATAAAAGTTAACGTGGGGTTGTTCTTTTACTTTTGTATATTGATGACATGATTATTACTGGAGACGATGTTGATGGTATCTTTGATCTTAAGACATCCTTTCACCACACTTTTGAGATGAAAGATCTTGATTTTTTAGTTATTTTCTTGGTCTTGATGTCATTTTCTCAGATGACGACATCTATCTCTCTCAAGTTAAGTATGCTTCTGATCTTCTTGCTCGAGCCAGAATTACAGATAGTCGCACTGAATCTACTCCTCTTTAGCCTAATGTTCGGTTTACTCCTATGGATGACACTATTTTAGATAATCCTACTCTTTATCAACAGTTAGTTGGAGGTCTTGTCTACTTGACTGTTACATGACCAGACGTCGCCTATTCAGTTCATGTTCTTAGCCAGTTCTTGTCAGCTCCTCGTACTACTCATTATGTTGTAGTTCTTCGCATTCTTTGTTACATCAAATGTACTATGTTTCATGGTCTTCACTTTTCTTCCCACTCATCCTTAATCCTTTAGGCATACTCCGTTGCTGATTGGGCTGGTGATCCCACTAATCGTCATTCTATTACTGGTTATTGTTTGTTTCTTGGTGACTCTCTCATTTTCTAGCAAGCTAAAAAACAAACGTTCATTGCTCGATTAAGCACTGAAACTGAATACCGTGCTCTTGCTAACATCACTGCTGAGGTTGTCTCGATTCGTTGGCTTCTCGAATACTTGGGTGTCCCTCGATAATCCCAACTAATGTTTATTATGATAGTTGTAGTGCTATTCAGAATTCTCATAATGATGTTTTTCATGAACGCACCAAATACATTAAGATTGATTGTCATTTTGTTCGGCAACATCTGCTTATTGATGTTGTTCATCTCGTAGCTGTTAGGACTCTAGATCAAACTATTGATATCTTCACGAAGGTTTATCATCCTACTCGTTTTCGGACTCCAGTGTCCAAACTCAAGATAGTATCTTTAGCTCTCACTTGAGTTTGAGGGAGATGTTAGAATATAGTTAGAATTAATTAGTATCAATTATAATTATTTAGCATATATGTATTCTATTATAGGATATTATGTTTTATTGTTTTAATTATTCTAACATTTGTTACCATGGTATAAAGAGTTTAGGAAAGAAACGAATAATTATTTAAAAAAGTATTATTTTTATTATTCATATTTCTCATATGTGATTACAAGGTTCTTACCAATATATAGACCAACAGTACGCTAAGGGTACACTCGTTATGGAATAATATCCTAATAAATTATATTGATTTTTTCCTAATCCTCTTTGACATTTTTCTGATTTTGTTCCCTAATTATGATATTCTAATACTCTCCTTTAAGGTGAGCAGTGGGATCACCAATACTCAGCTTGGTTAGAACTTTAGCAAGGTCTTGTCTTGAAACTGCTTTAGTAAGAATATCAGCCAACTGATCTTCTGATCTCACAAATAGAAGCTCAATAATGCCATTTCAATTTTTTCTTTGATAAAGTGTCGATCCACCTCAACATGTTTTGTTCTATCATGTTGTATGAGATTCTCTGAAATGCTGATTGTGGCTTTGTTGTCACATTTCAACTGGCTTGGCAATTATGGTGGAAACCCAATCTCAGTCATCAATTTTCTTATCCACAGTACTTCAGTGATGCCTTTAACGATCCCTCGAAATTTTTCCTCTGCGCTTGAAAGAGCTACAATTTTCTGCTTCTTAATTTTCCAAGTTACCAGGTTGCCTCCAATAAGTGTAAAGTAACCAGCTGTTGATCTTCTATCATTTAGGTTGCTTGTCCAATCTGCATCGGTGTATGCCTCAACCTTCAAATGGCCATTTCTTTTGAAAATGATTCCACTTCCTGGAGCTCCCTTCAAATATCGAACTATCCTCATGGCAGCTTCCATATGATCTTCTTGTGGCTTATGCATAAACTGACTTACTATTCCCACAGCATAAGCTATGTCAGGCCGAGTATGTGATAAGTAAATTAGTTTTCCAACCAGTCGCTGGTACCTTTTCTTATCTGCTAGGGTGGCACCTTCTACTATCTTCAACTTGTGATTAACTTGCATGGGCGTATCTATTGGTTTGCAATCCACCATTCCTGTTTCTGCCAGAAGGCCCAAGATGTACTTTCTTTGGGAGATAAAAGATTTCTTTGCTGGATCGTAGAACCTCTATTCCTAAGAAATATTTTAGTCTTCCCAAATCTTTCATTTCGAAGTCTGTAAATAGATTCCTTTTCAATTTTTCAATTTCTTCAGCATCACTTCCCGTTATGATCATATCATCCACATAGATTATTAGGCAAGTGATTAAATCTCCCCTTTTTTCAAAAAAAAGGTATGATCAGTTACTTTGCTTGTGCCCATACCTTTTCATGGTATCTGTAAATCTTCCAAACCAGGCACGTGGAGATCGTTTAAGCCCATAAAGAGCCTTCTTTAACCGACAAACTTCATGTTTTTTAAATCCTATTGAAAAACCTGAAGGAGCTTCCATGTACACTTTTTCTTTCAACTCTCTATGCAAGAAAGCATTCTTGACGTCAAATTGATGGAGTGGCCAATCTTCATTTGCTGCTATTCAAAACAACACCCTGATAGTATTAATCATTGCAACTGGAAAAAAATTTCCAGTGTAGTCGATACCATAGGCCTGTATATAACCTTTGGCCACCAACTTTGCCTTGTACCGTTCAATAGTGCCATCTACCTTGTGTTTAATGGTGAAAATTCATTTGCACCTGACTGGCTTTTTTCCTGTCGGTAGGATACTGATGAACCCATATTTGACAATATATTTTGGTTTGATTTGAGTGGATTTCATCACATAAACCCACATTTATCCATGTAAATAGCATGCTTTTGTATTTTCTCTCCAAATTGTGTCTAATTGTGAAAACATGTTATTTTGAGCTTAGATTAGTAATTTTAATCCCACTTTTATGTCATTTGATGCCATGACATGTTTGTTGAGTAATTTTAGGTTCTAGAGGCAAGTTTGGCAAGGCAAAAGTGGAAGGAAGGATGTACAAAGGGAGAAAACATAAAGAAAACAAAGGAGAAGCACACATTGGAGTGTGCGTACGCACAAGAGCCACAAAACTATGTGTGCGTACGCACGACATCCTGTGCGTACGCACAGGTCCCAGCGCGTGACTAATTTAATGAAAATCGTTGGGGGCGATTTCTGGGCCTCCAGAGCCCAAATTTTGGACCGTCTGAAGCTGATTCTTCCTATATTAGACAAGGCCTCACTCGATGTGAAAAGGGGGGAGAAATTAGGGTTAGTTTAGCATCATGTAGGTTGTTTTCTAGAGAGAGAAGCTCCCCATTCTCTCTAGAACCTAGGGTTTTTAGTTTAATTTCCTTGTAATTTCTATGTTTAATTCTTGTTTTGATCTAGTTTCTTCTACCTTTCTTTACTTTATTGTCTTAATCTCTTTAGTTTATCATGTTAATTTCTCATTTTGTTGCCTTTTTGCTTATGAACACTCTTGTTACTTTAATTTACATTTAATGCAATTTTATGTTTCATGCCTCTTTTATTGCTTTATTAAGTTGCTATCTTTATTTTCCTTGCTTGGTAGTTGTAGCATTTATTATTTCTTATCATTTACCATGCTTTCTTTTCATACCCACCAAGTGTTTGATAAAATGCTTGGTTGGGTTATTACATATCTTTTCTCACTCTTGGTTAAGAAATTGAGTGGTTTGGATGAACTTGAGTGGTGGATGTCCATTTCACATTGTGTGAGGGTTGTTAATTAACTTGGTTTCCACTAACGCTAGCCTTTCACTAAGTTAATTAGTGAGTTAGCTAGGACTTGTGGATTGAGGTTAATTATGCCCTTTTGACTTATCCTCGATATAGGGTTGACTAATTGGGATTAGTTCACACACAATTACCATGTTTGTGGTCCACTACTAGGATAGCAAGCCCTAATTATCCAATTCTCACCAAGAGCTCTTTTTGGCATTTAAACTCTATTTGCATTGCTTTTACTTGCATGTTAAGTTACTTTCTTGTTATTTACCTTTCTTGCCATTTACATTTCCTTGCCTTTTTATTTCATTACACTTTATATTTCTTGCAATCTCATGCCATCAACCCCCATTTCCCCTAATAACATCATACTTAATTGCAACTCCTAGAGAAGACGACCTGGGATTTAAAACTCCCGGTATTTTTGTATTGATTGTGACATTTTTAGATTTAAATTTGATATTGGTCAATTGTTGGGTTTGGAACTATACTTACAACGCCAATCTTATTTTGAGATAAATTTCGAACCCACTTTAGGCCTCTTATCAAATTTTGGCGCCGTTGCCGAGGAGTTGCAATGGTGTTTATTATTGGCTATTGTAAATATGTTAATATGTGAACATGTGAATAGTTGGTTTTTGATTGATTGCTTATTTTTGCTAGTTTTAGGAGTTCATTTTATTTGATCTTTTTACCTTTGGTTTTTGTTTCCTTTTTATCCCATGAATTCTCACCCATTGCATTGTGAGTTTTGTTGCTATTGTGCTATAGGAATTGGGAATTTCAAATGCTTGTTACCTACATGGACTGAAAGGAATTCAAAACAAGATTCGGGTGCACAAGCTTTTGAGCCTCAAAAGCCTTGGAAAATACAAGCTTGGGTGGAATTTCAAGGAAGTTTGACGAGAGCTCTCCATAAGTCCAACTTAAGGACAATAAACAAAAGTGCTAGGTGGGAGACACCCCCACCATGGTAACATTGTTCTTACACTTTTTCTTGTATATAATTTTGGTTTATTGCATTTTTGCTTATTTTGGTTTGCTTAGGATTAGTTTAATTTTGAGTTTAGTAGGTAAATTTGCATGTGAGTCATGAATTTTTGGATGTTTGAATGTTTTTGGGGTTGAGCTTTCATTGAACTAAGATTTGGTACCCTAGAAATTTGAAGAAAAATTTTTCTGAAACATGGCATTGGTGCATGTGCACTATGCTGTGGGTGCGTACAAAACTGCATTTTTTGCCACCTGTGCGGCCGCAGAAGCTTGTGCGTCCGCACACTCCTTGACATGCCCTCTGGTTACAACGCCAGCACAGCTTGTGCGTGTGCGCTGCTCTATTTTCTGTGACCTGTGCGGCCGCACAGACGTGTGCGTCCGTACACAAATTGATAGCCCCTCTGGTGGGAGCGTTGGCACAGTTTATGCGCGTGGACCCCCTACTTTTTTTGTGTTCTGTGCATGCGCACGGACCTGTGTGCGCACGCACACATGAACCTTTCCAAAAAAAGAGTATTTTTTGCGTGCGCACACCCTTGTGCGCCCGCACACGTCTTCATCCCTCTTCTGCCAGGAGCGCTCGCATAGAGTGTGCGAGCGCACATCTTCCTTTTTCCTCATAGTGTGCGTACGCACACGTGTCTGTGCGTACGCACACCCCTGTTTTCTCACTATTATGCTTCTTTTCCCTTCTTCTTCTTCTTCTCTACTTCTTTCCTTCTTTTCTCTTTCTCTCTCTTCTCCCCCTTTCACCCTATTTTACGCTTGTTCATGTCTGTTTTGTTTGTACTTCATTTTTATTTTAGTAATTATATTAGTTTTAGTTTAGTTGCTTGTTGATTGAATAAGTTGCAAGTGTTTGTTTGATATTGATTAGGTTGCTTGTTGCTTGAAGTTTCCACCAATGCACTTATACTTTGCCTTAATTTACTAGCACCTAGTGGGTTTGAACACTTATGTTTTGATTGTACCACTAGGACAAATTATATAAGTGCATTGAATTAAGAGATTTGAGTTGAAACTTACTTGTTTATTATGATTCTCATATCAAATTCATCACATGTCCGGTACTTGTTCCTTCTTAATGCTTTGCATTTGTTTGAGTGACTTAACTTGATTTTTATCAAGCTTATTACTTTTTGTAACAAGTACCTTTTCATGTGACTTTTTCATTATGTTTCATGATGAATAAGGAGTTTCCGTTCATTATGGGATTGGTTGTTGTTTATTGTGCTATTTTATATCAATCTTGCGCTTTCACGTGCACAATTTCAATAACCAGTATCAAATACTCAATTCACTTTTGTGGCTACCTAGAGTTGCTTGTGCCTTAAGTTTTACTTATTCTTTACTTGTAACCTAGGCTACTTAATTGAGGACCGTGCTATCTCTTTTGATTACGTGGTTGGCTTTCCAACTGACCAATGTGTTGTGTTCTAAACTGTACACACTTAGAATACACACATTGCCCTTTTATCATACCACACACATCTTACTTTTCCTCAATTGTTGTTTATTTGTTTACACATCAACTGGAGCTCCCGGAGCCCACCACCTGAAGGTGGAACCTCATAGTCCTTCATCCCTCGGATCATGTGCATGCACGGAAGACCGTGTACAATTTAAATGTGAGGGAGGATCGCCAACTTCGAGGGGGTAAAAATTTCTCTTCTTAGACACTTTGCAATATTCTTTTTGTTCTTTTTCTTCAATTTTTGCAACTTTTGTTCTTATTTGCACTTTGCTTGGTTTGTTTGCATATATTTCTTTAATGCTCATAGTATTATGGTAGTAAATACTTGCATGTGCATGTTAGATTGAATAAGTTTGGTAAAAACAACAAAACATTTTTATGAAACTCCTTTTTGGGCATGCCATTGATTTAATTGAAATTGCTTTCTTTCAACTAGTTTGAAGTATCATTTTTCATAGAATATAGAAAAAGAGATAGAACAACAAACCTTGTGAGATTTGAGTTTTAATTGTATGGTTGCACATCTTCAACCATGAAGTTTGTTCTTGTCTGATAAACTCCTTTTATGATTGTAATCTTTGATTTGCATGAATCTATATGTCCATTATTTTGTGTATGAATGCATGTATATGATTGAGGCCATTGTTTCAAAAAGCTTAATTACCCAAATAGCCTACCTTTTATCTTCCATTGTTAGCCAACTTTGAGCCTATGCTAAACCCATTTGTTAATAATTTTAGCACATTACAAGTCTTAAAGCGGAAAACAATAAATGTCCCTTGTTTGAATCTTTGATTAGCTTAGGCTATTGAGTGTGTTTATCATTCAAGTTTTGGGAAGGTTGGAAACATTGGTTGGGATAAAAGGGTGTTTTATATTTTTGTCAAAATATTGGAAATTGGGTACATACTCATGTATGAATTATGTTAAACCATATGCATTGATGTTCTTGTATATATTTTAGTTTGAAAAAAAAAAGTGATGAAAAAAATAAATAAAAGAAAAAATATATATATAAAAGAAAAGAAAAAGACAAGTAATAAAAAAAGGACAAAATACCCCAAAGTGAAGCAATAAGAATCAATGCATATGTGTGATGATAAAAAAAAAGAGAATACATGAGTGTGTGAAAAAAAAAGGTGAAGAATGGGCAGCTAGATTAGCTTTGAATTGTGTAGGTTGTCATAGGTTAGGTGGGAAGTTTAGGTTAATCAAAGATTCAAATTCTAGTCCACTTGACCACATGCATCCTACCTTGACCCTAGCCCCATTACAACCCATGGATAAGTCCTCTTGATATTTGTACGCATGCACTAAATATTTGTTGATTGTTAGATGACTTACAAATCTTTGAGAAACATGATTAGAGGAGGATTGAGTGATTAAGCCCTAAATACTGAGCAAATTGAGTGAATACACATCCGGTGAGGGGTTCGATTACTCAATTATATGTTCTTGCACCTTATATTGTATCTTCTCGCAAGTTGTTTGTTAGTTAGTTTTGAAAATCTCAATTCAATTCTTTGGACCTTGATCATAGGGTATTGACTCTTTGCTTTGGCCCTAAGGTTTGTTATGGATTGATTAGAATCTCTTGTTTGTTCTTGCCAAACTCCAAAGGAAATCATATTGTACATATAGATAGATAGCATTTAGCATAGTTGCATGCATGTAGTTAGTTGTATTGAATAAATTACTTTTCCCCTTTTTCTTTCTCCTTTGATTGTGATTAGCATGAGGACATGCTATTGTTTAAGTGTGGAGAAATTGATGAACCTATATTTGACAATATATTTTGGTTTGATTTGAGTGGATTTCATCACATAAACCCACATTTATCCATGTAAATAGCATGCTTTTGTATTTTTTCCCCAAATTGGACCTAATTGTGAAAACATGCTATTTTGAGCTTAAATTAGTGATTTTAATCCCATTTTTATGTCATTCGATTCTATGACATGTTTGTTGAGTGATTTTAGGTCCTAGAGGCAAGTTTGGTAAGGCAAAAGTGGAAGGAAGCATGTACAAAGGGAGAAAACATGAAGAAAACATAGGAGAAGCAGACATTGAAGTGTGCGTGCGCACAACTACCTGTGCGTACGCACAAGAGCTACAAAATCATATGTGCGTACACACAAAAGAAAAATCAGCATGTGTGCATACGCACACACCTATGCGTAAGCACAGGTCCCAGCGCATGACTAATTTAATGGAAATCACTGGGGGCGATTTTTGGGCCTCCAGAGCTCAAATTTTGGACCTTTTGAAGCTGATTCTTCCTATATTAAACAAGGCCTCACTCCATGTGAAAATGAGGGAGAAATTAGGGTTAGTTTAGCATCATGTAGGTTATTTTCTAGAGAGAGAAGCTCCTCCTTCTCTCTAGAACCTAGGGTTTTTAGTTTAATTTCCTTGTAATTTCTATGTTTAGTTCTTATTTTGATCTAGTTTCTTCTACCTTTCTTTACTTTATTGTCTTAATCTCTTTAGTTTATCATGTTAATTTCTCATTTTGTTGCCTTTTTGCTTATGAACACTCTTGTTACTTTAATTTACATTTAATGCAATTTTATGTTTCATGCCTCTTTTATTGTTTTATTGAGTTGCTATCTTTATTTTTCTTATTTAGTAGTTGTAGCATTTATTATTTCTTGTCATTTACCATGCTTTTTTTTTATACCCACCAAGTGTTTGATAAAATGTTTGGTTGGGTTATTAGTTATTACATAGCTTTTCTCACTCTTGGTTGAGAAATTGAGTGCCTTGGGTGAACTTAAGTGGTGGATGTCCATTCCACATTGTGTGAGGGTTGTTAATTAACTTGGTTTCCACTAACGCTAGCCTTTCACTAAGTTAATTAGTGAGTTGGCTAGGACTTGTGGACTGAGGTTAATTATACCCTTTTGACTTATCCTCGATGTAGGGTTGACTAATTGGGATTAATTCACACACAATTACCATGTTTGTGGTCCACTACTAGAATAGCAAGCCCTAATTATCCAATCCTCACCAAGAGCTCTTTTTGGCATTTAAATTCTAGTTGCATGTTAAGTTACTTTCTTGTTAAATACCTTTCTTGTCATTTACATTTCCTTGCCTTTTTATTTCATTGCACTTTATATTTCTTGCAATCTCATGCCATCAATCCCATTTCCCCTAATAGCCAATAACATGACACTTAATTGCAACTCTTAGGGAAAACGACTCGAGATTTAAAACTCCCGGTATTTTTGTATTGATTGTGACATTTTTAGATTTAAATTTGATATTGGTCAATTGTTGGGTTTGAAACTATACTTACAACGTCAATCTTATTTTGAGATAAATTCTGAACCCACTTTAGGCCTCTTATCAGATACACTTCTCCCAAGTTCCGTTCTTCTCTGGAGCTTCCATTTCTGTATTCATGACTTTTCGCCTTTCACCTTTCTCATTGGCTTCTCGACAGTTCTTGGAATGTCTTCTGTTAAGAGTTTGGCGGAAAAAGTCTTTGCAACATCTGCTATTCCTTCTCTAGCCACTCTTATCGGGTATCTTGAATTACGGGGAACATGTTCTGGGGAGTACCGATCAAGAGGCATCCCTCTGTTTCTTCTTGGAGAAAGAATAAAGGTATTGGGCTCTAGTTCTTCATGTTCCAGTGCTATACTATTATTGTTAGTGACCTCATTAAAAACATGGAGTAAATTATCAGATTGACAATTACTTACCTCTTGTCTGACATTCTCAAAAGGACTCTCACTAGTTGTATGTATCGAGTTATTTTCTATGTTGAGTGAAGTATGCTCGGTGGCTCCATCTACTTGCTATGTTTGAACAGTTTCTGGGCAACAAAGGTTATTTAGCCAACTTGGTGGTTCATTATTGTTCTCCCCCTGAATGCCATGTTGGCGGATGAAGTAAAATTCAGATTCTAAAAAATCACAATCCATGGTCACATGAATACGACGAGTGATTGGATTATAGCACCTATACCCCTTTTGGTGTGTAGCATACCCAACGAAAACACATTTTTCTGCACAAGGATCAAGTTTGGTTCTATTGACTTTGGGAATATGGACAAAGACGGAACATCCAAATACTCGAGATGGTAAGGTTAGAATAGGCGGGATTGCAGTTTGAGTAGTCAAGACTTGTAAAGGTGTTTTGTGGTGGAGAACTTGGGTAGGTAGGTGATTTAGTAAGTAAGCAGAGGTCGCTATAGCTTCAGGCCAAAAAAATTTTGGAACTTGTGCATCAAAAAGCATGACTCGGGTTATCTCAAGTAACTTACGATTTTGTTGCTCAGCCACACCATTTTGTTGGGGTGTATTTGGGCAGGAAGTTTGATGAATAAGACCATTTTTCATAAAAAAATCGCGCATTGATTAGTTTATAAATTTTATCATGGTACAAAGAGTTTAGGAAAGAAACGAAGAATTATTTAGAAAAGTATTATTTTTATTATTTATATTTCTCATCTGTGATTACAAGGTTCTTACCAATATATAGACCAACAGTACGCTAATGATACACTCATTGTGGAATAATATCCTAATAAATTATATTGATTTTTTTTTCTAATCCTCTTTTATATTTTTCTAATTTTGTTCCCTAATTATGATATTCTAATAATATTTATATATAGCCTTATATATTATATCATTTCTCAATTCACTGACGGACTATGTTATGTGTCCACCAAAATTAACTATCAGTATAAAATACATATTAGAATATAAATACACATTGAAAATAAATTAAACTACATATGTATTTATACACAAATATATTTGTTGTTAATTTTAGTGTTTGATTTTAATGTACAAATAACATTTTTTATTTTGGTGTACAAATATATTTGTAATTAATAAATCTGATTGTTAGCTTCTCCCACGTAAACCAAAAGTCTGTGAGTTGATTTTGATATATTAGGAATAAGTTGTGCTGTGTTAATGTGCGATATACTCATTATTCATTTGTCAAACGTTTTTTTATTAGTGCAAATGTATTTTGGTCGCTATGATCATCATGCATCTTCAAACCGCCTATTGTATTGTATTATATATGAATTATGAAAACGTGCTTGCAAATTAAAACAACTTTATTTATCAATATATTATGTAAATTTATTTTCCCTCCGATGAGTATGTGAAACTATGACTTGTATGTAAGCTCTGTTAATAATTTCATTTTACTGTTGCAGCCAGCAGCGGTTATTATGAATTAACCATCCTCTTAAGGTTAGTATAAGGAATAATGATCTTTGATTAGTTCATATTGAAAATGTAATAGTATGTATAGGTTCATCAGCTTTAGGATCAGTCATGGTTATTTGTGAGAGCCGTATGCATAGTGACATATACTCAACAGCACATGCATGAATGAAATAATTAGGTAGTTTAGAGATGCCAATCAATCCCAAGTTAAGCTGTATCAGCATGCAATAATTTGTTCTTGTTAGAAACGAATGATTAAGTCAACTTAATACAAGGACATATATATAGTTAAACTAAGCTTACAAATTTCAACGTGACCAATATTATTTTTCTAATGCCATGTTGTTGGATTGTTTTGTTATGCTTTATTATTTAATTTAAACCTTACAATTAGGAAACTTGGAACCAATAATCTATTCAAAATATCAAATGACCAGTAACTACTCCTCCTTATATATACATTCAATTCATATGTGATTGAACTGTAAAAGTGCCACAAGAAGAAGCGGGTTCTGCTTAGAAAGAACAAGAAACGATGGTAATCTTTAATGTTTTATTTCAGTTCTACATGAGCCAGGAATTTGAATGTTCCTAAAACATATATTGACAAAGCATATACATCAAGTGAAGAGTTTGGTCTGATTATTACTCAACAGGGAATCTGCAGAGATATGGCGGGTACCCAACAAGGGCTACGAAGGAAAGGAGGAAACAGAGCTGCACTTTTTGTATACGGTAAGTCGGTAACTAATTAACAGCATAGCTAGCTTCCTTCCAAATCAGTATTATATTTGTTTAGTTTGTTGTATTTTTATTTGAAGTTTGTAATTATATTGGTGCATGCAGCTATGGAAGGACTAGAGAACATGGCGTTCGTTGCCAATGCGGTGAGCCTAGTAACATATTTCTTTGGCTTCATGAACTTCAGCTTAACAAAATCTGCCACAACCTTGACCAACTTCATGGGAACTGCATTCTTGCTATCTCTAGTTGGAGGATTCATCAGTGATACATGTCTGTCTAGGTTCAAAACATGTGTTATCTTTGCATCCATGGAATTGCTGGTGAGTACAACAACTACATAGCATCATGATTACAGCTATCATTATTCATTGAGGAAATAATCAATCAAGTGCAAATTAATAAGGAAGAATTTTGAAACAAAAATGGATATTATAATAAGTATATAGTCCTCAATTATTGAAGTATATCACCAGCCTCATCGCCAACAACCATTGCAAGAATAGTCTTGAGTTAGATATAAATAAATATCTTCTTCGCAAGAGTAGCTCAATTTGCAGTGTAAGATAGCGACACCAAAATGCATCCATTATTATTATAATAATAATAATATTAATTTTTCTGAGGTCAACATCGTCCCTTGCCTTTAGTCAAAACTTGCTAAAATTGGCAAGAATTTTTTCTTTAATTTCAATCCATCCATATTATATCTACTTATCTAGGAAATTCATTACCCTTTCATAAAAAAACAAAATAATAATTTCTACCGCAAATATTTAAAATGCTAACAAAAAATATAGGTAGACAATAGAAATACTAAAAAATGTGAATAATGGATATATTGCATGTTCAATTCAATATGTATGCAGATGATTATGTTCATTATTTTTAATTGGATGGTTATTTCTTTTGATTTTATTTACTCATGCACAATTAACAATGACGGAATGTTTACAGATAGTTATCATAATATTAAGGTTTAAGAGATAATTTGAGGAATGAAGTGTTTTTTTTACTTTATTGAGTCAATTTTAAAATACATTATTCATATTATTTACAAAAATGATTGCCTATCTAGCTAACAAAACCCATTAAAAAACAAAACTAATGTTATACCCATAAAAATAAATTTCTTACGACAAAAATACCAAAACTTTTATTTTTTAAAATTTTTAAACAAAATTAACCAAAATTCTCAAATTATCCCTATTCTTTACCTTTAAACTCACGCCACCACCGTTTCTTTAATTTCACTCCATCCGTGTCGTATCTACTTACTTAGGAAATTCATTACCCTTTTATGAGTGAAATAATCATGTTAAGCTTTCAAACATATATCAATCAAGCATCAATTTAAAATGAATTTAATTCGTATGTGTTCTAATCTACCTAGACTCCAACTGAGGTATAGCACAGAGATATCGCAAGTGCTATGAGAACTCATCGAATATTCTTCAATATCGCGAGGTGGCTACCTGCCAAAAATACTCAATGCTCAAGTTAGTGTTTATCCGAGTAGTGTTTTAGAAAATTTGCAAAAGGATTGTTTTATTCATACCTCTCTATCTTCCTTGCTCATCTGATTTTTTAATTACTCTGACAATATATCCATTTCAACTATGTAATTATTACAAAATAATTTGTCTTTAATCAGCATATAATATAATTTATTGTAACTAACTTTAAAAAAAAGGTTCATTGTGTTATAGGTCATTTCTTGATGTTAATTTGAGCTACTACATCAGAAGGATCAGTATGCATAAAAAAATTTCGATAGAAAGACAAAAAATAATATATCCAAATAGTCTAAATTTATCTTATTTAGTATATATTTATTGTATAGTGCATTAAATAAAATAAAAAAGATAAAATATATTTTTTGTCTCTAAAATTCGTCAAAAATTTTAAAAATACTCATATTTGGCACAAATGAAAAATTTTTAGAACAAAATTAAAACAAAATAAAATTTAGTAATATTTTTGAAACTTTTAACAAATTGGACAAAAAATCTACTTTATTCAAACAAAAAATAGTAAGTTTTAGCAGTTTTTAGTTGATATTTTTCGATTATCAAACATTTCCAAAAATTTTATACCAACACAATCAAATGAATTATCACAACAAAACTAGTGTTTGACTTAACCACTACTTGAAAAGTAACATTAACATAAGCTTCTGATTAATAACCTTTAACATAAACTAGTTGATGTAATTGCAGGGATATGGTCTGCTTACAGCTCAAGCACACTTCCAGCAGCTCAGACCAATATCTTGCAAGAATGGAGCAGCATCACAGATGAGTCATTGTGATGCTGCCACAGATGGACAGGTTGCAATACTCTACACTGGGCTCTACCTTATTGCATTGGGAACTGGTGGTGTTAAGGCAGCATTGCCAGCATTAGGTGCGGACCAATTTGATGAGAAGGACCCCAAAGAGGCTCCTCAAATGTCAAGCTTCTTCAACTGGTTCTTGTTTAGCCTAACCATAGGAGCCATTGTTGGTGTTACTTTCATTGTTTGGGTCAGTACCAACCAAGGATGGGCTTGGAGTTTTACCATTTGCACTATTGCAGTCTTGTTTGCAATCATATTCATATGCATGGGCAGGTCTTTATATAGAAACAATGCCCCAAAGGGAAGTAGCCCTCTAGTTCGAATCATACAGGTAAACAACAATAACAACAATAACCATTCATTATGATTTTTGTAATAATATATTGGAACTGGACTCATGTTTTGTTGAACTACCAGGTTCTTGTAGTAGCCTTGAGAAACAGAGAAGTTCAGATTCCAGAGAATGCAGAAGAACTGCATGAAATTCATGAAAAAGAAAGGGTGGACAATCATGAAATCATTAAAAGGACAAACCAATTCAGGTTATAAAATTATGGACTAACAAATCTGAATTCTCTTATGCTTCATTATTTAACATGACTAGTAGTAACTTTCTATTAGAAACATTATCTTTTTCCTCATCAGACTTTATGTGAAAATTGAATTTCCAGATTCTTGGACCGCGCGGCGGTTGTCACAATCAATGATGGACCATGGAATCTGTGTACAGTGACACAAGTAGAGGAAACAAAAATCCTAATCAGAATGCTACCAATAATACTCAGCACAATATTTATGAACACGTGTTTGGCACAGCTTCAAACCTTCAGCATACAACAAGCCGACACCATGGACACCAACCTCCATGGCTTCAAAGTGCCAGGTCCCTCAATCCCAGTCATCCCTTTGTTGTTTATGTTCGTCCTAATCCCTTTATACGACCGCATCTTCGTCCCACTGGCACGAAGATTCACAGGGATCCCCACAGGGATCACACACCTTCAGAGGATTGGAATTGGATTGGTTCTGTCAGCTATTTCCATGGCAGTGGCTGGTTTTGTTGAAACACGCCGCAAATCGGTGGCCATACAACACAACATGGTAGATAGCACAGAGGCTCTTCCAATGAGTGTGTTCTGGATTGGTTTCCAATACGGCATTTTTGGAGCTGCAGACATGTTTACTATCATAGGTCTTCTGGAGTTCTTCTATGCAGAGAGTTCAGCTGGAATGAAATCTTTAAGCACTGCAATAGCTTGGTGTTCTGTGGCATTTGGTTACTTCACAAGCACAGTGGTGGTTGAGGTGGTTAACAAAGTCAGTGGAGGGTGGCTTGCAAGTAATAACTTGAACAGAGACAACCTTAATTACTTCTATTGGCTATTGGCTGTGATGAGTGTTCTCAACTTTGTGTTTTACTTAGTTTGTGCTTCTTGGTATAAGTACAAAGCAGTAGAAGACAAGCACCGTGATTCAAAAGATAATGCTCTTGAAATGGTTAATGCGTAGGCCTGCATGCTCTTCACTGTAATTTATAAATTATATGCTGCTGTTAATTCTTATAAGAAGCTAGGTAAACTGTATAACAAGGAAATTGTTACTATTAATAACTGAAAATAATGATTGTAGTTGGCTTTTGTGCTATGGTTCCTATTAAGACAGCAATGACTATTGGTTCCCAAACTCATTCCTGGATCATCATCAAGCAATCATACTGCAAGTTGAACAAAGTAATATAAGAAACAGTGCTTGTATATAGCAAGTGCAGCATGTTAATGAAGGGCGTAATATTAATGCCCATCAGTTATTTTTCAAAGTTCCGCAGTAACGAATATGAAGGATCCTATGACCAAGAACAAGAAGGCTTCTCAGTTCTCAATTGTTTTTCCTTCCAGCAAATTTAGCGCTGTTTCTGGCAGCAACTCAATTGCGTCCTACGACATAACTTGAGGCATGCAAGTTGATTGCTGAAAGAGCAAAAACGTAACTCTTCATCGTGCTAAACATAGTACTTCCATTCATTAATTAGCTGCTAATCATGATATGACTGAGAGTTGATGTCATGAATTGTGGATTCCCATATGTTTGAAATCTTAAAAAGTTAGAAGTTATACTTTGTTCATGATTATTGTCTTTCTTTTCTTTATTTCTTTCTCTACTTTCTTTTCTTTTTAATTTTACACTTGGTTCGAACAAGGTCTTTTAACTGTAGCTGTAAAGGCACGCCTATTCCTACCAGACAAGAGTTATATTTGATTTTTAAGTTTTTTTTTTTTTTTTTCCGAAAAGAAATCAACACCAAAAAGTAGAACTTCTGACAAACTAGGAAAATAAACAAAGGAACAAATAAGGAACAAACTAAAATATTCAACACCTACTCTATACAATATCATGTACTCTATAAGAATTAAAATAGAAATCAGAATGATCAAAGCAGAAACAGAAGAATTTCAACAGGAAGGGGGCGTAACAAGATTTCAAGAACAATCAATATAACTAAAATTAATACACGAACAAATGATTAATCATAATGCCCATTGCCCAATGGGGGACTTTTTACCCTCCCTGATCCACAATGCCTGTACTAAGGGTTGCGGTTGACCAAAACAATAAACTAACCCACCCTTGCCGGAATTGGGTTGAGGGGATGATAAATCTGCTTTGATCAAGTTTATCAATCAAAGCTCATTTATAGGCCAATGAAAAATCATGTTCAGACAAACAAGGATAAATGCCAACCATAAACCATGCTCAGACAATTGCACAAATGACCGAATGACATCAATTCGGATTGAGACGAGGATGTTTGATCATGGAATTTAGAGGGAAATACTTGGTTCCATGTCAAAGCATTCCTCGAGTTTCCAGCATTCAAATAACTTACATGAGGAACACAAAATAAAATCAATCATCATTCATCTTTCATTTTACTTTTCACCGTGGACCTTTTGGCAAGGAGCAAAATATTGCAGCCTACCACTAAATGAATAAGACATTCATCATTATTGGGTCATTGACAAATTCAAGTCAATGAATAAGATTCATCAGAAACTATATTCACGATAAGCAGGCTCCTGCTCATCTCAGAGAAGTGTTGAACACCGATGACAGCTCACTCCCGACTAAAACAGGAGCAGCGATCAATTCAGAAGAAATGGACCTATGTATCTGGAACCACCTTTCATCATCATAGGAAGGCAGCAGGAATCATGTCAGGAAATTGCCACAGCCTTGTTTCCAGATGTGAGTTTATGATGTGCATCGATGTCAGATACTTTGGATGGAGGCCAGTACCGAAACATGGATCTACCAACAATGCTCTCAAGAGGGAGTGGACCCCTGATATTAAAAAAAGAAACAGTAAATATGATCAGTAAAGCGTCAAGATTCAAGAATCATTATATCTATAAATATATAATAGTAATTTATACATAATAAAAATTGTGAACTCTGGTAGCATGTTTACATAAAGCCAGATATTTGAGGAGAACGGCATCAACAATCAGATGAAAATCTGTTGTCCCCCTAAAGCAGCATACTCTCCAATGGAACAACAAACAAAAGTTAGTTACAAAGAGATTGAAGTTACCAGTTATGTGAGTCAAAGCTGTTATTACGGTTATCTCCTAACACAAAAACATATCCTTCTGGCACAACCTGCAGCAAAATAAAAAGCATAAACATTAACCATGCTGTAGTCCCACAATCAATTGACAGAAATATTATTCCCATGGCAAATACAAAACATTACCGTTAATTCCATTTCATAAGCAAGAGGCTCTAAAATGAATTCCTCTTCTTCAGCAACGCCATTCACAAGTAATTTACCATCTCGAACCTGACAAAAGAAAACCACAACATGCATACAATGTAAGATATTATGGGATAAATGCTTTGAAATCTGATAAACTAATTACTCAAAACATAGAACTTACTTCAACAGTGTCTCCAGCCTTAGCTACAACCCTTTTTATAAACACATCAGAGGAAGAGAAACCAAATTCCTACACAACATAAAACCAAACGATAAACATCATCATTGATTAACAACTCAACTGCATAATGCAATTCTTAAAAAGCTCCAAATTCTAAAAGCAACTGAAGGAGTTGGTTCACTTACTTGTAAAACAGGAGGTGCCTTAAAAATCACTATATCTGAAACATTAGGCTTTCTAAAGAAGAAAGAAAACTGCAACACCATTAAATATAATATCAAAAAATGGGGGAACAATTAAATATATATAAAAAATTGGAAACAGCAAACAAGACCAAAATCCACAAAAATTAAATTAAATTAAATTACTGAGAAATTAAACATTTCTTCTTGTCAAGGTGAAAGTAAAACCAACCTTTTCGGCCATAATGCGATCACCGACTTCGAGGGTTGGGTACATAGAGGAAGAGGGAATAGACCTAGGTTCAGCCAAGAAGGACTTGAAGAGCAAGCTAACGGTGACGGCGGTGAACGCGGCCTTCGCATCCTCGGAACACACGTTCAACACCCGCGAGAGCCACCTGCTCTTCCCAGCTTCAACAGCGGAGACAGCGCTAGCAGCCACCTCCTCCGAACACAGCGTTCCGCCCTTATCGACCTCCCAGTTTGTGGTGGTAGGATTAGGGACGGATTCGTTACACGGAAGCCACTTAGAACCCTGCAAGAAAGGTATGATGGAAGAGGTCTTGAAGGGCGAAATACCGAAAATACCCACGGAAGCCGACGACGAACCAGAAACTCCGACCGTTGACTTCATCATGGAGATCAAGCCCAAGACGATCGGGTTGCTGCAGTTATCGCCGAAAATCTCTCCGGCGAGGGTGGTGTAGGCGCAAGGATTGCGTAGCTTCGGCCGCCGGAGATGATCGGAATGGAAGCTTCGGACACCGGCGGTGGGATCTCGGTCATGTTTTGGGCTAACTCCGAAGAGGCGAGAATGGATCCAGCATTCTTGGAGGCAGCGGGAATTGGATATGCGGGAGGTGGCGGTGGAGACAAGGTTGTGGGCGACATAGCCGGAGAAGGAGAAGGTTACGCGGATAGCCATAAAGACGAAATAGTAGAGGTTGAGGAAGAAGATTAGGTACACTGTGATTTGGGGGAGAACGATTGGGGAGGGACGAAACCCTAGCAAGCGATGAAAGCCATTTCTTTCGAAGGAACGACTAAAGGGAGTGCAGAAGAGTTGAATTGAAGGGTGTGGTGGAACTCAGGGGAGTGAATCGCCGGCGATAACACTCCCACGGCGGTAACAGAATTAGGGAGTCACGGAGAGAGAGAGAGAGAGAGAGAGAATGGAAATTGTTGAAAGTCAAAATAAGACTCAGAGGATTATAGGTCTGTTTTATTTTGGGTTTATATATACGGCGGCTACCCTCGGTGTACCTGCACTTTCCCTCGTCATAATCATAAATTGATAAATTCATACTCATCAATAGAATACTATTGTGAAATTAACTACTATTAATAAAACATTAAGACAGTGTCAAATTATGTTCTATTTCTATTTATTTTGCATATATAAATTTGTTTAACGAAAATTATGCTTAAAATAAAACACAAACCATCTAATATATTCTCATAAAATAAAAGAATTTCATATAAAGTTGATTGTTATAAGTTTATGATGAAAAATTTATGTAGTACTCATAAATCTTATTTGTGGAATAATATTGTTACTTATTATTTTTATAAATGGTACATAAATATAATTATCTATTAAAGAATGAGTAGTATATAATAATATATAAAAAATGATTATTTTAATAAAGACATCTTTACGTAAAAATATTATGAATATATACAAATTTTAAAAAAAAAATAAAAGAGGCATTTATCCTCACAAACATCTTAAAAGAATTAAAATTATAGATAAATATTAAATTTTATGATAAAAAATTATAATTATCTTGTTAAATTTTATTTTTTTTTTTGTATAGAAACTAAAAATAACTAAATAAATAAATCAACTCAACAAAAAATAATAAAAAAATTTAATTATTTTGTAAGTTTTTATAATTTTATCAAATTTTTAATTAGATTCTCATATTTTTTTAATTAAATTTTTATATCATATTTTTTTTTTAATTTAGTCCCTATTAATATTAAACGTCTAAAAAACGTTAGTGAATTATGAATTTATTTATATACCTTTATCTTCTATCTATAATAGGTTTATATTTCTCTGAAATTTATCTCCTTCTCATTTTTTTTTTTTACTTTTTCCGAGACTCTCACACACACACATAGGAATAGGAATATAGATCAAAGTTAAAAAATCTCTTTCATTCTCTATATATTTGGAAAGCTGTGTTTTGAGGAGCTCCAATTTCAAAGAAAAAAGACATATACATTTCTATAGAAAAAGTAGTAATCGTGCACTCTTCATTGGTTGTGTCTGACCATGATAGGATGTATGTTGCTTGTAAGAGGATGTCAAAATATAACTTCTTTGACAATATTGATGATAACGACGGTTCAAACAATAGGTGGCCAAAATAAAAGAATAGAAGTGTTCATTATTTTTGTAGTGCTAATTTTTCGAATTTCTAAAAAACCATGACTATAAATCCTTTTTTGTCACTGTAAAAAATCGTGACTATAAACTCCGTTAGGTCACCTCTCAAAATCGTGATCATAGACCTTTTTAGACCACCCTTTTCAAAAAAACCGTGATTATAGCTTTTTTCTTTTTGTTATGCTAAAAAACCATGACCATAGAGGGTCTATGATCACGATTTTTTAGCGTGACTAAAAAATCGTGACCATAGAACCAAAATGTTGTAGTGAAAACAAATAATTCAAATAAAAGATCTATTTTTGCCCTAACAGAAGATGTAGATTTTTTAAGTAGGTTGATAAAAGATGACGTAAAAAGAAGAGAATGAGTATCTACTTTTGTTAGAATTGTGGAAATACAATATTATAGCAAATTGGAGACTAAAATAAAAAAATTAAATACAAAAAAAAAAAGAGATTAAACAAGAGATAAAAAAATTAATTGTGAAATTTAGATAAATAAATACTTATGTAAGTAAATTGTGTGATGAGTTTAATATTATTCAAGAACAACTTAAAAAATTGAAAGATAATATAAAAAATCATGCAAAATGTGATATATGTTATTTATGTTTTTGATAATCTTAGTTAAAGTAACTTTTAACATTAATTAAGTAGTTAATAATTGAATTGAAATTTAATTTTTTAAATATAACTAAAATTACTACTATTTTTTTACAGATTAGTTAGATAAAAAATATATTTATATATTAATATATTAACATTTTTTATTAAAATAATCTTGTCTTATGCTGGTAATTGTTTTTATTAAAAGAATATTTATACCATAAATATTATAATAAATAAAATTTTGCAAATGAATAAAAAATAATAAATGATTAAATAATTATTTAAAATACATAAAAAATAAAATATTTAATTATGTTAAAAATAAAAAAATAATTATAAATTATTTTTTGATCATTTTGGATTAATATACCTCTCATCAGATAATTAATTTATTAGAAATTTAAATATAATTTATACATCTGTATGTTTATGTATATTCTTGATAAATATAAATAAATAAATTTTAAATTATAAATATATTTATATTAAAATTTTATTTTTATATATTTTTATTTTTATCATTAAATTTTTGTGGATTTGTTATTGATTATAAATTATTAAATCGTTTGATATATTTAATTAAATTATTTAATCATTTTTATAATATTATTTTTAAATAAAGATATTTTGATAAAAAGTAACCTATAAAAAAATAGTCAACAAATAGAGTTATTTAGTTTTACTCCTACCTTACAGACAGAAATGGACAAGGTGAAGGGAATAAAAAAATAAATGAAAAATCGTAGTTGATAAATGAAGAAGCCAAGAAGATCCACCATACTCTGCCTGCTGCATACGTGACATAAGCGCATACGTCATCTAACAATTATGAGGACCAAAGTTGGGATTGGAGTAAGTCAAAGTCAACGACTAACAACCCAAAAATAAAAGTTCCAGACTTCTAGTTTGAAGCTTATTGATAAAAAGAAGGTTCATGAATGGTGTCAAAGCAGGGATGGGAAAAACATCTACATCTGCGGGATTATCTGCGACCACGAGATTTGTAAAATTTTTACCGAGAGAGAGATTTAGTTCTGCAAATAAATAAAAATAAGCAGAAATTAATTTAAAAATGGAGTAAAAAAAAGACTAAAAGAGTGTTAGTCAACAATGTTAGTACATGCTATGTTATCCATATATGTAGATTTGAAATATGTAGAAATATGCAAAACGCAAGTCATATTTTGTATGAGAGCAAGCAAGGATCTAAAAATATTATTATAGGAGGTTAATAATATATATAATATTAAAAAATTATAAAAAAATTTATATAATGTAAGATGTATTATAAAAATATATTGATAAAAAATATATTTTAAAATGTAAAAAATATATATGTATTTTTTATTAACAAAGTGATCGATTTTTCGTATCATAAAATTTATCGATAATAGAATTTGTGTTAAATTTTTAGCAATTTTCTTTTTAGTATAATTAAAAGACAATTGACAAGAAATTTATCTTTCATTTTATTTTTAAGTCATTCTTCACAATATTCATAGTTGAAAAAAATCTTTCAATTGTAACAATTGAAACAAAGAAAATTAATTCCAAATAAATCAAAAAAGACGATTACAAGAAGAAAAAGAATCCACTTTATGAGATTTGAAAAATTTTATTTAATTAAAAAATATTAGTAATAATATATTTTTCAAATTTTTTTAATATTGTTACTTACTTTTTAAATATTAAAAATAATTAATATTTATGTTAGATTGAACTTTTATTTATACTAGACTAAATATTAAATAATTTTTTAAAAAAATTAAATCATACTTAATAACTTATAACTATTATTTCTTTAAAAAAAAATTGGGAGCAAGGCCTCCACTCACCCCTGTATGTCCATCCCTGCATGGAAGGAAAAAAAAAAGCAGCTGCGTTTGGCATGAGGAGAGCAGCAACCAAAACGTATCTTAGATGTCCCCTGCATGCAGACAATAACCGGCTATTTGACCACCTTGGACTGCCAAAACGCATGTTGTATTTGGCAGGTGGCAGACACAAAACGGAGGTTGCAATTGGTAGAAGCTACGCTGCATGTTCAACACATATTTGAGGAGATGGCCGAATGGGGTCTTTAAAAAGTAAAACGCAAGTGAGGTTTTGCACAACGTGAGAGTTTGTGGTTTTTTGAGGATTTTGGTTTTAAAAATTTAGTTTAAGTGAATAAAGATTTGTGTTGTAAGAGAGACAGGATTTGAGGTTTTTGGTTGCAAGGAAGAGAGGAAGAAAAATAGTAGAAAAAAGAGGGAGTAGTTTAAGTGAGTGAGCAGTAAAATTATAAGAAAAAATGGTTCATGATTTTACGTTATTTCAAAAATATATTATTAAATATTTAAATCATTCTCAATGAATAAGTATTTTTTTTCAATTTTTTCATAAATAAATATATTTATTTATATTTTATTTATTTGTGTTTTAACTGATAATTTTATTGTTAATTTCATCATCATCATCAGTAGTAGTAGTAATAACGTTATTGTTGTTGTTATTATTGTTGTATTTGAATATGTTATTATGATTAAGTCTCCAAATAATAATAATAATAATAATAATAATAAATTATTATTATTATTATTATTATTATTATTATTATTATTATTATTATTAGTGTTTTCGGTATATATGAATAGTTAATGTTATGATTAGTATATTATTAAATTTTTATAATAATGTTTAGGATAACATAGTAATTTTTTTATAATACTATTTGTTATGAGCTATGAACATTATTATTATTATTATTATTATTATTATTATTATTATTATTATTATTATTAATAACTGTTATTGTTAAGAAATTATTATTATTTTGATAGTTATTGTTGTTGTTGGTTATTAAGAAATTATTAATATTTTTATTAATGTTATTGTTCACACTAATTATAGTTATGAAATAATATTAATAATTATTTTTTTTTTCAGGCGATTAGGATTTTGTTGTTCATAAAATTTGATCCGCTAAAGACTTTTAATGAGATAGCTGTAGCGGCACTAACATTTATTGAGTTTCATCACGTTTCACGAATAAGCAAAATGAGAGGTCATTCTGCACCCTGAGTGTCTTGGTGGAACGATGAAGGCTGAAAATTCACACGTTTTACCATCCAGTCGGCGAAGTAATTGTGACGCTGGAAGACGTGACACATATACTTGGCCTCCCGGTTAATAGGGAGCTAGTCACAGGTAGAATGGACAACAGTTATCAGTTTTTCATGGAGAACTGCTTTGCTTGTTTTGGTCGTCAGCCCAGTCTAGACGATCACGTCTTGAGTAAGGTAAATCTTGCATGGGTCCGGCGGTGTAGAGACACTGAACCATGTGACACGCAGGAGTCCATTGAATGGTACATCCGGGCTCACATTTTCTGTGTGCTCGGTACGGTTGTATTTCTAGATAAGTCTACCACTTCTTTGAACTCAAAGTTTTTGCCTCTACTTCAAGATTTTCGTCGGATTCCACTATACAGTTGGGGGCAGCCAATCTGACACATCTATACAGATCGTTTTGTCATGCATCACGATACAACTTTAAAGAGATGGATGGGCCACTCATTATACTTTTTTTTGGGCGTAGAAGCGTATGCCGTTCCTGGCTCCTATTCTTCGCAATGAGCTCATAGATGTTGGTGTTCTACTTGCACAATGGTATTGTTTATTATTATCATTATTATTGTTGTTGTCGTCGTCGTCGTCGTCGTCGTCGTCGTCGTCGTCGTCGTCGTCGTCGTCGTCGTCGTCGTCGTCGTCGTCGTCGTCGTCGTCGTCGTTGTTCTTATTGCAATCATTCTAATCTTGTCTAGGTAGAGTCATTGGCACCGGCTAGAAAGATATACACGAAAGTCTACGACACAGTTTAGGCAACAACTCGATGACATGGGAGTCAATGATGTAAGTTTTAACAATTTATGTTAAGCTGCTTATTTAGAATAATAATTTTACTAATCGGTCTCGTGGTTACTGATGTCCAGTTTATATGGCGGCCGTATATGGCAGTGGTGCTTCCGGATGACCTTGCCATAAATTTGTTTATGTGCTCGACAAAGTCGCTGTTAGTGTCATTCGAGTATATAGAGTGGCATCCAACAGACCAAGTTAGACGACAATTTAGGTTGCAACAGCTTCAACCAGACCCAGTATTCCAGATTGGTGATGATCATTGCAGGCGGTTGACCAGCCCATAAAACCTGACTGAAAAGACATGAACAGTGAATGGGTTAACATGTGGAGTTATGGCCGCTATAATACACTGCAATTAGGGGATGTGTATGATTATGGTGGAGCGAGTGGTCCGGGCATGAGTGGTTCCAGTTTGTTTTACACTGGCGGTGCCAACATGCTAGGTGTCGATGCTTCTAACGTTGGCGGTGGTCTGGATGCTGGTATGTCTCAGGGTCATCCGTATAATTTACGGACACAGACTGCGCCCCTCAAATAAATACACCCCATCTCAGTATTTGAAGAAGGCGTCAAAGAAGTAGCCTATTGCAGTTTATCTTATACTGTTTGAGTTTAGCTTTGTATTCAGTGTTGTATCTCGTATTGTATATTTAGATGTTTCTATTTATTCTCGTATTTATTATTGTATATTTAGCTTTGTTCTTGTATTTTTCTGTTTGAGTTTAGTCTGTTGCACTTTTTATCTAATTTCGTATTTATTATTCAATGTTTAACGCATACATAAATAAACTGCACAAATACATAAAAAGCTTACACACTAGTTTAAAATAGGTAATGAAGTTACATAAAAAGTTAAATAGGTCATATAAAGTTACATAAAAGTTACTGACTAGTTTAAAATGCATAAACACGTAAAGAGCTTAACCACTATTGACCTCTAGCAGAGCTTGGACTTGCACACTAAGGACATCAGCTATGGCTATGTCCCTCTCGTTCATATAGTACACCGGCGAGAACCATACATATCCCGCGAATCTATCTCATTCAAGTAGCGGGTTTACTTCGGTCTTTCTTTTGTCGTGCGCTTCAATGTCCAATTGGTGGTCACCTTTGCTCCTTCATATCTGATGCGTGAACATCTTTTTTATCTTTTCCTAGTGAATTTACATTTAATTTGTTAAGTTTAATCAAGAATTAATTGTCTTTTAGCTACTATGGATGCTACTTTGAGTCTTGTGAAATTCTGTTTATTTTAGGTAGCATTCGGCTGGATTTGATGGAGTTTCTGCAACACAAGAATTAAAGGAGAGGACAGCGAGGAGTGACGCGCACGCGTACCTTACGCGTGCGCGTGATTTGGAGCATTCCATGGTGACGCGGGCGCGTGGATGACGCGTACGCGGGATTCGAAGATTTTCACGGCGACGTGTGCATGTACTTGACGCATACGCGTGACACGCAGAATAGACACGCGTACGCGTGACATGCGCCCCGTGCAGAAAACGCAAAAAAATGCTGGAGGTAATTTCTGGGCCCCATTTTGGCACTGATGAGCGGATAATTTGTACACTTTTTGGCATTGTTTTTGGTATGTTTTTGGTATGATATAGTTAGTTTTTAGTATATTTTTATTAGTTTTTAGTTAAAATTCACTTTTCTGGACTTTACTATGAGTTTGTGTGTTTTTCTATGATTTCAGGTATTTTCTAGCTGAAATTGAGGGACCTGAGCAGAAATCTGATTCAGAGACTGAAAAGGACTGCAGATGCTGTTGGATTCTAACCTCCCTGCACTCGAAGTGGATTTTCTGGAGCTACAGAAGCCCAATTGGCGCGCTCTCAACGGCGTTGGAAAGTAGACATCCTGGGCTTTCCAGCAATATATGATAGTCCATACTTTGCCCAAGATTTGATGGCTCAAACCGGCGTTCAAAGTCACCCTCAGGAATTCCAGCGTTAAACGCCGAAACTGGCACCAAAATGGGAGTTAAACGCCCAAACTGGCATAAAAGCTGGCATTTAACTCCAAGAGGAGTCTCTACACGAAAATGCTTCATTGCTCAGCCCAAGCACACACCAAGTGGGCCCGGAAGTGGATTTTTATGTCATTTACTCATTTCTGTAAACCTTAGGCTACTAGTTTTCTATAAGTAGGACCTTTTACTATTGTATTCGGGGGAGAATCTTTTGATCTTTGGAACCTTTTTCTTTAGATCTTTTGATCACTTTGGGAGGCTGGCCTCACGGTCATGCCTAGACCCTGTACTTATGTATTTTCAACGGTGGAGTTTCTACACACCATAGATTAAGGTGTGGAGCTCTGCTGTACCTCGAGTATTAATGCAATTACTATTGTTCTTCTATTCAATTCCGCTTGTTCTTGTTCTAAGATATCACTTGTTCTTCAACTTGATGAATGTGATGATCCGTGACACTCATCATCATTCTCACCTATGAACGTGTGACTGACAACCACCTCCGTTCTACCTTCGATTGGGTGAATATCTCTTGGATTCCTGATTGCATGATGCATGGTTGATCGCCTGACAACCGAGTGCTCGTCTGACAAACGAGCCAACCATTCCGTGAGATCAGAGTCTTCGTGGTATAGGCAAGAACTGATGGCGGCATTCAAGAGAACCCGGAAGGTCTAACCTTGTCTGTGGTATTCTGAGTAGGATTCAATGATTGAATGACTGTGACGTGCTCCAAACTCCTAGCAGGCGGGGCGTTAGTGACAGACGCAAAAGAATCGAGGGATTCTATTCCGGCCTGACCGAGAACCGACAGCTGATTACCCCATGCTGTGACAGAGCATAGGCAAACGTTTTCACTGAGAGGATGGGAGGTAGCCATTGACAACGGTGAAACCCTACACAAGCTTGCCATGGAAAGGAATAAGAAGGATTGGATGAAGACAGTAGGAAAGCAGAGAGACGGAAGGGAAGGCATCTTCATGCACTTATCTGAAGTTCCTACCAATGAATTACATAAGTATCTCTATCTTTGTCCTTATGTTATTTTCGTTCATCACCATATCCATTTGAGTTTGCCTGACTAAGATTTACAAGATGACCATAGCTTGCTTCATACTAACAATCTCCGTGGGATCGACCCTTACTCGCGTAAGGTTTATTACTTGGACGACCCAGTGCACTTGCTGGTTAGTTGTGCGAAGTTGTGTAATGCCATGGTATTGAACACCAAGTTTTTGGGGTTCATGACCGGGGATTATGAGAGTTGTGAAAAGTATTGTTCACAATTTCGCGCTATCAAGTTTTTGGCGCCGTTGCCGGGGAATTGTTCAAGTTTTGAGCAAGCTTTTGGTGACATCAGTGCCGGGGATTGTTCAGTTTGGACAACTGACGGTTCATCTTGTTGCTTAGATTAGGTATTTATTTTTTCGAAATTCTTGAAGATGAATTCTAGAGTTTCATGATGATTTGTTGAAATCTGGCTGGCTGAGAAGCCATGTCTAATCTCATTGGACCGAGGTTTCAACTTATCATCACAAGAGCTTGTTGATTTCTATCAATCTTGCTTTTGGAGCAGTGATCTGCTAAGGCTTGGCTGGCCTTTGGCCATGTCTAGTGTTTTGGACCGAAGCTTTCTTTAAAAGCTTGGCTGGCTGTGAAGCCATGTCTAATTCCTGGACCGGAGTCTTAGACTAGCATTGCACTGATTCATGGAATTCTCATTAAGAATTTTGATACCTTTTTCCACTTAATTTTCGAAAAACACAAAAAATCAAAAAAATCATAAAATCCAAAAATTTCTTGTTTGAGTCTAGTGTCTCATCTTAAGTTTGGTGTCAATTGCATGTATTCATTCATATGTCTTAAGGATCTTCAAGTAATTCTTGATGATTTTCGTACTCTGATCTTTAAATTCAATTGACTTGAGTGTTTTGTGTGTCTCATATGCATTTTCATTAGTGTCAGTGGTATACAAACTGCTAAGTTTGGTGTCTTGCATGCATTGTTATTTGATTCTTGTTGCATTTTGATTTGTTCTTATTATTAAAAAATCCAAAAATATTTTTAATTTGTGTCTTCTCAAGTCAATAATACAGAGAATTGAAAGATTCAGAACATACAGCAGAGGAATTGCACAGAAAAAGCTGGGCGTTCAAAACGCCCAGTGAAGAAGGACAGACTGGCGTTTAAACGCCAGCCAGGGTACCTGGTTGGGCGTTTAACGCCCAAAAGGGTATAGTTTTGGGCGTTAAACGCCAGAATGTGCACCATTCTGGGCGTTTAACGCCAGGATGGCACAAGGGGGAAGATTCTGTTTTTCAATACAATTTTTTTTTCAGGTTTTCAAAGTTTTTCAAAATCAAATCTTTTTCAAATCATATCTTTTCAATCATATGTTTTCAAAATCAATTTCTTTCCTTTTTCAAAGATACTTACTATCAATTAATGATTTGATTCAACATTTCAAGTATGTTGCCTTTTCTGTTGAGAAAGGTTTAATGTTTGAATCATATCTTTTCTTGTTAGCCAAGTTTTTAATTTTCAAAATCAAATCTTTTTTAAAATGTTTTTCAAATCATATCTTCTCAATCACATTTTTTAAAAACCAATCATATTTTCTTAACCACATCTTTTTCAAAATAGTTTTCAATCAAATCTTTTTGATTACTAATTTCAAAATCTTTTTCAAAAATCACTTTATTTCTTTCTCACTTTCATTTTCGAAAATTAAGTAATGTTTTTCAAAAATGTTTTCAAATTTTTACTTAATTTTCGAAAATTACTTCCCTCCTTCTCACATCCTTCTATTTATGGACTAATGATGAGCGGATAATTTATACGCTTTTTGGCATTATTTTTATATAGTTTTTAGTAAGTTTAAGCTACTTTTAGGGATGTTTTCATTAGTTTTTATGTTAAATTCACATTTCTGGACTTTACTATGAGTTTGTGTGTTTTTCTGTGATTTCAGGTAAATTCTGACTGAAATTGAGGGATTTGAGCAAAACTCTGAAGAAGGCTGACAAAAGGACTGCTGATGCTGTTGGAATCTGACCTCCCTTCACTTGAAATGGATTTTCTGGAGCTACAGAACTCCAATTGGCGCGCTCTTAACGGCGTTGGAAAGTAGACATCCAGGGCTTTCCAGCAATATATAATAGTCCATGCTTTATTCGAAGAATGACGATGTAACTTGGCGTTAAATGCCAAGTTCATGCTGCTGTCTGGAGTTAAACGCCAGAAAAACGTCATGATCCGGAGTTGAACGCCCAAAACACGTCATAACCTGGAGATTGACGCCAAGAAATGCCTCTACTCGTGGATTGATCAAGCTCAGCCCAAGCATACACCAAGTGGGCCCCGGAAGTGGATTTATGCATCAATTACTTACTTATGTAAACCCTAGTAGCTAGTGTAGTATATATAGGACATTTATCTATTGTATTAGACATCCTGGATTGTATTTTGAATCCTGTGATCACGTTTTGGGGGCTGGCCATTCGGCCATGCCTGAACCCTTTGCTTATGTATTTTCAACGGTGGAGTTTCTGCACACCATAGATTAAGGGTGTGGAGCTCTGCTGTACCTCAAGTATTAATGAAGTTCTATTATCTTTTATTCAAATCTCTTTTATTCTTATTCCAAGATATTCATTCGTACCCAAGAACATGATGAATGTTATGAGTCAAATTACCCTCATTATCATTCTCACTTATGAACGCGCGTGATTGACAACCACTTCCGTTCTACATGAAACAGAGATTGAATGCGTATCTCTTAGATTCCCCAACAGAATCTTCGTGGTATAAGCTAGATGGATGGCGGCATTTATGAGGATCCGAAAAGTCTCACCTTGTCTGTGGTATTCCGAGTAGGATCCTGGGAATCCGGAAAGTCTAACCTTGTCTGTGGTATTCCGAGTAGGATTCCGGTAATGAATGACTGTGATGTGCTTCAAACTTGTAACCTGCTGGGCGTTAGTGACAGACGCAAAAGAGGGATTCTATTCCAGTAGGGGAGGGAACCAACCGGTGATTAGCCGTACTGTGACAGAGTGCGTGAGCATTAGTTTTCACTGCGAGGATGAGATGTAGCCATCAACCATGGGTGATGCCTCCAGACTGGTTAGCTGTGCGAGTGACAGCCGCATAGGATATTTCCCCGAGAGGATTGAAAGTAGCCACAGTTGATGGTGAACCCCTAAACAAAGCTTGCCATGGAAAGGAGTAAGAAGGATTGAGTAGAAGCAGTAGGAGAGCAGGCGTCCTTGAGCTCTACAGCATCTCCATCCGCTTATCTGAAATTCCTACCAATGAATCTGCATAAGTATTCTATCCCTTGTATTATTCCTTTTTATTATTTATTTCAATAATCACAATTACCCTTTAATCTCCCTAACTGAGATTTACAAGGTGACCATAGCTTGCTTCATACCAACAATCTCTGTGGATTCGACCCTTACTCACGTAAGGTTTATTACTTGGACGACCCAATACACTTGCTGGTTAGTTGAACGGAGTTGTGTTCACTTGTGCCAAAAATCCTAAGTTCCACAATTCTACAATAAATGCAAATCAAAGAATAGTGATCACAATTTCGTCCACCAAGTTTTTGGCGCCGTTGCCGGGGATTGTTCGAGTATGGACAACTGACGGTTCATCTTGTTGCTTAGATTAGGTAATTTTCTTTTCAAAAACTTTTTCAAAATTTTTCTTTTAATTTTCGTTTTTCTAAACCTTATTTTCGAAAAAAAAATAAAAATAAAAATAAAATACAAAAAAATTAGAAAATCATAAAAATCAAAAAAATATTTTGTGTTTCTTGTTTGAGTCTTGTGTTAATTTTTAAGTTTGGTGTCAATTGCATGCTTTTAAAATTTTTCTTGCATTTTTTCGAAAATTTCATGCATTCATAGTGTTCTTCATGATCTTCAAGTTGTTCTTGACAAGTCTTCTTGTTTGATCTTGATGATTTCTTGTTTTGTGTCTTTTGTTGTTTTTCATGTGCACTTTTGCATTCATATTTTCCATGCATTAAAGATTTCTAAGTTTGGTGTCTTGCATGTTTTCTTTGCATTAAAAAATTTTTCAAAATTATGTTCTTGATGTTCATCATGATCTTCAAAGTGTTCTTGGTGTTCATCTTGACATTCATAGCATTCTTGCATGCATTCATTGTTTTGATCTAAAAACTTCATGCATTGAATATTTTTGTTGTTTTTCTCTTTCATAATTAAAAATTCAAAAAATCAAAAAAATATATTTTCCTTATTTTCCTCCAAATTTTCGAAATTTTGGGTTGACTTGGTCAAAAAATTTTAAAATTAGTTGTTTCTTACAAGTCAAGTCAAAATTTCAAATTTAAAAATCTTATCTTTTCAAAATCTTTTTCAAAAATCATATCTTTTTCATTTTTTTTTATAAATTTCGAAAATTTCAAAAATCTTTTTCAAAATATTTTCAAAACCTTTCTCTTATCTTTATATCAAATTTTCGAAAATTAGCTAACAATTAATGTGATTGGTTCAAAAATTTGAAGTTTGTTACTTTCTTGTTAAGAAAGGTTCAATCTTTAAGTTCTAGAATCTTATCTTGTAGTTTCTTGTTAGTTAAGTCTTTTTAAAAGAATTAAATCTTTTTCAAAATATCTTTTTATTAACATTTTTATCTTATCTTCTTATCTTTTATCTTATCTTTTTCAAAAACTTTATCTTTTTCAAAATTTGATTTCAAAATATCTTATCTAACTTCTTATCTTCTTATCTTTTTCAAAATTTGATTTCAAATCTTTTTCAAATCAACTAACTAACTTTTTGTTTGTTTCTTATCTTTTTCAAAACCAACTAACTACCTATCCCTCTCTAAATTTCGAAAATTCTCCCTCTCTTTTTCAAAAATTCTTTTTGTTTTAAATTTTAATTTTAATTATATTTTGTCTTTGATTTTCGAAAATTACTAACCTCTTTTTCAAAATTATTTTCGAAATCTTCCTTCTCTTTTCTTCTTCTATGTAATTATTTAATTACTAACACTTCTCTTCACCTCTCCTCATCCAAAAATCCGAATCCATCCTTCTTCTTTCTTATACCCCTTTCTTCTACTAACATAAAGGAATCTCTATACTGTGACATAGAGGATTCCTCTTTCTTTTCTTGTTTTCTTCTCTTTCATATGAGCAGGAACAGGGAAAAGGGCAATCTTGTTGAAGTTGATCCAGAACCTGAAAGGACTCTGAAGAGAAAATTAAGAGAAGCTAAATTACAACAATCCAGAAATAACCTTTCAGAAATTTTCGAACAAGAGAAGGAGATGGCGGCCGAAAATAATAATAATAATAATGCAAGGAGAATGCTTGGTGACTTCACAAAGCCAACATCCAAGTTTGATGGAAGAAGCATCTCTATTCCTGCCATTGGAGCCAATAACTTTGAGCTTAAGCCTCAACTAGTTGCATTAATGCAACAAAACTGCAAGTTTTATGGACTTCCATCTGAAGATCCTTATCAGTTTTTAACTGAGTTCTTGCAGATCTGTGAGACTGTAAAGACAAATGGAGTTGATCCTGAAGTCTACAGACTCATGCTTTTCCCTTTTGCTGTAAGAGACAGAGCTAGAATATGGTTGGATTCACAACCTAAGGATAGCCTGGACTCCTGGGATAAGCTGGTCACTGCCTTCTTGGATAAATTCTTTCCTCCTCAAAAGCTGAGCAAGCTGAGAGTGGATGTTCAAACCTTCAAACAAAAAGATGGTGAATCCCTCTATGAAGCTTGGGAAAGATACAAGCAGCTGACCAAAAGATGTCCATCTGACATGTTTTCAGAATGGACCCTATTAGATATATTCTATTATGGTCTCTCTGAATTTTCGAAAATGTCACTGGACCATTCTGCAGGTGGATCTATTCACCTGAAGAAAACGCCTGAAGAGGCTCAAGAACTCATTGACATGGTTGCAAATAACCAGTTCATGTATACCTCTGAGAGGAATTCTGTGAATAATGGGATACCTCAGAAGAAAGGAGTTCTTGAAATAGATGCTCTGAATGCCATATTGGCTCAGAACAAAATGTTGACTCAACAGGTCAACATAATCTCTCAAAATCTGAATGGATTGCAACATGCATCCAACAGTACTAGAGAGGCAGCTTCTGAAGAAGCTTATGATCCTGAGAACCCTGCCATGGCAGAGGTTAATTATATGGGTGAACCTTATGGAAACACCTATAACCCATCATGGAGAAATCATCCAAATTTCTCCTGGAAGGATCAACAAAAGCCTCAACAAGGCTTTAACAATGGTGGACGCAATAGGCTGAATAATAGTAAGCCATATCCATCATCTTCTCAGCAACAGACAGAGAACTCTGAACAAAATAATTCTAATTTAGCTAATATAGTTTCTGATCTGTCAAAGGCCACTTTCAGTTTCATGAATGAAACCAGATCCTCCATTAGAAATTTGGAGGCACAAGTAGGCCAGCTGAGTAAGAAAGTTATTGAAACTCCTCCCAGTACTCTCCCAAGCAATACAGAAGAAAATCCAAAAGGAGAGTGCAAGGCCATTGATTTAATCAAAGTGGCCGAATGCATAGGGGAGGAGGAGGACGAAAATCCTAGTGAGGAAGACCTCCTGGGACGTCCCTCAAGCAAGAAGGAGTTTCCTATTAAGGATCCAGAGGAATCTGAGGCTCATATAGAGACCATAGAGATTCCATTAAATCTCCTTCTGCCATTCATGAGCTCTGAAGACTATTCTTCCTCTGAAGAGAATGAAGATGTGACTGGAGAAAAGTTGCTCAATACTTAGGAGCTATCATGAAGCTGAATGCCAAGTTATTTGGTAATGAGACTTGGGAAAGTGAACCTCCCTTGCTCATTAGTGAACTAGATACTTGGATTCAGAGAACTCTACCTCAAAAGAAACAAGATCCTGGCAAGTTCTTAATACCTTGCACCATTGGCACCATGAGCTTTGAAAAGGCTCTATGTGATCTTGGGTCAGGGATAAATCTGATGCCACTCTCTGTAATGGAGAAGCTGGGGATCATTGAGGTACAACCTGCCTTGTTCTCATTACAATTGGCAGATAAGTCCATGAGACAAGCTTATGGAATAGTAGAGGACGTGCTAGTAAAGGTTGAAGGCCTTTACATCCCTGCTGATTTCATAATCCTAGACACTAGGAAGGAAGATGATGAATGCATCATCCTAGGAAGACCTTTCCTAGCCACAGCAGGAGCTGTGATAGATGTCAACAGAGGAGAGTTAGTCCTTCAATTGAATGGGGAATACCTTGTGTTTCAAGCACATGGCCATCCCTCTGTGACAAAAGATAGTAAGCATGAAGAGCTTCTCTCAGTTCAAGGTCAAGAAGAGCCCACACAGTCAAACCCTAAGTTTGGTGTTGTGAGGCCACAACCAAACTCTAAGTTTGGTGTTCAAACTTCATATCCAAACTCTAAGTTTGGTGTGGAGACCACACACTAAAATTGACCTGATCACCTTGTTGCTCCATGAGAGCCACTGTCAAGCTATTGACATTAAAGAAGCGCTTGTTGGGAGGCAACCCAATTTTATTTATCTAATTTTATTTTATTTTGTTTTGGTGTTATTTTTGTGTTGAATTAGGTACATGATCATGAGGAGTCACGAAAAAAATAAAAAAAAATTAAAAACAGAGTCAAAAACAGAAGAAAAAATTTTTTTACCCTGGAGGCAGCGCAGACTGGCGTTCAACGCCAGTAAGATGCATCTGGCTGGCGTTCAACGCCAGAACAGAGCATCTTTCTGGCGCTGAACGCCCAAAACAAGCTACATCCTGGCGTTTAACGCCAGGATGCGCACACAGAGGACAATCTGGCGCTGAACGCCAGAAACAAGCATGAAACTGGCGTTCAACGCCAGAAACATGCATTACATGGGCGTTTAACGCCCAGAACATGCACCAATGGGCGTTTGAACGCCAGAATGATGCATGAAGGCAATTTACACGCCTATATGGTGAAGGAATGGTATTTCTTTTCACCTCAGGATCTGTGGACCCCACAGGACCCCCACCTCAGGATCTGTGGACCCCACAGGATCCCCACCTATCTTTTCTTTTAATCTTAATCACACTCTCCTTCTCTACCAAAATTCTCTTCTTCTTCTTCTACTCTTCTTTTCTTTTTTGCTCGAGGACGAGCAAATTTTAAGTTTGGTGTGGAAAAAGCCTAAGCTTTTTGTTTTTCATTCACCATCAATGGCACCCAAGACCGGAGTATCCTCAAGAAAAGGAAAAGGGAAGGCAAAAGCTTCCACTTCCGAGTCATGGGAGAAGGAGAGATTCATCTCCAAGAGCCATCAAGACCACTTCTATGATGTTGTGGCAAAGAAGAAGGTGATCCCCGAGGTCCCTTTCAAGCTCAAAAAGAATGAGTATCCGGAAATCCAACATGAAATTCAAAGAAGAGGGTGGGAAGTCATAACCAACCCCATGCAACAAGTTGGAATATTGATGGTTCAAGAGTTCTATGCCAATACATGGATCACTAGGAACCATGATCAAAGTATGAACCCGAATCCAAAGAACTATATCACAATGGTTCGGGGGAAATACTTAGATTTCAGTCCGGAAAATGTAAGGTTGGCGTTTCATCTACCCATGATGCAAGGTGATGAACGCCCCTACACAAGAAGGGTCAACTTCAATCAAAGGTTGGACCAAGTCCTAATGGACATTTGTGTGGAAGGCGCCCAATGGAGAATAGACTCCAAAGGCAAACCGGTCCAACTAAGAAGACTGGACCTCAAGCCTGTAGCTAGAGGATGGTTGGAGTTCATCCAAAGATCCATCATCCCTACAAGCAACCGATCTGAAGTTACTGTGGATCGGGCCATCATGATTCATAGCATCATGATTGGAGAGGAAGTGGAAGTTCATGAAGTCATATCCAATGAACTCTACAAAATAGCTGACAAGCCTTCATACATGGCACGGCTAGCCTTCCCCCATCTTATATGCCATTTATGCTACTCAGCTGGAGCTATCATAGATGGAGATGTCTCCATTGAAGAAGACAAGCCCATCACCAAGAAAAGGATGGAGCAAACAAGAGAAGTTCCTCACGGCCCCCAAGAAGAACATGAGGAAGTTCATCATCAACAAATGCCTCAAGGAATGCACTTCCCTCCCAACAACTATTGGGAGCAACTCAGTACCTCTTTAGAGGATTTGAGCCATAATGTTGAACAACTAAGGGTGGAACACCATGAACACGCCCTCACTCTCCAAGAAATAAGAGAAGATCAAAGAGCAATGAGGGAGGAGCAACAAAGGCAAGGAAGGGACATAGAAGAGTTGAAGAACATCATTGGTCCTTCAAGAAGAAGACGCCACTAAAGGTGGATTCATTCCTTGTTCTTTATTTTCTTTCTGTTTTCGGTTTTTAAGTATTATGTCTATCTATGCTTTGTGTCTTTATCTCATGATCATTAGTATGTAACCATGCCTTAAAGCTATGAATAAAATCCATTAGTCCTTCACTTATCTTAAAAGAAAAATGTTTTAATTCAAAAGAACAAGAAGTACATAATTTTCGAAATTATTAGTGAATTTAATTTAATTATATTGATGTGGTGGCAATACTTTTTGTTTTCTGAATGAATGCTTGAACAGTGCATATTTTTGATCTTGTTGTTTATGAGTGTTAAAATTGTTGGTTCTTGAAAGAATGATGAACAAAGAGAAATGTTATTGATGATCTGAAAAACATCATGAAATTGATTCTTGAAGCAAGAAAAAGCAGAAAAAAAAGTGGCGAAAATTTTAAAGCAAGGATCCAAGGCTTTGAGCATTAATGGATAGGAGGGCCCAAGGAAATTAAAATCCAGGCCTAAGCGGCTAAATCAAGCTGTCCCTAACCATGTGCTTGTGTCATGAAGGTCCAAGTGAAAAGCTTGAGACTGATTGGTTAAAGTCGTGATCCAAAGCAAAAGAGTGTGCTTAAGAGCTCTGGACACCACTAACTGGGAACTTTAGCAAAGCTGAGTCACAATCTGAAAAGGTTCACCCAGTTATGTGTCTGTGACATTTGTGTATCCGGTGGTAATACTGGAAGACAAAGTGCTTAGGGCCACAGCCAAGACTCATAAGTAGCTTTGTTCAAGAATCAACATGCTTAACTAGGAAAGTCAATAACACTATCCAAAATTCTAAGTTCCTAGAGATGCCAATCACTCTAAACTACAAAGGAAAAAGTGAGATGCCAAAACTGTTCAGAAGCAAAAAGCTACAAGTCCCGCTCATGTAATTAAATTAATATTCATTGATATTTTGGACTTTATAGTATATTCTCTTCTTTTATCCTATTTGATTTTCAGTTGCTTGAGGACAAGCAACAATTTAAGTTTGGTGTTGTGATGAGCGGATAATTTATACGCTTTTTGGCATTGTTTTTATATAGTTTTTAGTAAGTTTAAGCTACTTTTAGGGATGTTTTCATTAGTTTTTATGTTAAATTCACATTTCTGGACTTTACTATGAGTTTGTGTGTTTTTCTGTGATTTCAGGTAAATTCTGACTGAAATTGAGGGATTTGAGCAAAACTCTGAAGAAGGCTGACAAAAGGACTGCTGATGCTGTTGGAATCTGACCTCCCTGCACTCGAAATGAATTTTCTGGAGCTACAGAACTCCAATTGGCGCGCTCTCAACGGCGTTGGAAAGTAGACATCCAGGGCTTTCCAGCAATATATAATAGTCCATGCTTTATTCGAAGAATGACGACGTAACTTGGCGTTAAACGCCAAGTTCATGCTGCTGTCTGGAGTTAAACGCCAGAAAAACGTCATGATCCGGAGTTGAACGCCCAAAACACGTCATAACCTGGAGATTGACGCCAAGAAATGCCTCTACTCGTGGATTGATCAAGCTCAGCCCAAGCATACACCAAGTGGGCCCCGGAAGTGGATTTATGCATCAATTACTTACTTATGTAAACCCTAGTAGCTAGTCTAGTATATATAGGACATTTATCTATTGTATTAGACATCCTGGATTGTATTTTGAATCCTGTGATCACGTTTTGGGGGCTGGCCATTCGGCCATGCCTGAACCCTTTGCTTATGTATTTTCAATGGTGGAGTTTCTGCACACCATAGATTAAGGGTGTGGAGCTCTGCTGTACCTCAAGTATTAATGAAGTTCTATTATCTTTTATTCAAATCTCTTTTATTCTTATTCCAAGATATTCATTCGTACCCAAGAACATGATGAATGTTATGAGTCAAATTACCCTCATTATCATTCTCACTTATGAACGCGCGTGATTGACAACCACTTCCGTTCTACATGAAACAGAGATTGAATGCGTATCTCTTAGATTCCCCAACAGAATCTTCGTGGTATAAGCTAGATGGATGGCGGCATTTATGAGGATCCGAAAAGTCTCACCTTGTCTGTGGTATTCCGAGTAGGATCCTGGGAATCCGGAAAGTCTAACCTTGTCTGTGGTATTCCGAGTAGGATTCCGGTAATGAATGACTGTGACGTGCTTCAAACTTGTAACCTGCTGGGCGTTAGTGACAGACGCAAAAGAGGGATTCTATTCCAGTAGGGGAGGGAACCAACCGGTGATTAGCCGTACTGTGACAGAGTGCGTGAGCATTAGTTTTCACTGCGAGGATGAGATGTAGCCATCAACCATGGGTGATGCCTCCAGACTGGTTAGCTGTGCGAGTGACAGCCGCATAGGATATTTCCCCGAGAGGATTGAAAGTAGCCACAGTTGATGGTGAACCCCTAAACAAAGCTTGCCATGGAAAGGAGTAAGAAGGATTGAGTAGAAGCAGTAGGAGAGCAGGCGTCCTTGAGCTCTACAGCATCTCCATCCGCTTATCTGAAATTCCTACCAATGAATCTGCATAAGTATTCTATCCCTTGTATTATTCCTTTTTATTATTTATTTCAATAATCACAATTACCCTTTAATCTCCCTAACTGAGATTTACAAGGTGACCATAGCTTGCTTCATACTAACAATCTCCGTGGGATCGACCCTTACTCGCGTAAGGTTTATTACTTGGACGACCCAGTGCACTTGCTGGTTAGTTGTGCGAAGTTGTGTAATGCCATGGTATTGAACACCAAGTTTTTGGGGTTCATGACCGGGGATTATGAGAGTTGTGAAAAGTATTGTTCACAATTTCGCGCTATCAGGCACTCAAGTAAGGCGCAGCTCTCTGCCAAGTTAGGCGCGGATCCAGTGAAGCCAAGTGGTCCCCACGTTACAAGGCATGGATTATTTAATTGATTCTGATTCAAATTTGAATTTGAATATAGGAAAAGATATTATCTTAATTTTAGATATTAGATTTTAAAATTAATTAGGATTAGTTATAAAAAGGAGAAACTTTTCTTCTATGATCTTTAGGGGATTCCGGGGGATTCCATTAGGGAATTCTATACAAATTTACATTTCATCTCAGACAATTTACCTGAATCCTTATTTTCTTCTCTGAGTCATGAGCAACTAAACCTCCATTGTTAAGGTTAGGAGCTCTGTCTATTTGTATGGATTGATTCTATTGTTTTTGTTTTTTAATTCATGTTTTGATTTATAATTCAAGAATTATTTTCGCTCTTTATTTTATGAATTTCGGTGGAACGGAAGTATGACCCATGTTCTAATTGTGTTCTTGTATAACTTGGAAAAGCTCTTTACTTGAATAACAGCTTGAAAATAATTTCTTCTAAATTTTAATTATTTAGATTTAACGGAATACGTGACATATGATCCCCTTATTTTTGGGTAATTAGAATTTTTGTGGCATACAAACTAGAATTTGATCATGCAGCTTCTAATTGGAATTAAGACCAAGGGATTGACAGTTAATGAATTTTAGAGAAGACTAGAAAGGTCTAAGGAATTAGGGTCTAGTCACATATAGTTTGCCATGAATTAAATCTTACGTGATTAAAATAAATTAATAAGAAAAATCAACCCAGAAAATAGATATCTCTGAAATCTTAACTCTTTCTCCATATATATTTCACAACTTCTTTATTGCTTGCATTATGAAATTCTTAATTATTGTTTAATGCTCTTTGAATACCAAAACACTCTTTTCTGCTTGTCTGACTAAGTAAATCAATTAACCATTGTTGCTTAATCCATTAATCCTCGTCGGATCGACCCTCACTCACCTGAGGTATTACTTGGTACGACCCGGTGCACTTGCTGGTTAGTTTGTGGATTGTAAAATTTCTGCACCAAGTTTTTGGCGCCGTTGCCGGGGATTGACTGTGATTAACAACTATCAGTTGTTTGATTGCTTAGATTAACCGTTTTAGTTTTAATTTAATTTAAATTTTATTTAAAAAATTTAAAAAAAATTCTGTTCTGTCTTCTTTACTTTCCTGTTTACCACATGGTATGTTTAATTTTGTTTGGTATTTTGTGCTAAGGAAAAATAATGGAGAGAGATCACATGGGTTACTACTCACACCCGAGTAGTGATTCATATTATGGTATATGGATGAACTATCAAATTTTGGTTGGTAAAGGCAAAACCAAAGAAACTTCAATGCTCCATGTTCCAACTATCAAGAGCCACTACCTCCATTTTCATACCAAGAACCACCATCTCCATATTCATATCAAGAACCATCATCTTTCTATCCATATCAATAACCGTCATCTTTCTACCCATACCAAGAGCCACCATCTCCTTATTCATCTCAAATACCATCAGATCTTGAACTTCTCATGAAAGAATTCCTACATGATATAAAGACAAGTGTCAAAAATGTAGAGAAATATGTGCAGACGATGATCAAGAACCAGGAAGAGGAACAAGCAAATTTCTTCTCAAGAGATATAATACAAGATCCTATGGAAGAAAGTGAGGAAACCAATCAAAGAAGTTTATACTCCAGTGAATTAGAGAACTTTCCACCCTCACATATGGAAGAAGAGGAAGATGCACAACCTCCCATGCCCTTGGTAAGAAATGAAAAAGAGATTGAATTAGAAGAAAGCTACCAAGAGGAAGAGGTTGAAATTGAGGAAGCTTGCAAAGAGGTAGAAGAATTCAAAGAAGAACACAAGGGATTGGAGCATGCAAGACCTCTTCCAAAGCCATCACCATTCAATACAACATTCAAGTGGGTAAAAATTCCTATTCTTAACCTTTACTTTCCCACTTGAATATGGGCTACTGGAAACGGATGGTCAACTTAGAGCTCTTTGTGGCATTAAGAGTAAGAGGAAGACGGTTAGTGGCAAGATTTGTCAAGCAAGGTTCAATATGGTTGCATGCTCCAAATTGAAGTACAAGGATTGGTGTAGAGCTCAATTGTATGGGTTTAGAAGGTTATTTAGGTGTCTCTGTGGGAATTCAGATTGCTTGCCACCCGGTGGGAACAATGGTGATCCACAAGAAGACGGGTGTAAAAGCAAGGTTTGGGACCCTAGAATTCATTCCCATAATCAACACTCTTGGGTCTTTGTCACTTGCTTCAACTTGCTCAAAGGTGTTATGTGCCTAGCTTCGAATCCCGGTGGCCATTGGAATTACAAACATTGGTGGAGATTCCTGGATCAGTACAAGCACAAGCCACCATGACAAAGAGCTCACCACATGTCCAACTTAAGGACTTTAACTAAAAGTGCTTGGTGGGAGATAACCCACCGTAGTATGATCGCTCCTTTTCATTCTTAATTATTTTTTCGTCGTAGTAGTTTTCTTTCTTATTTGATTTTTATTGAGTTTTCACTATTTTTCTGATCAAGCAGCTATTTTTGAACAGGAACCAGACACTTCAAAAAAAATGAGCACACGACGCGCAAGCGTCGCTGACGCGTACGCGTCATATGTATGTGCGTGAAAAATAAAAGTGAATAGAGAGTTGCGTGGGAGTGGCGAAGGAAGTGTGCCTTGCACACAAATTGGATCACGCGTATGCGACCATGACGCGTGCGCGTCAATTACAATTTTGGCACTCCATGCGTACGTGATGAGCGGATAATTTGTACGCTTTTTGGCATTGTTTTTAGTATGTTTTTGGTATGATCTAGTTAGTTTTTAGTATATTTTTATTAGTTTTTAGTTAAAATTCACCTTTCTGGACTTTACTATGAGTTTGTGTGTTTTTCTGTGATTTCAGGTATTTTCTGGCTGAAATTGAGGGTCCTGAGCAAAAATCTGATTCAGAGACTGAAAAGGACTGCAGATGCTGTTGGATTCTGACCTCCCTGCACTCGAAGTGGATTTTCTGGAGCTACAGAAGCCCAATTTGCGCGCTCTCAATGGCGTTGGAAAGTAGACATCCTGGGCTTTCCAGCAATGTATAATAGTTCATACTTTGCTCGAGATTTGATGGCCCAAACCGGCGTTGCAAATCGGCCTCAGAATTTCCAGCGTTTAACGCTGGAACTGGCATAAAAATTGGAGTTAAACGCCCAAACTGGCATGAAAGCTGGCGTTTAACTCCAGAAAAGGTCTCTACACGAAAATGCTTCATTGCTCAGCCCAAGCACACACTAAGTGGACCCAGAAGTAGATTTTTACGTCATTTACTCATTTCTGTATACCCTAGGTTACTAGTTTACTATTAATAGGATCTTTTGACATTGTATCTGTACCTCATGACACTTTACACGTTTCTTTGTGTACCTTCCACGGCATGAGTCTCTAAACCCCATGGTTGGGGGTGAGGAGCTCTGCTGTGTCTTGATGGATTAATGCAATTACTACTGTTTTTCATTCAATCATGCTTGCTTCCATTCTAAGATATTACTTGTTCTTAAACCGGATGAATGTGATGATCTGTGACACTCATCATCATTCTCAACTATGAACGTGTGCCTGACAACCACCTCCGTTCTACCTTAGATTAAGTAGATATCTCTTGGATTCTTTAACCGGAATCTTCGTGGTATAAGCTAGAACTGATGGCGGCATTCAAGAGAATCCGGAAGGTCTAAACCTTGTCTGTGGTATTCTGAGTAGGATTCAATGATTGAATGACTGTGACGAGCTTCAAACTCCTGAAGGCGGGGCGTTAGTGACAGACGCAAAAGAATCACTGGATTCTATTCCGGCCTGATTGAGAACCGACAGATGGATAGCCGTGCCGTGACAGGGTGCGTTGAACATTTCCACTGAGAGGATGGGAGGTAGCCACTGACAACGGTGAAACCCTTGCATACAGCTTGCCATGGAAGGAGTCTTGCGTGCTTGAAGAAGAAGACAGTAGGAAAGCAGAGATTCAGAAGATGGAGCATCTCCAAAACCTCAACCTATTCTCCATTACTGCAAAACAAGTACCTATTTCATGTTCTTTTGTTTTTCATAATCAAACCTTGATAATTTCTGATATCCTGACTAAGATTTACAAGATAACCATAGCTTGCTTCAAGCCAACAATCTCCGTGGGATCGACCCTTACTCACGTAAGGTATTACTTGGACGACCCAGTGCACTTGCTGGTTAGTTGTGCGGGATTGCAAAAGTGTGATTGCAATTTCGTGCACCAAGTTTTTGGCGCCGTTGCCGGGGATTGTTCGAGTTTGGACAACTGACGGCTTATCTTGTTGCTTAGATTAGGACTGTTTTATTTTTGTTAGTTTAGAGTCTTTTAGTTGAGTCTAGTTTCATATTTTAAGTTTGGTGTCAATTGCATGCTTTTGCTTTTCTTTTAATTTTCGATTTTGCATGTCCTTAGTCCCTTTTTGATCCATAAAAATTCTAAGTTTGGTGTCCTCTTTGTGTTTTTTCCTTAAAAATTTTCGAAAATTAGTGTTTGATTTTCTAAAAATTTTAAGTTTGGTGTCATTTTGTTGTTTTTCTCTTTCCTCTTTTCAAGAATCAAATCCTTTTCATAAAAACTTTTCAATCATATCTTTCTAATTGCTAATCTCAAAATCTTTTTAATTAACTAATTGATTCAGTTTTCAATTTGCTTTGATTTTATTCTCTTTTAATTTTCGAATTTTTTTATTTTATTTTATTTTCCTTTTGTTTTTATTTTATTTTTCGGTTAATTCAAAAAAAAATCTATCTACTTGCAATCCATATCATTTCCCTTATCCATCATGGACCTAAGTGGAATTGAACAGTCCAGAAGGACTCTGGGGTCATATGCTAACCCCATTACAGCTGCATATGGGAGTAGCATCTGTACACCCCCCATCAAAGCAAGCAGCTTTGAGCTAAATCCTCAACTCATTATCATAGTGCAGCAAAATTGCCAGTATTCCGGTCTTCCACAGGAAGAGCCTACTGAGTTTCTGGCACAGTTCTTACAAATTGCTGACACAGTACATGATAAAGAGGTGGATCAAGATGTCTACAGACTATTACTGTTTCCATTTGCTGTAAAAGATCAAGCTAAAAGGTGGTTGAATAACCAACCTACAGCAAGCATAAAGACATGGAAACAGTTATCAGACAAATTCCTGAATCACTTTTACCCTCCAAAGAGGATGACACAGCTAAGGCTGGACATCCAAGGCTTTAAACAAGAGGATAATGAATCCCTTTACAATGCCTGGGAGAGGTATAGAGGTATGCTAAGAAAATGCCCCTTTGAAATGTTTTCAGAGTGGGTACAGTTAGACATCTTCTACTATGGGCTTACAGAAAAAGCTCAGATGTCTTTAGACCACTCAGCTGGTGGATCTATACACTGTTGCTAGAAACCAATATTTGTACTCTAGCAATGAGTTCTCTCCAAAAGAGGAAGTCATGACAGTAGTCACTGATCCTAATCCTCAAGAACAGATGATTGAGCTTAATCAACAATTGCTCCTGATGACAGAACAGTTAGCAGAATTTAAAGAAATACTCCATGAAACTAAAGTTGCTAACAAGAGCATAGAACTGCAGTTGAATCAAGCAAAACAGCAAATATCTAAACAGATAACAGAGGAATGTCAAGCAGTTCAACTGAGGAGTGGGAAGACACTGAATAACACTGCTCAAAAGAGCAAAAAGCCAAACAAGGAACAATTGACAGAGGATAACCAAACTACTATTCAAAATCCCTCTGAGGATAGTAAGAGCCCAGAGAGGAATGTTATTGGCATTCAAACGCCAGAAAGGGAGGGAAAGCTGGCGTTAAACGCCCATTCCCTGCCCAGTTTTGGCGTTCAAACGCCAGAAAAGGGGGAAAAGTTGGCGTTAAACGCCCATTTTCCACCCAATCCTGGCGTTCAAACGCCAAGGGAAGATCAGACACCTGAGAGTGCTGACATTAATCCCTCTAACAAGGCTTCTTCAACCACTTCTGTAAGGAATAAACCTGCAGCATCTAAGGTTGAAGACTATAAAGCCAAGATGCCTTATCCTCAAAAACTCCGCCAAGCGGAACAGGATAAGCAATTTGCCCGCTTTGCAGACTATCTAAGGACTCTTGAAATAAAGATTCCGTTTGCAGAGGCACTTGAGCAAATACCTTCTTATGCTAAATTCATGAAAGAGATCTTAAGTCATAAGAAGGATTAGAGAGAAACTGAAAAAGTGTTTCTCACTGAAGAGTGCAGTGCAGTCATTCTAAAAAGCTTACCAGAAAAGCTTCAAGATCCAGGAAGCTTTATGATACCATACACATTAGAAGGCGCTTGCACCAAGACAGCCCTATGTGATCTTGGAGCAAGCATCAATCTAATACCTGCATCCACTATCAGAAAGCTTGGGTTGACTGGAGAAGTCAAACCAACCCGGATATGCCTCCAACTTGCTGATGGCTCCATTAAATATCCATCAGGCATAATAGAGGATATGATTGTCAAGGTTGGGCCATTCGCCTTTCCAACTGACTTTGTGGTACTGGAAATGGAGGAGCACAAGAGTGCAACTCTCATTCTAGGAAGACCTTTCCTAGCAACTGGACGAACTCTCATTGATGTACAAAAAGGGGAAGTAACCCTGAGAGTCAATAAGGATGAGTTCAAGTTGAATGCTGTAAAAGCTATGCAGCATCCAGACACACCAAATGACTGCATGGGCGCTGACATTATTGACTCTCTGGTAGAAGAGATCAATATGACTGAAAGCCTAGAATCAGAGCTTGAAGACATCTTCAAAGATGCTCAACCTGATCAAGAAGAACCAGAGGAAACAAAGGAATTTTCGAAAATTCCTCAGGAGGAGGATAAGCCTCCCAAACCTGAACTCAAACCATTACCATCATCCCTGAAGTATGCATTTCTGGGAGAGGGTGACACTTTTCCAGTGATTATAAGCTCTGCTTTAAATCCACAGGAAGAGGAAGCACTGATTCAAGTGCTAAGGACACACAAGACAGCTCTTGGGTGGTCCATAAGTGATCTTAAGGGCATTAGCCCAGCTAGATGCATGCACAAGATCCTGTTGGAGGATAATGCCAAACCAGTGGTCCAACCACAAAGGAGGCTAAATCCAGCCATGAAGGAGGTGGTGCAGAAAGAGGTCACTAAATTACTAGAGGCTGGGATTATTTATCCTATTTCTGATAGCCCCTGGGTGAGCCCTGTCCAAGTTGTCCCCAAAAAGGGAGGCATGACAGTGGTTCATAATGAAAAAAATGAACTGGTTCCTACAAGAACAGTCACAGGGTGGCGTATGTGTATTGACTACAGAAGGCTCAATACAGCCACCAGAAAGGATCATTTTCCTTTACCATTCATAGACCAAATGCTAGAAAGACTAGCTGGTCATGATTATTACTGCTTTTTGGATGGCTATTCAGGTTACAACCAAATTGCAGTAGATCCTCAGGACCAAGAGAAAACAGCATTTACTTGCCCTTCTGGCGTGTTTGCCTACAGGAGGATGCCTTTTGGTCTGTGTAATGCTCCTGCAACCTTTCAGAGATGCATGTTATCTATCTTCTCTGATATGGTGGAAAAATTTCTGGAAGTCTTCATGGATGACTTCTCAGTATATGGAGACTCATTCAGCTCCTGTCTTAACCACCTAGCACTTGTCCTGAAAAGGTGCCAAGAGACTAACCTGGTTTTAAACTGGGAGAAATGTCACTTTATGGTGACTGAAGGAATTGTCCTTGGGCACTGGTGCGCGAAATTGTGAACAATACTTTTCACAACTCTCATAATCCCCGGTAATGAACCCCAAAAACTTGGTGTTCAATACCATGGCATAAACACAACTTCGCACAACTAACCAGCAAGTGCACTGGGTCGTCCAAGTAATAAACCTTACGCGAGTAAGGGTCGATCCCACGGAGATTGTTGGTATGAAGCAAGCTATGGTCATCTTGTAAATCTTAGTCAGGCAAACTCAAATGGATATGGTGATAAACGCATAGAACATAAAGATAAAGATAGAGATACTTATGTAATTCATTGGTAGGAATTTCAGATAAGCGTATGAAGATGCCTTCCCTTCCGTCTCTCTGCTTTCCTACTGTCTTCATCCAATCCTTCTTACTCCTTTCCATGGCAAGCTTAAGCAAGGGTTTCACCGTTGTCAGTGGCTACCTCCCATCCTCTCAGTGGAAATGTCACGCACCCTGTCACGGCACGGCTATCCATCTGTCGGTTCTCGATCAGGCCGGAATAGAATCCAGTGATTCTTTTGCGTCTGTCACTAACGCCCCGCCTTCAGGAGTTTGAAGCACGTCACAGTCATTCAATCATTGAATCCTACTCAGAATACCACAGACAAGGTTAGACCTTCCGGATTCTCTTGAATGCCGCCATCAGTTCTAGCCTATACCACGAAGACTCTGATCTCACGGAATGGCTGGCTCGTTTGTCAGGCGAGCACTCGGTTGTCAGGCGATCAACCATGCATCGTGTATCAGGAATCCAAGAGATATTCACCCAATCGAAGGAAGAACAGAGGTGGTTGTCAGTCACATGTTCATAGGTGAGAATGATGATGAGTGTCACGGATCATCACATTCATCAAGTTGAAGAACAAGTGATATCTTAGAACAAGAACAAGCGGAATTGAATAGAAGAACAATAGTAATTGCATTAATACTCGAGGTACAGCAGAGCTCCACACCTTAATCTATGGTGTGTAGAAACTCCACCGTTGAAAATACATAAGAACAAGGTCTAGGCATGGCCGAATGGCCAGCCTCCCAATGAGGGTTCAATCATAAAAATATGATCAAAAGCTCCCTAATACAATAGTAAAAGGTCCTACTTATAGAAAACTAGTAGCCTAAGGTTTACAGAAATGAGTAAATGACATAAAAATCCACTTCCGGGCCCACTTGGTGTGTGCTTGGGCTGAGCAATGAAGCATTTTCGTGTAGAGACTCTTCTTGGAGTTAAACGCCAGCTTTTGTGCCAGTTTGGGCGTTTAACTCCCATTTTGGTGCCAGTTCCGGCGTTTAACGCTGGGAATCTTGAGGGTGACTTTGAACGCCGGTTTGGGCCATCAAATCTTGGGAAAAGTATGAACTATCATATATTGCTGGAAAGCCCAGGATGTCTACTTTCCAACGCCGTTGAGAGCGCGCTAATTGGGCTTATGTAGCTCCAGAAAATCCACTTCGAGTGCAGGAAGGTCAGAATCCAACAGCATCTGCAGTCCTTTTCAGTCTCTGAATCAGATTTTTGCTCAGGTCCCTCAATTTCAGCCAGAAAATACCTGAAATCACAGAAAAACACACAAACTCATAGTAAAGTCCAGAAAAGTGAAGTTTAACTAAAAACTAATAAAAATATACTAAAAACTAACTAGATCATACTAAAAACATACTAAAAACAATGCCAAAAAGCGTACAAATTATCCGCTCATCACAACACCAAACTTAAATTGTTGCTTGTCCTCAAGCAACTGAAAATCAAATAAGATAAAAAGAAGAGAATATGCAATGAATTCCAAAAACATCTATGAAGATCAGTATTAATTAGATGAGCGGGGCTTTTAGCTTTTTGCCTCTGAATAGTTTTGGCATCTCACTCTATCCTTTGAAATTCAGAATGATTGGCTTCTTTAGGAACTCAGAATCCAGATAGTGTCATTGATTCTCCTAGTTAAGTATGATGATTCTTGAACACAGCTACTTGTTGAGTCTTGGCTGTGGCCCAAAGCACTCTGTCTTCCAGTATTACCACCGGATACATACATGCCACAAACACATAATTGGGTGAACCTTTTCAGATTGTGACTCAGCTTTGCTAAAGTCCCCAATTAGAGGTGTCCAGGGTTCTTAAGCACACTCTTTTTGCCTTGGATCACAACTTTATTTCTTTCTTTTCTTTCTTTTTCTCTTTTTCTTTCTCTTTTTTTTTTCGAAATTTTTTTTAAATCACTACTTTTTCTTGCTTCAAGAATCATTTCAATGATTTTTCAGATCCTCAGTAACATGTCTCCTTTTTCATCATTCTTTCAAGAGCCAACATTCATGAACCACAAATTCAAAAGACATATGCACTGTTTAAGCATTCATTCAGAAAACAAAAGTGTTGCCACCACATCAAAATAATTAAACTATTATAAAATTCAAAATTCATGCAATTCTTTTCTTTTTCAATTAAGCACGTTTTTATTTAAGAGAGGTGATGGATTCATAGGACATTCATAACTTTAAGGCATAGACACTAAGATACTAATGATCACAAGACACAAACATAGATAAACATAAGCACTAAAATTCAAAAAACAGAAAAATAAAGGACAAGGAAATCAAAGAACGGGTCCACCTTAGTGATGGCGGCTCCTTCTTCCTCTTGAAGATCCTATGGAGTGCTTGAGCTCCTCAATGTCTCTTCCTTGTCTTTGTTGCTCCTCTCTCATGATTCTTTGATCTTCTCTATTTTCATGGAGGATGATGGAGTGTTCTTGGTGCTCCACCCTTAGTTGTCCCATGTTGGAACTCAATTCTCCTAGGGAGGTGTTTAGTTGCTCCCAATAGTTTTGTAGAGGAAAGTGCATCCCTTGAGGAATCTCAGGGATCTCATGATGAGTGGGATCTCTTGTGTGCTCCATCCTCTTCTTAGTGATGGGCTTGTCCTCATCAATAGGGATGTCTCCCTCTATGTCAACTCCAACTGAATAACAGAGGTGACAAATGAGATGAGGAAAGGCCAACCTTGCCAAGGTAGAGGACTTGTCCGCCACCTTATAAAGCTCTTGAGCTATAACCTCATGAACTTCTATTTCTTCTCCAATCATGATGCTATGAATCATGATAGCCCGGTCTATGGTAACTTCGGACCGGTTGCTAGTGAGAATGATTGAGCGTTGAATGAACTCCAACCATCCCCTAGCCACAGGTTTGAGGTCATGCCTTCTCAATTGAACCGGCTTCCCTCTTGAATCTCTCTTCCATTGGGCGCCCTCTTCACATATGACTGTGAGGACTTGGTCCAACCTTTGATCAAAGTTGACCCTTCTAGTGTAAGGATGTTCATCTCCTTGCATCATAGGCAAGTTGAATGCCAACCTTACACTTTCCGGACTAAAATCCAAGTATTTCCCCCGAACCATAGTAAGCCAATTCTTTGGGTCCGGGTTCACACTTTGATCATGGTTCTTGGTGATCCATGCATTGGCATAGAACTCTTGAACCATTAAGATTCCGACTTGTTGAATGGGGTTGGTAAGAACTTCCCAACCTCTTCTTCGGATCTCATGTCGGATCTCCGGATATTTGACGATTGGATTTTTGATGGTATAGAATTTCACAAATGAAATCTCGTCGAAGTATAGTCTCTAAACCAACAATAATCCTTTCATACAAAAATTTGTTTGTCACAAGTACAAACCCCTAAAATTTATAAACCGAAGTATTCAAACCTCGGGTCGTCTCTCAAAGGACTTGCAGGGTAGTGTTCTTGTTATTGGTTATGGATTTATTTATTTTGGGGTTTTAGATGAGAAAAATGAATAGTAAATGGTAAGAAAACTTTATTAACAAAATGGTCTTGGCAAGGTTTGGTTGTCAAGGGTCTTCATCATTATCACTAGCCACAAGTATGGTAGTTGCAAGGATTAATCCCACTTAGTCATCCTTAAATCATTTAACAAAGGAAAGTCAAGTGAGTTATATCAATCCTAGTCCATAAGTCCTAGCTTTCCACTAATTGGATTAATGAAGGCTAGAGTTAATGGCTATCAACTAGCAATCAATTGGACACTAGTGACTCAAGAAATCCTAAGTTACCTTCTCAAGCCAAGAACATAAAATCCTATTCTAACATCCTCTCAAGCATTTCATCAAACACTTGGAGGGTAATGAAAGAAAGCATTTTTATTTGTAAGAATAAAAGGAATCAACAACCAACAATTACAAAGAATTAACAAAACAACAATCAACAACATCACAATCACATGAATTATCTCAAATTGCATTATTAAAAGAAAACAAAAGAACAAGAATATCTCAATTACAAAACCTAGAAACAAAATAAGAGAAACTACAACAAGAGGATAGGGATAGAAAGAAGAACCAAAGTGTAGCAATCACCACTTGAAGGTAGAAGTAGAAGGAGACTTGAATTAAACCTAGAATTATGAGATCCTAATCTAACCCTAATTCCTAATCCTAGAGAGAAGTGAGAGCTTCTCTCTCTAAAACTAACTCTAACTCCTAAAACTAAGCTAATGATCAAAAGTATCTAAAGTATGTTGATTTCCCTTCAATACTTGACTTAAATAGCATCAGAAATGAGTTGGATTGGGCCCACAAGGCTCCTAAAACCGCTGGGGACGATTTCATTAAAGTGGGCCATGGACAGAATCGGCGCGCGCGCGCAAAGTGCGCGTGCGCGCCCCTGAACGCGAAGCAACATATGGCAAAATTTATATCATTTCGAAGCCCCGGATGTTAGCTTTCCAACCCAACTGGAACCGCATCATTTGGACCTCTGTAGCTCAAGTTATGGTCAATTGAGTGCGAAGAGGTCAGGCTTAACAGCTTTTTTGGTTCCATCATTTCTTCATGAGTTCTCCAACTTTACATGCTTTTTCTTCATTCCCTTGATCTAATCTTTGCCTCCTAAATCTGAAATCACTTAACAAACATATCAAGGCATCTAATGGAATCAAGGTAAATTACATTTGGCTATTTTAAGACCTAAAAAGCATGTTTTCACTCTTAAGCACAATTAAAGGAGAATATACAAAACCATGCTATTTCATTGAATAAATGTGGGTGAAAGGTGATAAAATCCCCTAAAATCAATACAAGATAAACCCTACAAATGGGGTTTGTCAATATTCACTCTTTTTGAGTGAAAAAGGGACCTCGGGGATCACCTTCTTCAAGGCCACAACTTCATAGAAATGGTCTTGATGCACCCTTGAGATGAATCTCTCCATCTCCCATGACTCGGAGGTGGAAGCTTTTGCCTTCCCTTTCCTCTTTCTAGAGGTTTCTCCGGCCTTGGATGCCATAAATGGTTATGGAAAAACAAAAAGCAATGCTTTTACCACACCAAACTTAAAATGTTTGCTCGTCCTCGAGCAAAAGAAGAAAGAAGAGAGTAGAAGAAGAAGAAATGAGGAAGAAGGGAATGGCTTTGTGTTCGGCCAAAGGGGGGAGAAGTGGTGTTTAGGTTGTGTGAAAATGAAGGAGTGAAGGAGGGTTTATATAGGAGAGGGGGAAAGTGGTTTGAATTTAAATGGTGAGGTAGGTGGGGTTTTATGAAGGATGGATGTGAGTGGTGAGGTGGGTGGGGATCCTGTGGGGTCCACAGATCCTGAGGTGTCAAGGAAAAGTCATCCCTGCACCTAATGGCATGCAAAAATGCGTTTTTAGCCATTTCTGGCGTTAAACGCCGGGCTGGTGCCCATTTCTGGCGTTTAACGCCAACTTCTTGCCCTTTTCTGGCGTTTAACGCTAGTCTGGTGCCCCTTTCTGGCGTTAAACGCCCAGAATGGTGCCAGACTGGTCGTTAAACGCCCAACAGCTAGCCTCACTGGCGTTTAAACGCCAGCACGCTCTCCTCCAGGGTGTGCTGTTTTTCTTCCTGTTTTTCATTCTGTTTTTGCTTTTTTCATTGATTTTGTGACTTCTCATGATCATCAACCTACAAAAAATATAAAATAACAAAAGAAAATGGATAAAATATAACATTGGGTTGCCTCCCAACAAGCGCTTCTTTAATGTCAGTAGCTTGACAGAGGGCTCTCATGGAGCCTCACAGATGCTCAGAGCAATGTTGGAACCTCCCAACACCAAACTTAGAGTTTGAATGTCGGGGTTCAACACCAAACTTAGAAGTTGGTTGTGGCCTCCCAACACCAAACTTAGAGTTTGACTGTGGGGGCTCTGTTTGGCTCTGTTTTGAGAGGAGCTCTTCATGCTTCCTCTCCATGATGGATTCATCCATGCACTTCCCAGTCTCTAGGACTATGAAATCAGTAGGGATGTAATGGTCTTCAATTTTTACCAGAACATCCTCTACAAGTCCATAAGCTTGTTTTCTTGAGTTGTCTGCCATCTCTAGTGAGATTTTTGCAGCTTGCACCTCAAAGATCCCTAGCTTCTCCATTACAGAGAGAGGCATGAGGTTCACACTTGACCCTAAGTCACACAAGGCCTTCTTGAAGGTCATGGTGCCTATTGTACAAGGTATTGAAAACTTCCCAGGGTCTTGTCTCTTTTGAGGTAATTTCTGCCTAGACAAGTCATCCAGTTCTTTGGTGAGCAAAGGGGGTTCATCCTCCCAAGTCTCATTTCCAAATAACTTGTCATTTAGCTTCATGATTGCTCCAAGGTATTTAGCAACTTGCTCTTCAGTGACATACTCATCCTCTTCAGAGGAGGAATACTCATCAGAGCTCATGAATGGCAGAAGTAAGTCCAATGGAATCTCTATGGTCTCATTTTGAGCCTCAGATTCCCATGGTTCCTCATTGGGGAACTCATTAGAGGCCAGTGGGCGTCCATTGAGGCCTTCCTCAGTGGCGTTCACTGCCTTTCCTTCCTCCCAAAATTTGGCCATGTTGATGGCCTTGCACTCTCCTTTTGGATTTTCTTCTGTATTGCTTGGAAGAGTACTAAGAGGGAGTTCAGTAATTTTCTTGCTCAGCTGACCCACTTGTCCCTCCAAGTTTCTAATGGAGGACCTTGTTTCAGTCATGAAACTTTGAGTGGTTTTGATTAGATCAGAGACCATGGTTGCTAAGTCAGAGGTATTCTGCTTAGAACTCTCTGTCTGCTGCTGAGAAGATGATGGAAAAGGCTTGCTATTGCTAAACCTGTTTCTTCCACCATTGTTATTGTTGAAACCTTGTTGAGGTCTCTGTTGATCCTTCCATGAGAGATTTGGATGATTTCTCCATGAAGGATTATAGGTGTTTCCATAGGGCTCTCCCATGTAATTCACCTCTTCCATTGAAGGGTTCTCAGGATCATAAGCTTCTTCCTCAGATGAAGCTTCCTTAGTACTGCTTGGTGCATTTTGCATTCCAGACAGACTTTGAGAAATCATATTGACTTGTTGAGTCAATATTTTGTTCTGAGCCAATATGGCATTCAGAGTGTCAATCTCAAGAACTCTTTTCTTCTGACTAGTCCCATTGTTCACAGGATTCCTTTCAGAAGTGTACATGAATTGGTTATTTGCAACCATTTTAATCAGCTCTTGAGCTTCTGTAGGCGTCTTCTTCAGATGAAGAGATCCTCCAGCAGAGCTATCCAAAGACATTTTGGATAGTTCAGAGAGACCATCATAGAAAATACCTATGATGCTCCATTCAGAAAGCATATCAGAAGGACACTTTCTGATTAATTGTTTGTATCTTTCCCAAGCTTCATAGAGGGATTCTCCTTCCTTCTGTCTGAAGGTTTGGACTTCCACTCTAAGCTTACTCAATTTTTGAGGTGGAAAGAACTTTGCCAAGAAGGCATTGACTAGCTTTTCCCAAGAGTCTAGGCTTTCTTTAGGTTGTGAGTCCAACCATGTCCTAGCTCTGTCTCTTACAGCAAAAGGGAATAGCATAAGTCTGTAGACCTCAGGGTCAACCCCATTAGTCTTGACAGTGTCACAGATTTGCAAGAATTCAGCTAAAAACTGATGAGGATCTTCCAATGGAAGTCCATGGAACTTGCAATTCTGTTGCATTAGAGAAACTAATTGAGGCTTAAGCTCAAAGTTGTTTGCTCCAATGGCAGGGATAGAGATGCTTCTCCCATAGAAGTCGGGAGTAGGTGCAGTAAAGTCACCCAGCACCTTCCTTGCATTGTTGGCATTGTTGTTGTTTTCGGCTGCCATGTGTTCTTCTTCTTTGAAGATTTATGTTAGGTCCTCTACAGAGAGTTGTGCTTTGGCTTCTCTTAGCTTTCTCTTCAAGGTCCTTTCAGGTTCAGGATCAGCCTCAACAAGAATGCTTTTGTCTTTGCTCCTGCTCATATGAAAGAGAAGAGAACAAGAAAATGTGGAATCCTCTATGTCACAGTATAGAGATTCCTTGAGGTGTCAGAGGAAAAGAAAAGTAGAAGACAGAAGTAGAAAATTCGAACTTATCAAAGAAGATGGAGTTCGAATTTTGCATTAAGGAATAGTGTTAGTCCATAAATAGAAGGATGTGAGAAGAAGGGAAGTAATTTTCGAAAATTGAGTGAAAGATTTTGAAAACATTTTGAAAAACACTACTTGATTTTCGAAAATAAGAGTGGGAAAGAAATTAAGTGATTTTTGAAAAAGATTTTGAAATTAGAAATCAAAAAGATTTGATTGAAAACTATTTTGAAAAAGATGTGGTTAAGAAGATATGATTGGTTTAAAAAATGTGATTGAGAAGATATGATTTGAAAAACATTTTAAAAGATTTGATTTTGAAAATTAATGACTTGGCTAACAAGAAAAGATATGATTCAAACATTAAACCTTTCTCAAAAGAAAAGGCAACATACTTGAAATGTTGAGTCAAATCATTAATTGATAGCAAGTATCTTTGAAAATGGAAAGAAATTGATTTTGAAAAAGATTTGATTGAAAATATATGATTTGAAAAAGATTTGATTTTGAAAACTTAAAAAAAAAATTGATTTGAAAACAAAATCTTCCCTCTTGTGCCATCCTGGCGTTAAACGCCCAGAATGGTGCACATTCTGGCGTTTAACGCCCAAAACTATACCCTTTTGGGCGTTAAACGCCCAACCAGGTACCCTGGCTGGCGTTTAAACGCCAGTCTGTCCTTCTTTACTGGGCGTTTTGAACGCCCAGCCTTTTCTGTGCAATTCCTCTGCTGAATGTTCTGAATCTTCAATTCTCTGTATTATTGACTTGAGAAGACACAAATAAAATTTTTTTTGGATTTTTAATAATGAAGAAAAATCAAAATGCAACTAAATAACAATGCATGCAAGACACCAAACTTAGCAGTTTGCATACTACTGACACTAATGAAATGAGAATGCATATGAGATACACAAAACACTCAAGTCAAGAAAATTCAAAGATCAGAGTAAGAAATCATCAAGAATTACTTGAAGATCCTTAAGACACATGCATGAATGCAATAAGAACAGAAACATGCAATTGACACCAAACTTAAGATGAGACACTAGACTCAAACAAGAAACATGCAATATTTTTTTGGTTTTTATGATTTTGCAATTTTTTTGTGCTTTTCGAAAATTAAGTGGAAAAAGAAAATAAAGGTATCAAAATTCTTAATGAGAATTCCAGGAATCATGCAATGTTTAGTCTAAGACTCCGGTCCAGGAATTAGACATGGCTTCACAGCCAGCCAAGCTTTCAAAGAAAGCTTCGGTCCAAAACACTAGACATGGCCAAAGGCCAGCCAAGCCTTAGTAGATCACTGCTCCAACAGCAAGATTGATAGAAATCAACAAGCTCTTGTGATGATAAGTTGAAACCTCGGTCCAATGAAATTAGACATGGCTTCACAGCCAGCCAGACTTCAACGAATCATCATGAAACTCTAGAATTCATCTTCAAGAATTCTGAAAAAAAAATACCTAATCTAAGCAACAAGATGAACCGTCAGTTGTCCAAACTCGAACAATCCTCGGCAACAGTGCCAAAAACATGGTGCGCGAAATTGTCAACAATACTTTTCACAACTCTCATAATCCCCGGTAATGAACCCCAAAAACTTGGTATTCAATACCATGGCATAAACACAACTTCGCACAACTAACCAGCAAGTGCACTGGGTCGTCCAAGTAATAAACCTTACGCGAGTAAGGGTCGATCCCACGGAGATTGTTGGTATGAAGCAAGCTATGGTCATCTTGTAAATCTTAGTCAGGCAAACTCAAATGGATATGGTGATAAACGCATAGAACATAAAGATAAAGATAGAGATACTTATGTAATTCATTGGTAGGAATTTCAGATAAGCGTATGAAGATGCCTTCCCTTTCGTCTCTCTGCTTTCCTACTGTCTTCATCCAATCCTTCTTACTCCTTTCCATGGCAAGTTTAAGCAAGGGTTTCACCGTTGTCAGTGGCTACCTCCCATCCTCTCAGTGGAAATGTTCAACACACCCTGTCACGGCACGGCTATCCATCTGTCGGTTCTCGATCAGGCCGGAATAGAATCCAGTGATTCTTTTGCGTCTGTCACTAACGCCCCGCCTTCAGGAGTTTGAAGCACGTCATAGTCATTCAATCATTGAATCCTACTCAGAATACCACAGACAAGGTTAGACCTTCCGGATTCTCTTGAATGCCGCCATCAGTTCTAGCCTATACCATGAAGACTCTGATCTCACGGAATGGCTGGCTCGTTTGTCAGGCGAGCACTCGGTTGTCAGGCGATCAACCATGCATCGTGTATCAGGAATCCAAGAGATATTCACCCAATCGAAGGTAGAACGGAGGTGGTTGTCAGTCACATGTTCATAGATGAGAATGATGATGAGTGTCACGGATCATCACATTCATCAAGTTGAAGAACAAGCGGAATTGAATAGAAGAACAATAGTAATTGCATTAATACTCGAGGTACAGCAGAGCTCCACACCTTAATCTATGGTGTGTAGAAACTCCACCGTTGAAAATACATAAGAACAAGGTCTAGGCATGGTCAAATGGCCAGCCTCCCAATGAGGGTTCAATCATAAAAACATGATCAAAAGCTCCCTAATACAATAGTAAAAGGTCCTACTTATAGAAAACTAGTAGCCTAAGGTTTACAGAAATGAGTAAATGACATAAAAATCCACTTCCGGGCCCACTTGGTGTGTGCTTGGGCTGAGCAATGAAGCATTTTCGTGTAGAGACTCTTCTTGGAGTTAAACGCCAGCTTTTGTGCCAGTTTGGGCGTTTAACTCCCATTTTGGTGCCAGTTCCGGCGTTTAACGCTGGGAATCTTGAGGGTGACTTTGAACGCCGGTTTGGGCCATCAAATCTTGGGCAAAGTATGGACTATCATATATTGCTGGAAAGCCCAGGATGTCTACTTTCCAAAGCCATTGAGAGCGCGCCAATTGGGCTTCTGTAGCTCCAGAAAATCCACTTCGAGTGCAGGGAGGTCAGAATCCAACAGCATCTGCAGTCCTTTTCAGTCTCTGAATCAGATTTTTGCTCAGGTCCCTCAATTTCAGCCAGAAAATACCTGAAATCACAGAAAAACACACAAACTCATAGTAAAGTCCAGAAAAGTGAATTTTAACTAAAAACTAATAAAAATATACTAAAAACTAACTAGATCATACTAAAAACATACTAAAAACAATGCCAAAAAGCGTACAAATTATCCGCTCATCAGGCACAAAATTTCAAGCAGGGGAATAGAGGTGGATAAGGCAAAGGTAGAGGTAATTGAAAAATTACCACCACCTGCCAATGTTAAGGCAATCAGAAGCTTTCTGGGGCATGCAGGATTCTACAGAAGGTTTATAAAGGATTTTTTGAAAATTGCAAAACCTTTGAGTAACCTGCTAGCTGCTGACACACCATTTGTGTTTGACACACAGTGTCTGCAGGCATTTGAGACCCTGAAAGCTAAGCTGGTCACAGCACCAGTCATCTCTGCACCAGATTGGACATTGCCATTTGAACTAATGTGTGATGCCAGTGACCATGCCATTGGTGCAGTGTTGGGACAGAGGCATAACAAGCTTCTGCACGTCATTTATTATGCCAGCCATGTTCTAAATGACGCACAGAAGAATTACACAACCACAGAAAAAGAGTTACTTGCAGTGGTCTATGCCATTGACAAGTTTAGATCCTATCTAGTGGGATCCAAAGTGGTTGTTTACACTGACCATGCTGCTCTTAAATACTTACTCACAAAGCAGGATTCAAAACCCAGGCTTATCAGATGGGTGTTGCTTCTGCAAGAGTTTGATATAGAAATAAGAGACAGAAAAGGGACAAAGAACCAAGTAGCTGATCATCTGTCCCGAATAGAACCAATAGCTGGGGCGTCCCTCCCTTCTACTGAGATCTCTGAGACCTTCCCAGATGAGCAACTCTTTGCCATTCAGGAAGCTCCATGGTTTGCAGATATTGCAAATTATAAAGCTGTGAGGTTCATACCCCAGGAGTACAGCAGAGTGCAAAGAAAGAAATTAATTTCAGATGCCAAGTACTACCTCTGGGATGAACCATATCTCTTTAAGAGATGTGCAGACGGAATGATCCGCAGATGTGTACCCAGAGAAGAAGCACAAAGGATCCTATGGCACTGCCATGGATCACAGTATGGAGGACATTTTGGAAGTGAGCGAACAGCTACTAAAGTCCTCCAATGTGGCTTCTACTGGCCTACTCTCTATAAAGATGCCCGAGAGTTTGTGCGTAACTGTGACAGTTGCCAAAGAGCTGGTAACTTGCCTCATGGATATGCCATGCCTCAACAAGGGATATTAGAGATAGAATTGTTTGATGTATGGGGAATTGACTTCATGGGTCCAGTCCCACCATCATACTCAAACACTTACATTCTGGTGGCAGTGGACTATGTATCTAAGTGGGTAGAAGCAATTGCTACACCCACTAATGATACCAAGACCGTGCTGAAATTCCTCCAGAAACACATCTTCAGCAGATTTGGTGTTCCCAGAGTACTAATCAGTGACGGGGGCACTCATTTCTGCAATAGACAGCTATACTCTGCTATGGTTAGATATGGGATTAGCCACAAAGTGGCAACTTCGTATCATCCACAGACAAATGGGCAAGCTGAAGTCTCTAACAGAGAGCTAAAAAGAATCCTGGAATGGACTGTGATAGCCCGAAGAAAGGATTGGGCAAAGAGCTTGGATGATGCTCTGTAGGCATACAGAACAGCATTCAAGACTCCTATAGGAACCTCTCCATACCAACTGGTGTATGGGAAGGCCTGTCATCTGCCCGTGGAACTAGAACATAAAGCCTACTGGGCAACCAGATTCCTAAACATGGATGCTCAGTTAGCTGGTGAAAAAAGATTGCTCCAGCTAAATGAGCTAGAAGAGTTCAGACTCAATGCCTTTGAAAATGCAAAAATTTATAAGGAAAAGGCAAAGAAGTGGCATGACAAGAAGTTGTCATCCAGAGTCTTTGAGCCGGGACAAAAAGTCCTGCTCTTCAACTCTAGGCTCAGATTGTTTCCAGGGAAACTCAAATCCCGGTGGAGGGGTCCGTATGTGATTACAGGAGTGTCACCATATGGATATGTTGAGCTTCAGGATATTGATTCTGACAAAAAGTTCATTGTTAATGGACAGAGAATCAAGCATTATCTTGAAGGCAATTTTGAGCAGGAATGCTCAAAACTGAGACTTGAGTGATTCTCAGTAAAGGTCCAGCTAAAGACAGTAAAGAAGCGCTTGTTGGGAGGCAACCCAGTCATTAGCAGGTTATATGTTTTGTTTTTACAAAGGCAAGTATCAAAAATGAAGGAATTCACAGAGTTACAGAAGGATTCAGCGCAAGAAGCAGAGAAAAAGAGCTTACTGGCGAAAAAACGCCAGTAAGGGGCGTTTTGGGCGTTAAACGCCAGAATGGGCACCATTCTGGGCGTTTAACGCCAGTAAAGGTACCATTTTGGGCGTTAAACGCCAGAATGGGCACCATTCTGGGCGTTTAACGCCAGGTGTGCAGCATCCTTGGCGTTTTAGAAAAACGCCCAGTGATAAAGGAATTCTGGCGTTTAACGCCAGCCAGGGCACCTGGCTGGGCGTTAAACGCCCAAAAGGGGCAACAAATGGGCGTTAAACGCCAGAATGGGTGCCATTCTGGGCGTTTAACGCCAGAAAGGTGGGGGACTAAGATTTCGATTTCCAATCAAATTTTTTTCAAACTTTCCTTTTCTTACCCATACTTTTCTACATAAATCCATCTCAACCTTTCATCAATCACTTTCAAATCTTCAAAAATCAAAAATCATTCTTCAAATCTCTCAAATCAATCCCAAATCTTGTTCAAAAACTCACCTTTCTCTCAAATTCTCTCCATATCTTCTCAAATCCCCTTTCAATTTTTCGAAATCTCTTCTCCCCCCCTTATAAAAATACGTTTGGCCTCCTCATTCCCCCCACACCATTCGAATTTGCTCTTCTCCTCTCTCTCTTCTTTCCTTTCTTTTGCTTGAGGACAAGCAAATCTCTAAGTTTGGTGTGCTTTTCCGTGATCACTAAGCCAAGATTCATCAAGATCATAGCTCCTAAGGGAAAATAAACCAATTTAAGAGGAAAGAAAGAGAATAATCCAAAGAATCTTTGGAATCAAGAGAAGTTCTTAACCAAAGAACATGAAGACCATTATCACAAGATAATGGGTCTGAGGTCAGTGATCCCGGAAGTTAAATTTGATCTGAAAGAAGATGAATATCCGGGGATCCAAGAGCAAATTCGAAACAGAGGATGGGAAGTTCTAACCAATCCTGAGATAAAGGTTGGAAGGAATATGGTTCAGGAATTCTACTCAAATCTGTGGCTAACAGATAAGCAGAGAATGACTGGAACTGCTTACCATACTTACAGAACCATGGTCAGAGGGAAAGTTATGTACTTCCATCTGGACAAAATAAGAGAAATCTTCAAACTGCCTCAACTGCAGGATGATCCTGAATCCTTTAATAGGAGAATGGTGAGAGCAGATAAAGGGTTGGATCAAGTTCTAGAGGACATATGCCTCCCTGGAACTAAGTGGATAACCAATTCAAAGGGTGTCCCAAACCAACTCAAGAGGGGAGACCTCAAACCAATTGCAAGAGGTTGGCTAGACTTTATTGGGCGTTCCATACTGCCCACTAGCAACCGTTCTGAGGTCACCATCAAGAGAGCAGTGATGATTCATTGCATTATGCTTGGAAAAGAAGTGGAGGTTCATCATGTGATTGCTTGTGAGATCTACAAAATTGCAAATAAGAATTCCACTGAAGCCAAATTGGCTTACCCAAGCTTGATCTCCTTGCTCTGTAAAGAGGCTGGGGTGAAGATGGGAGTAGATGAATTCATACCCATTGAACATCCAATCACCAAGAAGTCAATGGAAGGACAAATGCAAGACAACTCTATCAAAAGGAGGGCGCAGGAGTTCCTCCCTGAATTCCCTGAAATTGGCTATTGGGCCAGCCTAGAAGCATCTATCAACAAGTTGCAAGAGACTATGGAGCAACTTAAGGAAGAACAGCAGAATCAGAACTGCATGCTCTGCAAATTGTTGAAGGAACAAGAGAAGCAAGGGCGTGAACTCCAAGAGTTGAAACGCCAAAAGCTCTCCTCTCAAGTTGAGGGAGCATCCACTTCTCAAAATCAAGGTTGTTGAGTCCTAACTCTGTGAAAACCTCTATCATTAGGAGCCTATTTAAATTTTTGTTTTCTATTTTTATTTTCTAGTCTCATCTTATATCTATTTTTGAGTCTTGTTCTTAATCCATAATTAATAAAATTTAAAATTCATGTCTTAAAGCTATGAATGTCCTATGAATCCATCACCTCTCTTAAATAAAAAATGCTTTAATCACAAAAGAACAAGAAGTACAGGATTTCGAAATTTATCCTTGAAACTAGTTGAATTAGTTTGATGTGGTGACAATAATTTTTGTTTTCCGAATGAATGCTTGAACAGTGCATATGTCTTTTGAATTTGTTGTTTTGAAAATGTTAAAATTGTTGGCTCTTGAAAGAATGAGGAAAAAAGAGAACTGTTATTGAGGATCTAAAAAATCATCAGATTGATTCTTGAAGCAAGAAAAAGCAGTGAATACAAAAAAAAAATTCGAAAAAAAGAAAAAGAAAAAGAAAGAAATAAAGTTGTGATCCAAGGCAACAAGAGTGTGCTTAAGAACCCTGGACACCTCTAATTGGGGACTCTAGCAAAGCTGAGTCACAATCTGAAAGGGTTCACCCAATTATGTGTCTGTGGCATGTATGTATCCGGTGGTAATATTGGAAGACAGAGTGCTTTGGGCCACGGCCAAGACTCATACACTAGCTATGTTCAAGAATCATTATATTTAACTAGGAGAATCAATAACATTATCTGAGTTCTGAGTTCTTATAGATGTCAATCATTCTGAACTTCAAAGGATAGAGTGAGATGCCAAAACTGTTCGGAAGCAAGAAGCTACTAGTCCCGCTCATCTAATTGGAGCTAAGTTTCCTTGATATTTTGGAGTCTATAGTATATTCTCTTCTTTTTATCCTATTTTGATTTTCAGTTGCTTGGGGACAAGCAACAATTTAAGTTTGGTGTTGTGATGAGCGGATAATTTGTACGCTTTTTGGCATTGTTTTTAGTATGTTTTTGGTATGATCTAGTTAGTTTTTAGTATATTTTTATTAGTTTTTAGTTAAAATTCACCTTTCTGGACTTTACTATGAGTTTGTGTATTTTTCTGTGATTTCAGGTATTTTCTGGCTGAAATTGAGGGTCCTGAGCAAAAATCTGATTCAGAGACTGAAAAGGACTGCAGATGCTGTTGGATTCTGACCTCCCTGCACTCGAAGTGGATTTTCTGGAGCTACAGAAGCCCAATTGGCGCGCTCTCAACGGCGTTGGAAAGTAGACATCCTGGGCTTTCCAGCAATGTATAATAGTTCATACTTTGCTCGAGATTTGATGGCCCAAACCGGTGTTGCAAATCGGCCTCAGAATTTCCAGCGTTTAACGCTGGAACTGGCATAAAAATTGGAGTTAAACGCCCAAACTGGCATGAAAGCTGGCGTTTAACTCCAGAAAAGGTCTCTACACGAAAATGCTTCATTGCTCAGCCCAAGCACACACTAAGTGGACCCAGAAGTGGATTTTTACGTCATTTACTCATTTCTGTATACCCTAGGTTACTAGTTTACTATTAATAGGATCTTTTGACATTGTATCTGTACCTCATGACACTTTACACGTTTCTTTGTGTACCTTCCACGGCATGAGTCTCTAAACCCCATGGTTGGGGGTGAGGAGCTCTGCTGTGTCTTGATGGATTAATGCAATTACTACTGTTTTTCATTCAATCATGCTTGCTTCCATTCTAAGATATTACTTGTTCTTAAACCGGATGAATGTGATGATCTGTGACACTCATCATCATTCTCAACTATGAACGTGTGCCTGACAACCACCTCCGTTCTACCTTAGATTAAGTAGATATCTCTTGGATTCTTTAACCGGAATCTTCGTGGTATAAGCTAGAACTGATGGCGGCATTCAAGAGAATCCGGAAGGTCTAAACCTTGTCTGTGGTATTCTGAGTAGGATTCAATGATTGAATGACTGTGACGAGCTTCAAACTCCTGAAGGCGGGGCGTTAGTGACAGACGCAAAAGAATCACTGGATTCTATTCCGGCCTGATTGAGAACCGACAGATGGATAGCCGTGCCGTGACAGGGTGCGTTGAACATTTCCACTGAGAGGATGGGAGGTAGCCACTGACAACGGTGAAACCCTTGCATACAGCTTGCCATGGAAGGAGTCTTGCGTGCTTGAAGAAGAAGACAGTAGGAAAGCAGAGATTCAGAAGATGGAGCATCTCCAAAACCTCAACCTATTCTCCATTACTGCAAAACAAGTACCTATTTCATGTTCTTTTGTTGTTCATAATCAAACCTTGATAATTTCTGATATCCTGACTAAGATTTACAAGATAACCATAGCTTGCTTCAAGCCAACAATCTCCGTGGGATCGACCCTTACTCACGTAAGGTATTACTTGGACGACCCAGTGCACTTGCTGGTTAGTTGTGCGGGATTGCAAAAGTGTGATTGCAATTTCGTGCACCAGTACGCGTGGATGAGTAAAATCAGCGTAAAAGGTGTTTGGCCAAAGAGTTATGCTGGTGTGGGGCTGGAACTATGCTGGGCGCACAAGCCCCACCACGCGGATGCGTCCCCGATGCGTACGTGTCATTTTCCCATCCTGGCCGTCCACGCGTAAGCATCCCTGACGCGTACGCTTCGCTTGAGGTTCGCGCGATCCACGCATACGCGTGCCTCATGCGTACGCGTCGCATGCGTACGCGTCGCATGCGACGCCCAATTGAACCACCTCGGTGCCTGATTTCAAATCATCCACCTCCCAAATCCTAATTCTCTCTTGTTCTTTTATCTTTTTCTTCTTCTTTTATCATTTTAATTGCTTTTATGTCTCTCTCTATTTGCAGTTCTTCTTTGCTTGAGGACAAGCAAACCTTTAAGTTTGGTATTGACGCTTTGCTTATGGCTCTTCTGTCTAGCACCAAAGGGAGAAGAATGTTCTTCATGAAGGAATGAGATGACCACCAGCATAAATGAGGTGGTTGAGTTCCTTTTATTCTATTTCTCCTCCATTCGTATGTTGTTGTCTTCTGTTTTCTATTGCTTTGATTGCTTGCATAATCGTTAGTACTTTTAGTAAAAAAAATAAAAAATAAAAAAATGTTTTACGCACCACTCACTGAACTTAAATCTTAAAAGAAAAGAAAAGAAGTGATGTATTTATTGAGAAATTGAGTCTAATTTTAAGAGTAGTCTTATTCACTTAATTGTGGTGGTATTATTTGTGATTTTGAATGTATGACATGAACAGTGCATATTTGAATTTGAATCAAAGGATGTTGATGTATAAGGAACAAGAATTTAGAGAATTTTTATGACTTTTCTGAAATAAGTAAAAGTTTAATCCTTGAAGCAAAAGAAACAGCAAAAGAAAAAAATATATAATAATAAAAGCAAGGTCCAAGGCTTTGAGCATCAATGACTAAGGAGGTCAGACATGATTAAAAGCTCAAAGAGTTGTTTTCCTAGTCATATGCTTGTGGTGTGATTGTGCCAAGTAATCCTTGAGACATAACACTTAGAGTCGAGACCAAGTGCGTTTAACAGAGTATGCTAAAGGCTTTGAGCACCACTGTCGGAGAGTAAATGGAAGAAAAATAAGAACTTAAAGAGAGTTCCCCAGTCAAGTGCTTGTGGTGTTTCTGTGTCAAGTAATCCTTGAGACAAAACATTTAAAGTCACGGCTAGGCTCAAGGTGCAAAGCACCAAAGAAAAATAAATTAAAGAAAATCATGCTGTGTTCAAGGATTAAACTAGAGTATAAAGATCAGAGAATTCATAATATGATTCGGATTCTAATTCCGAATGACACTGACATTCCTCTTATTCAAAGGAGAGTGAGATACCAAAACTGTTCAAAATTACAATGAATAAATCCCATTTTAAGAATAGACTTGAGTTTAATCGAACTCTCATTCTCATGCAAATTCACATCCTAAGCCTGTATTATTTTGGTTGCTTGAGGACAAGCAACAATTCAAGTTTGGTGTTGTGATGCGTGAGCATCTTTCTTATCTTTTTCTAGTGAATTTGCATTTAATTTGTTAAGTTTAATCAAGAATTAATTGTCTTTTAGCCACTATGGATGCTACTTTGAGTCTTGTGAAATTCTGTTTATTTTAGGTAGCATTCGGCTGGATTTGATGGAGTTTCTGCTGCACAAGAATTAAAGGAGAGGACAGCGAGGAGCGACGCGCATGCGTACCTGACGCGTGCGCGTGATTTGAAGCGTTCCATGGTGACGCGGGCGCGTGGATGACGCGTACGCGGGATTTGAAGATTTGAACGGTGACGTGTGCGCGTACTTGACCCGTACATTTGACACGCAGAATAGACCATCGACGCGTACGCGTGACGTGTGCCACGTACAGAAAACGCAAAAAAATGCTGGGGGTGATTTCTGGGCCCCATTTTGGCACTCAAGTAAGGCGCAGCTCTCTGCGAAGTTAGGCGCGGATCCAGTGAAGCCAAGTGGTCCCCACGTTACAAGGTGTGGATTATTTAATTGATTCTGATTCAAATTTGAATTTGAATATAGGAAAAGATATTATCTTAATTTTAGATATTAGATTTTAAAATTAATTAGAATTAGTTATAAAAAGGAGAACTTTTCTTCTTTAGGGGATTTTGGAGGATTCTATTAGGGAATTCTATACAAATTTACATTCCATCTCAGACAATTTACCTGAATCCTTATTTTCTTCTCTGAATCATGAGCAACTAAACCTCTATTGTTAAGGTTAGGAGCTCTGTCTATTTGTATGGATTGATTCTATTGTTTTTGTCTTTTAATTCATGTTTTGATTTATAATTCAAGAATTGTTTTCGCTCTTTATTTTATGAATTTGGGTGGAACGGAAGTATGACCCATGTTCTAATTATGTTCTTGTATAACTTGGAAAAGTTCTTTACTTAAACAACAGCTTGAAAACAATTTCTTCTAAATTTTAATTATTTGGATTTAACGGGATACGTGACATATAATCCCCTTATTTTTGGGTAATTGAAATTTTTGTGGCATACAAACTGGAATTTGATCATGCAACTTCTAATTGGAATTAATTGATCAAGGATTGGCAGTTAATGAATTTTAGAGGAGACTAGAAAGATCTAAGGAATTAGGATCTAGTCACATATAGTTTGCCATGAATTAAATCTTACATGATTAAAATAAATTAATAAGAAAAATTAACCCAGAAAATAGATATCTCTGAAATCTTAACTCTTTCTCCATATATATTTCATAACTTCTTTACTGTTTGTATTCTGAAATTCTTAATTATTGTTTAATGCTATTTGAATACCAAAACACTCTTTTCTGCTTGTCTGGTTAAGTAAATCAATTAACCATTGTTGCTTAATCCATCAATCCTCGTGGGATCGACCCTCACTCACCTGAGGTATTACTTAGTACGACCCGGTGCACTTGCCGGTTAGTTTGTGGATTGTAAAATTTTTGCACCAATATCTAGCCCACATAGATGGGTCACCCATCGGAACAAACTCGCTTCTGTAGACCTTGCAAATTTCAGACATCTTGTACACGTCATGCACATATACTTACCAATCAAGACGCTGGTTAGCGCAACATGCAAAAATGTGGCGACATGGGAGTCGCTCGACCTAAAAATGGCCACAATCGCAGTATCATTGCGCAAGGTTAACATTGTAATTGGAACCATGTTATATTTTGCGAACCTCAAACATCTCATTGCGTCTGTCGAACTGATTGATGACAATATTTCTTGCACGTCAAAAACTTTCTTCAACTCTTTTGGTGGCAAATTCTGAATATGTGAATTTGTTGTGGATAGGCCCATGAGCCTCGACGCTCTTCCAAGTAAACAATTCGTTTAACCGATAGAAAGTAGACCTAACAATGGCAGTCACAGAAAGGTTGCGTGCACCCTTCAGGACAAAATTTATGCACTCTACCAAGTTTGTCGTCATATATCCTAATGATGACCTCCGTCAAATGCCAACACCCATCTCTGAACACCAAACTCATCGCACCATTGAGTATATGCCTCACCCCACTCTTTAAGCATTTGGTAGTTTTTGTTGTACTCCTGTTTTGTCCTAGAATAGCCTATAGAATAAAACAAGTAATCATAAGTAGATGCTACAAAATTACTATGAATAGGAACATAACAGCGAATTCAAATACATGTGTTAATTATGAGTTTATGCAAATATGGAGGCTTGAACCTCTTTAAGAAGTTGAACCCGATATGCCTGACGCAGAACATGTGCCATGCTCTTGGTGGTGACCATGCACCGTTACTACGAGCTATTGCTGCTTCAATGGAGTTATGGCAGTCAGAAATAATGCCCACACCATCAATGGTATCAATATATCTCCGTAAATTGGTTAGAAAAAACTCTCACGCGTCTGCCATCTCACCCTCGACTATCGCAAATGCAATAAGCACAATGTTTTGGTTCCTGTCTTGTGCAACCGCAACTAAAAGTGTACCTTTATATTTTCTGTACAGATGTGTGCCATCAACCTGTACCAATGGCTTGCATTGTCTAAATGCTACAATACACGGATAGAAGTTCCAAAAAACGCGATGAAGAACTCTTACACCTTGAACCTCCTCACTCTCACAGTAAACGGGGAGCGTTTATATTTGAATACAAGACCTTGGCATCTTCATAGTCATTGCTTTCAACCATACTAGCAGAGTCTGGTAAGAAACTTTCCAATCACCGAAAATTTTTGCGACAGATTTTTGCTTTGTCAACCAAGTCTTGCGGTAACTTACAGTGTAGTTGAACCTGGACTGAACTTCTACAATAATAGACTTCACCTTTATTGACAAGTCTGCTTCAACCAATGACCTAATAGCATCTGCAATTGTGTCTGAGTCCAACTTGGCACGATCTTGTGAAATCGTTTCCATGGTGCACGTGTGTTTGCCATTGTATCTCCTAATCTCCCAACAACCTTTCTTTTGAATCAAGTTAGCTTGGATAAGCCAATCATACCTTGCACCATAACCCTTGCATTTTGCATAGAATGTCTGCGACTCAAACTCATACACAGTGTAATCAACTCCTCTAGAGATAGTGTAGCTTTTGATTGTAGATATCAGCGACTCTCTAGAACCAAATTCCATTCCGACACTAAACTCATCATCTTCTGCCACAACATTGCCTTCACCTATGACATGCGAACTACCGTTAGTTAGACAAGGAAAATAAAATAAATGGTAGTGATAACTTTAATTAAAAATAATAACATACCCATATTTGCATACTTAGAAAATTCTAGGGCATGCATGGCTTCGAGATCCAAAGTCCGCATAAAAGACGAAACACCAAAGGGGTGCTGGCTTACAATCGCATCCGCTTCATTTTGCACCGCCGAATTTCCTGTCAGGTCTTCGTCATCATTTTTGTCATCGACTTTATAGTTGGCTTCGAACTCCTCTTCACTGTCGTTGTTATCTTCTTTCCAATTTGTATCCCCGATCTCATCAACATTGACCTTCTCGCCAACTGCGTCCAGCCTCATATGTTGTTCGAACTCAACGTACAGCTCTATCATCGGCACGTGAAATTAGGTTTGTTGATAAATACAGAACATCTGCTGCATACATGCGTCATCAGTGATGAACATTATTTGAAACTGTATCCGTCCACCAAATACTTGTATAGGATTCCTGTAAAAGATGTTGCTCACCATTTTCAAATGGTGACTTTGTATGTTATCACAAAGACCATTTTACAACTCTACAAAACTTATGGTGCATGGAATAGGAAATGAAAATAGACATTCACAAACAAAAGTCACTCCTTCGTGTGTGTTTGGTATAATACACTCGCAAATTTGCAATACCTTCTATAACGTCAACTTCACCTAACCCGACTTTTTTGACACAACTAATTGCCCAAAAAAAACTCACAACTATGAAATATATGCAAGAAAGAGGAATAGGAGTAGAAGTGATGAACTTCGAATAAATTGTGTTTCGTATTTATAGGCAAGACTCTCGATTAAAATATTCTTTTCTATACAAAACGCAATCTGCATTTTGAAGTTTTTGAAAAAAAAAGTTTTTGACAATTTAAATCGCAAGCTGCGTTTTTGAGTTTCAAAAAAAAGTTAAATATTGCCCATTTCATAAACGTAGGCTGCGTTCAGGGACGGATGTATGTACATGAGTGTGAGGGCAATCGCCCCTACTACGATTTGAAATTTTTTTAAGTTGTATATGATAATAATATTTATTTGTCCCCATTAAATTATTAAATTTGACCCAATAATAATTTTTTATTCAATTTTTGTACTTCATAGTCAATTTAAAAATTTTATATTAGATGTCATTAGAATGATCAATTCTCAATTTAAATGAAATTTGTGTTTTTTTTAGAAATCAACTCGAAATAATGTTATTTATCTTTTTTTATATTAGTTTTAATTTTTTTTCTGTAACAACTACATTAATTGAAAGAACTTTTTCAACTATAAATTTCAATAAGAATTGACTTCTAATTGTATAAGAAGTAAATTTTTAAATAAGTATTTACTTATATATATGTAAAAGAAATACTATACATCCAAATCTTGTTATAAATCAAGTCTAACCAAGTTAAACAATAAAATTTAAAATAATATTAGTCATAACTGATTTTTGTTGTTTTAGACAAATTTGATTGGACTTGATTAACAAAAAATATGAATATGTAGCATTTATCCTATATAAAAAGACAGATATTTATAAGGATAAAGTATATTTTTTGTCCCAAAATTTGGCAAAAGTTTTAAAAATACCTCTAAGTTTTATTTTGTTTCAATTTTGTCCCAAAAGTTTTCGATTTGCATCAAATATACCTTCGGAGGCTAAATTTTAAAAAAATTTAAGACCAATATAACAATAATGCATGAAAATTATGCTTGATTTACTTGTATTGAGGAGTTATTTTTATGAAATTGTTGTTGAATCGATCTTAAATTTTTTGAAAAATTAGCTGTTAGGGGTATATTTAATGCAAATCGAAAATTTTTGAGACAAAATTGAAACAAAATAAAATTTAGGGATATTTTTGAAACTTTATCAAACTTTAAGGACAAAAAATATACTTTATCCTATTTATAAATGATTATTTTAGTATGTTAATTTGTAAAATTAGATATTATAAAAACTAATAATGTTATATTTATATCGAAAATAACTATCTATGTAATACACATTAAAAATAAATTAAACAATACATATATTTATATATAAATACATAATAATTAATAAATAATTTGATAATTAATTTTTATGTACACATAATATTTTTATTATAAAATTTTTTATTATATATATATATATATATATATTTCTTTTGCCCCTACTATCAAAAATTTTTGGATCCGTCACTGGCTGCGTTTGGGCTAAAACCAAATCAAACAAAATTGAAAAATATGAAACTATTAAAACGCAGTCGTTTGATGATTTTCATAAACAAAAAAATAAAAAATAAAAAATAAAGTAAAAAATAAAATGCAAGTTGCGATTTGGACTGACAACATAGTAATGAAAATTTTTAACACACGTTCATTTCATTGAGTTAAAGTATAATTTTTTTATATGAAAAAAATAAGCAAAAAATGAGGCTAGAAATTGAGCTATCTGTTATATAGAGATTCACAAAATTTCTATAAGAATAAATTTATTTTATTTTAATTTATACATTAAAAATTTATGCGTAAATTATTATGTTAAATTTATATTTAAATTTATATATTTTGTTGAATTATACTAAATTTTATTATGATTAGGTTAATTTTTTTAAAAAAAATAAAATTTAATATCTATAGATACATTCAACTCTCTCGCAGAGAGGAATAAACAGGACTTATAATAAAAATAAAACAAAAACATAAAATATTTTACTAAATGAAAACGAAATGAAAAAAAAAATTTACCCTATAAAAATTCATTATCATATCTAATTAAGAGAATTCTTTTTAGTTTATTTATTGATAAAAAGATAAAGTAAATTTTACTATTTTTTTATTGGTGTCTAAAAGCTAGGTATATTGCATTAATTTTTATTTATTATTTATAACGAGAATTAAAAAAAATTATTGAAGCATAAATTTTATTTGAAAAATATCTTTGTCAATAAAAAACATTTTATGAAATATTTACAATCTTAAATTTATAATAATCTTACATATATTTTAATAAAGAAAAGTGGATTATCTTATCTACACGTATAATTTGTATATATAGTTTAATAAATAAAGGTACACCAAAATTATTAGATATAGTTGGTGGATGGAAAAAATTTAACGTACAACTTTTTTTATTCAAGCATAATAAAAAATATTAAATTTTAAATACATTTTACTAAAATAACAAAGAGCGTCTATTTACATATATGTATATTACTATGATATATAATATTTAATTTGGCACTATTTATTTTCTTTTATGAACTTATAGTGATGTTTGCTTTGCAGTCTTTTAGCGATGACATGTTGGGGTGATATAGGTGTAAATGCTTCGATCTGGTTTAAAAATTCAGTCTAAACATAAATATTTTAGAAGTTAATTTAGTATAATTTTATCAGGTGTAAAATTATATAAGAATTTTAAAAAGATTCGATCATTATTTAAGATCAAATTTAGGTCAAGATGAATTTAATTTTATTTGATTTATATATATTTTAAGAAAATTAAAAGAAGTATATATATATATATATATATATATATATATATTTTAAATTAATTTTAATATTATGTTATATTAATTATAAGTTTATTGTTTTATTTTTAATTATATTTATTAAATTAAAAATAAATCAAAAAAACATGAGATTAGAATTTATGAACAAATTTAAATTTAAATATAGATATTAACTTTTCGATAACAAGTATATTTTTTTATTATAAATAAATATATCATAATTTTTTGATATAAAATTTATTAAAACATGAATTTTACTAGTTTAAATTTAATTTTAATATGATCCAAAAATAATAAAATTTTACCAAATCTAAAATCGAATAAAAATTTTAAAAATAATTTTAATTATTATTTAAAATTCGGATTAAAATAAATTCGGCTTCATCGACCATGAACACCCCTATTTGGTGGCATTTAAATGAGATTTTCTTTCGTATCATCAACATCAAATTTTTTCTAATTTACTTTCCCTAAGAGTATAAAAAATATTACTTTCGACATTTATCTTTTATCATCCACTGGTCAAGTCTTATAAAACCTTTCTTGTGCTCTTTGTTTCATCACTTGTATATAGCCTATTTTTTAAATTATCTAATAGCTAATAATTAATAATTATTTGGATTAGTATCTGATCTGTTATGCTTCTTAATTTTTCTATTTTACATAATTTGACTTACAAATATTTATATTTATATAATCTTTTATTTTGTTTTGCATGTAGCTTCATGTGTAATTACATTTTGAGATATATATATATATATATATATATATATATATATATATATATATATATATATATTACCTTTTTCATAATATTTAGTTTATAAAAAATATACAAATAATATTATTTTGAGGTAATACTTGAAATCAAAGGTTTTGACCTGTTCACTGGTGAGTGAATTCTACTAATATCATTATCTAAATGATGATAAGAATTATCTATAAAAAATTTTGATACTTAATTTAACAAGAATTTTAGACAATTTTAAATAAATTGAAATTCAAAAATACTTGTATTTGATGTGGTATTTATAAAGAGAAATGATGACTTAGTTATCACTCTTAAATTTTTTCACTAGTAATAATAGATAGTTTCTTCTCTAATATTAGAAAAGTTATCTTGCGTTAAAAGTGGTTGAATTGTTGATGATACCTGAAGTAGTAGATAACAGGATCTTGCTTGCCATGTAAGTTGAGTTGAGTACAGTTTATGGAGTCTGTGCTCCGAGTACATCGTATGGCTAACTGGCACTATCTAAGTAAATTCGTTAGATTTTTGTGAATCTCTTATGAAATTGGGTTAGTTTATTTGGACCTTGACTTTAATTTTGGGTCAAAAAATGAATAAATATTAAGAAAATAAATATAAATAATGTCATTTTTAGTAATTTTGTATTTTATCATAATTTTGACTAATATCATTTAAACTATGTTAAATTTTTTAAAAATTCTATTTATCAAAAAGTATTCAAATGCAAATCAAATTAATAGCAATCTAATTTTTGTTAAAATTAATTTTGTAAAACACATTTATATGAATATTCATTTACAAACTTAATCCGACACACAATATTTAGCAATTAATTTGTAATTAAATTATGCTAATATATCCTATTAATTAGCCTTACATGATATAACTCTCAAAGACCTAAAGGAAAAGAAATGGAAAAAAAAAATACAATAAGAATAACCTACCACAACATGTGAACTCGTCAAACAAATTAAACATGAGGTGCACAAGTAAAAGTAATAAAATGACAAATATCTATGTTACATTTGATATTACTACAGTCTTCATATTTCTCTCAGTTAAATTGCACTTAACCCATTCATTCAGGCAGTAAGAGAAGAAAAACATATTGCTGTGATGTGAGTTTAACTCGATGGAGATGCCAATTTCAAAGCACAGAGTAGTATAAGTAGTAGTAACTTGTGCCAGTCATTTAGTAGCCAGAGATAATTGGTGGCGGAGGAGAAGCATATGAAGAACCAAAGTCATGTGGAATAACGATATCATCTTCTTGGGGTGGTGGTGCATAAACAACAGGAGGAGGAGGAGAGTAGGTGGGTGGTGGAGGAGAGTAGATTGGTGGTGGGGGAGAATATACCGGTGGAGGAGGAAAGTTAACAGGTGGTGGAGGAGAGTAGATTGGTGGTGGGAGTGGTGGGGATAAAACCGGTGGAGGAGGAGAATAAATGGGTGGTGGTGGGGATTGCACTACTAGTGGAGGAGAGTAGATAGGCGGTGGCGAGGAGAGAACTGGTGGAGGAGGAGAGTAGATAGGTGGTGGTGGAGAGTTGATGGGTGGTGGTGGGGAGTGAATTGGAGGTGGTGGTGGAGAATGGATTGGTGGAGGTGGTGGAGAGTAGACTGGTGGAGGAGGAGGAAAATGTACTACTGGAGCTGGAGATGGAGGTGGAGATTTTGGAGGCCTATTTCGTTCTTTAGGTTCTTCATAATGATCATCATAATCATCATCATGCTTAGGTGCTTTAGGTGGTTTTGGATTTGACGGTGTTGAAGTCTGTGGTGTTGATGTTGGCTTCTTAGTTGGAGAAGGAGTTGGCTTTGGCGACGACGGTGTTTTCTTTTCATTTGGAGAAGGTGTAGGTTGTGGTTTCTTGTTATTATGTGAGGAGGGCGTTGGAGTTGGTTTCTCTTTTGAAGGTTTAGAAGGATTATTTGGTGATGGTGTTATTGGCATTGGTTTCTCACACTGTGCCTTGCTACAATCAACAGGCTTGCTTATGACAGCATTACAAGCGCTTCCATCCCTCTGTTTTGGCCTTTCTGGTATGCAATTCTTTTGATCATCCAACTTGATCCCCTTTCTTGTTTTAGGGTTACAACCCTCTTCCTCACCGTTGAAATAGTTGTTCGAGAACGTAAAGTTCTTCAAGTTCTCCAACTCACATATGCTTTTTGGCACAAAACCGGTAAGCTTGTTGTCTGCAATCGACAACACTGTCACTTCCTTCAATCCCATCAATGTCCTTGGCAACACACCAACCAAGTTGTTCTTACTAATGTCAAACACCTCCATGTGGCTAAGCTTTCCAATCTCCGGGGGCAAGCACCCCGTAAGCTTGTTGTTCGTCACAACAAACTCATTCAATGTATTGTCCATCGAACCAATACTTGCAGGAATGCATCCCTGAAAGTGGTTGTTGGCCAATACAATCACAGAGGCCAGAGAGCTTCCAATGCTCTCCGGAATCGCAGATGTGAACCTATTGTTGTTCAAGAAGATTGCATCTAATGTAATATTGAAAAGCTCCGATGGAACCTCGCCTTCGAAGTCATTAAACCTAAGATCAAGGTAATGAAGAGAAGATATGGAGAGAACAGGGTTTGGAAATGGACCCACAAAACGGTTGTTGCTGATATCAATCTCATACAAGAGCTTTAACTTGGAGAAGCTTTTTGGGAGAATGCCACAAAACCTGTTAGAGTTTATGTGCAAAAGTGCAAGATCAGTTAACAACCCAATCTCTGAAGGGATGTAGCCTGCAATATCTGCATGGTTAAGATCAATGCCAGCCACAACTTGAATCGAAGGGTCATCAAGCGCTGGAGCACAATAAACTCCATTGTAAGAGCAAACATCAGGGCCCACCCAATTAGATGTGAAGTTTGATGGGTCAGAATAGATAGCATGCTTCCATGCTTCAAGGGCAATGTAGGCACTCTTGAGTCTAGGATTATCGAAGGTTAGGTTAATTTGGTAATTATCCACCCAATCGTCGGGTAAATCAGCGTTCTCCTCAAGGGTTAACAATTGGCGACGTGCAATGAAAGAAGCTTCATCGCTGGAAAAAGCATCAGAAGGTGAGAGGATGAAGAGAGACAACAATAAGAGGAAACATTCCAAGACATGCATTTTATTACAAGGTGAAAATAACAACTTGAGAAGCCCCAAAGGGTTACTTATAGAGAAACAATTCATTAAGAGGAAGGATTGTGGATAGAGGAGAGAGGCTTTGCAAGATTTTCTCAACTCATGAAATACCTTTTATTCAAAATTTTGTGTGTTTGTTTAATGCGGTATCTAATTTTAGAGGATGGTTTAGAGTTTATACCGCGTGGATTCGCTTTAGCTTAATTAAGTTGCTTCCTCACCTAAATTTGCGTTTTAACGTAATGTAATCTTTGTAAGAGTAACACAACCATAAAAAGTATCTGGTTATAACATACTTGTGCGCAACATATTACTACTAATGACCCCATTGCATTATTCTCCTTAGTATGTGCCATCTTTCTTCTATTTTTAGATTGATTGTATTGCTATTTTTGTTTAAAAAACTTTCTCCAACAGAGCTTGCATGACTTCATTCACAATGGCTGCATCAAATATGGATTGCATGTTATTTTTCAATCTCTTTGTGCATATTTTTCTTTGTGAAATACTTTCTAGTTTTTTTTTTAATTTAAATAAAACATCCCAATACTTTCTTTATAAAATATTTATAGACATTTTACCAAGTAAAACCATGTTAGGTATACACTAAAATTAAATACCAAAATTAGTTATTAATTTAAAATATACATTAAAAATAAGTTAAATTACATATGTATTTTTTTATACAAATATATAGTAACTAATTTTGGTAACTGATTTTGATATGCACATAGCATTTTTGTACTAAGTATCTGATAACATTCTTTAAAAAGAAGGTTATTCCCATGGTGGAATTTCTATGTGTCATCAACAAGATTTATTCACAACTAGCATTAGTTGTATTCACCTACCAGTATTCATCCACCAGTGTCACAATTCATTCACTCATCATGCATAGTTTCCTTCACTATATTATATCGAAATTACCATCTATGTTGACCTGTTCGAATTCAATTTTTTATTTATTATGTTATCTATCTATACATTTCATATTTAGATTAATGAAATAATTTGCGTATAAGAACTATGTCCTTATATAATTGTTTTGTAACCAAATTTTTTTAACTTTATAAAGAGAAATTTGACAAGTGTACACTCCCATTGCATGTTATTATTGCAATTCATATTTGCTAATTCCTTAGCTTCTATACAATTTTTCTAATAAATCCTGCAATTCAGACATTTTTTTAATTGGAAAATTTTCATTTCCAATACTACAACGTTATTTGAATTATTTATTCTCAATACGGAAGTCATTTTAAAGCTGCTCACAATCCATATTTTTTAAAATCACAGTCATTACTTACTTTGAGTAAGTATTTCCATGTTATGTATACCATACACGATATACCTTCCTATTCCAAAAATTTTCTCCTTCCTTTCTTCTCCAATTCATTTTCATCTCCTTATCTTTCAGTACCAATGTCTTCATCTGATTTTTAGGAACATGTTGATTTTTTTATGGAAATCAACCCGGACATGGTAAGTTGTTAAATTCTTTTTCTATTCCTTTTCATAATTTATTTTCTTAGTTACTGTTCATACCCGGGGTCGAGTTGTATGACCCGGGCTGATAGAAGACAAAGTCGACCGACCTCTTTAGGTCAGGATCACTCGGCTTCTTCCCAAAGAGTTCGGCCAAATCACTACAAAGGTCCAAGCAGGCCCAAACAAAGGAACACGGCCCAAATCTAAAGGTAGCCAAGGCCTAGAAGGATAAGGACGGTTCCCCTCAAAGATTAGATGACTTTACTCAAAGATAAGATAAGATATCCAAAAAGGTCACTCCACACTATTATAAATACACTGGAGCACCCAGGTATAACTCATACTCTGATTCTACAAAATAACCTGCTTAAAACCCGTGCTAACTTAAGCATCAGAGTCTCTTGCAGGTACCACCACCATCCGGTAACGAAGGATCAACAGCACCGTCAAGTCCAACAAATTGGACACAACAGCACCGATCAGCACAGAAGATCTCGTCTGAGATCGACCTACAATTTCAGGTAACCCTCGGAACATTGGCGCCGTTGCCGGGGAACCTAGAAGTCATCCCATTACCATGGCGGACAACATGGACAACGACCACGATTCTGATTTGGAGAACAGGACACCGCATAAGAACACGAACACCACACCAAAAGATACATCTCCATCAAATAAAGACAAAAATTCACCAAATATAGAAATCATGGAGGCCTTACAAGCTCAACAAGATCGTCTCAAACAGCTCAAAAAAGAAGCCGAGCATCAACTGGAAGCCGAGAGGGACCTTCGGAGAGAAACTAGGCGACTCCGAGAGTTAGAAGACAAGATCCTAAAGCTCTAAGCTGACCTTAAAACAAAAACCATCCAGCCTGATCCCGAAGACAGCTCCCACAAAGATCAAGATCCATTCACTAAAGAGATCATGAAAGCCAAAGTCCTAAAGGACTTCAAAGCTCCCGACATGACCCTGTACAACAGCACATTGTATCCAAGCCATCACCTTAGCAACTTCAGAAGCAGAATGTATCTTACCGACGCCTCGGACGCTATTCGATGCAAAGCCTTTCTAACAACCTTGACAGTTTTCCCCCAAGATCCATCACAAGTTTTGAAGATTTAGCCAAGAAATTTCTTGCCAGATTTTCTATCCAGAAGGACAAAGCAAACACGCCCCAAGCCTATTAGGAATCAAGCAGGGAGATCGAGAAAGTCTCCGATCTTACATGGAAAGATTCAACAAAGTATGTCTGGATATACAAAGTCTACCAACAGAAGTAGCTATCATGGGTCTCATCAATGGTCTACGAGAAGGACCCTTTAGTCACTCCATATCAAAGAAACACCCCACATCTTTGAATGAAGTGCAAGAACGAACAGAGAAGTACATCAACATAGAGAAAAACTCTCGACTAGGAGAAACCTCAAAATCCAGATTTTCTTACTCCTCCTGAGATAAGGATAAAGAATCCAAGAAAAAAGAAGATCAACACGGAGAGAAACCTAAAAAATACCACAATTACACTCCCCTTCAGGTGTCTATTGTGGATGTTTACTGAGAAGTATGCGATACTGAGAAGATCCCGCCACCTCACCCACTTAAAAGCAAGAAATGAGGGGGAAATCGGACAGAATACTACGAGTACCATCGAATCTATGGACATCCCACCAACGATTGCTTCGACCTAAAGAGTGTCATAGAAAAATTGGTAAGAGAAGGGTGACTAGATCGATACTTAGCCAACAAAGCAAATGAACCCAAAAAAAGAAGAAGGGATGAAGAGGTTGGACGAACTGAACGACCACATCACACTCCGGAGAGGCACGTTCACATGATAAATGGAGGATTCGCAGGAGGGGGATCGCAAAATCATCTCGCAAAAAGAACCTTAAAGAAGTATACCATGTGGGAGGAGGAGAAGGATCGCCCGACCTCCCTACTATTACTTTCACCCAAGAAGATGCGACAGGCATCATCCCAGGACATGACGATCCCATGGTCATCACTGTCATATTGGCCAACACTAATCTCCACCGCACACTAGTGGACCAAGGAAGCTCGGCGAATATCTTGTTTAAATCCGCCTTCGACAAACTCGGCCTACAGGAAAAAGAGCTCAGAGCATATCCGAACAGCTTGTTTGGATTAGGAGACACTCCAATCGAACCGCTTGGATACATCTCACTACAACCTTCGAAAAAGGAACCCGATCAAGGACACTCAACATAGACTATATTGTAGTCGACGTAAGCTCAGCCTACAATGCCCTGATAAGTTGGGCAACATAGAATCAACTTACCGCAGTAGTTTTGACTCCACATGTATGCATGAAGTTTCCAACTCCAGAAGGGATCACTACAATAAAAGGAGACTAGAAAATAGTGCGACGCTGTTACAATGAAAGTCTGAACCTCAGGGGCAAAGGGGAAGAAATCCACACCATCAAACTCGGGGGAGTCTGAGGTCGGGAAGAACTTTGTCCACAACCTGAGGGTAAGATTGAAGAAGTTCAGATCGGACATGCCCTGGACAAAATAACAAATATTGGGGCAACCTTAAATGAAGACGTAAAGGAGCCTCTGATTCAGTTCTTAAGGAACAATGTCGACCTCTTTGCATGGAAGGCCATAGACATGCTGGGCATAGACCCCAAACTAATGTGCCATAAGTTGGCGGTATACCCAGGATCTCGGCCAGTACAACAGAAGTGTAGGAAACTCGGACTTGAAAGATTCCACTGTGGTTAGCTAACATTGTCTTGGTGAAAAAGTCAAATAGAAAGTGGCGAATGTGCACCGACTACACTAATCTCAACAAAGCTTGCCCAAAAGATCCCTATCCACTCCCAAGTATCGACACTCTAGTGGATGCTTCCTTTGGATACAAATACCTCTCATTTATGGACGCTTAGTCAGGATACAATCAAATCCCAATGTATCCACCTGATCAAGAAAAGACCTAATTCCTAACTCCAAAAGCAAATTACTATTATATCGTTATGCCATTCGGACTTAAAAACGCAGGAGCCACCTACCAAATGTTGATGAACAAAGTCTTCGCATAACACATTGGAAAACTAATGGAGGTGTATGTAGATGACATGTTGGTAAAAACACAGAGTGAGGAGTCATTACTGTCCGACCTCACCAAAGTGTTCGACACCATAAGAAAGTATGGTATGTGACTTAATCCAGCAAAATGTACCTTTGCAGTAGAAGCTGGCAAGTTCTTGGGCTTCATGCTTACACAAAGAGGAATTGAGGCAAACCTGAATAAATGTCGGGCAATACTCAACATGAATAGTCCGACCTGTGTCAAAGAAGTACAACAGCTTAACGGAAGACTGCCAGCCCTGCCCAGATTTCTAGCTGGGTCAGCCATAATATCTCTACCCTTCTATGCCACATTAAGGGAGGGAAAGAGGTTTGAATGGATGGCCGAGTGCGAGCAGGATTTCCAGGACTTCAAAAAGTTTCTGGGATAACTACATATTCTTACCCAACCACGGGAAGGAGAACGACTAGTACTATACCTCGCAGTAGGAAATCGGGTAATAGCCTCAGTATTAGTCAGAGAAGACGAAACTGGGCAACAACCTATCTAATTCATCAGCAAAGCCCTACAAGGGGCCGAATTAAACTATCAAAAGATAGAAAAGTTCGCATACGGCCTCATACTAACTTCTCGGTGACTTCGCCCATACTTTCATGCTCACACCATCAAGGTTTGAACTAACCAGCCCATGAAGGGCATTCTACAAAACATAGACTTAGCTGGAAGAATTCTACAATGGCGCAGGTGTGATAATAGAAAGCGATCAGGGAACCCAAATCGAACTCTCCCTCAAATTCGGGTTCCTTGCTTCAAACAACCACGCCGAATACGAGGCATTGCTAGCTGGTTTGAGGCTGGCTAAGGAGGTTGGAGTCCAAAAGCTTATCATCTTCAGCTATTCACAAGTAGTCACCTCACAAATAGTAGGAAGCTACCAAGCTAAGGACCCTACCATGAAAAAAGTACTTAGACAAAATCAGGGAACAGCTCGGACAACTCGGGAAATATGAGATCTGCCACATACCTCGGGAATAGAATGCTCAGGCTGATGCACTCTCAAAGTTAGCCAGCACTAAACCAGGGGCAATAATAGAAGCCTCATCCAGGAAATACTGCAGAACCCATTAATTTTGGAGGAAGAAAAGGTCTAGCCATATCAGGTCAGGATCAAGGATGGATGACTCCCATAATCAGCTACCTCAAATCAGAGATACTCCCTACAGATAAGAAGGAGGCAAAGAGGTTAACGTGAGAGGCACAGTACTACACCATCATAAACAACATCCTATACAAGAGAGGGATTTCAACACCCATATTAAAATGTGTGCCAACCTCTAACACAAAAGAGGTTTTGGAAGAGATACATAGTGGTATATGTGGCAACCATCTCGGAGTTCGAGCTCTCGCTAAAAAAGTACTCCGAGCCGGATTCGTTTGGTCGACTTTGCAAAAAGAAGCCACCGATTTCGTTAAAACATGCCCACCATGTCAGAAACATGCCAACTTCCACATCACCCCACCAGAGGAACTCATCAGCGTAATATCACATTGGCCATTTGCAAAATGGGGACTCGTCCTCCTCGGGCCCTTCACCCAAGGATCGGGACAGGTCAAGTTTCTCATTGTAGGGGTAGATTATTTCACAAAGTGGATTGAGGCAGAGCCCCTAGCTAATGCCACTGTCCAAAGAAGTCAGAAATTCTTATAAAGAAACATTGTCACAAGATTTGGGGTTCCTTACTCCATCACCACAGACAGTGGCACTCAATTTACAGACTCGAGTTTTAGAAAGTTGGTAGCCGACTTGAAAATAAAGCACCAATTCACATCTGTAGAACACCCCCAGACTAATGGACAAGCAGAAGCCACCAACAAAGTCATACTAGTCGGGTTAAAACGGAGACTACAGGACGCAAAGGGAGCCTGGGCTAAAGAGCTCCCACAAGTCCTATGGGCATATCAGACAACTCCACACTCCACCACAAGGGAATCACCTTTCCGATTGGCTTATGAAATGGAGGTAATGCTCCCGATAGAAGTCGAAGAAGGATCCCCCAGAACAATCCTCTACAGTGAAGAGGCTAACTCCCAACTTCAAAGGAAAGAGCTCGACCTACTTCCAGAAATCCGAGAAAGAGCTCGGATCAGGGAAGAGGCGTTAAAGTGCCAAATGGCCTCAAGATACAATCAGACAGTAGTACTGTGAAGTTTTGCCAACAACAATCTCATCCTAATCCGAAAGGATATCGGAAGTCGACCTGGAGAGGGGAAGCTAGCGGCTAATTGGAAAGGACCCTACCGAGTCACAGAGGTACTGGGAAAAAGGCTACTACAGGGTGTCCGAACTCGAGGGGCGAGAGCTACCAAGGTCATGGTACCCCTGCAACCTAAGAAGGTATTATAGTTAGGAGGTAATAAAAGATCTTAGGTCAAGGTGCACTCTTTTTCCTGAAAAGGTTTTTTAACGAGGCACCAAGCAAAGATCTGCAAAATTACCTGACTTAGAAAGGTAAGCACCTACATGTATATATTTTTTCCTATATGCCTATTTTCTATTTTGAATAAAATATTCCAGATTTTCTACAAAGTCTCTTTACCAAGACGCATTAATCTGAACGTAAAAAAAGTCATCGCTCGATCACGACAAGGTCGGCAAGGTGAAAACCAAATTCACCGCCCGATCAAGACAAAGCTACAGATCGGCAAGGTGAAAACCAAATTCACCACCCGATCACGGCAAGGTCGGCAAGGTGAAAACCAAATTCACCGCCTGATCAAGAAAAACTACAGGTCGATAAGGTGAAGACCAAATTTACCGTCCGATCACGACAAAATTGGCAAGACGAAAAAGCGACAAAAACATATTAATGCAAGAAGTTATAATAAGTAATCCATAGAAAGAGGCCTGACGAGGTCTGAGAAAACATGGATTGCTAAAAATAAATTGGGATGGTCCGACATGAAGAAGTCGGACCAATCAACCAAAGCGACAAAAAGTTATAAAAAGTAATCCATAGAAAGAGGTCTGACGAGGTTTGAGAAAAAATAGATTGCTAAAAATAACTTGGGATGGACCGACATGAAGAAGTCGGACCAATCGACCAAAGCGACAAAAAGTTATAAAAAGTAATCCATAAAAAGAGGCTTGACGAGGTTTGAGAAAAAATGGTTTGCTAAAAATAACTTAGGATGGACCGACATGAAGAAGTCGGACCAGACTGATCAAAGTGACAAAAGTTATAAAAAGTAATCCATAGAAAGAGGCCTGGCCAGCCCTGATTAAAAATGGATTACTAGAAATAACTTAGAAGAGACCGACATGAAGAAGTCGGCCCAAGCCGATTAAAGCTACTAAGTTATAAAAAGTAATCTATAAAAAGAGACCCGGCGAGGTTCAACTAAAAATGGATTACTAGAAATAACTCGAGAAGGTTTGACAAGAGAAGTCAACCAACAGAAGGCATGCGCTAGAAAGGACACAGCTCGACCCAAAAAGCCACGACCTCACCAAAATCGGTCTACAAATGTTCTATGAGAATACTAAAAAGAATAGTCGAACAAAGCTAGCCTCAAAGGTCACTTCGACTAAAGTAGAAAATAAACGAACATAAAGGCAATAAAAAAAAGAGGTCGGACAGCAAAAGCTCCAACACTCTAAAGATTCCAGGAAGTACCAAAAGTTGCAAACAAAACATATCAAAGAGGAACAAAGTTACTATAATGAAGACTCAGAAGGCCACTCGAAAGTTGACCTCAAGAGTTCGAAAGCATTTGTTTTTCCTAAATAAAGTTGCTAAGAAAAGCAACTAAAAAGTCAAAAGTCAAACCATTCCAAATTACAAAAAATAGAGTTCAAAGACCCACAAGCCGGGCCATAAAACAAATAAAAAACTACAAAGGATTCTAAGACTCCCTAGTGGCGGCATCTCGAGGTGAAGGAGGATGAGTTGTGAGCGGGTAGCATCAATGGTTCAATCCGACCGGTTCAGGATCTAAACATCAGGGTCCGACTCGGGATGGCCAACCTCAGTTGTAGAAATCGGAGAAGTCGGAGCAACAAAAGCTTTGGCCGATGGCGCAGGAGGAGGATCTACATCTTCATCATCTTCATCTAGGGCAGGGACGATCTTACCATTCTCCACAATATTATCCAAACTGAAGAGAGTCAGGTCGAGCTCGGGAGAAAGAACTCGAACCTGAGCCTTCAAATTCTCATAGGCAACAGTCACACTGTCCACAAGATGACCCTGGAGCTCAGTATAATTAGCTTGAGCAGACTCCAACCTCTCCCTGGCCTCTAGCAACTCGCCATAAGTCCGGACATAGCTCTCCTTTGCACCATCTCCTCAGCCAAAGTTGTAGAAGCCACTGTAGCAGTAGCCCGAGTCTTCTTATTTTCCAAATCTTTCTCCAGCTTTTCCACCTTTGCATCAAGTTCATCCTTCAAACCTTTGATCCTATCATACTCCGACTTGGCCTCCTCCATAAAAGCCTTCGTCGCATGAACCGGAACATCCTGAGCGGTCCAGAATAAGGCTGCTCCCATGTGCGCCATCTTAACGCTACTCCGGGTAATAAAGTCCAAATGGCGAAGAATGGATACATCATCCGTAGGAAGTTGGCCATAAAGAGCAATTTGATTGTCAACAAACCTCACAGCATCAAAGTCAGGGGCATCCAAATCAAAGGGTTCAATAGTTCTCTGTCTTTTTGGTGGAGGGCCGGCAGTAGGAGAAGAGGTAACACCAGAAGTTGATCGGGGAGGATCAACCAAATAGACCTGAGGAGTTGGGATAATCTTCCTCGGCCCAGGGCCGCCGGAGGTCGGTTTCTTTGGGAGAACCTGAAAAGAACCTTCCCCCGCAGCCCGGGCCAAGATATTCTGAGCCGTGGTTGCTTTCTTCACCTTCTTGAAGGCCTTCATAGAATCATTAGTCTTTACTATCTCGAAAAACACAGCAGAAACCAGAATTGAAAAATGAGAAAGGGATGGATTGACAAAACAAAATAATAAAACAAAACGAAAAAAGCCAGCAAAGAAATCGGCAAACTACCCAATTCAGCCCGGAGAAGTGAGGGGTCCCCTAAAAACTTCTTTGTGTCGAGATAAGGAGGTTCCCCCCAATTCTCCTTCAACACACGCACAAAGGCCTGCTCGACCTCATCCAACATATCCCACGAATATCTAGACACTACCACTTTCTTTTGCTAGCTTAAGGGGAAGGCCGGCTCATTGTTCTGCTCCAAGAAGAAAGGCCGAGCTCCTTCAACAGCTCAGACCTTGAAAAAATTGTTCTTAAAATTCCTAAAGGACTCATCATACATAGAAAAAACTTTCTTTCCCTGAGCGGCTCGGAAAGAAATCCAGGAGGCCTTCTTCTTAGCTATCCCAGGCTTTGTCAAGACAAAAAAGATAAAGAAAGAGAGTTTGAGAATGTCAGACATCTAATTTCTAACACAACAACTGAAAGATCTTTATTAAACCCCACGAGTTCGGATGGAGTTGGGATGGAGCTACGTTACAGGATCACAACAAGTCGGTCTCAAAGGAAGTAAAAGGAATGGTAATGTTCATTTGGCTAAAAAAATAGTCATAAGCGTAAAAGAAGGGACGTTCCCCCTGAGTCAGAGAAGGAAAACAAACCCTCTCGTCAGGGTCAGGTGCTACCAACTTGTAATTCTTCTCTTGAGCTCTACTACTACAAATCCTGTGATGTTTCCTAAGCTGCACGCAGTACTCAGAATCAACCACAGACACACACATCAAGACGAGGGAGTCCAGCCAGTCAGACATGCTCCCAGGGACTTTGGTGGATGTCTCAACAATGTTTTTGTGAGAAGACATGGGTCAACTAGTCCTACAATAAGAAAAAAGAAAATGGGTTACTAATCAAAACAACTCGGGCAAATGAGGAAACAGTTCGGATAAAAATGAAAGATAAACTCGGACAATAGCATGTGAAAGTCAAGCACAGCAGTAAAAAGGGAAAACCCCAGGACCCACAGCCAAGACCAGGGGCACCCTTTGGAGGCAATAACAAAGTAAGAGCCTAGGAAAAGAGGGAAATCTACAATTTATGCCCTGACATCTCCCGAACAAGAAAACAACCCTCCTTCGACAGTGATACTCCGAAAAGAAAACCACCATCATCAACAAAGAAAACATCAAAGCTACAACCTTTCCCACTAACAGTTTATCATTAAAGCTACAGAAAATTTCCAAAGGACTTTAAAAGTCCCAATCTATCAACAAAATCCGCAAAGACCAAAACTTCGATCAAAGGATAGAATTAGAGACAGTAACAATACTCAAAGCCCTAAAAAAGCATTAACTATCAGGAAACGCAAAAAGGTCCATACCAACGATGATCAGAAGCACAAAGATTCAACCTTTTCCAAAGGAGAATCAAGTTTCCCAAAAAACAAACTCAAGTAAAAATCAAAATTTGGCAAACTATGCAACATTGAAAGAACATGCATCAAGGTATAAAGAACGAAGGAAAGAGAACCAACCTGTAAAGCAAGAAAGGCAACACCGTTTGAAAGCAACGACGAAGGATCAGCAGCACCGCCAAGTCCAACAAATCGAACACAACAGTACCGATCAGCACAGAAGATCTCGTCCGAAATCGACCTACAGTTTTGTTATTTTATATCTGCTAATAATTGAGCTCTACCTTTACTTTCAAGACATGGGTGAATACCTTCGATTTTTTAAGAGCTTTAAGGAGTCATTAACCAATGAGTTAGTATTTTATTGCTTTGTTGGCAATAAAATCGAAGTTTTTATTGAAAAGGCTCATTGCACCGCAAATATTGTTAATGGTTACAATATTTTTTGTATGTTGTATAGTCTTAAATAGGGTGATTGGTTGAGGATTTGCTACGTTGAAATAGATAAGTTTCTTATACTCGAAATAAGTTACCACAACGTGATGAATAAGTATTTATGTTTTTTCCAGTCAAGCTCTCTCTGGACATTAAACCTTCTATTGTCATGGAAAAGGTCATAGATCTTTGTGATAATGCTAATGAAGATAGCCATCTGGTTCAACTAAGATTAAAATCTCCATCTCCTGAATCATGTCTTAAAACTCCAAACAGTGTTATTCACCAATCATGTTCGGAAGAATTCTTCTAAATCATTCAGCCTTTATTTCAAGAAAATGTATTCAAGAATATTGATGGAATTCAATCAACAAACCCAGTTGAATTAATTCTTAGTTCTAAGGATAATATCCTTTGTTTCAACCATGTTCAATATTCATCAAATTCTGACCCAATCAAACAAGTTTGTTTATTTACTGACTTTACTTCAGTTCTAAACAATTCTTCGAATAATAATCATATGCATTATCCTTTTTTCCCTATTTTTATTTGACTATTCTCAACTTATGTACACTAATAGTAAAACTAAAAAAAACAATAACATTGTAACTTCTATTTTATCCGGTCACTCCATTAAAGTAATATCTCCACCCTCTTCTCCTCTTGATCCACCTTCTTATTCCATTGTGAAATCTCTTTCCAGTTATTAGGCAACCTATTTTTTCATGGTACATTTTTATATTATATTGTCACAATTTTTTCTTCGTTATCAACTAATAATTTACATGGTTTATTTTGTTTCGGTATTTTTTTTATTAATTTTTATAGTTGTTGCCTTCAAAATTTGCATATGTAGCATTCCTTTCAAGACTGTGTTTTGTTCATGTATGTCAACCAATTGGTCCATCCTTTATAATAGAACTTAGATGTAGGGGATCTAATTCATTAGAAATATTTTTTTACAAAGAGTGGCACAGTTTCTGCCTTCAACATGGATTGGTAGAAGGGAGCATGGTAAAATTCAGTATCCCTATTAATGATGAAAAAACAATAACCTTAAAAGTCGTAAATATTTAATTGTTGCTTGGATTTTCTTTTCACTCTAACCATGTCATTCCTTTTGTTACTGGATATGGACTTAATAGTTTACTATTGTTCAATTCCTTTTAAATTTATCCATGTAATTGTTAAGATATAATATAAACTCTAATTACTATTATGAAATTTGTTATTTAAGTATATTTTTTTCCTCTCAATTTGCTTATTTATTCTAATTAATTCTCATTACACTATGCAGTCTATGTTGTTGATTCTTCTACTAACCATATTTCCTCAATAAGCTTAATGCATTACCGCCCATAAAAATGTGTACTGTTAAATTCATATAAAAAATATTCTAATAATATTTTTTCAAACACAGTTACTTAAGGAAGCAACCTTATAAACATAAATCATCGTATACTTAAAGTATTAACTTATAAAAAATTTTGTCCATTGGTCTATTAATAAAGTTGTATTTGATATTGTTAATAACTTCCTAATATTCATCCATAAAGTATAATAAGAATTTATTATTCATGAATGAAATCATTTTAACACTTGAAAAGTCATTAGTATAAACTTAATGGACACATTACAAAGTAACTATGCAATGGACTTTCTACCATCATTCCATTTGAAATGGTTATTCATACTTTGTTATTCATGTGTTTTAGCATTTTTTAGTCATATCGATGAATTTATTCTATTTGGTTTGTATTAACAAGTATTGAATTCTGGATATGAATCTCTTTAAATATTCCTAATCATGGTAGTTGTTTCAGTATTTGTTTTTGCATTAATTCCTAAATTTTAGTACAATTAATCTGTTTTCTTAGTTATACTTAAACTTTGTTGTCCTTTCTGGTGGATGTAATTCATTAATTATTTTGTTCACTACACCATAGCACATCATAGTTAATAATTTTTTACCTACTTTTTTTCCCTCATCATTATGTCTTGTTGTATGTTTAGTTATAGGTGTCAAGTTCATTACTGTCATATGTAATTATTTATACTTTTATTCATAATTGTTGACCATATCTAAAGACTATCAAGTACCAACTTTTATTATATTAGTGTAGTGACCCATGTGTTACACAACCATGGCACAAAAATAATGAAAAAAATATTAGATATATGTGAATTAAAATCCTAAGATATAGAATTAATATTTAATTAGTTTAAATACATGAAAAGTTGATTTAATTAAAAATATTAATCAATATATATAAATATATAACATAGGCCTTTTGTAAAAAATTTAGCAGAACTTAAAAGATTTTTTTTCAAATAAAAAAATTAAAAAGTGTGTTATCGTCCATAATTTCGGTAGGATTTATAAACCACGACTGATCCAAAAAGGAATGAATGTCATTGATTATTTTTTCTAGAATTTTTGTTTTACAAACATTTTTTAAGTTCAAATTTTGTAAAAAAGTAGGATCTTTCAAGGAGTGGTTGGTTTGCTAGAAAAGGCGTAGCATGGGTTAAAAATGTATCGTAGTAAAGAAAATCGAAAAACAAGTTTTTCGATGGCCTTACAAACTAATCTCAGTTAATTTTTAGAATACATGGAATTTTTTTTATTATAATTTAATTTTTGTAATTTTATAATGGTAGATAGACTATTAAAAATGAAAAAAAAATACTAAGACTATAATTCTCTTCAAACACAGCTTATATTGTAATCATAGCCAATTTGTTCATGTTTCAAGCTTCAAGTATTTAGTTTTAAATTTGTATAATTTGAACTCCATTATTAAATAAAAAATGGATAAACTCTATAGTGATGTAAAATATTTTTTCATCCCCAAAACTCTTAACAATGAAATGGCCAATCTATATAGGAAGAATATATTAGAAGAATAAGTCTTTCAACTATTAGATAGGGTGTAGTATTCAAATCAACTAAATAAAAAAAATTCAATAACAGCTGCACTCTACTTTTAAAATTGGTTCAGTCCTGTGATAATCTCCTAGTGTTCATGCCAGTGACAGATCCAAAAAATTTTGAGAGTGAGGACAAAATATATATAATATAATAAAAATTTTTATAATAAAAATATTATGTATACATAAAAATCAGTTATCAAATTATTCATTAATCGTTAGATATTTATATATAAATATATGTATTTTTAATTTTTTTTATTTCAATATGTATACATGTGATTATTTTCTATGTACATATAATATAATTAGTCTTTAAAATATATAATTTACAAATTAAAACACTAAAATAGTAATTTAAATGATAATATTGGGTAAAGTATACTTTTTATTCCTAAAATTTGGCAAAAGTTTTATAAATACTCCTAAATTTTTTTTGTTTCAGTTTTGTCTCAAAAGTTTTTTATTTGCATCAAATATACTCTTGACGGCTAAATTTTCAAAAAATTTAAGACTAATCTAACAATAATACATGAAAATTATACTTGATTTGCTTGTGTTGGGAGTTGTTCTTATGAAATTATTGTTGAATTAGTCTTAAATTTTTTGAAAAATTAGCCGTCAGGGTATATATTTGATGCAAATCGAAAATTTTTGGAACAAAATTGAAACAAAATAAAACATAAGGGTATTTTTGAAACTTTTGTCAAACTTCAGGGACAAAAAATATACTTTTCCCTTTAAAATTTTATTATTTAGGTTTTATATTTTAAAAAATTGAATAATCTTTTTTCAATAATACAATTTAAATATCTCTGTTTTTATGTAGAATAATATTACATATTCAAGTTTTTTGTTAACTAAGCCCAACCAAATTAGTCTAAGATAACAAAAATCAGTTATGATTAACATTATTCAAAGTCTTATTATTTAACCTGACTAGACTTAGTTCATAAAAAGACTTGAATGTATAGTATTACTCTTATATATATATATATATATATATATATATATATATATATATATATATGACTAGACTTAGTTCATAAAAAGACTTGAATGTATAGTATTACTCTTATATATATATATATATATATATATATATATATATATATATATATATATATATATATATTTACTTCTCATACAATTAGAAGCCAATTTTTATTGAAATTCATAGTTGAAAAAGTTCTTTCAACTAATGCAGTTGTTACAGAAGAAAACTAATATAAAAAAAGATAAATAATACTCTTTCGAGTCGATTTCTAAAAAAAAATAAATTTTTATTTAAATTGAGAATTGATCATTCTAATAATATCTAATATAAAATTCTTAAATTGACTATGAAGTACCAAAAATTAAATAAAAAATTATTGTGGAGTCAAATTCAATAATTTAGTGGGGACAAATAAATTTTATTATCATATACTACTCAAAAAAATTTCAAATTGTAGTAGGGGTGCTTGTCCCTACACTTATACACATGCATCCGTCTCTGGTTCATGCCTTTCATGCACACCTCACCATTATGTCATTTTCCTTAGTAAATCACTTCCTCATAGCATTTAGCTGATTCATTTCCCTTTTTCACTAATTGCTATTTGGTCCTAGTCTTTTTTAGTTTGGCTTTGAACTCTCTATCATGTTTGACCACAACACATAGATCCTGAAATATATGCCTGAGGCTAATTGTTTTGTTCTTCAAGAACTACATCCTTCAATTTACATGTTCCTTCGGTTTTATCGATTCAACAACATTTCGGTTTATTTAACACCACCTTTAAATCCTCGTCTTTGATGCTTACTTTTTCTATAAAAAACTGTACAATGTTTACCAATCCAATCTGCAGTATATCTCTATTAGATTTTTTTGTACCATTTTTTTATAATGCATACTGGGTTGCGAATTAGGATTTTGTACAACTTAACCGGCAAGTGTACCGGATCATTCAAATAATACCTCAGATGAGTGAGGGTTGATCCTACAAGAGTTGTCAGACTGAGCAAGCAATGGTTGTCAGGTTGGACTTAGTTAGACGAATGAGAAAAGGGTTTGTTGATGGTAAAAGTGCATAAACAGTAGATAAGGAAATAAAGAAGGCAATTAAAGGTTTGGTGTGAAAACAAAATGAGAAAACAGTTAAGGTTTCGAAGATATTTACTTTTCTATATTAAAAGTTACTACCAACTATTTTAACAATGTATGATTCATTCTATGGCAAACTGTAAATGTCTAAACCCTAATCTCTTAGTGATTTAGCCTCCTCTAACCTTCATTAACCGCTACTCTCGTGGTCATTAAATTCCGATTAGAGGGTGAAGTTCAAAAACTAGTTTATGGCCACAGAAACCCTAATTACCCAAATCTAATAGGATTTTATGTCACATATCCTAATTAGTTCATAAAATTAGTGATTTAGGAGGAATTTGTTTTCAAGCTGTAGTTCAAGCGAGATAACTCTCTCGAGAATCACAAGAACTCATGTAGAAAAGGGTCATAATCTCGTTCCACCCAATTCATAAGATTAAGAACAAAAATAATCCTTAGAATTGAATCAATATATTAATTAAAATAGAAGAATAACATTTCTAATCTATAGAAATAAACAGAGCTCCTAACCTTAACCAAAGAGGGTTTAGTGTCTCATGACATACAGAGAAACTAGGATTCTGAAAATGTGTAGAAGGAAGAAGATCCGAATCACAAGTGATATTTTTCCTTTTATACTAACCTAATTTGATACGAAAATAAAATAAATAATAAACTATAAACCTAAAAAATAATATTTGTAAATAAAAATTATAAAAAGACAATAAAATAAAACTAATAAGTGCTAAGTCCACTTGATAAGCCCATAAAAGAGTGAATTCGGACTGTTGCTAGCATTAAACGCCAATTTGGGCGTTTAATGCCCCAAGGGGAGCAAAGTTGCACACGCCTAGGTCCCTTGTTGGCGCTAAACGGGCGTTTATCGCCCAGGGAGGGTGCTGCCAACTTTCTTCTTTTCAGCTTCAAACTCTGCCAAATTGTTTTGAAGTTCACCTGAAATCATAAAAGTACTAAAACAACTCAAAGTAGCATCCAAAAAGAATTTTTGCACTAAAATCAAGTAGAACTAAATAAAATCTAACTAAAAACAACTGAAAAATGACAAGAAAAAGGGTATAAGATGCTCACACATCACACACCACTTTACTTTTCACTTTACACTACTTACTCTCGCTGACATAATCCTTTTAATACATAATAGTACAGAATATTCAAATCAAAACATAGAGAAACATGATGTTTCATTGAATCCCATCTATAATAATTATTGCAGGGAGCCAAAAATGAAAAGTGAAGAGAAAAAAAATAAAATAAAGAGGAAAAAACTGATTTTGTATGCCATCAAAAGAAACTAAATAATGGAAAGGAAAAGAAATTAAATTTGAGTCACAATATGAAAAAATTGAGTTTTTAAGCTTATCTCAGAATTGTAAAATTTTAATAGCCCTACTTACTTCTAAAACTCTTTTTCATATATAGGAATCACTGGATACTTCAAATTCACAAGTGGTCCCTTAGTTGAGCAAAGCATAAAATCAATTATTCTACTAAAATAAAATAAAATAATTATTATAAGATAAACATACATCACTCGGAATTAATACTATTTTTTCATTTTCTCAAGTACAATTTAAGATATACATAATCGCAAATTATCGAAGCCCAAAATGATAGCTAACTTAAATAAATACAGAATTTTACGAAGTTAATTTCTAACATCTACAAAGATAAAATACTCCCTTAAATTAAAAATAAATTAAAATATTGCATACAATTTTTTGTTTGACTCTAGAAATAGAATAATAAAAAAATTATATTATAGCATCTAAATTTATTTCATTTAATGAGTAAATGATACAATTACAAAACTTTACTAAAACTCAAATCTTATGTTTTTCACACAAAAAAGCAAGAAAAAATTTAAGATAATCATATTATTTTGTCAATCAACTCCTATAACAATGAAATAATTATGCAATGATTAACAAAATAATCAATAAGTGAGCACAACATTAGCAATAGTTCCCTGATGCTTAATTTGAGAAGGTTTTTAGTGGAATGTATTATAAATTGAGTTTTTTAGTGGTTCACTAAAGGCATATCCTGATAACCTCTTCGGATTGGGAGATACCCCTATCCGACCACTTGGTTATATCTCATTATACACCACTTTTGGAAAATGTATTCGATCGAAGACACCAAACATCGACTACATAGTAGTCGATGTAACCTCGGCTTATAATGCCTTAATAGGTTGGACTATCTTAAACTGACTTGCAGCTGTCATTTCTACTCCTCACCACTGTAAGAAATTTCCAACAACAGAAGGGATTGCTATTATAAAAAATGACCAAAAGTTGGCACGAAAATGCTACAATGAGAGCCTCAGTTTGAAGGGCAATTGAGGGAAAAAAGAGGTCAACACTATTAAGCTAGGGGAGTCCGAACTCGGGAAGAATTGCAATCCCAACCTGAGGGAAAAATAAAAGAAGTGCAAATCGGGAACCACCTTGACAAGACAATGAGCATAGGGGCAAACCTAGAAGGGAGCCTTAAGAATCAACTCATACAATTGTTAAGGGAAAACTCCGATCTCTTTGCTAGAAAAGCTTCTGACATGCCTGACATAAATCCCAACTTGATGTCTGGTGGACGAAATTGTGATCCATGTTCTAACTATTTTGAGATGAAAGCTTTATTATGGCACTGGTTGAATTCACAACTCCGTTCAACTAACCAGCAAGTGTACTGGGTCGTCCAAGTAATAAACCTTACGTGAGTAAGGGTCGATCCCACAGAGATTGTTGGTATGAAGCAAGCTATGGTCACCTTGTAAATCTCAGTTAGGCAGATTAAAGGGTAATTGTGATTATTGGAATAAATAATAAAAAGGAATAATAAAAGGGATAGAAGACTTATGCAGATTCATTGGTGGGAATTTCAGATAAGTGAATGGAGATGCTGCATGGCTCAAGGACGCCTGCTCTCCTACTGCTTCTACTCAATCCTTCTTACTCCTTTCCATGGCAAGCTTTGTATAGGGGTTCACCATCAGCTGTGGCTACTTTCAATCCTCTCGGGAAAATGATCCTATGCGGTTGTCAGTCGCACGGCTAATCGTCTGGAGGCATCACCCATGGTTGATGGCTACATCCCATCCTCGCAGTGAAAACTAATGCTCACGCACTCTGTCACAGTACGGCTAATCACCGGTTGGTTCCCGCTCCTACCGGAATAGAATCCCTTGATTCTTTTGCGTCTGTCACTAACGCCCAGCAGGTTACAAGTTTGAAGCACGTCACAGTCATTCATTACCGGAATCCTACTCGGAATACCACAGACAAGGTTAGACTTTCCGGATTCCCAGGATCCTACTCGGAATACCACAGACAAGGTGAGACTTTCCGGATCCTCATAAATGCCGCCATCCATCTAGCTTATACCACGAAGATTCTGTTGGGGAATCTAAGAGATACACATTCAAGCTCTGTTGCATGTAGAACGGAAGTGGTTGTCAATCACGCGCGTTCATAAGTGAGAATGATAATGAGGGTTACTTATCATCACATTCATCATGTTCTTGGGTACGAATGAATATCTTGGAATAAGAATAAGAGAGATTTGAATAAAAGACAATGGATTTGCATTAATACTTGAGGTACAGCAGAGCTCCACACCCTTAATCTATGGTGTGCAGAAACTCCACCGTTGAAAATACAAAAGCAAAAGAGGTTCAGGCATGGCCGAATGGCCAGCCCCCCTAACGTGATCAATGATCTCCTAAGATGAAGAATAAAACAAAACTGAGACCAAAGATGTCTAATACAATAGATAAATGTCCTATATATACTAGACTAGCTACTAGGGTTTACATGAGTAAGTATTTGATGCATAAATCCATTTCCGGGGCCCACTTGGTGTATGCTTGGGCTGAGCTTGATCAATCCACGAGTTAAGGCTTCTCTTGGAGTTGAACTTCGAGTTATGACGTGTTTTGGGCGTTCAACTCCGGATCATGACGTTTTTCTGGCGTTTAACTCCAGAAAGCAGCTTGTACTTGGCGTTCAACGCCAAGTTACGTCGTCAATCGTCGAATAAAGTATGGACTATTATATATTGCTGGAAAGCTCTGGATGTCTACTTTCCAACGCCGTTGAGAGCGCGCCATTTGGAGTTCTGTAGCTCCAGAAAATCCATTTCGAGTGCAGGGAGGTCAGATTCCAACAACATCAGCAGTCCTTTTGTCAGCCTTCTTCAGAGTTTTGCTCAAATCCCTCAATTTCAGTCAGAATTTACCTGAAATCACAGAAAAATACACAAACTCATAGTAAAGTCCAGAAATGTGAATTTAACATAAAAACTAATGAAAACATCCCTAAAAGTAGCTTAAACTTACTAAAAACTATATAAAAACAATGCCAAAAAGCGTATAAATTATCCGCTCATCACAACACCAAACTTAAATTGTTGCTTGTCCCCAAGCAACTGAAAATCAAATAGGATAAAAGAAGAGAATATACTATAAATCCCAGAATATCAATGAATATTAATTTAATTAGATGAGCGGGACTTGTAGCTTTTTGCTTCTGAACAGTTTTGGCATCTCACTTTTTCCTTTGAAGTTTAGAGTGATTGGCTTCTCTAGGAACTTAGAATTTCGGATAGTGTTATTGACTTTCCTAGTTAAGCATGTTGATTCTTGAACACAGCTACTTATGAGTCTTGGCCGTGGCTCTAAGCATTTTGTTTTCCAGTATTACCACCGGATACACAAATGCCACAGACACATAACTGGGTGAACCTTTTCAGATTGTGACTCAGCTTTGCTAGAGTCCCCAGTTAGTGGTGTCCAGAGCTCTTAAGCACACTCTTCTGCTTTGGATCACAACTTTAACCACTCAGTCTCAAGCTTTTCACTTGGACCTTCATGACACAAGCACATGGTTAGGGACAGCTTGATTTAGCCGCTTAGGCCTGGATTTTATTTCCTTGGGCCCTCCTATCCATTGATGCTCAAAGCCTTGGATCCTTTTTACCCTTGCCTTTTGGTTTTAAGGGCTATTGGCTTTTTCTACTGCTCCTTCTTTTTCTTTCTATTTTTTTTTTCGCAAGCTTCCTTTTTCACTGCTTTTTCTTGCTTCAAGAATCAATTTCATGATTTTTCAGATCATCAATAACATTTCTCTTTGTTCATCATTCTTTCAAGAGCCAACAATTTTAACACTCATAAACAACAAGATCAAAAATATGCACTGTTCAAGCATTTATTCAGAAAACAAAAATTATTGCCACCACATCAATATAATTAAATTAAATTCAATAATAATTTCGAAATTTATGTACTTCTTGTTCTTTTGAATTAAAACATTTTTCATTTAAGAGAGGTGAAGGACTAATGGATTTTATTCATAGCTTTAAGGCATGGTTACATACTAATGATCATGAAGTAGAGACACAAAACATAGATAAACATAATATTAAAAACCGAAAACAGAAAGAAATAAGAACAAGGAATGAATCCACCTGAGTGAGGGTGGCGCCTTCTTGAAGGTGCAATGGTGCTCTTTGAGCTCCTCTATGTCTCTTTCTTGCTTCTGTTGAATGATTTATAGTAATTTTGGTGTTTTCTACCCTTAGTTGCTTCCAATATTTGTGTGGAGGACAACTTATCCCCTGAGGTATCTCAGGGATCTCTTGATTTGCAGCCACATGTTCTAACCAACTGAGCTATTCCAGCTTATATTAGTCTTTCCATCTCCCATGACTCAGAGGTGGAAGCTTTTTGTCTTCCCTTTGAGGTTTCTCTGGCTTTAGGTGCCATTAATGGTAATGGAAAGGCAAAAAAGTTATGCTTTTACCACACCAAACTTAAAATATTGCTCGCCCTCGAGCAAGAAAAGAAAGAAGAGAAGACGAAGAAGAAGATGGAGGTGAGTGAGGGGAAGAGTGGGTAGATGTAGGTGGTGAATGAAAAATAGAAGGGATGATCATGAATGGAAAGAGAGAGGGCGAGGTAGGTGGGGATCCTGTGGGGTCCACAGATCCTGAGGTGAAAAGAAATACCATTCCTTCACCATATAGGCATGTAAAATGCCTTCGTGCATCATTCTGGCGTTTAAACGCCCATTGGTGCATGTTCTGGGCGTTCAACGCCCATGTGATGCATGTTTCTGGCGTTGAACGCCAGTTTCATGCTTGTTCCTGGCGTTCAGCGCCAGTTTGTCCTCTCTGTGCACCATCCTGGCGTTTAACGCCAGGTTGTTGCTTGTTTTGGGCGTTCAGCGCCAGAATGGTGCTCTGTTCTGGCGTTAAACGCCGGCCAGATGCACCTTCTGGGCGTTGAACGCCAGCCCGTGCGTCCTCCAGGGTGAAAAATTTTTTTCTTCTGTTTTTGACTCTGTTTTTAATTAATTTTTTTTATTTTTTCGTGACTCCTCATGATCATGTACCTAATAAAACACAAAAATAACACTAAAACAAAATAAAATAAAATTAGATAAATAAAATTGGGTTGCCTCCCAACAAGCGCTTCTTTAATGTCAATAGCTTGACAGTGGCTCTCATGGAGCCACAAGGTGATCAGGTCAATGTTAGTGTGTAGTCCCAACACCAAACTTAGAGTTTGGGTGTGGGATCTTAACACCAAACTTAGAGTTTGGTTGTGGCCTCACAACACCAAACTTAGAGTTTGACTGTGTGGGTTCTTCTTGACTCTGAACTAAGAGAAGCTCTTCATGCTTACTCTCTTTTGTCACAGAGGGATGGCCATGTGCTTTAAACACAAGGTAGTCCCCATTCAATTGAAGGACTAATTCTCCTCTGTTGACATCTATCACAGCTCCTGCTGTGGCTAGGAAAGGTCTTCCTAGGATGATGCATTCATCATCTTCCTTCCTAGTGTCTAGGATTATGAAATCAACAGGGATGTAAAGGCCTTCAACCTTTACTAGCACGTCCTCTACTATTCCATAAGTTTGTCTTACTGACTTGTCTGCCAATTGTAATGAGAACAAGGCAGGTTGTACCTCAATGATCCCCAGCTTCTCCATTACAGAGAGTGGCATAAGATTTATCCCTGACCCAAGATCACATAGAGCTTTTTCAAAGCTCATGGTGCCAATGGTGCAAGGTATTAAGAACTTGCCAGGATCTTGTTTCTTTTGAGGTAGAGTTTTCTGAATCCAAGTATCTAGTTCACTAATGAGTAAGGGAGGTTCACTTTCCCAAGTCTCATTACCAAACAACTTGGCATTCAGCTTCATGATAGCTCCTAGATATTGAGCAAATTGCTCTCCAGTCACATCTTCATCCTCTTCAGAGGAAGAATAGTCTTCAGAGCTCATGAATGGCAGAAGGAGATTTAATGGAATCTCTATGGTCTCTGTATGAGCCTCAGATTCCTCTGTATCCTTAGTAGGAAACTCCTTCTTGCTTGAAGGACGTCCCAGGAGGTCTTCCTCACTAGGATTTTCGTCCTCCTCCTCCCTAGTGCATTCGGCCACTTTGATTAAATCAATGGCCTTGCACTCTCCTTTTGGATTCTCTTCTGTATTGCTTGGGAGAATACTGGGAGGAGTTTCAATGACTTTCTTACTCAGCTGGCCCACTTGTGCCTCCAAATTTCTAATGGAAGATCTGGTTTCATTCATGAAACTGAAAGTGGCCTTTGACAGATCAGAGACTATATTGGCTAAATTAGAATTGTTTTGTTCAGAATTCTCTGTCTGTTGCTGAGAAGATGATGGATATGGCTTGCTATTGCCCAGCCTATTGCGTCCACCATTATTAAAGCCTTGTTGAGGCTTTTGTTGATCCTTCCAGGAGAAATTTGGATGATTTCTCCATGATGGGTTATAGGTGTTTCCATAAGGTTCACCCATGTAATTAACCTCTGCCATAGCAGGGTTTTCAGGATCATAAGCTTCTTCAGAAGCTGCCTCTCTAGTGCTGTTGGATGCATGTTGCAGTCCATTCAGATTTTGAGAGATCATGTTGACCTGTTGAGTCAACACTTTGTTCTGAGCCAATATGGCATTCAGAGCATCAATTTCAAGAACTCCTTTCCTCTGAGGTATCCCACTATTCACGGAATTCCTCTCAGAGGTGTACATGAACTGGTTGTTTGCAACCATGTCAATGAGTTCTTGAGCCTCTTCAGGCGTTTTCTTCAGGTGAATAGATCCACCTGCAGAATGGTCCAATGACATTTTCGAAAATTCAGAGAGACCATAATAGAATATATCTAATAGGGTCCATTCTGAAAACATGTCAGATGGACATCTTTTGGTCAGCTGCTTGTATCTTTCCCAAGCTTCATAGAGGGATTCACCATCTTTTTGTTTGAAGGTTTGAACATCCACTCTCAGCTTGCTCAGCTTTTGAGGAGGAAAGAATTTATCCAAAAAGGCAGTGACCAGCTTATCCCAGGAGTCCAGGCTATCCTTAGGTTGTGAATCCAACCATATTCTAGCTCTGTCTCTTACAGCAAAAGGGAAAAGCATGAGTCTGTAGACTTCAGGATCAACTCCATTCGTCTTTACAGTCTCACAAATCTGCAAGAACTCAGTTAAAAACTGATAAGGATCTTCAGATGGAAGTCCATAAAACTTGCAGTTTTGTTGCATTAGTGCAACTAGTTGAGGCTTAAGCTCAAAGTTATTGGCTCTAATGGCAGGAATGGAGATGCTTCTTCCATCAAACTTGGACGTTGGCTTTGTGAAGTCACCAAGCATTCTCCTTGCATTATTATTATTATTATTTTCGGCTGCCATCTCCTTCTCTTGTTCGAAAATTTCTGAAAGGTTATTTCTGGATTGTTGTAATTTAGCTTCTCTTAATTTTTTCTTCAGAGTCCTTTCAAGTTCTGGATCAACTTCAACAAGAGTGCCCTTTTCCCTGTTCCTGCTCATATGAAAGAGACGAAAACAAGAAAAGAAAGAGGAATCCTCTATGTCACAGTATAGAGATTCCCTTATGTTAGTAGAAGAAGATAGGGGTATAAGAAAGAAAAAGAATTCGGATTTTTAGATGAAGAGAGGTGAAGAGAAGTGTTAGTAATTAATTAATTAAATAGAATAAGAGAAGAGAAGAGAAATTTTCGAAAATAATTTTTGAAAAAGAGTTAGTGATTTTCAAAAATTAAAGATAAGATAAGTTTAAAATTAAAATTGAAAACAAAAAGAATTTTTGAAAAAGAGAGGGAGAATTTTCGAAAATTAGAGAGGGAAAAGTAGTTAGGTGGTTTTGAAAAAGATAAGAAACAAACAAAAAGTTAGTTAGTTGATTGAAAAAGATTTGAAATCAAATTTTTGAAAAAGATAAGAAGATAAGAAGTTAGATAAGATATTTTGAAATCAAATTTTGAAAAAGATAAAATTTTTTTGAAAAAGATAAGATAAAAGATAAAAAGATAAGATAAAAAATTTTAATAAAAGATATTTTGAAAAAGATTTAATTTTTAAAAAGACTCAACTAACAAGAAACTACAAGATAAGATTCTAGAACTTAAAGATTGAACCTTTCTTAACAAGAAAGTAACAAACTTCAAATTTTTGAACCAATCACATTACTTGTTAGCTAATTTTCGAAAATTTGGTATAAAGATAAGAAAAAGATTTTGAAAAATATTTTGAAAAAGATTTTTGAAATTTTTCAAAAATTATGAAAAATGAAAAAGACATGATTTTTGAAAAAGATTTTGAAAAGATAAGATTTTTAAAATTGAAATTTTGACTTGACTTGTAAGAAACAACTAATTTTAAAAATTTTTGACCAAGTCAACCCAAAATTTCGAAATTTTGGAGGGAAATAAGGAAAAGATATTTTTTTTTTATTTTTGAATTTTTAAGGAAAAACACAAAAATGACCCAAAACATGAAAATTTTGGATCAAGACACAAGATGCATGCAAGAATGCTATGAATGTCAAGATGAACACCAAGAACACTATGAAGATCATGATGAACATCAAGAACATAATTTTGAAAAATATTTGATGCAAAGAAAACATGTAAGACACCAAACTTAGAAATTTTTAATGCATGGAAAATATGAATGCAAAGATGCACATGAAAAACAACAAACAACACAAAACAAGAATTCATCAAGATCAAACAAGAAGACTTGTCAAGAACAACTTGAAGATCATGAAGAACATTATGAATGCATGAGATTTTCGAAAAAAATGCAAGAAAAATTTTAAAAGCATGCAATTGACACCAAACTTAAAATTTGACTCAAGACTCAAACAAGAAACGCAAAATATTTTTGATTTTTATGATTTTCTAATTTTTTTGTATTTTTATTAATTTTTTCGAAAATAAAGTTTGGAAAAACGAAAAAGAAAAGAAAAATTTTGAAAAAGATTTTTGAAAAGAAAATTACCTAATCTGAGCAACAAGATGAACCGTCAGTTGTCCATACTCGAACAATCCCTGGCAACGGCGCCAAAAACTTGGTGAACGAAATTGTGATCCATGTTCTAACTATTTTGAGATGAAAGCTTTATTATGGCACTGGTTGAATTCACAACTCCGTTCAACTAACCAGCAAGTGTACTGGGTCGTCCAAGTAATAAACCTTACGTGAGTAAGGGTCGATCCCACAGAGATTGTTGGTATGAAGCAAGCTATGGTCACCTTGTAAATCTCAGTTAGGCAGATTAAAGGGTAATTGTGATTATTGGAATAAATAATAAAAAGGAATAATAAAAGGGATAGAAGACTTATGCAGATTCATTGGTGGGAATTTCAGATAAGTGAATGGAGATGCTGCATGGCTCAAGGACGCTTGCTCTCCTACTGCTTCTACTCAATCCTTCTTACTCCTTTCCATGGCAAGCTTTGTATAGGGGTTCACCATCAGCTGTGGCTACTTTCAATCCTCTCGGGAAAATGATCCTATGCGGTTGTCAGTCGCACGGCTAATCGTCTGGAGGCATCACCCATGGTTGATGGCTACATCCCATCCTCGCAGTGAAAACTAATGCTCACGCACTCTGTCACAGTACGGCTAATCACCGGTTGGTTCCCGCTCCTACTGGAATAGAATCCCTTGATTCTTTTGCGTCTGTCACTAACGCCCAGCAGGTTACAAGTTTGAAGCACGTCACAGTCATTCATTACCGGAATCCTACTCGGAATACCACAGACAAGGTTAGACTTTCCGGATTCCCAGGATCCTACTCGGAATACCACAGACAAGGTGAGACTTTCTGGATCCTCATAAATGCCGCCATCCATCTAGCTTATACCACGAAGATTCTGTTGGGGAATCTAAGAGATACACATTCAAGCTCTGTTGCATGTAGAACGGAAGTGGTTGTCAATCACGCGCGTTCATAAGTGAGAATGATAATGAGGGTTACTTATCATCACATTCATCATGTTCTTGGGTACGAATGAATATCTTGGAATAAGAATAAGAGAGATTTGAATAAAAGACAATGGATTTGCATTAATACTTGAGGTACAGCAGAGCTCCACACCCTTAATCTATGGTGTGCAGAAACTCCACCGTTGAAAATACATAAGCAAAAGAGGTTCAGGCATGGCCGAATGGCCAGCCCCCCTAATGTGATCAATGATCTCCTAAGATGAAGAATAAAACAAAACTGAGACCAAAGATGTCTAATACAATAGATAAATGTCCTATATATACTAGACTAGCTACTAGGGTTTACATGAGTAAGTATTTGATGCATAAATCCACTTCCGGGGCCCACTTGGTGTATGCTTGGGCTGAGCTTGATCAATCCACGAGTTAAGGCTTCTCTTGGAGTTGAACTTCGAGTTATGACGTGTTTTGGGCGTTCAACTCCGGATCATGACGTTTTTCTGGCGTTTAACTCCAGAAAGCAGCTTGTACTTGGCGTTCAACGCCAAGTTACGTCGTCAATCGTCGAATAAAGTATGGACTATTATATATTGCTGGAAAGCTCTGGATGTCTACTTTCCAACGCCGTTGAGAGCGCGCCATTTGGAGTTCTATAGCTCCAGAAAATCCATTTCGAGTGCAGGGAGGTCAGATTCCAACAGCATCAGCAGTCCTTTTGTCAGCCTTCTTCAGAGTTTTGCTCAAATCCCTCAATTTCAGTCAGAATTTATCTGAAATCACAGAAAAATACACAAACTCATAGTAAAGTCCAGAAATGTGAATTTAACATAAAAACTAATGAAAACATCCCTAAAAGTAGCTTAAACTTACTAAAAACTATATAAAAACAATGCCAAAAAGCGTATAAATTATCCGCTCATCAATGTCCCATAAGCTTGCAGTATATCCAGGCTCCCGACCTATTCAGCAGAAACACAGGAAGCTCGGACCAGAACGGGTACAGGTCATAGAAGAACAATTACAAGCCTTGTTGGAGGTAGGATTTATAAGTGACGTAAAATATCCACTATGGTTAGCTAACGTCGTACTGGTAAAGAAACAAAATGGAAAGTGGAATGTGTGTTGCTTATACCGACCTCAATAAAGTCTTCCCTAAGGAGCCTTATCCACTCCCCAGCATAAATGCTTTGGTCGACTCAGCATTAGGCGACAGATACTTGTCCTTTATAGATGCCTACTCGGGGTATAATCAAATCCTTATGTATAGGCCGGATCAAGAGAAGACATATTTCATAACTCCAAAGGCTAACTATTACTACGTAGTGATACCTTTTGGATTAAAGAATGCAGGGGCTATATACCAGCGATTGATGAACAAGGTGTTTTCTGCTCACATAGGAAAACTCATGGAGGTATATGTAAACGACATGCTCGTCAAGACCCAAGAGGACGCGACACTACTGTCCGACCTCTTTGAAGTATTATTGACTATAAGAAAATATGAGATTAGGTTAAATCCCTCAAAGTGCACCTTTGCAGTAAAAGCTGGAAAAGTTCTTGGGGTTTATGTTGACATAGAGAGGAATAGAAGCAAACTCAGATAAATGTCAGGCTATACTCAACATGAAGAGCCCAACTTGTGTTAAAGAGTTCCAACAACTAAATGGAAGGTTGGCTGCTCTATCCAGATTTTTAGCCGGGTCAGCTCTGAAATCACTTCCCCTCTACTCAATTCTAAGGAAAGGGAAGCAATTCGAATAGACACCAAAATGCGAACAAGCCTTCCAAAACTTTAAGGCATTCTTGGGGCAACCACACATACTTACCCGACCTAAAAAAGAGGAAGAGCTCGTGCTATATCTGTCAATTGGAAGCCGGGCCATAGCCTCAGCCCAGGTCTGAGAAGATGAAAAGGGGTAGCGACCTATCTACTTCATCAACAAAGCCTTACAAGGGGCAGAGTTGAATTATCAAAAGATAGATAAGTTTGCTTATGTCCTTATCCTCACATCTCGAAGGCTCCGACCTTACTTCCAGGCTCATACCATCAAAGTCCGCATTAATCAACCAATGAAATACATCCTACAAAAGGCGGACTTAGCAGGTCAGATGCTGCAATGGGTGGTAGAGTTGTCCGAATTCGACTTGAAGTATAAATCTCAGGCAGCCATAAAGTCTCAGTACCTTGCTGACTTCATCGCCGAATACACCAAAAGCCCAGAAAACCTAGTTACATGGAGCTTATATGTAAACGGGTCATCAAATAAGGCTGGAAGTGGAATTGGTGTTATCCTAGAAAGTGACCAAGAAACTCGGATAGAGCTATCTTTGAGGTTTGAGTTTCCTACTTCCAATAATCAAGCAAAATATGAGGCCCTACTTGCAGGCTTGAAGCTGGCTAAAGAAATAGAGGCGGAAAAAGTGGGGGTGTTCAGTAATTCTCAAGTAAGAACTTCGCAAATCAATGGCACCTATCAAGTTAAAGACCCCACTATGAAGAAGTATTTGGATGAGACCCGAGAACAACTGACACACTTTTCAGATAGTGAGGTCCGACATATAGCTCGGAAATCCAATGTCCGAGCTGATGCCTTATCAAAATTAGCCAGCACTAAGCCAAGGGACAACAATAGAAGTCTCAATCAAGAGACTCTGCAATTGCCATCTATATCAAAAGAAGAGGAAGTACTGATGATATCCAACCAACATTTAGGATGGATGACTCCCATAGTCAATTACCTCAAATTCGACATACTTCCCAAGGATGAAAAAGCAGCTAGAAAGCTTATAAAGGAGGCTCAAAATTATACATTAGTCCACAATATTTTATACAAAAGAGGAATTTCAATACCCCTCCTAAAATGCGTCCCGACCTCCAACACAAAGGAAGTCTTGGAGGATGTACATAGTCGCATATGTGGAAACCACCTAGGAGCTCGGGTGATCTGAGCCGGCTTCTTTTAGCCGACCTTACAGAAAGAGGTGACCGAGTTCATTAAGGTATGTCTTCCTTGTCAGAAACATGCTAACTTCCATATAGCACCTCCTGAAGAACTTATCAGTGTTACCTCACTTTGGGCATTCGTGAAATGGGGCCTTGATCTCCTCGGACCCTTTCTGCAAGCACCGGGCCAAGTTAAATACCTCATAGTAGAGATTGACTATTTCACTAAATGGATTGAGGAAGAACCCTTAGCAATTATTACTGCTCAAAGAAGTCTTAAATTTTTGTATAAGAATATTGTCACAAAGTTTGGAGTTTCACACTCCATCACCACGAACAATGAAACTCAATTCACTTACTCAACCTTCAGAAACCTAGTGGCCGACCTAACAATAAAATACCAGTTCATATTCGTGGATCACCCTCAGGCCAATGGACAGGCTAAAGCTGGCAATAAAATCATATTGGCAGGTTTAAAATGCCGATTACAAGATGCGAAAGGAGCTTGGGTGAACGAGTTTCCTCAAGTCTTGTGGGCATATCGGACCACTCCACATTCCACAACAGGAGAATCACCCTTCCGACTTACATATGGAATGGAAGCAATGATCCCTATAGAAATAGCTGAAGAATCACCTAGAGTCTTATTTTACAATAAAAGAGCAAACACCAGGGATCCAAAAGAAGAACTCGACCTCCTCTATGAAGTCCAAGAAAGAGCTCGGATTAGGGAGGAAGCTCTGAAGCAAAGGATGGCTCTAAGATACAACCAAAAGGTGATCAAGAGAAACTTCACCACCAACGACCTCGTTCTAATTTGAAACAACATTGAAATACAGAAGTCAGGTGAAGGAAAGCTAGTTGCAAATTGGAAAGGACCTTACAAGATAGTAGAAGTCCTAGGAAAAGGTTCTTATAAGGTGCTGACCTCCAAGGGCGGGAGCTCCCGAGATTTTGGCATGCTTATAACCTAAAAAAATACTATAGCTAAAAGCCTTGTACCTAGGTGCACTCTTTTTCCCAATAAATAAAGGTTTTTTAATGAGACACCAAAACAAAGGCTAGGGGCATTCAAGCCTTTAGTAAATAGCTTTGTAAAGGAATTTCTTAAACATTAAAATTCCTGGTCTATTTCTTTCTTTAAAAAAGTTTTCTATCTCAAACGCATTAATTTAAGTTCGACAAACCATGAAAATCATTGCCCGACCTAAAAATGGTCGGCAAGATGAAGCGGCGAGGTACAAGTTAATGTAAGAAGTTATATAAACAACTCGTACAAAGCGATCTCAATGAGATCGGATAAAAAACAAGCTATAAAAGTAACTTAATAAAGGCCGACTACTTGAAGTCGAAACTATGAAAGGAAACTAATAATTAATAACCTAACAAAGTTGCTAAGACTTAAAGTCAAGCAAACTCTGTCTGAGCAGAAGTCACAAAATGCTCGAGCCTGACCTATGAAAAGATCAGGACTCAAGCAGAGGCATTGTGCATACCTTGACCTAAGCCAGGCCCAGTAAGGATGAAAGGCCCACCTAAGAGGGTGGCCTCTACCGCATACCCGACGTCCTTAAAAAGGTCGAACACAATGAAAAGGGGCAGCTTATATCTAAGTAAGTAACTGCCTCCCTAAATCTTTCTGACTATCTCTATCTTTCCTGAAAGATAGATCTCAACAAACTCCCAAGATAAATGGAATGCTTATCTATCAGGAAAGATAGAACTATTCCAACAAAGGTGGTCATCAACTCTACTATAAATACACTGGCATCCTCCAGGTATAATTCACGTTCTAATCTACTAAAAACCTACTCAAATCCCTTGCTAACTTAAGCATCAGAGTCTCTTGTAGGTACCACCCCCACCTCCTCACGAGGAACTCGGACAAGCGGCACCTCGGCATCACAAGTCGGATGCTGCCACTCAAAGAGACTTAGACCTCACGTTCAGGCCCAAATCAACGTTTCAGGTAACTCTCAAAACATAATATATATTATGATTCATAATTTTCCTTAACAGTTGATCCTGAAATATCCTCGCAAAAAATAAAAGCATGAAATTCTCATTAACAGAATCTGTCGACCATTACAGCTATACCAACAAATTTTAAAAAATAATTATATTCCTCAATAACATTCCATCAATAATGTAGTATTAGTATACCACAAATCAATTAAAAAATTACATCCTTCACTACTTCCATAAATATGCACATTGTTACTCATCATCTTATAACTAACACACAACTCAAATTATTAAATGAAATAAAATTAAAAAAAGATAGTTAACAAAACTATAAAAACATGAAAATTCAAGAGTATCAACCAAGACCAAAGCTTCAACAATAAAAAAGTTGAGATTTTTGTCTTTTATAGTAACCATATGGTCTTTAAAGATTCTTTTTTTACTCTTGGCAGAGCAAATGCAAGGACAAGAACATGTATTTTATATTTAATCATACATAAGTCGTTAATTAAATATTGAACATTTTTATTCTAAGAAGTGTTCATAGTAGAGGAAAAAGCAAAGAATAGAAAATAGGCACTTAATTTTGAATTTTCTTCTAATACAGTGATGCTTCCAATTGCCGCATGTGGCTTTGCATTAGGCTGGCACATACTGTAGATTGTAAGACGTAAATAAATATTAGGATACTAAAACAGTAAATAAATATTCCAATCTCATCTAAAATAGGTATAACTAATGTAATCTGTCACGACCTTAGACACACTCCAACGCTATCGTACTGGCACTCAGATTTACTTAATATCTAGAGCTAAGACGAAGTCAGCCTAACCTTCAGTATTTAAACAAGAGAAGAGAAGTCTTGGTGGAAAGAACACTTTATTACTCAAGTATTTGTTATAAATGACTCACACCTCCAAACTCTAACTCTCACTCCCTATTATAGTCATCCACCTCCTTAATCGATACTTATGATTAAATCTAATCAACGTTTCAGATTGTTCATCTAAAACCTTCACTACAAATATCTATTCTACCACAATATTTTAAATACTTCTAGATTATTCCATATTACTCTTCATACTTCTAGATACATCCACATTCTTCTATAATACTTTATAACCTTTCAAGGTCTTCTAGAACCTTTTAGAGTATTCTGAGACCTACTAGGACATTCTAGAATATTTTGGAACTATCTAGAGCATTTTCAAACACTCCAGAAAACTAGACAAACACCGTTAAATTTAACCTTCTAAAATTTACCATGGCATTCTCCTCCACCTATTGTGCAGACGTCCTCGTTGCGTTATGTTCATGATAGCACTCTAGGTGTTCTTGAAATTGCCACAGATTTTTACGAGCTTCCCAACTAGTTTCGATTCTCGGGAGTCCTTTCCAATTAATCAAGTATTGGATACTTGGTGGTACTCCTCTGTGTCTCACAATGCAATTAACTAAGATATCTTCAATTAATTTATCAAAGGATCTAATCATCACGGGAGGAGCACGATTCGCGTCACCTCTATTCGGTTCCTCTCAGTTTCCATGATATAGTTTAAGCACACTCACATGGAAGACGGGATGGATGTTTATAGAGGGGGGAGTTGTACTTTGTAAGCAACCTCTCCAGCATACCCAATGATCTCAAATGACCCTTCATATTTGTGAATCAAGCCTTTATGAACCTTGCAAAAGGCTTTGAATTGTTGTGGAAAAAGTCTAATCATTATTTTGTCTCCCACTTGATAACTTGCATGCCTCCTTTTCTTATCTCCCCATTTATTCATCCTTTTTGCGATTTTGTCGAGGTAAGAACAAGTGATATTTGCTTGTTCTTTCCAAGACTTAATCACATAAGCTCCAGGGCTCTTTCATGAGTAAGAAAAAGAAAGAAAGTGTGGTGTAAGCGGCTGTTGTCTTGTCACAATCTTGAACGGACTTTTTTTGTAGACTCGCTCCTTTGCAGATTGTATGAAAATTGAGCAATGTCCAGAAGTTTTGTCCAATCCTTCTGATTAGTACTTACGAAAATATCTCAAGTAACACTCAAGTAAGACATTCACTCTCTCAGTCTACCCATCGATTTGAGGATGGAAGCCTGTTGGAAAATGAAGCTCCAACCCAAGGAGTTTGAACAATTCTGTTCATAGTCGTCCTGTGGAGCGTGGATCTCGATCACTAATGATGCACTTAGGCAATCTCCAATACTTCACTACATTCTTGAAGATAGTCGTACTGCTTCTTCTGCAGTGCAATCAATAAGGGCAAGTATAAAGATAGTATACTTCAAAAATCGATCCACTACTACGAGAATAGATCTAAACCCCTTAGACTTTGGTAAGGCAGAAATGAAATCTAGAGAGACATTTTCTCACAGTCGCCCTGATAGAGGCAGAGATTCCAATAGGCCATTTGGTGCTATATTTTCAATCTTATCTTGTTGGCACACAAGATAAGTATTCACATAGCTCTCCAATTCATCTCTCATTTGATGCCAATAATAAGAAGATTCAATGAGTGCTAAGGTCCTTCCTAACTTTGGTGACCATCCCACTTGGTTTCGTGGCATTCTCTCACCAACTTTTTTCTTAGATTTTTGCACTTAGAAACGTATAGTCTTCTCCCATTAGTGTAGAGAAGGTTGTCTTCTAGCCAAAATGTTTTGGTCTTACCTTCTCTAGCTAACTTTACCAACTTCTTGGCTAATGGATCATGATGCAATCCTTCTTTGATGGTATGCATAATATCTCCTTCGATCATGGAAATGGCTACCAACTCAGCCTTGCGGCTCAGCGCATCCTGCTACCACATTAGTCCTGCCTGACTTGTATTCAAATTCGAAATCAAACTCAAGAAATCTTGCCACCTAGCTTGTGTGAGGCTTAACTTCTTCTGAGTTTGGAAGTAGCTTGTAGCCACATTGTCTGTCTTGATGATGAAGTGTGAACCAAGCAAGTAATGACGCCAAGTTCTCAAACAATGCACCATTACAGTCATTTCCTTTTCTTGGATGATGTATTGCCTTTCTGTATAATTCAACTTGTGACTCTCAAAGACAATAGGATGTCCTTCTTGCATCAGAACCCCTCCAATAGCATGAAGCATCGGTGTGGACTTCAAACACCTTTAATAGTCGGGAGTTGCTAGTACTGGTCCTTCTGTGATAGCAGCCTTCAATTCATCAAAAGCCTTTTGACACTCTTTGGATCATTCCCAAGATTGATTGTTCTTGAGAAGATCAGTTAATGGTAAAGCCTTGGCAGAGTATCCCTTTATAAACCTCCAATAGTAGTTAGCCAACCCAAAGAATGATCTCAATTCAGATATCTTGTTTGGCAGCTCCCATTCTTTGATAGCCTTCACCTTCTCTTGATGTATGCAGAAAGTTTCACCTTTTATGATGTGTCCTAAGAAGTGGACATCGTCCCTTACAAATGAATACTTTTCTTTCTCCGCATATAGGTTATTCTCTCGCAAGATCTTGAACATGATTTATAAGTGTTCTACATGTTCTTCCAAGGTGTTGCTATAGACAACAATGTCATCCAAGTAGACGACTACAAACTGATCAAGATAAGGACGAAAGATCTTGTTCATCAAGGTGCAAAAGTTCGCAGGAGCATTGGTTAAGCCAAAAGGCATCACCAACCACTCATACAATCTATACCTCGTGACACACATGGTCTTAGGCTCATCACCATCGACAATCCTCACTTGGTGATAGCCTGACCTCAAATCTAGCTTTGAGAACAACTTGGTTGTACCAAATTGTTCAAACAAATCGACTATCAAAGGAATATGTTGTATTTGTTCTTGATGGTTACCTTGTTAAGTGCTTAATAGTCGATGCATAGTCTCAATGAACCATCATGCTTCTTTTGGAACAAGATTGGTACAACATAAGGTGCCTTCAATAGATGGGTAAACCCAGCATCTAGTAGATCCTTGAGTTGCTTTTTTAACTCCTCAAGTTCTGGCGGTGGCATCCTATAAGGTGTCAAGGCAGGCGGCTTTAGTCCTGACTCCAATTCAATCTTGTGGTCTACCTTCCTCCTACGTGATAGTTATTTTGGCAACTCGAAAGACATTACATCCCTATTTTCTTCAAGGACTTCCTTAATTTCAGGAGTAACGTCTTCTCTTTCATATATTGACTCGTCTTGTAATAGAGCTAAATATGTAATCTTCCCCTTCTTGAACCCTTTCTTGAGTTGCATAGTAAAGAGCATCAGTGGTCCTCCAACTTTAGAAACTGTAGAGACCATGCATGGAGACTCTTTCTCCATGACTCATACTATGCCGTAGTATGACATCAGTATTATATTTACCTTTCTTTGTAAGTCAAGCCTGATGACTATCTTGAAATCATCCATGGGTGTATTGAAAAATCCACAAGGCCCTTCAAAGAACCAAGAGTCATCTCAACCCTTTTGTTACTCCCTTAAGAGGTTCACCCTTAGTATTCACAGGTTTGAATCAGTCATTCTTTTCGATTATAGCTATAACAGATTTTCTATTGATAAAGGCTTTAACATACATCAAACCTTTCTTTTCTGTAGGGCTTGCCTCTTTGCCCTTTATAGCATTCATGAGTTGGACAGATCCAACACATTCAGTCACTTATGATTGAGCCTCTCGTTCTTCGACGATAGATGCCAAAGTTCCTAGCATAAGATAATCCTTCATTTGGTGTGGTCCCTTGCATATGAAGCATCTTCTTTTAGGCATGAAATCTTTTTTCTTTTCTTTGTACTCTTTTTTTGAAGAGTACTTCCCTTCTTTCTTAGTTGAAAAACTTTTTCCCTTGTCTTTCCCATCTTTAGTAGAACTAGGCTTGGAAGAAGACTTGGGTTTAGAGTCTCCTTGATGACACTCAGTGAGCGACTCAGCCACCACAATGGCTTCATTGACATCCTTAACATTCTTTCTTTGTAGTTCTTGATTTGTCCAAGGTTGGAGTCTATCAATGAAGAAGAACAATATATCCTCTAATGCTAAGTTAGGGATTTGAAGCTTGAGAAAAGTGAACTCCTTTACGTAGTCGCTAATCGTACTCTTGTGCTTCAACTCCCTTAACTTCTTCCTTGCTTCATAGAATTGTCTTTTTAACTCGCTAATCGTACCTTTCTCCATATCCATGTATTTTCTCCTCCACCACAAAGTAGCATTATGAGAAAGGTAGAGAGCTATAATGCATACCTTTATTGCTTCTTCGACCGCCCCTTACCCTTCGGAGTACCTCTCCATTTGCCATAGAAAGTTCTCCACTTCTCGAGCGTCCCTCACACCCTTGAACTCATTTGGCTTTGGGAGATCAATCTTTGTTGTCTCCCTTATAATAGTTGGTCGAGATTTTACCTCTTCGAACCAAACTCGAACTTCCTCAAATAGTTTCAAGGAATTCTCAAGCTTCTCTTCGATTTGGAGCATGCTTTGTTTGAAATCATCTAGTTCTTCCGATACGTATTGTCATGTTCTATCCTTTGGAAGCGCTCATCCATAGGGGATAGAACATTCTCCAATATCGAAACTCTCTCTTCCAAGAAGTTAGAGTTCTTACCTCTACGCTCACTTGAAGAGCGTACATTCTTGCTTTTCCATTGAGAAGGAATAGATCCCTTCCCCTTTGAGACTCAACTTGCTCCATGGTTACAGTAGAAATCATATCCACAAACTACTTGTGCTCCCTCTCGAACCTTGCTCCGATGCCAAATTGTCACGGCCTTAAACACACTCCAACGCTGTCATGCTGGCACTCGAACTTACTCAACCTCTTGAGTTAAGACCAAGTCAGTCTAACCCTCAGTATTTAGCAAGAAAGCTAAGAACATAAGAGAACACAAGATAAAGAAAGTTTTGGTAGAAAAAAATACTTTGTTACACAAGTGTTTGTTGCAAATGACTCACACCCCCAGACTCTAACTCTCACCCCCTATTTATAGTCATCCATCTCCTTAATGGATGGTTAGGATTAAATCTAATCAACGTTTCAGATTGATCATCTAGAACCTTCACTACAAATATCTATCCTACTACAACTTTCTAAATTATTTTAGATTATTTCATATTATTCTTCATACTTCTAGATATACTCACACTCTTCTAGAATATTCTATAACCTTCCAGAGTCTTTTAGAACTTTTTAGGGCATTCTGGGACCTTCTAAAACATTCTAAAACGTTTTGAAACCATCTAGAACATCCTCAAACATTTCAGAAAACTACATAAATACCGTTAAATTTAACTTTATAAAATTTACCGTGACAAACCGCCTTATTTAACCGAATGGGTTAATTAAAAGTCTAAATCTTATTGGCATTTTGGATCCAATGGTTTTATATTTTTTTAAAATATAAAGATAAATTTTTCACCTTTTCTTATTAATCATTTTTAATAGAAAAAATGTGAGTAAAAAAATAGTACATATATATGCCAACCATTTTTCATGAAGTAAAATCAGGTCTTTTAATTTAGAAAAAAAATTGAATTCAAATTTTTAAAATAAAAAAGATAAAATTCTTATTTCTCTTATGGAATTTCAATCGAACAATTTAGTTGGGGACTTTTAGTTAATATAGCTAGAGTTAATTGTTTTTTTCTTGAGGTCTGTTTCAAAGTTAATCGTATCATCCTTAGATTAAATTATAAATCTACATTTATTTTTTCACTCTTAAATTTAGGTAGACACTTGGTATGAAAAATATTTTTAGATAAATAATTAAAATAATACTACATAAGTCATATTAGGGAGAGACATAATTTTAAAAGATACAAACAATAAATAAATTTTTGAAAAAAAAATTAAAAAAATAACAAAAATAAAATTAAATACATAAGTCATTTTTAAATATAAAATTTGTTTGTTATTTATAAAAAAATTATTTTATCATTTCTTAAGTTTTTAAACTTTTTAAAAATTTCAGAGTTTTTTTCCCTATCATATAAACTTTTGAATATTATTTTTGTGGTGGATACTACAATGAAGATGGCATAATTGTCTTCATATGAGTATATTTCTTTTTGACCTTTGGATGATGGATTGTATGGTTAGATTTTGATATTTATAAAAGTGTTGTTTTTGTTTAAAGTGTGGCTAAATAAATAAACCACACTTTTAACCAAAGCATCTTCATGAGAAGATATTTTTGCCATCTTCATTGTAGTATCCACCTATTTTTGTTAGTATACTAGGCAAGGTTAATGGTAATGACTATTGAGACGGTAGCAAAGGCAAATCGTAGCCCCACCAATCCATTGAATGAGCATATAATCCGTCAATAGTGATTTATGGCCTATCAGCCAATCAATATCTCAGTCCCTTATCCAAATAAATACTCACTTTTCCTACCACCCCTTCATCATCATCATCTTTCTTCACATTCCTCCACACAGCACAGCTAAAGCTAACTGATCCACCAATAATTAATAACCATCACTTATTAGCACTTGCTGAGGCAAAGGGTAACAAGCTAAGAAAATGGCCATGGCAACAACTGTGCTCTCTGCTCATCAGAACATCACGGGAGCCACGGTGACATCAACCACCACAACCGCCAAGACCAACAAGAGAATGAGCAAAGTAGTGCACATAAGAGGCCTAAACTCATTTGGGGGTCTGAAGGCCACAAATGGAGTTGTCTCTATGGGTCTTCCTTTGAGCACTGAGAATTGTTTTGCTAAGATGGTGAGTTCAGTGAAGGCCAACAAGGCCTCAAATGGAAAAAAAGGAGGAGCTCTCTCATCCACCTGCAATGCCGCAGCTGAGATATTCACCATTGCTGCCATCATGAACGGTCTTGTTCTTGTTGGGGTTGCTGTTGGCTTTGTTCTTCTTAGGGTTGAAGCCTGGGTGGAGGAGACTGAGGCTGAGTAAACTCTCTCTGGATCAGAATTCAGATGGTAGCAATATATTCATATTCATAATACTTGTATGTTTTGTATATCGAATGCTTTTCTTCTGCTTTGGATTATAACCTTTTTATTTGTCAACGTTCCATTTTTGTGGTTCTCGTAATTTAGTCTCTGCTCATCAATAATTGATACCACCTAATCATTCATGAACTGCTACCATTAACAATCTTCTAAACTCTTCAGATGAATTTTTCATCAGTCTCGGCCTGTTTTAACTTTAACCATCAAGTAGAAGATAGAACACTAATTGCACCCAAATCTCTGATATTTGTAGTAGATTATTTTTGTGAACAGGGTAATGAACTTAACTCTCCAATTACGATATGCGTAAAGATTTAGTATAACTTTAACTACCTGCAGTGAAAAGGATGTATTGATTTTTCGTAGGAGTACCGAATTAATTCGTAGGATGTAGTGTTTTTTCGTTTCCTCGGAAGTGTTAAACGTTTGTTTCTGCTTTAAGTTATCCCGAATGTTTTGTTGCAATGACTATAATGTCGTGGAGAATGTTTTTGTTAATATTTGGCGTATAGATAAAGATAAGTACAGAAATTATATCAAACGCAGAACGTTTAGGTAATGATAGTGTAAAGTGTAAACCACATCATATAATTTGTGGTAATCAAAATTTTATAAAAAGATTGCAATCAACAATTAACCGCAGGGAATACAGATAAGCGTGCCAAATAAAATCAAACTACCAAAAATTATCACTGACCAAACATCTAAATAAATAAAACTTTTTAAGAAACATGGCAGTTCGCACTAGTCTGTTGCTAAGAAGCAGAATCTGGATCAAGACTCTAGCCATTCAATAACCAAACACGCTTCTATCATTATATTACTAATCAGCTTTCTCACAGTGAAGGTCTTTGACAAGCTGAAAACAGTTGCCAACTTATAAACGCCATCACCAACGACGTGAAGAGTTCAAAACCTACGATTTTTGGAAAGTGCCATCCCAATCCACGCCTCAGATAGCTGCACAAAGACATATTTTAGCAAACACCACGGAAAATGAAACACGAAAAGTGCAACTAATAACTTACTAAATAATGAATACCATCTAGCTAAGCAATGTATCTTATACAGTTATACTTTCATCAAACACTACATGTTTGGCCATCTTACCTAATGGACGATTTGTACATGGGAAAAAAATGTGAAAATAAATCTACAGGCTTGCAGATTGACAAAAACTAACTGTAATGAGTGAAGAAAGAACCTTGTGATTGATGGCATGGTTGCTACAATTCCTGCACATACATATATTATGGGAATGAGGGTCTTGGGTTTATTTTTACGTAGCCACATTAAAGATCCCAGTGCTGCGAGGGATATGCTCAACACCTGCGTAGATATAAGAGCAAAAACCCTTTAAAACACAGATATTACATAAGAGATAAACTGAATACAAATTAAAATTGTGTTCACCTATAGCACATAATATAACAACAAACTGTTTTAGCATTGTAACCAATGTAGAATGTAGAATTATAAGAAGTTCCAAACTCATGGAGAATATTGACTACATTTCTTCAGCTTGACCTAACCGAAGTTATAGCATTAAGAGAAATAACGTACCAAATTTGCATTAGCCTCCAGGCCCTGTAGAATGTAATCCCAAGTAAATTCTAATCCTCTAGCACCCACCCAAAGAGGTGCCAATCTATGTAGAACAGAATCAGCAAATGCCCAACCTGCCACAAGAAAAGTCCCATTAGCACTGAAATAAGGATTAGAGATGCAGGGTAACACAAGGAAGAAGTACAACGGCTGCTGATATGAGAAAGTGAACATCACTTCCATGATATACATAAATATAACATTCATTTTGTTATACATGATATAGCTTGCCAAACATACCAAGTCCAACTGCTTGGAATTTGTGATTCTGAGAGATGTTCCTGTGAGTCAACTGGGCCAAGGCAAAATAAAGTCCCGCAACATCTATGAAACCTATTAAAGCCTTTAATAATTCCTGAAAAATAAAGCCATTTGTTATCACTTAAGGTATTATGCGTAATGACTATGGCTCAACACAGATGATAAATTCATAGCCACCAATTGTTATGTGCCATTGCACTCTGTTGTCATATACTTCAGAGGCTCAATTTTAAAGAACAATTGTTATGCAAAATGATGGTTACTGCCTAATCCTATGTCTTTCATGCAGGAATGAGGACTCTGTAACTAGGTAGGGGAGGGAAAAAGATGAAACGGCCTTAATATTCTGAGTGTTGGTTTTTAATAGACAAAAGGTCCTCCCCCTAGGCTGGAAGGAATAAATGTAACACACACTCCACGAAACATGAGAACAAAGACAGTCACCTACATATATACAAATCAAGACATGCATTAAGATAAAGAGAAGATTTCTTACAAGTTTCCCAAAAAAAAAGGAGGATAAGAGTTTCTACTTAATTTAATTGGCAAAACATGGCTACCCAATCCCTCAACTTATTTGTAAGGGAAACCCCCTTTAAAAGGACCATGCTTCAAATCAACTGGAATTCAGCAGTCATGACTATGTGATATCATTTACCAAATACTAAAATGAGAAGCACAACTAGCTGTATCCATTTAGCATGTCGGATAACATGATGTCACAGGGAGCAAGGTTCCTTATTTATAACTAATTTCACAGTTATAACTGGGGTTTGTTGCTCTATTTTTTACCAATTCTACTTATCAGATGTAAATGGGATGGAATAACACACAGTTACATTCTTGAGCGAACCAAAAACTAGAATGAGGTTCCTCCATTATGATTTTGCAAAAACCTATTGTGTACCAAATATGACTCATGATACTGAAAACACCCGCAAAATACCAAATTTATGAATTGATTCTATTGCAATGAAAAACACGATTACAAAGCTATTTATCATTACTACTGTAACTTGAACTCACAACAATGAAAACGAACTCAAGCAATTTAGAAACATACCTGATATGGATCGAAGCTATCGCTTTCAGATACCTTGAGAAAAGTAGCCAGACAAATGAGCTGCCAGAGTATGCAGAGAAAAAAGAAAAAAGATTCTGTCTTAGTTTCAGCAAATATTAAATTTAAAATGAAGATGATTGAGAATTCAAACTATTCGCGAACCTTAACCAATGCAGTTGCTAAATAAACTACAGCGGCTTTGATAGAGGTGCCGAGTGTATCATACTCAGATCTGCATAACGCAAACTCATTACTGCACTAACACACAAGACCGTCCACAATATCTTTGTGATAAATAGGGAAAAAAAGTTTGAGAAATCAAGTTTGTTCTATGAATTGATAGGGGCTTTGTGATGAGGTATGGATTAGAACTAGAAGCTGCAATTGTTGGTTATTTGATCGAATAGAAGCTATAGGGCATATAATTGAAATTTGAAGGGGTTAAGTGATTAAGCAGCTGAATCCAAAAAACAGAAATATACGGAAGCAAAGAGAATGAGAAAAAATTAGATCTGAAACATACAAGGGGGTGGCGGAATAGTAGACGGCGTGGGGGCCGAAGGTGAGAATCGCGCAGTTAAAGAAGTGAAATAGCGTCATCCTCCTCCTCCTCCTCCTCCTCTTCTTCTTCTTCTTCTTCTTCTTCTTCTTCTTCTTCTTCTTCTTCTTCACTTGTCACTTTGAACTGCTCGGAACTCAGATCCAAGAAACACAGCACGCTCGCTGCCGCCACCACCACCCACTGCCACCACTATTAATCAACTAACGTGATAGCAGTTATTATGACGTAATATTTCTTCTCTAATCTTCTTCTACCTCCTAAGTCCTACCGAATCAAAATCTCTTATCTTTTTCGATTAAAGCAAGGAAGGTGTTTTAAATTTTAACTTTTTAACTTCAATAGTATGATGTTTTAACTTTTAACTTCAACAACCACAGCCAAAAAAGGGTTTGACTCCATTTAAAATTTTAGGGTTACAAATTTCCAATAGATCATCATATTTTGATAATAATGCAGTTAAAATGTGAGGCTAATTTCTTTATATGCTTGATGTATAGTTATCAAACCCGATTCTATTCGATCAGATTCGAAATTGGGTCATTAGATCATCAATTTTGGTTGGATTATCATTTAAACTGATCAAATAATTAACCCAAACAAATTTAGTTAAACTCGATAAAATCCAGTGTAATTCGTCCAAAATCGAATTAAACTTACCCGTCAAATTCAATTAAACTAAAAAAAAAATTATTTTTATACATAAAATGTATTACATAAATAAAATCAAATTATATTTATAAATTAAAAAATATATATTTTATTAGTTATAATATATTTTCTATTTCAATGATTGTTACTTTTATTTTTTAAAATATTTAAAAATATAATAAATATAAATTTATAAATACTTAAAGAATATAATAAATATAAATTAATTGATAAATTAAGATATTCATTATGAAAATAAAAAATTAAATTAAATTTATATAATTATTTAATCATGACCAAATCAATTGATTCAATTTATGACTAATTAGTTAAATCAGTGATCCAGTAATCTAATAATCTAATCAGTTTGATTCTGATAACTATGATGAGAGATTTTTTGTAAAATTTAAAATATTATATTTTTAAGAATTTCTTAATGAATTTAATTTTAATACAAGTGTAAAACCGTTTTATACGTGCAATGATCAACCAAGAAAATAGTTGTGATTGTACCATTGTGTAAAACGTTTTACATAGGGTGACAAAGCGAGTCGGTCCGCACCATAAACAGGGAGGCCCACCCCGCCCCAGCAACTAAGGTGGGTTCAAATGCTAGCACATCCCACTTTGTGGCGGATTGATGGGCTGGCGGGCTAGTCCACTTGACTCTTTTTATTTTGAAAAATAAATTTTATTAAAATTAATAAAAAATAATAATTAAAAAATTAAATATAAATAAAAAATAATCAAATTATAATGTAAATTTTTTTACTATCATTTTTTAAATTTTTAACTTCAATAAAATTATTCAAAATAATATTTGTTAATAGAACCGTCTTTATTTTAAAAAATAAGTTACATGATTTAAGTATATATACGAAATTATAAAATAAAATAAATAAAATTAACAAATAAAAGAAGAATAAAATAAAAAAGTGCTTAAAAATTATATAATTATTATTTTTACTTTTTTAGTAGTAATTATTTTTTTATTTAATAAAAAAATAAAATAAAATAAAAGCCTTTGGTCCAGCAGGCCAACCCATCCCGTCCTGCCAAAACTTATGAATTTGGTGGTACGGGTTTGGCGGATTTTTTTTTTATTTGAAGGGTTCCAAATTTTAACCCAATCCATTTTTTTAGCGAATTTGGCGGATCGGTCCGACGGATTTAACCCGTTTTATCACTCCGTAATTTTATATTATTAGTTTATGAAAATTAAATTTTTTTAATATAAAAGAAGATTTAAGTAAGAGAATAGCAAGGTGTGATTTCTAATTTTTTAAAAAGATTTTAGAAGAGAAATTATTGGGTGCGATTTTTTATTAAAGAAAAATGTTGAGTGCAATTTATGATTTTAAAAAAAATAAAAAATCATTTGATGCAATTTTTAATTTTTTTAAATAAAAAAATTAAAGAATATAAATTGACGGCTGCAATTTGTGTACACCATCATACACGTGCAAAGAGCAGAAAAAGTATCAATAGGTATAATTTCTGTGAAAATGGATTTTTTTATTGTTTAAAAAAAATTAAGAGTGTAAGTGTGATCTTTAATTTTTTGTTGTTCTCTCTCTTATATTTATTCTTAATCCCACTTATAAAATTAATGGTGAAAAATCACACTTATTCTCTCAATTATTAAAAAAAAATTTGAGAAGATGCATATTCCTAATTTCTACTACCCATACTCAAGTAATTCACATCATGTCGTTGTAATCAAGGTTTTAAAAACCAAAATGGTTATTAAACCATTCAAACTATTGATACCTCGATTTAGAAGTTTAATCAGCCACTGAAATAACTAAATTACAATAAAATAATATATAATTATAAATAAATACATAAAAATAACAAAACACAAAAGTAATCTACACAAAAAAACATAAATACAAATAATTAAATTATATTCTTAATATTTAAATAAATAAGTATAAATGATTATTATAAATAAATATTTTATAATTCATTTAACTACCTTTTTTGAAAAGATATTATATTAAATATTTGTTATTTCATAATTATAATATTATTAAGTTATAAAGTGATAAAATATGAAAGATTAAATTAGAATATAGAACATTACTATTTTATTCATTTTGTGTCTTCATGAACTTTTAGACGGCAGTTTGTTTTTGAAAACATCACACAGACACATAGACTCTAAAATTATACTTGGCACATAAATTCACTACAATAATATAGATTATTTTTTAAAATTATATGTGTTAAAAAAGAATTAAAATTCGTCAAAAAAAATATATTTTGACACTATTTTAACTATAAAAAGATGTGAATAAAAATTTTGTCAAAAATAGTATTTTCAACATATAAGTAATTGTAAAAAAAAGTTAAATCTTATTTTAATAAATATTGGACGTCAAAAATAATTTGTTAAAAAAAATTGAGAATATATTTTTTGTGATACTTATTAACCGTCAAAAATACTATTTATTTTGACACTTATTGACCATAAAAAATTCTCAACAAAAATTTTCAACAAAAAATGAGATGAGATCTTGAAATTGAAGAATAAACTGAGATTTTGAAGATGAAAAATGAGTAGTATGATCCTAAACTGAGAGCAGTGTGATGCCAAAATTGACAGAGCTCAACGAAAAAGAAGAATAGTAGAGTAAGTTGAAAATAAATGAATGTCAAAATTGAGGATAAATTTTCTCCAGTCTAATTATTCATCAAGAAAACATAGATAATTTGACATTTGTAATATTTGTCAAAAATATATATTAATTTTACATTTAACTATGGTGTTAAAAAAAAGAATGTTAAAATAACTCTCTTTTTTGTAGTGATTAAAACTGAGAGACAGAAACTGAAAAATAGAGACTGAGAGATAAAAACTAAACTAAGTTTCTATATTATATTTAGCGTGAAGTACATGATTGAATTATGTCTCATTATCCTATTTAATTTAAAATAAATACAAAGAATGAAATAATCAAAATTATTTAAATATTTCTTCTTTTTCTTTTCTCCTTTTTTCCTTTCTCTTTCTCTTATTCATTGCAAATACATCACCCAAAAATAATAATAATAATAATAAGAGAAAACCATGAATATTTTTCACCATTGCGATTGTTAAGGAAAAATCAGGAAAATTTTCTTTTGCTTTTACATGAAAATTTGCAACAAAAGACACTGTATTCAATAATATAAAGCTTGATTGAAATAGCAGCAATGATGGTAAAACATTTTTAACACCCCCGTTGATATCGTTAGAATAAGTCTTCATGATTATTATGATATAGTGAAGAAATTCATGGATTTAGGCACTGTGAAGTTCAATCTCAAGAAGGTGTACTATTAGCCTTCAATATTGTCACCGATGTGCGATTGACGTTCAAAAATGCATTGATGTATAATTCCCTTGTCACGATGTGTAAAATATAATTAACCTACTTTTATCTAAGTTTGAATAGCTTTATCATCCCATGCATTAAACAAATAATGATAAAAATAATAAGAATAAAATTAGTAATTCTATCTAAGTTTGAATAGCTTTATCATCCCATGCATTAAACAAATAATGATAAAAATAATAAGAATAAAATTAGTAATTCAACATTTCGATATAATTCTTTTAGGCAAGAAATCATTGTTACTACGAATGGTTTGCTGTTACACTTAATATCAATCATTTACAAGAATGAAGATGCAGGAGTGGAATAGAGATGCTAGAGGTGGAGGTAGAGGTGGCGATGGAGATGGAAGTTGCAAGAGAAGGAGGTATGGTTTGGGAGGAAAAAGAAAAGTGGGAAGTTAGATTTAGAATTTGAAAAGTTGGATGATCGTAGTTTTAAAAATAAATATTATTAAAGTTTTAATCTCGATCTCCAAAAATTTTAGTCTTCAATATCCCCACTTTTTAGAGGTATTGAAGGAATTGAAATTTTGTATCATGAAACTGAAACTTTAGTTTCAATCTCTAGCTACCAAATATAACACTTTAATGAAAGAGCTCAGCTCTTTCTTTCCCCAAATCAGAGGGGAACATGCTGAAACAAGAAAGGAGGAGAAGAAGAGGAACTCAAACCCTTGATCTAATTTCAATTCACCATAACTTTCAATTTGAAGCTCCGATTGATAAGTTGTCAGCGGCCACACATTCATTTCAAAATTCTTTACAAAATTCACTGAACAATTTGGTAAGAAATTTCTAATTTTGTGTCCAATTTTTCCCCTTTAAAATTCATGAAAATTTGCTGGGTCATGTCCCAAACGTCTATCGGTAAGGTGAGAAATCTCTAACCTTTGTAAAAATATTAAATTAGCAAATCTCCTATATTAATTTTAGTGATATTTGTGTGGAATTATATTGTATATATGTAAATTGGAACCAAATTGATGAAGTTGAAAGCTTGAATTTGAGCTTAGAGGCTAGGTTTTCTGTTTGGTATACGTTTGGTGCCTTGAACTTTTGTGGAATTATGGTATTAAAGGCGTTCCGAGTTTAGGAATGAATTGGCTAAGGTATGATTTTGGTTTCTCGTAAATAGTATATAATTTTGTGTGAAAATTTAAGTTAGTTGACTGTAATCGGTTGAACCATGTGAATTTATTAAGGTTTAGTATTTATTATGAGATTGTTGAGTTTGTAATAAGAATGCATTGATTTTTGATAATTATTGATGATGATAGTAAATTGTGATGATGAAATTGAGGAATAATGACAGTAATTGGATTGAATATTTTTAGTATGTTGATGAGATTTGTATGTATTGATGATGAGAGGTGTTTGGAAATAGATGGACATGATTTTTAGAGTTGTTTTGGTTTTAAGATTATGCTATAGAATTTAGAATCTGGAAAGCATATTTGGTGTTTTTCGCAAAAAGGTGATTTTGACCAATTTCTGTAGACCATAACTTGGTTTTCGAACCCTCAAATTTTATTAAATTTGATTTAAATAGAAATTTGGGTTCGTAAAGTTTATGCTGTTTGAAAAACAAATGAAAAAATCATTTAAAACGAAAAAGTTAAGCACGTTTAAAGTTGCTGTAAAAATCTAGTTTTTTGCAATTTAGCCATTTTAAAGAAAAATGGAGACATGCGTATGTAAGAACCTACATGTGATGCGGGAACAGGGCACTACCCAGGCATCCCACATACACGAGCAAGACCTGCGTACGCAGAAACTAATTTTTGAAAGCTTGTGTACAATATTTTAAAGGGTTAAGTGAGTGTGCAATAATTATTAGAAATTATCCTGTGGATAGAATTATTATTTGAGATTACCTTATGTATGTGTTGTTGGGTGTTGGACAAAAATATTATTGAGCTATTATACAAAATAAAATCAAAACTGCTCAAATATAAGATCCAATAATTTTTTTGTTACGACTGTAAAATAAAGTTTATTTTTTCAATAATTTGTTCCTTAATTTGTTTGTATTTCTACAAAAAAAGAATAACCATAAAAAATATTGTGATACCCTAAAAATTTTATTAAAAGAACAAAATTAGTATATTTTTACAAGATATATTTGTAAGCTTTATTTTTTTATATTTGTTTAAAAAATTGTTGAATTGTGAGAGTGTTCTTTTTTTTGATAATTATACAAAAAATAATAATGAATTAATGTAAATATATTAAAATTTGTAAAGTTAGTATATTAATAAAATTTTAATAACTTAATTAACATATCAAAAAATTTAATAATTAAAAAGTATCTTTTTGTTATTTTAATATGTTTAATAATAGTGTTTTTGCAAATATTTTGTGCCATTATATTTTATTGATTATCTTTTATATAATATAAAAAAAGTATGTAAGACCCAAATTTTTAAAAATTAAATAATTAGTTATTTATGAGCTAATATATTATATTGAGATATAATTTTTAAAAAAATTATTTTTAACAAAAATAATTAAATAAATTTTTATGATTATTAAAATTTAATTTAATTATTATTTATTTTATTAAATTTGATTATTTATCAAAAAATAATTTAATAAAACAAAAATTAAATTAATTTTTATTGTTCTTATTATTACTATTAGTATTATTATCATTGTTATGATTATTATTATTACTATCGTTATTATTATTATTAATATTAAACTATCATCATTATTATTATTATTATTATTATTATTATTATTATTATTATTATTATTGGTAGAAAGCCTTTAAGGGAATGAAAGAATAAAAAAATGGAATGTGACTTGTTAAGCTTTATATGCATGTGTATATATATATATATATATATAAAACCAACGACACATAAGTCTTTCATGTGTCACCTTAACACTAATAATCTATTCTTCTTTCATTAACCATTCCTTCTCCAAGCAATACTGAACCATTTTCTTTGGGAAAATAAAGAGAATGTCGTGAGTGAGAGAGAACAAGAAAACAATGGCACCGTAAACTTTCGGCTCCGATTTTTGTAGTCTGTAACTCTAATAAAAAATCTAATCCAATAAAAATATTTGTATTCTCCTCTTCTATACTTTGGTATTATTTTTGTCCAGTAAAAGTTGATGATGACACAACTCCTCTTCTCCTTAAGTTTGACTAATTGGAATTCGAAAAGATACAAATGATTTCTGACGTTTCCTTCTTCAGCAACTCGGTCAGAAAATTTTTTCAAAATTTTTGTTAATTTTAATTTCGTATGGAGGTAGGGGGTTTCATTTTAAAATTAATAGTTTTTTATTTAAAAATGCCAAAAAATTTATTGAGTAATTACACATAATTTATACGTGTTTTGTGTGTCTAATTGACTAAAATTGGTTGTATTATGATTGTGAATATTGGTCAATTTGGTGTTACTTGATAAATTGAAATGTGAATTAAGTTTACAAATTGAATTTGAGTTGAGATTGAGTTTGATGCTGGAATTTATGCTTGTGGAAGTGGATAGTAATGAATTTTAGTATTAGCATGATGGAGAATAGGTGTGATTGATTATTTGGTGAGGTGGAGGTATGTATAATTAAGAGGTGATACGGAAGTACGTTTAATAATATAAGTGATGGGGAGGTGTGGGTATGTAAATTGGTGATGTGGAGGCATAATAAAAAGAAAGGAAATAAGAACTAATGGAGGAAATAGATACTTAGGAGGAAAGAAATGAGAAAGAATGAATATGTTAGATGCTTGAAAAGTGTATGTTAAATGAACTTTTGTGCCAAAGTGCTAATGCGAAAGTGCCCACCTAATTGATAGCCTGAAATTGCTAAAGCGGGAATGTCCGCCTAACTGATAGCCTATGGTTGCTAATGCGAAAGTGCCCGCCTAACTGATAGCCTAAGGTTGCTAATGCGGGATGGTTCGCCTAACTGATAGTCTGTTATTACCGTGATGCCAAGATATCTTAACTGACATGGGTTCGCCCATGATAATAATTGTGCCTAACTGACACGGTAAATGAACCATATTCGGGGTTTGTCCCGAGTAATATCGGGTTGTAGGTAGACAACCGACGCCTGAGTTCATGGCCTGCTTAGGACAGACATGCATCATATTGTTTGCGTATTTGCATTTGATTATGGTTGTTTATCTTGTTTATTTGTGATTGTGCTGCTGTCTTGGTGTCTTGCTTGTGTACTTGACTGGACACTTTACTTGCGCTGTGGACTTAATAATGTGATAGGGGCTGATGTTTGTGGATTGGGTTTAGGATTATTTGCGATGCTGGCTTATTAGATATTGCGGCAATTGAGGAATATTGTCTAAGGACGAGGAATTATTAATGTGACGGAGATTTTATTTAAGTAATGTGGTTTAAGGAAAAGGGTTTACCCGGCTTCAGGTAAGACTTTGGAAGGATTTTAAGGGTTTAATAAAGAAAGCTGTTTTTGGGTTATGAGTTAACTATTTGTATATTACTTTGTATATTTATTTTTACAGCACTCGCTATTCCCTACTGAGAACGTGTGGTTTGTTCTCACCCCAAAATCTTTCACCCTTTCACTGACACAGGTTTGAAAACTCAGTTTGAAGTTGCGGGCGATTATTAGTCTTATTTGAGCTAAGTTATGTGTTGAGTTGTCTTCATAGAGTTCCCTCGCCTTTACCGATTAGGATTTTATTTTATCCAGAGGGATAGATGTTGTATTCGAATTTGTTATTGAATTTATTTGTATGGTATTTTTTATTATTAATAATTATGTAATTATTATTACTTGGTGTTATTTGATAAATGTGTTTCACTAAAATTGAAACGCGAAATTGAACTAAAGGTTCAATATTAAATAGTAAATAAGAAAAACAGGTTAGTAACGCCTCACTTTTGGTACGATCATGACGTGTAAAAATTAGGGTACTACAAAATACATGTCAATATATAATTGTGTAAGAGAGATAAAAAAACATAAATTTAAAAAAGACCAAAATTCAAACTAAACAATCACAATTTTTTTTAAATTTAGGTTCAAATAATAAAATCTCTTTCTCTTTGTAAATTAATCATTCAGTAAATTTGTGATTTGATTGCAGAATTGATTCTGTGTAAAATTTACAGTAGAAATTTTTTTCAATGGAATTAACCATTCCATGCAAGACTAAAACTTCACTAAATAAAGGGTTATGCTATATGTACATTAAAATTAGTCACTAAAGTCAGCTATTAATATAAAATATATATTAAAATATAAATACACATCTATTATATCTATTATATCTATTATATACTACTAATTTTACAACCAAAATGTGTCACATGTCACTTTTTTATTGCAATTAAAATAAATTTTTTTCTAAAATTAAATAATTCTTTCCTCCTCTCTCACCATTTCTCTATCTCTCTCATTCTTTTACTCAATCTATCTTTTTTATATATCATTATTAATTATTAATTATAAATTTGACAATCAAAATATACAATATGGCATTCTCTAATTACATTCAAATAAAATTAAAATTTTAAAATTGAATATAGCTATATTATATATTGTATTTATATATTACTAACTAATTTAATAACTAAAATGTGTCATATGACACTCTCTTATTAAAATTTAGAGAAAATATTTTCTTCCAAAATTACTAAACCTCCTTCTTATATTCTCTAATCTATCTCTCTTTTTTTTTGTTTCTCTCTATCATTCGCACTCTATATATAATTTATATTTTATATTAGTAATTTGACAAATCAAAATATGCCGCCAAATATTCTTTTATTGTAATAAAATAAAATTTTTCTTTAGCTTCCAAAATTAACAATACATTTTTTAGTATTTCGTATGAAAGAGTTTAATTTTTTAATAATAATTAATTTAACATTTGTTATCTAAAATTTGAAAGAATTTAACTTGTATACTCTTATATTTAATTAGGTGTTAAGTTTGTTGTACAAATAAAAATAATTAATTTTTATGCTTGTTATTTAAAAATAATATTTGTTACTCTATATATATAAAAATATAATTAGATATTAGCATAAAAAAATTTATATCAATTCTAACTTTTAATCACAATATTAGTATTTTTTAAATTATATACAATAAATAATTGAAAAAAAAGTAAAAACATAAATTAGAAAGATAAGTAGTAAAAAATTAAAGCTAAATAAAAAATATGTATATAATAAAATTTTTTATTTAAATTATATTATGTTGTTAATTTTATTTTTTGTAGAACAAAATGGTAGAGAAAAATAGAAAATAAGAGAAAAGAGAGAGAAAGATAAAAAAGAAGCATGGGAGTAGGAGTTTGTTAATTTTTGAAGTTAAAAATTTTTTTATTTTAATTACAATAAAAAAATATTTCGTGGCACATTTAGATTTGTCAAATTTATAATATAAAATATAAATTATATATAGAGTGCGAAGGATAGAGAGAAATAGAAAAAAAGAGGTAGATAAGAGAATGTAAGAAGGAGATTTAGTCATTTTGGAGAAAAATATTTTCTTTAAATTTTAATAAGAGAGTGTCATGTGACACATTTTAGTTATTAAATTAGTTAGTAATGTATAAATATAATATATAATATAGCTATATTCAATTTTAAAATTTTAATCTTGTTTGAATGTAATTAGAGAATGCCATGTTGTATATTTTGATTGTCAAATTTGTAATTAGTAATTGATAATGATATATAAGAGAGATAGAGTGAGTAAAGGAATGAGAGAGATAGAGAAAAGGAGAGAGAGAGAGGAGAAGATAACTCTTTAATTTTAGAGAGAAAAAATTGATTATAATTGCAATGAAAAAATGAGATGTGACATATTTTAATTGTAAAATCGATAGTATATAATAGATAATAAATATGTATTTATATTATAATATATATTTTATACAGGTGACTGATTTTAATATTTATAACATATATTTTACAAATGTTAATATGTTTATATTAATTCATTATTATTTTTTTGTATAATTATTAAAAAAAACGAGCACTCTCACAATCCAACAATTTTTTAAACAAATATAAAAAATAAAGCTTACAAATATATCTCATAAAAAAATACTAATTTTGTTTCCTTAATAAAATTTTTAGGGTATCATAATATTTTTTGCGGTTATTTTTTTTAGAGAAATACAAACAAATTAAGGAATAAATTATTAAAAAATAAACTTTATTTTACAATCGTGCCAAAAAAATTATTAGACCTTATACTTGAGTAGTTTTAATTTTATTTTGTATAATAGCTCAATAATATTTTTGTTCAAGACCCAACAATACATAAGATAATTTCAAATGACAATTCTATCCACAAGATAACTTTCCAATAATTATTGCACACTCATTTAACCCTTTAGAATATTAAAAAGTTGTAAAACCAAACTCACCAAGTGTCACTATTTTATTTAAAAATCAGCTCTTATTAGTCATTTTTAACCATTAATATATATATATATATATATATATATATATATATATATATATATAAACAATCATATCATACATAGTGCCACCAATGCTCAATTGATACATCACAAAGATTACAAGAAGTCATAATAACCCAGATACAGTTATCCCTCTTACACAAAAAATGTATAGAGTACATATACTATATGAACATACAACATCCCGAGTATTCATGCATTAGCCCTAAGTCTGGATTTTAGGCTGGCTAAAACAATAAGAACATACCCCTCAATAAAATGCTAACAAAAGAGAGTAAAAAGATACTTTAATCTCTAGAGACTCAAGTCATATTGGGTGTAATAACCCAGTTTTTCTGTAAAATGTTTCTTTGGAATTTCTGTAATTAGAATTCGTGAAATCTGCATGACATGGCTCACTTTAGATTAACAGGTTGGGTCAATTCTATAATAAAAAAATATAATAATATAATAATATATTATTATTAAAAGGTTAAAGTAGTTCAAAATGTCAAAAGTAACGTTGAGATCATATGATTATTGGATCCAAATTCAACCGGCATAAGATTTTTACCAATACTCCTTACTCTAATAAACTATACCAAAATATTTTATAGTGGCATAAATACTGGTATATGAGCCAATTATTCAAATAAAGTAAAAATTTGTGATAAGAGAATTACCACTTTTGATAATTATCTTTTAAGAGTTAATCTGGATCACACATCTCATCTTTATCCTTATATAAAATTTTTGAACCTCGTCTCTCTCTCCTGAATCATTTTCAACAAACAGACGAATAAAAATAGGTGTTTATTATGGTACGATGATAAATTCATACGTATCAATACATTTAAAATATGGACAAGTAATAATAAGGTATGTAAAATTTATTTTTCACATCAGCATTTAATTTTTTTAAATATATATTATATTATCACTTTTACTAAAACACTCTTTTAATTAAATAAAAAAATATTTATTTATTTAATTTTATAAAAAGACCTAAATATCCTTTTTTGTATATATTAGACAAAAATTATTCTTTTAGATTAATTAAATTGTTTAATTTTATAATTTTAAAATTTAAAAATCTAAAAAACAAAAACAAAAATACATTTAACAAAATCATTTGTCTCTTCATAAATCCTAATCAATTATTCATACCAAAAAAATAAATAAATTTAAAAAGTACTAAACAAAATCACTTTATTCTTTATTTGTTGGGTTCTCATACAACTCTCATCTCTAATTGTTCATACAAAAAAATATCATCTGAAAAACTGAGAAAAAAATAAAAGAATAGAGCTTCATGTCTTCATATTCTTGGGTTTCTCACCAACACACTCTCAACGAACGTCTCTCTCATTCCTAATTCTGAGACTCAAACTCTCTCTTCTCTCACTGCCACTAGAGTCTCTCTCGGTCTCACTAGAGTCTCTACTCGTTCACACTCACCGGCATCTCATTGCTCCTCTTCTCTCGTCACCGGCGTTTTAACGTCTCGCGGCCTTTCCTGGGCTCCTCCTCGCCGGCGACAGAAGCACTCATCGAATCGTTGTCGCTCGTGGTCTTCTGGTTTCAAGTACTCGCCGTCGCGAGTCGCAGTGGATCGTGGACAGTCATAGGATCGTCACTTGCTTCGTTGCTCGTCTTCTTCTGGGGTCGGGTTCTCTTCGTCACCCAGTCGCCCTTGGTAAGTCCATGCATCATCACTTTCACTGTTCTCCCTTTTTCATATTCCATTCTCCCTGTATTTTGAGATGATGTTGAATTGGTAATCAATTAATTTGTTAGTGATTGAATCTTGAATTTGTTGCTGTCTTGCTGAATAATCACCGAATTTTTTTTCTTTGCTAAAAATCATCAGAGTTGAATTTGTTACTGATTATCATCGAACCTTGAATTTGTTGCTGGCTTGCTCAAACACCCCCTATTATGTTTTCTATGCACTACTTGTATATGTTACAGTTTTCATATGACCGGGCTTACAATTTGTTGCTGTCTTGCTCAAACACCCCCTATTATATTTATCTCTACAGTTTTTATATTGTACATTACTTCATTATTTCAGTTTGTTTTTGCATGATATACTTCAACTGATAGCTTGTTTCCCCTGAATGAATTAAAATAAAAAACTGTAAACTGAACATATACCCCATTCGGGTATTTGGATCAAATAAAAGCAAACAAGCTAAACCCCCAATTGACAAAAGGAAAATACAGCCAGTCTTATGATTGGACCAAGAGCAAGAATGTTCATTTCTTTTACATTTTGATAGGAATCTGTGGGTCTTAATACACTGTGATCTGCGGAGCCATTTTATGTGATTACATTCTATTTTATGTAATCCTTTTACCAAAAAAAGGAAAAAAAATCTATATCCCTCAACCATTTCTTAATGGATGCAGCGCTTTGAGATAGTTAATGGTGTCACTGAAGTTGAAGGAATAGCAGAGGAGAAAACTACAAGTGCTGAAGAGGATGAAGGTACTAATTACAAGATTACACCTTTTCTTTAAATAGCATTTCAATTCATTCATTGATAATATTTTGATTTGGTTTTGTAGAAAAAGGAGTACCTGCTTTTTGGCTCAATGCAATGAAAAACAATGAAGTGTTAACTGAAAAGGTTAGTTGGATCTATCAATAGTAACTCCTTTTTTTTAATGTTTATTTTATGTCTTACAACCAAGTCTTAGTGTTAGCTTAATAGGTTAGTTGGTTCTATTCAATAGTAACTCCTTTTTTCTTTTAAATGTTTATTTTATGTCTTGCAACCAAGCTAATTTTAAGTCTTTGTGAAATAGATTTCAGAACGTGATGAAGGTGCTCTCAAGTTTCTCAAAGATATCAAGTGGAGCAGGATAGACAACCCAAACGGATTCAAGCTTGAGTTTTATTTCGATACTAATCCTTATTTCACAAACACTGTTTTGACAAAAATATATCACATGATTGATGAGGATGAGCCAATATTGGAAAAAGCAATTGGGTGAAGACCCCTTGAACGGAAATAATCAAATCCATCTCAGGCATCAAGGTTATTCCTCTTTTAGGCCTTCATTTACTTTATAGCAAAGTGAGTACTAGAAGGCTGTTCAATTGTATTTGACTTTTTTTTTATTGCATTCTTGAATATATTAAATTTTAAAATCATAGACATATGTCTAGTGCATCAGTGAATTCTTTACTATAGTTGATGATTTATAGTGCCCGTTTCTTCTCTTCCTTACATTTTGTATTCAGGATAAGGGAGGGGGACTTGCATTTTTGAAAGGTGATCTGTTTGAACGAGCAGTTATTGATGGAAAAACATCGCAGACACCGCTTGTATATATAAACGAAGATCGTGAATATGTCATCTTCGATCCGTACGACAAAGAAGGTCACAAACTCGGCATAATTAGGCAGGATGTTGCACTTGAAGAACCTGAACTTACAAGAACTAGAAGAAGAGGAATTGCCGTAAAAGAAGGCCTTGATTCTGGACCAAAAGAATGGGAATTGAGGCTCTTCTAGAAGTAGGCTTCTAAGGCCACGCTTGTGGTGCCTTTTCACTCTTGTACACCTTCTATGCTGCTTTTCAGTGATGGGAAAAGGAGGAAAGTTTGTGTTTTGAGGGAAAAGCGTGGTGCACGAAATTGTGATCATCAATGGCGCCATCAACATGGTACGCTCAATTGTAATCTCAACTCTTTATCACAACTTCGCACAACTAACCAGCAAGTGCACTGGGTCGTCCAAGTAATAAACCTTACGCGAGTAAGGGTCGATCCTACAGAGATTGTTGGTATGAAGCAAGCTATGGTCATCTTGTAAATCTCAGTCAGGCGGATTCAAATGGTTATGGAGGATTAATGATTAAAAGATGAATAAAACATAAAATAAAGATAGAGATACTTATGTAATTCATTGGTGAGTATTTCAGATAAGCGTATGGAGATGCTTTGTCCTTTCCGTCTCTCTGCTTTCCTACTGTCTTCATCCAATCATTCTTACTCCTTTCCATGGCAAGCTGTACGTTGGGCATCACCGTTGTCAATGGCTACAGTCCCGTCCTCTCAGTGAAAATGTTCAACGCGCTCTGTCACAGCACGGCTATTCATCTGTCGGTTCTCGATCATGTCGGAATAGAATCCAGTGATTCTTTTGCGTCTGTCACTAACGCCCCACAATCGCGAGTTTGAAGCTCGTCACAGTCATTCAATCCCTGAATCCTACTCAGAATACCACAGACAAGGTTTAGACCTTCCGGATTCTCAAGAATGGCCGCCAATGGATTCTAGCTTATACCACGAAGATTCTGATTAAGGAATCCAAGAGATATCCACTCAATCTAAGGTAGAACGGAGGTGGTTGTCAGGCACACGTTCATAGGTGAGAATGATGATGAGTGTCACGGATCATCACATTCATCAAGTTGAGGAACAAGTGATATCTTAGAACAAGAATAAGCTGAATTGAATAGAAGAACAATAGTAATTGCATTAATACTCGAGGTACAGCAGAGCTCCACACCTTAATCTATGGTGTGTAGAAACTCTACCGTTGAAAATACATAAGAACAAGGTCTAGGCATGGCCGTTCCCAAAGAGGGTTCAATCATAAAAACATGATCAAAAGATGATCCGAAGATTGAAAGCTTCCCAAATACAATAGCAAAAGGTCCTATTTATAGAGAACTAGTAGCCTAGGGTTTACAGAAATGAGTAAATGACGTAAAAATCCACTTCCGGGCCCACTTGGTGTGTGCTTGGGCTGAGCATTGAAGTTTCCATGTGTAGAGACTTTTCTTGGAGTTAAACACCAGCTTTTGTGCCAGTTTGGGCGTTTAACTCCCACTTTTGTGCCAGTTCCGGCATTTAACGCCGGAAATTCTGAAGCTGACTTGGAACGCCTATTTGGGCCATCAAATCTCGGGAAAAGTATGGACTATTATATATTGCTGAAAAGTCCTGGATGTCTACTTTTCAACGCAATTGAGAGCGCGCCAATTGGACTTCTGTAGCTCCAGAAAATCTACTTCGAGTGCAGGGAGGTCAGAATTCAACAGCATCTACAGCCCTTTTCAGCCTCTGAATCAGATTTTTGCTCAGGTCCCTCAATTTCAGCCAGAAAATACCTGAAATCACAGAAAAACACACAAACTCATAGTAAAGTCCAGAAAAGTGAATTTTAAATAAAAACTAATAAAAATATAATAAAAACTAACTAAAACATACTAAAAGCATACTAAAAACAATGCCAAAAAGCGTATTAATTATCCGCTCATCAAAGCGCCAAACAGGTTCCTCTGGGAATATGAGTTCCTTTGATGATGAAGCACTAATCGAAGAAGGACCTCTTCTTCGGGTTTCTCTCTCTCAAACTTCGTATCTTTTTGCCTTGTCTATGATGTTAGTTGCTACTTTGGCTTTTTTGTTTTCTAATAACAACCAAGGGGCTCAGAGGAGGAGGCATATTTCACTGTATTCAAACTTTTTTTGTTTTTGACTTAGTTCAAAATTCCATTAGTCTCTTGGCAGTTTGGTTTTATTTTTCCTACCGGCCATCTGTGATTCTTACATCTCCATTAGTATCCTTAAGTGAAATTGGTGCATTATGCATATGCCATAAACAATACCATGTGCATTACTTTAAAATAAGGGAAGCAACTTTGCTGTGTCATTAGACTTAGACTGAAGCCCTTGCCCTATACTGCAGTTGATAGGAAAAAATATATAAAATCAAATAAAATAAAAAAAACACACTTTATTATATGTGTTCCATGTCTATTGCAGTTTCTTGGTATTATTGTTTTAATGCATACACTTCAAGTTATACTGATACTCAGTGAAACAGAAGAGTATTTATTAACAGTATTTATGGTAAGAGGATACATTTATAGATAATTATTAAAAAATAGTTTCCATCTTTTTTAAAATCCTACACAATAATCTAGAGGAGTTTAAGAAAAATGATTCAATTTGATCGCAGCTATCACTGTTGGGAATCCTTGGAATATTGATTTCGATACATACGATTATCAAAGCTAACTACTATGGTCCAAGGACTTTAATACCAGGTTACAACATTTGTTCTTAACCACTCGTGAATTAGATGGTGTAGTGAGAATTAGTTACTAATAAAATTGTAAGAATTAGCGGGAATCCAATTAATGATTGTTTCTATGTACAGATTCATCATTCCCCTATTTCATCATGTGAAGAGTGCAAATCATACTGGTGATTCCATGCTACATGGTCAATTTCAGATGAAGAAATTGCTTTGATGTTGAATTATTTGATGAAAATTAGAGTGGAGATGAGGACACTGTGATCACGTTGTATAAAGGGCAAATCATCAATGCCTAAATTATAGAGAAAATTAACGTTGTATGCTTAACTTGTATGCAAAAATAAACCAAATGTATGTTGTACACATGGAAAAGATCATAAGCATTATTGATGATTGAAATTACCAGCAAAATTCATGTAATCTACGGGCACATATAATTAGAAACATACCTTATAATGAATATATAACTAAAACCATAGTACTTAGAACACAACATCATGCATAATCTAGACACATACATGAACTCTAGCAACACTTCAACCACACAAGGGGCCAAAACAAGACCCTTTATTCAAAATAAAAGGACACAACAATAAAGAAAATCAACAAACTGAGGACAATAATAGTAAGTAAACGTGATATCATAATCTTCAATATTCTGAACCGAGCACAAACTTTTCTCATTCTTCCTCCGATTCTGATTCAGCATTCTGAGGCCAATCAATGAATGGTTGAGAATTCTTCCATATTTGAGAGTCCTTCTTATCACCCTTCAGTCCCTTTGAATACCAATGCACGACGTGCTCTTTTTCCACCAAATCAACATCATAGAGGGCTTTCAGAATAAGTGCAACCTCCTTCAACGCATTGCTACCTTTCTTGTAACAGAACTCCTCAACAGCATTGAGCAATAATATCTGTGATCCCTTGTCATCTCCAGCAACTACAGCAGCAAGGTGATTCTTTGTCTTGGTAGCTTCTTTTCCAAACCCTTTTTCGACGCCATTAAATAATCCTTCAAAGAAGTGCATTCATCTTCTCCTGAGCAGATACAGGAAATGCAGCAATATGTGACTGCAATTCCTTCACTGCAACACCTTTCTTCAAATATGCTTTCACTTCCTTGACCACAGTTGCATAGTTCACAGTGTCACCATTCTCAGAATCCTTGCTTTCTGTTTTCTTCTTCTTCTTTTCTGGTTCATTTGTCGAGAGCATGCCTGACGAAGAGATTCTTCCATGGTCTAGAATTTTACAAATAAGCTCTCGTTGAAAGTATAGCTTCTAAACCAACAAAAATTCTTTCATACAAAAAACTTGTTTGTTACTAAAGTAAACCCAGTAAAATTTATAACCGAAGTATTTAAACCTCGGGTCGTCTCTCAAGGAATTGCAGGGAGGTATGATTTATTATTGGTTATGGAAAAGTATCTTTTGGATTTTTTGAAAGGTTTGAACAAGGAATTTAGATGGCAAGAAAATAAATTAATAACTAGAAAAACTCTTGGCAAGGTATGAGAACTGGAAATCCCATCCTAGTTATCCTTATCAGTTGCGATGAGAATTGTTTATTGCTCCCACTTAGTTAACCCTTACTAAATAAAGGAAAGTCAAGTGGACTAATCAGTTTGATTCCTCAAATCCTAGTCAACTCCTATGGAAAGACTAGCGTTAGAGGAATCCAAATCAATCAGCAAATTCTAATTTTCAATCAGCACCGAATTTGATAACTCAAGTGTCACCAATTACTCAACCAAAGCCAAAGGAAAAAAAATCCAAATTATTTATATCATAAATAAAAGAAAGCAATCATAAATCTGAAATACCTCAAATTATATTAAATATAAAATCAAATCTAACATGAGAATTCATAAATCAAAGTAATAGAATAAATAAAAATAGAAGAGAAACCAAAGTAAAGGAACATTGAACCTGGAATGAAGAAGAAGTAAACCTAACCTAAGAGAAATCTTAAATCCTAAAAACTAAGAGAGAGCAGAGAGCCTTTCTCTCTAGAAAAACTACATCTAAAACTAAAATTGTGAATAATAAATGTATCTCATCATTCTGCCTCACTCCCAACCTCTAATCTGTGTTTTCTGGGCCTGGAACTAGGCCAAAAAGAGCCTAGAAATCGCTAGGAGTGATTTCTGTAACTTCTGCACGTGGCGCACATCACGCGTACGCGTCAGTCACGCTTACGTGTCACTCCTCTTTTCCGCTGGTCACGTGTACGCGTCATCTACGCGTACGCGTCACGTCCCGTTGGTCAGCCTCATTATTCCTTTGTGTTCCTTTTATTTTTGCATGCTTCCTTTCCATCCTCTAAGCCATTCCTACCCTGTAATCCCTGAAATCACTTAACGCACATATCACGGCATCGAATGGTAATAAGAAAGGATTAAGATTAGCAAAATGTAGGCCAAAGAAGCATATTTTCAATCATAGCACAAAATCAGGAAGGAAAATGTAAAACCATGCATTTTGTATAAACAAGTGTATGAAAGATTGATAAAATTTACTCAGTTGAGTACAAGATAAACCGTAAAATAGCGGTTTATCAATGACCATATCAGCAGTTACAGCACTTAACTGTTCTTGGATACGTTGACGAGCAGCATCAATAGATGTATCCGTTTGCCACTGAACATCATCATCACCATCATCATCTTCATCACGGGCCTCCTCTTTCTCTTCAATTTGTTGTGCATAAGCTTTCCATCGCTTAATCTGGAAAGAAGATCTTCTGTCAGCTACTGCTTCAGAAGCTGCAAGCCAAAGCTGACAGCAACTAACAATTCTCTTTCATCCTTTTCAACACTGAAAAGGTGGTGAAAATTCATGAGCCATAAATACTATTGTCAACTTTTTAACACAGTGTAGTGTTATGTACCTCATGATTACAGCAGCAAGTAAGTAACTTCCTTCTACCCTGAGGACTGGATGTCCAGGCTTCAATGACCTATATTTACATAACAAAATATCCGAAGAATTTCCATCTTCTATATCCTTGGAGAAATAGGATTCTTCTGTTTCAGGTTCATCCATGCTGTCTATTGATGACAAAGGATTTCCAGTTTCCTTATATAGCTAATGTGCATCATTTCCATGTTCAGCATACTCATGCATCCTCTAGTAAACACAATAATATAAAATATCCAGAAATAAAGTATAAAGAATTAGCCTATTTGAAATCATTTGGCTCCTGTGTTCTTATTTGTACTTCAAAGACTGAGTTATCAGGACCTTGTACTGCAGTGTGCAAGGACTGCAATTTAAATTATATAATCATTAGCACTATTATTATGCTTAGCATACAAGATGATCATTTAAATTTTATAATAGTATGAACAAGAAAGCCTAACCTGATAGCCACTAGGTTTTGGATTAATGTTGTAGTCATCAAATTCACCATCTATGGGAGTCCAAATTCTGTATACAAATAAAATACCAAAGCAGGTAGAAATTAGAAGACATTATTAGGGTCAATACAGTTAATTGAAGTAAACGATGTTACAGCTAAGCCTGCAAATCCTAAAATATGAATGTACTGTTCCAAACTAACTCAAAAAAGGGGAGAGAATGAAAAATATAAAAGGATATTTTCAATCAATATCTTTTTCAGTTGATTTTGGTCTATGAGGATACGTTATCCTCATACTGACAATTGACCTCTTCCATGCTGCTTCATTTTTTTAGAGAGAAAAGAGCAAAATGTCCAAAGCAAATGGTTTCAAGCAATAATGATTTACTGAGTGAAACATAATAGATCAGTGAAAGAAACACAAGTAGATTATAATCCAACTAAAGTATCTAGCATACGGCAAGGAAGCATAAACATTTGCAAAAGGAATTATTATTTATTAAACAAACACACAAGCCCCATATCTAGCATACAACTAAGATAGAAAAAACAGAATACTAGACTGTATAAAAGAACTAAATTTCAATCACCAAAAGAATATAAATTCATACATAGGCAATAGATACATTGACAAGTCACTACACATATCATTCCATACCCCTCAACATCCACTAGATTCCTCCCCAAAAAATACAAAACATATTAAGATACATACATGTGAATCTAAATATACATATGAGCTGAGTAACTTTACCTTTTTTTCCTAATCAGGCAGCATATTCAAAATTGAGCATAAAAGAACTTTTAATTATTTAAGCAAAAACTGTATCAACCAGCCCTTTCTCTCGGGTATAATCCAAATCACCTGAACTCCCACTTCCACTTCAAAACCCCAGAAAAAAGGGAAAACCATCAACTATAGTAAAGAATTCACTGATGCACCAGACATGTGTCTATGATTTTAAGCATTTAATATATTCAAGAATGCAATAAAAAAAGTCAAATACAATTAAACAGTCTTCTAGTTAGTTAATCGCTCAGGTGGTTGGGTATAGTTGGAATTTTAAACCATGCGAAACAGATAAGAGATACTCAGACTTTCCAGCAAAGGTGAGGCTGACAATTGGCTGAAAAAGATAAGCATGAGCAGTTAAGACAAGATGCAGATGATGTACATGCATGAATCAATGAACCCTAATAGTATTTTCTTAGTTTAGTTCCCTTTTTTGGAAAAAATGTATTTTTAATCCTAATACATGATATTTATTACGAACATAGGCCCTAATAAGTTTTTCATATGAAACTTAGTTCACATGCATAAAACTGTTCTGAATTTCATCTCATCCATCTATTACCATCACAATCCCATAAGCACAGCACAAACTTACAATTCCATGTAAAATTATCATATAAAACAAGTGCAATATTAAGGGCAAAAGATATGCAGCATTTTCCTCCCTTCCTTAGTTTGCTGGAGATTTGATGCATGTTGCAAGATAATTCTAGGGTATGAACAAACTACGAGAAATAACAAGGTTCCAAGAAAATTACCGTTGGGGTCTCCCTTACAACAGCCATAAGCACATTCTTATTAGCAGAAATATGAGCATCCCTATCAATAAGGAAAAAGAAAATGTAAACCCCTCTTTCTAATGCATCTGAAGGAACTACACAGGTTGTATTATATCTAAATAAAGTTACAAAAAAGAGTAAAAATGAAATAAATCACAATAATGAACTGAAATATGGCTAGAACATACCACTATGGCAAGTTTTAACACCACATGCTCGCAAGTTGTCTGCTTGTGTTTTATCGGCCTCATTAAGCCCACGATTTGCGGCAATAAGATGTATGCACTTAGGTGGACACAGTTGATGATTGTGTTCACTCTCAAAGACACTGACTTTCCACTTACCTGTTCTATATAGTGACGAATGAAACGAATCCTCGCCCTGCAGTTGACACGAGTAATTGCCCTATGCTTCCTGTGCCGATTGTCCCTTTTAAGTTGCTTCCAATGTCTTTCTCCTGCTTTATTGCAAACCAATTGTCTTGTATTAATGTTGCCATTAGCATCCACCGTCTTTAAGTCTTTTCGGGACACAAATCCATAGCACTTGGTATATTTGGCATAAAATTCACAAACTTGAGATTCTGTATCAAACACCAGTCCCCATATGTCTTTGATGGTCAAATCAGTTATCAACTTTTCAAAACCATCAACATTAATTATATCTGCCTCTGCTTCATCTACAGTTACATCCACCATATCATCACTTTCATCCAAACTGCACTCATACTCAACACTTAAATCCTCAGATTGATCACCATCCTTATACGACTCTTTCCCATTATTCTCCGTGACTGAACTTAAAATTTTAACATGTTAGGTACTAAATAAATGCTAGGAGATTGGAATAGGAAAAATGAACTCAATTTTTTATGATTAAAATTATTTAAATTATTTTTTAAATTCTTTAAAATTTTATATAATAATTTAAAATAAAATAATTTTAAAATAAAAAATTCATAATAAACATAAATATGATAAATAAACTCTTTTATTTTTTAACTTTAAAATTTTACATAAGTATCATAAAAATTTATTTTATCCTAAACATCATCATTAAAAATAATAAATTACCTAACTCAAATTCTAGAGACTAATAGTTTAAAATTTAGAGACTAATGGTTTAAATATTTACTCGTGATTCCAAATGCAAAATCAAACAGACAAGGGGATCAAAATCAATAAACTGGGGAGAAAACTAATCAAAATACATTATTTATATATAAATAAAGCAAGGAGATCAACAATCTTCAAGTGGGTAAAGAGCAATAATGCTGAAGCAAAGCAGAAATCTTCAAATCAAATCATCAATATTGAAAGCACTTGCACTTATGTAGTTATGTTAGCAAATGATAGATATCAAAAGGCAGCTTCATCTACAAGGATCCACCAAAACCCAGATCAAATCACAGTAAAAGGAAGCATTTTTAGACAACCCAGATGAAAAGATAAGACCCACTAAAAAAATACAGGTAGAAGTAAGAACCTTGCTAGGTACAAAGGATAATGGGAGAGTAACTTGTGATTACACTAATACATAAGTCCCTCCTCTTCTCCCATGAATTGGGACTATCTTCTGCTTGATCATCATGCAGTTTGAAGGTCATCATAGTCAAAGAAACACTCATTCTTCTCTCTCTCTCTCTGTATGACCGTGTTTTCCTCTATTTAGTTCTCTTCGCTTTTGTTAATGTTCCATAAAATGGTGTCCACTATGCCATGATTTTTCACTTTGTAGAAAATACAATAGCAAGATTAGAAAAAGCTTCATTTGGAAATTTTCATTTAGTGTGAATTTTCTTATTATGGATCGAATACTTGTGTTGAATATGTGAAGAAAATTTTTAATGCCAGCAAAGACATGAGAGGGAGACAACTGCATGAGATTGCAGATCAAATGCTACCAAGGCTGGTAAACAAGTCGAACCTTCCTGAGGTTTTGAGGCACGTAATGTCTTTCTTTGTTGGTGAGTAACATATTTCTTGATAATTATATTATTGATAAATTACAACGCTTTGTTATTTCAGTACTTTTAGCTGAATTTTACACTGTATATTGGTAAAATTTCCACAAGAACATATGGATAAATCTTATAATACTGAGTTATATTTGCTGTCTAAATGACATACACGAAAAGGTTTTGGTTGTCAGATTTGAGTGAATTCTGAAAACTTGAGAATGTGATGAATCTAAGTATGATAATTTGTTTTGCTGTAATGTGTCATTCTGTTATACACTTAGATCTGTATTATGTAATTTGAACTCTATTCATGAATTTAAGTCGAAGGCAGAAAATCTAATACTGCAATTTTTTGTATTTGTATCATGCCTAATTGCATATAAAGCATACTATTTCAGATCTCAGATTGTGCTATCTCCTATGTTTGATTTTATTTTGTCATGTTTAAATTCCTAGTGCTTTCAAGCTAAATTCTGTTTGCATCTTTTTACCCTACATGTTGTCCATATTTCAGATGGGGATTCTTCCAAATTAACAATGGCTACAAGCTTATCTGGGAAGGAACGAAGTAAGGAAATCAAAGGAGTAGCTGGGCTAAGCCAGGAAGCTTCTTGGCTAAAATCTACTTATTCGAAAAAGAAACCTGTGTTAGAAAGGCCAGCGAACATCCTTATCAGCTTTGATCAAAATGATAAAAGGACTCTGGCGCCTGAGCTGCAAATGAGTATTATCCCAAAAGACTTATGTTTAGATGAATTGGAGAGTGTAGTTAAAATCAAACAAGTAGAGGTTAAAATGTTTCAGTCATGTGCTGATGATGCAAGAAGAGAAGCTGAAGGGTTGAAATGTATTGCCCTTGGAAAGAGTGAGAAAATTGATGAAGAGTATACTCAGCAAATTGCGAAGCTGCGACTGGATGAGACAGAGAAAATGCATAGGCAGAAACTCGAAGAACTTCAAGTATTAGAACGGGCACATCTGGAGTATTTCAACATGAAAAGAAGAATGGATGCAGACATTAAAGATCTTTTATCTAATATGGAAGCTACTAAAAGGAGTCTTGCCCTGTGAAGCTGACAACACTCTAGAATAGTTCTTTCAGGTAAATGTAATCTTCCATCTTATAATTTGTAGGTTTCAATTCCATCTTAATGTTATGAGTTACTGTAGTTTCTGATCCATAAATTGATGTATCTATCTGCTGTTGTAGTTCATTTGGGATTCAAGCTGCTAACCAAGATCTTGTACAGAGATTCCAACAGTTAATTACTCTTATTAAACAATTGGAATTACAAAAGCTATTTAAACTAGATTACTATTAAAACACCCTTGCAAGAATTCCTACTATTTGGTTGCATTTGCTAAGCATAATTTTTTTACTGACTCACAAGAGGAAAAGGATAAACTTAGCTACATATTGCGCTTTAGAAGTTTGCCTAGAGTCTAGACCTTAATCTTCGGTGTGTTATTTTTATCTCAAATACTCCATGAAACTTCTCAGAGAGTTTTTTACTGTTTTATTTCATGTGTTGGTCTATCGTAATGCTCACTAAAATTGAATTTTTGAAGAGATTTATTTTTTGAATTGTTCTGTTTTTGTCCTATTCAGGTGGATTCTATTAGTACCAAAATTTTTAGAGATTTTGTTTTTTTTTTTCAGAGATTTTGTTCATGATTGAAAATAGCTAAGTGGCATCTTGCAGTGGATCACTTAGAATTTGTGAAATTAGATGTGCATTAAGACACTATACAGCATTTAAAAAATGAAACTATTATGATCTAAATTAAGTTTTCTATTAAAAAAATTGCATTCACAGTTTCAAAAACATATGCAGATAAAATAAGAATTCAACAATTCGTCATAATTAACAACAACTAATATCAAATCACATGAATCAAACCAAATTACCCTAATTACAAAAATCACACCAATGCTATAATAATTCAAATCACAGAAATCATAGGAAGGAAATTACCGGAAGGGAGAGGCTGACAACAGTGATGAAGAATGAGGAAGACGGCGAGGAAGACGGAACCAGGAGGAAGGCGACGCTCTCTGGAACGCACAAGATGGCGATACTCTATGACGCTACGATGACCTCGATTGCGAGACAAGAGATGAGAGAGGGAGAGATCTTGCGTGCGACGCACAGTGAGACAGATGCGGGAGATCGAGCTCTAGCGAGAGAGAGAGAGATAGAGAGAGACAATAGGAAAAGGAGAGAAGAAGATGAAGAATACTGGAAAAGGCGTGATTCAATGAACGGGTTTCTGAACCCAGATGAAGAACAATTTTAATTTTTTATTTTTTTTAATATGTTTTTGTTTTGTTGTTTAAATTATTTGAAACTATAAAATTAGAATTAATTGAATTTTAAAATTTGATTAATTTAAAAGGGCATTTTTGTCTAATCAAATAAAAGAATGATGCTTAAGACTTTTTATAAAATTAAATAAAAATTATTTTTTTATTTTTATTTAATTAAAGGGTTGTATTAGTAAAAGTGGTGATATAATATATATTTAAAAAAAAATTAAATATTGATGTGGAAAATAAATTTCACGTGGTTTGTTATTACTTGTCCATATTTTAAATATATCGATACGTATAAATTTATCTCGTACCATAGCAAACACCAAACAGCAAAACATTTATCTTTATTTAACTATCTTCCCTGACCCAAACATTTGAACCTAACACTTTCACCGACTCGACGGCATTAAACCGAGACACGTAGCACTTCACATTGTCATTCACCCAAGAACAGGGATCCCTCTCATCAATCTCTACTTTTGCTTTTCCACAGTACTACTGCTAAGTGAAAACCAGAAAGAAAGATAAACCAAATAGACAAAAGACTCACCTTTCTTACTCATGTTGAAGAGAAATAGGGGTGTTAAATTTTTTCTTCTTTGAGACTTCAACAAATATCCACTTGGGGAAAAGGACACTCTTTAAGACCAACGTGGGAAGCCAAAACAGTTGTGTCCAATCAAGCATTTTTAATCTAAGGCACTGATTCCATAACTTTCAAAAAATCTATTCATCACACGATCATGGATTCACCAAAAGTCACGCCACGAATCACATCCATCACATCATAATGGGCGCATAAAACTAGGTAACATTTAAATTATAATTAATGGCCAAACTGTTCACATTCTCCAAATGAATCAGAACGAGTTTGGCATTGGTACATTTTATTACACACCACAAGACATTGCCGAGGTATACAATCAACAAAGTTCGCCCTGCTTCCTTCAAGACAGGTCAAGTTTAGGGCTATGATGCATACCTAATACCTCAGCAATCAAATTGGAAAAGCTCGGACACGTAAAACGTAATTCACCGCACGATCATCAAAACGGTATAAATCCAAAACCCATGTAGCGAGATGCTCGAAAAAACCAAAGATCTCAGCAAAACTCAAAACTAACACAATAGACTTCCACTATATAAGAAACAACAAACAAAACACCAAGACACGACACATCTCTACACTTCACCTCATTTACTTTACCTATCTTTTCTTTATAATAAATTTTTTTTATTTGAGCGTCGAAATATCTTTTGCAGGTATTCTCACCCGTAGTGCTTAAATTCTAGCCGATGTATAGCTCTTTCTGTAAAAGAAGCTTACTGAAGTCGGAATTGCTCTAACTCGGCAAGATCATCACGAACAGAACAATTATCATAAAAAAAACTTGTATTTATTGTATCAAAATTTCTATATTACTCATCAATAAAATTTTGGTTTTTCTTCTAATATTTCTCTCTAAAAATTGTGTTTTTCTTCAAAAAAAATTGTGCTTATCATAAAAAATTGTCTACGTTTATCATTAATAAACTTATATTTTTTTCTATGGTATTCTTCGAAAAGTTATATTTACCTTCAATAAATTTATTTATCATCAACAAAGTTCGGTGCTTATCATTAATAAATTTCTTTGTTTCCTTCCAAGTTTTATCTTAAAAAAATATTATCTTTTTATAATTTATTTATCTTGCCTTTAGAGCACATGTTTAAGTTTACAAATTAAAAAAAATTTCATTGAAAATATAAAAAATTGAAGTTTTCAATGCATTTGCTTTATATTCATTAATAAAAATAGTTAAAATTTTTCATAAATGATAAGCTGATCGTGTGCTCTTAGGCAGCGTTTGGTTTGAGAGACATAAACACTGAGACATAGACACAGTGGTACACGGTGACACATGTCTACTGTTTGGTTTCGTGAGACACAGATTTTCGAAGGACACGGGAAGACACGGATGGACACAGAGACAGATTTTCAAAGGACACGGGAGGACACGGATGGACACAGAGACATTAAATTTGTGTACCTCCAATTTGGTGAGACACTAAGACACAACTTGTGAGACACTAATTTTTTACTCTTTTATCCTTATTAAAATTTTAAAATTTGTCCTTTTATCTCCCCAAACCTTTCTTTTTTCTCTTCCTCTTTTAGATTCTATAACTAAATTTATCTTTCTATTTTCTTCAAAAAAAATTGTACATTTAATTTTATTTATTTAAATTTTGATTAATCTTTGATAAATTCTGAGCTTTAATTTTTTATTTTTTTAAAAAAATATATATTTAATATTTGAATGATAATTTAAAATGATATTAGAAGAAATAAAAAATATTAAAAGAAATAAAAATTCAATGGTGATGACATGTAGTGTTTGGGATAATGGATGTACAGTAATAATAGTAAAACTTGTGGTAGAATAAAGGATAATTCAACATTTTTAAAATATGTGTGTCTTGTTCTTTATTTTTACCAAATACAATACATAAACACAAATATTTTATGTCCATGTCTTTAATGTCTATATCTTTATGTTTATGTCTCATCATATACATCAACCAAACAGAGCCTTAGAACACATGTTAGATAAATTATCACAAAATCCGTAAAATTTTGTATTTCATTTCTATTTTACTCATTAACAAGTTATTATATCCGCGTATTCATAAAATAATAAATAAATATTTTTTATATTTTATTTTAACTAATAATTATCATATGTTGTATTATTTTATTTTTATTATTTAAAAAATATGTTTAATATTATTTTAAAAATAAATATGTTTAAAATAGTAGAAAAAGAGATTTTATTGATTTTTTTAAATAAAAAAATTAAAAAATATTTTTATAATTTGCGGATATATTTGATATCCAATCCACATATCAGATCCAACAAAAAAAACTACGGATATTAAATCCTATCCGATCCAATAATTTTAATACAGATCAAATCGAAATTAACCATCCAATCCAAATTCACTTCTGATCGTTGATAAATCTTTCTATTTCATTCCCATGTTACTTTTTAAGTTGTGTTTACTTTTATGAAAAATTATTTAGTGACAATTTTAATATTTTTCATCAATAAATTTATATAATTTTTATATGTTTTTCTTAAAAAATTATGTTTACTTTCAAAAAGTTCGATATTTATCATTAATATTTTTTTCATTTTCTAAACTATTTCTTCAAAAAATTGCATTTACTTTTAAAAAATGTCTTTTTTTTTTTGGTAAGCTAAAAAATGTCTTTATCTTCGATAATTTTGTGTTTTCTTATCTATTCTTTCATCTTTTTTTCCTTGTATTTCTCTTCTTTATTTTTCATCTTCATAAAATTTTTTAAAATATATAAATAACCTACAATCGAACAAACAAAGATACACAAGAAAGAAAGAAATATAAGAAAAAAAAAGAATGAACTAGTGATAAAAGATTAAAAAGAGCATGTGACCATTTGGTTGGTCTTAGTTACAAACATTTCTAAAAAGCTATTTTAATATTAAGTATGTTAACTCATGTCTTAATATTATAGCCAATTAAAGAAAATAACACCTTAATAAATGTATATTTAAATTTTATTCTAGGCTTACATTATTTTTATTCCATGAAAAATGAGATCATAACACAACATTGTACCATCTTATTATCTTACGGAAAATACAGCTTAAACAGTTTCGGAAACACAAGGAGAGGCGGCAGGACTTGAAGAGGGCTCTTGGTACCATTCGTTTGCTTCTCGTGTGAGAAAATAAGCTTCTGCAATCAGAAAAAATAAAAAATAAAAATAAAAATTAAAAAAAAAAAGAATGAAAAATCGACACCGGAATCAATTCTATGATTGGAGGTGTCAGCCAAGTTCAAATTCATTTAAGAGACAAACTTTCTCCCAACCCTCCGCCTCCTCTTTTCTCTCTCATTTTGATAGAAGAACATCAATAAAAGCGAGCGAAGAAAAAGGGAGGAGGATAAGAGATCCTCCTCACGAGCAAGAAACTGTCTATGAAATATAGCTTACCAATCTCACAGATCAAACTCTTCTAAAGTGAGGAGATTGGTAAAGTGAGAAAGTAAGTGTTTAATCATTCTTGAATTCTGATAATGGGATTCACATACGATGGAAGTTACAAATTCTGACAGTATAAAATTCAAATTGAAACTAATCATTAGAGTGACAATCTCGCATTTAGTTTCAAATAATTATTTATGACATATGATCCCACAAATGCTCATATAGCGTTTGATTGATGTTTATGTCTCAATGAGACATGGACACAGTGACACATGTCTACTGTTTGGTTTGGTGAGACATTTTTGAAGAACACGGATGGACACGGAGACACTAAATTTGTATACCTCTAATTTGGTGAGACACTAAGACACAACTTATGAGACTAATTTTTTACTCTTTTACCCTTATTCAATTTTTAAATTTTCAAAATTTGTCCTCCTGTCTTTCCAAATCTTTTTTGAATGAAGGATAATTTAGTCTTTTTCAAATATTTGTGTCTTGTTCATTATTTTTGTCAAACACAATACATAGACACATTTTATGTCTGTCTTTAATGTCTGTGTTTTTGTATCTCTGTCTCATCTTATACATTAACCAAACGGAGCCTGATGGAACCCAAAATGAAATTGAAATGAAAACTAGCATTAGAATTGCTCTAGATACCAACTCCAAAAGACATTTTCTAAACTCTAAACCATTTTAATATAGCTACTAGGTATGAAGTATGGGATAGCGGCTTCAAAAGAAGACCAAGGAACTTATTTTTCAAGCCAATTTGATTGAGGTTTACCTGACAAGAAGACATCCTTGTATTCATCATCATCATAAACAAATTGTGGAGGATCAGCTGAACCAACACCGACAATAGTGCTTCCACTGCATGACATGAATTGAGAGAAAACATATAAGATGTGTAATTGCATATTTTAAAAAGAGCAAAAGAAATACTTTGGACTATTGCAAGAAAAGAATACGAAGTAACTTGTCATTTGTGATTTCAGCACAAGGAATATATTTTAAGAACATGGAAGAGTACTAAAAACTCATTCTTTCATAAATTACTCATCCTTCAATAGAATTAAAAGTCTAGAACTATGCTACAATGTATCAAATTTGATAATTCATTATAATCACTAGTGTTTATCGAAAAATCACTACTAAGGAAATCCATGGAACAATCTACCATGCCACACTAAGGGAGAGATGTCAAAGCCTCTAAACTTCTAGTTGTACCATGTGCTTGATTAACTTTAGCTAACAAATATTTTTTTTTTAGACAGTAATGCTTGGGAGACAACTGTTTTCAGTCATGAGCCAACATTTTTAAAATTATTTTGTTTATCTTAAATTTTAGACTCTAAATCATAAACCTTTAACCCAAAATCTTAAATTATAAACCCAAAATCCTCCAAAAGAAAAAAGAGAATTTTTAGAATTAAAAAGGAAAAGTTGACTAATGTTGGCTAATTAAAAATGATCCCTATACTTTGAAAAAATTAGAAATCATCCATTGGAAAAACAACAACAACAATAATAATGATGATGATGAAAACAAAAAACAATAATAATAATAACAATAAACCAAAGCTGCCAAACCATCAGGCTAAGGTGTTGTGGGAGGCTTCTAAATCATCCAAGTCATCTAACCATAAGGATTCATAGGAACTTCAAGTGAAAGAATAATGATGTAAATTTTATTTTCAATAATAATATGTTTATACATTTGCCCCCATAAAAAATGAAGTAACTAGAATAAACTTCAACACCATAGCAGGCTTGTTCCACAGAATATTTGAGCATTGTTTAGTCCTTAATTGAGTAGTACAAGTAGAAACACAAACCAAGAGAGAGAAAAGGAACAGAGACATTATTTAACTTTGCTCCATAAAGTTGTACCTTTTTTAACTTCAAAAGAAAAAATGGCAGAATGAATGAAGAATACAAGGTATTTTAACTGTTTTTACCTTCCTGACATAAAAACAGCATCATGTTCTCCACGGCTAGCTGCAATGATCCGCTGTTTCAATCGCTTGAGAGATGGGAGAACTTCAAAAGCAGGAATTTCTACAGATGAAAAACAAGGAAAAATATACTATAAATCAAATGAAACATAAAGGCTTTCTAATTCATCAGAACAGTATAGTAAAAAATCTGGATTATATTCTAATGTGATACATATGGATCAGTATCTATCAATGTTAGAAGGATTGATTTGCAAGACATAGGAGCCATACAAGATATTTCATGGTAAGTTGCACATTCAATTATATCATGAGAACAAAAGATCAATCAAATTCACACTAGAAACCTCACAGGAATTGTATATAAAGTGTGTTCAAGAAGATTTTATCAAAACCAGAGTGAATAAAGTTAAAAAGAGAAGAAAATAAACAAACCTAAATCATTGATACAAACATCTTGTGATATCCCATTCCTTTTAATATTCTCTAGCAATGTTAAAGGATCAACATTACTGGTCTGGTCCAACCGTAGCCGCTGTATCATTCGAAGAAAAAATTACTGATTATGAGAAAGGAGGGGAAAGTATGGTTGTGTTTTTATTCTAAAAATTCAAATACCTTGTAGACTTCTGCAGTTGAACAGGCCTCTTGGGGCTTTATGAGAACCATTGGAATGTCCAAAGATAGTGGTGGAGCTATATTCTGAACTATCTGTACGATTTAAATGAAAAAGAAAATTTACGGTATAATGATAAAAGAAATTCATGTAATCCAACTGCCTGCGAAATTAAATATAATAGTCGAATGCCTTGACCTTTCAATGGTTATGGGAACATAAACCCTTCCCATTCATGACAAAATCTAATATCCATCTAGCAATAAACTTCAGGTTTCATGTAAAAGGATCAATCAAGTTTCAATTCTTGGTCCACTTGTGTTTATTATACATAACAATAAAAACTTTCACAAACAATGAATGACTATCGAATCCGATATAATGATGCTATGCCTTTGATATTCTACCCATTAGGAACTTATCAACATATCACATATTACTAACAAGCAGCAAAGATTGAGCACCCGTAAATAAATACGAAACGACATATTAGAAGTACATCTCAAAGTTTTTGTCAAATCTAATAATGAGGAAGGTTAGGACTGACCTCACCTCGACCGCTGCAATAGGCTGCTCCTTGAGAGAAAAAGAAAGGAATATCCGAACCAATCTCACTCGACCATTCTTGGAGTTCCTCCTCAGTGGCAAGACAACCGCTGAACTGATTCGCTGCCCATAATGCAGTTGCAGCATTGCTACTTCCACCTCCAAGCCCAGCCCCTGTGGGTACCCGCTTATCAAGATGAATCTGACAATAGCATAAGTAAAAACAATATACATTAAATCTCATCAAGATTAGAAATCCAAACAATAATAAAAAGTATGCACCTTTCTTATTCAAATATGATAAAAATTTAGAGAAGAAAATAGCATTGTTGTTCATACCCAGAAGAACTTATCACTTCCCGTTTTCTTCCTGTAAAGATTGAGCGCCTTAATAATCTACAGAAAAAGAACATTCGCATTACATTCACGGAAAGAAACTGGATAAAAAAATCATAGATGGAAAACAAAAGTTCGCGATGAATTACCAAATTTCTATCATCAAGGGGCACCCCAGACACATTGGTCGAGAGACGGTCCGTAGTTTTTGATGGTGACAAAGAGAACTTGATTATATCACCTAGACTTATCACCTGAAGATTTCAAAGTGGTAAAAAAAAAAAAAGTTATAGACATATGGTCAACAATTAAACAAAAAATTGTAGAATTGAACTAAAAGTATTAACCAAAATGAGATTATATTAACTAACATGGAACAGGGAAGCCAAATCATGATACCCATCTTCCCTTTTGTTGGTTATTCTCAAGAAAATATTTATCTGCATAAAAGGAATCATCAATACAAGCAAACAAATTTTGGAATGATCTCTGAGCAACAGAATGGTTACCTTGCATGGAGAGAATAAAGTAAGTCTTGAAAATGGAGCATCTTTGTCCACTTCATCTGCTAATTTGTTTATCCTTCCCTCAGGGTCATACTCAATCTAATTAATATTCACCAAATCACAACTAATTTTGTATCAGCTCCCAAAAATAAAAAAAGAAAAAACAATGACAACAACAAGAACAGCAACAGCGAAATTCAAAAGATAGCACGCCAAAGTAGAAGTACAAAAAGAAACTGAAATTAAAATGTCATTCAACAAAATAACCATAGAAACTTCAAGCCAAGGGATAATAACTAGGATGAGAAAACAAACCTCTACTTGCTTCCTTGAAGTGTTGGAATCAGAAACCATGGCTCTAACCAAGTGGGGTCTTTGGCAATGAAGCTTTGAGTGGAAATTGGATGACCCATATGGCTTGAATCGAGGTAAATGGCTGCTTCTGAAGGAACTTCGAGAAGAGGGAAAGAGATGACTACTGCAGAGAAACTGGGTAGAAGCCATGGATTTAATTTATGTGTAACCAAAAGATTGCAACTTCAGTAACTGCAGATTGGTATCCACATGCAATAGAACAATTTCAAGTCAACAATAAAGAAAGAAAATGCTAAAAGAAAATTAAATCAAAATTTAATAATAAATGAATTCTGGGGTGACAAGGCTACTCACACATCGGATCGGATATCACCAAAATTTGGATCCGATCCGATTCACAAATTTACAAATAAGATCGGATTCGGTTAAAAATAAAAAATCTATCTAAAAATTCAACAATTAAAAAAACAACAAAATTTCAAACAGAACCATCCAAAAAATAAAGAAAAAAATTCTAAAAATTTAAAAATTAAGAAATACATAAGAAATTCAAACAGAACCATGCCAAAAAAAGGAAAAGATCCCAAAATTCAAAAATTAAGAAAAAAAAACAGAAGTATAGAATCATGCCAAAAATTAAGAAAAGGATCAAACGAATTCTCTTCCTCCATATCGACAAGCAGAACCATAATTCAAACAATAGTATAGAAGATTGAATAACCAAAATTTTCTAATAGCACCAAAGAAATTTAATCTAACCTAATAGTTTCTAAATTTAAAAGGACAAAAACAGTAAAGTTCCAGAACTTAAGCAGAAGAAAAAGCAGAAGCCAGATACCCAGACGAAGAAGAAGCAGCAGAAGCCAGTTGAACCAGCCGAAGCAGAAGCCACAAGAAGAATCGGTAGCAGAAGCAGAAGCTAGAAGAAGAACCGAAACAGAAGAAGAAACCAGAAGAACAGAGGAACACTGGAACAGAGACGATGAACAGGAGATTGGTGAAACGACGAAGAGGCGAGCGATAGGAAGCGAGGGGCGTGACCGAGTAAGAGACGAGAGCGACGAGGAAGAGAATAGCACGACCGAGGAACGTCAGCGGCGAGCAACCTCCTGCGTGGCGGCGCAGAGTATGAACGAGGACGATGGTGGTATTTGGTGACGGTGAGACGGTGAGTTGGGGAGGAAGTGAGATGAGATTGGGATTGGGACTGAGGTAGTCTGGCAGTGAGCGCCAAATGAACGAGATTGTTGACTGCTAAATGAGTTGATTGATTCACCCATTTGTTTTTTTCAATATAAAACTTTTCTCGGTAGTAGGTGCAAATTATGTATTAATCTAACCCACAAAGATGATGTGTTAGTTGGTACTTGGTAATTGAAGCTAAACGAACATCTCTTCGTTCCCCGTCAAACCCTTTGACTTCTCTATTCCCGAAAAAGCACACAAATTAATAAGGTTATGAAAATTGAAAACCCAAACCGATCCAATTATCAAATTAAAAATTTATCCGGCTGAATCCACAAGTGGACCAATAGTTCAATTTTGAAAAAAATTTCCAAAATTGCAACTGGGTTCAAACCTAGGACTTTCAAGTTCAAAGGTATTATCCCTTATTTTTACTACTTGGCCAAAATTATTTGTTAGTTTTAGGTCTAATTACAAAAAGGAAAAGTAAGAACCAAGAAACAAGGAATGAATGTCTCAATTTTTTTTAACACTTGATGGAGTAAAGTGTGATTTTTTTATTATTAATCTTAAAAAAATTCTATGATATTGACATAAATTTTAAGCATTTCATGTTTATTACACTTGTTAAGCTTTGAGATCAACAGGTGGAGGAGAAGGATGTTTGTAAAATGGATAAGTGAACGTATCTCATTTCGTGTGTAATAATCATTATAATTAGTGAATTGTCTAATTATTTCTTTAAGTTAGTTGGGGTAATGAGTCCTTTATGCCTAATGCCTAAGCTCCATGGGATTTATTGTTTGAAAATATAAAATTGAGAGAAAAATAAAATTTGAGGAGTATAGTCTTTTGTTTTTAAATAAAAAAACATATAAATACAGGCCATTTTTTGTTATGGAAAATAGATTGATAAAGTTCATTAAAATGGATGTATGGACGAAATTTTTACTATTATGATGTCGGGACAAAACGTAGTTTGTATTTTACTTTTTTTTTTAATTTTGTTCAACATATAAAACAAATGCAGTGTGTGCTTTGTTTGTTGGAGGTTTTTAAAATTTTTTTTATTCGTTTAAGTCCAAACGCAACCTGCGTTTAGTGAGGAGCATTTTTTTAATTTTTTTGACACAACAAAAAGTACGATGCATTTTTTTTTTATGTCAGCTTTATTTTTGGAAGACCCAAAACACGGGTTGCATTTTGAAGATGTTAGTTTTTTTTGGAAAATATAAAACGCAAGTTGCATTTTGTATAAAAAAAAATATTTTATCCGAGAGTCCTCCTTATAAATACAAAGCAACACTCGTTTAAAATACCTCACTCCACTTCTACTCCTCCTATTCTTCTTTCTTGCCCATATGTGATAGTTTGAAATTTTTTTGGCAGTAAGTTGTGTCAAAAAAGTCGGATTAGGTGAGGTTGAAGTTATGAAAAGTATTGCAAATTTGCGAGTGTATTATAACGGTTTGATTATACCAAACACACGTGAAGGAGTGACTTTTGTTTGTAAATATCCGTTGTCATTTGCTATTCCATGTACCATGAATTTTGTAGAGTTGCAAAATGGGCTTTGTAATAATATTCAAAGCCACATTTCAAAAAGGGTGAGCAACATTTTATACAAGAATCATGTACAAGTATTTGGTGGGCTGATACAGTTTCAAATGATGCCCATCACTGACGATGGCAGTATGCAGCAGATGTTATGTATTTATCAACAAATCCGATTTCACGTGCCAATGATAGAGCTGTACGTTGAGTTCGAACAACAGTCAGGGTTGGGCGCGGTTGGCGAGGAAGTCAATGTTGATAAGCTTGGGGATATAGATTGGGAAGAAGATAATAATGACAGTGAAGAGGAGTTCGAAGCCAACTATGAAGTCGATGACGAAAACGATGACGGAGACTCAGCAGGCAATTTGGCGGTGTAGAATGAAGCAGATGCAATTGTAAGCCAGTACCCATTTGGTGTTCCGTCTTTTATGCGAACTCTAGATTCTCGAAGCCATGCATGCCTAGGAATTTCCTAAGTATGTGAACATGAGTATGTTATGATTATTAATTCAAGTTACCTACGGTGTTTATTTTATTTGCCTTGTCTGACTGATGGTGGTGCGCATGTCGTAGGTGAAGGGAACGTTGCGGCAGAAGATTGTGAGTTTAGTGTTGGAATGAAATTTGGTTCAAGAGAGTCGGTGATATCTGCAATCAAAAGCTACACTATCTCTAGAGGAGTTGATTACACTGTATATGAATCTGAGCTGCAGACATTCTATGCGAAATACAAGAGTTATGGTGTAGGTTGTGATTGGCTTATCCGAGCTAGCTTGATTCGAAAGAAAGTTTGTTGGGAGATCAGAAGATACAATGGCAAACACACGTGCACCATGGGCACAATTTCACATGATCATGCCAAGTTGAACTTAGACACAATTGCATAGGCTATTAGAACGTTGGTCGAAGCAGACCCGTCGATAAAGGTAAAGTCTATTATTGCAGAAATTCAATCCAGGTTCAACTACATTGTAAGTTACTGCAAGGCTTGGTTGGCAAAGCAGAAATATGTCGCAAAAGTTTTCGGTGATTGGGAAGTTTCTTACCAGACTCTGCCAGTATGGTTGAAAGCAATGACTGTGAAGACGCCAATGTCTCATGTGCAAATTAAAATGCTCCCCGTTTACCGTGAGAGTGAGGAGGTTCAAGGTGTAAGAGTACTACACTACGTTTTTTGGAGCTTTTATCCATGTATTGTAGCATTCAGACACTGCAAGCCACTAGTGCAGGTTGATGGCACGCACCTGTACGATAAATATAAAGGTACACTTTTGGTTGCAGTTACATAAGATGGGAACCAAAACATTGTGCCATTACATTTGCGATAGTCGAGGGTGAGACGGCAGATGCGTGGGAGTTTTTTCTGACCAATTTGCGAAGATATGTTGTTACCATTGATGGCGTGGGCATTATTTCTGACCACCATACCTCTATCGACGGTGCAGTAGCTCGCAGTAACGGTGCATGGTCACCACCAAAAGCGTGGCACATGTACTGCATCATGCACATCGAGTCCAATTTCTTAAAGAGGTTTAAGGCTCCGTATTTGCATAAACTGGTGTTATAGCGGTTAGATCTCCACCTGTTAACCCATTGACTATAAATCTCTCCGCAGTCATGATTTTGTGCTCCTGTCAACCACTTGCAATGATCACGACCAAGGTCGAATGCCGGACCTGGTGGAAGCTGTTGCATCCCGAACTATCCTCTAACTCGATCTGTCGGGGGCCATTCTATGCACTCGAACAATACTAGCGGCGACTACGTGGAGCACACAAACAAATGGGCAGCGAGGTCATTCGGAATCCCCACTCCCATATACGGCCGCCATATAAACTGCACATTAGTTACCAAGAGGCTGATTAAGAAAACTATTCTTCTAAATAGAAATATTGGACATTAGTGGTTACAACTTACATCGTCAACTCCCATGTCATCGAGTCCTCGCCTAAAATACGCAGTAGGCCTCCGTATATATCTTGTATATCGGCGCCAATAACTCCACCTAAACAAAAATAGAATGATTGCAACAACAACAACAACAACAACAACAACAACAACAACAACAACAACAAATTAATAATAATAATAATAATAATAATAATAATAATAATAATAATAATAATAATAATAATAATAATAAAAAAAAAAAACAATACCGTCGCGCAAGTGGAATACCAACATCGTCTAGCTGATCGCGAGGTATAGGTGCCAGGAGCGGCATACGCTCTCACGCCCAAACAAAAATTAGTATCAGTGGGCCATCTATCTCTTTACAATTGTATCGTGATGCACGACACAACAATCTGTATAGGTGTGCTAGACTGGCTGCCCCCTAACTGTATGCTGAATCCGATAAAAATCCTGAAGTAGCAGTAGAAACTTCGAGTTCAATGAAGTGGTCGACTTATCCGGAAACACAACTGTTCTGAGCACCCAGAAAATGTGTGCCCGGATGTACCGCTCAACAGACTCCTGAGTGTCACACGGCTTGGTGTCTTTACATCGCCAGACCCATGCAAGATTAACCTTTTCCAACATGTGATCTTGCAGACCGGGCTCCCGACTAAAACACGCAATGCAGTTCTCCACCAAAAACTGGTGATTGCTGTCTGATCTACCCGTAATGGGCTTTCCATTAATCGAGAGACCAAGAATATAGGTCACATCTTCCAGCGTCACCGTCACTTCACCGACCGGAAGATAAAATGTGTGAGTCTCTGGCCTCCAGCATTCCACCAAGGCACTCAGTAGTGCAGAATGACCTTTCATTTCGCCTACTCGTAAAACATGTTGAAACTTGAAACCTAATGACTGCTAGTGACGCTACAGCTACCTCGTTAAAGATCTCTAACGGATCTAATTTTCTAAACAACAAATTCCTGATAACCTGCAAAAAAAATATAATAATCATAATAATCACAACAACATTACTCATGATAGTAATTATTATAACAAGGTTACTAATAATAATAATAATAATAATAATAATAATAATAATAATAATAATAACAACAACGTAATTCTACTCATGATAACAATAATAATAAAAAAATTATTTAATTAACTATACAGTATTCTATTCTATTGTTATTATTAATAGTAATAATTGATGATAATACTCAATAAAATTGTTCAAATTGTGGCTTGTAAATAATCTTAGTAACATAAATTATCTTAGCAGCACCTTGAGCAACAACACCTTGAACAACAATGCCTTGAGCAGCAGCAGCACCTTCTACAACAATACCTTGTTGGACACTAACTTCATCACCAACTTGATTATCAACTTGAGTATTTTGTGGGATTTTTTCACCAGCTTTATTATCAGCTTATTCTGCAGCTGTTGCTGCCTCCTCTACCTTTAGCTTTTTTGCAACTTCACACCCCCTTGTAGTGTGACCAACATCACCACAAGTTCCACAAGTGAACTTGTCATATTGTCTCTTTAATTTTGTGGACTTTCTGTCTTGACTGCCTCCAACAGGGACCTCATGTGCATCCTTCTTTCTTGCATAGAGCTTTAGTCTCCCATGTGATTTTGGTCTTGTCGAGGGTAAGCAGTGAGAGTACTCAGACTTGTCCCACATCTCTTCTCCTTTTATCGGGTTAATATGAAACTCATATGTCTTATTGTAAGATCCCATTGTCAACCATGCATGAACATAGTTCTCATTCAAACATACAATAGCCGCAATGGCCTGACGACAAGGTAATCCTAAAAAGAAGATAATTAAGTGAATATGTTGTAGTATTTAGAAAAATAAATCCAAAAAATCTACATGTCTATTACCTGATAGCTGCCATGACCAACAACTGCATGTGTGATTTCCCAAATCAACTAGCACGTTGTGCGGCTCACCATAAACTTCAAATATGACTTCTGCAGCATCACCAAACCATATAGGTGTTTGGTATCTACTGAAATATCTCTCCTTTGCAAGCCTACTTTGTTGTATAGAAAGTAAATGTCCAATATGACTTGCCAGGTTAAGTTTATTTTTGGCCATGCTTGTCATGGCAATCCTCCTAACTTTCTCTAATAGTGTAAGTATTGGCTTTGATCTATATGGCTTGGTGGCTGAGTTGAAAACTTCACACATGTTGTTGCATACATTGTTGTTTTTTTGGGTGTCTTTGTAGTGCGCTTTGCTCCAGGATTGTTTGGGGATCTTGTCCAGATACTCACATGTCTTCACATTGATAGTCTTGAGGGTTTTCATATTTTTGTTAAACTCTAGAACTGTCTGTGCTCTAACACATGCCCACAACAATTATTTCAGGTGCTTGTCCTTTCATCACTTTTAGAAGTTATGCCACAAGTGCCATGCACAAAATCTGCGATGCACATTGGGCATAACCTCTTGCAGTACCGGTATGAGTCCCTGCAATTTACAAGTGACAATGGTAACAGTTCAGAATGACTATGAGAATGGTACCAGTTCAAAATTCACAAGTGTCTAATGCTCAAAATATACCCTGACTATACATTCATTAATTCCAAATAGTCCCTAACAGAACCATCATTAGATCTAAACAGTCCAATATATCATATATCGTGCTTCTCTATAGTACATTATACGTACCTTTTGCATGTCACTCATGAAACACCAGTTATGCTCCTGATAGGAACCGATGTCTTCATGCAAAAGTTTCAAGAACCACTTTTAAGTTGTTGTATTTTCAATAGGACAATAGCCCATACTATGGGGTAGATGTGATTGTTTGCATCTTGCCCTACATCACACATTAGCCATCCTCTATAGAAAGTCTTTAGAAACGTTGGATCCAAACCAATCAAGGGTCTACATCCGTGCACAAACCCTTACATGCAACCTTGAAGACACACATAAAAATTGTGAAAGATAGGGTCTCTCTCAGGTTGTGCATTTACACATAGTTTCACAATAGATTCTGGATTTGACCTCAGCAACTCCTCTGCATAATTCCTAAACTTGGCATATTGGGCTACTTCATCACCTCTCACAATCTTCCAAACATTTCCTAAAGATCTTGTAATGTTGATCCTAGATAATTGAACTCCAATTTTTTTCTTGAAATAGTGAAATACCTCACAATGCCTAAAAGTAGGTTGTTTCCTTACCTTTTTGTTAGGATTTCAGTAACTGATTTTCTAGTTGTATACCTATTTTTTGTTTTTCTCTCATAAGTATGGTCATCATTAATGTCTTAATCTTCCAGCATGCATGCCTTTTGTTATAAGAACAATAGCCTAACCAAAGACACTCTTCGTTTTTACAAACAACTCTAGTTCTAATAGTGTCATTCTTTGAATACCTTACTCCTCTTCCCTCTTGTAAAGTATAATTTGTAACAGCCCTTTTTAAAGCTTCCCTAGTTGTAAATTTCATCCCTAATTTCAACCTGACATGGCCAAACTTGGCAACATCATAGAAAATTGGATTCACAACCTGGTCTGCCTCGTCAACAGAATTTGGTGGAGTCCTCAGCTCATCTGACTTTCAAGAATCACCCGAAAATAAACCTGCTTATCAAATTACACTAAACTAAATAAATAACTCTAAACAATATGCTTTAGCAAACCATAGATTACATTAAACTAAACTAAATAAATACAATAAATAAGTCCAAAAAATATGATTTAGCAAAAGAACATGGAGTACAATAAACTAAATAAATAAAATTACTCCAAACAAATATGCTTTAGCAAACCATAGATTACATTAAACTAAACTAAATAAAATAAAATAAATAAATCCAAACAAATATGATTTAGTAAAATAACATAAAGTACAACTAAATAAATTACCAAGACTCTATTTATCTAATTCATATCCTCCATTAATGGCAGCTTGCTTCTTCCTTTTTTAAATGTTTCTACCTCAGATTTAGTGTTAGATTCTGAAAATTCAGGTGGCAGATGTGGCATGTAAAGGTTATCTTCTGCAGATTCATATGAATCGGATGATTCATCATCAGCCCCAATGATTGACGTTCGAGGTGTCTTCTTGCTAGTAAATCTTGTCACAGATTTTCTAGGTGACTTTGTTGAAGTGTTAAATTTAAAGCCACCAAATTTTTTTGTTGGTTTGGTGGTGGAATTTCTCTAAATAGTTTGTGTAGTTTTTACGTTTATTTTTTTTGAGTTGGGAGAGTGGGTGTAATCGGATTTGGTTGAGACGATGGCTTAGTACTAATGGGATTTTTTAGGAGCAATGGAATTCGACTGTGATAAGGGCATGCTAATAGTGGGTTGTGGTGTGAGCTGTGGTGTGGATTGTGGTATGGACTGTGGTGTGGGTTGGAGTGTTAGAGTCTCTTACTCAGGAGGGGGCACACAATTGACTTAGAATTATGTTGGTTTCCTTAACACAATTGTGTTGCTCTAAGTTATTCTTGTCACCTCTTCCACCAACACATCTATCATCATCAGACAGTTCCATATAATATATAAACTCAGGGACAGAGGGACCATGTTCAAAATAGATATGGATGACATTACCATTTTGGCAGAAGAGGCTAACCATATTCCTTAGATCCTGGTCTAATTTTAACCTTCTCAAACCGTTCTCTAAACCATCTTTAGGGTCCAAGTACCAGCAAGCATCAGCTTTATCATAGCCCAACTTCTTGTAGGAACCAGTTATGGCAAAAACATCCAGTTAATCTGCATCAACTCTAAGTTGTTCACCAGTGCGACTTGATGTGTATATAAATCTGCCATCAGAAACTTGGGTCTCGAACCTCCCTCCATGGTGAAAATAAGCCTCAGCCGATCACTCATATGAAAAAACACAACAAAATATACCAGAGTTCACCATTACATCAATTTCGAATTTTCAAAAAATGTTAAACAATCACATACTAACAAACCATTAACTAACAAACTGTTAACTACGCACTATCACATACATTTAACTTTGCAAGCCAGAATATCACAAGAAATTAGCACTATGGCCAAAATAGAAACCCTAAACCCTAGAACACAACCACCAAAAAAATGAATAACATAGAATACATTCAAAAAAGTTAAATGCAAGTATCAGAATCATAACATATCATGTTAATCACCCAACTAACATCAACACAGTGAAAAAATAAAAATAAAAAATCAAATCCTTACCGTTCATCGTAGTAAATGTTTGAGGCGGATAATGTTGACAGAGATGAAGAGTTTCGCTGATCAGATGAGGGGACAACGGACGATCGCATTGACTTGAAGAAGATGAAGAGGTGATGAGGGTGATGATAACGTATTGCAATTTTTGGTGGAAAGGTAATGGGGGGACCATTTGAAAGATTTTTAATTGGGGAGAATAGATTATGGGAACAAATTAAACGACGTCGTTTAGTTAAGTGTATGTACACCTTAGCGCCGTTAAAACGTCTCTTAACTTTTGGACCAACGAAATTTACGATTCTGAGAGTGGATGACTTATTTGGTCATTTAAAAAATGGAGAACTAATCTGAAGCAAATTGGGAATTTCAGGGACCAAATTAGACATTACCACAAAATAAAAAATAAAAAAAATTGTGAAATATAATTCTAAATTAGGATAAATTTGGATAATTGAAGTGTGTTTTTTTGTTTGATAGATTTTAGAGTCCAGTCTAACAAGAATATGCAGGAATGGACAAAATTTTACTTATTACCTAGCAAAATTGTTACGAAAAAGTATGATAAAACTTTTCATCTAACAAAATAACGAACAATCCTTATCCTTAGTAAAATTTTAAAACCCAGTCATCTGACTCTTTGATTTTATCCGATGTGTCAACTCCTCTTTTATTCTAGCATTGGATATCTCCTGCCGGAATATGAGATCTCAATATATAATATATTGTCAATACATTATCAAAAAATATTATCACATACTTATATTTGCAATTACTTTAAAGATAATAGAAAAATTTATTCTAGTACAGAAAAACCACTCAGTCAAAATGGGTAAAATCAACGTTCGCTTGAAATAAACCACCACATGATCTTTGCCTTTTATCTAATGTATAGTCACATTTCATTAAATAAATTCAATGATACAAATATTATCTGCAGAGAGAAAAGTTCTTCCTTATCAAGGATTTGCGAGTTCCCCCCTATTTTTCCCACTCCTAAAATGTTTCCTCCATTTTTTGAACTCTGATGAAACAACAACTTGCATGTTGCAATCATGGGTAATATAAACTACGCTTGAAAAATAATATGTGTATAAGCTGAATAAATTTTTTGTTACTAAGTCTGTGATATTGTGCTTTGCTGGTTGACTTTTTCAGCCTCAAACATCCTTAACATTGATGAACTCAGGTTAACTTCACCTGAACCTCCAGAGACCAAATCTACAACTTCAATCTGCATAAGATTCACAGAAACAATTTCTAATATGTCATAGAAACGTTTCGACAAATTAGTTTCTTACTTTTCTATGTAAAAAAAAAAACAATAAACAGCTATACCTTAAACTGTGAAAGACCTCTTTCAGCTCTTTTTCTGTCTACTGCTAATCCTCCGAGCACTGTCTCTTTGCTGTATGAGAACCAACATGAGTCAGGTATCAAATAAATCAGTACTGACAATTTGAAAGTCATAAAATCACTTTGTATACTACAATTATTAGAAACCCAGAAGAACTCACAAAATTGTGATAGTAATGAACTTGCTCGGGTCTCTATCAGAACAACATTCTAATGATCATAATCATCAAGATCCAGAAACAACAAATAAAACCGGCATAACACAAGCTTGCAGACTTCAAACCTTACAACCACAGCCTCCAAATCTGCATCCACGATAGAAGGGCCATAAGGATATGTGATTGGTACAGCTTGCACTTCCAGTTCTGGCTTGATAGACTGCATGGTTTTGCATACCAATTTCGAATAAAAATTAATATAAGATTTTTTTTCTTTCAAATAAATCTTAAATGATATGCAATTGATGGATGGATGCAAATTAGGACATCATTCATTTTCTTCCCATCTACCCTTAGAAACTAGTAATACAAAGATACACCACTTAAAATAGACATGCATATGTCAACAAAATAATAAAATAAGTTCATCCATCATGAAGAGGGTAAACTTTTCTTAGCTAATAATTATGCACGTTTAACAGGGGGCAGGGGGGAGAAAAAGAAAAGTACATGAAATAGAGGCGATTACTTTTGATAAATTATATGTAAGAGCATAAGGAAAACATTGCCTTTGTACCTTTATGAAGATTTCAACATTGCGTATCCTTTCCTCAATAGGCTGTAACAGTTCAACAAACTGCAAAGTGGAAAAGGATCATATAAGGAAATTTCAAAACTAAAAGCAAAAGCAAAGCCTGAAGAGATGAGGGAAAGAAGCTATTTTGTAAGTAAAATCCATACACCAAAAATTATAACTTGGTAATAAGGTGATCTTTCATCTTATAGTTGAAATTACCAGTAACAAGCTCAGTTCTACAATGTTTAAATCAATGAGCTCTTATACAATTTAATAGATAAGATTTTGTAAACATAAAAATATAATTCTCAATTTTCAAAACTGAATTTTTCTTGTTTTAGCATTCAAGTCTCAACTAATGAATTATCATGTCCTGGAGGCTCTTCAACCATGACTTTCTGCAACACAAACCTTACCTGATTAAAATTAAAGACACAGCAGTGTGGAGCAAATAAAAAAAATCCACATTTTCAATAGAACTAAGGATAAAAAGAATCCAATTCGCAACAAATCAGCCGGTTCAAAAAAGTTAAATGTTATATCAAGGTTGCAAGAATCGAACCGGTCAATGACTGATATAGTGACTGGTTCAATGGTCTAATTGAAGTTGAACTGTAGTTGAACCGGTTTAATTAAATATACAATAAAATTATGAAAAATTTAATATATAATTTTAAATATTTAAATTCAATTATTTTTAAAATAATAAATTTTAAAATTTCACAATGACCCAAGGAAAAAGATTAATAGTCAAATTCGTCCCTAAAAGATTACTCATTTTTCAAATTAGTCCTCAAAATTTTTTTAGTCATATTAGTCTTTGAAAGATAAAACGTAAGTCAAATTGATCCTTCCGTTAATAAATAATGACATGTCACGTTAAGTACCACGTCCACATGACATGATGACATGATATGTTAATGTCACGTGTCACAAGATGATTGGTTGACGTGTCAGGTCCGTGACACTTAGTACACCATGTGTCACTTGACAGGTAAAAAAATTATTTATAATCAAAATAGTCACTGAAAGTTCAGACGTAAGTCATTTTCATCCCTAAAATTTTAAAAATTAATCAAATTAGTCCTTATATAATTTTTTTCTTCATAATATTATATTTAAAATATTTTTTGATAGTACTAATTTTAATATTATTTTTTAGACTTTAATAAACAAAATTCTTTTTACATAAAATAATAAAGATAATTAAATTAATATAAAGTTATTTTGTCATTTGTATTTTAAAATTTTATATTTTTAAATTGTAATTTTTTTATAGTAAATTTTTTTTATTTAAATGAGTTTATCAAATTATTGTTGATTATATTTAAAAATTTAATATTTTGAATCTCACTAAATAATATAGTAGTTATTTTAAAATTTAAATCTTTTAAATTTATAAAATTATCATTTTTATTATTATTTAATTTATATGGTAGAACTCAATAATTGAAAAATTAATTTGTGAGATCACTTATTGAATTTTGCTATTTTAATATAGTTTTTTTAAATAACTATATTTATTTAGTAAGATCTAACAGATTAAAGCATTTAAAATAACTACTATATTTATTTCGTAAAATCCAAAATATTAAAACTTTTAGTATATAACTAGTAGTTATTTAGAAAAAACTATATTAAAATATTAAGATTCAACAAGTGATCTCACAAATTGGTTTTTTAATTATTGAGTTCTACCATATAAATTACACAATAATAAAAATTATAATTTTAAAAATTTTAAAGATTTAAATTTTAAAATAACTACTATATTATTTAGTGAGATTTAAAATATTAAATTTTTAAATATATTATCAACAATAATTTGATAAACTCATTTAAATAAAAAAATTACTATAAAAAAAATTACAATTTAAAAATATAAAATTTTAAAATATAAATGACAAAATAATTTTATAATAATTTAATTATTCTTATTATTTTATGTAAAGAGAATTTTGTTTATTAAAGTCTAAAAAATAATATTAAAATTAGTACTATAAAAAAAGATTTCAAATTTAATATTATGAAGAAAAAATTAAAAAAATTTATATAAGGACTAATTTGATTAATTTTAAAATTTTAGGGATGAAAATGACTTGTTTGGATTTTCAGAGATTATTTTGATTATAAATAACTTTTTTACATGTCAAAGTGACACGTGGCGTGCTAGGTGTTATTGATCTGACACGTCAACCAATCATCTTGTGACACGTGGCATTAAACTACCACGTCATCATGCCATGTTGTACTTAACATTATACGTCGTCATCTAACTAACGGAATGACCAATTTGACTTACGTTTTATCTTTCAAGGACTAATATGACTAAAAAAATCTTTTGAGAACTAATTTAAAAAATGAGTGATTTTTTAGGAACGAATTTGACTATTAACCCTAGGGGTGGTAAAGCGGGCCGGCCCGACCCGCCAACTAAGATGGGTTCAAAATGCTAGTCTGTCCCGCTTTATGGCGGATTGGTGGATCGGCGGATTAGCCCGCTTGACTTTTTTTTAAAACAATAAAATTCATTAAAATTAACCAAAAAATAATAATTAAAAAATCAAATACAAATAAAAAATAGTCAAACTATAATATAATCTTTTTCACTATCTTTTTTTTATTTTTAACTTCAATAAAATTGTTCAAAATAATATGAGTCAATAGAATCATCTTTATTTTAAAAAATAAGTCACAAAATTTGAGCAAATATACGAAATTATAAAATAAAATAAATGAAGTTAATAACTAAAAGAAGAATAAAAACATAAACAAAAAGAAAGTGTTTGAAAATTCTATAATTATTAATTTTATAATAGTAATCACTTTTCTATTTAGTAAAAATAAATAAATAAAAATTTGTGGCCCAACGGACTGGCCCGCCCCGCCCCACCCTGCCAAAATCTGTCAATTTGGCGGTGCGGAATTTGATGATTTTTTTAATTTGGCGGGCTCCAAATTCTAACCCGACCCACCTTTTTTAGCGGATTTAATGGATCGGCTGGACGGATTCAACCTATTTTACCACCCCTAATTAACCCCAAGAAAAACAAATCTACAAATCACTTATTTTACTATCAATAGAAAACAAACAAGAAACAATAAATCACTCATAAAAAAAATCACCTCCTGGATTCCACAAGAAGGGCACGCTGTTCTAAAGTATCAGAACTAGTATCTACTTCACTAGCTATATAGCTGCAGCCAGTGAAAGAAGCCCACATCATAACCACATACACATAGGTAATAAGAATTAACAACAATGCATTCAAGACATAATTGATAACCAAAGAACCAAGTGCAAACAAATTAAGTTGTATTATTTCAAAATTAACTTATTCTTCCGTCAGCCGTACATAATCACTTAAATTCTACATAAGACACACACATAGAGCAAATAAAGATCAAATTTTACCATTTTCACTTCTACAAAGTTGATAAATCACCTGGAAGAAAAAACTGCTTGTGAAACAAAAGGAATATACGCTATTTTTCTCTCAACTGTAAGACATTGTGCCTTCTGAAATTCTTTCAGCACGGCTTGAAAATATTTTGCGAGTTTGGCATCTACTATCTTCTTGCTTACTTGCAAACAAAAATTTGGAAATTAAAGGCAAGTTCATGGCTCGATCACGGGCTCGACAATGATGGACGTGATGAGGACAGAGACGACGACGACAGGTTCGGGCTCAACGACGACGATAGAGACGACGACAGGGATAGAGACGCTAACAGCAGTTCCGAACCGACCTTCTGGCGACGCGACAAAAAGAGCAGACCTTCGAGTTGTCACCGTCGACGCCGATAGCGGTGGGAGCTGATGGTGGCTGTTTTGCTTTGGTGACTTCCTCTGATAGGGTTAGGGTTTTTCGGAAGGGGATTTTGAATTTGAGAGAGAAAAAAAGAGGGAGGGGTGTTGTGTGTTCTGCTTGAGCTGGTTTTGTTTTTTGTTTTTTTTTTTGGGATAAAACGGCGCCATTTTATAGGGTGGGGTAGTGAACCAGAGGTTTAAGAAACCGGGTCAGTTTTGTCAATTTATTGATTAACTATCAATTTGACCGATTTTTTTCATCATATTTTTAAGAACAATTTTAAAGATCAACTGAATAGACTAAAAGACTGGTTTTTAGTTAATCTGATTGAACTCACTGGTTTAATTTTCAGAACATTATGTTATATCAACACATCCAAATCAAGAACTGGTTGAACTATAATACTAAAAAAAGAAAGTCTAGGGAGCCAGCAATTTTATTAAAATTTGGCCAGCACTTAACCAGAAAAAGAAAAATGAATAATCCTACACCATTAGATATAATCTCACACTATTAAAAATACTAATAATAGCTCATTTATAACTACAAATCATAAAATTTGTTGGCCTCCTAGCACTCCTTTATTAAAAAATAGTAATTCACAGGTCACAATATGATGGGACCTGGGCTACACAGCTTAAAACATAAAATTGAAGATTTAATTATACTACTGTGCGAGTACATGAAAAATCTAATTTTAGACATTGACACAAATAAACAAATAAGTTTACTTTCTCTTCTCAGCACAGAGAAAGAAGCTAATCAATTTTGAGCGAGAGTAATATTATGATATATGTAAAATGAAAAAAAAAGTCTAACCTGCTTCTTTACGAGCATAGGTCTGTCGCAAACTCCAATCACAATCCGGTGCCTTTCCAACTATGCTAAAGCCTGCTAAAAAAAGTTTCAACATTTCGCATTACATAGATACATAAATTGAAAATTTTTAAATAAGACAGAAAGAAAGGCGGTGGCCATCGTCCAATCGGTCAAAGGTGTCGCCATTGATGACAGCTTGGTAGGTGTTGGGCGGAGAAAGGGTGGAAACTAGCATGGGATCATCTTGATAGGCCAATGGAATAGTTCAAATCAAGAAAAGGTGAACACATTCATGCACCATTTTCGCTGATTTCAGAACACAACTATTTTTAGTTCCAGTGTCACTTACTGTCACCACTGCTTTTCTTCTGCTGCAGGTTCAACATAACAGTAGAGGCATCTCCTCCATGACGTACGATTCAAAAACAACAGTCTAGATCTTCCGTTAGGTTGGTAATTCCTTGGGGCCGTCAAAGGAACTAGCATAGTGGTTGGTGAGAATACCATAAGTGCGACTACATGTGTGCCAATTATAATATTAGTATGGAAAATTTTACCTGACCAACAAATATTATCATGGTATTTAGCCAACAATAATTTATATTTATATTTATAGACGTTTTGTACACAAAGAAGCATATAATTTATATTTATATTTACTAGAATTTTGCACACATAAATCAATACAGTTTGCACCCACATTTTTCAGAGTTTGCACATATGATTAGTAAAATTTATTTGTTCAAGATAATTTAGTGTTTGTGTTGACCAAATAATGATAAAAAAAACTAAAATTTGCTGGATTCCAAGAGTTTCTCTATTATTATATTAAGGAGAAATTTCACCAAATTTTCATTATAATTGTTTAAAGACATATTTGATTCATAAAAAAATTAAAAAAGTACACTTCGTGAAGGTAGTTGATTATAGGTAAAATTCTATCGAAATTTCAACAGAATTTAGAAAGATATGGTGACTGTTTGTTTTAATATATGCTTGTCATTGTTTAAACAGTGAAAACTGACAATTTGTTGGTGGAGATATCTGAATTAAGAAAATATTATGCTAAATTTTGTTAAAATTATTCAAAGATATGTTTGATATGTAAAAGTTAAAAATTACATTTGGTGAAGGTTGCTAACTATAGTTAAAATTTCTATTGAAATTTCAAAAAATTAATATTGAATTGTATTGTTTCGTGAATTCTAGATTGTTTATAGTAAAATAATTCTAAGTCATTGTTTGTAGATGTATGACAGTGATAATGGACAACATGAGAAATAAAATCTGAATTCTTCAAAGGGATTGATCAGTTTGTTGCATATATGTTCAACATAAAATGTTATAGGTCTCAAGGGTATCTAGGTATCCATTAGCTAAGGACTTCAGATATAATCTTGCACCTTTATCGTAATGGGTTCAAGGATGGGTATTGGGTGTGGACTCAATACTAAAAAATTGATGAGCAGGTGGTGCGGAATTTCAAATAACAACTTACTGGCAAGTGTATCGAGTCGTACCAAGTAATAATAAACTCAGGTGAGTGAGTGTCGATTCCACGAGTATTAATGGCCTAAGCAAGCAATCATTGATTAATTGTTCTAGTTAGACAAGTTAAAATGAGAGTTTTGGGTATCAAATAACATTAAAGACAGTAAATTAAGAAAAAGCATGCAGTGAATGGTTGAGAAAAAGGTATGAGAATAGAGTTAATGTTTTGGTGATGTTTAAATATCTGGATTAATATTCAATGTTAACTACCTCGATCATGCAAAGATTGGGTTTATGGCAAATCCTAGGTGATTGAATTCCATATAACACCAACTCAGCTTTCTCTCCCTTAGAACATTTCATTCCACGCTAAAAATCAAAAGGGGGAGAAGAAGAAAGCTCCAAACCCTTGTTTCAATTTCAATCTCACTTATCTCTCAATCCGGATCTTTGATTGCTGCACCGTTTGTGGCCATGCAATTATCATGTCGAGCTCTACAAAACCCACCAAATAATTTGGTAGGTAAGTCTCAATTTCTCACCCAACTGTTCACTCCTTTAATTTTGAAATTTTGAGCATAGTGTGTTGAGATTTTGTTAAATTTTGGTGTTTAAGATCAAATTAGCTTTGTGAACTTGCTGGGTCTTGTCCCAAACTTCTGTTGGTAAGGTGAGGATCCTCTAAACCTTGTGAAATTATTGATATAGTAAACCTTATGCTGATTTAGTGATATTTATATGGTATATTAGATTGATTTATGTGTTGTGGAGGCAAATTGATGGAATTGGAGCGGAGGCTTGGGAGTGAATATTGGAAGCTTGAGTTTGATTGTTGGTGGCTGGATTTTTTTATTTGGTGTATATTCAGAGTTTTGACATTTGTGGAACGGTGTATTCTGTGGCGTTCTGAGCTTATGGAGGAATCGGCCAAGGTATGATTTTGGATTTTTATAGATAATATAACGTGAACACTTAGGTTAGATGACCGTAGGATAGGTTGAACTATGTGAACTTGATAAGGTTTAGTGATATTCGGTAAAAATGTTGAATTGTCATAAACTTTTGATGATGATTGATGAGAATGATTTTGAGTTGTATATTATTGTAAATGTTGAGCCTTTGATGATGATTTTGAGAATGATGAATTGTATAATTTTGATGGAGGATTGTTGGGGGTAGAAGTATTAAACATTAAGAATTAGTATGTTGAGGAAGGTATTGATTGACTATGAAATTGTGTTTAATGTTGTTTTGGGGTGTAAAACCTTGGGTTGAATTGATGTTATTGGTAAAAATAGAGGTTTGGAGATTTTGATAAAAACTTGATTTTTGACCAACTTCGGCAGGGCATAACTTGGCTTTTGGACCCTCAAACTATGTCAAACTTATTTCAAATAAAAATTGGGTCCGTGAAATTTATGCCGTTTGAAGAACAGACTAAAAATGGTTTTTAACAAAAAAGTTATGCGCGTGAAAAGTTTGGTATGTAAAAGTAATTTCTGCAGAACTTAACATCTTTTCACTACTTTCACTGGGCATGGGTATGCGAACACACACGTGACACGGACGCTGGGATCTGCCCAAACGTCTTGCGTACGAGGGCAGTGCCATGTGATGCGAGAAGTTTTCCCTGCCCAAGGGGCCCGCGTACGCAAACAAGGGTCGCATACGCAAGAATGGCAAATGACACCTCTGAGTACGCGAAACATGGCATGCGTATGCAGAACTCCTGTTTTGGAAAAGGTTTATTTTTGTGATTTGAACATGTTTCATAGCTTCTAAACCTCTATAGTTACCTTCTAAAGTCCCAAATTTAGTTTTTAACTATAGTGAAGTAGGTGAACTTAGAGAAGGAGTTACTTGGCAGTGAAAAAAGAGATTGGAAGTAATGATTTATGCTTGAAAAGTACTGAAATACTAAATATGTGATGAATGACGACTGTAACGATAATGATTAAATGAATTTGAATGACTATATGGCTTATTGCACTTCTATTATTTGAGATATGAGTTTCCCTAGGTAGATGCAGTGGCTAGCCATCATTCGCTCTAGGTTAAGACTCGATACTCTGTTAACCCTAAGTCGTAAGATGTGGTCGGATACTTTAACTCCCTAGAAATTCTCCCAAAGAGATGAGAAAATTGAATGATTGAGAATTATATGCATAGACTCTTGGGGATACGCGTACGAATAGACTGTCCAGGGTTAGCTATCGGACATGTCGGGTTTGGTTATATAACCGACAAATGATATCATCATTCATAGGGCAGGCATACATCATATGCATTTATTTGTTTTGTTTGAGTGTGCATTACTTAGGTTTGTCTATTTGATTAATTATGTTTACTTGCTATATGTTCTACCTACTGTAACTGCATTCTTTCTGTGCTTTCTTTATCTGTATGTCTATGCAACTGAGAGATCCCTTATCGGGTGGAGGAGTGACGAGGGTGGTTCCACCGGTGTTTCAGAAGGCTGGAGGAAGCAGAAAGTTAAGGGTTAAGTTAGAATTAGATTTATAACTTGAAACCTTAGATAGTTTACCTAAAGTCTGGTTTAGCTTATTCTTTTAAGTTTAATTTTGAGTGTCGGAGTTTTAGGATTGCCTTTGACTTTCTCGAGACCTTATATATTATGTACATTGGCACATTTACCAAGCTGAGAATTCCCGGTTCTCATTCTATACCTATATTGTTGCTTTCAGATGCAGGTCGAAAGGCACCTAACTAAGTGTCTGGAGTTTTATGTTGCAAGTGAAGTTAGGATGCTATATTTTGATAGTTATATATATATATATATATATATATCCTCTTTATATGCTTTACTTTTGTTTCTCCTAGAGGCTTCATGGAGAAATAGAAGCTTGTTTCATGTATTTTGAGTTGATTTGGGATGTATATATATGTAAATGATATTCTCCAGCTGGTCTTGGTTTCACAGGTCTAGCTTGGAGCTTGATATTTTGTACCTTTGATATCCTGCTCATTATGTATATGAACCTTACCTTGCCCTTACCTGACGGTCCATTTTCGTGAGCAATGCGGTTTTCTTTTTGCTTTTTTACTTCAGCTTTTCTTCAAGGCTTCTCGTTATGAATTTCTTTCAATTATTACTATGTATATATTTTATTTTAGGAGTCGTAATACCACACCACTTCTATTTTACAATTTAAACGTAAAGTTCTGTGTAATATAGTATTACAGTGATAACATAATAGAAAAGGGAAGAGTGTAGTGACTCCGGTAAAAGAAGAAAAATGTAAAAGATGAAAGATTAAGATTGTGATGGATAAATAAGATATCATATTTTTTGTTTTATATTTTTTGTTTTAGTGGGTATGGAATATAATTTATTATTCACATTGTTCGCTTTCCTTATTGTCTAGCTTAGAACTCTTTTTCTATTATTTACATCTCCTTCAATTTCACACAAACTTATCACCTTTATTGTGTTGGCAATTTTGGAAAACACTCCATAAATTTATGTGAAGTTAAAAAATTAAAGAGATATGTACTAAAGACCAATTATGTTGAATTTATTCATAGGCTACACGAAATCATTAATACGACTAGAGAACTCTAGTAGCAAATTAGAGTAGCATGAACGAGATAAATTGGTAGGTTGCATAAATTAATGGATAATGGACCAATAATTAACATCAAATAAAAGACAATAATGTAAGAAATATTGTTTTTGGCTATTATTTTTAGTTAGAGTCAAATTCTTAGTTTAACAATTTAATAATATATTTTTAGTTTACATTTTTAAACATTAATAACTAATTATTGATCAAAAACAATAAATTTTATTGGTCGCAGAGCATATTTTTCTGTTGTAATTTTTCAATTGGTTTTGGACAGAGAGAAATTTTTCACAAAAATTTATGGTGATTGCTATGGTGTCTACAAATATTTGCCTAACTTTTTAAAAGGATTAAAAATTAATATTTAATTTTAAAAGTATAAAAATAAAAAATTATTAAATATTCAAAACTTATTATATTAAGTTAGGCAAAAATTAGACACCATAGCACAGGCATCATATAATTCACCAAAACTTATTACAGGCACATGATTTTGAGATTTTCTTCCTGAAACTCAACCCTGACACAACACGATGACTGCACCAGTAGATGAAACGTTCTAGCCACAATATAATTGCAGGGAAATCATTTATCCTCCCCTGAAATGCATGGACCTCACTAGCTATTAGTTGTGGCCTAGTGTGTACCAGCATAGTACTAAGGTACCTACTAGCATTTGTTTTCAATGAATTAAAATCGGTGGTCCAATAGTTATTATTAAATCAGGAAATTTGTGTAAGATCAGAGTAAGACTAACACTAAAGAAGTATATGTCGTTAATCTCATTACCCATAAATGGAGGCATGATATAGTCCCGTTGAATTTCTTGGGAATACGATATTATTGAAGGATGATAAGAAAAATACTGTGATTTAATTTGTTTGGAACTTCACAAGTTTCAAAGTAGGAGATATAGTAGTACATACTGTCTACTACTGTAATATCTTTGTCAATTAAGCACAGGGAATTTTAAATAGTTAGTAGCTAGGAATAGTACTATGTTAGTAATTTTAGGTCGTTTTGATTTAGCTATGCTCTCTGACTCGGAGTCTCTGACTACCTGCAGTTATTTAATTTGACCTCCTTCAGCTCTGCCCATTTTCCCGTCCAAGAGTTATGGCTATTAATTAGTTGTAACTGATATGCAAATATAAAAACAAACTCTACTTATACTTTGGTTAATTTGAAGCTGAAAATAGATCATATCTTCATTCAAAATTTGACACCGCTGAAGTTGGAAAGAACTCAATAGTCAACGTCGAAAAGAGTTTAATAGTTGGAATCGGAGATAAAATGCACGCAGAAAAAATATTATTAAAAAAGGATCAATAAATTTGATAGTTAAGATAACTTACGTTTGGTGTCAAATTTACTTCAAGTATAAGATTATTTAGAGTCTTAGTTTACTTAAAATAAAAAATTATTTAAAATCTAATATTATACCAAATAATTTAGAAATTTTTTTGTTATAAATAGGATTAGTTTCAATTGTTAGAATTAGTTTTAACCATTAATCTTAATTATAAAATATATAATTAAAATTAATAATTTTCACCTAATACCATGATATATGTGAAATGGTTCCCAGATTATAATCATATTTTGATTATTTTCTAACAACTTTGAAAAGAAGGGTGCATAAATTAAATGTGAGTAGCAACTTAAACTTTGCACTTTAGCGGCACTGATTAGCACATTATTATCCCATGATTAATCTTGAATGACATGCAATATAATGTATTGAAGTTGTGAGAGTGTATAGAATTAGTTATAACAGATAACTACAATTAATCAATCATTCATCAACTAATTTAGTTTTTCAGTTTTCTCTCACACACACTTCTTTCTTTCTTTCTCTGTCATTGCTTGATCTGCAAGCATTCTTTCCTTTCTTGCTTGAATGTTCATAGAGGTCTTGCCTAAAAGCTGCCACACTTTTCAAAAAGAGATCCTCATAAAGCTATTGAAGGCTTTCAATTATTGGTTGAAGTAGCAAAAGTGCAAAACAACTCCTTCTCCCTGCATGTACAGTAGTGATTATTACTTCCGTCGGTACTTAATTACAATGTCGTGCATTAGCGCATCACCCTAAATTATAAAACGACGCTGATTTCGGGGATTCCTTACTTTCTTTTTTGTCGTTTGTTTGATAATTACTCAACCTAGCTAGCTTAAGCTACGACAGGAAAAGCTGAAATACCTCAGATTTCGATGCAGCGACATATGCTTGTGTGTATTCCGATCTCGCGAATAACATGCGGGAACTTATTATTCTTCCAATTAAGTTAATTACTATGCTATAATAATACAACATGTACTCCAGAAAAATCATATTATAATATAGACAATTGCTATCAAGATTGACATCAAAGGTGAATCGCTGCTCAAATCTCGAGTTCTCTCCTTATGTTTCGCTAAATTAAAGATTAATTAGCAACTGCTTATTACTTGGACGAAAATAAATAAAATATAAGTTGAACTCGCTAGTCAAAATTACTCTCTTAATAATTAATAATCATCCCTGTTCCCTATAGATTATTAACAGCTCATATGTCTCTGTTCTTGCTTGAGATGACCTGCGGCTTCTGGATGCTAATTGCTGCACCTTCTTCATTCTCCTAATCAATTAATTAATTAATTAATTCTGAGACACTACTTTTAATTTTACCGTAAATTCCGATCCATTTAGGTTTAGTTAGGTTAGCATCAAACATGTTAAAACGCTACGTACCACCTTCTATATAGACAACGTTTATAGTTTTCGAGACTGCAAAAACATACTAACCTTTATTATTCTTGTTTGATAATACCCTATGATTGATTCAGTTCCGTGAGAAACTGCATTTACAAGAAGGGGTAGCTATAAAACTTAATTAATTCCGTATGGATCAAGAAGCATGAGGGGTGGTGGGTAAGGTTCATTCCTATTGTCGTTAATTATAGGACAGACAAACACATGGAATATGGGACATGGCCAAATTAAAGCATTTGACAACATGGTAAAATTCAACTATGGAGCATATTTTGTATTTTGTTTTTGTATATATAAGGCAGCCACCCCACCCAATAAACAAATTAAAATAATGTTAAGCATCAGTACTATAGAAAAGCAGAGATTGCTTTTCCCGGAGAATCTAGAGCGCACGAGGCGCTGACCGCGGGTAGTGAAATTATTTAACAAGTTTATTAAGATAGTGTCATCTTAATTAATCAAACATGGCATTGGGAGTGTGATGATATTTTTAAGAAAAGATCACATTGTGGACTGTTAAAAAGAATAGTTAATATTTAATTTGATGTCTGAATATATACTTAATTTTAATTTAATCTTTAAAATTTTAATTTTTTTAATTTATAAATTTGATAAATATAATTTATATTAGTTTTTGAAATAATTTTTGACATATAAAATAAAGTATTGATATAGACAGTCAAATACTATATTAAAATTTATAAAAGATGTAGTTTTGATTTTGACGTTTAAATAACTCAAAAAAGACATTATATCATTTGTTTTGGGATAAAAAATTTTAATAAACACCACTCACGATATAATTTTAGAGCAATTTGAGTGCTAAAATTAAAACGATGTCTTTTTAAAGTTAAGTGTGACATCTGACTATCTAGGTAAGTAGGATTCCGTTCGCGTGTCTCTATGTTAAAAATTATGTCAGGGACTAATATGAGTCATGTTCGCAGAATTTAGAGACTAAATAAAGACAATTAAAATTTTAAAAATTAAATTAAAATTTACATTTAAATTAAAAACAAATTAAATATTATTTATAATATATTTAAATAAATATATTTGACTAAATATATCCATTTAATAATTCTTAATGTGATGTTTATTTAAAAGACATTATGATTGAAATATCTATCATATTAAAAGAAATTAAAGGAAGCAGTTAAGTTAGTACAAGTAGCTAGGACCCCATCATATATATTATCTTTTTGTTTGTGTGTTGAGAGTTGAGAAGCCCATGGCACATGAGAAGAGAACAATGCAAGTCACGTGATATCCTGCCGCCTTGACGCCGACGAATGTGGTAGTGAACTAGCCATACAGCTGCATACTCCATTTTTCACTTTCAACATGGAGAGGGAGAATATTGGAGTATGTTGTTTACACACAATCAAATACGTGTGTACGTTATTTGGATCGGATTGTAAAACATGTGTGTTAATTTGATAAAAGATACTTGTATATTTTTATACATTTTTTTCATAATTTTTTTATAATATAAAAGATAATAATTTTTCACTTTTTGTTTTCCTGGCTGTGAATCTTGGTTTATATGTAGTAATTAAATGGGAGGAAGGAATAAAAAAGTAACGGTATTAAAATAGTAGTAGGAGGGGAATTGCAATGGGGTGGAGAGAGGAACTGAAATTGCCGTTCCAATATTCCACTGAACAGTTGCCGTTTTGTTTTTGCTCTCGAATTCCAACCATTCCTGACACAACCACCATTATATCGCTGCACCCTCAATATTATTGTTTTAGAGAAATAATAATGAAATAAGATGAAAGTTACCTGTATTATTATTATTATTATTATTGTTGTTGTTGTTGTAGTACCATTATATTTATGCAGATGCAGATGATGATGATGATGGGTTAAGAAAGGAACCTGAGTCTGCAACCTCCTCCTTCTCCTTCTTCTTCTCTGTGTCCTCAGCTTCCATAAATAACTATAGTTTCCCTTTTAACTTCAAATCACCCTCCCCAATAAACCCCTCTCATCTTTCTTTCTTCTTTTTTCTTTCTTTCACTGCCATCTTTCAACTTTGACTCTGACTAGTGACAACTACTACTACGCCCTGATGCAAACGCATATGTAATATAATACTTCGTCACTTATAGATCCTTTTGAAATTCGAATCAAACTCTTATATTCTTTCCCATTCTCGTGTTTATTTCTGATCCACATCATCAGAAGATCTCTCTACTACTGCTACCATGAAAGCTACTACTCCTCCTCCTTACACAGCAATGGCAATGCAAATGCAAAGCTTTTCTTCATCCGCATTATTGGCGGAGCCAGACCTCTCCTTAAACATTAGCCCTCCTTTCCTTTCTGCCAAAGGAACATTCAAAGATATGTGCTCCTCAATCTCTGATTCAGGTAGTAGTGGAAGCGATGCAAGCCATGATAATAATAATAATAATAATAATTGCTTCTTTCACCACACCCACACTGTTCCACAACCGACATTGACATTAGGGTCTGGACCTGCATCAAACTTGAATCATCATCATCATTATCATCATCTCCATCAGTATCAAATGCAAGGGCTCTCAAGAAACTACTTCAATCATCATCCTCACCAACCTCAAATCCATTGCCGCTCCGATTTCAAACGAAATGGTGGCGGGAGAAGAAGCATGAGAGCTCCCAGAATGAGATGGACTACCACACTCCATGCTCATTTTGTTCATGCTGTTCAGCTTCTTGGCGGTCATGAAAGTATGTAAATATTAATTAGTTTAATTAATTTCTTTGTTCATTCGCATTAATTAATTTAGGGTTGTGTTGTGAGCTGTGCAGGGGCAACTCCGAAGTCAGTGTTAGAGTTAATGAATGTTAAGGATCTAACTCTAGCTCACGTCAAGAGTCACTTGCAGGTGTGTTATTACTTATCCTCTCCTCTCCAATCTTCAAGTGTTGTTGATGATATTTTCCAAATCAGACAAAGAATGCAATAAATAATGAATGAAATTTCTTAGTAGCTTCGGAACAAGTACCAACAGTAAGGGGACAAAGGGTATCTATCTCTAGCTAGAGAGGGGTAAATAATGCATAATAATCTTAGGCTGGTGGACTTTTCTTCTATTATTCATCTCAGTGTTCTCATCCATGCAGATGTATAGAACAGTGAAGAGCACTGACAAAGTCCCAGGTAATAATAATAATAATCTTGGAGATGTCGATGATTCCCTCTCATTTTTCATCTCTTTCTATCTGTTGCTATTATATATTATTCTCTTTGTTTCAACACTTTAGTGATTGGATCGAGTGTGAGTGTGACAGAAACTCGCTCTACATATATATCATGAGATGCTTTAATAATATATAGTACCGGTTTCTTCCCCCGATAAAAACAAAAGTTTGGTTGGGACTGAACTAATAGCTTTTTAATAAAATCTAATTAATCATGTGGATTATTGAGGCGCTAGCTGTTGTATGTTGTGTCTGATAAAAGAAGAACAATGGCTCTATAGTTATGTACGGATGATGAATAATATATATTATAATATTACAGGTAATGGTCACAAGGTAGATATGGGGTTCGAGCAGCAAAGGCAAGAGGTCGTTGTGGATCATCTACATGCTCAGAGAGGCCTTCTCCAACACCCACTGGTGCAATTGCAACAATCCCAAAGGTCATTTCATCACAAACTATTCCATTTTAATTTCTCGTCTATCTCTGTATATAAAATATATGACGTACATCATTGAGTTTTACTCTATATAAATATTTCTTAAAATATAGGAGTATTTAAATTAAAATGTGCGTTCAATGTATACTTTTCTCTTTAACACCAAGCACAAATATGCACAACACAAAGTCCGGCATTGGGTAGGTGCAAATATCAATGTGTTCGTATAAACCTGAAAAAGAAGAAAAGATCAAATGGTTCATTGACGTAATATAGTTAACTGAAAAAGGATGGGCAGACCTTATTGCTATCTACAGGTATCGGGAATGATAGAGAATTTGACGTTTATGTAGAGACATAAATTTTGTTTTCTCTCCCTAGCTAATACTCATTACTAACTAAAAGATTTTAATTTCTCTCATGAATGTGATGTCACCCGTTTTTAAATGTCAAAATTATATATTCACAATTCACTTACTAAAGTTAATCTATGCTCCTTTGAAAAGTTTCAAAAGTTATTTTTTTAAAACTTTTTATTTATAAAAAATAGTATTATTATTTAGTACAATTTTTAAAATTAAATTATAGTTTTTAAAAAATTATTTAAGTATAAAAAATTAAAAAATAACTTCTCTAATAATAATTTTTTTTATTATATTTTTTTTTAAAATAAATATTTTTAAAATTAAAAATTTAAATACAAAATAATTTATTTATAAACTACTTTTAATATAAGTATTTATTGTTTAAACTATTTAAAAAAATTAATTAAGCTGTTTATTTAAACTGGAGCTAAATATTATTAAATAATAATTCAATTAAATACATCAAATTATTTAGTTATTTTTAATTATAATTAATAAAAAAAAGGTATGTGAGTTTCTGCCCTCGAATTTATTCGGAATTTGAGTCCACTATTTTGCTAGCCATGATTGAGAATTTGAAATAGGCTGCTAACCCTACTTCCTTCCGTTGTCATCAATACTTAATTTCATCTCTCACTCTGTACACTGATGAGCAGGTCATCATGTCAATCACGACTACTAGAGACAAATACAAATATTACTCGACAAAAACCCGATATCAGCTTCGTGTATTCTCGTCTCCAAGATGGCAATGAAATCATGGTAAGTTGGCACCCATACACTCATCAGAAGTGGACCAACCATAAGCATGCTGCATAATAATATGTTAGCTGTATTTTTTTGCTGCAAGTATGTACTATATATATATATTTATTCAAAGTAGCTTATAATATTAACAAATTGGGTGGACAGAATAATCACGGAGGGTTGTCGAATTACTTGAAGATGAAGGAGAGGTCGGACTGTAACAATTTGTCGTCAGATTCAGAAGGCGTTATTGATCTGGAATTCACTCTTGGAAGGCCAACACACCATCAGGATGAATCATCAAGAGAGTTAACTCTTCTCAAGTGTTAATTAAATAAAAATGTTCAATAATTTAATTAGTACTAACCATTAGAGCTTTCCATTTTTGAACTATGTAATGTACTTCTCACTACTAGTCTTGCATGATATATACATTTGGTAGGAAAGATTTTCTGTCGTGAAGGAATGGGATAAATGTATGCATGTGTTTTGGAAGGAAGGAGACATTAGCTTCAGTCCAAAGAATTGATGACAAGCGTCTTTGTTTGATGTCAATCATGTCATATTCAGTGCAAGCTAGCTACCTAGCTAAGAGGGTTAAAGAGACTGATGAAGAGTAAAAGAACTAAAATGGGTGGTGTTGTTTCAGGCCATGGACCATAACATGTGCATATTGGTCAGGTGGGTCTACATTCATATGAGAGACTATCATGACATGACATTGTTCTCAGATCCTATTTGCATTTTGCATCTGTCTACCCATATATTGTCGGCTATGAGGTTCCATTTCCTAAGCTATTTTGTTTTTTCTTCTGGTGTCAATGGTCAAAATCTGATGATTATACATACAAAATTTTCAACGGCTGTATCCCGAACTTTAAAGCCCATTAAGCGCTCCTTTCGCAGCCCAGTATGCTCTCCACCTACCTGGGAGCAGCGACTTCATTTAAAACCGCCAAAAGGCCGAAACCAATGTTAGAAAGAGAGAAAAAAAAAAAGGGAAATGCTATTGCATGGATATAAGGCTGTGGTTATTTTTTTGGATAAGACACAAAGAGATGAACAATAAATACTTAAAAAATATTTTGATAGAGAGACATTGGATACTGTGACAATCTTTTTTATTAAGAATAATAATGGACACAGAATTTAAGAAGATGAACACAAATTTTTAATTAAAATATTTTTTTTTTGTAGATAATTATCTTTTTTTTTAACTTTAGCTTAAGTTTTTTCTTTGGTTCGTCCTTTTTAGAGAAGTTCTTCGAGATGTAATTTGAGATTACATAAAGATACTCTCTTCTCTTCTATATGTTCTTTTTCTTTATCTTTCAATTTATAAAATAATAAATTCGAAAGTAAAAAAATAACAAATTTAAAAAAATATAAAAATGAATTATATTTAAAAAAATTTTGAATGTTGAGTTGAGTAAGAGAGATTGAATTGACAAAAGTAGAATTTAATAGGTATTATTCTTCCAACTGAAAAAGGGATCAACAGTAAAAAAGGAGTGAAAAAAAAAAAAAGGATATAAGAAATATGTCTATTTTAATTATTTTGTATACTATTGAATATTATATTAGTGTTTTGTATATTATATTTAAATATAATATACAAAAAATAATTTTTAGTATTTCTAATTTATTGTCTCTATTTTAATATCACATTCTATTATATCCACAAAAACAAACATAATCTAAAAGAACATCTACATGTTTAGATTTTAAGTATTGTGGTTGTTTCATTGACACGTTCATCTGGTAATTGTGTTTTTCCTCCATTGCTGCAGTGATGAAATAGTAACTTTTTCCATGCCACTGAACAAGCCAGAAATTTGTTCCTACAAGAATAAAATTAGGAGTGTAATTGGATATGGACAAAATTTTGATATGATCCATATTAAAATTATCGAATCAGATATAATATTCACAATTTTTTAGGTTCTGATTCGCACATTTGTCAATTGAATCAGATTGGATATCAAATATATTCATAAAACATAAAAGTATTTTTAAAAAAATTTTTATTTTTTATTGTATCATTTAAAACGACCACATTACACAATAATATGTCACCTGATTTCCACCACCGTCAAAAAATTATTCAGGCGACGAAAGATTAGAAATGACAATAAAATTTCATATTAATGTGCACAAATAATTCATTAAAAAATTAGAATGTATATATATTCATCGTATAAAAATTCATGTCTACTTTTATCTATTTTTTAAAATTAAATTTTAAAATTTATATAACTATCATCACATACATAATATAAATTAAAATAAAAATTAAAAAATAATACAATATTATTAATTATTTTATATATATATATATTACATATTAAAATATTATATATTTATATTTATATTTATATTTATATATATTATATATATACTAAAAAAATATTATCTAAACTCAGATCTACCTTGTCCAAGACCTCATCCCTCTAAAAATCCGTCTTAAGCGAATAAGAACAGAATAGCGTGGCTACTCGTAAATTTAGACAGTGTTATCGTCCCTAATTATAATAACATCATAACTTTTGGTTTATGAACATGGCATGAAGTGTTTTGTTCAATATATTAGGCCAACTATATTTGATTTGGACAATTATTTTTTTAATTATACAACATTCTTTCTGTTTATTATGGATTTGGATTTGTTGATACTTTATTATTATTTTTTAAAAAATTGTTTTTTTTTTGTTTTAATTTTCTATTGACTGATTTGCTCCTTTTAGCTCATTTATTTGGTTTTGTATAAGTAACACATTTATTTGGTTTTTTGGTTCCGCCATTAACGAGTTAACTAAAGATGAAATAGAAATAACCACAAAACACTATCTTAACTGGGATAAGATAAATTATTTAAAGTATAAAATTTAAGGTAAATTTTATGATGTATATGCTTTTAGTAATTTGAATATAAAATTAATGGTTAATTTTATTATCATATTTATTTTTTATTGGAAATTCATTTATTAGAAAATAAAGATAGCATGTTTCGAAATTGTAAGGTTAAAAAGTTCATCAACATTATTCAAAGTGTAATGGATAAGATAACCCTTAGTAAGTTGACTACAAACTTTATTAGAAAAGCCAAAGATGTCATTGTGGGATATGTTGCACAAGGTTAAAAAAAAATCAACTAAATAAAAATAAATTAATATTTCCATAAACAAAAGAACATAATATTATATTCCAAATTCCAGAATACACTTCTTTTTTTGTGAGAATAATGAAAATCATCATAATATTTCCATAAACACACAACCCATCTGAGTATGTTTTTTTTTTTCCTTACATACATTTATTATATATATATATATTGATTAGCATTTTTAGTTAGTAGTCCAATACTTTTAATTTAGTAGGCCAACATTATATTTTTACCAACACTTTTTAATTATTGTTGGTTAAATCCTAATAAAAATAATAAATTATATTGGTTTTATAGTTTAATAAATTATATTAAAATAAAGCAATTATTTAATATTATTTAAGATGCATTAAATTATGATTTAGAATTTAATATTATTTAATTTAAACTAACAAATACAAATTGACAAATTCAAATGACAACGTTTTGAATTTTAAATTAAATAGTGTTTGATCCTAAATTATAATTTTTAAATTTTCAATTAAATAATATTAAATAGAACGATTGAACTATACCTTATATTAGTAAAGCCTATATATGATCCTAATCGAATCAGATCATGGTAATTATTTGTCAATTTATATTAAATTCAATATCTGATAAAACTATTATCGTATTAGGAATTTTCTTTCCTATGTCGCATTACTAAAAATAAACTTCACCTTAACTTTCAAGATAATAATAATAATAATCATACGACCATCGATTTATTACTTCCCTTTCAAATTTACATTTCTCTTTGCTGATTTGGTAAATACATTAGAGGACTGATTTTTTTTTAGTCTATGTATGTATTCCATAGAGTCCCCATGCAAAACTGCAAAAGCTGGCTAAATATTTGATTTTCTTCTTGACATATACGTAGAACACTACTAACACTTTTTCATGCTCTGTCTTTTTATTACCAAATCAGCTGATCTGCTAATAGCATGCTCTTTTCAATATTAAAAAAATAAAATTAAAAAAATATAGTTTTTTTCAAATAAAATTTAAAAGCAAGGAAGGGAGGTTTAATAATTTAATTCTTCATATAAATTTATCTTTTTCTGAATTTTTTTGTTTTGTTTTGCATACAGAATATTGTTTTTGGACTGATAAAGACAAAAGGAGTTGAGTAGTTATTGTAACACAATGTATAACAACTTTAAATGGTATCTCAAAACGAAGGAACTAAGCAATAAGTTTATATCATACTTGATATATATTATAATTTGATCTTCTAATTATTTAGGTAGTGAGTATATGGTAACTAGATTTTCACTATAATTGACCTATTAGACCATGTTTAGTAAGTTCAGATATTTGCATTATTAGGTTTAATCATGTTTTGTCAAAAGATTGGATGGATTCACCAAGATTTGAGAACGAGTACATAGTTGGTGTAAATAGTTTTTTAGAGTTTGGCTTCGTAAAGAAAAAATCGGTTGGAAAAGAAATCCAATGTCCATGTACAAAGTGTGAAAACACTTATTGGCGTGAATGAGACACCGTATATGAGCATCTTATTTGCTATGGGTCTGTCGAAGGTTATAAACAATGGACTAATCATGGAGAATCAGTAATCCCAACAGTAGTAGATACTGACATGGATGATCGAGGCAGCCTTGATGATATTGACGGGTTGCTGCGTGACGTATTCGGAAACATGGCAAATCTTAAGGAGGGGAACAGTGGGTTGAATGAAGATGCGAAGAGATTTTATAAGCTAGTAGACGAAGCAGGTCTGGAATTATATCCGAATTGTACAACTGGATTTTCGAGATTATCGTTCATCATTCGTCTTTACCACTTGAAGTGTCTACATGGGTAGAGTAACACATCTTTTACCTCCCTCTTGGAGTTATTGAAAGAAGCTATACCTGATTTGAACATTTCCACTTCTTTTAATAAAGCTAAGAATATGGTTAAAGAGTTGGGTCTTGGCTATGAAAAGATTGATGCATGTCCTAATGATATATCATGAATTTGAGTTAAAGTTATGGTTTTAGGATTGTGAATCATTTATAATTATGCATGGATATTGGCTGTATATATGTTGCTCTCTATTCTATGTTAATGAAAGAATATGTTAAGCAAAACAAAGTTCATATTATGTTGTATCTTTGCTTTTTACTCATGATGTCTCAATTGCTCGTCACTTGGTATTTTTTTTGAGAACCTAATTGTCGTAGTGATAGCTAATTGCAAGAATAATGGGATTGAGTTTACAAAGTTGAGTGGAATTAGTTTTTTCTGTTAAAAATTTTCTTTGATTAAACTCTATGTTAGTGTTAGTTGATTAGGTTGTTGTTTGATTAGGTTAGCTTAGTTGAATTAGGTGGTTAGATAGTCAATTGATTTTGTAGTGGATTTAGATTTGAACTCTGATGTTTATTCTATCTGAAATTGGTTTTCCTGTGCTGGTAATGACTTGTCCTATTCTAATTTAGTTTTTTGCTGCTTTATTGATCTGCCCTATGCTAAATTAGTTTGCTTGGTGCTGTTGATTAGGTTTAAACTGTTATTGATCCTATGTTGCTGTTTCATTGTTTTATTTTTGTGCTAAACTGGTTTATATAATGCTGCTGCATAGTATTATTGCTGCCTTATTCTTGTGTTGGCTGCTGCTGGAATGAACAAATTCTGAATTATTTGTGCAGTAGTGATAACTTTGATGAATTTCTGAGTCTAAGCTATGACTACTGCTGCATTCTTGTAATAGCTGCTGTTTGAAGTGAATGATGGTTGTGAATAATTCTTGAGTGTTGCTGTGGATGAATGTTTTCCTTCTTTTGCTGCATATGTATTGCATCATCAAAAGCATTTTTGCAAGATATCTAACATGTTTATTTCTTTTACGTGCAGGAAGACATGATGTGATGAAGAAAATATGTTCCATACAAATATCACATGGGATGGGTCTTACCACCTTAGTTATGTAAATGTAATATTTTGATGTGTTATGTAATTTTTGAGGTATTACATGTAATTGGAAAAATTTCACTCTATTTTGATTTGTGTTATTTACACTAAAAAATTAAACATATCTATCTTATAATGAAACTTTTATGATTTAGATTTTTTAAATTTCTTATTTTAAGATTTATTTTGTGATTATTATCATTTTGCGATGTGATTATAATTTAAAAAAATTGAATCTCATAAACAACAACAAGCTATAGTCACCGTTTTAAAAAATCGTGACCATAAAGGCTATGGCCACGGTGAAAAACCGTGACCATAGATAAGGCTATAGTCACAGTTTTAAGGATGGGTGACCATAGAGGCTATGGCCACGGTGAAAAACTGTGACCATAGATAGGGCTATGGTCACGATTTTAAGGAGGAGTGACCATAGAGGCTATGACCACAGTAAAAAATCGTGACCATAGATAGGCTATGGTCACGGTTTTAAAGAGGGTGACCATAGAGTGTATGGCCACGGTAAAAAACCATGACCATAGATAGGGCTTTGGTCACGATTTTAAGGAAGGGTGACCATAAAGGCTATGGTCACGGTGAAAAACTGTGACCATAGATAAGCTATCTATGGTCATGGTTTTAAGGAGGGTGACCATAGAGTTTATGGCCACGGTGAAAAACCGTGACCATAGATAGGGCTATGGTCACGGTTTTAAGGAAGGGTGACCATAGCCTCATCTATGGTCACGGTTTTAAGGAGGGGTGACCATAGATAAGGCTATGGTCACGGTTTTTTACCGTGACCATAGATTAACCTATGGTCACGGTAAAAAAATGTGGCCTAAAGTGTCAGATTTTGAAAATTGAAACTGTGACCATAAAAACCGTGACCATAGATTAAAAAACCGTGACCATAGACCTATGATCACGAGAGAATAGGCCACGATAAAAAATCGTGACCATAGGTCTAAAACCGTGATCATAGATCTATGGTCACCCTTTTTACTAGCTGTGACCATATGCCTTTTTTTTTGTAGTGCAACCGAACTAGCGGTAACGGAGGAGGGTGGCAGTAGTGGCGATGAAGGAGATGAAAAGGAGAGAGAATAGAGAGGAGATAGAAGAGAGAAGAGGATAAGAGAAAGCGAAGAGGGTGGCAGTGAATGGTGGCCACAGAGAGAGGAGAGAAGAAGAGAAGAGAGAGGCGCCAAAGTTACCATCGGATTTATCAGTAAAAAAATTTGATGATAAGGATCTGTCCGTTACTAAAACGGTGCATTTCATTATTGTTGAGTGTTACCTTCAAAATTTTTCACCCGTAACTTTGACGTTGTTAACTTGCTTATTCGTGCCAAAATTTACCGTCAGATTTTGGGACAAAATGCCAAATTTGACGATAATCTTTTGGCCAAATAAAATATGATGACAATTTCATACAAAATCTGACGACGAAGCTGCTGGTAACATCTCATGAAAAATTTGACAGTAATTAGCAAATTTCTTGTAATGCACAGCACGTAAGATCTTTGGCTTTGCATATGGATGTTTTTTTATATTCATGTTGTAGAATTTTTCTTAAAAAAAAATTGTATAAAGAAGAGACCAAATTTACAAAAAAAAAAAAAAGAGAAAATACCAAATAAACCAAGTTAGGGTTCATCTAACTCGTATCAGATTCGTTAAGGTAGATTTTAAGTTGGAGACCAGGTGTACGAAATTATTCCTGCTGAAAATCTCACCTACCACAACCAAGTGCATGACCTGGGTTGGATTTGGGTTTGTCGGAGCAAAACTCCGGATACCAAGCGGGCAGCGAAAGAAACAAGAAGGAAACAAAAAAGCCCAAATACATTTAATAAAACCCTCTTATACATTCCAATGATGATGATGATGTTTGTATAATTTTTTTGTATATATATATATATATATATATATATATTAACTTTTAATCACTTATTTTTAGTATTAAAAATAAAAAACATAAAAAAATATATGGATAAAAATAATGTATATAAGTATATAACATTTAAAGAAAAATCTTTCGGTACTTATTAAAGAACAATAATAATTCAGATAAAGCATAATTACATGAGTAATGTCACGTGGCTAATAAAATTTATTATATTTAACCAATATTTAATAAAATTTAAAATGAAATTCTAAATCTTAAATATAAAATTTTCACTTCTCTAAAAATAAGATGCTAATATAAAATATTGATTAATACTAATAAAAAAATTTCTCTCCTTAACATTTTTCTAGTTATATAAAGGGAAGTGGCATAGTCATCGAGAAAAAAAAAAGGAAGTGGCATGAATAATGATCTTTGCACATTCCGTAGTTGGTAGTTGATAGAATGCTCTGACTCCCAAGAATGCTTAGCTTGTAACAGTATATTAGTATATAATTATTTGTAGTCAACTTGTACATACACGAGAAAATTAATTCCCGTACTCCTGTTAACATAATAAGTAGTTTACTTTGGAAACTATACATCAACACATCGCATTATAACATATTACGTTTAAATTGTAAATAATATATCCAATAATCCACTGAATTTGTTAATGGCCTAATTGGTATCATCTCCTATGTCACGGCATGCTTCATCTTGTATGTTGAGTTCAGTTTAGTCCTATTTGCATTCTATAAATTGCTTCACCGTTATGTCCATCTTGTACAACATTATTCAATTGTAATTTCTAAACACTAAACCATGAATATCTCATTTCAGTTAACCATTGTTGCTATTCTGTTATCATTTATATGCTATGCATTTTTGAGCAAGAGAAAGAACAAAGAAAGCGGCAAAGAGGCTCCTGTCCCGAATGGTGCATGGCCAATAATTGGCCATCTACACCTTCTAGGCAGCCACCACCAGCTACTTTACAGAACGCTCGGCAGAATGGCAGATCAACACGGGCCAGCCTTTAATATCTGGCTTGGCAGTCGTCGAGCGTTCGTGGTGAGTAGCTGGGAAGTAGCAAAAGAATGCTTCACAACAAATGACAAAGCACTTGCCTCACGTCCCACCACGGTGGCCGCAAAACACATGGGATACAACTATGCAGTGTTCGGTTTTGCGCCTTACAGCGCCTTCTGGCGCGAGATGAGAAAGATTGCGACTCTTGAACTTCTCTCCAACCGCAGGCTTGAAATGCTCAAGCACGTTAGAATCTCCGAGCTCAACATGGGAATAAGGGACCTTTACAACTCTTGGGTTCAGAACAATTCAAATCCTGTGGTTGTTGAACTTAACCGATGGCTGGAGGATTTGTCTCTCAACACGGTGGTTAGAATGGTGGCGGGGAAACGCTACTTTGGCGCCTCTGCTAAGTGTGATGATGACGAGGCAAGGCGATGCCAGAAAGCTATTAACCAATTCTTTCATCTGATAGGGATATTTGTTGTTTCAGATGCTGTTCCATTTCTGCGTTGGTTGGATGTGCAGGGGCATGAGAAAGCAATGAAGAAGACGGCTAAGGAGTTAGATGAGATACTTGAAGGGTGGTTGCAGGAGCATCGAAAGCGTAGGGTTCATGGAGAAGAAGATGATCGAGACTTCATTGATGTCATGTTGTCCCTCCAAAAACGTGGTCACCTTTCAAATTTCCAGTACGATTCCGACACAAGTATCAAATCAACTTGCCTTGTAAGTTGAACACGATGACCACTCACATAAAATTTTTGTATGAAATTGTTAGTTAAAAATGGCTAGGTAATTTAACATATTTAATTAAATCGTAATTTAATAATTTTTTAGGGTAGTGCTAGAGAGAGTCAATAGCCCTAAGTGGACAATGTGTACAACGGGCTAAATCTTTGGTCTATGAATAAAATGAACATCATCTATACTATCCAGAATAATCATCCAGATACCAAGACCAAGGATCGAACTCCTTACCTTTCGAATCTAGAATTCTAATATTATATCAAGAAACCACTCATCCAAAAAACGTAACCTAATAGGACAATGTAACACTAATGATTATATCTCTATTACTTCCTAAATCTCCATTGTACGTATTATACGCATAAGTCATTGGCTTCCTGTACTTTTCCAATTTTTTATTATTATCTTTTTTGAAAGAAGACTATTGCAAGAAAGTTTTTACCAAACATAATAACCAACATTTCTTTATCCAAATATTAATAGTGAAAACATTATAGAGAAATATTAGGATTAGTAAGTTTTGTAATTTATAGTCATTAATTAGTTATCATTAATGTTTTTAATGATATAAAATTATATCTAATAGTATATGATTATTTATTTTTTTTTACTAGTTAACTATTGGCTAAATTTTAATAAAACTGTTCTTCTATAGACTTTTTCAACATTACATTATGTATGGCAGGCACTTATACTTGGAGGGAGTGATACCACAGCTGGGACACTTACTTGGTCAATCTCTTTGCTCCTCAATAATCCTGATGCATTAAGAAAGGCACAAGAAGAATTGGACCTGCATGTTGGTAAGGAAAGGCAAGTTGAGGACTCAGATATTAGAAATCTTAGATATATTGAAGCCATTATTAAGGAAACCCTGAGGCTCTACCCAGCTGGTCCACTCCTAGGACCAAGAGAAGCCCAAGAAGATTGCACCGTTGCTGGTTATCATGTGCCAGCTGGCACACGGTTGGTGGTTAACTTGTGGAAGATTCATAGGGATCCAAGGGTTTGGAAAGACCCTTGTTCATTTCAACCGGAGAGGTTTCTCACAAGCCATCATGCTGCTATTGATGTTAGAGGTCAAAACTTTGAACTTATTCCTTTTGGATCTGGGAGAAGATCATGTCCTGGCATGTCGTTTGCGCTCCAAGTTCTTCACTTGACGCTTGCTCGTCTGCTTCATGCATTTGATTTTGCAACTATCTCCAACGAGCCAGTTGATATGACTGAGAGTCCAGGTTTAACCATTCCTAAGGCAACTCCACTGGAGATTCTCATTACTCCCCGTCTTCAACCACAACTATATACCTAGCTACTCATTATAATAATTAAATTCCTCAAGTTTGCAGTAGAATTTCTAGATTTAGCATTGTTCTTGAATAAGGAATTGGTAAAATTCTAGTTGTTTGATGTTACAGGTCACTAATCACCGTTACTATGGTAAGAGAATAAAAAAATATTATTTGTATGCTAAAATTAGCTACAAAAATTAGTTGTTATGTATTTTATACATGTATAATTTAATTTATTTTTATTGTATATTTTGTATTTTAATGCGTATTTTACATTAATAGCTGATTTTAATGACTAATTTTAATGTATATCTAATATAGTTGAAGAGAATAATACTACAGCATCATAATTTATTATTTTTGGTTAGTAATTAGTTAAGAATTAGCATTTTTACTCGTGATAATATTACGAAAATATAAATTTTTTAAAATTACGATGCACTTTGTCCTAACAGTAGTATAGATTATGCATAGTATAGAAGATTTATAGAATCAAACTACTTTTACAAAAAAAAGTCGTAAGTTGATAAAAGTCTTCGGCTAAGAAGACGAAGGTCTTTGTAGATAAAAAAATTAAATAATAAGATTTTTAATTATTATTTTTATATGAAAAAATCTCATTTTTTATTAATAATTAATTTTAACATTTGTTATCTAAAATTTGAAATAGTTTAACGTGTATACTTTTACATTTAATTAGGTGTTAAGTCTGTCGTACAAATAAAAATAATTAATTTTTATACTTGCTATTTAAAAATAATATTTTTTCTCTATGTATATAAAAATATAATTAGATATTAGTATAAAAAATTATATTAATAGTTATAAATTAATTCAAAATTAATTTTTTTTAAATAATTGAATCTTGATTTAACTTTTAATTATAACATTAGTATTCTCTCTAAATTATACGTGATAAATATTTGAAAGAAGAAAAATAAAAATATAAATTAGAAAGATAAGCAGTGAAAATTTAAAACTAAATAAAAAACTAAAAAATATGTATATAATAATAATAATTTTTATTTGAATTATATTATTTTGTTAATTTTGTTGTAGAACAAAAAGGTAGAAAAAAATAGAGAATGAGAGAAAAAAGAGAAAAAGATAAAGATGAAGAATGAGAGTGAGAGTTTGTTAATTTTGGAAGAAAAATTTATTCTAATTGTAATAAAAAAATATCGGATAACATATTTTGATTTGTCAAATTACTAATATAAAATAGAAATTATATATAGAGTGAAAATGGTAAAGAGAAATAGAAAAATGGAAAGAGGTAGATAGAGAATTTAGGAAGGAAGTTATATTAATTTTGGAAGAAAATATTTTCTCTCAATTTTAATAAGAGAATGTCATGTGACACATTTGATTATTAAATTAGATAGTAATATATGATACATTATATATATATATATATATATATATATATATATATATATATATATATATATTTCAATTTCAATTTCAATATTTTAATTTTAATTTTAATGTAATTAAAAAATATTATGTTGCACATTTTGATTGTCAAATTCGTAATTAGTCATTGATAATGATGATATATAAAAGGGATAGAGTGGTTGAAGAAATGATAAAGATAGAGAAAGGAAGACAGAGTATGGGAGAACTCTTTAATTTTAAAGAGAAATATTTGATTACAATTGTAATGAGGGAGTACCATGTGACATATTTTGATTGTAAAATTAGTAGGGAGGAGAGAATGATTCTTTAATTTTAAAAAAAATATTTGATTTCAATTACAGAGAGTGACATGTGGCCCATTTTGGTTATAAAATTTGTAAGGCGAGGGGAGAATTCCTTAATTTTGGTTATAATCATCGAATAAAAGAGAAGTGTTTTAGTATAGAAAAGTTGGTATTGAAAATAAAGATATCGATTCAGAAAACATGATTAAGTCAATAAACGGAAAATACTTGAAACAATATCGATACATGGAAGATCAAGACTAGAAGTATATATATATATATATATATATATATATATATATATATATATATATATATATATAACAAAGAAAGTTATACATATTAAGAGTTTCAGATCGATGGAATGAAAGGTGCCAAAAGTTTTTGAAGTTCAGAATAGAGTTTAACCCTTTCACTTTCTAGGACAAAATATGCCTCGACTTGTTCATGTTCTTCATTATCAGCCTTGTCGAGTTGTTTATTGATTTCTTCTTGTTGGACTTCTGCTATGCAAAGCTCCTTGAAGATTTCTTATTGCTTGTGTTGTATTGCAGCAAAGGGCTCAGCTAATTCGGCTCTTCTTTTTCGAATTCTAGCTAGTTCTTGTCCAATTAGGGCTATTCTATTTCAAGCTCCTCTCGTTTGTCAAAATAGGTTTGAGCGCTGATGGCTTGAGTAATTCTCAAATCATACTCTTGGCATGATTGCTTTATTGGCTAAAGAGCTGTTAATATCTTTCGATTTGGTTTTGATCTTGACTACTATCTCCTTGGTCTCTTGCAAGTTATCTTGGATGATGATGCAATTATTTGAGACCTTTATAAGTCTCTTTATTATGGAAGAAAATTGAGGAGAGACTTGGAATTCGAGAAAAGAGCTTAGAATGTCAGATAGAAGGGAATTCAAGTTTCGCTGATTAGTCCATTCGGTGGGGGTATGTGTCAGGAGCCTTAGGATAGTGGTTAACTGTTGGAGAGTGTGTTGGTTAAACTTAGTGGGAAGACTGGATGTGGATTGGTCTTCAGTGGCTAGATTCAAGATAGAAACTTCATCTTCCTGAGCAATATGTGTTAGAACAACCACAAGCTTAGCCAGTTCAATATCAGAGGGTTTAGAGTGACATCAGGAATTTGAGTCGATGGTTCAGGACCATGTGAAGAAGAAAGTTCAATGGTTTTTTCTGGGCTTGGTATTTTTTGGGGAGAGGTGATGTCTCCGATTTCTCGAATGGGTGAATCAAGATTTTGTGCAATGGGTGACCTAAGGAGTGTATCAGTATTGACTAGAGAAGGAGGATTCTCAATGGTTGGTCCTTGTGGCAATGGAAGGTGTTCTTGAGTTAAATCAACTAAAGCTGGTGCTTCAGTCGTTGATGGGAGGATAATTTGTATAGGCTCGGCTGAGATCACACTTTGAGCAGACGAGTGAGATTCTTGTGGTTCTGGTCTTGGCTGGTCCTCTTAATTCTTTTATCCAGGGATGAATGAAAAGGAGGAAACAGATTGGGCGACCTTCCCAGCCTAAAATTTTAGAGTGTTTATGAGATAAACAATTCAGGTTTATGTTAGAAATATGAAAGCAATAAAAGTATACCTGAATGGATTTCCTTCGAATGAGATGAGGGAACATAGTAGCTGCTGAGGAATCCTCTGAATCTGACTCATTCGAAGAAGCAAAGATATTTGTTTGAGTCTCACTACCATCAGAAGAATTATCACTTGATGATTGAATCTGACCAAAATTAAAAGATTGAAAATAAGGTATGTTTGAAAGAATATGGTAAAAAGATATTTAGAAAAGGTTCGATCGAAGGTTTACCTTTTTAGAGGCTTTTGTGGAAACCTTTTGGATTTTCTTTTTCGGTTGTCTTTGCTGTGCCGAAGCTTCGATTTTTCTTTTTGAAGTCTTTTTAGGTGAGCTTTCAACAATTGGGACAACTTTTATTGATGAGCTTTTGATTTGGTCGAAGGTGCGATTGTATTGAGAATAATACCCGGTCCACCATTCGGTGAAAGATTTGGTAATGTATGAACTACGCTCATAAATAAGATGAGTATAGTTATCATTGTGCTATTGGTTGGTTGTAAGGCAATAATCAATGTCTCTCTTCAAAGTGAATTTGATATGACAAAGGGCATGGTCATTTCTAGGAAAGGGAACAGGAATGATTTGAGAGAAACCCAGTTGCTTAGCAACATAATGAGGAGCATAAAGAGTTGCCTTAAATTGTTCTTTTTTCTATTGAGGTAATCCGATCGGAATTACCTGAACAACAAGGAAATTTGCTTAAGTTTTGTTGGCTATTTCATTCTCTTCATCATCAAAAGGGAAGAGAAGGCGTTCGAACCATTGGGGACCACGGTTTTGATGCAAGAAAGGAGTAAACTTCAAGTCATTATTGTTGAAGCTTCTGCAGGAGTGAAAGAGGGAGAAGACAACCCAGAATAAGTGTTCAGTCGAATTGACATTTTCAAAGTTTGGTTGAAAGGGGCCAATCGAAATCTCTCGATGTGTTATTTTTCTGGAGCGCTACCCCCCATCCTGCTGCATGTATTTTTCGAATAAAGCATTCAACCAAAATTGGAGGAGCCAAAGGGGACCTCCCACATTAATCGGTGAATTGGTTCTAAGACAGTTAACTAGGTGGCCAAGTTCATCAAACCTAAAATTAATTTGGCCAAATTGAATTTGTGGCCTTCATGCAAAAGGGCAGCCAAAGGGAGAAACAACTTCTGCATCTAGACATTTCTTGAACATAAAACGATGGCATTCAACCAGTAATACAAGAATACAACGCTTTCTTCATCAGTTACAGGATCGTTTTCATGTCCCATATTTTGAATGATAAAATCACTATAGGAGTTTCTGTGAGTTACCTTATAGGTCCGATTCGGTTGCATATCGTAAGTCAATTCAGGGAAATTTAATGGAAGACTAGTGATGGCAGCCATATCAAGTAATGAGGGTCCTACCATCCCACAGGGGAGATGGAAGTTGTTAGTTGTCTTGTTCCAGAAGCTCATAGCTACTCCAATCATCCAATGGTGGTGGATAGGAGAGAAATGAGAAAGTCAGAGGAGGTCGTGGATACCAAGGGCCTTCCAAGCGTCACTTTTTACCGATTCGAAACACCTGTGCCAAGCTCGAAAGTCGGCCCCTAGAGGAGTAATTTTGGGGTTATTCATAAAGGTTTTCTTATGATCGATAAAAGGAGCAACAAAGAGGTTTTGTTTGATAAGCAAGTCTTCCCCCTCAGTGTTAGGGAAGAAGTTAAGTCGTTTATTGGCAAGCTCTAGGATTTGACTGTGGCCAATAAAACAGCATGTTTTGTTGTCAATGGTGAACGAAATGAGGATCCTTTTATCATCAGGTTGAGGTTAGGGGTCTTCAATGATTTCATCATTGATTTCGTTGAGTATTTGTAAAGTTGGTGGTTCATGAGCTTGAGTTGCAGGACCTTTGTCCTTATCTTGGGCAGTGGGAGTGTTGTGAGTCGAAGAAGTCATTGGTATATAAAGGTCAGAAATTGATTATGGTGAAATTTAGTTACAGACAGATTGGGCAGAGAATTCAGAGAAGAGGATGAGACAAAGTTTTAAGGATAGAAGGTTAGAAGGTGAAATGATGGAGTGAAATTCAGTTCAATAAGTAAAAAGTTGTTTTACCGTTTCGTATGAGAAAGTTCAAAATTTGATGATCGGATTTTTGTGTGGTAAAGAATTTCACAATAAGTTCTCGTTGAGAGTATAGCTTCTAAACCAACAAGAATCCTTTCATACAAACATTTGATTGTCACAAGTAACAGACCCTATAAAAATAAACCGAAGTATCCAAACCTAGGGTCGTCTATCAAGGAATTGCAAGGAAGTATACTTATAATTGGTTATGAGATTATATCTTTTTAGGTTTTTATTTGTTGAACAAAGAATGTAAATGACAAGAAGATAAACTAATAATTAAGAAAAGTCCTAGCAAGGATTGATAATTAGACTTCCTATCCCTATTATCATAGTCACTTGTGATGGTAAATATCTTTTGCTATCACTTACCAACAAGAGACTTTGACAATTCAAGAGTCTCTAATTACTCAATCTAAGCTAAGAACATAAAAAGCTAATTTAAAATTCAACAAAAAATTTTATCAAACACTTGGTGGGCACAAAACAAAAGCATAGAAAAGTAATAAGAGAATGTAAAATCTAAAACCAATAGTTGCAAAATCAATGATAACAAATAAAGGAAGAAGCAATAAACATGAAATGTCTCAAATTGCATAAAAAGGGAATTGAAATCTAACATGAGAGTTCATAAACTAAACTGTCAACATAAAGTAATCAACAAGGAAAATAAATAAACTAGAATGCTAGAGCAATTAAAAGTAGAAGAAAAACTAAATTGAAATAAGATAGAATTCAGAAATTGGAAAGGAATAAAACTAAGACCTAAAACCTAGAGAGAGGAGAGAACCTCTTTCTCTAGAAAACTACATCTAAAACCTAAAATTATGTGAATGAGAAGTGTATGATTGATTCCCCCACTCTGCAGCCTCTAATCTATGTTTTTGGGCTTGGAACTGGGCTAAAAACATCCCAGAAACCGCCCCCAGCAATTTCTGATACGTACAGCAAGTGGCTCCGTCACGCGTACACGTCGCCCACGCGTACGGTCGCTTGTCTGCTGTACTATCCACATGTACGGGTCATCCACGCGTACGCATCGCCTAACAGCAAGGCAACTATGGCAAATTGCATATCATTTCGAATCCCCGGATGTTAGCTTTCTGATGAACGAATTCTTGATGGTTTAGAATTTATCTAATGGAGTCTCGTTGTAAAGTATAGTTTCCAAACCAATCAACAATCCTTTCATACAAAAAGATTGGTTGTCACAATTAACAATCCCCAATAAGAATTAACCGAAGTATTTAGACTCCGGGTCGTCTCACAAGGAATTGCAATGAAGTGCTCAATTATTGACTACGGGGATCAATGGGTTTTGTTTATAAAATGGCAAGAAGAGTAAATCAAACAAGCAATTAAAGAAAGCAAGTAATAAAGAGGGATATTCATGGCAAGGTTTGAGATCATAGGCTTTTTATCCTAGTCAAACAATGATTAATTCGTCTTATCTAGTCAACTCCAACAAATAGGGAGAAAGTCAAATAAGACTAATCAATCATATCACAATAATAAACAAGAATTTTTCTTATTTCGTCATCTCCAACATTGGAAGAATGTGTAAGTTATCTTCCATGAGAGAAAGTCAAACAAGACTAGTTAACCTCAATCCAAATGTACTAATCAACTTACTAATATAATTAGCAAAAGATTAGAGTTAATGAAAATCATATTAACTAACAACTCTAGATTACCAATATTAGTTGGGTATTCATGACTCAAGATCACCTATTTACTCTTTCCAAGCCAAGAATGCTCAAAATCTACTCTAAAGCCCAACCAAGCATTTTGTCAAACACTTGGTGGTACAAATGGAAAGCATGGTAAATGTACAAGAATAGTAAAATCTACCAACTACAAATTGCAAGAAAAATAAATCAACAACTCAAATCATCAATAAAAGAAACATCAACATTAAATTTCATTAAAAGAAAATCCAAATCCAACATGAGAGTTCATGAACATATAAGAGATATAAAAGTAAAATTGACAAGAGAACTAAGAAAAATAGAGTAGTAGGAACAAGAAATCATAAAGGAAACAAGATGAAAAGATGAGATTGAACCTAGATCTAAGATGGATTAACCTAACCTAATTCTAGAGAGAATAGGGAGCTTCTCTCTCTAGAAATTATACTACATGATGCTAATGCTACAAACAATTGCTCCCTCCTTGTCCAAGCTTGAATTTTGCATGAAATAGCATTAGAAATGAGTTGGGTTGGGCCTAAAGTGCTTCAGAAATCGCTGGGGGCGATTTCACTTTAGTGGGCCACGAGCAGCATCGGCGTACACGCGTACATGGCGCGTGCGCGCCCCTATACGCGAAGTAACATATGGTAAATTTTATATCATTTTGAAGTCCCGGATGTTAGCTTTCCAACGCAACTGGAACCGTCTCATTTGGACCTTTATAGCTCAAGTTATGGTCGATTGAGTGCGAAGAGGTCAGACTTGACAGCTTTACGGTTTCTTCATTTCTTCATGAGTTCTCCCACTTTGCATGCTTTTCTCCTCACTTCTTCCATCCAATACTTGCCTTATGAACCTCAGATCACTCAACAAACATATCAAGGCATCGAATGGAATTAAAGTGAATTAAATTTAGCTATTTTAGGGCCTAAAAAGCATGTTTTTACATTTAAGCACAAATCAAGGGAGAATTGCAAAACCATGCTATTTCATTGAATAAATGTGAGAAAAGGTGATAAAATCCCCCAAATTAAGCACAAGATAAACCACAAAATCGGGGTTTATCTCTTTCTAATGCAACTGGAACCGCCTCATTTGGACCTATGTAGCTCAAGTTATGTCTGATTTAGTATGAAGAGGCCAGGCTTGATAGCTTTGTAATTCCTTCAATTTCTTGTATTCCTTCCACTTTTGCATGCTTTCTTTTCATCCTCTAAGTCATTCCTGCAGTGTAAACCCTGAAATCACTTAACACACATATCAAGGCATCGAATGGTAATAAGAGAGGATTAAAATTAGCAAATTTAGGGCCAAAGAAGCATGTTTTCAATCATAGCACAAAATTAGGAAGGAAAATGTAAAACATGCAAATTCAATGAATAACTGTGAGAATAATGGATAAAATCCACTAAATTAAGTACAAGATAAACTGTAAAATAGCGATTTATCAGCAGTAGGAGTGTTGTGAGTCGAAGAAGAAGTCATTGATGTATAAAGGTAAGAAATTGATGATGGTGAAGTTTAGTTACAGACGGATTGGGCAGAGAATTCGGAGAAAAGGATGAGACAAAGTTGTGAGGATAGAAGTTTAGAAGGTGAAATGATGGCAAGAAATTCAATTCAACAAGTAAAAAGTTGTTTTGCCATTTCGTATGAGGAAGTTCAAATATTGAAATTGGGTAACTTCCTAGAGAAGGCGAAGTGGTGGAGAGAGAAGTTGAAGATAAGGGGAAACGTGTCGGATAGATATGGGTAAATGAAGAAAAGTAAATTTCACTTATGATTAATTAATGCCTTATGATGATATAATAAGAGCATGTTAGGATTAAGCGTTTTTCTCAAGATGACATCGAGAATAACACATTAATCCTAGGGGGCAATTTGTTAGTCGAAAATAATTTATTTCGAAGAGGAGAGGACTCGAAGAGCCAATAAGTGTGTGTTTTCGAAGGAAAGATAATATCGAAAGGTATGGTAAAAAAGTTTGAGCAGAAGTTTGTTGTGATCGGACAGTGATGACAAGTCATCATATACCCATTTTCTATGCTTTTTCATACAAGAAATTAATGATTTGTGCTTAAATATTGAATGCTTTTGTGCTTAAATGATATATTTTCTTGATCTTTCAATTTTATAAATCTTGTAGGAAAAAAAAGAAGAAAAAGAAGCAAAGAAGCACAAAAAAGGAGAAAAAAAGAGCTTTGGGACACACTTTGAAGTTGGAGCACACTTTGGAGCCTTAGGCCACGCTTTTAAAAGCGTGGCCCATGACAAAATCAAAGAGGAAGCAGCCAGCACGCACACGATCCTGCCCTTGCCAAGGGCAGGGCAGAATTATGATGAAAAGTGTGGTTGGAAGCAAGAATTTCGCTAAGGTAAAATCTGGGCGCAAACAGCATGACCATACCTACTTCAAAGGGCTATAACTTGAGCTACAGACGTCCGATTGATGTGCTTCTAGTTGCGTTGGAAAGCTGACATTCAGAGCTTTCCAACGATATATAGCAATCCATATTTGGTGCACAATTGAGGTAGGGACGAGAGGCATCTTTAAGGGCCAAAAACAAGCGAAAATAAACCAAAATGCTTCCACCAAGGCTCGAAGAGGGAGACACACGGTCAAGGAAGTGGTGCACCAAGGCAACATTGCCCTGCCCTCCACAAGGGCAGGGCAGCATCCTAAGCACCAAGCTCAATTCCTGGCAGCACCAAGAAGCACCAACGCGCACACAACTTAGCACGGCAAGCATCAACGTGCGCACCAACACAATTCTGGCGCACCAAACCTTTCCTGCCCTGCCCTTGGCACGGGCAGGGCAGCCTCTCACGCACCACGCCGCACCAAATCCACGCACCAAGCTTCAATTTTCTGCCCTGCCCTCCACAAGGGCAGGGCAGCCTCCTGGGAGTGACTTATCATGGGCCAAAATTCAACCAAAATTCCATTTTAATTCAATTCCTCTCCAAATTGAATCAAGGCCAACCAAACCCATTTCTCCTCAAATCCAAAGCAAGAAAAGCCCACATCATCACTCAAAGGCACATGGATCAATTAGATTAGGATTTTCATTTTAATTGTAATTTGTTTTAATTTTCACTTTGTAAAGCCTATATAAAGGCATCAATTCCATCTTTGTAGGAGGGCTCTTTCCTTTATTTTTCTTCTGTCTTAAATCTGGGATTGAGAGTGAAGGAATTCTGTTTCCCTCTTGGTCTAAGATTTCTCTTGTTCTTCTTCTGCAACTTTCAAGTGAATTGAAATTTGAATCAAAGTTCTCTTACTGCTTTCATCTTTAATTTTCCTGCATCTTGTTTGCTGTTGGATCAAGGAAGGGATTGAGATCTAGACTTGTTTTCTAATCTCTTTGATTCCCTGAGATCTTCAATTTTATTTTGCAACTGAGTTGAATTTAATTTCTGTTGCTTCTTCAAGCAATTCTGCTTTCTGTTTGAGATCGGTTGCAAGTTACTACATCTTTTACTTCTCTGTTTGATTGCCATTTACAATTTCTTGTTTGATTTCTTGAATCCCAGCTCCCAAAATCCTTTTATTCTGCCTGCAATTTAAATTTTCATTTGCTTGCTTTATTGCATCCTTTAATTTCCAGCACCCACTCCCCCTTTTACATTTAATGCAATTTACTTTTCTTGCAATTTAAGATTCTTGCAATTTTACTTTCTTGTTCTTTAAGTTTCCTGCAATTTTACTTTCTGCACTTTAATTTTCCTTGCTATTTAATTTCTGTTGGTTACACTTCATCCAAATTCACTTCAATGTTAGCTTGACTAAACTAATCACCCACTAAAGTTGCTTGATCCATCAATCCCTGTGGGATCGACCTCACTCTAAGTGAGTTATTACTACTTGATGCGACCCGGTACACTTGCCGGTTGGATTTGTGTGTTGGAAATTTATTTTTCCACAAAAACACCATCAGACAGCAAGTTGATCGAGATGCTGAATCGAAGGACTAAAGGTTTTAGGGTTGTTTCTTATCAACGTTATTTTTTGTCTAGCAAAAGAAGCGGGAACGGTTACCTATGAATTAATGAATGTGGGAGTTACACTTCAATTTGATTGGTTGAAGATTTTTATAAATAGAAGAAGGCTCGAAGGTGCAAGGATTGAAACTTTGCTTCAGAAATTGCTCACGCACACTCACATCCCAACAAATTTCTGAGTCTGCTCCGAGTCAAATTTCTGTAGGGTTCTTTCCACTTGTAAACTTTTCATTTACATTTTTCTGAAAACATTACCTTTCTTGCAAATTTATCTTTCAAGCAACATTTAACATTCTTGTCCAATTTACATTCCTAGTATTTTTATTTTCGAATTCAAAGTCCCTTGATCTTTGACGGAGGATTATTGTCGGTAAAGAATTTCTCAATAAAATCGTGTTGCAAGTATAGTTCTAAACTGACAAATAATCCTTGGTCAACGTTTAATTTGTTTGTCACAATGCAAACCAATAAAAATAATCGAAGTATTTAAACGTTGGAGCGTCTCTCAAAGGAATTGCAGGGAAGTGTACTTATTATTGGTTATGGGAAAGTATTTTTCGGGTTTTTGAATGATGAACAAGGAATGTAAATAACAAGAAAATAAACTAACAACTAAGAAAGGTCTAGTAAGGGTTGAGAATTGGAATTCCTATCCTCATTATCATCGTCAATTGTGATGGTAATTACCTTTTGCTCTCACTTAGTTAACCTCTAACAATTGAAGGAAAGTCAAGTGAGCAAAATCAACTTAAGTTTACAAGTCCTAATCAAAGACTAGATTTAGTAAAACTCAAGCCAACTAGCAACTTTCAATCACCAATCAACAAGAGACTTTGACAATTCAAGAGTCTCCAAATTACTCAATCCAAGCCAAGAATACAAAAATCTATTTTAAAATCCAACCAAGCATTTTATAAAACACTTGGAAGGTACAAAATAAAAACATAGAAAATTAACAAAAAATAGTAAAATCTAAAACTAACAATTGCAAGAAAACAATAACAACAAATTAAAGAAAGCGACAATAAACATAAAATACGTCAAAGTGCATAAAAAGGAAATTGGAATCAACAAGAAGTCATGAACAATAAAGAAACAAGGTAAGGGAAACAACATATAAAACTAAGAAAGCAAAGAGGTAATAACCAGGAATTAAAAGAGGAACTTGAATCAAGATGACAAGTAGGACCTAAACCTAGATGAAATTAAAAATAAAAGAAGAAACCCTGAAACCTAGAGAGAGGAGAGAGCCTCTCTCTAGAATTCTATATTTATCTAAAACTAAAGTGTGTGAATGAATAAATGATTGAATTCCTTGGCCTCTCCACTCCCTAGCCTCTTGTCTTTCTTTTCGGGCTTGAAACTGGGCCAAAAGTAGCCCAGAAATCGCCCCCAGTTTTTTTATTTTATTACAGCACGTGACGCTCGTCACGCATACGCGTCGTTTGAACTCTGCACTGGCCACGCGTACGCTTCAGTCACGCATACGCGTCAGTGGACGACGCTCCTAGTCACGCGTACGCATTAGCCACGCGTACGCGTCGGTACTGGCTTCTCAAAACTTCAATTTCTTGTGTTCCTTCCTCTTTAGCATGCTTCCTTTCCATCCTCTAAACTATTCCTGCCCTATAAACCCTGAAATCACTTAACAAACGCATCACGACATCGAATGATAATAAAAGATTATTAAAAATTAGTAATTTAAAGGCCTACGAAGCATATTTTCAATTGTAGCACAAAATTCAAAAGGAAACTTAAAAAGATGCAAATTATATGGATAAGTATGAGTAAAGCTGATAAAATCCACTCGATTCGGTCCAAAATAAGTGATAAATTAATGGTTCATCAATCTTAATTATCGAAGACATTTTATTGTTTTATTTAAATTCAATACAAATCATTTTTAGTTCAGTCAATTTATTTTCAAAATCTTTTATTTACTGTTTTCATATTTCTTTATAGTTTTTCTTCTATTAAAAGGTCTTTGATACACTTTGAAAAAACTGGTACTCACAAATAGGAGTAAGTTTCATTCTCAAATATTAGATATCAAACCACTTTCAATTTACTAAAAATCGATAAAATAATTGAATTCATTATTGTCGTAAGTGTTGGAGTTGGCCGAAAATGATATTATTATTAGTTTGTTTGTTTTTTTATTTTATTTTTTCATGTTGCTAAGGTTCAGATTTTGGAAATTTTTTGTTAATCTCAAATAATAATTAAGTATCAATTTCATGTATATCGCGGAAGTTTGAGGTATTGATGATGTTATTACTGCTACTCCAATGACACTACTGGTGCCATCTCCCAGCCACATAAATATTTTAACATTTTCTGTTAATAAAGACTTAATTATTAAATTTGATATAATATAAGAATTTAATTAAAAAATATATAAAAATTTAATTAAAAATAAAAATATATATATCAAAAATATTATTCATATAAAAAATTAATTATTAAAATTAATTATTAATATATTTATATATAAATATATAATTTAATTTATTTTTAATATATATTTATATTTTAATATATATTTTATACTAATAACTAATTTTAGTAGTTAATTTTAATATACAAATAATATCACCGTATCTTGGAACTAAAGAGGCACATGAACGTTACTGCTAAAGATAAGATAGTGTTGAAAAATGTTTGTTCCTATCGATTAATATCCAATGAAAGTAGAAACGCTAGTTTGTGGAAACTTTCATTTCCATAAGTATATGCAAGAAAAGTTTTCCTTAATCAAAGAGCAACTTTTTTAATAAAGGCAGCTAAGCAATCAAGAAACGCAGCTACCTCAAATTAATCAAGAAAGGCAGCTACGACAAATTCTGATGTATTTTTTTTTTTTATAAGGCTAACTAGATTTTTCCCACCACCCAAACAGAGGAAAAGTAGTCATATTTATATGTTTTATATATAATTTTCATAATCTTTGTGAAATCAAGAGAACTCCACCCTGTATTAGTCGTGTGCGCCAAAACAGGTCTCATCATGATCCACGCCATAGTTGTCGTCATACTAATAGTTTCTTGCTACTTGTACTTGACCAAGAGAGCAGCACCACGTGATGACCGCCGCAGGCCACCGATGGCAGATGGTGGGTGGCCGTTGATCGGTCACCTTCACCTCCTAGGTGGTTCATCAGGGAAGCAACCGTACGTGACCCTGGGAAACTTAGCAGACAAGTATGGACCAATATTCAGCATCCGAATTGGTGTTCACAATGCCGTGGTTGTGAGTTCTTGGGAGCTAGCCAGGGAGTGTTTCACGACCCTCGATGTCGTTGTCTCTTCTCGTCCCAAGTTCACTGCCGCAAAGATTCTGGCACACGACTATGTCAACTTTGGGTTCGCTCCGTATGGTGATTTATGGCGCGAGATGCGTAAGATAACCACTTCAGAGTTACTCTCCACTCGTCGGTTCGAGATGCTTCGACGTGTTAGAGATTCAGAGGTGGAGGCTTCGGTGAAAGAGTTGTACAGAAAATGTGCAGAGAAACGAGATGGTGATTTGATGGTGGAGATGAAGAAGTGGCTGGGGGGTTTGAACCTCAACGTTGTTCTGAGAATGGTTGCCGGGAAGAGATATAGAGCAAGAAGCGAAGATGAGGAACGAGAAGTCCGGAGGATCAGGAGGGCGTTCAGGGAGTTCTTTCGCCTGATGGGGGTGGTTGTGATTGGGGACGCCATTCCCGGTCTTGGGTGGCTTGATCTTGGTGGCCAAGTGAAAGAGATGAAGAAGACCGCTAAAGAGATGGACGAGATCGTGTCCGAATGGTTGGAAGAGCATCGGAGAAGAAGAAGAAGAGACTCTGATGATCATGAGAGTGAGAACTCAATAGAGCAAGACTTCATTGACGTCCTGCTTTCTGTTCTTGATAGCGCTCATCTTAACGGTTGTCATCGCGGTTGTCATCTTGACACTGTTATCAAAGCCACTTGTTTGGTATGCTCCATTGTAGTTTAGAAGAAATTTAATGATGGTTTTTATTTGTTAAAGATAATGGTAATTAACTCTCTTGCATTATTTGCAGATGATAATTTCAGCGGCAACTGATACAACAACAGTTACCATGACATGGACACTTTCGTTACTGCTAAATCATCGCCACATTCTAAAGAAAGTTCAAGACGAGCTAGACGAGAAGGTAGGAAAAGAAAGAGTGGTGAAGGAATCAGATGTTAACAAACTAACATACCTTGAAACTGTGGTCAAAGAATCGATGCGATTGTACCCCGCTGGACCACTATCAGGACCTCGTGAATTCACAGAGGATTGTAGCTTAGGGGGTTATCATATCAAAGCAGGTACTCGAATGTTCTTGAACCTTTGGAAGCTTCACAGAGACCCTCGCGTATGGTCAGATCCAATGGAATTTAAGCCAGAGAGGTTTCTAAGCGCACACAAAGATGTGGATGTGAAGGGTCAGCATTTCGAGCTTCTTCCGTTTGGCGGCGGAAGAAGGGTGTGCCCCGGTGCGTCATTTGGGCTTCAAATGACGAAATTGGCATTAGCTGCATTCTTGCATGCATTTGAGGTCACAACTCCCTCAGATGCTCCTGTTGATATGAGTGCGACGTTTGGCCTCACAATCATCAAAACCACACCGCTTGAGGTTTTAGTCAAACGTCGCTTATCACCTTCTCTGATCTTCATATAATGGGCAATGAGAAATCCAACTGGCCACCTGAATACAAATTGATTTTGTTTTGCCTTTGTTTTCTAATTTGTTGGAATGGTGTACAGCTAATAAATCAAATATCAATTTCTACTAGTGTGTCTTCAGATTAACAAGGACATTTAATGTATAGATTATAGAATAATACTATATAGATAATATACAAAAACAGTTAATATTAACGGCATAAAAATTATGGTTTTTTTTTTTAAAATGATTTTATGTCTTTTAAAAAAGATTTTATAATAAAAAATATTTATTAATATTATTAATTAAAGTAATTCTTTATTTTTCTAAAATTATATATGTATGAAATATTCTAGCTGACAATTATTACTATATTAGAAAATAAAAATACTATATGTTATGGTAAGGATACCTTTTTCGAGCTATATTTTAGTTTTGTGTTAATTCGGTGTCCTTGATAGTTCGATCTAAAATGGGAATACCCTCATGAATTCGGACCCGAGCGTGGTACCTACAAAAAGGACTCCGATACTCAAGTCAGTAAAAAATTACTTATCAAAAAGAGTATATGATCAACGGATTATATGTCGGATGATCTGCCGACCTTAGTCGACCTTATGCTCGATTTATAGATTTAATTGGTGTTGAATGGGTCGTCAGTTTGAGCCGAGAACTTCGTGGCCGACTTTTAAACAAGATCATGGGAAGTGGTTTATTAAGATAACGTCATTTTATTTTCGAATGTGGGGTGACGTGCCGAGGTATAACGCAGTTCATCCGATGTTAGACTGATACTATACACAGCCCCCAAGCTTGACTTGAAAAGTACAGCTTTAGCAAGTTGAGCTTATCTTATCTAGTTATACCTCGGTCTTTTAATGGCAAGTATGTAGCCCCCAAACTCAATATGCATTGCTACTACTTCAAGCTTGGGTTTTATGATTTTTATTTAAATGCGTAACGGGTTAAAAAAAAGAAAGATAAGTTTTGAATACTTATTTACCTTGTTAATTGGGCTGAAATAATTTACTTGGCCTGTTGGGATACAGATTGTTTACCTTGGGCATATGAACAATTTCAGTTGTTAACTTCCCAATAAATTAGTGGATTGTAATTAAATATTTTCTTCATTTTCTTATTGGGAAGAAACACAACGCTCGACTTGGAGCTACTTTTGCTTAATTGAAAAAGGACATATCTTCAAAAAGTTTGTCTTCCCTCTTCTTGTTCCTTTCTTTGACTCAGTCTCTTTTAAAAAGATGGTTAAAAAAAAGGAAAAAAACAAAGTTAAAGTAGTTGAAGTGAATAAGCAGAATTCCTATCATTGGGTTCACATTAATGTAAAAACTCGAGCGGCGTCGTATTGTGATGCCAAGTCGCTTCGTGAGCTAAGAGCTCTAAAGCCTATTAGGGAGGGGTCGGGAGTTTGCATTGAGCTCCTCCCTTGTACTAGTGAGGAGAGGGTCTGCGAAAGGAGAGGTGATTGGGAGTATTTTTATATGTATATTCCTTATTTCACCGAGTTCCATGTGAAATTAGCCTTTCCTGATTTTGAGTGCAAAGTCCTGACGCAGCTTAATTGTGCTCCGTCTTAATTTCACCCTAATTCCTGGGGAGTTCCTGCATGCGTACGAGTGCTTGATGGATTTTTTCTCGAGTTTTCATGTTCTCTTAATGTTTTATTTTCTTTATTTCACTCAAAGGGGGTGCGGAAGGGTCTTTGGGTTTTCCTTAGTAGTTTCTCTGGATGCTCTATTTTTCTTTTATACAAGTCTTCATTTAAGAGCTTCAAGTCTTTGTTCGTAAAAGTTCGATCTTTGGAGACCGAGTATCCCTTTTATTTAGATGAACTAATAGAGAAATATCTTCTGTATTAGTGTTCGGAGCCAATACAGATTCTTGAGACTGATGAGAGGAGTGAGGAAGAGGACCTTTTTTTAGATTTTCTCATAGAAAATTTTTCTACTGGAAAATGCTTATCCATTCCGGATATGTTGCATTTTGAAAGGGAGAATGATAAGGAGGGGTTGAAAGCGTATATAGGTAATCATAATCTTGTGTTTTTAGTTTTGATAATTTCTAATTTCTGATGTTTTTTTGTTGTTTCTTGTAGGCGGGTGAGTTCCTCATCTGAACACTTCTCGGCTTTAGTCCTATCTGAGTCGGAAAAATAAAAAGGTCGGTAGTGGTTCTGGGTTGGTGAAAGAAACTGGTGGGGATGCTCCGCATTCTGCTGCTCAGCATTCTGTATCTTTAAAGATGAGGAGAGATGAGTCGGACAAGTCTTTGGAGGTCATATCCGAGGAAGGTATGGAAGCTATTGCTGGTGAGAGGTCGGTCTTTGAGAAATAGAAAAGGCTGCATGGGTTTATTGACGGAGTGAATCCTTAGTCTCTTTGGAGCAACCAATTTCCTATTGGTGAGCTGGCTGACCGAGTTTCCCATTATCCTAGAGATATGCGGAGGACTCGAAGGACTGGAGTAGAAAGAATGGAAAAATTTATCCAGGTCAGCGGGTCTTTCATTTTGTTATATGTTTTATATCTGGAATTGTCATTGATTAGTTGTTATGTAGATCGTTGCTTCGTGTTTGTTATGCGTTGGTCGTGCGACCGAGTTGTTGGGAGCGGAGCAGCAGATTGCTGTGGACAAGGTGGTTAGCTTGGAAAAAACCTTAAAGGAGAGAGATGACGTCATTGTTGACGTAACCGCAAAGATGAAAAGTGGGAGGAAGAAATTGTTAAACTCCAAGATCAGATCCGTCTTCTCTAGGCAGAGATTAAGGAGAATGACAAGAAAAAAGGTGAAATGACATCTCGGATTCATGAGCTTGAGGATGAGGGTCTTGAGATGTTTGCTGTGGGATTTGATCGTGCTGTTAGCCATGTTGCTCTGTTTTCTCCCGAGTTTGACGTCGGAAAGCTTGATGTGACAAAGATTGTGATTGGAGGTCAGCTTGTGGAAGATGAGCTCGGCGAAGGTCATGCTGACAATATTCCTCCCCCTCCTGAAGAATTTTAATATTTGTAATTTTGAAAATTCATAGTATGTTTGTTGGGTACTGTTATTTGGTAGCCGATTATTAAGATAGTTGTTTGTTTGTAACTGTTTTGCTGACATGTTTTGTCGGTTTTGACTTTTTTGTGAATATTCTGAATGGTTGCTGTATGCATATAAATTTGCGATTTCCAACTTTGTATTTCATTGGTTTAATATTGCTAAAGGAAAGTTTAGTATAGTAATCGGAAAGAAAGAAGTGATTGGATTATTGTGTGAAAAAAGACCTTTTGGTTGTTTGAGAGGTGTGGAGTGGTCAGCTTCGTTAAAATCTGTCTGAGTAAAATCCTCCTTAGGGAAAAAACCCGAACCAAGAAAAAGAGTACCTGGCAACTTCACTTTTTACAATAAGATGTTAACTATGATAGATCTTTAGAGATGAAATATTCGAAGTGTTGGGGAGAGCTGTTCCTTCCAAAGTTTCGAGTGAGTATGCTCCTCTTCCGACAACTTTGGAGACTCAGAAGGGGCTTTCCCAATTAGCAGCTAGTTATCCATGTCCTGGTAGTTTCCGAACTTCTTCGATTTGTCTTAGCACCAAGTCCCCTTCTCTTAGAGTTCTCGATCGTACTTTCTTGTTATATTGCTTTTGCATAGCTTCCTGCATGGCTCTTTGTCTGAGCTCTGTTAAGCATCGCTCTTCTTCTATTAGATCTAGCTCCGCTGATCTTGCTTCCGTGTTGGCCTATTCATCAAAGTGCTCAGTCCGAGTAGATCCTTGACTGACTTCAATGGGAATCATGCAATCTGTTCTGTAAACTAGTCGGAACGGGCTTTCTTTTGTTGTAGACTACGGTGTTGTTTTATATCTCCACAGTACTTCTGGTATGAGTTTTTCCCAACGTCCTTTAGCATCTCTTAGTTTCTTTTTTGAGGCCTGCAAAATAACTTTGTTAGCTGACTCTACGAGCCCATTACGTTGTGGGTGCTCGATCAACGGATGAAAAATGGTGTTTGATATGTAGATCAGTTAAGTATGAATCAATTTTCTTATCAGTGAATTGCTTACCGTTATCGGAGACGATTTCTCTAGGTAAACTGAATCTACATATAATTGATTTCCAAATAAAATTTTGTACCTTCTCCGATGTTATTTTCACAAGTGGTTGCGCTTATATCCATTTTGTGAAGTAGTCAATGGCTACCAAAAGGAACTTTACCTGTCCTGGTGAGACTGGGAATGGTCCGAGTATATCCATGCCCCATTTGTAAAATGGGCAGTTGACATCTGAGGTGTGTAACAATCTCGCCGGGCTGTGGATGAGCGATGCGCATTTTTGACATGCATCACACTTTTGTACGCTATTTCTGCAGTCTTTTCTTAATGTCGGCCAATAATAGCCTGCTCGTAGGATTGTTGTGACTAAGCTCCTACCTCCGGTGTGGTGTCCACAGAAACCATCATGGACTTCGGTAATTGCATTTGCTGCATCTTCTTGGCCGAGGCATTTTAGTAGTGGCCTAGAGATACCCCGTTTGTATAGGTCAGTTCCCATCATGGTGTAATGGTTCGCTTTATATCTGAATGATCTTAGATTTTCTTCCTCTGGTATTGCCCTGGTTCTTAAATAGCGAATGAATGGGCTTTGCCAGTCTTTTTCTTGTGATATACTTACGGCAGATTTGATTTCTAAACTTGGTTCTGTTAGTGTGAGGTGATATAATTTATCTACCAAATCAGTTACCATGTATGTAGCTAATTTAGATAAAATATCGGCTCTACAGTTTTGTTCTCTGGGTATATGTGATATTTCAAAATTTTGAAAATACTGTATCATATTTTTTACTGAAGTTAGATACATATCTAGGAGCTAATCTCGTACCTGAAATTGACCGGTTACCTGTTGTACTACAAGTAGGGAGTCACAGTATACCTTTAGATCTTTTACTTCTACTTCTTTTGCCAACTGGAGGCCTGCTAAGAGTGCTTCATATTCGGCTTGGTTATTGGTTGCTTGAAATAGGAATTTGATTGACTGTTCAGCTTGGACTCCACAGTTGTCCTTTAGTAGGATCTCTGCTCCACATCCACTTTCATTTGATGCACCATCTACAGACAACTCCCATGTTTTGATTTTGTTCTTCAAGGTCGGTGAATTTTAATATAAAGTCGGCAAGAGCTTGTATTTTGGGAGATCCTCGTGATTCATAGGAGATGTCGAATTTGGAGAGCTCTATTGCCCATTTTTTAAGTTGCCCTGCTAGGTCTGGTTTCATTAATATTTGATGCAGGGGTTGTCCCGTCCGAACTACTATTCGATATGTTTGAAAATAGTGTCGCAGACGCCGAGCTGTGATGACCAAATCAAATGCTAATTTTTCAATGGTCAGGTACCTTGTTTCAGCGTTTTATAATACTTTACTCACAAAGTATACTGGGTGTTGTTCTTTTCCTGTATCTGTTACAAGCCCGGAGCTAACCGTGTTAGTTGAAATTGAAAGAAATACAAAAAGGGGTTTACCTTGTTGTGGCTTCTTGAGAATAGTGGGTGAACCGAGGAGATTTTTGAATTTGACAAAGGGTTTTTCACATTCGTCTGTCCAGAGAAAATTTTTGGTCTTCCTTAATGTGTTGAAGAAGTGACATGACTTGGCCGCTGCTGCAGGTAAGAATCGGGACAAAGCTGCTAAGCGTCCTGTGAGTTGCTGTACTTCTTTAATTGACCGAGGTGATTACATGTTTATCATGGCTTAACATTTGTCGGGGTTGGCTTCTATCCCCCTGTTTGTTTGTAAGAACCCAAGGAATTTGCCTTCATGTACTCCAAATGCACATTTTTCTGGGTTTAGTCTTGTATTGTATTTTCGGAGTTGTTGGAAGACTTCATTGAGATCGGCCTCATGCTATTATTCTGAGCTTGATTTGACCACCATGTCGCCAACGTATTGATAAACCCCATTTGTAGGGTTTATCTTGTATTGATTTTAGGGGATTTTATAACCTTTTACCCACATTTATTCAATAAAATAGCATGGTTTTGTATATTCTCCTTTAATTGTGCTCAAGAGTGAAAACATGCTTTTTAGATCTTAAAATAGCTAAATATAATTTACCTTGATTCCATTAGATGCCTTGATATGTTTGTTAAGTGATTTCAGATTTAGGAGGCAAAGATTGGATCAAGGGAATGAAGAAAAAGCATGTAAAGTTGGAGAACTCATGAACAAATGATGGAACTAAAAAGCTGTCAAGCCTGACCTCTTCGCACTTAAATGACCATAACTTGAGCTAAAGAGGTCCAAATGATGCGGTTTTAGTTGGGTTGGAAAGCTGACATCCGGAGCTTCGAAACGATATAAGATTTGCCATAGTTGCATCGTGCATAGGGGCGCGCACACGCACGGTACGCGGACGCGCCGATGGTGGCACATGACCCACTTAATGCAACACGTGGCCAGCGATTTTAGAAGCCTTGTGGGCCCAATCTAACTCATTTCTGATGCTATTTAAGCCAAGGATTGAAGGGGGAATGAACATACTTTTCATATTTTTGATCATTAGTCATAGTTTAGCTTTAGAAATAGTTAGAGTTAGAGAGAGAAGCTCTCTCTTCTCTCTAGAATTAGGATTAGGAATTAGGGTTAGATTAGGATCTCATAGTTCTAGGTTTAATTCAAGTCTCCTTCTACTTCTACCTTCAATTGATGATTGCTACACTTTGGTTCTTCTCTCTATCCCTATTCTCTTGTTGTAATTTCTCTTATTTTGTTTCTAGGTTTTGTAATTGAGATACTCTTGTTCTCTTTGTTTTCTTTTAATAATGCAATTTGAGGTAGTTCATGATAATTGTGATTTCCTTGATTGTTGTTGTTAATTCTTTGTATTCAATTGTAGTTAGAATTCATTCTTGTTGTGATTTACTATACTTTTCTTTTGTGCCTTCCAAGTGTTTGATTAAATGCTTGGAAGAATGTTAGACTAGAATTTTATGTTCTTGGCTTGAGAAGGTAACTTAGGATTTCTTGAGTCACTAGTGTCCAATTGATTGATAGTTGATAGCCATTAACTCTAGCCTTCATTAATCCAATTAGTGGAAAGTTAGGATTTATGGACTAGGATGGATATAACTCACTTGACTTTCCTTTGTTAATTAATTTAAGGATGACTAAGTGGGATTAATCCTTGCAACTACCATACTTGTGGCTAGTGATAATGATGAAGACCCTTGACAACCAAACTTTGCCAAGACCATTTTGTTAATAAAGTTTTCTTACCATTTACTATTCATATTTCTCATCCAAAACCCCAAAATAAACAAGTCCATAACCAATAATAGGAACACTACCCTGCAAGTCCTTTGAGAGACGACCCGAGGTTTAAATACTTCGGTTTATAAACTATACTTTACAACGAGATTTCATTAGTGAAATTCTAAACCGTCAAAAATCCAAATCATCACGTATATTTCAATGTTCCGGCCAATTTGATCTTTGAAGACCTTGTCCATCAGTCTCTGATAGGTTGCTCCTGCATTTTTTAGTCAAAAAGGCATAACTTTGTAACAAAAATTACCTCGGTCTGTTACAAATGTTGTTTTTTCTTCATCATCGGGGTGCATTTGTATCTGATTATAACCAGAATAGGCATCCATGAAATTGAGCACTTGATATCCTGAGTTGTCATCTAGCCATCTACTAGCCTGTCAATATTCGGTAGCAGGTAGGAATCCTTTGGACAGGCCTTGTTTAGGTCTGTAAAGTCCACGTACATACAACACTTTTCCGAGCCATTACGACATTTTCTATCCATGACAAGAAACGAAGTTCTTGAATGAAACCTGCATCAAGTAATTTCTGTGTTTCTTCTATTGCTGCATTTCTTCTTTCTGCACCTAAGTTTTGTTTCTTTTGCCTTATAGGTCGAGCGTTAAAATTGACTGCTAACTTGTGGCATATGAAGTTCGGATCGATCCCTGGCATATCGGCTGGTGTCCATGTAAATAGGTCGGTGTTGGATTTTAATGTCTCAATTGGATTTCATTTTGTTCCTGCAAAGAAAATAGAGCCGATGTTAGTAAATTGGTCTAGATTCCCGAGTTATACCTTTTCTAAGTCGTCCCTTGGGGCAGGGTGACTGTTGCTTTCTCTCATATCTAGCTCAGCCAAAGTTGGAACGCTTTCCGAGTTGTAAACAAAATGGATTCTTGTAATGGTCTCCTTTGAGGCGACTTTTAAGCCCGCATTATAACATTTCCTGGCCTCCTTGTGATCGGCATGGACTGTTGCGATTATGTTATCCTGCACAGAAAACTTAACACAAAGGTGAATAGTAGAGACAATAGCTCCGAAGGAGTTAAGGGACGGGCGTCCCAAGATGACATTGTAAGAGCTTGCACAATCTACTACTAAGAATTGAATATCGAGGGTTTTTGAGTTCGGAGAATCCCCCATTGTTGTTCTCAACCATACATAACCTGATACGGGAACCCTTTTCCCAGAGAATCCTATTAACTCTCCGAGTGATTGTTGCAGTGCTTTGTCGCTGAGTTGCATCTTCTTGAAGGTGGAGTAAAATAAGACGTCGGCACTACTCCCTGGGTCGAGTAGAACCTTTTTTATTGTTAATTCTCCCATTTGTATTGAGATCACCACTAAATCGTCCATATTTGGGCATTGCGACTTTAGGTCGGATGCACCAAAAGTGATTTAGGCATTTGTTGCCGAGGTTTGAGTCTGTTGCTGAGATCCTTCTGTCATTATAGTTCTGTAACTCCTTTTCCTGGCCGTGCTGGTTGCTTCTCCTCCTGCGAAGCCGCCTGAAATATAGTTTATTGTTCCTTTAGATGCAGGAGTTTCAACTGGTCCATACCAGGCTCCCTTTTCTTTGTGGTATGATCTATAGCTCAATTTGTCAGTGTCCCTTGTTTCTTTCTGGCTTCTGGAAGTGACGTATTTATCCAGCAGGACTTGTCTCGCTAGCCTCTCCAATAAGTCTTTGGCTATTATGCACTCGTCAGTGGTGTGGCCATACCTCTGGTGAAATGCGCAATGCTTGCTTCTATCTACATATTTCTGATCTTGGTATGTCCCTGCTTTGCTTGGTGGTTTGATTAGTTTGTTGTGTAGTATTTCCTTGATGATGTCCTCTCTTTTGGTGTTGAACTTAGTGTATGAGTTGAACTTCGGTGTTAACTTGAAAGGCTTTTTGGAATCTCTGTTTTGAGATTTGGTAGGTTTTCCTCCTCCTTCCGAGGTAATGGCCAGTTCTTCGAGCTTCACATAATTCTTCAATTTCAATTTTTTCGGTTGCTTTTTCTCATAACTCCTCCAATGTTTTTGGCTTATTGCATCCTGGAATTTCCCAGGTCGAAGGCCACTTTTTATCGCGTGCAGTTGTACTTCCTGGTTGAGTTCTGGGATTTCCATGACTACCGTCGTGAAGTGTGTCATGTAGACCTTCAAACTCTCATGTTGTCCTTGCTTGATTGTAGTGAGGCAATCTGAATCTAGCACGTAGATTTTGGATGCTGCGAAGTGGTTTATCAACAATTTGGCGAATTCTTCAAAGCTTGATATTGATCCTGCAGGCAAGTTAGAAAACCATAATAAAGTAGATCCATCTAAAAAGGTTAGAAAAGATCGGCATAAGATGGGATCGGAGTCGCTATTGAGAAACATCATGTATTCAAATTTTGTGACATTGACTTTAGGATCTATGATCCCCTTGTATGGTATTAAAGTCATTGGAAGTGTAAAATTTTTAGGCATTTTAAAACTCATTATTTCTTTCGAAAAGGATTAGTCCGACGTCTTCCTGCTTTGGGAGTGTCGCCCCTGTCTTCACATTTGATTCTGACTGACTTTCCTTGTGTTGATTGGTGTTTACCTTTTTATTGCGTTCTTTTCTTCACCATTGTTTTGCATTGTTGCTAACAATTCGGCCATTCGTTGGTTTTCTGCTAGTAGAACAGCATTAGCAGCCAAGAGTTCGGCATTGGTAGAATTGGCCTGAGGAGTCACTGAATGGTCCGTCATGGTTTAGCTTCTGAAAAGAAAAGAAAGTACAAAGTAGATATGATAGCGTTAGGTCGAAAAACTAAAAAGCAAGACAGGGCCCACGGTGGGCACCAAATGTTCTGGCAAGGATACTCCTTTCGAGCTATACTTCAGCCTTGTGTTAACCCGATGTCCTTGACAGCTCGAACTAAACTGGGAATATCCTCGTGAACTCGATTTATAGATTTGATTGGTGTTGAATAGATTGCCGGTTTGAGCCGAGATCTTCGTGGCCGACTTTTGGACGAAATCATGGGGAGTGATTTGTTAAGATAACGTCATTTTTATTTTCAAATGTGGAGGTGATGTGCCGAAGTATAACGCGGTTCATCCGATATTAAATTGATACCGTACGCTATATACATATAAAAAATAAATTATTATATATTTTTATATAAATATATATTATTTAATTAATTTTTAAAATATATTTTACATTTTAATATATATTTTATACTAATAATTAATTTATTAATTAATTTTTTTTATCTATACCTAATATAATTATTAAAAAAATAGATCATAATGCAAACACCGCGAACAGAAATTTTATAAGAAATGTTAATATGTTTTCTTATATTTGAATTTAGATTAATCAATTTTTTATTTATTACATTGAAAAAGTTAGTCGCTTAATATTTCTCAAATTTTATATCAACACGTCTACTCTCACATTCTTATCAAGTTATCATACTTTTAGATTTTAATATAATTCTTAGTCTAATATTTATCTTATGTTATATTATTATACAATTATATTTATGTGTATTAAAAATTAATTATTAAATTAGTTATTTTATAAAATATATATTAAAATATAATTATATATTAAAAACAAATTAAATAAAATATTATTGTAACTTTGGTCGTTAATTATTAGTGAACATATACTATTTTTTATTATTATATAACTTTATCATTAAATTAAGTTTAATCTATATAAACACACCATTTACAAATTTACAAATATAATAATCCACTAAGTGCGCCTAACAATTTGACCAATCCGAAAAGAAGACAAAAGTTTGTGGTAATTCGAAAAGGCTACGTGAAAAACACGTAATGATATGCTATTTTATAGGACTGAAAAGACGTCGTCCTCATCTAAAATTTATCTATATTTAAAAGTTAAAACACTTCATTTTGATGAATCTGATTTTAGCTAAATTATTTACCGTATTTTATCTAAGAAGAAAAATTCGCTTAATATCAACGTCTTTTCGTCATCAGATGTAAATAAACTATTAATATCATTAAATGTAGCTATATTAATAATACAAAAATCGTATTTGCATTAAAAGAAAGATCATCTAAACTAACTATTCTATATTCAATTAATTGAAAGTCTAGTATTCGTCTAAAACAAATTCTCTTGGAGACTGACAAGCTAAGGTCATTAGAAATTTAGAGTAGCGTTAGCATGATGAGATCTAGGTGGATATAAATAATCAGATAATAATTAAAGATTATATATATTGATATGCAGTTATAAATCGGCTAAAACGGTATAACTTGACTATTGACCATAAAATCGGTTACCAATAAACGGTCGTCAAATAAAAATGTTTTCATATATAGCTAATTTTCATAAAAGGAGAAATATTTAAAATAGAGTAAAATACACAATTAAATCAAACTCAAAATAATATTATACAATTAATCCAAAAAAAATGTTACATAAATCACTCAAGTACATATTTTTATATAAATCAAATGAGATGTATTCAATTTATAAATTTTATAATAAATTAAAATTGATCAATTCGAATTACTAAAAAGAATGTAAATTAAATGAATCAGTCAATTTATACATACATATCAGCCACCCAATAAATCGAATAAATTATGTTCGGTTTATATATGCAAAATTTTGTTTCTAGTAATTCGAAATAAGTTATTTTGATTTTTGTTATCTAAAAATTTAAAATAAATAAAAAAATTATAAATTTTTTTTATAATAAAATATTAAAAAAATAATTTTTGTTATTTAAAAAATTAAGATAAATAAAAATAAACATAAAAAAATTTATGTAGAATAACATATAATATGAATATATTTAATAATATATAAATGTACAACATGTACTAACTATTAAAATATACATAAATCATGTTGAATTAGTTATAAGTTCTATTTTTTATTTTATGATTTATTTTAGATATAATTACTTAATATGACAAAATTATTGTTATATTATATTATTTTTTATTTTCATAAAATATATTAAATCTTATGTTAGTTCGAGTACGATTTCATATTCTATTAAAAACTTTAGAATATTAGATTATAAAATTATTTGACTTTAAAAATTTAATTTATCCAACAAAATATATAAATAATTATATACTTTATATAGTGAAAATTTTATAGTTATCAAACTTTATTCTCTGTCCTACTTTATTTTCTGTATATTCAAAAATTGCAATCTCTTATAATAATTGATATGTTGATTATTTGTATTCATGAACAGTTGCATGCTACATAAAAATAATTTTATTAGAGTAACTATTTAAAAAAAATTATAATATAGAATTTAATAAATTTAAATAAATAATTTGTCTCTAAATTATACATATTTTTTCAGTTTTTATATAAAAATAATTAATTTTGATTCATAAAATTCATATGTTATTTATTTTGGTATGCATGGTAATAAATGTCTATTAACTTGTTAGAAATCAAGACAAGGGATTAGAATAAAATATCTGTATATTTATTATGTAAATTTGTTATTTATTACATATGATAAAAAATATATTTTATTTATAAATATTAAATAAATATAAAATCATAAACATAAATGTCTAATTTAAATTTAAATATAAATTATAATCTAACTCATATTCAAATATTATTTTAATTTTTTTTGTTTAAATTTAAGGGAGAGTTAATCATCTTAAGTTTATATAAAAATCAAATTTGGGATAAATCGAAACAGTCTATTTCAAATAACTAGGAGCGAAACCTTGCATGCATAAATCGACTGACTGATTCAATTTGCATTCTTTTTGATAATTCGAATTGATCAATTTTGATTTACTATGGGAATTTACAAATCGAATGTATCTCATTCGATTTATATAGAAATATGCACTTGTAACGTTTTTTTTTTGTGAATTGTGTAATATTGTTTTAGGTTTGGTTTAATTATGCATTTTACTCTTCAAAATACAATGATCGGATACTCCACCCTATAAAAGGGGAGCCAAGACACTTTTATATTCAAGTACATCTGGATAATTCTTATACTAACTTGAACATCGGAGTGCCTTTTGCAGATACACATACTTCTTTGTATACTGAAAGCTGAGATATAACTCTACCAAAGAAAAAAACTTAGATTTGATCAGTAGAAGGTGAGATTCATCCTGCTGATTTATAGTTCGATCACACAAGACCATTTGACGCCCACCGTGGGGTCTCGGAAAAAAAAACCCTTTCTCCTTACAGGTCCCAAAATCTTTACTTCTCAATCTTGACTGATTTACCTCTTTCCACACTATCCGAGTTTCTTCATATAACAGAATTGTAACAAGCAAATCAATACACGACAGAGAAAAATCAGCGAATGACAAATCAAATAATCGAACTAACTAATGCTCGGATTGAGCACAACTAGAGACGAACCTACATACAAAGTTGTGGGGGCTCTGCCCCCATTGAATTATAGAAAAAATAATAAGAAGTATATATAGAAGTATATAATGCCCATTGTATCATTATATTTATGGCATGTTTAAATTTTTTATTTATGTATGATAAAAATTTATGTTCTTAAATATCAATATAATGAAAAAAATTATATATAAATTTAATCTATCGAAACTAGAAAAATTAAATTGACTTAAATTAGAAAATAAATAATAATAATTCAATTAGTCAATGGATCGACAACCATAATATTGGTGCTAATGTGCTTTATTGACACTCTTTGTTTCTGAACTTCTTTTTTAACGGCAAAGTATTCCAATTCCATATACTTAGCATCTTTGAAATACTTGTCATTTTTAGAAAAGAAAACTGCTGCAGAGTTATCACAATAAATTTTCAGCGGTTTAGCAATACTGTCAACAATTTCAAGCCCTGAAAAGAAGTTCTGCAACCACTTATTTTGAACCATGGCCTCAAAATATGTCACAAATTCAGCTTCCATTGTAGAAGTAGCAACTACTGACTGCTTCGCACTCTTCTATGATATTTCTCCTCTAGCAAAGAGATACAAATAACCAAAAGTGGATTTTTTTTGTATCTACGCAACCAGCAAAATCTGAATCTGAATATCCAATCACTTCAAGGTGATTAGATCTCCTATAAGTAAGCATGTGTTCCTTTGTCCCCTTGCAGATACCTTAAAACTTTTTTTGCAGCTTTCCAATGATCCAATCTTGTGTTACTTTGGTATCTGCCAAGCATACTAATTGCAAAGCTGATATCTGACCTTGTGAGACTAAACGTGTCCCATTTTTGAATTGGAACGGGTGATGCTGAATATTGTGTCATTCTGAATCTCTCTAATACTTTATTAATATATATTTCTGAGACAATCTTAATAGTCCTTGTGATCTATCTCGAAATATTTCTATTCCAATTACATAACTTACCTCACCCATATTTTTCATTTTAAAGTTATTAAAGAGATATTTCTTAGTCTCGCTTAATAGACCAAGATCATTAGATGCAAGCAAAATATCATCAACATATAGAACTAAAACAGTGAATTTACTCCCACTGACCTTCAAGTATATACACCGATCAACGGTATTTTCTTTAAATTCAAAGGACGAAATTGTATCATTAAATTTGATAGACCATTGGTGGGATGTTTGTTTAAATTCATATAGTGATTTCTTAACTTTACACACCATTTGTTCTTTCCCTTCAACCAAAAATCCTGTTGATTGATCCATGTAAGCATTTTCTTCTAAATTCCCATTAAGAAAGGCGATTTTTACATCCATTTGATGTAACTCTAAGTCATAATGAGTCACCAAAGCCAAGATAATCCTTAAAGAGTCTTTTCTAGAAACTGATGAGAAAGTCTATTTGTAATCAACGCCATCTTTTTGAGTAAAACCCTTGGCAACAAGATGAGCCTTGTAGCATTCAAGGTTGCCATGAGAATCACGCTTAGTCTTAAAGACCTATTTACACCCAATTCTCTTGCATCCTTTAGGTAATTCCACAAGGTCCCATACTTTATTTTGTTCCGTTGATTTAAGTTCATCTTTCACGGCCTCTAACCATTTATCAGCATTATCACCATTAATGGCTTGTGAGAAAAAAAACTGGATCATTAGCAATACTCAAGTCATTTTCTGACTCTTGTAAATACACCACATAGTCATTAGAAATAGCAGATCATCTTTCTCTTGAGACATTCTTAATGTCATTTCTTGTGGTTGTTCTATTATCGGCTCCTCATTACCATGGAATTAATAAGTTCTTGTTCCTCTTGATTGTTATTTAGTCCAACAACAACAGGATCAATAATTTATTGTTCCTGTTGATTGTGATTAGGCTCAATAACATTTGGAATAACAACTCTATAAATAGAAGTATAAGTTGAAGGAACTTGAATTCTTCTTTAATCTCCACATTTTGTGAAGCTGTACTCCCACTGGTCTCACCATTTTCTATGAACCGTGCATTGCCAGTTTCAATTATTCTTGTACTATGAGTAGGACAATAAAATCTATACCCCTTTGATTTTTTTAGATAACCAATGAAATATCCACTGATTGTTCTTGCATCCAGCTTCTTTTCTTGCATATTATAAGTTCTTATTTCTGCTTGACATCCCCAAACATCTAGAGGTCTTAAACTAGGTTTCGTCCCAGTCCATAACTCAAAAGGAGTTTTAGGAACTGCCTTACTAGGAACCCTATTTAACAAATACATAGCAGTTTTTAAAGCATACATCCACAATGATATAGGTAAAGATGCATTACTCATCATTGTCCTAATCATTTCTATTAAAGTACGGTTTCGCCTTTCTGATACACCATTTTGTTGAGGTGTACCTGGCATAGTGTATTGAGCACATATAGCACGTTTTTCAAAGAATTTAGCAAATGGACCAGGGTTTTGTTCTATTTCGTCGTATCTTCTATAATATTCACAATCTCTATCAGATCTAACAATTTTTCACCTTTTTGTCCAACTGCCTTTCTACTTTATTTATATAAATTTCTAAAACATTAATGCTTGAGATTTACCATAAAGTAGATAAACATAATCATAACTTAAATAATCATCAATAAAGGTGATAACATATTTTTCTTTATTGAAAGAATTTACATCAAAAGGTCCACATATGTCAGTGTGTATAATTACAGGAAGTTGGGTACTTCTTGTGGCTCCTTTCTTTGTGTGTTTTGTTTGCTTTTCTTTAATACAATCTACACAAATATTAAGATTAGTGAAATCTATATTTGGAAGGATGTCATTCTTTATCAACCTATCCATTCTTTTTTTGGAAATGTGACCTAAACGTTTATGCCGCAAGTAAGCATAACGTTCATTCACTAAACCACATTTGGTGTCAACTTTATGATGCAAAGTCATAAGTGATTCAGCATATAAATCATCAGGATTAAATTTATATAAACTATCAGAAAGTATGCCAGATCCAATCATATACTTGTGCTTAAACAAACTGAAATAACTATTACCGAAATTAAAAGAGTATCTAGCAACATCAAGTTTAGATAAAGAAACTAAATTCCTAGAAATACTTGGTACATAAAAATTATCTAGCAAATCCAAAAGATGTCCAGTGTCGAGAATCAACCGATAAGTCCCAATAGCTTTTGCTGGAGCTTTATCTTTATTTTCCATGTAGACAAACTTTTCATTTGGCCTTATGGTTTGGGTTGTAAAGAATTCCTGCATCGATTTAGAAACATGAGTTGTACCTCCAGAATCAATCCACCATGTATTACGAGGAACTTCAATTAAGTTTGATTCAATACATACATAAGCATAATTAAGCTTATTACCTTTCTTTTCAAACCAAGCCTTTCTCTTTGGACAATCATTTTGGAAGTGTCCAGGTTTTTTGCAGAAATGACACTTATCTTTCTTCTGGATTTTAGAAGAGGACTCAGTAGTCTTTAATGGTCCTTTTCTCTTTCCCTTTCCATGCTTCTTTTCAGTTTTCTTTCCAACTCATTGATGGTTCAGGTAATGGATGGAATGATTTCCTTGATTCTTAAGTCTGGTTTCCTCTTGAACTAACATACTATGCAACTCATGCACATTCCATTTATCCTTCATAGTATTATAGTTCATTTGGAAAGGACCATACTCAAATGGTAATGAGTTTAAAATAAACTGCACAAGAAAATTTTTATCTACTTCCATTCCCAATGACTTAAGTCTTGCTGTAATATTTGTCATTTCAATGACATGATCATGCATAGTACGAGAACCATCAAATTTTATGGTGATCAAAGTACCCATTAAAGTCCCACCAAGAGACTTATCAGTAGTTTGGGAGCGCTCTTCCACAAGCTTCATAAATTCTTTAGCATTATCAAACTTAGGAAGAGCTGACTTGATGCTGTTTGCTATGCTCATCTGCATAAACATAAGACTAAGTCTGTTTGACTTTTTTCAAGCTTTATAATGAGCTTTTTCTTCATTGCTACTAAGAACAGTAATAGCAGCATGTTTCTGTACTTGAAGTGCCAAATCAAGATCTAAGACACCAAGGTGAAATTGGACTTATTCAGACCAATTAGAAAAATTCAGCCCATTAAAAATTGGAATAGACGTAGCATGTGCTACAATTATCACGTACTTAATATTAACACTTTGAGTCATAAGATAAGACATTATTCAGATTCAAAGAGCATTCATAGAAACATTCAAAGTATATTAATATTCTCCTTTGGGTGATATATCAATATACAATAACATAATGATACTAATAAATTTAACTTTATTTAGTAAAGATACATGCACCAATTAAAAATATTTAATATCTTTGGATATTTAAATACTAATAACAGTACGTATATATGCTAACAGTCATGTTCATTAATTATAAGATCAACTAATCAATTTTTGGGTGACCCTTAAATGTCTAATAACAATGAGCTTCAATTAACATATAAATAATTATCATTTAGCATCTTTTTTATATGTAATTGATACAAAATAATAAACATAAAATTAACTAAATTTTTTAGATTTGACCACTTTGGTGATTAACAAATCTCAAAATTTTAGTACAATATTTTCTTTTATTGTTACAAAAATAAAAGATATTGTTCTTTTGGTTTCAATGTGGAGAGGACACTTCACATTACTTTGGGTTTAAAAAAATTTTTGTTCATATCCATAATAACACAGCGCGTAATTATCAAAACCAATATCAATATATACACAGCATAATAGTAATACTTAATCATTTATTCATATAACATTCATCATATATACTGCAAATATTCTAATATATTACAATTATATATACCTTGCAATAAACAATCATGCACGAAAACATGTAAACTAAAATATAGTTAACAAATTTATACAACTATAAATTTCATGCTATATTAATTTCGCAATAAAATTTTATTTTCATGGACAATTATAGATTTCACAACTTAAAGCTTTGATACCACATGTTAATTTATACAGTTTTAGTGAACGTTATAAAACTAGTCACAATAATAAAAGGATCTTGAAATTCTTGATGGTCACAAATAAAAATAAGAATAGTTACTAACCTTGATCTATGATGATGATGGTATTAAGAAGAATTCATTTTGTCTATTCTTTTGCCTTCTTAATTCTTTCTTTTATTTAGTTATTGATAGTGAGTGAAGAAGAAAGACGTTTTATAGATAGGAAGAGAGGATTGAATTCTGATTTGTTTTCATAAAAAAAAAACAACTTCCATCAAGTTTGTTATATTTTAAAATAATCATGTAACTTTTTTTTAATTAAATATTTATTAAACCAATAAAATAAGAACACATCACACATCACACATATGAGACATCATATAATAATATAATTTCTTACAAATTATACAAAACCAAACTTAAATTTTCAAATATAAATAATATTATTAGTATTTAGTAATTTTTCTTAAAAGTTAATTGAGATAATATTATATATTATTTATTTATTTTCATTATTTTATTTAATTTATTTTTTGCCTTGAAATTTGGATTTTCTAAATTTTGAATTTTCACTTTAGATGGTAAAATGTGATCTCTCACCTTTCAATAGTTTTTCTCTCATATTTTCTTTTAGTCGCACCCATGAAATAAATGATAAGAGATCACACTTTATCCTCTAAAATAAAATTCAAAATTTAGAAGATCCAAATCCTTTGGCCTTATATATAATAATGTGTTTTTGTCAAACAAACATCTACCATAAATATGATAGAGTTTTAACTTTATAATTAAATAAAAAAATTGTTAATCTCTCTCACACAACTATAAAAACTTAGAAAAAAATTAAAGTTGATCCATTAAAATTATATTTCTAATAACTTTTTTAATTATTGAGTTATAATTCTTTTTTGTATTATATAAAAATCAATAAAATGTGGGGTAAAAAATATTTGACAAGGCACTAGTATTAGTAATAATTATATTAAAATATTTTTAAATTATCATACTTTAAGCATGTTAATAAAATTATTGGAAACTTAATTAATATATTTTGAATTTTAAATATTTATTTTTAATTATTTTTTGTATTACTTTCACCTTCACTATTAAATATTTTTGAGTCTGTCACTGAACACAATAACAATAATGGTGAACAAGCAGAAGATGAGGAACACTACTCTGATCCAACACATGTCTCTGAAACCCAGTCGCGTGAGGAAGGTCGGCAAGGCGATGAAGAGAACGAATTGGACAATGCTGTGGGCCCGTTCACCACTAATATCATGAACTTTCAAATACCCAGGAGGTTCACTCTGCCAACGAGCTTAACTCTTTACGATGAGTTAGGGGATCCAAAGAAGCATGTCAAAAAGTTTTGATCTATAATGATAGTAAACGATGCTTCTAACTCTGTTTTGTGTTGTTGTTTTCCTATCTTTTTAGATGGTCCTGCACTTGATTGGTTTTGTTCTTTGCCTTGTAGATTCTATTTCTCATTTTCAAGAACTCGCAAAACTCTTTGAAGATCACTTTGCTACTTCTTCCATCTACTTACATGATTCTGATTACATGAACACAATAAAACAAAGTCAAAATGAAAGCCTGAAGGACTATATCACCTGCTTTACAAAAGTAGCCATCACCATACCAGATCTTCATCCCGAAGTACATCTACATGCCATCAAGTGTGACCTCTGACCAGACAAGTTCCAAGAAGCAATCACCGTATCCAAGCCAAAAACACTTGCCGAGTTTCACAAAAAAGCCAAGGGGCAGATGGAGATAGAAGAGCTCCGCCAAGCTCGGAAATCAGAAAAACCTCACCTTAATAAAGACGAGGACAAAGCTCGAGACAACAAGAAGAACTTCAAGTTAACTCTTGGTTATGACTCATATACGCAATTCAACACAAAGAGAGATGACATAGTCAAAGAGATCCTGAACTCGAAGCTCATCAAACCCCCCAGCGAGGCTGGTAACTACCTAGACGCGAAGAATGTAGACAAGTCTAAATATTGCATATTCCACCAAAAATATGGACACACTACTGACAAAAGTGTCATCTCCAAGGACTTGTTGGAACAATTAGCTCGGCAGGGTCATCTAGATAAGTATATCAGTGGCCACATGCCGAAACGCACTATCACCTCTGCCGAACATACTTCTACAACTTAATATTCTCGAGATAAGGAGAGAGCAACTCACCACAATCCCGACCAACCACGAGGTATTATTAATTGTATATCTAGAGGTTTTATAGGAGGTGGAGCAGCAAGTTTGGCACGCAAACATTCATACCGAGCTATGCTCTCAGTAGTAGGAGCATCATGCAAACTAAAACTACCTCATCATCTTCCACAAATGACATTCTAGTCATCCGATTTCAATACAAACATCACCAATCTAGATGACCCACTCGTTATATCTATTCATAAGAGACCTTCTGGTGCGGAAGGTATTGCTCGATCCTGGAAGTAATGCTAATGTCCCATTTTACTCCACCTTCTAGAAAATGAAGCTCAGCAAGAACATACTTCAACCTTCTAGCAGAGATTTGGCCGGATTCTCAGGTGAACGAGTCCTGATATTGGGATCTGTGTGGTTACAAACCATACTGAATGAGCATCATTTATCCAAAACCTCTGACGTCCAATATTTGGTTGTCGACTGTTTTAGTCCTTATAATTTAATACTTGACCGACTTTTTTTAAATAAGTTCGGCACCGTAGTATCTATAATTCATCTTTGTGTTAAGTTTTCTGTGCAGGACGACCACATTGCAAATATTCATAGTGATCATCGTGAAGCTTGGCAATGTTACAACATCAGTCTAAAGTTACCAAACCGAGCTATGGGACCTCAAGTAAACAACGTCCACAAATCTGCCGAGGTCCCAACACTAGCAGACCTTGACCCACGAGTCGAGTTCCTTGAGCCACCAACACCAACGGAGAACTTACAAAAAGTATATTTCAATAATGATTCTAACAAGTTTACTTATGTAGGTACGACTCTAAGCCCGCAGGAAAAGAATGAAATTCAACAATTAACATAGCAACATATCGATCTATTCGCATGAACACTTGCTGAATTGTCCAGGATTGATCCCTTGATCATATCTCACAAGTTAGCACTCAACCCCTCTGCCTAACCTATATCACAGAAAAAGCGTAACCTCGACACAGAGAAGAAGCAAGCATCCTTAGAGGAAACCAAAAAACTCATCAATGTCAGCTTCATACAAGAGATCAGATTCACAACATGGTTGGTTAACGTGGTAATGGTAAAGAAATACAATGGTAAATGAAGAATCAAGACACACTGGTTTATTGGTTCAACCGATAAATCACTGGTTGAACCGATAAAACCGGTCTCACGTAAATATAAAATATAAAATAGTTAAAAACTTAAAATTAAAATTTGAAATACATATCTTCACAAATATTTTATGAAGAATCAAGTCTCAACTTCTAAAAATAACTAATATAAAAAAACCATAAAATTTTAATACTACAATAGTATCTTATTTTGACATAATAAAAAAATAATTAATTCACAAAACCTATCATCTAACTATAATATCAGTAGATTTTAACACTAACATCAAAACAAATAACCTTAATCACAATACTAGCAATAAAATAGATCAAGTAAATTAATAATTTTTAGTGAAATTTATATTTATATTAATAATGGTATATAATTAAAATATAATTAATTTTAAAAATAGAAAAAATAAAAATTAAATTAAATTAAATTAGATATTTATGTAAAGTATATAATTAGTATTTGTTAAATATAATAAATAGAAGTGCAATGGCTAAGTGGCAAGTAGAGGTTGCTTTTTCTCCAAGGTTCTTGGTTCAAGACCTTGTGGAGACATTTTAAAATTTTTTTCAAGCAGACCAGTTCGGTTAGACCGGTTCTTACCAGTTTACACTGGTTATATTCCTTAAACGGTCCAAGGAATAAATCGAACCGGATTACGGTCCAGTTCTAGTCCGGTTCACTAGTTTTTTGGTCGAAGCAGACGATCTAGTTCGGTTTTTACAACTATGGATTGAAATACGAACATAATTTCAGAGACCAATATGTATTATCTCTTTGTTGACAATTAAGTTGTTTTAATGGTAATTAAGATCTAATAATGGTTTATAATAAAAGAAGTATTTTTTTGCAACAATGAACCTATAGTAGTAGTTAGGGGTGTTCATAGATTAGATCATATCCATATAAATCTACAGTATTGATTAGATCGTATCTATATAAATCTACAGTATTGATCTGTAATTTGAGGATATGATCTGATCTATAAGATGATCGGATTGGATCGAATCGGATCCACACTTTAATCAGATAGAAGTAAACATGTTTAAAAAATTTAACAAAAAAATTATTGACTTTTTTTATAAAAATAAAATTTTTTAATATTTTTTATTTTATGAATATATTTGATATCTGATCCAAACATAAAAAGTGTGAATATCGAATTTGATCTAATAAGTTTAGTGCGGATTAGATCGAAATTTCAGCCATATCCCATCTGTAAACACCCCTAGCAATAATAACTAAAAAAATTTTAATGATTATATTTTTAACTAAGAGGAAGTGCCAAAAAAAAGTACTAAATACAAGAACATTTAATCAAATATTAAAAGAAAATTTTACTTTAAAACAGGACTATTTGATGTGACAATTGAAAAATTTTTTACCTTATTTTTTTTTTCAACTAAACACTTAAAACCCTAATATGAGTCACGGATACCTAAGTTAAAAAATCAAACTAAGTAAATTGAAACTTTAAAAATCAGATTAAAACTCGAATATAACTTCAAAACAGAACTTTAACTTATGTAGTGATTAATTTAAATGAGAATCAAATAAATCAAAATTCAACATAATTTTTATCAATGTTTTCAAATTTGAAATTTCTATACCAAAATTAACTAGGATTTTACTTTAAAACAAGAACATTTAATCAAATATTATTATTATTATTATTATTATTATTATTATTATTATTATTATTATTATTATTATTATTATTATTATTATTATTATTATTATTACTATGATAATTGTTTTATATATCACACAAATATAAACGTTTTTTTTTTCTATGATCTTAAGAAAGGTTTTGTAAGTCTCTAACCTTGTTATCGATTTTTGTAGTGTTAGCCCTCATATTATCAATTTGATTCATATATAATTCGGATGATAAATTATTTGGTGACGTGCTTCCTTTTTTACTGTGATATACTTGTTTATTATTATTATTATTATTATTATTATTATTATTATTATTATTATTATTATTATTATTATTATTATGTACATTAAAAACTAACAGGCCAAATTATTGCCAAAACATAATAGAAGTATGGAAGTTTATCATTCTTCTCTAATGGAGGAAACAAAATTCTTTTCAATAGTTTATTTAACGTTTAGTAGAATAAAAATAAATTTTAGTACGAGTTTAATATTTTTATTCATCATAAAATATTTATAGAATTACTCGTAGATAAATTTTGGAAAAAAGAAAAAAACTATGATTTTTAATTTTATTTTTAAATAAACTTTATTTTTAATTTTAAAATAAATTTTAATTTTATTTTTAATAATATTAATTTTTTACCGTATATAATTATTCAATTATTTTTTAATTATATATAAATAAATTACTCTTAATAAGACTTTTTTGTTATTCAATTATCTTTTTTAAAAAATAGTTAATTATTAAAATAATTAAACTTTTCACAACAAAAATAATAAAAAAAATTATGAACAAAAAAAATTAACTATCCTGATAATTTTTTGTATTTTTATTCATATTTTAATTATAAATATAAATATAATTTAATTATATTATTTATGAAATATGACTATAGATGTAGATAAAATTTAGTTATATTACTTATATATAGTTTTATTGTATTGTATTGCTTATAAAGTTAGATTATAATTATGACAATAGAATTATTCTTGTATTTTTATATGTGTAACTAATTGGTGGTGTTAAAACATTACTCTTAATTATAAACAAGGTTTATAATTTAAAAAATCAAAGACTCAATTAAAAAGATACGAAAAAAATGATGTTAAAATATTCTAACACCTTAAAATAAAAATATTTGAAATTTAATTAAAAATTATTTAAAATTTAAACTCAATAAAAATTTGTATTCAATGTGTTTTGTATTAGATATATTTAATAACCTATTATATCATATTGGTTGAAATTAGTTTTTATAATGTTAATCTTTTAATAACACTTTATTAGAAAAAACCATCTTTTCAAAAAATTTTAAAAACTAATTAATATTATATGTATTTTGTTACATTACATCTTGTTATAAAAAAGTTATTTATTTCTAATATTTATATTAAAAATAAAAATAAAATTTAAATTAGTAAATTTTAATCATAATATAATAATAATATAGTAATTGTTTTATATATTATACGAATAAAAATTAATTATTTTTTTATTTATAAAAATTTTAAAAATTTGTTTTATATATATATTTTGATGAATGTGATATATTTTTTTATGTAAATAATCTTTTAAAAAAATTTAATAGTTAATCTATTACTTTTTTATTTTAGTTCAAATTAAATGTTTTTTTTATTGTTTTTTGGAAAGAAAATCTTTTGAGGAATTTAATAATATGTGACGAGGAATACCGAATAAATTATACAGAAACCAATTAAAACACAACATAAAAATATCTTTAAAAAAAGACGTTTTAAGCGTCTTTATCTGGCCTCCTTATTATTAAACTTGGTATACAGAGTATACATTAGTGTCTACCTGATTTATCAATGGCAGCTGCATACAAATAAATTAACATTAAGCTTTTCAACAGAAATCGATAAAATCAAAGACAAATTGTATGTTGTCTGTTGGATCTGACCTTATGAATCATGATGACGATTGAGTATGAAGAAGCAGTAGCAGCAGCAGTTGTTGGCATACTAATCATATCATACTACTTGTACTTCATCAAAACTGCACGTGACGACAATGCTTGCAAGCCACAACCACCGCGGGAGGCGGCCGGCGGCTGGCCACTAATCGGCCACTTGAAAATCTTTAGTGGTTCGGATCAGCCACCTTATGTTACCCTGGGAACCATGGCAGATAAGTACGGACCAATATTCAGAATACGAATCGGCGTGCACCCTGCCATAGTTGTGAGTTCTTTAGAGCTAGCCAAAGAGTTATTCACAACGCACGATGCCATAATTTCTTCTCGTCCAAAATATACCGCCGCAAAAATCCTAGGACAAAACTATGCCAATTTCGGTTTCTGTGCCTACAACAATTACTGGCGCGAGATGCGAAAGATAACAGCCTCGGAGTTACTCTCCACTCGCCGGTTCGAGTTGCTTCGCGATATCAGAGATTCAGAGGTGGGGTATTCAATGAAAGAGATATACAGAACGTGGTTGGAGGAAAGAGAAGGCTCTAGAGGGTTGTTATTGGAGATGAATAAGTGGCTGGGAGATATGAACCTGAACGTGATTCTGAAGATGGTTGCGGGGAAGAGGTACTCAGCGAAGGGTGGCGATGAGCGGCAGGTGAGGCGGATCCGGTTGGCGTTCAGGGAGTTCTTTCGTCTTACTGGAGTGACGGTTGTTGGGGATGCGATTCCTGCTCTTAGGTGGTTTGATTTTGGTGGTAAAATAAAGGAGATGGAGAAGGCGGCTAAGGAAATGGACGAGATAGTTAGTGAGTGGATTGAAGAACATCGAGAGAACAGAGACTCTGGAGTGGCAAAAACAGAACAGGATTTTATTTGATGTGTTGCTTTCTGTCCTTGATGGGGTTGATCTTGCTGGCTTTGATGCTGACACTGTCAACAAAGCTACTTGCTTGGTACGCATTTATTACCTAGCTCTGTTCTGTTATTTCCAATATCACCTTTGCTTGTTTGCTTCAAGGGATTGAAACTGATTCAATGACATAAAATGAAATTAACCAAGTTGATTATCCATTTACACCCACTGAAACAAGGAGCTAAAATCGAAAATGAATCCTTTTAATTTTTTTTTTAACAATTGATGGAGTGAAGTGTGATATTTCATCCTTAATTTTATAAGTGGAACTCAGAAAAAATAAGAAAGACAACTCGATAAAGGATTAGAGATCACAATTTACTCTCTCAATTTTTTTTAACTTTGAGAGGATCCATTCCCATGAAAATCGTTACTCAATTACCTAATATTTGAAAATAGTTGTATGTTCCTTCAACCTTAGATTAATATTGTTTTACTGCTACGTTTTTTCACACAATAAGAATGGCTGGTAGATATAAACATGTGCTTAACGCTTTATTTTCTCATCATGCTGTGTAATTTTATTGTGAATAATTCCCTTCTACGTTTTATAAAAGCTAGCAGAGCCACACTTAGTTAAGTTGTATTAATTAGGGGCCAACCCTAGATATTAAATTAATTTATGTAGCGACAATAGTTGAATGTTCAAAAATAGTGATGTTATATTGTTATGGCTGCATTTTGCAGACGCTAATTGCAGGGGCAACGGACACAACAACAGTTACCATGACATGGACACTTTCGTTATTACTGAATAATCGCCACGTTTTGAAGAAGGTTCAAGATGAACTAGACGAGCAAGTAGGCAAGGAGAGACTAGTGAAGGAATCAGATATTAACAAACTAAAATACCTTGAAGCTGTGGTCAAAGAATCACTGCGATTGTACCCGGCTGGGCCACTATCAGGGCTTCGTATATTCACAGAGGACTGTACCTTAGGGGGTTACCATATCAAACAAGGCACACGATTGTTCTTGAATCTTTGGAAGCTTCACAGGGATCCTCGCGTATGGTTAAACCCATTGGAATTCAAGCCGGAGAGGTTCATAAGCACGCACAGGGATGTGGATGTGAAGGGTCAGCACTTCGAGCTTCTTCCGTTTGGTGGCGGAAGAAGGTCGTGTCCTGGCATAACATTTGGGCTTCAAATGACGAAGTTGGCGTTAGCAGCATTTTTGCATGCATTTGAGATCACAACTCCCTCAGATGCTCCTGTTGATATGAGTGCTAAGTATGGACTCACAATCATCAAAACCACACCGCTTGAGGTTTTCGCCAAACCTCGTTTATCCCCTTCTGTTTTATCATTGAACACCCTTGCATGAACAATGAATTTGCATATTTATTTTTTGTGGTGCCTGCTTGTACTTGACTTGACTACTGCTACCTTTTGGACCTGGTTTGTGCTTAGAACTTCATGGTTAGTTCATGCTACCATCTTATTTAAGTACTATATCTGTGTTAACTATAAATGAATAGATAAGAAACTCAAAAGATCTATACACCGCACACATTAAATTCCTTGTCTTTTCAGTTGAAGCTAAGTTCCTTTTTTTTGGTTTACCCAAACGGTATCCCCCAACCCGACAGGTTAAAGATTAATTCGTCGCAGATCTGAGCTCCATTTAAGAGTCTGTCGCTGGTCAATGGGTTGCTGACCACTCGACCAACCCAAGTTAGTTCAGTTGAAGCTAAGTTACTTGCCATGTATTCAACGCAACCAAGTATTCGTTACTTTTCAAAATTAGTTATATTTTTTTAAAAAAAGTAATAGCTATAAGTAAACAAATATATATGTAAATCCACCGCTATAAATTTTCTTTTTTTCATTATATACTATTTTCGATGACTCAATGGTGAATTTATAGTGCCTATAATTTGATGTCTAATTTTTTTCTAACTTTTTCTTATGACAAAATTTGAATATTTAATAATTATCTATTTTTATACTTTTAAAATTAAATATTAATTTTTAATATTTTTTAATAAGTTAAACAAACACTTTTAAACATTATAGCAACCACCTTATTATTATATTATATAATAATATTAAGTAAAAATCTTAAAACTACCAATTTTTAATAAATTTAACCAGCATAAACACTAAATTATCTTTAACAAATAATTTTTATTAATTTATGTGTGCATATTTTGATATGTAAGTGTTAACTATGTTAATTTATGTGTGTAAATTTTAGTAAATATAGAAAAAGTCTAGAAGGATAGCACTTTTATTAAAATTTGGCTAGCACTTAACCAACAAAAGAAAAATGAATAATCTCATATTATTAGATATAATCTCATACCATTAAAAATACTAATAATAGCTAATTAATAGCTATAAATCACAAAATTTACTGGCTCCCTAACACTCCTGGTAAATATATAGGATGATAGGTACAAACTATTATTAGCTAAATTTTTACCAAAAAATAATAATATTTACTAATTATATAATATTTTGATAATATTAAATTAATATTTTATTAATTATAATAAAAAATAAAAATTAATATTTTCAACTAATGTTAAGTGACTTGTTCTCTCCCTTTCTTTTTCGCTTTTATCCTTTTATTAGCTAAACAATAATTTAATTGGCACAAAAAAAAAACCTAAATTGATTTCCTACTTAAGAGTATCTTAAAGTTAATTTGACTAATCATGAAAATTTTAAAGTACACGAATGTTACTCAATTCAATGAAAAATATTAAGAGAATATTTTTAATTAATAAAAGTAGAACATACAAATTTAATTAATATTAATTTAAATATAAGGTAAAATACACGAAAAAATATTGATAATTTATCATTTCCGAATTTTAATATATTTTTAGAAATATTTGATAATAAAAAAATATTAATAAAAAATTACTACCAAAATTTATTACTTTCAATTTTATTTAATACTGTACGGTATCTTTTTAACATCGGACGAACCACGTTATACTTCAACACGATAACCCACATTCAAAAAATAACGTAACGTTATCCTAACAAACCACTCCCCACGATCTTGTCCAAAAATCAGCCACGAAGATCACAGCTCAAACCAACGACCTATTCAACACCAATCAAATCTATAAAACAAGCATAAGGTCGACTAGGGCCGGCAGATCAAAAAAATAACCCACTGATTATATACTCATTTTTTATAAGTGATTCATTACTGACTTGAGCGTCGGAGTCCTTTTTGTAGGTATCACACTTGGGTCCGAGTTCACGAGAATATTCTCAGTTTAGTTCCAGTTGTCAGGATCTCCTAGATTAACACAAGACTGACGTATAGCTCGAAAAGAGTATCCTTGCCAGAATATTTGACGCCCACCGTGTGGCCCCGCCTCGCTTTTAGTTTTTTGACCTAACGCTACTATATCCGCCTTGTACTTTCTTTTCTTTTCAGAAGCTGAAGAATGACGGACCATTCAGTGACCCCCTAGGCCAATCAGACCAATACTGAACTCTTGGCTGCTAATGCTGCTCTACAAGCAGAAAACCAACGAATGGCCAAATTGTTGGCAATAATACAGAACAATGACGAAAAAAAGAACGATGATAAGAAGGCAAACACCGATCAACACGAGGAACGTCAATCAGAATCAAATGCGAAGACAGAGGAGATACCTCCCAAGATAGGAAGACGGCGAACTAACCCTTTCTCAGAAGAAATAATGAGTTTTAAAATACCTAAAAATTTTACACTTCCCATGACTTTAACGCCGTACAAGGAGATTGGAGATCCTAAAGTCCATGTCACGAAATTCGAATCTATGATGTTTCTCAATAGCGACTCCGATCTCATCTTGTGCCGATCTTTTCCAACCTTTTTGGATGGAGCTGCTTTATTATGGTTTTCTAACTTACCTGCAGGTTCAATATCAAGCTTTGAAGAATTCGCCAAATTGTTCATAAATCACTTCGCAGCATCCAAAAGCTATGTGCGAGATTCAGATTATCTCAGTACAACCAAGCAAGGACAACATGAGAGTTTGAAGGACTACATGACACGGTTCACAACGGCAGCCATGAAAATCCCAGACCTCAACCCAAAAGTACAATTGCACACAATAAAAAATGGCCTTCGACCCGGGAAATTCCAGGAAGCAATAACCGTCGCAAAACCGAAGACATTGGAGGAGTTCAGAGAAAAAGCAACTGGGCAAATTGAAATCGAAGAATTACATGAAGCTCAGAGAAACAAAAGACTATTGCCTCGTAAGGAGGAGGAAAAACCTACCAAATCTCAAAACAAAGATCTCAAAAAGCCTTTCAAATTAACACCAAAGTTCTACTCATACACCAAGTTCAACACCAAAAGAGAGGACATCATCAAAGAAATACTACACAATAAACTAATCAAACCACCAAGCAAAGCACGGACATACCAGGATCAAAAGTATGTAGATAGGAGCAAGCATTGCGCATTTCACCAGAAATACGGCCACACCACTGACGAATGTGTAGTATCCAAAGACTTATTAGAGAGGCTAGCAAGACAAGGCCTATTGGATAAATACGTAACTTCCAGAAGGCAGAAAGAAGCAAGGGACACTAACAAGTCAAGCTAGAGCTCAGACCAGAAAGAAAAGGGAGCCTGGTATGGACCAGTTGAAACTCCTGCATCTAACGGAGTAATAAACTACATCTTAGGCGGTTTTGTAGGAGGAGGAGCAACCAGCACAGCGAGAAAAGGAATTATAGAACCATGATGGCAATAGATGGGTCTCGGCAACGGACTCAAACCTCAGCAACAGCAGCCCAAATCACTTTCGGCGCATCCGACCTAAAGTCGCAATGCCCAAATCTGGAAGACCTAGTAGTAATCTTAATACAAATGGGAGAATTAACAGTAAAAAATGTTCTGCTCGATCCAGGGAGTAGTGTCGATGTCTTATTCTATTCCACCTTCAAGAAGATGCAACTCAACGACAAAGCACTACAACCACGACTCGGAGAATTGGTAGGCTTCTCTGGGAAAAAGGTCCCCGTATCAGGTTATGTATGGTTGAGAACAACGTTGGGCGAGTCTCCGAACTCAAAAACCCTTGATATTCAATTCTTAGTAGTAGATTGTGCAAACCCTTATAATGTCATTTTGGGACGTCCGTCCCTTAATTCTTTCAGAGTTATTATCTCTACTATTCACATTTGTGTTAAGTTTGCTGTGCAGGATAACGTAATAACAACAGTCCACGTAGACCTCAAGGAAGCTAGGCAATGTTATAATGCGGGTTTAAAAGTCACCGCAAACGAGACTATTACAAGGATCCATTACATTTACAACTCGGAAAGCATTCCAACTTTGACTGAGCTAGATCCGAGAGAAAGCAATAACTGCCCAGCCCCAACGGACGACTTAGAAAAGGTACAACTTGGGAATCCATACCAAATTACTAACATCGGCTCCATCTTCTCTGCAGGTACAAAATAAAATCTGATTGAGACATTAAAGTGCAACATCGACTTGTTTGCATGGATGCCAGCCGACATGCCAGAGATTGATCCGAACTTCATATGCCACAAGCTAGTAGTCAATCCTAACGCCCGACCTATAAGGCAAAAGAAACTAAATTTAGGTGCAGAAAGAAAAAGCGCAGCAATAGCAGAAACACAGAAAATTACTTGATGCAGGTTTTATCCGAGAACCTCATTTTCATTGTGGCTAGCAAATGTCGTAATGATTAAGAAAAGCTCGGGAAAGTGGCGTATGCGCGTGGACTTCACTAACCTAAACAAGGTCTGTCCAAAGGATTCCTACCCACTACTGAATATTAACAGATTGGTAGACGACATCTCAGGATATATCAAGTGCTCAGTTTCATGGATGCCTATTCTGTTTATAATAAGACACAAATGCACCCTAATGATGAAGAAAAAACAGCATTTGAAACGGACCAAGGTAATTTTTGCTATAAAGTCATGCCTTTTGGGCTAAAAAATACAGGAGCAACCTGTCAGAGACTAATGGACAAGGTCTTCAAAGATCAAATCGGCTAGAACATTGGAATATAGGTTGACGACATGGTGGTCAAATCAAGCTTGGAACAACAACATGAGGCCGATCTCAATGAAGTATTTCAGCAACTCCGAAAGTACAATATGAGGCTAAACCCAGAAAAATGTGCATTTGGAGTACATGGAGGCAAATTCTTTGGGTTCTTACTGACAAACAGGGAAATAAAAGCCAAACCCGACAAATGTCATGCCTTGATAAGTATGCAATCACCTTGGTCAATCAAAGAAGTGCAGCAACTTATAGGATGCCTAGCAGCTTTGTCCCGATTCTTACCTGCAACAGCGGCCAAGTCATATCACTTCTTCAACACCTTAAGGAAGGCTAAAAAGTTTCTCTGGACAGACGTATGTGAAAAAGCCTCCATCGAATTAAAAAATCTGCTCAATTCACCCCCTATTCTCAAGAAGCCACAACAAGGTAAACCACTTTTTTTGTATTTCTTTCAATTTCAACTAACAGTCAGCGCCATGCTTATAACAGAAACAGGGAAAGAACAACACCTAGTATACTTTGTGAGTAAAGTATTACAAAATGCCAAAACAAGGTACCCGACCATTGAAAAATTAGCATTTAGCCTGGTCATCATAGCTCGGTCTCTATGACACTATTTTCAAACACATCGGATAATAGTTCGGACGAGAATATTATCCAAACCAGACCTAGCAGGGCGACTTACAAAATGGGCAATAGAGCTCTCGGAATTTGACTTCTCTTACGAATCACAAGGATCTCCCAAAATACAAGCAGTTGCCAACTTTGTATCAGAATTCAACGACCTTGAAGAACCAATCAAAACATGGGAGTTGTATGTAGATGGTGCATCAAATGAAAGTGGATGTGGAGCTTGGATCCTGCTAAAGGACAACGCTGGAGTCCAAGCCAAACAGTCAATCAAATTCCTATTTCAAGCAACCAATAACCAAGCCGAATATGAAGCACTCTTAGCAGACCTCCGGTTGGCAAAAGAAATAGAAATAGAAAATCTAAAGGTATACTATGACTCCCTCCTCGTAGTACAACAGGTAACCGGTCAATTTCAGGTACGAGATTAACTCCTAGAAAAGTATCTAACTTTGGAAAAAAGTTATGATACAACATTTTCAAAATTTTGAAATATCACATGTACCTAGAGAACAAAACTGTAGGGCTGATATTTTATCTAAATTAGCTACATACAGGGTAATTGATGCACATGATAAATTATATCACCTGACACTAATAGAACCAAGTTCAGAAATCAAATTTGTTTTAAGTATATCACAGGAAGAAGACTTTGCTATTTAAGAATTGGGGCAATACCAGAGGAAGAAAATCCGAGGTCATTCAGACATAAAGCAAGCCATTACACCATGATGGGAACTGACCTATACAAATGGGGCATCTCTAGGCCATTACTAAAATGCCTTGGCTAAGAAGATACAGCGAATGCCATTGCCAAAGTCCATGATGGTATCTGTGGACATCACACCAGAGGTAGAAGCTTGGCCATAACAATCCTACGAGCAGGATACTACTGGCCGAAGCTAAGAGAAGACTGCAGAAATAAGGTACAAAAGTGTGATGCATGTCAAAAGTGCGCACCGCTCATTCGCAACCTGGTCGAATTGTTACACAACTCAGATGTCAGCTGGCCATTTCACAAATGGGACATGGATATACTCGGACTGTTACCAGTCTAACCAGGACAGGTAAAGTTCCTTTTGGTAGCCATTGATTACTCCACAAAATGGATAGAAGCGAAACCACTTGCGAAAATAACGTCGAAAAAGGTACAAAATTTTATTTGGAAATCAATTATATGTAGATTTGGTTTACCTAGAGAAATCGTCTTCGATAACGGTAGGCAATTCACAGATAAGAAAATTGAGTCATACTTAACTGATCTGCATATCAAACATCATTGCCGAGCACCCACAAAGTAATGGGCTTCCGGAGGCGGCTAACAAAGTTATTTTACAGGCATTAAAAAAATCTAACAGATGCTAAAGGACGTTGGGCAGAACTCATACCAGAAGTACTGTGGAGCTATAACACAACACCACAGTCCATGATAAAAGAAAATCCGTTCCAACTAGTTTACGGAACAGACTGCATGATTCCCATGGAAGTCAGCCAAGGATCTACTCGGACTGAGCACTTTGACAAACAGGCCAACACGAAAGCCAGATCAGCCGAGCTAGATCTAATAGGAGAGGAGCGATGCTTAACAGAACTCAGACAAAGAGCCATGCAGGCAGCTATGCAAAAGCAATATAACAAAAAAGTACGACTGAGAACTCTAAGAGAAGGAGACTTAGTGCTAAGGCAAATCGAAGAAGTTTGGAAACCACCATGACATGGAAAACTAGCTGCTAACTGGGAAGGTCCTTTCCGAGTTTCCAAAGTCATCGGAAAAGGAGCATATTCCCTCGAAACGATGGAAGGAATGGCTCTCCCCAACACTTGAAATATTTCATCTCTAAAGATCTATCATATTTAACATCTTATTGTAAAAAGTGGAGTGAGAAGATACTCTTTTTCCTGGTCACAAGGTTTTTCCTTGAGGAGGATTTTACTCAGCAGTTTTAACGAGGCCGACCACCCCACGCCTCTCAACAACCGAGAGGTCTTTTTCACATTCAAAAATCTAATCATCTTTTTCTTCCTGATTACTATACTAAATTTGTCCTTTGACAACATCAAACCAACAAAACATAAGTTGGAATATCGCATTCATAGATATGCAGCAACTATTCAGAGCATTCATAAAGTCAAAACTGGCACAACACGTCGACAAAAACAGTTTCAAAAAATAATCATCTTAATCATCGGCTGCCAAACAACAGTACCAAATGAACACAATACTAAATTTCAAAATTATAAAATATTAACAAAATTCTTCAGGAGGGCGGAGGAATATTGTCAGCATGACCTTCGCCCGGCTCATCTTCCACAAGCTGACCACCAATCACAATCATCATCTCATCAAGCTTTCCAACGTCAAATTCGGGAGAAAACAGAGCAATTTGGCTAACAGCACAAACAAATCCCGCAGCAAACATCTCAAGACCCTTATCCTCCATCTCATGAATTCGAGATGTCATTCACCTTTTGTCTTTTCATTCTTCTTAATCTCGGCCTGGAGAAGACGGATTTGATCCTGAAGCTTAACAATTTCCTCTTCCTCACTTTTTATCTTTGCAGTTACGTCAACAATGACATCGTCCCTCTCCTTCAAGGTCTTCTCCAAGCTAAGCACCTTGTTCGTAGCAATCTACTGCTCCGCTCCTAGCAACTCGGTCGCACGACCAATGCATAACAGACGCGAAGCCACAACCTACATAACAACTAATCAATGACAAGTCCAGATATAAAACAAATAACAAAAATCAAAATTAGCTAACCTAGATAAATTTTCCAATTCCTTCTACGCTAGTTCACCGAGTCAGCTGCATGTCTCTAGGATAATGGGAAATTCGGTCGGCCAGCTCATCAATAGGAAACTGGTCGCTCCAGAGAGATTGAGGGTTCACCCCGTCAATAAACCTGTGCAGCTTCTTCTGTCTCTTAAAAACCGACCTCTCACCAATAACAGCTTCCATACCTTCCTCGGATATAACTTCCAAAGACTTGTCCGACTCATCCCTCCTCCTTTTTAAAGAAACAGAATGCTAAGCAGCAGAATGAGAAGCGTCCCCATCGGCTTCTTTAACCAACCTGGAACCACTACCAACCTTTTCCGACTCAAATCGAACTGGAGCGAGAAGTTTTAAGATGAGGAACTCGGCTGCCTACAAGAAACAACAAAACATTAGCAATTAGAAATCATCAAAACCAAAAACACATGACTATGATTGCCTATATATGTTTTCAAACCCTCTTTATCATTTTCCTTCTCAAAATGTAGCATATCCGGAATGGATAAGCGTTCGCCAACAGCAAAATTTTCTATGAGAAAGTGTAGAAAAATGTCTTCCTCCTCACTCCTCTCATCAGCCTCAAGAATTTGCATTCTCTCCGAACACCAATATAGAGTATACTTCTCTATTAGTTCATCGTCTAAATAAAAAGGATATTTGATTTCCAAAGATCGAACCTTTACAAATAAAGACTTGAAGTTCTTAAATGAAGACTTGTACAAAAGAAAAACAGAACATCTGGAGAAACTACTAAGAAAAACTCAAAGGCCTTTCCACACCCCCTTTGATTAAAATAAAGAAAAGAAAACATTAAGAGAACAGGAAAACTCAAGAAATTCCATCAAGCACTCATACGCATGCAGAAACACCCAGGAATTACGGTGCAATTGCGATGTAGCATAGTTTAACTGCGTCAAGACTTTGCACTCAAAGTTAGAAAAGGTGAATTTCACATGCAACTCAGTAAAACAAGGAGTATACATATAGAAATACTCCCAATCACCCCTCCTTTCGCAGACCCTTGCCTCACTAGTATAAGGGAGAAGCTCAATGCAAACCCCTGACCCCTCCCTAGCAAGCTTTAGAGCTTTTAGCTCACAAAGCGACTTCACATCACAATACGACGACGCACGAGTTTTCACATCAACGTGAACCTAATGATAGAAATTCTGTTTATTCACTTCAACTACTTTAACCTTGTCTTTTTTCTTTTCCCTAACCATCTTTTTGAAAGAGATTGAGACAAAGAAAGGGACAGGAAGAGAGAAAGACAAACCTTTCGAAGACATGTCTTTTTTCAATTAAGAAAAAATAGCTTCAAGTCATGCATTGTGTTTCTTCCCAATGAGAAAACGGAAAAAATATTTAATTACAATCCACTAATTTAATGGGAAGTTAACAATTAAAACTGTTCACATGTCCAAGGCAAACGGTCTGTATTCCAATAGGCAAAGCAAAATATTTCAGCCCAATTAACAAGGTAAACACTCAAAACCTATTTTTTATTTTTAAACCCGTTACACATCTAAGTAAAAATCATAAAACCCAAACTTGAAGTAGTAACAACGTACGTTGAGTTTGGGGCTACACACTTGTCATTAAACACTGAGGTATAACTATACAGGGTAAGCTCAACTTGCTAAAACTGCGGTTTCCAAGTCAAAGTTTGGGGGATGTGTACGGTATCCCTTTAACATTGGACGAACCGCGTTATACCTCGACACGATAACCCACATTTGAAAAATAACATAACGTTATCCTAATAAATTACTTCCCACGATCTCACCCAAAAGTCAGTCACGAAGATCACGACTCAAACCAACGACCTATTCAACACCAATCAATTTTATAAAACGAGCATAGGGTCGACTAGGGCCAGCAGATAAAAGAAACAGCCCACTGATCATATATTATTTTTTATAAGTGATTTTTTATTGACTTGAGTGTCGTAATTCTTTTTGCAGGTACCACACTTGCGTCTGAGTTCACGAGGATATTCTCGATTTAGTTCGAGTCCTCAGGATCCCCCATATTAACACAAAACCGACGTATAATTCGAAAAAAATATTCTTGTGAGAACAAATACATTCTACAATAAATAAATATTCAATAAAATAAATTTAGATTTTTTTCTTCTTAACACTAACCACTTTATGATGGGATGAAAAGAAAGTAAAAATGGCTTATCCAAAACCAAAACATAGTAAGTCAATGCACATGCTCTTTAGTGTTTTCATTTTGCACGTTACTTAAGATTTTCTTTTTTCTTTATTGTCAAATAGACAAATGAGGAAAAAGATCTAATAAGGGCATAAGGTTAAGGGGTAGTTGTGGTAGGTTGCAGAGCAATGGCTTCTGTGGCCCCTTCAGTTCTGAGTTGCTTAAGCATTACCAATAATCTAGTAATGATTGCTCTCGTTTTTCTAATCTTAGTTGTTCCGCTATTCTTTCTTTTGCGAAGCTCCAAAGTCGGCCGCCGCCGAGGAGGCAAAGAGCCACCGCTGGCGGCGGGAGCATGGCCCATAATAGGCCATCTCTGGCTCTTCACCCGTTCCCAGCCACCACAGATAACTCTAGGCGCCATGGCCGACAAATACGGAGCCATATTCAGGATCAAGATCGGATCACAACGTGCTGTGGTCATCAACAACTGGAAAACCGCTAAGGAATGCTTCACCACCAACGACATCGCCCTGTCATCGCGGCCAAGGGTCGTCGCCGTCGAACACCTTACCTATAACCAAGCCATAGTGTCGTTCGCCCCTTATGGCCATTATTGGCGCGAGATGCGAAGGATTGCCAACCAGGAATTGCTCTCCACTCGCCGAATCGAGTTATCACGCCACCTTCGTGTCTCCGAGTTAGAAGCCAGCATCAAAGCGCTCTACAAACTCTGGGCTGAGAAACACAACAATAACAACGACAACGACGCCTCCTCCTCGGGCTATGTTGCGGTGGAGATGAAGAAGTGGTTTGGAGAGTTGATGCTCAGTATGGTTCTTAGAGTGGTTGCGGGAAAACGATATTTTGGTGGTTCTGATGAGGAGGAAGCACAGCGGTTCTTGAAAACCATGAGAGAATTCATGCGGCAGTTGGGGTTGGTTGTGGTGGGTGACGCTGTTCCCTGGCTTCGGTGGCTGGATTTGGGTGGGCACGAGAAAGCCATGAAAAAGACCGCTAAGGAGATGGACGCCATTATGGTGGAGTGGTTAGAGGAGCATCGCCGGAAAAGAGCTAATTCTGATCAGGATGGTGGCGATCAAGACTTCATGGACGTCATGCTCTCAATTCTTGATGGTACTCAACTTGCTGGATTTGATTCCGATACTGTCATCAAAGCCACCACTTGGGTATGTATATATATAGTATATGGTGGACTCAAGTGTTTTTCAAGTAATGTAGTTATAGTCAATTGTACCTAAATTGATCAACAATATAATATGTTATATTATATTAGTTAATTAATTTGGTTAGTCTTTTATTATGGTCCCTAATCGAACTGACAAATACTATGTGTGAATTACAACTTCTAATTATTACTTGAAAAAATATTACTGTTTTGTTAATCAAAGAACACGTTTTCCTCTGAAAATTATTGTGCGTTGCAGATTCTGATGGGAGGATCGATTGACACCACTTCAGGAACTCTTATATGGATATTATCTTGTATGTTGAACAATACAGGCACAATAGAACAAGCACAAAAGGAGTTGAACATCTATGTTGGTAAAGACAGACTTGTAAACGAAACAGACATAAGTAAGTTGGTGTACATTCAAGCCATCGTTAAAGAGACATTAAGGTTATACCCTACAGCAATTTTCTCAGGACCTCGTGAGTTTGCGGATGATTGCTATGTTAATGGCTACTACATTTCAAAAGGAACGCAACTAATCACAAATTTATGGAAGATTCACACGGATCCTAGCATTTGGTCTGACCCATTGGAATTTAAGCCAGAGAGGTTCCTTACCACTCACAAAGATGTTGATGTTAGAGGTAACCACTTTGAGTTGATCCCATTTGGAAGTGGGAGAAGAATGTGTCCCGGACTATCATTTGCCCTTCCCATGATTCATCTAACTTTGGCTACTTTCTTGCAATCCTTTGAAATTTCAAGGCCATCTGATGAACCCATTGATATGACTGAAATATTTGGCCTCACAACTATGAAAGCTACTCCCCTTGATGTTCTCATCAAGCCACGTCTTTCTTCTAGGCTCTACGGTTTATCTTGATATATTTTATTTTATTCAAAAATATTATTTGTACAGAAATTAAATTAATCATTAAAATTAATTATTATATATTTATGTATAATATATATTATTTTTAATATATATTTTATATTTTAATATATATTTTATACTAATAATAAATTTTAATAGTTGATTTTAATCATTTTGTATTAATAATAAATTTTAATATACATTTTTGATATATTTTATTAGGTAAATTTTAATATGATTATGTTTATGGTGATTATTTTTTTTTATGATCGAAAAAGCTTAACATAAGAAAAATCAGAGAATCCAAGCACAAAGAACCAAGAAGCTAGTTAACTAAATGATATTTTATGGTAACTATGTTTATGGTAATAATGGTGATTATGCAAGTGTTTTAAAAATTAAAATTATATATATTTTTTATTTTGGTAACATTTTTTTAGCAACACTTTTTAAAAAATATTGATTAGGGATTATAATAAAAGATTAACCAAATTTTAAAAAATATTGATTAGGGATCATTCTTTGATGCATTAGCATCTAAAGAATCATTATCAGGACTTTTGATATTAAAAAAATTATTATAAAGTATAGTCCTCTAATGTGGTATAAGAATTAAAACTTAAATTTTTTAGAATCAGAAGTAACAAGTAGTTATACAATATAAAAGAGACTAACTATGATTGACGAGCCGTCAGTAGCCACGCATTCGTCTCAGAAAACTCTACAAAATTCACTGAACAATTTGGTAAGAAAATTGAAATTTTGTGCCCAGTTCTTACCCTTTCAGTTTTCTAATTTGGGTATTATATGTTGAGAGAATTTGTGTTTTTGGTGATATATATTAGGTGTGAATTAACTTTGAAAAATCATTGGGTCGGTTTTGTCCTAATTGTTCATAGGTAATGTGAGAAGCCTCTAACTCTTGTGAAATTATTGAATTAATAAGCTTTGGCATTGATTATAATGATATAATATGGAAATAGATTGAATTATATTGATTTGAAGTCCAAATTGGTAGTTGAGTTATTGATTTGAACCTTGGAGGTTGGAACCCGATTTTGGTGTGGTATTGATGAAGTGAAAGCTTGAGGAACGGTGGAATTGGAGGTGTTCTGAACTTAGGGAAGAATCGACCAAGGTATGGTTTTGGTTTATCGTAGATAATATATAATATAACATGAAAACTTAGGCTAGATGACCGTAGGATAGGTTGAACTATGTGAACTTATTGAGGTTTAGTGATTTAGTGGATATGTTGAGTTTAATTATGTAAATGTGTGATAATTGATGATTGTAGTGATTGATGAGGAATGATGAATGTTTATGAAATGTGCTCTGAGGCATTGATGAATTGTGTTGTTGGTGACTATTGACGGTTGGGTGTAAATTGATAAAAGTGAGTATTGAAATGTTGTGAAAGGGATAAAATGGTTATGGAATTGCTTTGAGTATATTTGATGTTATTTGAGGGGTAAAACTTTGGTTGAAATTGAGAATTTGGAAAAAAAAAAAAAAGAAGTTTTGAACTCTTTTACTAAACATAAATTTTTAATAAATTTCGGCTGACCATACCTTGAGATTTGGATTTTGGATTTGAAAAAAAAATTGTTTCAAATTAAAGATAATTTCAAGATCTTTAAAATGGTATGAATTTTTTGAAAATCGGAATTTTGTAGAAGAAGTTATGGGCGTCGAAAGTTAAGTGCCGAAAATTGAATTTTTTCCTAAGTTGCAGAAAACCAGGATTTCTGGTGTGCGTGCGTACGCACACATGTGTGAGGGGGTGTGTGTATGTACACCCTAAGGATTTGCAAGTTGTGCGTACGCACAAGTCAGGGAGTGCATTTACGCGTGAGGGGGTGTGTGTATGTACACCCTGAGGATTTGCAAGTTGTGCGTATGCACACTATGATACATACGCACAAGCTGGGAAGTTCTTCTGGTGCGTATGTACGCACAACAATGATGCACACGCTAAGCGCTGTTTTTCACACAAAATTCTGTTTTTCCTATTTAATCTTCTCAACAAGCTTGTAAACCTTCACAACTACTGTTTTCATAAAAATTCACCATTTTGAAACTATCAACCATTCCTCTAATTTTTTAAATCTCTGAAAACTCTGTTTAAGGTTCGATAGCTAGGTTTTATGCTACGAAATAGGAGTAAGGGTGTTGATGGGGTTGGTTTTGGTATCAAAAGAGATTTGATAAGTAAATGATTAATTCGATGAGATGATGATGAATAAGTTTGATTGAAATGATAATAACATATTATGATTGAAATATATGTGACCGGGTAAGATGCAGTGCATTGTCCACTTGCTCCGGATAAAAGATGAGGAAGTTGAATGACTGATAAGTGTGACGGGTACTATATTCCAAGAGTGTGTTAAGCGTTATATCCCTGATAGATGGTGACTGGTGCACGGAATTGTGATCATCAACAATGGCGCCAATAAACTTGGTAGCGCTCTCAAACATGAATCACACTTTGTCACAACTGCGCACAAATAACCAGCAAGTGCACTGGGTCGTCCAAGTAATACCTTACGTGAGTAAGGGTCGATCCCACGGAGATTGTTGGTATGAAGCAAGCTATGGTCATCTTATAAATCTCAGTTAGGCGGATAATAAATGTTATGAAGTTTTCGAATAATAAATAAAGCAGAAAATAAAGATGGAGTTACTCATGTAATTCAATGGTGGGAATTTCAGATAAGTGCATGGAGATGCTGTGTCCTTTCTGAATCTCTGCTTTCCTACTGCTTTCATCCAATCCTTCTTACTCCTTTCCATGGCAAGCTGTATGTAGGGCATCACCGTTGTCAATGGCTACATCCCATCCTCTCAGTGAAAAAGGTCCAAATGCTCTGTCACAGCACGGCTAATCATCTGTCGGTTCTCGATCATGTTGGAATAGAATCCCTTGATTCTTTTGCGTTTGTCATCACGCCCAACAATCGCGAGTTTGAAGCTCGTCACAGTCATTCAATCCCTGAATCCTACTCGGAATACCACAGACAAGGTTTAGACTTTCTGGATTCTCATGAATGCCGCCATCAATCTAGCTTATACCACGAAGATTCTGATTAAAGAATCCAAGAGATATGCGCCCGGTCTAAGGTAGAACGGAAGTGGTTGTCAGTCACGCGTTCATAGGTGAGAATGATGATGAGTGTCACGGATCATCACATTCATCATGTTGAAGTGCAACAAATATCTTAGAATAAGAACAAGCGGAATTGAATAGAAAATAGTAGTAATTGCATTGAAACTTGAGGTACAGCAGAGCTCCGCACCCTTAATCTATGGTGTGTAGAAACTCCACCGTTGAAAATACATAAGTGATGAAGGTTCAGGCATGGCCGAATGGCCAGCCCCCCCCCCCCCAAAACGTGATCACAGGATCAAAAATACAATCCAGGATCCAGGATGTCAAATACAATAGTAAAATGTCCTATTTATACTAGACTAGCTACTAGGGTTTACAGAAGTAAGTAATTGATGCAGAAATCCACTTCCAGGGCCCACTTGGTGTTTGCTTGGGCTGAGCTTTGAGCTTTACACGTGCAGAGGCTTCTTTTGGAGTTGAACGCCAAGTTGTAACATGTTTTTGGCGTTCAACTCTGGTTCGTGATGTGTTTCTGGCGTTTGACTCCAGAATGCAACATGAAACTGGCGTTGAGCGCCAGTTTACGTCGTCTAATCACGAATAAAGTATGGACTATTATATATTTCTGGAAAGCTCTGGATGTCTACTTTCCAACGCCGTTGAGAGCGCACCATTTGGAGTTCTGTAGCTCCCGAAAATTTATTTCGAATGCAGGGAGGTCAGAATCCAACAGCATTAGCAGTCCTTTGTCAGCCTTTTATCAGAGTTTTACTCAGGTCCCCCAATTTTAGCCAGAAATTACCTGAAATCATAGAAAAATACACAAACTCATAGTAAAGTCCAGAAATGTGAATTTAGCATAAAAACTAATGAAAACATCCCTAAAAGTAGGTATATTATACTAAAAACTATCTAAAAACAATGCCAAAAAGCGTATAAATTATCCGCTCATCACAACACCAAACTTAAATTGTTGCTTGTCCCCAAGCAACTAAAAATCAATTAGGATAAAAAGAAGAGAATATACTATAAATTCCAAAATATCAATGAATATTAATTCTAATTAGATGAGCGGGACTTGTAGCTTTTTGCTTCTGAACAGTTTTGGCATCTCACTTTCTCCTTTGAAGTTTAGAATGATTGGCATCTATAGGAACTTAAAATTTTAGATAGTGTTATTGATTCTCCTAGTTAAGTTTGTTGATTCTTGAACACAACTACTTTTATGAGTCTTGGCCGTGGCCCTAAGCACTTTGTTTTCCAGTATTACCACCAGATACATAAATGCCACAGACACATAGCTGGGTGAACCTTTTCAGATTGTGACTCAGCTTTGCTAAAGTCCCCAGTTAGAGGTGTCTAGAGTTCTTAAGCACACTCTTTTTGCTTTGGATTACGACTTTAACCACTCAGTCTCAAGCTTTTCACTTGGACCTGCATGCCACAAGCACATGGTTAGGGACAGCTTGATTTAGCCGCTTAGGCTTGGATTTTATTTCCTTGGGCCCTCCTATCCATTGATGCTCAAAGCCTTGGATCCTTTTTACCCTTGCCTTTTGGTTTTAAGGGCTATTGGCTTTTTCTTTTTCTTTCTAAATTTTTTTCGCCTCTTTTTTTTCGCAAGCTTTTGCTATTCACTGCTTTTTCTTGCTTCAAGAATCAATTTCATGATTTTTCAGATTATCAATAGCATTTTTCTTTGTTCATCATTCTTTCAAGAGCCAATAATTTTAACATTCATAAACAACAAGATCAAAAATATGCACTGTTCAAGCATTCATTCAGAAAACAAAAAGTATTGTCACCACATCAATATAATTAAACTAAATTCAAGGATAATTTCGAAATTCATGTACTTCTTGTTCTTTTGTATTAAAACATGTTTCATTTAAGAAAGGTGAAGGATTCATGGAATTTTTAAAGCGGGAAGACGAGGCGGAAAGTAGCGAAGCGTCCGATTGTGCACGAGCGGATCTCTCCGAGAAGGCTATTTGCTCAAATCAAATCCAGAAAGCTCCTTCCTTTAGAACCTAGCATAGAGGTTCCGAGTTCGGCGAGTCTACACTATCAACGAGTGATTTGGAACATTTATATACGCTAATTGCGATGATTCAAAAAATTCTTCGTGTCATTCAAGATTGGAAATTTTTCATTTTGAGTCTGACGATGGTCTGGCTCAAGGATATCTTTTTATCTTTTGAGTGGTCTGAGTATTTCTTTACTGTCCTTTCCCCGATCTTTTTCCCGAGAAGGCTATGGCTCCAGTATATACAGAGAAACAAAAGAAAAGAATAGAGAAGCAGCCCAGAATTGATATTCCAGATGAAAGATGGAAGGGTCGAAGCGGAAAAGAGATAAGGTATAGCGGAAGGAAAGACGTCAATAAGAGCCGGACACAGCAAAAGAAAGCAAGCCTAGTCTAAAGGGAGAGAGAGCTGAAAGTGATAGGTACGAAGTGAAAGAGCTAAGCGTATAGGGGCGAAAGCTGACTCGTTTTAATGAGCGAGGGACAAAAGAAGCCTCACTCGACTGTTATATATCTTAGATAAGGTATGTCCGTCGGGAGAGAGGTGAGAACCGGGAACTAATTCCTTCAATTCCCCCGGCGTAGAAACTCTTCATAGCTTTAAGACATAGTTACTCAATACTAATGATCATGAGGTAGAGACACAAAACATAAACACACATGAATCATAAAAATAAAAAAAACAGAAAAATAAGAGCAAGGAGATTAAGGAATGAGTCAACCTTAGTGAGGGTGGCGTCCTCCTCTTGAAGAACCAATGGTGCTCTTTGAGCTTCTCTATGTCTCTTCCTTACTTCTGTTGCATGATCCCTAGTGATTTTGGTGCTCCTATCCTTAGTTGCTCCCAATAGTTTTGTGGAGGAACATGTATCCCCTGAGGTATCTCAGGGATCTCTTGATTTGCAGTCAAATGCTCTACTACTGAACTATGGATTCTTGAGATGAATCTCTCCATCTCCCATGACTCAGAGGTGGAAGCAATTGTCTTCCCTTTTTCTTCTTTTTTTTTGAGGTTTCTCTGGCCTTAGGTGCCATCAATGGTTATGGAAAAGCAAAAAGCTATGCTTTTACCACACAAAATTTAGAATGTTGCTTGCCCTCGAGCAAAAGAAAAAAGAATAGAAGAAGAAGAAGATATGGAGGAGAGGGAGAGAGGTGTGTATTCGGCTATGTAGGGTGGGTTTGGGTGGGAAAGAGATGATGGATGTGAGTGGTGAAGAGGTAATGGGGAAGAGTGTTTATGGGGAAGAGAGGATGAATGTGAAGAAGAGGAGAGAGGGTGAGTTGAGGTAGGTGGGGATCCTGTGGGGTCCACAGATCCTGAGATGATCCTGTGGGATCCACAGATCCTGAGGTGTCAAGGATTTACATCCCTGCGCCAATTAGGCATGTAAAATGCCTTTGCATGCAATTCTGGCGTTTAAACGCCGAAGTGATGCATGTTCTGGGCGTTCAACGCCCATGTGCAGCATGTTTCTGGCGTTGAACGCCAGTTCCATGTTTGTTTCTGGCGTTCAATGCCAGATCCATGCTCTGTTCTGGCGTTGAACGCCAGCCAAATGTTCCTTACTGGCGTTTAAACGCCAGTAAGTCCTTCCTCTAGGGTGTGATTTTTCTTCAACTGTTTTTGATTCTGTTTTTAATTTTAATATTTTTTTCGTGACTCCACATGATCATGAACCTAATAAAACATAAAAGAACAATGAAAATAAAATAAAATTAGATAAATAAAAATTGGGTTACCTCCCAATAAGTGCTTCTTTAATGTCAATAGCTTGACAGTGGGCTCTCATGAGCCTCACAGGTGATCAGGTCAATGTTGTAGACTCCCAACACCAAACTTAGAGTTTGGATGTGGGAATTCAACACCAAACTTAGAGTTTGGCTGTGGCCTCTCAACACCAAACTTAGAGTTTGATTGTGGGGGCTTTGTTTGACTCTATACTGAGAGAAGCTTTTCATGCTTCCTCTCCATTGTTAAAGAAGAAGATCCTTGAGCCTTAAACACAAGGTAGTCCCCATTCAATTGAAGGACTAATTCTCCTCTGTTAACATCTACTACAGCTCCTGCTGTGGCTAGGAAAGGTCTTCCAAGGATGATGCATTCATCCTCCTCCTTCCTAGTGTCTAAGATTATAAAATCAGCAGGGATATAAAGGCCTTCAACCTTTACCAACACGTCCTTTTACCAATCCATAAGCTTGTCTTACTGACTTGTCTGCCATTTGTAATGAGAATAAGGCAGGCTGTACCTCAATGATCCCCAGCTTCTCCATTACAGAGAGTGGCATAAGATTTATGCCTGACCCTAGGTCACATTTCTCAAAGGTCATGGTGCCTATGGTACAGGGTATTACGAATTTACCAGAATCTTGTCTCTTTTGAGGTAAAGTTTATTGAACCCAGGTATCTAGTTCACAAATGAGTAAGGGAGGTTCACCTTCCCAAGTCTCATTACCAAATAACTTGGCATTCAATTTCATGATAGCTCCTAGATATTGAGCAACTTGCTCTCCAGTTACATCTTCATCATCTTCAGAGGAAGAATAGTCTTCAGAGCTCATGAATGGCAGAAGGAGGTTTAATGGAATCTCTATGGTCTCTATATGGGCCTCAGATTCCCGTGGGTCCTCAATAGGGAACTCCTTCTTGCTTGAGAGACGTCCCATGAAGTATTCCTCATTGGGATTCACGTCTCTCCTTCCTCTCTAGGTTCGGCCATGTTGATTATATCAATGGTCTTGCACTCTCTTTTTGGATTCTCTTCAGTATTGATTGGGAGAGTACTAGGAGGGGTTTCAATAACTTTCTTACTCAACTAGCCCACTTGTGCCTCCAAATTTTTAATGGAGGATCTTGTTTCACTCATGAAACTTAAAGTGGCCTTAGACAGATCAGATACTAGATTAGCTAAATTAGAAGTGCTTTGCTCAGAATTCTCTGTCTGTTGCTGAGAAGATGATGGAAAAGGCTTGCTATTGCTAAGCCTAGTTCGTCCACCATTATTAAAGCCTTGTTGAGGCTTTTGTTGATCCTTCCATGAGAAATTTGGATGATTTCTCCATAATGAATTGTAGGTATTTCCATAAGGTTCACCTAAGTAATTTACCTCTGCTATTGTAGGGTTATCAGGATCATAAGCTTCTTCTTCAGAAGATGCCTCTTTAGTACTGTTGGATGCATTTTGCCATCCATTCAGACTTTGGGAAATCATGTTGACTTGCTGAGTCAACATTTTGTTCTGAGCCAATATGGCATTCAGAGCATCAATCTCAAGAATTTCCTTCCTCTGAGGCGTCCCATTATTCACGGAATTCCTCTCAGAAGTGTACATGAACTGGTTATTTGCAACCATGTCAATAAGTTCTTGAGCTTCTGCAGGCGTTTTCTTTAGGTGAATGGATCCACCTGCAGAATGGTCTAGTGACATCTTAGAGAACTTAGACAGACCATAATAGAATATATCCAGAATGGTCCATTCTGAAAGCATGTCAGAAGGACACCTTTTGGTCATCTGCTTGTATCTTTCCCAAGCTTCATAGAGGGATTCACCATCTTTTTGTTTGAATGTCTGAACATCCAATCTAAGCTTGCTCAGCTTTTGAGGAGGAAGGAATTTAGCCAAGAAGGCCGCGACCAGCTTATCCCATGAGTCCATGCTATCCTTAGGTTGTGAATCCAACCATGTTCTAGCTTTGTCTCTTACAGAAAAAGGGAAAAGCATGAGCTTGTAGACTTCAGGATCTACTCCATTCGTCTTTATAGTCTCACAAATCTGCAAGAACTCAGTTAAAAACTGATAGGGATCTTCCGATGGAAGTCCATGAAACTTGCAATTTTGTTGCATTAGAGCAACTAGTTGAGGTTTCAGCTCAAAATTGTTTGCCCCAATGGTAGGGATTGAGATGCTTTTTCATCAAACTTGGAAGTAGGTGTAGTATAATCACCAAGCATCCTCCTTGCATTATTGTTGTTAGGTTCGGCTGCCATCTCCTTCTCTTGTTCGAAAATTTTAGTAAGGTTGTCTCTGGATTGTTGTAATTTGGCTTCTCTTAGTTTCCTCTTCAGAGTCCTTTCAGGTTCAGGGTCAGTTTCAACAAGAATAACTTTTTCCTTGTTCCTGCTCATATGAAAGAGAAGAGAACAAGAAAAGAAGAGAAGAGGAATCCTCTATGTCACAGTAAAGAGGTTCCTTATTGTTAGTAGAAGAAGAAAGGGAATAAATAAAGGAGAATCCAAACAGAAGGGTGAGGATAGGGGTAGTGATTTGAGATGAAGAGAGGTGAAGAGAAGTGTTAGTAAATAAATAAATAAATAAATAGAAGAAGAGGAGAGGGAAAGAATTTCGAAAATAATTTTTGAAAAGGAGTTAATAATTTTCGAGAATTAAGATAAGAAATAAAATTAAAATTAAAAATTGAAACAATTAATTAATTTAAGAATAATTTTGAAAAAGGGGGAGATATTTTCGAAAATTAGAGAGGGAGAAGTAGTTAAGTTGTTTTGAAAAAGATAAGAAACAAACAAAAAGTTAGTTAGTTAATTGAAAAAAAAAAGATTTGAAAATCAATTTTGAAAAGATAAGAAGATAAGAAGATAGAAAAGATAATTTGAAATCAAATTTTTGAAAAAGATAAAATTTTGAAAAAGATATGATATAAAAGATATGATAAAAAGATATGATTAAAAAGATTTAATTTTTAAAATTAAAATTGATTACTTGACTAATAAGAAACTACAAGATATGATTCTAGAATTCAAAGATTGAACATTTCTTAACAAGAAAGTAACAAACTTCAAATTTTTGAATCAATCACATTAATTGTTAGTAAATTTTCGAAAATTTTGAAATAAAATTAAGAAAAATATTTTTGAAAAATTAAAATAAAAAATTCGAAAATAAATAAAAAAATGAAAAAGAATTGATTTTTGAAAAAGATTTTGAAAAGATAAGATTTTTAAATTTGAAATTTTGACTTGACTAATAAGAAATAACTAATTTTAAAATTTTTTTCACTAAGTCAACCCAAAATTTCGAAATTTATGAGACAAACAAGGAAACGATATTTTTTTATTTTTGAATTTTTAATGATGAAAGAGAAAAACATAATTATGACCCAAAACATGAAAATTTTGGATCAAAACCAATGATGCATGCAAGAACACTATGAATGTCAAGATGAACACCAAGAGCACTTTGAAGATCATGATGAACATCAAGAACATATTTTTGAAAAATTTTTGATGCAAAGAAAATATGCAAGACACCAAACTTAAAAATCTTTAATGCTTAGAAAATATGAATGCAAAGATGCACATGAAAAACAACAAAAGACACAAAACAAGAAAACATCAAGATCAAACAAGAAGACTTACCAAGAACAACTTGAAGATCATGAAGAACACTATGAATGCATGAATTTTTCGAAAAAATGCAAGAACAATATGATTATGCAATTGCCACCAAACTTATTAATTGACTCAAGACTCAAACAAGAAACACAATATATTTTTGGATTTTATGATTTTATTAATTTTTTTGTATTTTATTTTATTTTTTCGAAAAAAAACATATAGGAAAAGAAATCAAGAGATTCAAAATTTTTAATAAGAATTCCAGGAATCTTTCAATGTCAGTCTAAAGCTCCAATCCAAGGGTTGGGCATGGCTTAATAGCCAGCCAGCTTTAGAAGATATGAATCAGGCATGCAACAGCTGATATTTTATCCAACTCCATATACATACCCGTTATATTGACAAGTGGAAGCCTCAATCCAAAAGGATTTGGATATGGCTTTACAGCCAGTCAGGCTTCAACATGTTACTATGAAACTCTAGAATTCATTCTTAAAAATTTTGGAATAATTTTCGAAAACAAAGAGAAAAATTTTGAAAAAATATTTTTGAAAACTTTTTGAAAAGAAAATAAAAAGAAAATTACCTAATCTGAGCAACAAGATGAACCGTCAGTTGTCCAAACTCGAACAATCCCCGGCAACGGCGCCAAAAACTTGGTGCATGGAATTGTGATCATCAACAATGGCGCCAAAAACTTGGTGCACGGAATTGTGATCATCAACAATGACCGGGTAAGATGCAGTTGCATTGTCCACTTGCTCCGAAAAAAAGATGAGGAAGTTGAATGACTGATAAGTGTGACGGGTACTATATTCCAAGAGTGTGTTAAGCGCTATATCCCTGATAGATGGTGACTGGTGCACGGAATTGTGATCATCAACAATGGCGCCAATAAACTTGGTAGCGCTCTCAAACGTGAATCACACTTTGTCACAACTGCGCACAAATAACCAGCAAGTGCACTAGGTCGTCCAAGTAATACCTTACGTGAATAAGGGTCGATCCTACGGAGATTGTTGGTATGAAGCAAGCTGTGGTCATCTTATAAATCTCAGTTAGGCGGATAATAAATGTTATGGAGTTTTTGAATAATAAATAAAGCAAAAAATAAAGATAGAGTTACTCATGTAATTCAATTGTGGGAATTTCAGATAAGTGCATGGAGATGCTGTGTCCTTTCTAAATCTCTGATTTCCTACTGCTTTCATCCAATCCTTCTTACTCCTTTCCATGGCAAGCTGTATGTAGGGCATCACCGTTGTCAATGGCTACATCCCATCCTCTCAGTGAAAAAGGTCCAAATGCTCTGTCACAGCACGGCTAATCATCTGTCGGTTCTCGATCATGTTGGAATAGAATCCCTTGATTCTTTTGCGTTTGTCATCACGCCCAACAATCGCGAGTTTGAAGCTCGTCACAGTCATTCAATCCCTGAATCCTACTCGGAATACCACAAAAGATTCTGATTAAGGAATCCAAGAGATATGCGCCCGGTCTAAGGTAGAACGGAAGTGGTTGTCAGTCACGCGTTCATAGGTGAGAATGATGATGAGTGTCACGGATCATCACATTCATCATGTTGAAGTGCAACGAATATCTTAGAATAAGAACAAGCGGAATTGAATAGAAAATAGTAGTAATTGCATTGAAACTTGAGGTACAGCAGAGCTCCGCACCTTTAATCTATGGTGTGTAGAAACTCCACCGTTGAAAATACATAAGTGATGAAGGTTCAGGCATGGCCGAATGGCCAGCCCCCCCCCCCCCCCAAAACGTGATCACAGGATCAAAAATACAATCCAGGATCCAGATGTCAAATACAATAGTAAAATGTCCTATTTATACTAGACTGGCTACTAGGATTTACAGAAGTAAGTAATTGATGCAGAAATCCACTTCCAGGACCCACTTGGTGTGTGCTTGGGCTGAGATTTGAGCTTTACACGTGCAGAGGCTTCTTTTGAAGTTGAACGCCAAGTTGTAAAGTGTTTTTGGCGTTCAACTCTAGTTCGTGATGTGTTTCTGGCGTTTGACTCCAGAATGCAGCATGGAACTGGCGTTGAGCGCCAGTTTACATCGTCTAATTACGAATAAAGTATGGACTATTATATATTTCTGGAAAGCTCTGAATGTCTACTTTTCAATGCCGTTAATAGCGTGCCATTTGAAGTTCTGTAGCTCCAGAAAATCCATTTCAAGTGCAGGGAGGTCAGAATCCAACAACATCAGCAGTCCTTTGTCAGCCTTTTATGAGAGGTTTGCTTAGGTCCCTCAATTTCAGCCAGAAATGACCTGAAATCACAAAAAAACACACAAACTCATAGTAAAGTCCAGAAATATTAATTTAGCATAAAAACTAATGAAAACATCCCTAAAAGTAGGTAGATTATACTAAAAACTATCTAAAAACAATGCCAAAAAGTGTATAAATTATCCGCTCATCAGTGACTGTGACTATGATGAGGCAGATTGAGGAATGATTATGTTAAGTTGCGATTTTGCTTGTGAGTTTGGTTGTTTATATTTTCTTCCACTTTTGTTTCCTTATATTCTCTCTATTTGTAAAGTGTGTCAGACACTATAGCCCAAGAGTGTGGCGGGCACTATATCCCAAGAGTGTGGGAGCACTATATCCCATGAGTGTGGCGAGCACTATATCCCAAGAGTGTGGCGGGAACTATATCCCAAGAGTACATGTGACAGGCACTATATCCCAAGAGTGTGACGGGCACTATATCCCAAGAGTGTGGATGCATGTTAGAGAGACGATATCCGGGATAGCTACTGGGTGTGTCGGGTTCTGAAAAAGTAACTGACCCGTGAGCTTATGGCCAGTAAGACAGGCATGCATTATGTGCATTTGTATGATTTGTTTAAGTGTGAATTATTTTGGTTTGTCTAATTGCTTATCTGTGATTAACTACTATCTAAGCTATTTGCTGTAACTGCTACCTATACTTGTCATTTCTTTGTCTATTTTGTATGTGTTTACAACTGAGAGATCTCTCATGCTGGCATAGGTGACGCTGAGGGTTATTTCACCTGGTATTTCAGAGGTTAGGAGAGGAAACTAGAATTGAATAAGTAGATTAGAATTAGCATCCTTGGATAGATTACTGAGAACTTATGGTTTAGTATAATCTTTAAGTTTAATTTTTGAGTGCCGGAGGACTAGGAATCCTCTGGTTTTTTCGGGACCTTATATATTACCTTTGTGGGGGCACCTTTACCAAGCTGAGAACCTCCGGTTCTCATTCCATACGTATGTGTTATTTTTCAGATGCAGGACGTGACGCACCTCGCTGAGCGTGCTGGATTTGCTTTCTTGGAAGCAAAGACTTATGATTTGGGATTTTTATATTATGTACTTAGTTATATATGTACTTTCTCTGACTTTGTATAAAAACATGTTTTGTCCCTCTTAGAGGTTGATAATGGAGAATTAGGATTTGTATTTGTCTTTTGGTTCACTGTTGGGTTGTATATATATATATATATATTCTAGCCGACATTTGCTTCGCAGGTCGAGTCTAGATCTTGATTATATAACTATCTTTTGGAACTCTACTTATATATATATCTGCCTCTTGGTTTTCTGTATAAGATTTCTGTCTTTCCGTTTCTCATGAGCGTTGTATCCTCAGTTTTATTTTAATTGTATCCCTTTCTTTCAAGGTTCCTAGCCATATTTTCCTTGCTATATATATATATATATATATATATATATATATATGTATTTTATTTTTAGAGGTCGTAGCACCTCACCACCTTTGATTTACATCATACGCATAAAGCTCTGAGTGGTAGGGTGTTACATTATGGTATCAGAATAATTCGTTCCTGTAGAGCTTAAGGGACATACTGACTATGCTTTTGGTATACTCTGTGTTATGTGTATATTCTATTTCGGAGAGTGCTTCCATTGAAAGACAATTCGAGAGTGCACGGAGGGCGTTGCCCCCTTGCTTACTTCCACCTAAGGTTTTTTATTTTGATTGAAATTTCTCCTGCCTCATCTGCCTCTCGGATATCCTCTAGCTCAACCACGGTAATAAGGGTGCTGATTTCGAGGAGGTTCTCAATATCCCCATTGTGGGTTGCGTCGATACAGATGATCCTTTTTCTGAAACTCCTGTCAGTTTCGAATCCACTGGACACCTATGGCCTGAGATTGGCCTAAAGGTGCAGCAATACTTTGTTAAGGGGTCTTAAAACTCTGACCCTCAAAATGCCAAAATGGTTGCCTCTAGAGTGTCTGCTCTTCTCTATGAGCCAATTCTTTTTTCATTCTCTCCTTCTCAAAGATTGCTGCTGCTTCGACATCAAAAATAGCATTGCACCGTGGACACAAAGATACGTCCCGATCTTTAATCTTTTGTTGAACCAAAAAATACAACAAACCATCCCCTGTCCTGGGATACACATATCTCACTTGTGACTCAAAATCATCCAGAGTCACATCAAAGTCATATGACATGCCAACTATATTTACTCCTAAGCATGGCTCTACAAAGCTGGCATCAACATCGAAGGGATCAACATCAACCTTCATCTCTTTCTTGCCATCATCGAATTTCAACCATCCTTCCGTTATTGCTTCCTGAATTAAGTCTCTAAAACGAACACAATAGTTAGTCGAATAGCTTGTTGCTTGGTGAAACTTGCAATAAGATTTCCATTTTAAATCTTTCACCAAAAGTACAGTTCTACCATCAGGCAAAATTAATTGTTATCTTTAAGCAACACATTGAAAATTTAATCAGATTTCGAGATATCAAAACTATATTTCTTTCCACTTTTTAGGTTTGAATCATTCGACTTTTCATTATTAGGATGCTTCTTGAGTAAAGAACAAACATAAGGAGGGCCTTTCTTAAGTTCAACCAAATCGACTTCTGTTTCGAAATCGAATTCCTCCTCCGAGGACTGCATAGTCACATAAGCAACTTTCTCTTTCCGAGTAAAAGGTTTACTTTTCGATCTTTGCTCACTCCTATACTTTTCTTTTTCCTTTTTCATGAGTTCTGTCTAACGAACCTTCTCAGCCAAATGGGCTAAATCAGGGATATGCACATTGAACAAATTTCTACACATATAAAACCCTAGTCCTAGAGTTGCTATTTTCACTATCTCACTTTCGGGTAACGACAAACCTCTTAAGGCATATATGTACCACTCATACCCAACCTTGATTGGATTGTAAGCAGCATTTATGAGGTGTCATTTGCTCTCAACGCTCTTGAAATGAGACATGAAGTTTACAGCCATGTGTCTAATACAATTAGCATAGAATGCCCTTGGAGGTTGCCAACCATTATCATCGGCCCTAAGTGCAGCCTTGATTGCCTGTGATCTATCAGAAATAATCAACAGACCTTCCTGTGGGGTGACATGTCGTCTCAGATTAGTCAAGAAGAAAGACCATGACTCCGTACTCTCAAACTCCATAATTGAAAAATCAATAGGAAGGATATTGTTGTTGCCATCTTGTGCCACTGCAATAAGCAACACACACCGTATCTGCCATATAAATGTGTGTAATCGATAGAAACAAACGGCTTGCAATGCTTAAAAGCCTCAACATAGGATGGGAATGCCCAAAATACTTTGTTGAATATGCTATAGTTGCGGACCATAAGGTTTTCATCATAGTAAGATATGGCCTTAAGCTCACATATCATTTTGGGACAATAACTCTGCAATACCTATAGTAGCTTCCATACCTTGTTGTATGATACCTCCTAGTCCTCGTATATCTACGCAATTGCCTTTTGCTTCGCCATCTAGACCTTTTTGTAAGAGGGTTTAAAGTGATGGCTTTGTCGAATTATATCTTGCAGGACATGGATGCTGATGGATGGGTTGGACTGTATCAACGGCAGGATGATGATACGTGAGCATCTTTCCTAGCTTTTTCTAGTGAATTTGCATTCAAATTTGTTAAGTTTAATCAAGATTTAAGTATTTTTGAGCCACTATGAATGCTACTTTGAGTTGTTTGCAATTCAGTTTATTTCAGCTAGCATTCGGATGCATTTGACAGGGTTTATATAGAAGAAAAGGATGAAAGTGGATGATGCTGTCAACCCTGACCTCCTTGCACTCCAACAGGCATAACTTGTGCTACAAAGGTCTAATTGATGTTGTTTCAGTGGTATTGAAAAGCTAACTTCTAGAGCTTTCCAATGATATATAATAATAACACTTTTTCTCCAAACCATACGGCCTTGGTGGCACCTAACTTGGGATTCTCCAAGTTAAGCGTCAGATGAAGAAAAGCTCCCAAATCCATACGGCCTTGGTAGTGCCTAACTTGGGATTCTCCAAATAAGGCGCCAGATGAAGCACAAGCACACCAAACCATATAGCCATAGTGGAGCCAAGTTAGGGACCAACCTTCAAGAATACAATGGTCCCCACGTCTTCAAGGAGTATTCGAAGATTTTATTTTTGTTTTGATGAAAACCTTTTATTTTATTTTACAATAGGAAAAGATATTATTTAGTTTTAAAAAATATATTTTACATTAATTAGGATTAGATATAAAAGGGAAAAGATTTAGCCCTTCGGGCAGACTTCTTTTTTACGCACCGCATTCTACAGTTTATAGTTTTTCTGAATCCTAGTTTTCTCTTTGAGTCATGAGCAACTAAACTTCCACTGTTAAGGTTAAGAGCTCTGTTTATTCTATAGATTAATACTATTACTCTTTTATTTTAATTAATGTATTTATTTCAATTTCAAGAATTTATTTTCATTCTTCATCTTAAGATTTAGGGTAGATCGGAAGAATAACCCTTATTTTATTTAAGTTCTTGTAAACCTTGAAAAAGTAATTTACTTGAACAACAACTTGAAAATAATTACTCCTAAATCACTAGTTATCTAGACTTAAAGGTATACGTGACATATAATCCTCTTATATTTGGATAGTTAGGGATTTTGCGGTACATAAACTAGAACTAGACTTAAACCTCTAATTGAAATTAAGTGACCAAGTAATTGGCGATTGACTAGGTTAGAGGAGACTAAATTACTGAGGAATTAGGGTTTAGTCATTTACAGTTTGCCATAAATTGAATCTTGCATGATTAAAATAGTTAGTAAGAACAGTTAATCCGGAAGATAAAACAACTCCGAAACCTTAACTGTTTTTTCATATATTTTTCACAACCCATTTACTGCCTTCTTTGACTCTCTGAATTACTATTTTATGCATTTGAAACCTCAAACACCATTCTCTGCTTGTCTGACTAAGAAATCACTCAATCACTCTTGAAAACAATTTCTCTTAAATCACTAATTATCTTGACTTAACGGGATACGTGATATATAATCCTCTTATATTTGGATAGTTAAGGTTTTTGCGGTACATAAACTAGAATTGGACTTAAACCTCTAATTGAAATTAAGTGACCAAAGAATTGACGGTTAATTAGGTTATAGGAAACTAAATTACTAAGGAATTAGGGTTTAGTCATTTACAGTTTGCCATGAATTGAATCTTTCATGATTAAAATAGTTGGTAAGAAAAGTTAGTTCGGAAGATAAACAACTCTGAAATCTTAACTGTTTTCTCATATATTTTTCACAACCCGTTTACTGCCTTCTTTAACTCTCTGAACTACTATTTTATGCAATTGAAACCTCAAACACCATTCTCTGCTTTCTTGACTAAGAAATCACTCAATCATTATTGCTTAATCCATCAATTCTCGTGGGATCGATCCTCACTCACTTGAGGTATTACTAGGTACGACCTGGTGCACTTTCCAGTTAGTTTGTGGACATTCTAATTTTGCACCAGATGACCTTGCAGATGAGACTACTGTCCAACAGTCAAAGGTCTTTGGACATGGTAGGTGCTAGACACGTATGCACTCCACCAACCCTCCACACTTCCCTAACAAAATCAAACATTCATGGTTGGAAACTACACTAGATATAGCAATCATAAATGAGTAAATACGCCACAATTAAATTTGAGCTCACAAGTATCCAAGGTTTTGTCAGAGGGATACATGGAGACTCTAAGAACATCAGTTGCAGCTTGGCAGCATTGCACGTGGTACTTAATCGGTCTGATTTGACCACTTGGTACTCAACACTTCTGTGAATGCTGTAGTTCTTCACACCCTGCATTACTACATCTCTGTATTTGAATTTATGGCCGATCTAAAACTCTACCCAACCGTCTAGGTTGTAATCCTCTTCTTTGATGTTGAAAAATGGAGATTTCTCATGCATGGCATCCAGATCCAATGTATGATAGTGACTTGATACATTTGATAGTGCCGGAATCCGGTGGGGGGAGGCAAAACATAGCGCACCGTTGTCTTGGTCGGCGTCTTCGGTACAAACTCCTCCTCATCATCATCTTTAAAAGAATCACCATCGTTGTTGTCTGCAATGCATTCTTCGTCGGAGTCTTCATCACCCACGTCCATGTCTTCCACTGGACTGTCAACATGAATTGGTAGTGGTGCGAGAGGTGGGTCATCCTGCATAAAGGTCGAGTGGACAGAACCACCGCCACTAACATCACCAACCTCGGCAGAAAGCTCCATTACTTGTTCCGCCATGATTCTCCCATGGATCTCAAACATGAGTCGCACATGCTCATTACCCTAGAGCCGAAACAGACGAAACCGAAAAATTCTATTACCCAACGGTGCTAGCAACCTATACCGCACCCTTCCGAGATCTTTTCTCCCTAAACCACCAAGGTTGCTCAATATCAGATTCTTCAACTCGGACAATGAACTTACGAGTCGAGTGCGCAACAGTAACAGATTCTCACACTCAAATATCACCCCATTGTTACTGTTTTTCATACGACAATTTGGATACACACAGACAACCATATATCCACTACTACTAGACATTTTTGCCTATTTTTTGAAAGAAAAACGGAAAAGAAGATTTGAAATATATGTGGAGAATGCCAAGGGTTGCACATCCTTTTATAGTTGTTGAAAATTTGTCTTAATGTATCTCGTTTATACTGTAAACAAAATATACACATGTCACACACTATTTTATCTCGTTTACAATGTAAATTAAACGAGATAAGTAATCTTACGCAATTTCATAATAATTTTTAAAATTATTTATTTCAATAAATAACATTTATTTAATTTATTTAAATAAAAAATCCCATTTTAGTGTGTATGACATAAATTGGTTAAAGAAAATAAATTCTTTTATTTGAGTACACTCGTTAAAAAATATCTGAGTGCAGGTTCTCGAACAATCTACCAATAATAGTGTCATACTCTCTAGCTAGTCTCTTCCACTTCATAACTGAAAGAGCGAAGCGACCCAACGATCATAATTAGAAGTTATAATTATGAGTTTTTGCTTGAGCGCTACTTATTATCAAGTAATTGGACTCGTTTCTCTAATCTTACTTCCTTTCCTCTTTCTTTTTAGGAGGTCAAAACTTAGCGGAGGTAGAAGAGAGCCACCCTTAGCGGCGGGTGCATGGCCCATAATAGGCCATCTCCCTCTCTTCGCAGCTTCAAGGCCACCTCACAAAACTCTAGGCGCCATGGCAGACAAATACGGAAGCCTTTTCACCATCAAGATCGGGTCCCAACGTGCTGTGGTCATCAACAACTGGAAAACCGCTAAAGAATGCTTCACCACCAACGACGTAACCTTATCATCACGACCTAGTAACCTCATCGCTGTCGAACGCTTGGCATACAAAGGAGCCATGTTTCCCTTCGCACCTAATCACCTATACTGGCGCGAGATGCGAAGGATTGCGAACCAGGAATTGCTCTCCAACAAGCGAGTGGAGCTCTTAGGCCCCGTTCGTGTCTCGGAAGTAGAAAGCAGTATCAAAGCGCTTTTCAAAAAGTGGGAGGATGAGAAGAACGAGTCGGGGTATGTGGCGGTGGAGATGAAGAAGTGGTTTGGGGAGTTGATCATCACTACGATTCTCAGAGTCTTTTCGGGGAAGCGATACTTGGGCGGAGACAGCGGCAGTTCTGAGGAAGGACGGCGGTGTTTAAAAGCGTTGAGGGAATTTGTGCAGCAACTGGGGATGATATTAGTGGGTGATGCGGTGCCTTGGCTTCGGTGGGTGGACTTGGGTGGGCACGAGAAAGCCATGAAAGAAACCGCTAAGGAATTGGACGCCATATGTGGGAAGTGGTTAGAAGAGCATCGAATGAAAAGGGTTTTAGAAGAGGATGGTAGGAGTCAAGATTTCATTGACGTGATGCTTTCTGTTCTTGATGGTACTGATGAGCTTGCAGGATATGATGTCGATACCATCATCAAAGCTACAGTGCTGGTATGGATATTTATGCAGTTTTGATTCTAATAACTCATCGTCTTTATCTTTATTTACAGTAAATCCCACTTATCCACTTTAATCTTTGGACACATTATTATGATCAATCATTTCATTAGTGCATTATAATACATTTAAAAGAAAGGCGCCCACTTAAATGAAGGCATTAAAAATGACTTCACCTGAAATCCTTCTTATGATTGAAACAAGTGTCCTACGTGATTTGCTTTTTAATTTGGTCCGATTTTATTAAATTGTATTGAACCAAACCACTGTATAATTCAAATTTAAAAATACTAATATATCTTTTGGTTAATATTTTTATTAATAAATTTACTTAATTTTTTTCTCCTTCAATAATAAAAATAAAAAACTAAAAAGTAAGTATATCTAAATATAAATAAATTATAATAAAATAAATCATAGCTTTTGTGTATACATTATGTAATTATTTGTATAATGTACCTTTTATTTTATAATAATAATGTTTAAAAAACAAAAAAAAATTAGTTAAAATAGCTGAAATTTATTTTATTTAATATTTATTAATTATTATTACAATTAATAAATACTAAATTTGGTAAAGTTAAAATTTTTAATTAAAATTTTTTTTGGTAAAATTATAAAATTAAATTTGTAATGATTTGTTGAGTATTTATTAAAATAAAAATTTAAATTTTTATTAAATTCACTTAAATTTAGAGTATGATTTAATTTAAAAATTTTGTTTATACATATAAATAAATGATAATTAGTGATATGGTCATATAAAAATTTGAACATAATTTAATTTGAAGTTCATAATAATGACAACAAAAAAAAGTGTTAATTAGTTTTTAATATCAAATTTAGAGTATGATTTGATGTAGTCATATGAAGTTCTCTTTTGCACTTCTAATTAAATGTGAATTAGTGATTTCAATCAAAATTAAAGCATTACTATATGTGAAATTCACTCTTACACTAAAAATTAATATTAATTAAAAGTTGAGATTTAATATAGAATATAATTTAATGTCAAGTTCACGGTTAAATCTCTAATTAAGTGTAAATTAGTTATCTAGAATAAATTTAGAGCACCATTTTATATAAATTAATGATTAAGATAAAATTTAAAAAATAATTTTGATATGAAATATATCACTTCATGTATGATTATTTGTAAACCTAAAACTAAAAGTTAAATTCGTTTTCGAGATGACATTTAGAATATTTAATTGTTGTCATAAATTGGTTTATTATTAATAAAAAAATTAAAATTAATTTTAATTATTGTTATAAACCGGTTTATTTTTATATCGGTTTAACTAGATTCATTTAACACATTGAACCAAAATAGAAAAATTACACTGCACCAACTTTAATTTCTTGTCCATCATAAGTGACGCATGTCCATAAAATTTTCAATCCCAAAATAATATCCAATGGTGCAGCTTTGAGATTCAGCGGAAGTCATTTTTGATGACTTCATTGGAGTGGCCCCCTTTAAAAAATGTTGGATGAATAGGTGTAGGAAAATGTAAGAGGGCAATATTTGTAGCGTAAAACACAAGAAAATTGATTAGCATTAGTTTAAATATAAGACAAAAAAAAAAATGGGTGGCTAATAATTCGATATCGATGTCTTCGTCTAAAGATATTACGGTGAATAGTTGGGTGGTTTAAAAGATTTGATATATTATCTTTATAGATATTTTCATGAAAATAATCAATATGAATTACTTGTAATGTTTTTATCTTAAATGTATCGATAATTAAATTTTAATTAGGTAATATATTAAGTTAAGAATAAATATTTAAATTAGATTTAAAAAAAATTTAAATTTGACACTTTAGTACTCAAATTTTTTTATTATTCTAGAGATAATACAGTCTTCTTTCAGTAGTCACTAACGTAGAACATTAATTGATCATGTGTATGCTAGCTGGACATATTAATTATTAGAATAAAGTATAAAACAATCCTCGAAAAATTGAAAAAAATCTCAAAATAATTTTTGAAAAATTTTAAAAAATTCAAAATAATCCATTAGAATATTTTTAATCTTTTTCAAAAACCATCTTGTAATAGTTTTATTAAATGGTACTTGTTTATAACCTGGGCCAAAAAACATAGCTAGACCTAAAATGAATAGAAGCTCACTCAAGAGATCCAACTACTACATCTATCCGACCTCATAGAGGTTGGGCGTGACAATAGTAGTTCAGTTCTACTTATGTGAATAAGTAACTAACTCTTAAGATATCTTCCATTTATCTAGCTAGAAGAGAGATCTCAACAACTTCCCTAAAAAAAGGGAACAGTTATCCACCACTAAACGTTGAACTACTTTAAAAAGGTAGTTATCTACTCTACTAGAAATACACTGACACTTTTAAGTATATTCAGAACCTAATTTACTAAAAACTTGCTTTAAATCTTTGCTAACTTAAGCATCAAGATCTATTGCAGGTACCACCCTTACCTCCTCACGAGAAACTCAGATGGCGGCACCTCAACACCAATAGAAGTCAGACGCTGTCTCAAAAGGAGTCTGGATCTCACATTCAGGTTCAAAAGTAACCCAGTTTCAGGTAACCATCGGAACATTGGTGCCGTTGTTGGGGACCTGAAAGTTTACACCCAATCATGGCGGACAATCAGTTCGAAGATGGTCACAAGACATCTGAGTCAGAACCAGAACCTCATAACGACGACGAAGCTCTCATGATACCTCCACATCATGATAGAACGAGTGGTCCTAACGGGGAGGGAACATTAGGAAATCCTCCATCGAGGAGAATCCATTCAGATATACATTCACCAGAAAGTGAAGAGCCCCCACATATAACCGAGATAATGGGACTCGTACATCGGCATCATGGCTGATTAGAGTAACTTGAACAGGAGATCGACTGACAAAGAGAAGCGGAAAAAGATTTGCGAAAGGAGGTACGACAACAAAGAAAGCTAGAAGAAAAGCTTTGGAAACTAGAGGCCGACCTTTAAAATCGGAGCAATTGTGCGGATCAGGAGGAAAGCTCTCTTGGAGGAGAAGATTCATTCATTGAAGAGATCATGCGGACTAGGGTTCCTAGGAACTTCAAAAGCCCCGTCATAGACCTCTATGAAAAATGATCGACCCGAGACAACACCTCAGTAATTTTAAAAGTCGAATATATTTGGCTAACGCGTCCAATGCAACTCACTGCAAAGCTTCTTCGACGACATTAACCAAAGCGGTGATGAAGTGGTTTCATAGTTTACCATCTAGGTCAGTAACTTGTTTCGACAACCTTGCAAGAAAATTTCTCACCCGCTTTTTAATTCAAAAAGATAAAGTCAAACATGCTCCTAGCCTTCTAGGGAGTCAAACAAGAAGTCGGAAAAACTCTTTGAGTTTATATAGAAAGATTCAACAAAGCTTGTTTCTAGATTCAAAATTTACCCAAAGAAGCAGTAATAGTGGATTTGGTTAATGACCTCATAGAAGGGCCGTTTTCTTAATCTACAATCAAGTGACATTCGACCGTTCTATATGAAGTACAAGAATGGGCGAAAACATACATCAACATGGAGAAAAATTTTCGACTTAGAGAGCCAATTTCAAGGCAAAACCCTTCCTAACAAGCTCGGAATAAAGATAAGAAAGCAAAGAAAAAAGAGGAATATAGCTTAGAAAAGCTGCGATGATATTATAACTACACTTCATTCTGAGTTTCTTGTGTCGATATCTATAGGAAAATCTGCCACACTAAAAAACTTCTACCTCCTCGTCTTATTAAGCACAAGAAAGCTGGATGTTGGACGGTATATTGTAAGTATCACAAACTATATGGACATTCTATCAATGATTGCTATAATCTGAAAAATGTGATAGAGAAATTGATCAGAGAAGGTCAGTTAAAGTGGTACCTCGTCGAAAGATTAGACGATCCAGGAAAAAGGAAGAGAGGTGATGAAGACGAGGGTCAATGAGATCGGCCACCACAAATCTCTGATAGGCACGTACATATGATAAATGGAGGATTTGCAAGAGGGGGAATAACTAAGTCTTCTTGAAAAAGGCATCTCAAGGAATTATATCAAGTCGGTGGAGATTGCGACATTCCAGACTTGTCCACAATTTTATTCACTAAAGAAGACGCTCAAGGAGAGACATCTAGTTATGACGATCCTGTTGTGATTACTATGATACTCTCCAACGCAAATATAACGGCTTAACTTCTAGCACGTCATGATCGTACCAAAATAAAGGCGTTACTAACCAAATTCCTTTAACTTGTAGACATTTTTTCTAGAAAGTTAAAATTTTTCCATCAAGTACAAATATATATTAATAGGCACATATTTACATAATTAATAATACATAATAGTTCTTCATATAGAATTCAAATATAAAATCAATCCCTCTGTAAAAAAAATACAACACTTAAAACATCAAGGGCGAAGGAAAATAAACCCAGAAGTAACTAGCCAAACAAGTCTTCTATTTGTCGGTAGTTTTTCAATCAGTCGTCCTGTCTGTACCTCTCAAAAGGGTTTTTAAAATTTTGGGGTGAGAACAAACCACACGTTCTCAGTAGAGAATGTGAATGTTCGCAAAAATACAGAATAAAATATAAATAGTTAACTCATATTCTAAAAATATTTTTCTTTATCAAACCTTTTAAAATTTTCTTAAGTCTTAGAACAATTTTAAAACCCTTTAAATTATGCTCCTAAACAATTTTTAGCCACTCTAACTATTCCTCAAACATATAAATCAAACCTCACAAACCAACGACACAAGTAAGAAACCCAAATCAATACACAAATTGATTGCAACAGAGACAAACAACACAATCACAAGAATAAAATAAACAAACACAATCAAATGAAAATGTGCAAACAATATGATGAATGCCTTTTCTATGCAAACTATGAGCTCATGCGTCGGTTGTCTACTAGCAACCCGATGTTATCCAAGGCAAACTCCAAATATGGTTTTCAACTGAATTAGCCAGCACCGGTATCACATGGGTGGACCCATGTCAATCAGATACCAAAGCCACACAGGTTTACCCATGTCAATTAGGCTAAAATCATAATCATATAATCACTATATCATATGTGCATTCAGTGAGATACAGGCTATCAGTTAGATAGGTGTCCCCACATTATCAATTAGTATAAAGGCCCAATCAAACAACCAATTCTCATATATAATTATCGTTTTCAATAATTTGTTTATCATTCACGGTTTTTCAATTATCTTTCTCAATCATTGTTTCTCATTCCTCTTCTTTTTCCTTTTTGTCATACCACCGCATCACCAAATAATCAATCATACCTCTGTATCACCATATAATCATTCACACCTCTGCATGACTATATAATCATTCCCACCTCTACATCACCGTATAATTTTATACATTTTTCTGTATCACCAGAAAGATACACTTTCTGCCATTTATCAATCATAACATCAAAACGTTTAATTTATAAGTATTCAAACTCCTTTAATATTTGATCAAGATAAAATTACTATTTTATTATTTAAAATCATTTCTTATCCTTCTTAAGCATTCTTTCAAGCTACTTTCAAACACTCTAACTTTAATCTTAACACTTTAAAAGAATATCTATTTTTTTTTATTTTATAAACAATCAATAACCATCATCAAACAAACCTTAATATTCATTTCCAGTTATTGAATATCAAACCTACCAATTAAGCATCTAAGACACAATTTACATAATTCATTTTAATTAAATCCGTATATTTTTATTAAATTCTTATAATTTTTATAAAAATTCAGACATAATTTTCCCTAAAATGGACTTAAGCCATCCTTACGGATTTTCTCTTTTTCTATAATTCACCAGTCTTTTATCAGCAGTTATTATAATAACATATTCCCAATAATCAATTTATCATAATTTATTTTAACAACTAATACTCTGCCACCAATTACTAATCAGATTTTTTGACAATTTCAAAGCAATCAGAAAATCAATAACAACCACAGCCTCAAACCAAAATCAATCTCATTAGTTAATCACACACAACAATGAAAACAGTCACAATCATAGGTATAATTCAAACTCAATTCATCAATTATCAAAATGATAGTTTTTCAACAATTAACTCATCATATTTCAATTTAACAAATAACACCAAATTAATCACGATTCACAGCAACAATTCAATTAATTCTCATCAATTAGTCATACATAATATTTATAAATTATTTACAATTACTCAATAAGAATTTTTGGATATTTTTAAATTAAAAAATTTTAATTTTAAAACGAATCCTTTACCTCGGTTAACCAAGTTCGCATAGACTTATCGTGACAACTCCCTTTCCTTTTAATTCATGGCAGCAGTGGTAATTCCAACACAACTGGAACAACAGTGGCAACAATCGAAACAGCAGTAGTGTCAACTCCATGACAGTAATGATGGTTACAGCAGAACAGAGGATTCAAATTGAATAGTACTAAAAAACAAACACAACCCTAGAAAATTCAAAACAAGGCATATACTAAAATCAAATCAGAACAAGTGTGGTAGTGACAATAAAAAGTGTAAATAGACCATAATCAAAGAAAATATCAAACCAGAATTAAAGTAGCAGTAACAGACTCATCAACAGCAGCTCTAACAGTTCCTTAATAGCATCAACACTATCATGTATGATAATTTCAGTAGCAAATAGAAAGAGCAGAGCAAGGATTAAAGCTTATAGTTTCAAGAATGGAGGAATTGAAACCGAAACAACGACTCCAACGACAGCTCTATCAATGGAAACAGGGCATGACGACGATGATTTCGACCCTAATTGACGATAGCGGCGGTGGCGACAGATCAGAATGGCATGAGAACGGACCTCATCCTTCCCTTCTTTATCGTGTTTTCGCTTCTCTTTCTCTCCGGCAGCCTCTCTCTTGCATCCTACTCTCTTTTGCCCTAATTGGTGTCAATAGTGGTGAGGAAAGCTTCCGCAACAGCGATGAAGTGGGGCAGTACGCGGCGATCGTGGCTCCACTGGTGCACCTTCCTTCCCCCTCGCGTGGAGTGGCAGCAGCAACGGCTAGGGCTCTGATTGACGACAACATTGGTGGTAGGACACGGCAACGGTGGAACCTTCTTTCTTCCCCTCGTCGATCGCATCTGCTCTCTCTCGTGCACCTCTGGTTCTTGCGACGTCCTTCTTTCTCATTTTCTCCTCTCCATGACAGTGAAGGCGGCGATGGTGGTAGTGAGATCCATCGTCGTTGCCTCCTTCTCTTCCCATCTCCTCTCCATTTTGTTCTCCCACCTTGGTTCCTCTCTTCTCTGATTTCTTTATGCGTGTTTGTCACATATTTTTGTGTATGAGGGAGTGGCTCAGAGTGAAACCCGTGTGTGAATATGGGAGGAATTAGTGTCGCGTGCGTGTGTGTAAGTGATTAGTGAGCAGATATACATGTTGGATAATTACGATGTGTGTAAAAATTAGGAACTTAGGGATAGAGTTAGAATAAAATATGTGCTAATAATATAGAAATTTTAAAAAATATTTGAGGCAAGATAATTATTTGATATTGAAATATAATAATACAAAATTACTTTTAAAATGCATATAATTTTATTTTTCAATATATCAATAAGTCCGGATAATTATTTGTAACTTAAGATCTAAAAAAAATTAAACGAATTATCTTTTATAAAACACAATTTCAAGTTCAAAATAACAATTACTTCAAGTTTTAATTTCAATTATACTTAATATCTCATTTTAATAAAAACTACATATAAGCCCTAATTAATTCAAACTCAATTAATTATAAAATTAATTTAATTATCTTAAATCAGTTTTCAAGAATAAAGACTTCAAATAAATAAATTATAACTTATAATATCAGTTACTTAAATTTAAATTGCATAATTCTTCATAAATTTCAATCACTGCAAATTTCAATTTTAACTACGCAAAATATACATTTATAATAGGATTATATAAAAAAATTTATTGATTTAAAATCAACTTATCTCTTAATCAATTTAATTACTTTTAGTAAAATAATTTTCTTAGAATAAAATTCTCAACAAATTTAATAAATTGTAAATAACTCATTATTTAATTTTTCAAAAACTTGGGTTGTTAAAACAAACTTCCACAGTACTCTGGTAGATCAGGAAAACTCGGTCAATATATTATTCAAATCCGCTTTTGACAAGTTCGGATTAGAAAAAAAAAGAACTAAGAGCCTTTCCCGATAATCTTTTGGGTTAGAAGACACACCAATCTAACCTCTCAACTTCATCTCCTTGTATACTATTTTTGGTAAGGGGTTGAAGTCCAGAACTTTCATCAGCCTACAATGCATTGATAGGTCGGACAACATTGAACCGACTAGCTGTGTGTGGTCGTTTTCACTCCTCGTTTTTGCATGAAATACCTGACTTCAGAGAGAATTTCTACCATAAGAGGAGATTAGAGATTGGCATGAAAATGCTATAATGAGAGCTTGAATATACAGAGAAACATAAAAGGTAAAGAAGTTAACACTATTAAACTCGGCGGTATTCAAGCACTAGAAGAACTACGACCACAACTTGGTGGGAAAATTGAAGAGGTTCAAATCGAAGACCAGGCTGAGAAAACAACAAGAGCCAACCTTGGTGAAGAATTAAAAGAAAACCTTGTTAAGCTCTTACAATAAAACTCCGACCTCTTCTCCTGGAAAGCCTCTGATATGCCCTAGATACACCCCAACCTTATGTGTCACAAGCTCCCTGTTTACCCGGTCTCACGACGTATTTAACAAAAGCGACGAAAACTCAACCCTAAAAGAAGTTGGCCTCATAAAAGAGGTATAATATCCTTTGTGGTTAGCTAATATAGTCCTGGTGAAGAAATAGAAGGGAAAATAGTGAACGTGTATCGATTATACCGTCCTCAATATAGCTTGTCCCAAAAATCCATATCCTCTTCCCAACATTGATGCCTTAGTAGCCTCAGCCTTAGGATATAAATACCTGTCATTTATGAGCATACTTAAAATAAAATCAAATCCTGATGTATAAATTGGACTAAGAGAAGACATCTTTCATCACTCTAAAAGCTAACTATTGTTACGTAATAATGCCTTTTGAATTAAAAAATGCTGGAGTCACGTATCAGTGACTAACGAACAAGGTGTTTTCATCTGACCTTGGACAATTGATGGAAGTATATGTGGACGACATGCTTGTCAAGACTAAGGAAGATGTCAACCTCTTGTCTGACTTAGCCGAAATATTCAACACGATAAAGAAGTACGGGATGAGACGAAAACCCTTGATGTGTACCTTCGCAATGAAAGCTGAGAAATTCTTAGGCTTTATGCTTACCCAAAGGGGTATTGAAGCCAATCCAAACAAGTGTAAAGCAATACCTGAGATGAAAAGCCCGACTTGTCTCAAGGTACTCCAACAATTAAATGGAAGGTTGGCAGCCTTATCTAGATTCTTGGCAGGATCGGCCCTGAAATCTCTACTGCTGTTCTCAATACTCAAGAAAAGATGCCAATTTGAGTGGACTCGAGAATATGAACAAGCTTTTCAAGGCTTCAAAAACTTTCAGAGTCAGCCATCAATACTGACCCGACCTGCTCTAAGGGCTTAGCTTGTGTTATACTCAGCAGTTGCAAATAGGACCATAGCCTCAGTCTTAGTCCGAGAAGCTGAGAACGGATAGCAACCAATTTATTTTGTTAGCAAGGTTCTATAGGGGATAGAACTAAACTATCAAAAATAGAAAAGTTTGCATATGCCTTTGTGCTCACTTCTAGAAGGCTCTAACCTTACTTTCAAGCTTATATCATAAAACTTTGAACTAATCAACCTATGAAGCATATCCTCTAAAAGACAGACACTGTAGGTCGGGTGCTACAATGGGCCAACTGTCTGAACTCGACTTAAAGTATGAAACTCAGACAACAATAAAATCCCAATACCTCGCTGACTTCATAGTGGAGTACACAAAAACTCAAGGAAGTCCTACAACCTGGAATTTATATGTGGATGGATCATTCAATAAAGCTGGAAGTGGAGCAGGAGTCATCCTGGAGAACTAAAATGGAACTGTGATAGAACTTTCATTAAAATTCGAGTTTCTAGCTTCCAACAATCAAGCCGAGTACGAAGCCTTACTCGCTGGCTTGAGGCTAACCAAAGAAGTCGGGGGAGTAAAGTTGATTGTAGTTAGTGATTCTCAAGTAATAACCTCTCAAGTTAATGGGACTTATAAGGCTAAAGATCCCAACATAAAAAAGTACTTACAAGAAATACGGGAACAATTAGCTATTTTTGAAAATGGAAATCCGACATATAGCTCGGGAATTCAACATTCGAGTTGATGGCCTTTCCAAATTGGCTAGCACCAAGCTAGGGGAAACAATAGAAGTTTGATCCAGAAAACTCTCCACACACCATCAGTGGCCAAGGAAATCGACATGTTGGGTACAATGGCTATCTCCAGTGTAAGCCTAGGTTGGATGACCCCCATTCTCGAATACCTTAAATTCAATATCACCCCTAAAGAAGAAAGGGAAGCAAGGAGGCTCATAATGGAAGCACAAAACTACACTTTGGTTCAAAATATCCGCTATAGAAGAGAGGTATCTACACCTCTATTAAAGTGTGTCCCGACCTCCAAGACTAATAAAGTCTTAGAAAAATGTCCACAGCAGCATATGCGAAAATCACTTAGGAGCACGATCACTAGCAAAAAAGGTAATCCGAGCTGGCTTCTTTTGGCTGACCTTACAACGGGAGGTAGCCTACTTCGTTAAAAGATGCTCGCATTGCCAAAAGCATACTAACTTCCATGTGGCACCGCCATAAGAGCTCATCAGCATAACCTCGCATTGGTCATTTGCAAAATGGGGATTAGACCTCCTCAAGCCATTCCCGCGGCACCTGACAAGTAAAGTACCTTATAGCAAGTATTAATTATTTCACTAAGTGGATCGAGGCAGAACCTTTAGCAACCATCATAGCTCAATGAATTCAAAAGTTCTTTTACAAGAATATTGTCACCCAGTTTGGAGTTCCACACTCCATTACCATGGACAATGAAACTCAGTTCACCGACTCAGCCTACAGAAGCTTGGTGGCAAGCCTTAAGATTAAGCACCAATTCACATTGGTAGAACATTCCCAAGCCAATAGACAACTGACGTTAGGATTTTTGCCAGTAAAGAATTTCATAAAAACAGTCGTGTTGTAGATATAGTCTCTAAACCGACAAAAATTCCTTCGTACAAACATTTTGGTTGTCACAAGTAACAAACCCCTTTTAAAATTGATAACCGAGTATTAAACCTCGGGTCGTCTTCTCAAGGAATTGCAGGGAGGTATGTTCTTATTATTGGTTATGAAAAAGGTAAAATTGGGGTTTTGGAAGTAAGGGGGCAGTATGTTGCACAAAAAAATAATAAGAAAAATAAATAAATAACTATAAAATAAACTCTTGGCAAGGTATGGGAACTGGAGGTCCTATCCCAGTTATCCTTATCAATTGTGATGAGAATTGGATTCTTCTCCCACTTTGTTAACCTCTAACTATGAAGGTAAGTTAAGTGGATGAATTCCAATTTTCAATCAACAATGAGTTTAATAACTCTAGAGTCACCAATTATTTAACCAAAGCCAAAAGGAAGGAAAATTGAAACTGCTGGAATAAAAATGCCTTCAGATGGGAGGCAATAATCATGTAAATAAAAGAAAGTAATATTAAACTGAAATACCTCAAATTATAATAAATAGATCATTCAAATCTTAACATGAAAAGTTCATAAGCCAATTGGGCAATATAAATCAAATACAAATAAAAGTATTAGAGTAAATAAAAATAAAAGAGAAACATAAATAGGAACATTGAACCTGGATCGAGAGTCACTCTAGAAAGAGAAGTCCTAAATCCTAAGAGAGAGAGAGAGGAGAGAACCCCTCTCAAAACTAATCTAAATCATGAGAAGTGAATTATGAAAGCATAATTATGAATGGATGCATTCCCCCACTTTATAGCCTCTAATCTGTGTCCTCTGGGCCGAAAACTGGGTCAGAAACAGTCCAGAAATCACTTCCAGCGCTTTCTGGTCCGTACAGGTCGCGAAAAAGTGACGCGGCCGCATGGCTCACGCGGCCGCGCGGGTTGCGTTCCTGCCAGGTCACGCGTCCGCGTGACTCACGCGTTCGCGTCGCCTGGCATCGGGGCAGCTATGGCAAATTATATATCAAATCTAAGCCCTGGACGTTAGCTTTCCAACGCAACTGGAACCGCGTTGTTTGGACCTCTGTAGCTAAAGTTATAGCCGTTTGAGTGCGAAGAGGTCAGGCTGGACAGCTTAGCAATTTCTCCAACTTATTGTATTCCTTCCATTTTTGCATGCTTCCTTTCCATCCTCTGAGCCATTCCTGCCTTATAATCTCTAAAAACACTTAACACACATATCAAGGCATCTAATGGTAATAAGAGAGGATTAATAATAAGCAAATATAAGATCAAAGAAGCATGTTTTCAATCAAAGCACATAATTAGGAAGGCAAATGTAAAACATGCGAATAGTATGAATAAGTGGGTAAAGAGTTGATAAAATCCACTCAATTAAACACAAAATAAACCATGAAATAGTGGTTTATCAACAACCAAAAGCTGCGAATAAAGTCATGTTACTCGGGTTAAAATGCCGACTACAAGACGCAAAGGGAACATGGGCAGATGAGCTCCCTCAAGTCTTGTGGGCATATTGAACAACTCCCCATTCAATAAAAGGGGAATCTCTTTTCTAACTTGCTTACGGCATAGAAGCCATGATACCTATAGAAGTTAATGAAGAATCTCCAAGGGTTAGATTCTACGATGAAGTAGGAAACGTCCGAGTTCAAAAGGAAGAACTTCATCTCCTCCCAGAAGTCCGAGAATAAGCTCGAATAAAAACAGAAGCATTGAAACAAAGAATGGTCTTAAGGTACAATAAGAAAGTCATCAAAAGAAGCTTTGCCACAAACGACCTCACATTAATCCGAAATGACTTCAGAACATAGAAGTCGGGCGAAGAACAGTTGGCTGCAAACTGGAATGGACCTTACAAGATCACTGAAGCCTTAGGAAAAGATTACTACAAAGTGTCCGACTTAAGGGAAAATGAGCTCCCAAGGTCATGGCACGTATGTAACCTAAAAAGAGACTACAGTTAGAAAGCGCACCTTGCTCCCTAGTGTACTTTTTTTTCCGACTTCATAATTTTTTCCAAGAAGGGTTTTCCTAGAGGGGGTGTTAACAAGGCACCATAGTGAGGGTTAAAGGTTAATAGAAAACTCTTGGTAGCAACAAAACTTATGTAAATCATTTTTTCCTTATTAATGATAGTTCATTTTTTTATGAAGTTTTCCATTTAAACGCACTAATTTAAGCTCAAAAAAACATGAAAATCATTGCCCAACCTAGATAGTTGACAAGATGAAGTGACGATGTACAAATTAGTGTAAGAAGTTATGTAAGTAGATTATGGTCCGACCTCGTTACTACCTAAAATAGTTAGGCTTAAAACAAAATGCAAAAGTAACTTGTTAAAACCGACTACTAAAGGTCGGAGCACAACTAATTAAGGGAAACGGTATACATCTTACAAATGAAAGGTTCATAATAATGCCTGAACTATTTTTAAATGACATCTTCCACAACTTAGCAAAAACAGCATCAAAAGTGACTTAATGAAAATTTTTACTAAGTCGCGAAAGGCTAAAGAAACAGTTGTGCCAACTAATAAAAGATGATTGAAGAAACACTCATTTATACAGAAGCCACCACATATTCAAATAATAGAGAAAGGTTTTTTCTTGGCAGTAAAATAAAAGAGAAATTGTTCAAACTATAGCTATTAAAAAATTAAGTTATTCATAAAGACACACATGTCGGGCCTTCCAATACTTTGAAACTAAAATTAAGGAGCAAGGATTTGTTCGCTAGGAGTCATGTTAAAAGTGTCTTTGGGTTACGCAGAGGAGGTCAGGAGCATTTCTGGCTGAGAAGCAATACTCTCATCATCCACCTGAGAAGCTCCCTTGGCTCGGACTTCCGAAGTCTTCGGGTCGAGCATAAGAGTGTCCTCCTCATCTTCTGGTTTTAGGGACAATTTTCTCATCCACCACGATGTTGTCAGGACTAATGAGGCAGAAGTTCACCTCGGGAGCTATAACTCAGAACTGGGCCTTCAAATTTTCAACTAGCTCGTCCATTTCCTGAGCTATAGACTCCTCTAAATATGCATACCTCTCTTTTGACTTGGTAATCTCATCCACAAAATGTAGCTTCTCCCCTAAGACCCTGGTATAGCTCTTTTTAACCTTCTTCTTTAGGCCCTTTGCCATGGCACAAGCGGCTTCAGACTGCTTCACCCTCTCCCGAGCCTTGGCAAGGTTAAAAATAAGGGCCTCATTTCATCCTCCAGCTCCTTTTGAACTCCCTCAAAGATGCCACTTTAGCTTGTAAGTCAGCCAAAGAGCGTCAAGTAGCACCTAGAGGAGTCTTCTCCAATTTCCTCATCAAAGTAGAGCATACCCCGACTGTACAAATTTCACCTCAGGCAAGTACTTGAAGAAGGTTCTTCACGGAAACATCATCCATGCTAATAAAGCTGTGTGGAAGGATGTGTTTTTTACAAAATTCAATACCATCAATGTCCGGTTCATAAACGCTTCCTGACTTAGAAGTCTTACGTTTTTTAGGATTAGGCTCGGGAAGAGGAAGCACAAGGGAAATTTCTTGATTACCAGAGTTAGAATGAGGAGTGAGAGGAGGAGGAGTTGGATAGGAGTAACTTTGAGGGAGACAGAGGCACCCGAGTTCGACTTGGAAGGAGAAAGAAGGTTGTCTGACTCTCAACTTCTTGTAATTGGATAGTACGAGCAACAAAAATCTTCTTGGCAGTCCAAAGAGTTTTCATAGCAGCTGACTTAAGATCCATCTTTTCTGCATGATATCAAAGTTGGGTTACGTCAAGCCAACAAAATAATCAACAAAATTTATCTACAAAGGTAAAAGGAAATGCTACCTAGCTTGGGCAATATTTGGCTTGGATTTCCTAAAAAAATTTTGGTATCCAGATAAGGAGCTCAGCCCTAACACTCTTGAAATAAGGCGACTACACTCTCCTGGACCTTATCCAAGTCATCCAAGTTGTACTTAAGAATTACAGAATTTTTCTCCTAATACAAGCTAAAAATGGGTTCATCCCTCTCATCCAGAAAGAAAGGTCGGAAACCCTCAACAAATCGGATCTTAAAAAAGTAAATTTTAAAGTCATAGAAAGAATCGTAAAAAATGACAAAGACCTTCCTCTTCTGAACAGCTCGAAAGGAGATCCAGCCCTACTTCTTAGAACTAAAAGACTTCGTCAGAACAAAAAGGTAACTTTAAGAGAAGGAAAAACATCGAGTTCACGGCAGAGAAGTTGATAAATATTCAGAAAATCCCAAGAGTTGGGACGGAGTTGGGAAGGAGCGACTTTCCAAAGCCTAAGGACCTCGGACTCAAAGTCGATAAAAAGAAGGCTAACCCCCAACCTTGTAAAAAAGCATTTATACACATATTTGAAAATGACACTCCGACTTGTCAAGTCGAGAAAAACAAATCCTCTCTTCAGGATCAACAACTACGACCTCATATCTATGCTCATTCTCTCAGTTTTCACACAACTTATGATTCCTATGAAGGGTCTCAACATACTCATTATAAATAATGAAAACGGAAGAAAGAATAGATACATCTACCTAAGTTAGATTAGACGGGACTTTAGACGACATGCTGAGAATTACTGAACGAGATATAAAAGCTACACCTATAATACAACAAAAGAAGATCATCACAACAAAGTCGGAAAGTCGGGTACAATATCTAAAGCATTTAGAAGATTACATAAAAGGTCGAACTATCCTCAACAAGAAAGAATATGGCCATGGTTTTTAACCTCTTTTCTGAATCAAATAGATAAACTACGTTGTAAAGATAAAAATGGCGCTGTACTCATACAGACTTCACCATTTGGGGGCAACACAGGGAAAACCCCACACTCAGATTCACAACAACAATAACAAGAAAAGATTCAAGTAAAGAAAGCGAATCCTTGAGAATGATTTTCAAGATACAAAGAGGAACCTCCAAACATATTGCGAACCCTCTAGTGATAACGGTAAAAAAATATTTCAAACGAAAGAAATATGCTCAGAATACAAAAATCACAGTAAAGAAAGTTCAAAGGTTAAAGGGACCAACCTTGAAGAAATGCGTGGTGGAAAGAGTACGCAAAAGCAGGAAAAACACGAATGTTCCACACGAAGCAAAAATTCAGAGCAAAGAAATCTTAAAATTTTGAGACGAAGAAAATGAAGAATCTAAAGAAAGGAGAGGGATGAAGAAGAACATTTCAGAAGAAGCAAAAAAAAAAAAAAAGAAAAAAAGAGAAAGATTTTGGGTATTTATAACACACTAAGGGCAATGGAGTAATTCCACTCCCCCTCATTTATGGCGCATGATTACTAAGGTAACCGTAGAGTAATATACTCAAAACTACGAAAACACATAGCGCCACAAATTTTAAAACACGTCGAGTACCTGACCTAGTCCCAGGGAAGGCGGTTTACCGGATCTGATGTTTACATCCACAAAGAGACTAGTCTAATCTACAAATGCTCGAGTCCAACCTCGAAAAGCTCAGACTCAACCAGCGACACTGTTCATATCCTGGCTCAAAAAATATAGCCAGGCCTAAAATGAATAGAAGCTCACTCAAGAGATCTAACTGCTACACCTATCCGACCTCATAGAGGTCGGGCACAACGACGGCAGTTCAGCTCTACTTATGTGAATAAGTAACTAACTCTTAAGATATCTTCCACTTATTTTGAAGGGAAATCTTAACTTTTCTAGAAAAAGGGAATAGTTATTCATCACTAAAGGTGGAACTACTCTAAAATGGTGGTTATCTACTCTACTACAAATACACTGACACTCTCAGGTATATTTAGAACCCAATTTGCAAAAAATCTGCTTTAATCCCTTTCTAACTTAAGCATCGGAGTCCCTTATAGGTATCACCTCCCACCTCCTCATGAGAAACTCAAAGGGCGGCACCTCGGTACCAGCAGAAGTCGGACGCTGCCTCAAAAGTAGTCTGGACCTTACGTTCAGGCCAAAAAACAACCCAATTTCAAGTAACCCTCGGAACAGTACCTATAAAATATTATTAAAAATATACAATAAATTAAGAATACAAAAAGTAATAAAATATATACGAAAAATAATTTTATTTATTAACACTAAAATATTATAAAGAATAATATTATTTAATTATTAATCTATGATGTCTATATGGAGATTATGTAAAAATCATAATAACGATAATTAAATTTAAGAGGTTATTGAATTATAAAAATTATTATCATTTATATACCTAAACATATTAACATTAAACAAACTTAGACAATATTCCTTAGTAAAAATAAATTATTTTTTTGGTATAATAGCTAATTGTCGTAGCAAAAATAGCTTTTAAGTGTTACAAAGTATTAAGAGTTTTACGTTGTGATTTTGTAAATAATCTACATTAACCTTATGATTGACCAAAATTTATAAATTTGACTTCATAGGTGACATGATTTATATTGCATGCAATTTTTAAAGTATTTTCTTTATAAGCATTTGTACAAATATTTTTAATTAGTCATATAAAAAAATTTATGTTAAATGAGAGTACTCCTATCTCTTCTAATAACACTAATATATTCTCTTCTTTATCATTAAAGAATGAGTATAGAATATGATACTTAAAAAATTAACTTAATATCTTGTATGATAAAAAATAAATGAGTTCATTTATTAAATTTTTATTTTGAAAAATAACGTCTTTTCAAAATTAATATATAATTTATTTTTAAAGTTTGTAAAATAATTTTGTATATAAATAATCAAATTTGAGCTAAATAGATAAAAAAATTTAAAAATTAAAATTTATTAATTTAGAAATAGTGATATATAAAATAATTCAAAAGGATAATTTTGAAATTTTTAAAATTTTTCAATGACTGCTTTGAGATATTTAAAATTTTTTGGGAGCTATTTTGTACTTCATTCTAAGGATTGATTTATCTATATAGCACACATGAACATTTAATGGTCACATGTGTGAATTAATATTCCATGTTGGCAGTCATCATTAGTGACTAACTGAGGGATTGGAGATTGTATTGTCTAACAGAAATAAATAATGGAGGCTGTTTTGTGTATTTTGAAATTTGAAGGACTAAAATGTATGATTTTGAAAATTAAAGCACTGATCTAGATAATTACTCTAAAAATTATTAAATACGCAAATAAATTTTATTACATTGAGACTTCTATAGTTATAAAAATTTATTGAGAGACTAAACTGTCTAATCTAATAAAATTCGTTGAGGACCAATTTAGGTATATACTCTTAAATTAATTAGGTAATAACTATTATACCAAATTAGGTAAGATAGATATAAATATATTCGGTAAAAAAAATATTAGGTGAATAAATTATTTTTGCAATCACGTTACAACTAAGTTTTTTATGTGTCTCTTCTTTCTTTTTAATCTAATTTTTATTGTGACAACAAACTATTGAATTAATTTAATTGAATTTGATTATTAAAATAATTTGGTCATGTAATATCACTGTTAATTTAATTTAGGTAAAAGAAATACTAGAAGGTTACCAAAATTATTGTTTTATCCATTAGTTTGCCATGAATATTTAAAAATATAGATTAAGAATATGTTATTAAATTATTAGACTAAAATATTAAATTAATAACTAAAAATAATGACCAAAAATAATAAATTTTAATGATATTTAAACATATCTCATTAGCTAATAACTATTATAGGATAGATATAATATATTAAAATTAAATTTAGTATTTAACTAAATTTAAACCAAATTATTGAGTCAACCGATTTATTTCCATGTATCCAAAATTGTTTCTAAATTGTCGGTAGACTTGATTTTTGAGCATCTCTAATGGAGTGTTTTTAGAATATTATTTTTAATATCTTTAATAAGTGAATTGATTTAAAATTAAAATCTATATTAGAGTTGATTGATAAAATAAAACCGATATCACATTAAAGATATAATATCACTTTTGATTATATAAAATTACGTTGATGAAGTAATTAAAAAAAATATAAAATTTTAATTAAATTAAGACTAAGCATAAAATAGACAAATTTCACTTTTAATTTCGAATTATTATTTATAACAAATGGTCCTACAAATATTTATATCTAAAATAAAATTAAAATTAAAATTAGTATTGAAAATGTTCTTAGATGTATTTGTCATTTTACATCAGTAAACCACCCCATTTATGTTGTTCCTAAAATGTAAAATTGTGCGTTATTGTAGATCTTAACTGCCGGAGCTGTTGACACAAGCACAGTAAGCCTTACATGGATAATAACTTGTTTGCTAAATAACATTGTTAGTTTGGAAGAAGCACAAAAGGAGTTGGATATCCAAGTTGGGAAAGAAAGATTCGTAAACGAATCAGACATGAGTAACTTAGTTTACATTCAAGCTATAGTTAAAGAGACATTAAGATTACACCCTCCATCAACTCTTTCTGGACTCCGTGTGTTTACAGAGGATTGCACTATTGGCGGCTACTACATTCCAAAAGGAACACCACTAATGACAAATTTGTGGAAGATTCACAGAGATCCTAGCGTTTGGTTGCACCCATTTGACTTTAAGCCGGAGAGGTTCCTTTCCGGTAACCACAAAAATGTTGATGTGAGAGGTAATCACTTTGAGCTGATCCCATTTGGAAGTGGGAGAAGAATGTGCCCCGGGATATCTTTTGCCATGCCCATGATTCATCTAACTTTGGCTACTTTCTTGCAATCCTTTGAAATTTCAAAGCCATCTCATGAACCCATTGATATGACTGAAATCTTTGGCCTAACAAGCACCAAGGCTACTCCTCTTGATGTACTCATCAAACCACGTCTTTTTTCAAAGCTTTACGAAGACTTACACTGATTTAATTTTATATATTGTTAGGTATCTTGTCCAAATAATTTATGACTATATGTTGGCCGGGTCATGCGATTGGATATCTATATGTATATGTAGACCTATCACCTATGGGGATTATATGTATTTTTGGTATAATAATACTTGAAGGAATGGACTCCATGCATGCATGAAAGATTAATGATTATATATTAGCATTTAGCAAGCTAGGAACTGTACAAACTGTTCTAAATGAACGTTAATGCATGATATATCAAAGTCCCATGTGAATTGTGAAAGCTTTGAACTTGGTTTTGAGTTTATTCACCTTGGAGATCAATTATATATATATATATATATATAAGCTTACAGTAACAAAATGTGAATAATGAATAATTCAGTTTATTTATTATTCCAAGATATTTTAATTATGTTAATTTTTTAAGGGGATCGATGTAGACCTATATATTCTTCATGTAAGTTAGGTATAGTGTTTGCCTTGTGCCGGTGTTACTTATAAAAAGAAAAATTTTCAAACACACCTCACTACAATTTATAATTATTTCCAGCCGTTATTTCTTAGAGGAGTTTAAATAGAACTGCCGTGGTTGTTGCCCCATTTTACCCATTCCAGCCGTATAAACAAAACCGTTTGAGGTAAGAAATCAACAATAAAAAAATTCTCATAGTAATCTTTAAGATTTACGAGATTATTTAATTTGGTTATTGATGTTCTAATTTCACTATAATAGTTTCTTAAATTTACCTATGGATACCAAAGTAGTCTCTGGGGTCATTTCTAGTACTGACTCATCAAGTAACAAAATGTTGACATGGCTATCCTTTGCTACACTAGAAGTTTCCAACAACTATATGACGTAACAAGATTGCAGTTGGATCCAATTTAGTCCATCTCCCATTAAAATTTTTAATTCATTTCCAATGTTTTAGATTACGTTCCTCTTCTTCTTACTCTTCTTTTTCTTCTTTTTAATCGAAACTCTCTGATCACCTTATTACATGTGCCAAACCTCTCTCTATTTCTTCTTTTGCATTCCATGTGAAGCATTGATTCAAGTTTGTATTGTAAGATTTGAAATCTCCCTCATTCAACTTTGGAGTGTTTGAACCTTGAATTGTGGACTTAACCACTGATCTTGATCGCACACTCTTTCAGCTTATCCAACAAAAACAAGGTACTTACTTCATTCATTTTTCATATTTCACCTTCAAACTTTACATATTTTCTATAAAGTTTCATTATTTATTTTTTGTCTGTGTTGAAAGATACGACTTGCTTATTGTTGTACCTTGCAACGGTCCTTCGAAAAACCCTCATGCTTAGCGAATGTTGTGTGATAAGTTCTGGACTGCTTGCGAACATGTGTGGGTTCTATTTCGTAGAACATTGGAATCATAGAAACATGTTCATTCTTGTTCCTGCATTCTATGATCTCGATGAGCTCTCTCAAACACCACCTAGAGGAAGTATAATTTTCGAAGAAGATAACAACAAACAACTTTGAGTTTCTGATAGCATCAACAAGTTCGTCCCAGAAAACACATCCTGTCTCCCTGTTGTCATCGTCTCTGAATGTTTTGGTTTAATTTCACAGAGAGCAACATGAAAATGGCTGAAGAATCCTTTTCACGTGTCCTTCCCTCTAAACTAAAGATAGTGAAAACTTCGTATTGATGAGTGGTAGGTGCTTGAAAGAGAAGAAGAAGAACCACCTGAAAGTGAGATGTCTCTATAATGGTAATGAATTGAGTGCCTTTGGCATATGGGAAGAAAAGATTCAACACTTATTAAAAAAGTAAATATAAATACAAATACTTTTTTCTCATCTAACATATGTTGTATTGTATATATATATAATTAAAAGCTACACATATTCAAGAATATTAAGAAGAAGAAAAAAAATAAAAGAATAAGAAGAAGAGAACAATTTGAACATTGGGAATGAATTAGGGTTTTATAATAGGGAGAGACCAAATTGGGTCCAATGGTAATCCTTTCAAGTCATCTAGCCATTGAGAACCTCCTGCATGGCAAAGGATAGCTACATCAGCACTTCGTCAGTTGAGTCAGCACCAGATGACCCTAGGGACAACTATGGTGTCCGGAGCCAAATCTGGGAGATCATTAGGGTGAAATTGGAATCTCAAAGACCAAATTGAATAATCCTGTGAATCTCAAGGACTACTATGGTTAATCATTTTCACTCCACGGCAGTTCAAATTTTTTTCACAAATTCACCCATTACCTTGGCATTTTTTGTTCGAGCGCTTCTCCCAAATGTTCACTCTATTGCTACTCGCCACTATCCTAATTTTCGTTCTTCCAAAACCTAGCTCCTCCAAATTGCAACGAAAGAAATTCTTCACCCCGAATGAAAACTTACAATGAAATCATCTCCAGAACCCCGCACATATATTAGTTTCTATCCGTGGTAAGCTAATAATGTTACTCTTTGTTCTTTTCTCCTTTGATTTCATGCTTCTTTTTGTTGTTGATAATCACTCATAATCCATTATTATAATCTCTAGTTGATTCACCTTCTTCTCCATCAGCTTGAAGGCACAAATTTTTTTCCTAGAAGTACAGAAGGTTACTCTCTCTCTCTCTTGATTTTCTTGTCTCTATTTTTTTTTACATTTTGTTATTTTTCATACAATAATTTATGATGAAACTTATAGGTACAAAATTAAATTCACAAATTAATATTTCATAACTCATAGGCGAGTAAAAATTGTTCAAATTTCTTGGATTGTAGCAATGATTTTATTAACAAAAGGATAACATGACTTTTCTTTGTATGTTAATGTGGCGGAGTGAGCAAGTTGTAGTAATAAAGGAGGTTTAGGTTCCTATTATGAGTAAGTTTGCATCTTGTATTTTTGTTTGATTCTACAATAAGAGGCCTCTGTGTTGAGCTTGGTTTGGACAAAATTCTTTTTCGTACAATAAATATTCACTTGGGAGGTTGTTTGCACATTAGAATTTTAGATGGGATAAATAGGAATGGAAGCATTTGTAGGTATAAAAATTTAGTCTTTGAAATTCTATGGAATTGATAATTGCACATTGCTTTGTGTGCAGGGAAGCAACTATACAATCAATAAGCTTCAAGGATCAAAATAAATTATATTGTCAGTGTAATAAAGACCAATTCCTAGCGTGTCAATGTCACACTAGAAGCTAAGTATTATTAACTTGCTTCTCTTAACTTTAACTATTATTTATTATATATTTTTGAATCGTTGTTAAAATGTGATCATTTTATCAGAGTAACCCTCTTTTTTAAGGCATTTGATTTGGTAAGCAAAAATACTTATGCAGATAAAATCACAAGTAATAAAATCACAAGTAATAATAGATAAAGTAGTTATAAACAACCACACATATGTACATTTCATGTCAGTTAACAGTACTTAGTCATCCAGCCTATAGTAGCATATAGAATTCAGTTATGACACCTCTCTCTCTATATATATATATATATATATATATATATATGACAGTTCAGGCCCTGACCTATCCAAGAAATCTTTAAACTGGCACCCAGGCTATCCTAGACTTTATATACTCCCCTAATCCCTCTAGGTCACAAAAGCGAGAGATGTAACACCCTAACTTTTAGCACCTCAGGATCGTACCAAAAGTCCAGGTGTTATTTACCTCTGAACCTTTTTATTCTATACTATCTTTATTTAATATTGAGCCTTCGCGAATACGAACGAAACTTTAATTAAGAAGACGAGAGGAGACTTTATTTTCAATCACTTAATCACAAAAGTATTTATATATTCACATAGTATTAAATACATAGACTTATTACAAATCCTACCCCGCTAAAAATGAAAACAATAAACGATGAGGGAAAAATAAATTCTTATAACTCAACCCGTGAACATAATCTTCTGTGCTCCTGTAGCTCCGCACTAAATCTTCGCACCTGTAGCTGAAAGGGGTGAAAATAGGGGGGTAAGAACTGAGAAGTTCTTAGTAGGGTCAGTGTTAGAAGTTAAGTTCGTTTCATTATGTTCTCAGTCAATAACAATAGTCAAGAAAGTATAAATCCAACTCAGCAATTACAGAACATAGAATCCAATCAAGAGAACACACAATAATAGAAAACACAATCATAAACAAATATGCGCAAACAAGTATGATGCATGCCTAGTCCTATACAAGCCATGAGCTCATGTGTCGGTTTGTTGCCCGATTCTTGACACTGGTCCTGAGTTAATTGTTTCGTATCGTTGTCCTATCTCAGCCAACGTTCCCTCCATGAGCGTTACGCATCGCCATCCTCATGGGAGAACCTTCCTTTCGGTCTCTAGTGAGCGTTACGCATCGCCGTCCCCACTGAGCCGTCCATATAGTATCAAGTGAGCGTTATGCATTGCCGTTCCCACTGAGCCGTCCATATAGTATCAAGTGAGCATTACACATCGCCGTTTCCACTAGACACTTAGCACTAAGGCCCAAACAGCACTCAACTCTGTTTTAATCTCTCTGCTCTACTGCAGTAGAGATCCCTTTAATTAATACCTTCTTTTCTATCTACTCTCCGGTAGCAGATGTTCATTAGATCCTTTTAATCTTTGTTCTCTGCTCTCCTGTGGTAGAGATTTCTTTTAGTTACTTTTATTCTTTTAATTCTTTTATTCTCTGTTATTTATTGAATTATATTTTGATTAAACTCAGCAAGCTTTGTCTGAGTTTGGCTTCCAGTGCCATAACCTCTATAAGCAATCTCTGTCTTACAGTTGCGACTCTCTTAAGCCGATGTATGCAAACATAACCTCGGTAAGCAACCTCGGTCTTATAGGAGAGGCTCTCTCTAGCCAATATATGTATTGATAACCTCTATAAGCAACCTCTGTCTTACAGGTGCGACCATCCCCTGGAGTGGTTGATGTATCTTTGAAAAGCAAATCTCGGTGGATTCACCACCATATCTCTGCTTATCTCATTTTCTTTTCATTCATTGTTTCTTTCTTTTCTGTGCCCTGCCCTCCTTTGGCAGGAATTCTTTTAAATTCTTATAATATTTGCTCTCTGCTCTCCTATGGCAGAGGTTCTTTAATATTTTTCTTTCTTTTTCTTTTCTTTCCTTATCATTCTATAATATAATTATCTCTGCATTATTCCCTTGCCTTTCCCTAAGTGTCTTATGAAAAAGAATTATATAGTACTTTAATTAAGTTTGCGTTTTCTAAAACTTTTAAGAACACTCTATTTGCTCTTCTCTGACTTATAATAATATTAATAATATCTTATAGAATAGAAAGGTTTAGATCTAAGTAATGCCTACATTTTTGGTACAATCATGAGGTGCTAAAAGTTAGGGTGTTACATTATGGTATCAGAGCAGTTTGTTTCTGTTAGAGCCTTGGGAATTGACTGGCTATGATTCACTGCATACTCTGAGTGTCTGTCATGCAGTAAGACTTGTCCTAATGATAAAAGTTTGAGTTTTAGATGCATGACTGTCTATTAATTAATGTTGTTAGTCAACCGTTCACTACAACAAATAAGGGTTTTTGCAACGGTAAAAAATTGTTGTTGTAGATTGAAAAATCGTTCCTAAAACTTTAAGCAATGCTTTGACAACGGTTTTTGACCTGTGGTATATGCGGTCGTTGCCAATACTCAAAGGCAATGGTTTTTTACCTAAGCCAACGGTAACAAAAAAATCGTTGCCAAAGGTACTGGCATAGACAATGGTTTTAAAAGAAAATGAATCAATAAGAGAAGTAGATAACTAAAGTTCTAGAACAAATAAAAGTAAGAGAAAACTAAATTAAAATATGACTGAAACTTAAATCTAAAGAGAAATTGGAAGAAGAAACCCTAAACCTGGAGAGAGGAGAGAGCCTCTCTCTCTAGAATTCTACATATAACAGCAGCCCAGAAATCGCCCCCAGCATTTTCTCGTAACTGAGGCATGTGACGCTTGTCACACATACACATCATCCACGCGTATGCGTCACTTGCCCGCTGCACCGGTCATGCGCATGCGTTGTCCACGCGTGCGCGTCAAGGCCAGCTTCTCAAAACTTCAATTTCTTGTGTTCCTTCCATTTTTGCATGCTTCATTTCCATCCTCTAAGCCATTCCTGCCCTAGAAAACCTGAAATCACTTAACGCACATATCATGGCATCGATGGTAATAAAAGATGATTAAAAATTAGCAAATTTAAGGCCAAAGAAGCATGTTTTCAATCATAGCACAAAATTAGGAAGAAAACTTAAAAACATGCACTTTAGATGAATAAGTGTGAGAATAAGTGACAAAATCCATTCAATTCAATATAAAATAACCCATAAAATAATGGCTCATCATTGACACAAACAATCAAAAGCTACTTGAAGATCCACTTTGTAAGTAACATAGTTTCTTGAGATGTTTTGTTCGCTTATCTCTTAATTTAGTTTTGTCCCTTTCTTGTTTTTTCCAAGGACGTGTTTTTCATGTAAGAGGACTATGAAAATAATCAAAATGATGAGGAATTTTTAAATTTTTAATGATGAGGAATAATCAAAATGAAACTAAGATCAAATAAACAATACATGCAAGACACCAAACTTAGAAGTTTGTATACTATTGACACTAACAAATTGAGAATGCATATGAGAAACAACAAAACACTCAAGACAAGAGAATTTAAAGATCAGAGCAAAGAAATCATCAAGAACAACTTGAAGATCAATGAAGAACATAATGTATGTAATTTTCGAAAATTAGAAGAATAAAGACATGCAATTGACACCAAACTTAAAATTAGACACTAGACTCAAACAAGAAACATAAAACTATTTTTGATTTTAAGATTTTATAAATTTTTTTTGTGCTTTTTTGAAAATTGAGTGGAAAAGAAAAACAAGGGTTCAAAATTCTTAATGAGAATTCCAGGAATCATTGCAATGCTAGTCTAAGACTCCGGTCCAGGAATTAGACATGGCTTCACAGCCAGCCAAGCTTTCAGTGAAAGCTCCGGTCCAAAATACTAGACATGGCCAATGGCCAGCCAAGCTTTAACAGATCATTGCTCACAACAGCAAAATTGATAGAAATCAACAAGCTCTTGTGATGATAAGTTGAAACCTTGGTCTAAGAGATTAGACATGGCTTCACAGCCAGCCATACTTCAACAAATCATCATGAAACTCTAGGATCCATTCTTAAAAACTCTGAAGAACAAAATGGAAATATTTTTTTGTATTTTTGAAAAATTTTTGAAAAGTAAAAAGCTTAAACATAAAATAAAATTACCTAAAAGGAAATCCGTGTGAGAAGGGGTGGGTTTGGGAGGGAATTGGTTTTGAATTTGAATGGTGAGGTAGGTGGGGTTTATGTTGGAAAATAATGGATGGATGTGAGTGGTGGAGAGATTATGGGGAAGAGTGTTATGGAAAGGTATAAAGAAGGCAGAAAGTGAGCTGGGGTAGGTAAGGATCCTGTGGGGTCCACAGATCTTGAGGTGTCGAGGATTTCTCATCCCTGCACCTTTCTGGCGTTTAAATGCCCACTGTGTGCCATTTCTGGCGTTAAACGCCAGGCAGATGCCCATTTCTGGCGTTAAACACCAGTCTGGCTGTCAATTTTGGCGTTTAACGCCCAGAATGCTGCTAGACTGGGCGTTAAATGCCCATTCTGCTATCTTTACTGGCCTTTAACGCCAGCTAGATACCAGACACTCTTTTCTGGCATTAAACGCCAGTCTGTGTGTCATTTCTAGCGTTTAACACCCAGAATGATGCCATACTGGGCGTTAAATACCCATTTTGCTATCCTTACTGGCGTTTAAATGCTAGTAAGCCTGTTCTCTAGGGTGTGCTATTTTTTATGCTATTTTTTATTCCGCTTTAATTCTGCAGCTATTTTTGTGACTTTACATGATCATCAACCTAAAGAAAACATATAATAACAATAAAAAATAAAATGAAAAAGTAATTAATATAGATAAATAAAATTGGGTTACCTCCCAATAAGTGCTTCTTTAATGTCAGTAGTTTGACAGAAAGCTCTTACAGAGCTTCACAGATGCTCAGAGCATGATTGTGGCCTCCCAACACCAAACTTAGAAATTGAGTGTGGGGGCTCTGTCTGACTCTGTATTGAGAGAAGCTTTTCATGCTCCTTCTCCATATTTATAGAAGAAGATCCTTGAGTCTTAAACACAAGGTAGTCCTCATTTAATTGAAAGACTAACTCTTCTCTGTCCACATCAATCACAGCCCTTGCTGTGGCTATGAAGAGTCTTCCAAGGATGATGGATTCATCCTCATCCTTCTCAGTGTCTAGGATTATGAAGTCAGCAGGGATGTAAAGGCCTTCAACCTTCACTAAGATATCCTCTACAAGTCCATAAGCCTATTTCATTGATTTGTCTGCCATCTCTAGTAAAAATATGGCAGCTTGTACCTCAAAGATTCCTAGTTTCTCCATTACAGAGAGTGACATGAGGTTAATGCCTAACCCCAGGTCACACAGAGCATTCTCAAAGGTCATAGTGTCTATGGTGCAAGGTATCAAGAACTTTCTGGAATCCGGTTTCTTCTGAGGTAATGTCTGCTGAATCCAAGTATTCAGTTCATTGATGAGCAATGGAGGTTCATCCTCCCAAATCTCATTACCAAATAACTTGGTATTCAGCTTCATGATTACTCCTAGATACTGAGCAACTTGCTCTTCAACAGTGTCTTCGTCCTCTTCAGAGGAAGAATACTCATCAGAGCTCATGAATGGCAAAAGTAAGTTCAGTGGAATCCCTATGGTCTCTGTATGAGTGGTGCACGAAATTATGATCATCAATGGCGCCATCAACATGGTACTCTCAATTGTAATCTCAACTCTTTATCACAACTTCACACAACTAACCAGCAAGTGCACTGGGTCGTCCAAGTAATAAACCTTACGCGAGTAAGGGTCGATCCCACGGAGATTGTTGGTATGAAGCAAGCTATGGTCATCTTGTAAATCTCAGCCAGGCGGATTCAAATGGTTATGGAGGATTATTGATTAAAAGATAAATAAAACATAAAATAAACATAGAGATACTTATGTAATTCATTGGTGAGAATTTCAGATAAGCGTATGGAGATGCTTTGTCCCTTCCGTCTCTCTGCTTTTCTACTGTCTTCATCCAATCCTTCTTACTCCCTTCCATGGCAAGTTGTATATTGGGCATCACCGTTGTCAATGGCTACAGTCCCGTCCTCTCAGTGAAAATGTTCAACGCGCTCTATCACAGCACGGCTATTCATCTGTCGGTTCTCGATCATGTCGGAATAGAATCCAGTGATTCTTTTGCGTCTGCCACTAACGCCCCACAATCGCGAGTTTGAAGCTCGTCACAGTCATTCAATCCCTGAATCCTACTCAGAATACCACAGACAAGGTTTAGACCTTTCAGATTCTCAAGAATGGCTGCCAATTGATTCTAGCTTATACCACGAAGACTCTGATTAAGGAATCCAAGAGATATCAACTCAATCTAAGGTAGAACGGAGGTGGTTGTCTGGCACACGTTCATAGGTGAGAATGATGATGAGTGTCACGGATCATCACATTCATCAAGTTGAGGAACAAGTGATATCTTAGAACAAGAATAAGCTAAATTGAATAGAAGAACAATAGTAATTACATTAATACTCGAGGTACAGCAGAGCTCCACACCTTAATCTATGGTGTGTAGAAACTCTACCATTAAAAATACATAAGAACAAGGTCTAGGCATGGCCAAAAATTCACTTCAAGTGCAGGGAGGTCAGAATCCAATAGCATCTGTAGCCCTTTTCAACCTCTGAATCAGATTTTTGCTCAGGTCCCTCAATTTCAGTCAGAAAATACCTAAAATCACAGAAAAACACACAAACTCATAGTAAAGTCCAGAAAAGTGAATTTTAAATAAAAACTAATAAAAATATAATAAAAATAACTAAAACATACTAAAAGCATACTAAAAATAATGCCAAAAAGCGTATAAATTATCCGCTCATCAATGAGCCTCATATTCCTTTAGTTCCTCAATAGGGAACTCCTTATTGGTCAGTGGACGTCCCTTGAGGTCTTCCTCACTGGGAATCACTGCCTTTTCACTCTCTCCATGTTCGGCCATTTTGGTTATAGTTATGGCCTTGCACTCTCTTTTGGAATTCTCTTCTGTATTGCTTGGGAGAGTACGAGGAGGAGTTTCAGTAAGTCTTTTACTCAGTTGACCCACTTGTGCCTCCAAATTTCTGATGGAGAATCTTGTTTCATTCATGAAACTGAAAGTGGTTTTAGATAGATCAGAGACTATATTTGCTAAGACAGAGAGGCTCTGCTCAGAATTCTCTGTCTGTTGTTGAGAAGATGATGGAAAAGGTTTGCTATTGCCAAACTTATTTCTCCCACCATTATTGTTGTTGAAGCCTTGTTGAGGCTTCTGTTGATCCTTCCATGAGAAATTTGGATGATTCCTCCATGAAGGATTATAGGTGTTTCCATAGGATTCTCCCACGTAATTCACCTCTTCCATTGCAGGATTCTCAGGGTCATAAGTTTCTCCTTTAGAAGAGGCTTCTTTAGTACTGCCGGATGCAGCTTGCAATCCAATCAGATTTTGAGAAATCATATTGACTTGCTGAGTTAATATTTTGTTCTGAGCCAATATGACATTCAGAGTATCAATCTCAAGAATTCCTTTCTTCTAAGTCATCCCATTGTTCACAGGATTTCTTTCAAAAGTGTACATGAACTGGTTATTTGCAACCATCTCAATGAGTTCCTGGGCTTCTGGTGCACGAAATTGTGATCATCAATGGCGCCATCAACATGGTACGCTCATTTGTAATCTCAACTCTTTATCACAACTTCGCACAACTAACCAGCAAATGCACTGGGTCATCCAAGTAATAAACCTTACGTGAGTAAGGGTCGATCCCACGGAGATTGTTGGTATGAAGCAAGCTATGGTCATCTTGTAAATCTCAGTTAGGCAGATTCAAATGGTTATGAAATGATTTATGAATAAAGCATAAAATAAAGATAGAGATACTTATGTAATTCATTGGTGAGAATTTCAGATAAGCGTATGAAGATGCTATGTCCCTTCTGTCTCTCTGCTTTCCTACTGTCTTCATCCAATTCTTCTTACTCCTTTCCATGGCAAGCTGTATGTTGGGCATCACCGTTGTCAATGGCTACAGTCCCATCCTCTCAGTGAAAATGTTCAACGCGCTCTGTCGCAGCACGGCTAATCATCTGTCGGTTTTCAATCAAGTTGGAATAGAATCAAGTGATTCTTTTGCGTCTGTCACTAACGCCCAGCCTTCAGGAGTTTGAAGTTCGTCACAGTCATTCAATCCTTGAATCCTACTCAGAATACCACAGACAAGGTTTAGACCTTCCAGATTCTCTTGAATGCCATCATCAATTCTAGCTTATACCACGAAGATTCCGATTAAGGAATCCAAGAGATAAACATTCAAGCCTTGTTTGCTTGTAGAACGGAAGTGGTTGTCAGGCACGCGTTCATAGGTGAGAATGATGATGAACGTCACATAATCATCACATTCATCATGTTCTTGGGTGCAAATGAATATCTTAGAACAAGAATAAGCCGAATTGAATAGAAGAACAATAGTAATTGCATTAATACTCGAGGTACAGCAGAGCTCCACACCTTAATCTATGGTGTGTAGAAACTCCACCGTTGAAAATACATAAGAACAAGGTCTAGGCATGGCCGAATGGCCAGCCTCCCAAAGAGGGTTCAATCATAAAAACATGATCAAAAGATGTATAATACAATAGCAAAAGGTCCTATTTGTAGAGAACTAGTAGCTTAGGGTTTACAAAGATGAGTAAATGACATAAAAATCCACTTCCGGGCCCACTTGGTGTGTGCTTGGGCTGAGCATTGAAGCTTTCATGTGTAGAGACTTTTCTTGGAGTTAAACGCCAGCTTTTGTGCCAGTTTGGGCGTTTAACTCCCATTCTTGTGCCAGTTCCGGTGTTTTACGCCAGAATTCTTGAGCTGACTGGGAGCGCCGGTTTGGGCCATCAAATCTCGGGAAAAATATGGACTATTATACATTGCTGGAAAGCCCAGGATGTCTACTTTCCAACACAATTGAGAGCGCGCCAATTGAGCTTCTGTAGCTCCAGAAAATTCACTTCGAGTGCAGGGAGGTCAGAATCCAACAGCATCTGCAGTCTTTTTCAGCCTCTGAATCAGATTTTTGCTCAGGTCCCTCAATTTCAGCTAGAAAATACCTGAAATCACAAAAAAACACACAAACTCATAGTAAAGTCCAGAAAAGTGAATTTTAAATAAAAACTAATAAAAATATAGTAAAAACTAACTAAAACATACTAAAAACATACTAAAAACAATGCCAAAAAGCGTATAAATTATCCGCTCATCAGCTTCTGCAGGTGTTTTCAGATGAATGGATCCACCAGCAAAATGGTCCAATGATATCTTGGACATTTCTGACAGACCATCATAGAATATACATATGATGCTCCATTCTGGAAACATGTCAGAAGGACACCTTTTGGTTAATTTCTTGTATCTTTCCCAAGCCTCATAGAGGGATTCACCTTCCTTCTGTCTGAAGGTTTGGACTTCCACTCTAAGCTTGCTCATCTTTTGAGGCAGAAAGAATTTGGTCAAGAAAGTAGTGACTAACTTATCCCAAGAGTTCAGGCTTTCTCTAGGTTGTGAATCCAACCATATCCTATCTCTGTCTCTTACAGTAAAGGGGAAAAGCATAAGTCTGTAGACCTTGGTATCAACCCCATTGGTCTTAACGGTATCACATATCTGCAAGAATTTAGCTAAGAACTGATGAGAATCTTCCGATGGAAGTACATAAAACTTGCAATTCTGCTACATTAGAGAAACTAATTGAGGCTTAAACTCAAAGTTGTTTGCTCCAATGGCAGGAATTGAGATGCTTCTTCCATAGAAGTTGGAAGTTGGTGCAGTATAGTCACCAAGCATCTTCCTTGCATCGCTGGTATTGTTGTTAGGTTCGGCTGCCATGTCTGCTTCTTTTTCGAAATATTATGTAAGGTCCTCTCCGGAGTGTTGTGCTTTAGCTTCTCTTAGCTTTTTCTTCAGAGTCCTTTCAGGTTCAGGATCAGCTTCAACAAGAATATTTTTATCCCTGTTTCTGCTCATATGAAAAAGAAGAGAACAAAGGGAGTAGTGGAATTCTCTATGTCACAGTATAGATATTCCTTGATGTGTCAGAAGAAAAGAAGAATAGAGGAATGAGGTAGAAAGAGAATAAGAAAGAATTCGAATACAGAGGGAGAGAGAGAGAAAGTTCGAATTATAAGTAGAAGAGAAGTGTTAGCAAATAAATAGAAAGAGATGAGAAAGAGAGAGAGAGAGAGAGAGAGAGAGAGAGAGAGAGAGAGAGAGAGTATTCAAAAATGAAAAGTGAAAAAGTGGTTAGGTGGTTTTGAAAAAGTAAACTTTTTTTTTAAAACTAAAACAAACAAATCAAGTAGTTAGTTGGAAAATATTTGAAAATAAATTTTGAAAAGAAGGGGTAAGAAGTTAGAAAGAGATTTTGAAATTAAAATTTTAGAAAAAGATATGATTGAAAAAGATTTGATTGAAAAAGACATGATTTGAAAAGATATGATTGAAAAAGAAATTAAAAATATTTGATTTTTAAAATTGATGACTTGACTAACAAGAAACAAAAAGATATGATTCTAAAATTTAAATATTGATCCTTTCTTAACAAGAAAGTAAAAAACTTGAAATTTTTGAATCAAAACATTAATTGTAAGCAAGGATTTTTGAAAATATAACATAAAATTAAGAAAAAAGATTTTTGAAAAATTAGTTTTGAAAATTTTTTGAAAACATTAAAAGATGAAAAAAGTGAATGTTTAAAATATGTTTGATGCAAAAAGTTATGACTTAAAACATGAAACTTTGAAAGAATTTGAATTGGAAAAGAAATTACCTCCCTTGTGTCATCCTGGCATTAAACGCCTAGAATGCTATCCATTCTGGCGTTTAACGCTCACTTGGCTACCTCTATGGGTGTTTAACGCCCAATCAGATACCTTGGCTGGCGTTAAACGCTAGGAATCCTTCTTTACTGGGAATGCTGCCATTTCTGGCGTTAAACGCCCAGAATACTGCTCATTCTGACGTTTAACGCCCAGAATGATAGCTTTACTGGCGTTAAACGCCCATAATGATATCCATTCTGGCGTTTAACGCCCAAAGTGCCTCTTTATTGGTGTTTTAATGCCAGTGAGCTCTTTTTCTTGTGATCCTCTGCTTTATGTTCTGATATTTCATTTCTTTGTATTATTTACTTGAAAAGATATATATATATATATATATATATATATATATATATATATATATTAAATTTTTTTATAAGGAGAGAGAATAACAACAAAATGAATCACAACAGAAAAACTTAAGATCAAAACTAATAATGCATGCAGGAACACTTTGAATGTCAAGATGAACATCAAGAACACTTTGAAGATCATGATGAACATCAAGAACATATTTTTGAAAATTTTTAAGAAGAGAAAGACATGCAAGACACCAAACTTAAAATTTGACACTAGACTCAAACAAGAAACACAAAATTTTTTTTGTTTTTATGATTTATTAAATATTTTTGTATTTTTCGAAACTAAAAATAAAAGCTCAAACATAAAATAAAATTACCCAATCTAAGCAACAAGATGAACCGTCAGTTGTCCAAACTCGAACAATCCCAGCAACTGCGCCAAAAACTTGGTGCACGAAATTGTGATCACACTTTTCACAACTCCGCACAACTAACCAGCAAGTCCACTGGGTCGTCCAAGTACTAAAACCTTATGCGAGTAAGGGTCGATCCCACAGAGATTGTCGGCTTGAATCAAGCTATGGTCATCTTGTAAATCTCAGTCAGGCGGATTCAAATGGTTATGAGGTATTGATAATTAAAAGATAAATAAAACGGAAAATAACATAAAGATACTTATGTAATTCATTTGTGAGAATTTCAGAGATACTTATGCATTTGGAGATGCTTTGTTGCTTCTGAACCTCTGCATTCTTATTTTCTTCATCCAATCATGTGTCCTCCCTTCCATGGCAAGCTGTATGATCCTCTCAGTGAAAATGGTCCGGTACGATTTCTGTACGGCTAATCAACTGTCGGATTGCTCGTCTCGGATGAAAAATACCAAGCACAGCTACCGCATGGCTAATCATCTGTTGATTCCCACTTGTGTCGGAATAGGATCTCTCTATCCTTTTGCACAATGTCACTGTGCCCAACAGTTGTGAGTTTGAAGCTCGTCACAGTTATCCCGTCCCAGATCCTACTCGGTATACCACAGACAAGGTTTAGACTTTTCGGATCTCAGGAATGCTGCCAATTGTTTCTAGCCTATACCACGAAGGTTCTAACCACGCGGACTCGGTCCGTGCATCGGAGACCCAAGAGATTATACTCCAGCTGTTGTCCAATGACTACGTTTAACATCATGTAGACCGCTTGTGGTTGTCAGGCACGCGGATCTTGGCTAAGCGAGTAATGAAGATAGTGAGTGATTGTCACGGGTCACCCCCTTTATTCTGACTTAACTAAATTAAGTACGAGAGTATATCTTGGAGAAGAAGTAGGCGTGAATTGAAAGAAAAACAATAATACTTGCATTAGTTCATGAAGAACAGCAGAGCTCCTCACCTTAATCTATGAGCTGTAGAAACTCCACCGTAAAAAATACATAAGAGAAGAATGTCTAGGCATGGCCGAATGGCCAGCCTCCCAAAATGTGCAAAATGATCTAAAGTGATTAAAAATCTCCCCAATACAATAGTAAAAGGTGCTATTTATACTAAATTAGTTACTAGGGTTTACAGAAAATCCACTTAGAGTACAGGAAGGTCAGAATCCAACAGCATGTGCAGTCCTTTCTCAGCCTCTGAATCAGATTTTTACTCAGGTCCCTTAATTTCAGCCAGAAAATACCTGAAATCATAGAAAAACACACAAACTCATAGTAAAGTCCAAAAATATGATTTTTGCATAAAAACTAATAAAAATATACTAAAAAGTAACTAAAACATACTAAAAACTACCTAAAAATAATGCCAAAAAGCGTATAAATTATCCGCTCATCAGTCACCCGATCCTGAGGAGAGGGTTAGTTTCCCTCCTGTAACTCAGGCAGAGCGTCCTTTTTTCTATGCTTACGATTACTTCTTTAGCTAGCTAGGTATTACTCTTCCTTTCACTGCTTTTGAGACCGACCTCTTGTGGTCCTGTAATGTAGCCCCTTCTCAGCTTCATCCAAATTCTTGGGGTTTTATAAAGATTTTTCAGCTTTTTGTGTCAAGAACTGGGTGTCCGACCTACCGAAAATCTTTTTCTTTACCTTTTTTGTGTTGACAAAACCTGGGGTGGCCAAGAAGAAAGCCTCTTGGATTTCCTTCCGAGCTACTCAAGCGAAGAAGGTATTTTCTATGTTTGATGAGTCCTTTCGAGACTTTAAAAATTACTATTTCAAAGTCTGAGCTGTTGAGGGTGCTCCTCCTTTTTTCTTGGATGAGAATGATGAACCCACCTACCCTTTATGGTGGCAAAAAAATGTAGTAGTAGTCAAATATCCTTGGGAGAGTCTGAGTGAAGTAGAACAAGCTTTGGTAGGTGTTTTAGAGGAGCATTAGGGGGATCCTCCTTACTTGGATACAAAAAAGTTTCTAGGTGATCCTTCCCTCCTTCGTGCTAAACTAGGTAGCGTCTGACTTCTTTCAGATAGTTTTCTTCTATTGTTTATGAATTTATCCCTTTTTATTATTGTAACTTGTTTTCCTAGCTTACTTTTCAGAGATGGTGAAATCTTCAGATTCCATGAAGGCCTTCCGGAGGGCCAAGAAGGCGACAGTTGCCCAAAACTTGACGGCGAAGACATTGGGGGAAGGGTCTTCTCAGGTGCCTCCGAAGAAGCCTATTTCTGACTCTCTGGGCCCGAGAAAGATCATCCTGACCCCTAGAGTTCAAACAATTCCATCTGATCCATCTCAGGCTACTTCTGGTCCTGCCTCCTCTCCTAATGTTGCTAGCTCGCCTCCCAAGCGCCAAAAGACTGTTGGGTCGTATAATCTTGATGACAAAGAATTTGATAGTGTGGCATTTTCCACAGAATTGATTGCTCCATATGGTAAAGTCCCTCTGGACGTCGTCTCGATCCTTCATCACCTTGACTTTATAACGAGGAATAGTATTCGGATGGCCAATATTGGCGCGGCCTTATCTCAGGTTGTTAGGGAGTCCCCTATCCGTGCTACCAAGGCCTTTCTGGAGGATGCCCAAGCTGAATTTGATAGGGTGAAAGGTCTGAAGGATGAGCTGGATGCCAGGTTTGCCAAGTTGGAGATAGATGTGGAGAAAGCGAAAGAACGTGCCACTGTGGTGGAGGCAGCTGCTAACTTGGCCGAACAGACTGCGAAAAAGTACAAGGAGTGCTATACTCGGGCCTTAGTGAGTTGTTAGAAGCTAAGGAGAGGCTTCAATCTGCCCAAGATGATTATGCCGAGCTTTAGGGACACATGGTAAGTAGTATGACTAATATGTTTGAGATCCTGAGGCTCAGGTCTGAGTTCTTGCTCCCGAGGCCAATCTCTCCTTGTTTAGTATGGATAATGTGGTGGAGGATGGCAAAATTGTGCCTGCCCCTGATGATGATGATGAGGGTCCTCCTCTTGTGCCACCAGCCAAAGTTTCGGCAGCTTCAGCTTCTTCCATTCCTTTAGAGGTCGACCCTCCTGAGCCCGAACCGGACGTGGAGACTTTGAACGGGCCCGAAGGAGTTGTTAATGCTACCCCAATCTTTACCCTGCCTCCAAGTCTTGAGGATGTGCTGCTGCTGATGCGACTTCAGATCCCTGATGATTCCTTATTATGTCTTTCTTCTTGTTTTTGGTGTAGTCCAACTTGTGGACTTTGGACTTGTTTACTGATGTCAGTTTTTTGTGGGTGACTTCTGACATTTGGTTGCTTCCTAGCAACTTTGTTTTGAAAACAACACTTTTAGACTCTTGGGTTGCCATTTAGGCAGCCATTGAGTCTTTTAATGTTTTATATGCATGATGATGCCTTTGATGTTTGAATGTGTTTTGCTAATATGTTACTTATACCTTTAATGTTTTACCTTTGCGAATCTTGCGGATTTTATAGAGGTTTGGTACTTCCCTGTCCGACCTCCTTTGAGTGGTAATGTGGGTCTTTCTACCCTCGCCTTTTGGATCATGTCTTGCTTTGAGCTTTTATCAACCTTTTGCTTTGGCAAAGTTATCCTTGCGGCTTGGGGTCCGGGCTTTTAGTAACTTGTTCGATAACTTTCTAGTGTTCCTTACATAGAACCTTCTTAATTTCGAACGCCTTTTGTAGCCCTATTTTGAGATCGTGCCTTCTTTGAGTGGAGTTCGTACCCTTTTAGCTAAGTAATTTTGAGCCTTAAGTCGTTTTTCACTTTTTGGGACGCGCCTCTTCTTAGCTGACGTCGACCTATATGGCTTCGTTGTCCGAGCTTTTAGTCATATTCCAACAACTTTTTAGGTAGTGTTCCGAAGGGGAACCTTTTCTTTATAGTTTGTTTAGATGACTTTTTAGCCTTCTTCCGATTTGTGCTTTTGCTTTTTAAGTAATGTCTTTTTTCGAGACTTTGTACCTTTCAGCTAAGCACTTCTGTCTTGGCTTTTTAGCCTTTCTTTGGTCTTTGCGAGATGTCTTCGTCCCTTTTTAGTGATCCTTTCATTGGTCCGACTTCTCTGTCGGGCCTTCTTAAGTTATTTTTAGTAATCTATTTTTAGTCAGATCTCGTTAGGTCGTTTTTTATGGGTTACTTTTTATAACTTCTTGCATTAACTTTTTATGGGCCTTCTTAAGTTATTTGAAGAGTATTGTATGAAATTCGAATTGATAGCTCATAAATATTTTGTTAGCTTTTTTTTAATGCATGGAATAAAATATATTTTTTAATTTTTAAATTATTTTTTTATAAATTTATTTAAATTATATCACAAAAAATATTTTATTCCATACAAAATAATTTTAAAAAATGACTTAAAAAATGTCCCAGTGACGTAGGTAAATACACGCATGTACTCAAAATTTAAATAAAATACCCTACATAGTCCATAATAATTTAAAAATTAAAAATATATATTTATATCATCTATTTACTTAATTCACTGGGACATTACAAATTTTTATAGTATTCTTAAAAAAAAATTATTTCATGTATAGTAATTTAAAAAAAATATTTTATCCAAAAAAAATATTTTATTCTATACAAAATAATTTTAAAAAATGACTTAAAAAATGGTAGGAGTACTATAAAAATTTGTAACAGACCCATTCGAATTACTATGTGTGTCAAAATAGTGTGCTAATTTGAATTAGATTGATTCAAACTAGTGTAGGTAACGTTTTTTTATAATTCGAATTAATGAGATTCGAATTACTCCATAAATATAACAAATGCATAATTCGAATTAGTTACGTTAATGTTGACTAATTTAAATTTATGTGATTCGAATTAGTGTGAATTTTGTAATTCAAATTAGCCTCATTCGAAATATATAAAAATCTCTTTCTAGTGAAACCTTATAATATTTTTTTCTTTTAGTACAATTATGTAATATTTGCTTACATTTGATTTATATATGATGTATTCATAATTTTAAGTAGCTTTAGTTATTGTGCCTAATCTTTTATTTTATTTAACTATATTTCTAAAACAATAAAATAGCATGGACGTGCATGTGCACCGAACTAATTATTAGATAACTTATTACCAATTTTTAATGTTAATGATCATCAAGTCATTTATAGTAACGTGAATTGATCAATCTCATTAGCAAGTAGAAAAATCATTTTTAGTAACTATTTTAACGGCAACAAAAATAGCCAATAAATATAATATTAATCTTATACTTTATTGTTAAAAAATTTTTAGCGGCAATTAACTTTTAGTATAGCAAATATACAATTACCGTAAAAATATAAATTAAATAAAATATATAATGATCGTTATGTTATTGCTACTAAAAATAATTTTTGTTATAGTGATAAAAGACAGATTAAAGGTTTAACTAAAAACAGTTTTATAAAAAATTATTTTTCTAATACATTTATTATGTATTTATTAAAATAATAATTTAAATTTTTTACTAAACATAATTTTATCATGTATCTTTAGTATATTAGTTAAATTCTTTTTAAAAGAGTAAAGTTTCGTTTGGAACAAGACCCAAATTAAAATTGTCACTAATATTTGAATTGTTATTTAAATTTTTAATATTTTAAAATTATTTTAATTTTATTCTGTCGTTAAAAATTTATTAATAGAAATGACAGTAAGACAAGATTGAAACGATTTCAAAACGTTAGAAATTTAAATATGACGACAATGATTAGAGCAAAAAAATACATTATTTTTAGAAGAATTACCAAATCAAGTAAAATAACCGTAAATTTTTATGGAATAAATTATATTGCAAATTCAAAATTTATACTCATGCTTGTAGAATGGCTAGAATATAAATTTTGAAAAAGAAAAAAAGAGGATAATATATATAATAATGTATAAATTATATATTTTTCTCTAATATACTGAACTTTTTTAATATTTAATTAAATTAAATTTTATTTTTAAATTTAAAATAAATTTTAATTTTATCTGTTAATAATATTAATTTTTTATGATAGATAATTATTTAATTTATTTTTTAATTTTACACATAATTAAATATAAATTTACTTAGAATGAAAATAATGTGATTAAAAATAAAATTAAAAAAATAAAATTATTTGGAATAAAAGTAATGTGATTAAGAATAATTTAGTTAAATATGATTAAAAATAATTCAATAATTATTTATCCTAGAAAATTAATATTATTGAAGAATAAAATTAAAATTTATATTAAAGTTAAAAAATAAATTTTAATAAATTAAGCATTAAAAATGTTCAGTATATTAGAGACAAAAATATATAATTTATATTTTATTGTATCTGTATCATATTTTTTTTTTCTAAAAATTTGTCTACTAGTCATTCTGTAAGTATTTTATGATGAATAAAAATTTGTAAAAGTAAAATTAAAAAAAATTAATTAAAATGAAAAAAATATGATTAAGACTAATTAACTTATTTTTTATTAAAAATTAATCAAATAATTATGTACCATAAAAATTGATATTATTTCAAAATTAAAAATAAAAATTATTTTAAAATTAAAAATAAAAATTATTTAAATTAAACATTAAAAAGTTCATTATATTAGAGACAAAAATATATAATTTATAATATATTTTATATGTCTCATCCTCTTTTTTTCTTTTTTCGAAAATTTATCTATTAAACATTTTACATATATTCTATGATAAATAAAAATTTTAAATTTATAATATTATTCATTCTATTAAAATTCACTTTTATTTTATTTGATTTTAGTAATTCTTTTAAGAATAACGTATTATTTTTGTTTTTAATATTTTTGTTTTATTTAAATTTTTAATATTTTAAAACAATCTTAAGATTGTTCTTTCATTAGTGATCCATTAATGAAGGATAATATTAAGATTGTTTTAAAATATTAAAAATTTAAATAAGATAATTTAAATATTAAAAATAATTTTAATACTTATTACTCTAAATATTAGAAAAAAAAAACAATACTTGACGCGTTTTAAAATAAAGAAACATGCATGTGCAGTCATATGTTAATTATTAGATGACCTATCATCATTTTTTTATCAATTATCATCAAGACAATAACAATAAGTCAATAACTTGCATTGATAAATCCAATTATTGAATAACATATGGTAATTCAAATAAAGTAGTATATATTTTTTCAAAGAGAAATATATAGTATAGATTAGATGCAACACATGACGCACGCATCTAATAATGATTTTCCAAATGCATATATATACACAATAGTATGCACTTATCTTTTTGAATAATTACGGAATCCGCTTTGAAAAAAATTGAATTAATTAAAAATGAAGAATATTAAAAAATTAATAAAATTTATTATTTTTATCAGCAATTAATTATTAATATTTAAAAATATAAATTAAAAATATATTATTAAATTACTAAATTAAAAAAATACTAATTAAAAATAATAAATTTTGCTAATTTTTAATATTTCTTATTAAAAATAATTAAGTTATTATGAAATATGAAAGTCTCAATCCAATCTTTTTTATTTATTAGTCTTGAATATATATGATTATCCAACCTAAAAGTATAGGGTAAAAAACCCTAATAAGCCAAGGCAATAATCGTGTAACGTAAATACGCCAATTTAAAAATCGTTTCAGCAATAAGCCAAATGCTATCTTTATGTAATTCGAACCAGGGTGGTTCGAACTACAAACCTTAGTAAATCGAACCAGGGTGATTCGAATTGGTGGCAGAGAAAAATTAAACGTAATTCGAACCAAGGTGGTTCGAACTCGAGATGACTATAATTCGAACTAGACAAGTTCGAATTATACATTGGAAATCAAAGCAAGTAATTCGAACCACCCTGGTTCGAATTACCCTTGGCGTGCTCCTTCATAATTCGAACCAAACTGGTTCGAATTAGTGATGATTCAGCTATATAAGGAGTTCGAAGCACCCTCATTCAAACTATTCTTCCTTCCCCCTACCCCACCAAATCTCAGAGAAAATGACCCAGATCCTCTCCGAGGAAGACCTGAACGGAATACTCTGCAGATGGGAGACGATCCAGCACGTTTGTATCGCTTGGACGGAGTTGCTCATATAGCTGGGGTCATCAACGACGAGGTTAGTACGGAAATATTTCTGATTGCAGCGGTATTTGCGAGTTAGTGGTTTTGCATGTGGGTTGGATCGTGGTTTATGTTAGTGGTTTATGTAGCACTGAGTCCCACTAATTCGAACCGCCCCGGTTCGATTTATGTTTTGCTTAATTCGAACCAGGCTGGTTCGAAATACGTTGGCCGGACCGTCTCTCTATAATTCGAACCTCCCTGGTTCGAATTACTTGCTGTCAGAGTTCGAACCTACCTGGTTCGATTTATGAAGAAAAATCAACTAGTAATTCGAACTGCCCCGGTTCAAATTACTCTCATATGGAGTTCGAACCATACTGGTTCGAATTATATAAATAATTTGTCTTGTGCATTACTGAAACGATTTTCATTTTGGCTTATATACGTCAATTTGAGAAGGCATTGGCTTATATTAGTTTTTTACCCAAAAGTATATGATCCAAAACCAATACTAAAACTAAATATTTTTCTAAAAAACATAAATCATCCCCAGAAGCTAATGCTTAAATTCAAATCTAAAACTCAACATTAGGAGTCTACATAAAAAGTCTAGAACTTTTATTTTTTTAAGATCATGAAAAGAATCCTCGACGTATATTTAACCCAGTCATTTCAAGGAAATTAAAAACGTTGTGATTTATTTTTGGTAGACATAAATATTTATTGGATGGCAATGTTCAATCTGATAGCTAACTAGTTAGAGTCTTAGAAGAAGTGGTTAAGTTAGTTAGTTGGTTATTAAGTATGGTGTGTTAGTTAGAAAGTTAGATGGATTATTATTTAAAAATTCATTAGATAATATATAAATTAATATTAAATTTAAAGTTTTTATATTAAAAATATTTTACAGAATATTTACTTAATAATTTATATATAATTTTATATAATTATTTTACTAAAATATAATAGAAATTGAAATATAGTTTATTATTTTAAAATTTGAATTTATTGATTTTTATAAAAGGCATATACTTTTATAGAGTTTTATAAAATTGGAAAAAGTTTGGTAACCAAAATTTTTTAGTCATAATTAGCCAAAACTTTTTATAATGTACTTCATTTATATCACTTAATAATAGTTTATTTTTTATTCCACCCTCTTATCATTCTACTTCTCATATTCTTTATCAATTCCACTAACTAATTATATTAATTATAATATCATATCTCTTACTATTAGACATTCTTGTAATCAATATTTAATATTCTTTTTTATAATTTGATTTTTATATTTAAAAATGTAATAAAGACTAATAATAATAATAAATAATGGTAATAATAATATCAATTACATTTAATAATTGCAATTGATTCTTGCTCTGCTCCTTCGCCTAATGAAGATAATATCAATTACATTCAATAATTATAATTGATTCTTATCATGAATGCTTTCGTTCTAATATATACCTCCCATCAATTCAATTATGTTCATTCAAAAATCACAAGAATAATACCATTGCAAACATATAGTATATAAGCCAAGGAATTTTACAAGAAGTCATTTTTATCATTGTAAATAGTATGATATTTGAATTCGACCTTATATACGGTACCTATAGTAGAAGGTGCTAAAGAATTTGAACAACAGACGGACTCACCCAACGAGATTATTATCAGTCAACCAATTTTTGAGAATATAAAAAACCACATTAGTTTTGATGAGGTATGGTAATAAACTGATTTTTTTGTGTGTTTTTATGTGCATTTATAATTATATTGTACTAATTAAGTTCATACACATAACATTCATACGTTCATATACATAACATCCATAATTACATACAACTAACAAATAAAAATTAAATTCATGATTATTAGATATTACATCCATACACATATCATTTTTTAGTTACTGCATAAGTAACTATAAGGGATAAGTATTGTTTTGGTCCCTCACATTGAGGGTCGGAATCGAACCCGTCCCTAGTGTATATTTTGATTTAAAATCATCTATAAAGTCCTATTTGAATTTAAAATCGTCCTTTTAATTTTTTTGGACCAAAATACCCTCACCACTACCAACACAATTACCTCTTCCACCACCACCACCAACACCAACACCAGCACCATCACCACAACCACCACCAGCACTAGCACCACAACCAACACCAGCACCAACACCAACCACAACCACAACCACAACCACAACCACAACCACCACCAACCACCACCACCACCACCAAGACCACCACCAAGAAAGCAGGAAACAACACTAAACAAAAACAGAAACAACACCAAACAGAAACAGAAAGCAAGAAAGCAGAAGCAAGGCGTGAGGCGGAGGCAGAGGCGGCAGAAGCAAGGCGGAGGCGGCGACGTGAGGCGGCGAGGCGTGAGGCGGCAGAAGCGAGGCGTCGAGGCGGACTCCAACGGCAATGGCTCGTCGTCCCCCTCCCCCCTTTCCCCCGCGTCCTTTCCCCCTTCTCCCCCACCCCGCGTCATTGTATTCCTCTTCTTCTCCGTCTTTTTCTACTTCCCCTCTTCCCTCTCTTCGCCGCCGCCGCCGTCCCCCCTCCCCCCTTCCCCTTCCCCCTTTCCCTTCCCGCCGGCAGAAGCAGATGTAGCAGAAGAAGAAGCAGAAGAAGAAGATGCAGCAGAAGAAGAAGCAGAAGAAGCAGATGCAGCAGAAGAAGAAGCAGAAAAAGCAGATGCAAAACCACCGACGCTTGGCCACCCATCCCCAACGGCGGCGACGGAGCGTCCAGGGACCGGCGATGCACTCCAACCTCGGATCTCTCTCTCTCCTCGGCCACTCATCACCCGCGGACCGGCGACGGAGCATGCATGGACCAGCTCAACCTCAGATCCCTCTCTCTCTTCTTCGCACGCCGCCCTCCTCGCGTCGTTCTTCTCTTCCCGGCGACGGTCCTCCCTTCCACCGGCGCTCCCTCTCTCTTTCCCCTCTTCTCTTCTCCCCCGTTGCAGCCCTCTGCTTTCTTCTTTCTTTCGGCGACGGCGACGACAGCTCCAAGCTTCACCGGCGCTGTCCCCTCCCCCTCCTTCCACTTCCCCCTCTCCCTCCCCTCCCCCCTTCGCATTTTCTTTCGGCCCCCCACCCCCCAAAAACACGTTTTCTCCCCCCAACCGCCAAAACGTGTTCTTTTCTTTTTTTAATTTTATTATTTTTTTTATTAAAGTAGGGGTATTTTAGGAATAAAATTAATTTTTTTTAAAAAATGACGATTTTAATACAAAAAAACATGTTAATGATGATTTTAAATCAAAATATACACCAGGGACGAGTTTGATTCCGACCCTCAACGTGAGGGACCAAAACAATACTTATCCTTAACTATAAAGTTAACGCAGATGTTTTAAAATTTTATCATAATTGAATTTTAAAAAATGTCAAATTCTTAAATTAATGTATTCAATTGATAAATTTACCCATAACATCCATAAATTCATACACATAACATCTATAATTTCATATTAATAACATCCATAACTTTGTACTCATAATATTCATAATTTCATACATATCATGTCTATGATTAATAAATTTTTATAATTAATATTATCAAATTTTAAACTATATGTCTTATTGTATTTTTCAAATGATCTCATATGTGTATTAATAGGTCATGATTTTAATTATTTTAATATTTTTATTTAATATTCATATGTATGCTTATATATTAATTTTAATATGACGAGTTAATAATTATTTTAAAAAATTTATTTTTTAATTTTTTTATATTTTATTTTTTATTTTTTAATAGTCTATATGTGAAATATAAGTTGTATAGTAAAAGTTGTTAAAAATTTTTTATTTAACTTACATAATTTTTGTAGAGAATTATTGCATTTTAATGGATAATAATGTGATTGAGAGATGTTAGGGATTTGATTTGGGAGAAACTGCAATTAATTTTGGAAAGAACATTATTGACTCCACTACTAGAAAATTAGTTATTACAGACGGATATTTTTGATGGATTTTATCCCACGAAAATACAGACGAGATTTGAGAGGAATTTTTTGTCGGAAAAAAATGAATTATCATAAATTACAGACGAAAAAAAATGCGTCGATAATTCTGTCAAAAAAATTAATTTTTTTCATGGGAAATGGTTATAGACGGATTTTCTATTTGTAATTAAATGAACAAAACGCTGCAGTTTTATTAAATTATTACAAATGGAAAATCCGTCTGTAATTTAAAATTTTCCGTCGAAAATATTAAAATAAAGTTTTGGGAATCACGTTCTTCTCTCCGTTTCAGTTTCCACTTCCACGCCTCTTCACTCATCCCTTTAAATACTTCATCGACGGCACTATCAGCCTTGCACCACCGTCGCATTGAACCTCCATTGCACTGAACTTCTATCGCACCGAGGCTCTGTCGTACCCCTTCTTGGTTCTTCTCCGTCACATCCCTTATATCGGACTTGTTCACATCACTCCCTTTCGAACCCTAATGTGCGTTTCTCTCTTCGATCTCGCCACTAGTTCTTGTTCTTCTCCGATCCGTGTGTTGCTGCGTTTCTCTCTTCGATATTGCCTCAGCTGTGCAGGTAACCCTAATCTCCTTTCTCTTTCATCGCTGTTTTCTTTCATTCAATTCCATCGCTAACTCTAATTCTATTTCCTATTCTATGATAAGAACTTGTAACAGTTACAGTTCTTTATTTTGTGTTCTTATAAACTTGTTTGTGAAATCAAGGTTCCTAAATGCATTGACTAGTTTCATTTTGGTTGAATTTTTTGGGGTATAAGTTTTTATTGATGTAATGTTTCTTGTTTCCATGTTTTTGCTGAAGATTGATTAGCTGAACAAGTTTCTTGAATAGCCTTACCTTGATAAGGTATTTACATTTTGAATAAGCTTTGATCATTTTTCATTTTTGCTTTTTACCTTGGTTATTTGTTTATCGTAATGTGTTAATTGTTCTATTGTTTAGGCAATTTGCAAGATAGAATTTAGTTATACACTATACACTAAAAGAGTTTTGATTTCAACGAGCTAACTACTTTAACTGTAGTAGGCAGATAGAATTTCTCTTCCTCTTTTGAATATTATCCGAATCTAGAAAGTGGAAGCTTGGTTCTTTTACTTGTCATAAGAAACATATCAAAGACTCTAGCTAGTTCTCTCTTTTTGCTGCTTTTCAAAGATTCTATCTCTGAATGTGCAAAGCAGGACAAGATGGAAAGTAGAGGAAGCAAAGCAATACCTGCACAGAAAAATGGGTGTCAATCAAATCGAGAAAGGAAAATGGCTTTGATACAAGATGTATGTGATAATTTATTAGTGAAATAAATTTTCAGTACATAGAGTAAATTAATATTTTCAAATTTGACAGGTTGATAAGTTGAAGAGAAAGTTGAGACATGAATAGAATATGCATAGTATACTATTTATTTATTGGATTGCTAGTGGATCATCACAATGGGAAGGTACATATTTCATATCATTATGTATTTATTTCTTGGACTTTTCAATTGATTTTGTCCTAGTTGATGGTATTTGATTTTCCTTTCAATAGATCAAGTCCTTTAATTTGCTCTTGTCTTACGAGCTTCCTCCGCCGCTTTCGTCTCTACTTCTTCTCTCTTCGCCGGAGGTTTGTCATCGTCTCTTCTCGTCACTGTTAGTTCAAGTAGGCCTTCGCCTCCTTCTCATCCCTAACCCTAACCCTTCCATTGTGATTTTGTTCTGATTTCATTATCCCTAACCCTAGCCCTAGCGCTAACCCTGTCCTTTTCCTGTTTTGCTTGAAGTTGAAAATCAAAGAATACAATCCATGAGAGCTCTTATGTTTGCAAATCAGCTGTTGCTACTGCAGAGAACTGAGTTTCCAAGTTGGAATGGTAACATATATGCAGTGAATGAAACAAATGGATCCCTTATTTGGAAGCAGAACTTGCAAGAATTAACAGGTCTAAATGCACCAAGATTAGCAACCAATGTGAATTGGACAGTGTCATGATCAACTCTTACAATAGTTGGTGATCCCAATTCATTGATGGTTGGAATTTATGGCCCTGCTGTAGTTATTGGTCTAAACAGAACAAATGGTAAGCTTTTGTGGTTAACTTATTTGGATCATCATCCTCTAGCACTTATCACCATGTCTGGAACATACTACAAAGGGTTAGTACATGAATAATATATGTTTGCTGCTATTGTATTTTTGGATTCCATCAGTGATATTGTTTTAATAAGGTTTTGTTTAATTATTCTTGAAGTTTTATAATTTTTCCCAATTTTCAATGAAGACCTTTATAATTTAAACATTTCTAGTTTAATTTTTGTACTGAATAAAGAGTTTTCAATAAGGTCCTTTTTATTGTGATTAAGTTTCTATCTTTGTACAATTTATTGTCTAATTTAGGAATTTAATTACAAAAATTTTAAATTAAAAGTCTAGTTAAAATAAAATTGTTTATATCCTATAAGAATTATATTAGGTGTTTTTAATATGCAGATCTTTTTCTTCTTCTAGCTGTGTTTGGTGATTATAGCATCGGGGTTCTGGGGAAATTAGGTATATATATATATATATATATATATATATATATATATATATATATATATATATATATATATTGCTTAATTATGAAGGTGAACTTACCCTTTATACTGAGTTACTGACCATATGAATAGTATAGTCAAATTTTCCTTCCCATCTAGTTGACCAAATCTTAATATCTTATCACACAGGGAGTAAGAGTGAAGTAAAAAATTGAACCGCTGATTGATGCTAAAAGCCAAAATTAAAATATTTATGTGTTTCGCACAGCTGTATTTAACATTGATTCGTCTACATAACTGTGAAGGGCGAATTTCATATTTTAATTCTTGTTGTCTATGGTGATAGCAGATAGAAGTGATAAATTGAGACATCAAGATGTCTTACAGCAGAAGGGGATCTAATTCGCCACCGTAGAGGCGGATACTGCGTACTCAGACTACTTGGAATTTGGGGGCAGGCCTAATCTTAGACAGTAAAGTGGTGCCTTCCTTACTAGTTGAGATAGCTCCCATTCTTCGTGTTGCTAATGAAGTAGAGGCTAGCAACACAAGGGTTGCTTATCTCTATAAGTTTTTTTTGTATTGTGTTTTCTTTGTATATCTACGAGTGAACTTTATTTGACATAGTGCCATTTTTTGGTTGGTTCAATTTTGAATATAGGTAGATGAAGCAAATGCCAGAGCAGTTAAAGAGCGTGAGACAGTACAGAAAGCCATTGAAAAAGCACCACCAGTTATTGATGAGCGGATAATTTGTATACTTTTTGGCATTGTTTTTAGTATGTTTTTGTTATGATATAGTTAGTTTTTAGTATATTTTTATTAGTTTTTAGTTAAAATTCACTTTTCTGGACTTTACTATGAGTTTGTGTGTTTTTCTGTGATTTCAGGTATTTTCTGGCTGAAATTGAGGGACCTGAGCAAAAATCTGATTCAGAGACCAAAAAGGACTGCAAATGCTGTTGGATTCTGACCTCCCTGCACTCGAAGTGGATTTTCTGGAGCTACAGAAGACCAATTGGCGCGCTTTCAACGGCGATGGAAAGTAGACATCCTGGGCTTTCCAGCAATATATGATAGTCCATACTTTGCCCAAGATTTGATGGCCCAAACCGGCGTTCAAAGTCACCTCAAGAAATCCCAGCGTTAAACGCTGGAACTGGCACCCAAATGGGAGTTAAACGCCCAAACTGGCACTAAAGCTGGCGTTTAACTCCAAGAAGAGTCTCTACACGAAAATGCTTCAATGCTCAGCCCAAGCACACACCAAGTGGGCCCGGAAGTGGATTTTTATGTCATTTACTCATCTCTGTACACCTTAGGTTACTAGTTTTCTATATATAGGACCTTTTGACTATTGTATTTTCATCTTTGGACATCTAGTTCTTAGATCATGATAGAGAGGACTTTGGTAGCTATCTTCATTTTTATGCTATCTTAGATCACTGGGAGGCTGGCCATTCGGCCATGCCTAGACCTTATGCTTATGTATTTTCAACGGTGGAGTTTCTACACACCATAGATTAAGGTGTGGAGCTCTGCTGTACCTCGAGTATTAATGCAATTACTATTGTTCTTCCATTCAATTCCGCTTGTTCTTTATCCAAGATATCACTTGTTCTTCAACTTGATGAATGTGATGATCCGTGACACTCATCATCATTCTCACCCATGAACAAGGTGACTGACAACCACTCTTGTTCTACAAGCAATCAAGGCTCTAGTGAATATCTCTTGGATTCCTGATTGCACGATGCATGGTTGATCGCCTGACAACCGAGTGCTCGCCTGACAAACGAGCCAACCATTCCGTGAGATCAGAATCTTCGTGGTATAGGCGAGAACTGATGGCAGCATTCAAGAGAATCCGGAAGGTCTAACCTTGTCTGTGGTATTCTGAGTAGGATTGAATGATTGAATGACTGTGACGTGCTTCAAACTCCTGAGGGTGGGGCGTTAGTGACAGACGCAAAAGAATCACTGGATTCTATTCCGGCCTGATTGAGAACCGACAGATGAATTCCGCTATGCTGTGACAGAGCATATGCTATCGCTTTCACTGAGAGGATGGGAGGTAGCCACTGACAACGGTGAAACCCTTGCTTAAGCTTGCCATGGAAAGGAGTAAGAAGGATTGGGTGAAGACAGTAGGAAAGCAGAGAGACGGAAGGGAAGGCATCTTCATGCGCTTATCTGAAGCTCCTACCAATGAATTACATAAGTATCTCTATCTTTATCTTATAGTTATTTTCATTCATCATCATATCAATTGAGTTTGCCTGACTAAGATTTACAAGATGACCATAGCTTGCTTCAATACTAACAATCTCCGTGGGATCGACCCTTACTCGCGTAAGGTTTATTACTTGGACGACCCAGTGCACTTGCTGGTTAGTTGTGCGAAGTTGTGTAATGCCATGGTACTGAACACCAAGTTTTTGGGGTTCATGACCGGGGATTATGAGAGTTGTGAAAAAGTATTGTTCACAATTTCGCGCACCAAGTTTTTGGCGCCGTTGCCGGGGATTGTTCAAGTTTTGAGCAAGCTTTTGGTAACATCAGTGCCAAGATCCAACAACAACACCAAATTTTTGGCGTTATTGCCCGGGATTGTTCTAGTTTGGACAACTGACGGTTCATCTTGTTGCTTAGATTAGGTATTTATTTTTTTTCGAAATTCTTGGAGATGAATTCTAGAGTTTCATGATGATTTGTTGAAGTCTGGCTGGCTGAGAAGCCATGTCTAATCTCATTGGACCGAGATTTCAACTTATCACCACAAGAGCTTGTTGATTTCTTATCAATCTTGCTTTTGGAGCAGTGATCTGCTAAGGCTTGGCTGGCCTCTGGCCATGTCTAGTGTTTTGGACCGAAGCTTTCTTTGAAAACTTGGCTGGCTGTGAAGCCATGTCTAATTCCTGGACCGGAGTCTTAGACTAGCATTGCACTGATTCCTGGAATTCTCATTAAGAATTTTGATATCTTTTTCCACTTAATTTTCGAAAAACACAAAAAAATTAAAAAAATCATAAAATCCAAAAATAATTCTTGTTTGAGTCTAGTGTCTCATGTTAAGTTTGGTGTCAATTGCATGTTTCTGTTCTTATTGCATTCATGCATGTGTCTTAAGAATCTTCAAGTAATTCTTGATGATTTTCGTGCTCTGATCTTTGAATTCTATTGACTTGAGTGTCTCATTTGCATTTTCATTTTGTTAGTGTCAGTAGTATACAAACTGCTAAGTTTGGTGTCTTGCATGCATTGTTATTTGATTCTTGTTGCATTTTGGTTTGTCCTTATTATTAAAAATCCAAAAATATTTTCAATTGGTGTCTTTTCAAGTCAATAATACAGAGAATTGAAGATTCAGAACATACAGCAGAGGAATTGCACAGAAAAAGCTGGGCGTTCAAAACGCCCAGTGAAGAAGGACAGACTGGCGTTTAAACGCCAGCCAGGGTGCCTGGTTGGGCGTTTAACGCCCAATTTCAAATCAAATTTTTTCTAAGTTTTCAAAATCAAATCTTTTTCAAATCAATTTTCCAATTAAATCTTTTTCAAAACCAATTTCTTTCCATTTTTTTTATACTTACTATCAATTAATGATTTGATTCAACATTTCAAGTATGTTACCTTTTCTGTTGAGAAAGGTTTAATGTTTGAATCATATCTTTTCTTGTTAGTCAAGTTTTTAATTTTCAAATCAAATCTTTTTAAAATGTTTTTCAAATCATATCTTCTCAATCACATTTTTTTTAAAACAATCATATCTTCTTAACCACATCTTTTTCAAAATAGTTTTCAATCAAATCTTTTTGATTTCTAATTTCAAAATCTTTTTCAAAAATCACTTGATTTCTTTTCCACTCTTCATTTTCGAAAATTAAGTGATGTTTTTCAAAAATGTTTTCAAATTTTCTACTTAATTTTCGAAAATCACTTCCCTCCTTCTCACATCCTTCTATTTGTGGACTAACACCATCCCTTAATGCAAAATTCGAACTCCATTTTCTCTAATAAGTTCGAATTTTCTACTACTGTCTTCTACTCTTCTTTTCCTCTGACACTCCAAGGAATCTCTATATTGTGACATAGAGGATTCCACATTTTCTTGTTCTCTTCTCTTTCTTATGAGCAGGAGCAAAGACAAAGGCATTCTTGTTGAGGCTGATCCTGAACCTGAAAGGACCTTGAAGAGAAAGCTAAGAGAAGCCAAAGCACAACTCTCTTTAGAGCACCTGAACGAATTCTTCAAGGAAAAAGAACTCATGGCAGCCGAAAACAACAATGCCAACAATGCAAGGAAGGTGCTGGGTGACTTTACTGCACCTACTCCCGACTTCTATGGGAGAAGCATCTCTATCCCTGCCATTGGAGCAAACAACTTTGAGCTTAAGCCTCAATTAGTTTCTCTAATGCAACAGAATTGCAAGTTCCATGGACTTCCATTGGAAGATCCTCATCAGTTTTTAGCTGAGTTCTTGCAAATCTGTGACACAGTCAAGACTAATGGGGTCGACCCTGAGGTCTATAGACTGATGTTATTCCCTTTTGCTGTAAGAGACAGAGCTAGAACATGGTTGGATTCTCAACCTAAAGAAAGCCTGGACTCTTGGGAAAAGCTAGTCAATGCCTTCTTGGCAAAGTTCTTTCCACCTTAAAAATTGAGTAAGCTTAGAGTGGAAGTTCAAACCTTCAGACAGAAGGAAGGAGAATCCCTCTACGAAGCTTGGGAAAGATACAAACAATTGATCAGAAAGTGTCCCACTGATATGCTTTCTGAATGGAGCATCATAGGTATTTTCTATGATGGTCTCTCTGAACTGTCCAAGATGTCTTTGGATAGCTCTTCTGGAGGATCTCTTCATCTGAAGAAGATGCCTACTGAAGCTCAAGAACTGATTGAAATGGTTGCAAATAACCAATTCATATACACTTCTGAAAGAAATCCTGTGAACAATGGGACTAGTCAGAAGAAAGGAGTTCTTGAGATTGATACTCTGAATGCCATATTGGCTCAGAATAAGATATTGACTCAACAAGTCAATATGATTTCTCAAAGTCTATCTGGAATGCAAAATGCACCAAGCAGTACTAAGGAAGCTTCATCTGAGGAAGAAGCTTATGATCCTGAGAACCCTTCAATAGAAGAGGTGAATTACATGGGAGAACCCTATGGAAACACCTATAATCCTTCATGGAGGAATCATCCAAATCTTTCATGGAAGGATCAACAGAGACCTCAACAAGGTTTCAATAACAATAATGGTGGAAGAAACAGGTTTAGCAATAGTAAGCCTTTTCCATCATCTTCTCAGCAACAGACAGAGAGTTCTAAGCAGAATAACTCTGACTTAGCAACAATGGTCTCTGATCTAATCAAAACCACTCAAAGTTTCATGACTGAAACAAGGTCCTCCATCAGAAATTTGGAAGGACAAGTGGGTCAGCTGAGCAAGAAAATTACTGAACTCCCTCCAAGTACTCTCCCAAGCAATACTGAAGAAAATCCAAAAGGAGAGTGCAAGGCCATCAACATGGCCGAATTCTGGGAGGAAGAAGAGGCAGTGAACGCCACTGAGGAAGGCCTCACTGGGCGTCCACTGACCTCCAATGAGTTCCCCAATGAGAAACCATGGGACTCTGAGGCTCAAAATGAGACCATAGAGATTTCATTGGACTTACTTCTGCCATTCATGAGCTCTGATGAGTATTCTTCCTCTGAAGAGGATGAGTATGTCTCTGAAGAGCAAGTTGCTAAATACCTTGGAGCAATCATGAAGCTAAATGACAAGTTATTTGGAAATGAGACTTGGGAGGATGAACCCCCTTTGCTCACCAAAGAACTGAATGCTTGTCTAGGCAGAAACTGCCTCAAAAGAGACAGGACCCTGGGAAGTTTTCTATACCTTGTACCATAGGCACCATGACCTTCAAGAAGGCCTTGTGTGACTTAGGGTCAAGTGTAAACCTCATGCCCCTCTCTGTAATGGAGAAATTAGGGATCTTTGAGGTGCAAGCTGCAAAAATCTCACTAGAGATGACAGACAACTCAAGAAAACAAGCCCATGGACTTGTAGAGGATGTTCTGGTCAAAGTTGAAGACCATTACATCCCTACTGATTTCATAGTCCTAGAGACTGGGAAGTGCATGGATGAATCCATCATCCTTGGCAGACCCTTCCTAGCCACAGCAAAGGCTGTGATTGATGTTGATAGAGGAGAGTTGATCATTCAAGTGAATGAAGAATCCTTGGTGTTTAAGGCCCAAGGATATCCCTCTGTCATCATGGAGAGGAAGCATGAAGAGCTTCTCTCAAAACAGAGCCAAACAGAGCCCCCACAGTCAAACTCTAAGTTTGGTGTTGGGAGGCCACAACCAAACTCTAAGTTTGGTGTTGAACCCCCACATTCAAACTCTAAGTTTGGTGTTGGGTGGTTCCAACACGGTTCTGAGCATTTCTGAGGCTCCATGAGAGTCCTCTGTCAAGCTAGTGACAATAAAGAAGCGCTTGTTGGGAGGCAACCCAATGTTTTATAATTAACTATTTTCTTTTGTTATTTTATCTTTTTTGTAGGTTGATGATCATAAGAAGTCACAAAAACAATGAAAAAAGCAAAAACAGAATGAAAAACAGGAAGAAAAACAGCACACCCTGGAGGAAGATGCTGCTGGCGTTTAAACGCCAGTAAGCCTAGCAGTTGGGCGTTTAACGCCAGAAAGGGGCACCAGACTGGCGTTAAACGCCAGGAAAGGGCAAGAACCTGGCGTTAAACGCCAGGAATGGGCATCAGCCCGGCGTTTAACGCCAGAATTGGCTCAAAACGTGAATTTTGATGCCATTTGGTGCAGGGATGACTTTTCCTTGACACCACAGGATCTGTGGACCCCACAGGACCCCACCACCACTCTCTCTCTTCTTCCCCCATTCACCAATCACCTCAACACCTCTTCCCCAAAAAACCCTTCACCTATCAAATTCCATCTTTCTCTTCACCACTCACATCCATCCTTCATAAAACCCCACCAACCTCACCCTTCAAATTCAAACCACTTTCCCTCCCAAACCCACCCATAATGGCCGAACCATTACCCCCTCTCTCCTATATATACCCTTCTTCAACCCTTCATTTTCACACAACCTAAACACCACTTCTCCCCCTCTTTGGCCGAACACACCACCATCTCCCTCTTCCTCATTTCTTCTTCTTCTACTCTCTTCTTTCTTCTTTTGCTCGAGGACGAGCAAACATTTTAAGTTTGGTGTGGTAAAAGCGTTGCTTTTTCGTTTTTCCATAACCATTTATGGCATCCAAGGCCGGAGAAACCTCTAGAAAGAGGAAAGGGAAGGCAAAAGCTTCCACCTCCGAGTCATGGGAGATGGATAGGTTCATCTCAAGGGTGCATCAAGACCACTTCTATGAAGTTGTGGCCTTGAAGAAGGTGATCCCCGAGGTCCCTTTTTCACTCAAAAAGGGTGAATATCCGGAGATCCGACATGAGATCCGAAGAAGAGGTTGGGAAGTTCTCACCAACCCCATTCAACAAGTCGGAATCTTGATGGTTCAAGAGTTCTATGCCAATGCATGGATCACCAAGAACCATGATCAAAGTGTGAACCCGAATCCAAAGAATTATCTTACTATGGTTCGGGGGAAATACTTGGATTTTAGTCCGGAAAGTGTGAGGGTGGCGTTCAACTTGCCTATGATGCAAGGAGATGAACATCCTTACACTAGAAGGGTCAACTTTGATCAAAGGTTGGACCAAGTCCTCACAGTCATATGTGAAGAGGGTGCCCAATGGAAGCAAGATTCAAGAGGAAAGCCGGTTCAATTGAGAAGGCATGACCTCAAGCCCGTGGCTAGAGGATGGTTAGAGTTCATACAACGCTCAATCATTCCCACTAGCAACCGGTCCGAAGTTACCATAGACCGGGCTATCATGATCCATAGCATCATGATTGGAGAAGAAATAGAGGTTCATGAGGTTATAGCCCAAGAACTCTATAAGGTGGCGGACAAGTCCTCTACCTTGGCAAGGTTAGCCTTTCCTCACCTCATTTGTCACCTCTGTTATTCAGTGGGAGTTGACATAGAGGGAGACACCCCTATTGAGGAGGATAAGCCCATCACTAAGAAGAGGATGGAGCACACAAGAGATCCTACTCATCATGAGATCCCTGAGATTCCTCAAGGGATGCACTTTCCTCCACAAGACTATTGGGAGCAATTAAATACCTCCCTAGGAGAGTTGAGTTCCAACATGGGACAACTAAGGGTGGAGCATCAAGAACACTCCATCATCCTTCATGAGATTAGAGAAGATCAAAGAATCATGAGGGAGGAGCAACAAAGACAAGGAAGAGACATTGAGGAGCTCAAGCACTCCATAGGATCTTCAAGAGCAAGAAAGAGCCGCCATCACTAAGGTGTTCCCGTTCTTTGCTTTCCTTGTTCTTTATTCTTCTGTTTTTCGAATTTTATGCTTATGTTTATCTATATTTGTGTCTTGTGATCATTAGTGTCTTAGTGTCTATGCCTTAAAGTTATGAATGTCCTATGAATCCATCACCTTTCTTAAATAAAAATGTGCTTAATTGAAAAAGGAAGAATTTCATGAATTTTGAATTTTATAACAGTTAATTATTTTGATGTGGTGGCAATATTTTTGTTCTCTGAATGTATGCTTAAACAGTGCATATGTATCTTGAATTTGTGGTTCATGAATGTTGGCTCTTGAAAGAATGATGAAAAAGGAGACATGTTACTGAGGATCTGAAAAAATCATTAAAATGATTCTTGAAGCAAGAAAAAAAAAGCATTTCTATTCAAAAAAAAAAATCGAAAAAAAAAAGAGAAAAGAGAAAAAAAAAAGAGAAATAAGAGTTGTGATCCAAGGCAAATAAGAGTGTGCTTAAGAACCCTGGACACCTCTAATTGGGGACTTTAGCAAAGCTGAGTCACAATCTGAAAAGGTTCACCCAATTATGTGTCTGTGGCATGTATGTGTCCGGTGGTAATACTGGAAGACAGAGTGCTTTGGGCCACAGCCAAGACTCAATAAGTAGCTTTGTTCAAGAATCATCATACTTTACTAGGAGAATCATTAACACTATCTGGATTCTAAGTTCCTAAAGAAGCCAACCATTCTGAATTTCAAAGGATAGAGTGAGATGCCAAACCTATTCAGAGGCAAAAAGCTTAAAGCCCCGCTCATCTAATTAATACTGATCTTCACAGATGTTTTTGAGATTCATTGCATATTCTCTTCTTTTTATCTTATTTGATTTTCAGTTGCTTGGGGACAAGCAACAATTTAAGTTTGGTGTTGTGATGAGCGGATAATTTGTATACTTTTTGGCATTGTTTTTAGTATGTTTTTGTTATGATATAGTTAGTTTTTAGTATATTTTTATTAGTTTTTAGTTAAAATTCACTTTTCTGGACTTTACTATGAGTTTGTGTGTTTTTCTGTGATTTCAGGTATTTTCTGGCTGAAATTGAGGGACCTGAGCAAAAATCTGATTCAGAGACCAAAAAGGACTGCAGATGCTGTTGGATTCTGACCTCCCTGCACTCGAAGTGGATTTTCTGGAGCTACAGAAGCCCAATTGGCGCGCTCTCAACGGCGTTGGAAAGTAGACATCCTGGGCTTTCCAGCAATATATGATAGTCCATACTTTGCCCAAGATTTGATGGCCCAAACCGGCGTTCAAAGTCACCTCAAGAAATCCCAGCGTTAAACGCTGGAACTGGCACCCAAATGGGAGTTAAACGCCCAAACTGGCACTAAAGCTGGCGTTTAACTCCAAGAAGAGTCTCTACACGAAACTGCTTCAATGCTCAGCCCAAGCACACACCAAGTGGGCCCGGAAGTGGATTTTTATGTCATTTACTCATCTCTGTACACCTTAGGTTACTAGTTTTCTATATATAGGACCTTTTTACTATTGTATTTTCATCTTTGGACATCTAGTTCTTAGATCATGATAGAGAGGACTTTGGTAGCTATCTTCATTTTTATGCTATCTTAGATCACTGGGAGGCTGGCCATTCGGCCATGCCTAGACCTTATGCTTATGTATTTTCAACGGTGGAGTTTCTACACACCATAGATTAAGGTGTGGAGCTCTGCTGTACCTCGAGTATTAATGCAATTACTATTGTTCTTCCATTCAATTCCGCTTGTTCTTTATCCAAGATATCACTTGTTCTTCAACTTGATGAATGTGATGATCCGTGACACTCATCATCATTCTCACCCATGAACAAGGTGACTGACAACCACTCTTGTTCTACAAGCAATCAAGGCTCTAGTGAATATCTCTTGGATTCCTGATTGCACGATGCATGGTTGATCGCCTGACAACCGAGTGCTCGCCTGACAAACGAGCCAACCATTCCGTGAGATCAGAATCTTCGTGGTATAGGCGAGAACTGATGGCAGCATTCAAGAGAATCCGGAAGGTCTAACCTTGTCTGTGGTATTCTGAGTAGGATTGAATGATTGAATGACTGTGACGTGCTTCAAACTCCTGAGGGCGGGGCGTTAGTGACAGACGCAAAAGAATCACTGGATTCTATTCCGGCCTGATTGAGAACCGACAGATGAATTCCGCTATGCTATGACAGAGCATATGCTATCGCTTTCACTGAGAGGATGGGAGGTAGCCACTGACAACGGTGAAACCCTTGCTTAAGCTTGCCATGGAAAGGAGTAAGAAGGATTGGGTGAAGACAGTAGGAAAGCAGAGAGACGGAAGGGAAGGCATCTTCATGCGCTTATCTGAAGCTCCTACCAATGAATTACATAAGTATCTCTATCTTTATCTTATAGTTATTTTCGTTCATCATCATATCAATTGAGTTTGCCTGACTAAGATTTACAAGATGACCATAGCTTGCTTCAATACTAACAATCTCCGTGGGATCGACCCTTACTCGCGTAAGGTTTATTACTTGGACGACCCAGTGCACTTGCTGGTTAGTTGTGCGAAGTTGTGTAATGCCATGGTACTGAACACCAAGTTTTTGGGGTTCATGACCGGGGATTATGAGAGTTGTGAAAAAGTATTGTTCACAATTTCGCGCACCAGTTATTAAGCAGACTTCTGTTCTAGTTCAAGACTCAGCAAAGATTAAAGAAGCACCACTAGGTTCTTTCTTTTTTTTGGGTTAAATTTAATTATGAGTAATCACTAAGCCTCACAAGTTCCACTGCATTAGATCTTAAGCTTCAGGTGATTCAGATAGAACTGTTAGATATATAATTTTGCTATACATGTTTGGTTTGTGTTGATGATCACTAATATGAATGTTAATGTTTATACTCTATACAAGGTTCAACAAAAATTGAGGGGATTCTTGAGAAAACAGATTCTAAGGATGATAACTTAGTATTTGTTGCTGGTGCTACTGGTAGAGTTGGTTCAAGAGCTGTTAGGTACATTTGTTAGTACTCTTTAATTCACTTGTTCTTTAAGAAAAAACTTCTTTTCTTTAAAATACTGACTAGTGATAGTTTCATTTCAGAGAGCTTATAAAACTTAGATTTAAAGTAAGAGCTAGAGTGAGGAGTGCTGAGAGAGCTGGTCTACTAATCAAGGTACAGGTTCTATCTTATGAACAAGATTTGGTATCCATTAGTGCTTGATATGAAAAGGATGTGCATTAAGATATAGAACATATGCAAAGTGTTGAGCAAATGAAGCTTGATGATGGAACAAGTGGAGGGAGTCAAGGTAAGACAAGAAAATTTATGGATTTCATGATTTGTGTAGGTTTGGCGATAAAGAAAATGCTGATGTATTGAATAACAAGAGAATGTTTTTGGTCTTTAGCCCAACTGTAGAGAAGCTTGAAATTGTGAAATGTGATTTGGAGAAACCTAACACTATCAACAGAAGACACTTTATTTGGGGGTCAAGTATCAAACCTTCAAGTGCTTAACATGTAAACTTTTGTGCTGATTTCCAACTTTGTAAAACTAGTCCTATGAATGACAGAGAAAAAGTAACAAGTTTTGTTTCATGGTAGGTGGCAGAACTTATAACAGTCATGGCCAAGAACCTTGATCTTGCATATTGTAAAATAGTGGAGGTAGTAGCAGAGACAATTGCACCGCTGAATCCCACGGAGGAGCTTCTTGCAAAGATATCATCTCAAATACCTTACATTTCTTCACCAAAAGTATGTCTGTTCTTACATTACAAGTTATGACAGAAAAAAATTTACCTCACTGCTATAACTATACTAAGCTATAATTTATGATTCGTTATTTATTGTGATTATGCAGAAACCGGATGTTGTAGCCGTCAGTGATCCGGCTCCCTCGGAACCTGCCATTGCCATAGCCACTGAGAAGGAAACTGCACAACCAAAACCGGTTGCAAAACAGTCACTTTTGCCTTATATTGTGTAAGCCTAACTTGGATATTTGTGTGTTTGAAGGTCTTGCTCATAATATCCAGTAAGTAATGATGACAAAATCCATAGATAAGCCTTTTTCCCACCTTTGTAAGATATTCTAGTAACTTGGATGGATATGGTTGGTACTAGCCTAACTTTAAAAATGACTATTTAAGATATTGAAGAATTTATGGTTGGTATTACCCTAAAATCTTTTCACGTGTTTGTTTTAAATGCCTTTGTTGACTAGTGGAAAAATCTTGTTACATTCATAGGTCTTGGATGACCGTGTGCGTGATAAGATGGACAAATTGTGCCAGATGCCCTTTTAAAATTTGGCACACATGTAAAGAAAAAGGTATATTTTCTTCACTTCTCTCTATGCATCTGATCAGGTTTCGTTTCTGATGATTTGTGACTGTTGCGATAAATTTTGCTTTGGATTGCAATCCTTTAGAATTTGTGCAAGATATTCTATTGATGTTTAAACTATGATTTTTTGTTATATTAGGAATCCAAGTGAAGTCAAGTAATTCTAGTGCAGTTCCACTACCACCGTCACCGCCGCCATCCTCAATCTCTTCGGATGAGGACTATGATGATGATGGGGATGAAGATGACACTGAAGACTATAGCTGATAGTTTTAGTATGGTTGAACAATATGCTAGGAATTATAGTTGATGATCTACACTTTGTTTATGTTTTGAATTATATTAACTTGCTTGTTTATAATACTTTTCGTTTAGTTTGATAATACGATGAATTTGTTTATTTTTTGAAATATTATAAATATTCAAATACAAATTAGATAAAAATTTGTATTAAATTTATATTTATTTTGTATGAAAATAAGTTTATTTTGTAATTGGAAAAATCTAAAAAAAGTTCTATTTTAACTTACTGACGAATTTACAGACGAATTTTCTGTCTGTATTCAGAATGTGAGATGATTTTCCAATGTTTAAATTACAGACAAAAAATTTGTCGAAAAATATGTCTATAATTACAGACGAAAAATCCATCGAAAAATCTGTCTGTAATTACATACAGAAAATTTGTCGAAAATGTAAAACCCGGTTAATTAACGGCTAATTAGCCTATAAATGAGAATTTATTCTAGAAAGCCCAAAATGTGATTTTTGTGGCTAAATATGATAGAGGGGATTGAGACGAGAATTTCGGTACCAATTTTATAGAAATCGGACCAAGATTGGACCGAACGGGCCAAACCGGGCCAACCGGACCCAAAGTGGGCCCTTGGCCCAACATAACTAACCCAAAACCCTAGTTTTCAGCACTCTCTCTCCTCATTAGCCACACACACACGCTGAAAAAGAGAGGAAAAGGGGGAAGAACACTCTCTCCACCTTCTATCTCTCACTTGATCTTCAAACCACCATAACTTTTGATCTAGAGCTCCGATTGCCGCTCCGTTTGCGGCCACACGTTCACCGCGGAGAGCTCTACAAAACCCATACAATCAATCTTGAGGTAAGCCACGTGTTTCTGTTCGAAATCCAAGCCCTTATTTTCGAGTTTCATGGATGAAATGTTGAGATTTTGGGTTCTTTGATGTTATAGGACCCAACTCTCTTGAAGGAGAAGGTTAATCTTGTCTCCTTGGACCTTGGGTGTGGTAAGATTCTCAACCCTAGTGTAATTTTGTTGTTTTATTATGTTGGGTATTGAGATGTTGTGTATGGGTATGATGATTGTGGCTTAGGTTGTGTATATGTGAATATTGGAGCTTGATTGGTGATTTTGAAAAGCTTGGAAAGGGTTTGGTGGTGAAAAATCTGTTCTTGGAGGTGTTGAGGCCTTGAGAGCTTGTGGATAAGTGATTTGGAAGTGCTCCGGTGGAGCTTGGGAAAATCGGCTAAGGTATGGTTTCGGTTTCCCGTATCTAATATGTAATGTGGTAGGAAATACTTAGGCTAGAGGCCCTAAGATAGGCATTGAATTGTTGATGTTGTTGAATTGTTGATATATATGATGTGGTCATATATGTGATGATGACTATTGATGCCTTGGTGGTATGATGTATGAGAAATATGCATGTTGTGATATATGCTTGATGATTAGTTATGGTTGAATTGTGGGTTGAACCATGTTGATGGTGAGTATGATATTGATTGTGTACAATGATGATTTAGTGGAATTGATGTTGTTGAGAATTGGCATGAGGAAGAGTATATGATATGTCAATATATTTGAGTTTGAGCCACTTGGGTGAAGTGGGTTAGAATGATGAGATAGTGATTTTGTAATTTGTGGTAAAGTGTCAATGTGTGAGTTGAGGAGGCTTGATGTTGAAATTGATGTATTTTGATTGATTTCAAAGGAAAGGGATGAAAATGGCATGTTTTGATTGATTTTGAAAAGAGTTGGAAATGGCTTGTTTTGAAAATGGCACTTTGTGGTTTTTATGAAAAACATGGATTTTGGGCATACTTTGGCGGGACATAACTTGGACTACGGATCTCTATTTTGTACCAAATCTTTTTAGAAATGAAATTGGATCCGGAATGTCCGTGCCGTTCGAAGAACGGGTGAAAAACGATTTAAAATGAGGAAGTTATGTCCGTTGGAAGATTGGGGTTTAAATTGGTGAATTCTGAAGCTTTTAACTTAGAAAATTTTTAGCAGAATGACCCCTTGCGCATGGGCGCACTTGGCGCGTACGCGTCGTTCTTCCAGAAAGCGCCATCCACGCGTGCGCGTAATGTGCGCGGGCGCGCCGATTGTGCTGCACCCAATGCCCAGCCATTTTCCAGAGAGTTATGCCAGAACTGTGCCAGTGTTGTGCCTGGGGCACGAGAACACCCACGCGTACGCGTGGTTGACGCGTACGCGTCGATTGGCAAATTTTTAATCCACGCGTTAGCATGCATGACGCTTGCGCGTCGATGAGTTTTTGAGGCCATCCACGCGTGTGCGTGGAGTGCGCGTACGCGTGGACCTGTTTTCATCCCAAAGTTGATTTTTGAGTTTTAAAAGCCAAATTTCATACTTCTAAGCCTCCGATCTCACCACTTATATCTTAAATCATTATGATATGTCTAGCTATGAGAAGAAAGGCTAGTGAATGTGGTAACTTGCGAGTGAAGCAAGGGAAAAAATGAATGATCATTGAGGATCAAGCATGATTATGTGAGATGCGGGGGATGGTGGTGGAAGTGCTTGTTATGCCATGGGCCGAAAGGCCGTATTTGTTAATGAAATGGCTGGTTATGGATTTAACCGTGATGCCAATGGGCTGGTTATGGATTTAACCGTGAGCCGGAAGGCTAGATTATTGCCGTGTTACGGCGGAGCCATGATTATGGCTATGTACAAATGCATATATGTTGTTGAATGAATTGTGAATGTTGTACTTTCACTGTTGGAGATGAGAGTTTCCCTGGGAGGAAGCAGTGGCTAGCCACCACGTGCTCCAGGTTGAGACTCGAGGCTCTTTTGACCCTATGTCATAAGTGTGGCCGGGCACTGTGAAAGACCCGGATGAGCTCGCCCCCGTAAATATTCACCAGTGAGGGTGATGGATATAGATCATGATTATGATCAAGTTTATAACGAGTATAACTCGAGTTGGGGATGCGTGACAGAGGGACAGTCCAATGGTTAGCTACCAGGACTTGTCGGGTTGGCTCTATAACTGACAGATGATATCATCAGCCACTAGGGACAGGCATTCATCATATGCATACTATATGAATTGTTTGAGATTGCCTATTTGACTGCATATTACTTGCTAATTGTCTAAATGCCCTACTTGTTCCTAATTGTATATTTCTTGTTTGATATAACTGTGTTTGCTACATTATACTCCTGCTGGTGGTTGGGAGGTCTGAAGGAATTGGAAAGGGAAGTATTAGTTAGACTGAAGTATCTTTAGTCAGATGCCCTTTATGGTTTAGCTTGTTTATAAGCTTTGATATTATTTGGAGGAAGTTCTAGGATTGCCTTCGGCTTTCCTCTATTATTATGTATTATATATGTGGAAGCTGTTACCATGCTGGGGACCTCTGGTTCTCACCCATGCGGATTTTGTGGTTTTCAGATGCAGGACGTGATGTTTCCCGTTGAGGCATGCTGGAGACTTCTATAATTGCGAAGATCCTTTGTTCTCGGGGCTATGTTTTGGTTTATATGTTTTGCTTAGATACTTTTACCTCCATTAAATAATACACACCGTGATGACTTCTCTCATGGGAGATTTTGGAGAATAGGTTTTATGTATTTGTGTCCCTTTGGGTTTCCTTTGGGGTTTTCCTTATTTTTATCATATGTATATATTGCTATGCTCGGACCGGTTATCTTCGCAGCCGGATTTTGAGTCTTGATATTCCTGTTTTTGACACTCCTTTGTATATATATAATCTCGCGTTGGTTTATCCTTGCTCGTTACGTTATCGATCGGAGTGTTGCATTTTTTAGTTGCGGTTTTTGTTTACCCCTTTTTCTACAAAGGCTCCTAGTTATAATCAATCATTCATACTACTATACGTACTAGATTTTTTTATTTTAGAGGTCGTAATACCTTGCCATCTCTGAATTATGACTTAAGCATAAGACTCAGTATGGTAGGGTGTTACATTATGGTATCAGAGCAGTTCGTTCCTGTAGAGCCTGAGGGATGGACTGATTATGCTTCTGTGCATTCTCTGTGTGTGTGTTATGTGCTATTAGTATATCTGCTTGATATAATTGGCATAAACGGTCATGAGCATGCATTTGGGACTTTGAAGCACTAGACTTCCAATATTGAGACTGATCAACTTAATATCGATTGTTTGGTATGTATAGGAACCAGATGGCGCCTCGTGGACGCGGTAGAGGTAGTGTGAGAGGTCGTACGAATGCTCGTGCGTCAGAGAATAACTCGATTAACCCGGTAGACCTTATGGCGGCATTGGGGAACATGGCTGCGGCTATGTGGGCCACTGCAGAGGCTCTTGGACAACAGATGAGCAACCATGGCAACGACGGAAATGGAGCTCAGGGACCAATAGAGATCAGAACTTTTGTTGTGTTAGTGAACAAGTGTGGGGTTGCTGAAGAGTATGTGAAGAAGGCAGCTGCTGAGAGAGGGAGTCACAAGGGATCATTCCCACGGAACCGAGAGAAGAGCTTTGCACCTAGAGGTCCGCCTTTCAAGCGGGGAGGCTCTTTTAAGAGGCCCAACAACAACAACTCCCAAGGAAAAAGGTTTGGGAAGCAGCCACAAAATGAGCAAGCTTGCGCTAGGTGTGGAAGTCACCATCCGGGAGTCCCGCACATGGCCGGATGGGGTTTGTGCTACTTCTGTGGTAAGGCGGGACATAAGGTCCCAAACTGCCCGGAGAAGAAAAAACAAGGTGCAGGGAAAGCACAGCAGACTGGTCGGGTGTTCACCACTTCAGCTATAGGAGCTGAGGGATCTGAGACACTCATTAGAGGTAACTGTGAAATGGCTGGTCAAACTTTAAATACTTTATTTGATTCGGAAGCATCGCATTCATTCGTTGCATTTGAGAAAGCCCATGAGTTAGGACTGAAGATTGTAACTTTAGGTTATGATCTAAGAGTGTACAATGCTACCCATGAAGCCACGGTAACTAGGCTAGGATGCCCGGAAGTTTCTTTTAGGTTCAAGCAGCGTGATTTTATTCATAATTTAGTCTGCTTGCCGATGATCGGTCTTGATCTTATCTTGGGATTGGACTGGTTATCTAAGAACCATGTTCTGCTAGATTATTCTACAAAGTCAGTATACTTTATGCCGGAAGATACTGAAGGGCCGGTCGTGGTGAATAATTATTACTTGAATTCGATGATGGTGAACTGTTCTGGAACCGAATGTCAGGGCATCATGTTGTTAACCACGGGCGTTTCGGGTGATGATCAAAGGTTGGAACAGATTCCGGTTGTGTGTGAGTTTCCGAAAGTGTTTCCCGACGATATTGATGAGTTTCCACCTAACCGAGAGGTTGAGTTTGCTATTGAGTTGGTACCCGGGGCGGGACCAATCTCAAGTGCTCCTTATAAGATGTCACCGTTAGAGATGAACGAGCTAAAGTCTCAGTTAGAGGATTTGTTGGGAAAGAATTTTATACGACCAAGTGTCTCTCCGTGGGGTGCTCCAGTGTTACTGGTGAAGAAGAAGGATGGGAGTATGCGGCTCTGTGTGGATTACAGGCAGCTGAACAAGGTTACAATAAAGAATAAGTATCCATTGCCGAGAATTGATGATCTCATGGATCAGTTACAAGGAGCTGGAGTTTTCTCCAAGATCGATTTGCGATCCGGTTATCACCAGATAAGGGTGAGGGGTGAGGATATCCCTAAGACCGCTTTCAGGACTCGTTATGGTCATTACGAGTACACTGTAATGTCTTTCGGGTTGACGAACGCTCCTGCGGTATTTATGGACTACATGAATAGAGTTTTCCGTCCGTTTTTGGATAAATTCGTTGTTGTCTTCATTGATGACATACTGATTTATTCCAAGACTGAAGAAGAGCATGCGGAACACTTGAGGACCGTGTTGCAGATTCTAAAGGAGAAAAAACTCTATGCAAAACTGTCTAAGTGCGAGTTTTGGATAAGTGAGGTGAAGTTTTTGGGTCACGTGGTGAGTAAGAAGGGAATAGCCGTAGATCCAACTAAGGTGGAGGCTGTGATGGATTGGAAGCAACCAACCACCGTGACGGAGATAAGGAATTTTCTGGGTTTAGCTGGCTATTACCGAAGGTTTATCAAGGGCTTTTCACAGATAGCTTTGCCAATGACAAAGTTAACCCGCAAAGACACTCCGTTTGTTTGGACTCCTGAGTGCGAGGAGAGCTTTCAGACATTGAAGAAAAAGTTGACCACTGCACCTGTGTTAGTGTTACCTGAGCTGAACGAGCCATTTGAGGTGTACTGTGATGCCTCATTGAAGGGTCTAGGGTGCGTGCTGATGCAGCATCATAATGTGGTGGCGTATGCCTCATGACAGTTGAGACCTCATGAAGTTAGTTACCCTACGCACGATTTGGAACTCGCTGCGGTTGTGTTTGCCTTGAAAGTGTGGAGGCATTACCTCTATGGGGTTAAATTCCAAGTCTTCTCCGATCACAAGAGTTTGAAATATCTCTTTGATCAGAAAGAGCTTAATATGAGGCAGAGAAGGTGGATGGAATTGTTGAAGGACTATGGCTTTGAGTTGCATTACCATCCGGGAAAGGCAAACGTAGTGGCAGATGCGTTGAGTCGGAAGTCATTATATGCGGCTTGGATGATGCTTCAAGAGGAGAAGTTGCTCAAGGGATTCGAGAGTCTGAAAATTGGTGCTCGAGAAGTATCCGGAACCTTATGTTTGAGCCGATTAGAAATCTCAAGTGACTTTAAGTCCGAACTCCTAAAGGCTCATCAAAATGATGAAGCGTTATGGAAGGTGTTACCGGCTATTGAGCAAGGAAAACAGTGGAGAGTGTCGGAAGAAAAAGATGGGTTATGGAGATTCAAGGGTAGGATCATTGTGCCGGATATCGGCACTTTGAGACAAGATATCTTAAAGGAGGCACACAAAAGCGGATTCTCCATTCACCCGGGAAGTACTAAGATGTACCATGATTTAAAGGCGATGTTTTGGTGGCTGGGTATGAAGAATGATGTGGCGGAATATGTTTCAAAGTGCTTAACTTGTCAAAAGGTAAAGATTGAACATCAAAGACCTTCCGGGATGTTGCAACCTTTAGAGATTCCGCAATGGAAGTGGGAAAGTATTGAAATGGACTTTGTGTCTGGATTGCCAAGGACTAGGGCTGGTTTTGATGCTATCTGGGTGATTGTGGACCGACTGACGAAGTCAGCTCACTTTTTACCCATTCGAATGACTTACCTCATTTTTACCCATTCGAATGACTTACACCCTTGAGGAGCTAGCACGGTTATACATAAAGGAAATTGTAAGACTTCATGGTGTACCTGCTACTATAATCTCTGATAGAGATCCTCGTTTCACTTCAAGGTTTTGGGGTGCATTTCAGAAAGCTTTTGGAACCCGATTAAGCTTGAGCATGGCTTACCATCCTCAAACAGATGGTCAATCTGAAAGGACGATCCAAACACTAGAGGATATGTTGAGAGCTTGTGTTTTGGACCAACCAGCGAGTTGGGATCGGTATATGCCATTAGTGGAGTTTGCATACAATAATAGTTATCATGTGAGCATTGGAATGGCTCCGTATGAGGCCTTGTATGGGAGGAAATGTCAATCTCCGCTATGTTGGTATGAAGCTGGAGAGAAAGGCTTATTAGGGCCAGAAATGATAGCTGAGACTACTGAACAAGTCAAGAAAATCCGTGATAGGATGCTTACGGCGCAGAGTCGTCAAAAGAGTTACGCCGATCAGAGGCAAAAGCCCTTAGAATTTGAGGAAGGAGATCATGTTTTCCTTAAGGTTACTCCGACTACGGGAGCAGGTAGGGCGATTAAGGCAAAGAAGTTGAATCCTCGATACATTAGTCCATTTCAGATCCTGGAGAGGATTGGACCGGTGGCGTATCGGATGGCTCTACCACCTCATCTTTCGAACCTGCACGACGTGTTTCACGTGTCGTAGCTTCGGAAGTACACTCCTGATGCTAGCCATATGTTAGAACCTGAGTCAGTTCAGTTAAGGGAAGATTTGACGCTTCCAGTGGCTCCGGTCAGAATTGAGGATACTAGTATTAAACAGTTGCGTGGAAAAGATGTTTCATTAGTCAAAGTGGCTTGGAGTCGAGGCGGTGTTGAGGAATACACTTGGGAACTTGAGTCAGAGATGCGAACGGATTATCCGCATTTATTCTCAGGTAATTGCATTTGAATTTTGTGGGCAAAATTCCCAATTAGGTGGGTAGAATGTAAAACCCGGTTAATTAACGGCTAATTAGCCTATAAATGAGAATTTATTCTAGAAAGCCCAAAATGTGATTTTTGTGGCTAAATATGATAGAGGGGATTGAGACGAGAATTTCGGTACCAATTTTATAGAAATCGGACCAAGATTGGACCGAACGGGCCAAACCGGGCCAACCGGACCCAAAGTGGGCCCTTGGCCCAACATAACTAACCCAAAACCCTAGTTTTCAGCACTCTCTCTCCTCATTAGCCACACACACACGCTGAAAAAAAGAGGAAAAGGGGGAAGAACACTTTCTCCACCTTCTATCTCTCACTTGATCTTCAAACCACCATAACTTTTGATCTAGGGCTCCGATTGCCGCTCCGTTTGCGGCCACGCGTTCACCGCGGAGAGCTCTACAAAAACCATACAATCAATCTTGAGGTAAGCCACGTGTTTCTGTTCGAAATCCAAGCCCTTATTTTCGAGTTTCATGGGTGAAATGTTGAGATTTTGGGTTCTTTGATGTTATAGGACCCAACTCTCTTGAAGGAGAAGGTTAATCTTGTCTCTTTGGACCTTGGGTGTGGTAAGATTCTCAACCCTAGTGTAATTTTGTTGTTTTATGATGTTGGATATTGAGATGTTGTGTATGGGTATGATGATTGTGGCTTAGGTTGTGTATATGTGAATATTGGAGCTTGATTGGTGATTTTGAAAAGCTTGGAAAGGGTTTGTTGGTGAAAAATCTGTTCTTGGAGGTGTTGAGGCCTTGAGAGCTTGTGGATAAGTGATTTGGAAGTGCTCCGGTGGAGCTTGGGAAAATCGGCTAAGGTATGGTTTCGGTTTCCCGTATCTAATATGTAATGTGGTAGGAAATACTTAGGCTAGAGGCCCTAAGATAGGCATTAAATTGTTGATGTTGTTGAATTGTTGATATATATGATGTGGTCATATATGTGATGATGACTATTGATGCCTTGGTGGTATGATGTATGAGAAATATGCATGTTGTGATATATGCTTGATGATTAGTTATGGTTGAATTGTGGGTTGAACCATGTTGATGGTGAGTATGATATTGATTGTGTACAATGATGATTTAGTGGAATTGATGTTGTTGAGAATTGGCATGAGGAAGAGTATATGATATGTCAATATATTTGAGTTTGAGCCACTTGGGTGAAGTGGGTTAGAATGATGAGATAGTGATTTTGTAATTTGTGGTAAAGTGTCAATGTGTGAGTTGAGGAGGCTTGATGTTGAAATTGATGTATTTTGATTGATTTCAAAGGAAAGGGATGAAAATGGAATGTTTTGATTGATTTTGAAAAGAGTTGGAAATGGCTTGTTTTGAAAATGGCACTTTGTGGTTTTTATGAAAAACATGGATTTTGGGCATACTTTGGCGGGACATAACTTGGACTACGGATCTCTATTTTGTACCAAATCTTTTTAGAAATGAAATTGGATCCGGAATGTCCGTGCCGTTCGAAGAACGGGTGAAAAACGATTTAAAATGAGGAAGTTATGTCCGTTGGAAGATTGGGGTTTAAATTGGTGAATTCTGAAGCTTTTAACTTAGAAAATTTTTAGCAGAATGACCCCTTGCGCGTGGACGCACTTGGCGCGTACGCGTCGTTCTTCCAGAAAGCGCCATCCACGCGTGCGCGTGATGTGCGCGGGCGCGCCGATTGTGCTGCACCCAATGCCCAGCCATTTTCCAGAGAGTTATGCCAGAACTGTGCCAGTGTTGTGCCTGGGGCACGAGAACACCCACGCGTACGCGTGGTTGACGCGTACGCGTCGATTGGCAAATTTTTAATCCACGCGTTAGCATGCATGACGCTTGCGCGTCGATGAGTTTTTGAGGCCATCCACGCGTGTGCGTGGAGTGCGCGTACGCGTGGACCTGTTTTCATCCCAAAGTTGATTTTTGAGTTTTAAAAGCCAAATTTCATACTTCTAAGCCTCCGATCTCACCACTTATATCTTAAATCATTATGATATGTCTAGCTATGAGAAGAAAGGCTAGTGAATGTGGTAACTTGCGAGTGAAGCAAGGGAAAAAATGAATGATCATTGAGGATCAAGCAGGATTATGTGAGATGAGGGGGATGGTGGTGGAAGTGCTTGTTATGCCATGGGCCGAAAGGCTGTATTTGTTAATGAAATGGCTGGTTATGGATTTAACCGTGATGCCAATGGGCTGGTTATGGATTTAACCGTGATGCCAATGGGCTGGTTATGGATTTAACCGTGAGCCGGAAGGCTAGATTATTGCCGTGTTACGGCAGAGCCATGATTATGGCCATGTACAAATGCATATATGCTGTTGAATGAATTGTGAATGTTGCATTTCCACTGTTGGAGATGAGAGTTTCCCTGGGAGGAAGCAGTGGCTAGCCACCACGTGCTCCAGGTTGAGACTCGAAGCTCTTTTGACCCTATGTCATAAGTGTGGCCGGGCACTGTGAAAGACCCGGATGAGCTCGCCCCCGTAAATATTCACCAGTGAGGGTGATGGATATAGATCATGATTATGATCAAGTTTATAACGAGTATAACTCGAGTTGGGGATGCGTGACAGAGGGACAGTCCAATGGTTAGCTACCAGGACTTGTCGGGTTGGCTCTATAACCGACAGATGATATCATCAGCCACTAGGGACAGGCATTCATCATATGCATACTATATGAATTGTTTGAGATTGCCTATTTGACTGCATATTACTTGCTAATTGTCTAAATGCTCTACTTGTTCCTAATTGTATATTTCTTGTTTGATATAACTGTGTTTGCTACATTATACTCCTGCTGGTGGTTGGGAGGTCTGAAGGAATTGGAAAGGGAAGTATTAGTTAGACTGAAGTATCTTTAGTCAGATGCCCTTTATGGTTTAGCTTGTTTATAAGCTTTGATATTATTTGGAGGAAGTTCTAGGATTGCCTTCGGCTTTCCTCTATTATTATGTATTATATATGTGGAAGCTGTTACCATGCTGGGGACCTCTGGTTCTCACCCATGCGGATTTTGTGGTTTTCAGATGCAGGACGTGATGTTTCCCGTTGAGGCATGCTGGAGACTTCTATAATTGCGAAGATCCTTTGTTCTCGGGGCTATTTTTGGTTTATATGTTTTGCTTAGATACTTTTATCTCCATTAAATAATACACACCGTGATGACTCCTCTCATGGGAGATTTTGGAGAATAGGTTTTATGTATTTGTGTCCCTTTGGGTTTCCTTTGGGGTTTTCCTTATTTTTATCATATGTATATATTGCTATGCTCGAACCGGTTATCTTCGCAGCCGGATTTTGAGTCTTGATATTCCTGTTTTTGACATTCTTTTGTATATATATAATCTTGCGTTGGTTTATCCTTGCTCGTTACGTTATCGATCGGAGTGTTGCGTTTTTGAGTTGCGGTTTTTGTTTACCCTTTTTTCTACAAAGGCTCCTAGTTATAATCAATCATTCATACTACTATACGTACTAGATTTTTTTATTTTAGAGGTCGTAATACCTTGCCATCTCTGAATTATGACTTAAGCATAAGACTCTGCATGGTAGGGTGTTACAGAAAAATTCGTCTGTAATTACCCACGAAAAATCCGTCGGAAAGTTCGATGTTTCAAGGAAATAGAGGGAGAATTTACAGAGAGAAAATCCGTCAGTAATTGACAAATCCATCGGTAATTTTTCGCCGGAAAAAAATCCGTCGGTAAATAATTTCCGACGATACTTTTACAGTGGGACAAAATCTGTCGATAATTTTGTCGGTAACCAAAAATTCATCTGTAATAAAGACTAAATTTATCTGTAAATCTGTCTGTATTAATCCATTTTCTAGATGTGCTCCAAGCATACAGAAAAATGGTAGGTGATAAGAAGAATAAGTGATAAGGAGGTGTATGTCACTTACTTATGAAGAGAATGTGAATTTTTACATGACTTTTCTATATTGTATAAATTCTTTGGTTACCTAGCATCACTCTATAAAATTATATCTTCATTTGTTACTTTTATTTTTATATTTGTTTTTGTTGTCTTATTTTATCTTCTCATATAGTATTGGTTTACAAATAATTAAATAAAAAAGTAAGAAAAAAATGAATGAGAATGAAAACATCATAAATATAATATAAAATTAAGAATTAACTTTATAATCATGATATATTTAAAGTGAATGCTACTATGCCCTCTCTAAAATAAAGGGTAAATTACCCCTTGTGATATATATAGTGCTTATAATTACAATTAAGTTGAATGTTAATCATAACAACTAGCTATATGTTTTCTACTTTTTTTTTTCTCTCTCTCTCTCTCTTGTGATTATTTAAATTTAGTTTAGCATCACCAGTCTATGGTGGTGGTGGTGGTGGCTGTCACCACCGGAAAAATCTATTTGCGGTGAACTCACAAACCCATCAACAAGGTGCAAGTACATATTCAGCTCGTGACACGTGGTAACATTTGTGCTACCGAGGTATGGAGAATCTCTGCTAATTAGGCACAACTTCCCAACCTTAGCATACACCCACTGTGCCTCCTCCACCCTCTTCTATATGGTGATAACATTCTCGATGTTTACTATCCGCAAAACCTTTGTCCCCTGAAAGTGATTAAATTCTTGTGCATAATTGTCACCTCATCTTGCAAATCCTATTGTCTGCAATTGAATTCGACTTGATCTCCACTTTATCGACAACAATGTCTTTAACCTCATGAGAATCCCAATCTACCATCCCTTAAAACTTGTATTTGACATCATCATCAGCAACAATGTCTTTAACTGTGTTTATGACTTGAGGATCTGAAGAATCTTTCCAAATGTTTTTATGACATCTATCATCATGGATCATAGGAGAGCCAAACTCTCCTCTACCTTCAAGTGCATCAATTGCATTCATAAAGATCTCTTCCACTTCATAAAACTCATCTGGTGAATCACTTTCAATATATATATCACAAGGGGTAATTTACCCTTTATTTTAGAGAGGGTTGATAGAATTCACCTATATTTAAATGTATCTAGTAAGAAGATATATATGTCAAATTTAAACTTACTTGTGTTAGAAAAAATGACTGATAATAAAAAATACAAAAAAATATAATATAAAATTATGAATTACCTTTATAATCATGATATATTTGAATATATCTAGTAAGAAAAATATGCCAAATTTAACCTTATTTGAAGAAATTTTTGTCAATGAGAGATTAAGAAATGAAGTGTAGTAAGAATTTTATGTAGCATGCATAAGTAGACCAAATAGTATGGGTGTTTACGACCCGGCCCGGCCCGAAACCCATCCCAGACCCGAGGCATATTTTGCCAAATTCAGGTTTCTATTTTTGCCTGATGTCATTTTCGGGTCGGGTGCGGGTTAAGCTTTCGGTCACCCGGTTCGACATGAAGTTAGTTTTTACAGTAAGAATATATATTTTAGAGTGAAATTAGTAGTATCATATTATACTTCTATACTTCAATTATTATTTTTTTATTATAAGGTATCATTTTTACTTTAAAATAATTTATTTTGCTACAAATATGATATAATATTTGTTAAATTTGATTTTAAAAAGTAAAATTTTTATTACTTTAGTATATAAAATTTACAAATTTGTATATATTAAATTTATATCGGGCCAATCTGATTTAATCTGGTTTATTTTGGATCACTTTCGGATCGGATCAAAATAGACTTAGTGTCCTTTTAGGATCGGATCTGGGTCTAATTAAACCTGGCTCCGCCATGAACATCCCTACCAAAATAGTATAGTAGTAAGAGTCTTAATATGTATAAGTTATAGAATTTTAATATTTATAATTGAAAATTTTATAATTATTATGTCATTTTTAATGTATGTTTATTGTATTTAATTAGTACTTTATATTTCAATTGAATAATATTAAACCTAATCTCGACAATAGAAAAATTGAACACACTCGATATGAAGGAAGAAATAATCTAAGCAAAGGTGTATGTGTATGATTTGAATCAGCTTAAATTAGTTGCTTTTTTTCTTGAACAAATTATCATATACAGACTTTGATATCCTCTTCAATGTAGGAATCATTTCCTTTTTTAGGTAAAAACACTGTTGCATTCTTTAAGACTGTAGCCATTGGTATTGAAAAAGAAAATCTTTCTTCTGTTATTACTTGATATCATGCTGCAGTAGCTTCTTCTCATAGCATGATCTAATTTTGCTAAAGTGTATATTAATTATCCGGTTTTACTAGGAAACCAACAAACAAAATAGCCAACTAGAGTCAACTAAGTGAAAAACAAGAAGTTTTTTTATAAAAACGAAAAAAAAACTTTCCACTATCTTAAAATTTTTCGAATTTTAATTTAAAAGTAAAAATTACAAAGAATCGGCTTGAGTTGACTTAGGCTGTAGTTGACTCCCTTAACTTTTTCTTTTAATCATATTGGTTTAACACTATAAAAAAAATTTGTTCTTAGTCACACGCTTTAAAAATGTGCTGAAAATTAAAAACAGGATGGTCATATAAATTGGCTACGCTTTTTGAGTAATTACCACCTTTTCAAAAGGTCACTAGTTTGGTCATGATCAATTTTCTATGGTTACACTTTTTAGAATCAATTGCCATGTTAATTTTTTTGCCACATTTTAAAAAAAATGGCCTTTGATATAGATTTATTGTCACGTTTTTAAAACATAGTCATTGTTTTCAAAATTTTAAACGGTAACAGTAAAGGACCTAAAATTTAAATGAGATACATAGATTCAAAATCGTATATAATTGAAACATGCGAAACATTACTAGCTACCCAGGAGACACTCACACTTCATTATTGTTTTATCGTTAGATTGTATTTGCACGTCATACAATAATAATAATAATAATAATAATAATAATAATAATATACTACAAGACCTCGTTGACACCGAACATTATTGACAAAGAGCAAGTTGCCAAGTTGCTTTAATATATTCCGGTTGATAAATATTAGAGTATTATTAAAATTTATTATATTTAATTATTAATTAGTTATTAAAAATATAAAATAAATTATATTAAATTATTAAATTAAAAAATTAAATTAAAAAAATAAATTAATAAATAAATAATACTCAAAAACAATAAATTTTGATATTCATTAGCATTTTTCATTTCGATTTGCCTAACCTCTTATTTAAGTATTTAGCTATATTTTTAAATAAAGAAGCATGGACGTGCATGTGCTGAGCTAACTATTCGATAACTTATTACCATTTTTTAATGTTAATGATCATCAAGTCATTTATAGTAACGTGCATTGACTGTTTTTTGTGATTAGTAACGTGCATTGATAAATCTCATTATTGAATTCCATATAAAATTCAAATAAAAGTATTATACATAGACTAGCTGCAACACATGAAAAACATATATGATTTTACATATATATTTTAGTTTTAATATATTAATAGTATAAAATATTGTATATAATCGTTTAATTGTATTTATTCTTTTAAATAATTAATACAAATAATAATTATTTTTATTGACATAACATTATGTTAATATAATTTTAAGATACATATAAGCTAAATTTAAAAAAAATATTTAGCTAATATATACATATAACGCTACTAGAAAAATCAATTTTAACAATTATATATTTATTTTACTTTTAAATGGCAATAAAAATAGCCGATAATATATTTACCGGCAATAGGACAATAGTAGCTTTATACTTTATCGCTAAAAAAACTTTTACCGGCAATTATACAAATTAGTAAAGGCTTTTTTAATGACAGTAAAAAGTATATATAATTATCATTATAGCATGTAATAGTATAGCAAATATACAATTGTAGCAAAAACATAAATTAAATAAAATATATAGTGACTATTATGCATTGTTATCAAACTCGGTTCGATCCGGCTGGTTCGACTGAAAATTCAGTCACCTAGCCAGGCCGAATCACTCATCGAACCGCCTATGCAACAAACCTGGGAAAACCCGGTTCGACCTGATGAGTTTTATGCGAACCTGTGACCCGGTCCGGGTTGTATTTATTAATTTTTTTTCTTCTTGAAACGATATCGTTTCTGACCTCCTGCCCCTCCCCCCAGCCCCCTTCTTTGAATGAACCCTAGCCACTAATCTGAGACTTCTGAATTTTGATTCTGAGTGGAACCACCCCCCCAGCCAACCTCGTCTCTCTGTCTTTGCTCTCTCAAGCTCGGCGTCGATGGCCCCTCACCCTCACCTTGTCATTCTCTTGTCTCTCCCCTCACTTCGCCAGTCGTCAGTTCGTCACTGTTAGTCTCTGGGTCTCTAACCTTGTCGCTCTCTCTAGGTCTCTCACCTCGTCGCTCTCTCGGTCTCTCACTGTGATCCTGCGTTTACTTCGCTAGAACCAGTGAAGCAGCATCTGCTCCTTCGGGTGGTGCTGGTGGTCGTCTTCTCAACCAGGTGGGTTCCAGTTTTCGACCATGTTCTTTCTCTAGTTCAATGTTGATTTCGGTGAATCTAATAGTTGTTGAATGTTATTGTTGCTGTTTTATTTAGTTTTTAGAGTTGTTGTTGCTGTTCTTTCTCTGGCTCGACATTAATTTCGGTGAACCTGAGCAAATTTTAGAGTTGTTGCTATTCTTTCTGTTTGTTGAATGTTGGTTTTTCAGAGTTGTTGTTCCTGTTCTTTATCTGGTTTGATTTTAATATAGGTGAATTTGAGCAAACTTTAGAGTTGTTGTTGTTCTTTTTGTTTGTTGAATGTTGGTTTTTATAGAGTTGTTATTGTTGTTGTTCTTTCTGTTCTTTCTCTAATTTGATGTAAATTTTAGTTAGAATTATTGTTGAATAATTTGGTAGTTACTATTGTTGTATTTGGTTTTTTAGAGGAGTTGTTGAACTTGAGAAAATTTTAGTGAACTTTGGTTGAATAGTTAAATTTGTTGTCGATTATCATTAGTTGTTACTATGTTGCTGTGTTTCTTTTTGTTTATCTCCTCGCACTGTTTATCCAACGGCTTCCCACATAATTTCTCATTACCTGCAAATGAAGAGGCATTGTTGCATCTAGAGCCCAATGCTGGAGGTATTTCACCGTCAAGGTTGTTCCCAGAAACATTGAAGTAGACCAAGCTAGGGACAATAGAAAGATTACTAGGAATTTTCCCACTAAAGTTATTAGCAGAGAAAGCCAGCATTATTAGGTTTGATAGATCTGTCAATGCCTCTGGTATGTTCCCTGAAAGATGGTTGTGATCTACTAACAAAGATTTTAACGAGAAGCATTTGGAAATATCCCCAGGCACATCCCCAGATAAATTGTTCCTGCCCAAATCTTTTTTTAAATCATTAGTTATGTTTAAAAGTTGATATTGAATTATTAATGTTTGTAAAGACTTATTTTAAAATTTTAAGACATTATTTTAATTTTATTTATATAATTTTATTTTTTTCATTATGACCGGATTAACCGAGTGAATCAATGACCCACCAGTTGAACCAGTGATCCGGTGATGACCGGATTGATTACCGGTTTAGTTTTGATAACTGTGCTATTACGTTATTGCTACTAAAAGTGATTTTTGTTATATTGATAAGACAAACATTAAAGTTTTTAACTAAAAAAAGTTTTATAAAAAAATTATCTTTTTAATACATTTATTATGTATTTATTAAAATAAAAATTTAAATTTTTTACTAAACATAATTTTAGCATGTATCTTTAGTACATTAGTTAAATTATCTTTAAAAGAGTAAAATCTCGTTTGGGATAAGACCCAAATTAAAGTTGTCTCTAACGTTTTAATCGTCCTATTTAAATTCCTAACATTTTAAAATCATCTTAATGTTGTTCTGTCATTAATGATCTATTAACAAAAATGACAGTAGGACAATATTGAAACGATTTCAAAATGTTAGATATTTAAATAGGATGACAACGTTAGAGAATTCAAAGTTCCAAATGCATGCTCATGAACATTCATTCCATATATATCAGTTAGATATCCTAATTAGCATGTATAGACACCCAGAGTATGCCCAGAAGCATAGTCAGTTCGTCCCTCAAGCTCAACAGGAACGAACTGCTCTGATACCATAATGTAAAACCCTACCACACAAAGTTTTACGCTTAAGTCGTAAAATAGAGGTGATGTAGTATTACGACCTCTAAAATAAAATATATATACGTATAATAATTGAAAAGCCCAGTATACTAGGAACCTTGAAGAATGGGTAAAACAAAATCAATAAAATTAAAAGCGCAGCGCTAAAAAACAACGTAACTTGCATATGAAAAAAGCTAGAGTTCAAAAGCATATAGAAGGTGAAAACAGAGGGCAAGAGTACAAAATAATAAGCTCCTAACTTAGCCTGCGAAACTAAGGCTGGCCGGAGAATATTTACATACATATTTACTTACCCCAAAACCTGAAATACATATATAATAAATCCTGGTTCTCCATAAACCTCTAAGAGGTGCAAAATAACACAAGTTGTTAGGAGAGTTCTATACATATGATCATATATAAACTATACATCAAAATAAAGCCCCAAAATCCACTTTGCTGCAGAACTCTAAACGCCTAGCGAGGTGCCTCTGGACCTGCATCTGAAAAAAAAAACACAAATATCGTATGGGATGAGAACCGGAGGTTCTCAGTAAGGTTAAGGTGCCCACATACATAAGATATAAGGTCTTGGAAATGCCAGAGGCAATCCTAGAACGCCGATACTCATATTATAAAATTTAAAGAACTAAAACAAAAACCATAAATCAATGTGGTTTCCTAAGGGTTCTACCTTAACTAAAACTTAAACCTAACCCTCAATTCTTTTCCTTCCCTCTAATCCTCCAACACGAGGGAACCATACACACAACCAAACAGACAAAAACAAACACAGGTAGAATATAAGTACTACAGATAGCAAATATAATAATTAACATGATAAGTACACTTATGCATTCCCAAATAATGTATAAACAAGCAATTCAAACAATATGCACATGATGCATGCCTGCCCTATGGCTGATGAGTCTCATTTATCAGTTATCAAGCCAACCCGACAAATCTGGCTGCTAAACCCTGGACTGTCCTCCAACGCACATCCTCAAGAGTCTCATAGCTTTTTCTCATATATATATAAAATTGCTCAATGGGGGTTAACCTTCTTGGAAATTTATAAGTGCCCGGTCACCTCTTACGTCATAGGGTCAATAGAGTATCGAATCTTAACCTAGAATATGTCGTAGCAAGCCACGGTACTTTACCCAGGGAAACTCACATCTCAGACAATCATTTTATATTCATTCATAAACATTCCATAATCATCACTTATACATCATATAATTGCACTTTTATACATAACTCATCATAACCCGGAAAAAGTGGGGCGAAACCACAACCCTTGCGTCTACTCGGAGAGCCTCTACACTAACTAACCTGGAGCAAGTGGGCGAAACCACAATCCTTATGTCTACTCAGGAGGTACGTTCTCATATGCGCAGGAGGAACCAAGAAGGGGATCCTAACCTCCCATCATCTTGCTGGGAGAAATTTTACAATACCAGTAGGAACAAAGATCCACCATCTCATGGGATCACACTTTTAAGAAAGAGTTCTCAGATGCAACATTTGTTCCTTTCTTTAGCCAGTTTTATAATTTAATATATATATATATATATATGCCTCCTATCCTCCCATACCTGATTCATCACTTTTCCAACCTTACTTCATTCCCAAGATACCTTCTTTCCCCTAGCTTCATCCTATTACTAGGCTTACTAACAAGATCTTGGGCCAAAGGAATGAAAACAGAGGTTTAGAGGTTTGAAATTAAGCTTTAAAACACAAAATTTATGTTTGCTGAAATAGGGGCCACGTGTACGCATGGGAGTGCGTTTGGCCCATCATGCGTAGGCATACACATGCCCGCGTATGCATACATGCCAGACAGAGGCGACCTTTCACGTATGGAGGGGTTCGCGTACGCATACAGTGCAGATCAGTCAAAAATGGCTAAATCTGCAGAATTTCAGCTTTACATACTAGACTTTTGACGCGCATAACTTTTTCGTTTCAAAATATTTTTTATCCGTTTTTCAAACGGCGTAAACTTCACGAACCCAATTTTCATATGAAAAAAGTTTGAAATAATTTGGGATTCGAAAGCCAAGTTATGGCTTGCCAAAGTTTGGCCAAAAATCAGATTTTCACAAAAGTTTATAAACCTCTATTTTCACCAAAATCACACTCAATATCAATTTTCTATACATACAACCAGCATCACCATTTACCCTTTTCAGCACCATACTCTCTACATCCTACTACAATCAACCATGCCTCAATTTTGCACAATCTCATACACAATTTATTTAATTAGCCAACAAGATCATCATCATTCATCATATATACATGTTCTTTTCTTAATACCTTGTCAATTATCACTAATTCATCATATAGCATTCTATTTCCATCACCAACATCAATTACCAAGCTAATAATCAACCTATTTTAATAATTGTTATCAAGGTACTAAACATTTAACACATTCATACATTCACACCTAGTCTATGGTCATCTATAGCTTAAGTTTTTACAAAACCTTACATATTAAATACGAGAAACCAAAATTATACCTTAACCGATTTTCTCGTATAACCCAAAGGCACCACCAAAAGGTTCAAAACTCAATCCCAGAATCCAAAGCAATGATATCCAAAGCTCCACTAAGACTCCAATATTTACAATTATGCTCCAATTGACATATACACACACCTAATACACATTTCTACATATGTATATGATGAGCGGATAATTTATACGCTTTTTGGCATTGTTTTTAGGTAGTTTTTAGTATGATCTAGTTACTTTTAGGATGTTTTCATTAGTTTTTATGCTAAATTCACATTTCTGGACTTTACTATGAGTTTGTGTGTTTTTCTGTGATTTCAAGTATTTTTTGGTGCGGCTGAAATTGAGGGACCTGAGCAAAACTCTGAAAGAAGGCTGACAAAGGACTACTGATGCTGTTGGATTCTGACCTCTCTGCACTCAAAATAGATTTTCTGGAGCTACAAAACTCCAAATGGCGCGCTCTTAACGGAGTTGGAAAGTAGACATCCAGAGCTTTCCACCAATATATAATAGTCCATACTTTATTTGAGATTTGATGACGTAAACTAGCACTCAACGCCAGCTCCATGCTGCATTCTAGAGTCAAATGCCAGAAACACGTCACGAACCAGAGTTGAACACCCAAAACACGTTACAACTTGGCGTTCAACTCCAAGAGAAGTCTCAGCTCGTGGATAGATCAAGCTCAGCCCAAACATACACCAAGTGGGCCCCGGAAGTGGATTTATGCATCAATTACTTACTCTTGTAAACCCTAGTAGCTAGTCTAGTATAAATAGGACTTTTTACTATCATATTAGACATCCGGGATCCTGGATTGTATTTTTGATCCTGTGATCATGTTTGAGGGCTGGCCATTCGGCCATGCCTGAACCTCTATCTCTTATGTATTTTCAACGGTGGAATTTCTACACACCATAGATTAAGGGTGTGGAGCTCTGCTGTACCTCAAGTTTTAATGTAATTACTACTATCTTCTATCCAATTCGATTTATTCCTGTTCTAAGATATTCGTTGTACTTCAACTTGATGAATGTGATAATCCGTGACACTCATCATCATTCTCACCTATGAACGCGCGTGACTGACAACCACTTCCGTTCTACCTTAGGCCGGGCGCATATCTCTTGGATTCCTTGATCAGAATCTTCGTGGTATAAGCTAGAATTGATGGGGCATTCATGAAAATCCAGAAAGTCTAACCTTGTCTGTGGTATTCCGAGTAGGATTCTGGGATTGAATGACTGTGATGAGCTTCAAACTTCTGAAGGATGGGCATTAGTGACAGACGCAAAAGAATCACTGGATTCTATTCCAACCTGATTGAGAACCGACAGATGATTAGTCGTGCTGTGACAGAGCATTTGGACCATTTTCACTGAGAGGATGGAATGTAGCCATTGACAACGGTGATTCAGAAGGAACACAGCACCTCCATACACCTATCTGAAATTCCCACCATTGAATTACATGAGTAACTTTATCTTTATTTTCTGTTTATTTTATTATCTTTATTCAAACCAATAATCTCTTAATCCAGTTAAATCCGCTTGACTGGGATTTACAAGATGACCATAGCTTGCTTCATACCAATAATCTTTGTGGGATCGACCCTTACTCATGTAAGGTATTACTTGGACGACCCAGTATACTTGCTGGTTAGTTGTGCGGAGTTGTGACAAAGTGTGATTCACGTTTAAGAGAACCAAGCCTTTGGAGCCATTGTTGATGATCACAATTTCGTCCACTAGTATACTCAAAACTTAATACCCAAAACACAAAATTAATGAGTTAACTAGAGTTCTAAGATTCTCACCTTATTCAAGTACCAATGAAGCAAGTTAAGCATCTCCCTCAAGCTAATTTGAGCCTAAACACCGGAATTAAATAATTTTCAACTTAATTGCTCATAATTTTTGAAATTGAGAAGGAAAAAATTAGAATACAGAAGTGGTTTTCTTACCTAATTGTTGACTGAGATTTGTAGAGCTCGACGCTGCAGTCCCGTGGCCGCAAACGGTGCGACGATCAGAGCTCAGAGCGGAAAGTTATATATGTGAGATTGAAGTGGATTCAAGGGTTTTGAAACCCTTCCTCACCTTCCCTTGTGTTCTTCAGCGTGGAGCAGCTTTGAATGATGAAGAATGAGCTGACCTCATTTTGTTTTATGAGCTGGTTAGGCCCACGGGTTCAGTTTGGGTCCAGTTCAACCGATTTGGTCAGTTCGCCCCGATTTTGGGCCAAATCAGTATCAAAATTCTTGTTTTAATGAGCTCTATCCTATTTTACTTTAAAATTCACATTTTTAATTTCTTTTATTAAAAATTAATTTATTGATTAATTATTCACTAATTTACAAGGTTTACATTTTACTCACCTAATTAAAAATTTTGTCCTCAAAATTCAGATTTAGTTACTTGAAAAGAGGTGTGGATAGTCCTTTTGCATATCTGATTCGAGTTCCCAAGTATATTTCCCACTTCCAGCTCCATTCTCAGCATTCTCTAGTAACGTAACTTCTCCTTTGCATAGCTACTTGACAATGGTATATATCTTATTATATATTCTAACTGAGGTTACTTGAAGTGTTAGATCCTCCCTCAATTACACTGGTTCAAGTTCTAATACGTGAATTGGCATCAGAAGCGTACTTTTGAAACTGAGACGTAAAATACGTCGTATCAGTTTGAAAGATGTGGGGATAAATTAATTATTCACTAATTTTACGGGATTTACAATTTTCATTCTAAATAAATTTATTTTTTTATAATTTTACTCTTAAAAGATTTTTACTCATCATAAAATGTATGTAGAATGACTAGAATTACATTACTTTATTGTATATGTATCATTTTTTTCCACAAATTTATGTACTAGTCATTCTACAAATATTTTACGATGAGTAAAAATATTTAAGAATAAAATTATAAAAAAATAAATTTATTTAGATTAAAAGTAATGTGATTAAGTGTAATTTACTTATATGTGATTAAAAAATAATTGAATAACTATGTACCTTAAAAATTTATATTATTGAAGGATAAAATTAAAATTTATTTATATGTATTATTTTGGTCCCAACGTATTCGCCCTATTTAAGTCCCTAACGTTTTAAAATTATTCCAATTTTGTCCCACTGTCAATTTTGTTAACAGATCCCGAACGGCAGTACAACATTGAGTCAATTTTGAAACATTAAGGACTTAAATAGGATGATTTAAATATTTAGGACAACTTTGGGACTTACCATAAACATTGGGGACAAAAACGACACTTTACTCATTTATACTTTATTGTATCTGTATCATGTTCTTTTTTTTTCTTTTTCTAGAAATTTGCCTACTAGTCATTCTGTAAGTATTCTATGATAAATAAAAATCTTTAAGAGTAAAATTAAAAAATAAATTTATTTTTTATTGAAAATTAATCAAATAATTATGTATCGTAAAAATTGATATTATTGAAAGATAAAATTAAAATTTATTTTAAAATTAAAAATAAAAATTATTTAAATTAAATATTAAAAAATTTTGGTATGTTAAAGACAAAAATACATAATTTTATTTATGTCAGATCTTTATTTCTTTTTTCAAAAGTTTATCTATCGGTCATTCTACAAGTATTCTATGATAAATAAAAATTTTAAATTTATAATATAATTCATTTCGTTAAAATTTACTTTTATTTTACTTGATTTTAGTAATTCCTCTAAAATTAACATACTATTTTTCTCTTTAATATTTTTGTTTTAGTTAAGTTTCTAACATTATAAAATTGTTTTAATATTATCCTTCCATCAACTTTGTTAATAAATCGTTAATGAAAGAACAATCTTAAAATTATTTTAAAATATTAAACATTTAAATAAAATAATTTAAATATTAGAAGTAACTTTAATACTTTCCCTAAATATTAGAAAAAAAAATACTTGACGCGTTTTAAGATAAAGAAACATGCATGGTGCAGTGATATGTTAATTATTGGGAGCTACTCAAATAAAGACACTTAAAATGTCTTTTTTAAAGATGTTTTTTAGTAATTAAAATTTAATACATATAATCGATTAAATTATGTTATTTTTGTCAAAATTAAATCAAACAAATTGATTTGGTCAAAAAATTGGTAAATCAAATCTTGAATTGATCTAAATTAATATTTTTTTTATAAAAAATGACTATAATAACCTTATTATAAAAAATAATTAAAATACTTCTATTATATATATATATATATATATATATATATATATATTAAATTTTGAGAACCCTAAATCCTAACTCTATGATGGCACAGAGAGAAGAGAAGGGTTAGGATTTAGGGTTCTCAAAATATATATATATATATATATATATATATATATAATAATAATAATAATAATAATAATAATAATAATAATAAGAGTATGATAGTTTATCAGTGGCTAAGAAAAGGGGGTTGAATCTTAGCCCCTTTTTCGCTTAGTAACTCTTGCTGTCTTTTAAAACACTTGAGGATATATTTCTTGATTTTGTCTCGTGCCTAGTCAAGAGACTTTTTCATTTTGTCTCGTTACCAGCCAGGAGATATTTTTCAGTTTTGTCTCATATGCAGCAGAATCAGAAGTGTAGTAGAAGAGAGAGAAAATCACACCAAGATATATCCTGGTTCAGCTGCTAAGTGCAGTGCAGCCTACATCCAGTCTCCATCACAATAATGATAGAATTTCATTATAATTATCTTTGATTAAAAACACCAATTCTCCCTATGAACTATCCTTCCTATCCAGAACAAGTCCAGAATCTAATCCCAAAACTGAACTTGACTTGGTAACTCACTATGCTTTCAACTGCTAAGTGCTAACCCAACTTGCAAGGAGATTTCCACAGAATCATGAAACACAACATAGATGTACAAAGGACCTTTAAGGACATCTATGGCTTTTTCTTTTAATTTTGTGCACTCTGCCTTTTTTCGCTCTATGACTTTTACTTACAAACCTCACTGTTTGCCTTTTTTCATGAGACTCAAGATAGACAAAATTAAACAGAAAATTACAAAATAAAAAATATTGAAGGAGAAGAACTTCTGTTAGCTTGGGTAGCTATGAGAACTCTACACTTACTCTCCTTGCTTCAAACCCTGGCTGTTCTCCCTTACATTGAAAGGGAAGCCTCCACGGTTGAAGTTGTTGAACCAAGCCAAACTTCTTCTTCTTCAAGAAAAACCGGTTCGGCAAGAGAGAGAGAAGAGATAATCGAATGTTAAAACCAACATGCAATTACCTCTGTGTCTTTTCTTTGCACCAAGCTTCATCAATCCGAGCCATCCATCTTGACTTGCACTCCAAGAAGAATTCCTAACCCTTGATGCTTCTTGATGTATGATGGCTTTATCTGCCCTAACTTCTGCATCTTCCATCACGTAGCCACTGTAGCTACCTCCTGTGGTGGTTGATCAAAAGCAAAGACAAGCCATGCCTCCAAGGATCTTCTTCCTCTTACCGAAATCTTCTTCTTCCATTTTTGGGTATGGAGAGTATGAGCTTACTTCACCAAATCTTACCTTATTTTAGTGAAGATCTCAGCCACAACATACTTTTTATTTTCTTTTTCTTGCCATCATTACAATAGTCTTGTTACTAGCTCCTTCTTCTTCTTTATAGCTTGCTAAAGCTTCCATGTTTTTCTCTGTGAAGTGACCGAGAGAGAAAAAAGAGTAGAGAGAAAAAAAAGAAAAAGCAAAGCATGAGAATAATGAGTGTTATAAATTAATTAAGATCAACTCCCCATGCTTCTTGTATAGTAGCGTGTAAGCTATACTAAATACCATCAAATTACTTTGACATTTTCTCTTTCATGTTTCTAAGGTAATTAACTCAAGCAAAGAGAATTTTAAAATCCACCATATGATAAAAAAGGGATCCGTTGGAAGCATTTCTTGCTTTCTCTCTTTCTTGTTTTCGAACCAAGCAAGCTAACTTCTAACAAAATTAATTTGGGCTCATAGTAATGATTAAATTCTTGCCCAACTAACAAATCAATTCAGCTAACATTCATATGATTATTTTGCACAAGGCTGAAAGTTAGCATCTCATTAGGCTTGTTGATTTTTTTCTTTTTGGCCCAACAAAAATTTGCACAAACAAAATTATTAATTAAGTAAGTATGAATTAAGATCAAATTAATAATTTTGTAATTAATTGTTTTAATAATATTTGTTCATCATCAATTTAAATTTAGAGTTTTCCAAACTCATCAGAGTATTTTAGTCATTTTTTATAATAGAGATATTATAGTTATTTTTATAAAAAATATTATTTTAGATCGGTTTAAGGAGTAGTTTAATGATTTTTTGGCCAAATCAATTTATCTGATCTAATTTTGACAAAAATAACACGATTTAATCAATTATATATATTGAATTTTAATTATTAAAAAACATCTTTAAAAAAAGACGTTTTAAGCGTCTTTATTTAAGTAGCTTCTTAATTATTAGATGACCTATCATCATTTTTTTTTATCAATTATCATCAAGTCAATAACAATAACTTGCATCGATAAATCTCATTATTGAATAACATATGGTAATTCAAATAAAGTAGTATATATTTTTTCAGAGAAAAATATAGTATAGATTAGATGCAACACATGACGCACGCATCTAATAATGATTTTCCAAATACATATACACAATAGTATGCACTTATCTTTTTGAATAATTACGGAGTCCGCTTTGATAAAAATTGAATTAATTAAAAATGAAGAATATTAAAAAATTAATAAAATTTATTATTTTTTATCAACAATTAATTATTAATATTTAAAAATTTAAATTAAAAATATATTATTAAATTATTAAATTAAAAAATACTAATTAAAAATAATAATTTTTTGTCAATTCTTAAATATTTCTTATTAAAAATAATTAAGTTATTATGAAATAATAATATGAAAGCCTCAATCCAACCTTTTTTATTTATTAGTCTTTAATATATATGATTATCCAACCTAAAAGTATATGATCCAAAACCAACACTAAAACTAAATATTTTTCTAAAAAACATAAATCATCCTGAAGCTAATGCTTAAATTCAAATCTAAAACTCAACAATAGGAGTCTACATACAAAGTATAGAACTAAATTTTTTTTTTAAGATCATGAAAAGAATCCTCGACGTATATTTAACCCAGTCATTTCAAGGAAATTAAAAACGTTGTGATTTATTTTTGGTAGACATAAATATTTATTGGATGGCAATGTTCTATCTGATAGCTAACTAGTTAGAGTCTTAGAAGAAGTGGTTAAGTTAGTTAGTATTAAGTTTGGTGTGTTAGTTAGAAAGTTAGATAGATTATTATTTAGAGATTAATTAGATAATATATAAATTAATATTAAATTTAAAATTTTTATATTAAAAATATTTTACAGAATATTTACTTAATAATTTATATATAATTTTATATAATTATTTTACTAAAATATAATACAAATTGAAATATAGTTTATTATTTTAAAATTTGAAATTTATTTATTTTTATAAAAGACGTAGGCTTTTATATTAGAGTTTTATAAAATTATATCTTTTTTTTCTTACTTCTATTTTTATATTTTTTTTGGTTGTCATATTTTATCTTGTCATATAGTATTAGTTTGCAAATAATTAAATAAAAAAGTTCGAAAAAAAATGAATGAGAGTGAAAAACATCATAAATATAATATAAAATTAAGAATTAAATTTATAATAATGATATATTTAAATGTACCTAATAAGAAGATATGTTAAATTTAAACTTACTTATGTTAGAAAAAATGACTGATAATAAAAAATATAAAAAATATTAAATAAAATTATAAATTAATTTTATATCATGATATATTTAAATATATTTAGTAAAAATAATATGCCAAGTTCGAACTTATTTAGAGAAATTTTTGTCAATTAAAGATTAAGAAATGAAGTGTAGTAAAAGTAGTTTTATATAGCATTTATAAATAGACCAAATAATAAGGATGTTTAAAAACCGTTCCGATCCGAAACCCGTCCCGACTCGAAACCCGTCCCAGACCCAAAGCATATTTGCTGGGTTCTGATTTCTTATTTTATCCCTGTGCCATTTTCAGGTCGGATCACTCGATCCGACATGAAGTTTTTTTTATAGTAATATATATATATATATATATATATATATATATATATATATATATATGTATGTATGTATATATTAGAGTGAAATTAGTAGTATCATATTATACTTCTATACTCCAATTAATATTTTTTTATATTACAAGATATCGTTTTTACTTTAAAATACTTTATTTTGCTGTAAATATGATATAATATTTGTTAAATTTAATTTTAAAAAGTAAAATTTTATTACTTTAGTATGTAAATTTTACAAAGTTGTATATACTAATTTTATATTAGTTTAATCCGGTTTATTTTGGACCAAGTTAAAATAAACCTGGTGCCCTTTTAGGATCGGATCCGGGTCTAATCCAGCTCAACCATGAACACCCTTATCAAATATTATAGTAATAAGAGTCTTAATATGTATAAGTTATAGAATTTTAAAGTTTATAACTGAAAATTTTTATAATTATTATTATGCCAATTTTGATGTATATTTATTGTATTTAATTAGTACTTTATATTTCAATTGAATAATAATAAAGCAAATATCGACAATAGAAAAATTGAACACACTCGATATGAAGGAAGAAACAATTTCAGCAAAAGCTGTATGGTTATGATTTGAATTAGCTCAAATTAGTTGTTTTTTTCCTTGAACAAATTATCATATACAGACTTTGATATCTTCTTCAATGTAGGAATAATTTGCTTTTTTAGGTAAAATAGCTGTTGCATTCTTTAAGACTTTAGCCATTGATATTGAAAAAGAAAATCTTTCTGTTACTTGATATTATGGTGCAACAACTTCTTATCATAGCATGATCTGATTTTACTAAAGTGTATATTAATCATATAGAAAAGTATGAGGAACTAATGTATATTTTATACAATGTGTATAATGGATTAAATTAACATTAGAATTAAATTAGAGGCAATTAATTAATTTTGAGTAATTTTTAATTTAAAATTTGAATTAAATCATGATTTCCGTTAGTTATGGCAATTAATTAATGTTGAGTAGTTATAACAATTAATTAATTTTGAGTAGTTTCTCATTTAAAATTTGAATCAAATCATGATCCCGTCAGAATCAAATTAGGATTATGTGCATGTTTGGGCGCCATTATTTTGTTAAAAAAAAAAATCTTTTTTCATTGAAAAAAGATCTTTTTTTATTTTTTAACGTGTTTGGCAAATTTTTAGTAGTAAAAGTAAAAGCACTAGTAAAATAAAAAAAAGATCTTTTTTGAGAAGTTGTAATTTACATCTTTTTTTAAAAGATCTTTTTTCCTTAAAAAAAAGATGTTTTTCATGTAATGAATAAACAAAAAAGTACTTTTATATTGTTATACCCAAACATAATTGATAGATAAAAAGACATTTTTACATGAGATATCCAAACATAAAATTACTTTTACTTCTCTATAAGATCTTTTAAAAAAAGATAACTCGAAAAAAGATCTTTTCTTAGAAGCTCACCCAAACAAGCCCTATATCTCCCTCTCTCAATACGGTGTAAACTCTTCTCTCACTCTCTTCTCGAACCAAAAGTCGGTACAGTGTCGCCACAGTTACCAGTCACAGTCGAACATCGCGCTGACACTCTTCCGACTGGCGCCATCGTCCGCACAGGCCACCGTACGTAGGGAGGACGCGTATATTGTGTGAGTCGAGCTCGCAGCAACCCGGACGTCCAGTGCTTCCATCACAGCCGGTTTGTGTCTTCTTCCTGTCATCGGATGTTCACTTTCTCTGTGAACGTGGATGGTTATTCTTGGATGCTTAATTGTAGACGATGATTGCTGGTTATGATTTATACACGTTCACATTGGATGTTCGTTTTTGTATGATTTTGGATGTTTACTTTCTCAGTTTTCGCGGATGTTTATTCTTCGAGTAATTCAACAAGACACAGGCAGCAGTGCTGGGATGATGCGAGCGCGGGGTTCAATTCGGGGCTGCAACTCACGTTGGTGACGCTGACAGTTGTAGGTCACGGATGTTTGGCCGCGTGAGGAGTGACAGAGGTTCTTCCAGCGAGGGCGTTGGCGCGAGGAGGCGGAGCGCGACAGTTCCGGTCGGCAGGAATGGAGGCTACACGTCGCGCAGAAACAGAGCGGTGCACATAGTGGGGCGGCGGAGAAAGGGGATTTTTTCTGCGGAACAAACAATGAGATTTTTTGGAGGGTAGGTAATGGTGGGTAATGAAGCGTTAATGTGAAAGAATTTGGGGTAAATTAGGGGTAGATATCACAAAAAACAACTAGAAATTAGGAATAATGATGTTTAATTTATATTTTTAATACATATTGAGTCAAATAAACAGTCCATTGTACATATTATATAGATATCTCATTGTCTTCCTAGCGAGACTCTAATCATATTAGGTTAACACTACAAAAAAATTTATTTTTGATCACGCTTTAAAAGTATGCTGAAATTTGAAAACGGCAGGGTCATATAAACTGGCTATATTTTTTGAATAACTACCACGCTTTTCAAAAGGTCACCAGTTTGATCATGATCAATTTTCTATGGCCACATACACTTTTGGAATCAATTGCCATGCTAATTTTTTGGCCATATTTTTTTGGTAAAAAACATGGCCTTTGATATAGATTTGCTATCACGTTTTTAAAGCATAGTCATTGTTTTCATCCTATCGTGATACTTTCAGCCCATCACTATGGCCTGGTTTCTGTCCGTAGACAACATCTATAGTTAAAAGGAACCACTCAAATAAAGTTGTTAAAAACATCTTTTTTTAAAGATATTTTTTAATAATTAAAATTTAACATATATACCTTATTAAAATATATTATTTTTATTAAAATTAAATCAGACAAATCAGTTTAGCCAAAAAAAATAATAAATTAAATTTTAAACCGATCTAAATTAATAATTTTTTATAAAAAAATAATTACAATATCCTTATTATAAAAAATAACTAAAATACTCCTCATATATATATATATATATATATATATATTAATTTTGAAAACTCTAAATTTTAATTCTATGATGACAGAGAAATTAAATAAAGGAATAGAATTTAGGATTCTCAAAATTAATATATATAATAAGAGTATTTTAGTTATTTTCTAAAATAATGGTAATGTAATAATTTTTTATAAAAAAAATATTAATTTAGATCCGTTCAAGATTTGATTTATCATTTTTTTGTCAAATTAATTTGTCTAACCTAATTTTGACAAAAATAATACAATTTAATCGAGTAAATGTGTTAAATTTTAATTACTTAAAAATATCTTTAAACAAAGACATTTTAGACATCGTTATTTAAATAACTATGCTAAATCATGAGATTTAATTAAATCATTTATTCTTGTAAGATTCAAAGTTTTAACGGTAACAGTAAAGGACCTATAATTTAAATGAGATAGATATATCCACGATCATATATGATTGAACAACTTCGTTAAGGAGACAATAGAAAATCTAAACAATTGAATATCGGATGGTAGATTTAACTCAATACATATAAAAATAAAAAGAGGCTTGTTATATATACAAGTCTTTTTGGCATACAAGTCTATACAAGTCAGTCAAGGCTAATAAAAACAACTCTCAATTTAAAGAGCGTGTAATCATACGCTTCTTCAACTTTGAATAGCGCAAAATGAGAAATGGTTCTTTTTCAACGTTTGTATTCCACGTTCTTTCTCCTGCTCCTTCTCCCTCTTCTTCTTCTTCTCCTTTTTTTTTGCATTCCTCCTCATTTTTCTTCGAATTCCTTCTTCTTCTTCGCGTTTTCATCCTCATCGTGGTTCTTTTTATTGTTGTTGCATTTTTTTCCTCCTCCAATTTCTATTGATTTTACAATATTATGTATTTTTTCTTTTTTGTTTGATTTTTTCTCCCAAAAAGAATTATAAAAAAATGAAATAAGAAGATGAGAAAGAAGAAGAAGTAGAAGATGAGAATGAGGAAGAGAAAGAGTTTTGAATTATGCTGAAATTATCAGAATAAAAATACACCAAAATATCTTCGTGTTACACCTAAGTTTACTGCAAATACAAAAAATATTTCCTCTAATGCTGCTTTTTTTCTCCTTCTTCTTCTTTTTTATTTCTTTCTTTCTTTTAGTTAAATGAATGTAACTTCATCCTCTTCCAATTAATTTTACAGCACTATGTATTTCTTTTTCTTCTTTGTTTGATTTTTTATTTTTATTTCTGTTAAGAGAATAAAACAAGAAGAAACTTGAAAAGGTAAAACAAAAAGGAAAAGATATGAATAAGAAAAAAAGGGAAAGAAGATGGTGATGATGATAAAAAAAAAAGAAGAAGAAGAAGCAGTAGAAGATGAGGAGGAGGAAGAGGAAGAGTTTTGAATTATGCAGAACTTATCAGAATAAAAAAACACCCAAATATATTTGTATTATACCCAAATTTGCTACAAATATAGAAAAATATTTCCTCTAATGCTGTATTTTTTCTTCTTCTTTTTTCCTTAATTTTTTTCTTTTAGTTAAATGAATGTAAGTTTATCATCTTTCAAGTAATTTTGCAACATTATGTGTTTCTTCTTCTCCTTCTTTGTTTGATTTTTTGTTTTTATTCTTGTTAAGAGAATAAAATAAGAAAAAACTTGAGAAGGTAAAACAAAAATGAAAAGATGAATAAGAAAAAAAGAAGAAGATGGTGATGATGATAAAAAAAGAAGTAGTAGAAGATGAGGAGGAGGAAGAGGAAGAGTTTTGAATCATGCAGAACTTATCAGAATAAAAATACACCCAAATATCTTCGTATTACATCCAAATTTGCTGCAAATACAGAAAAATATTTTGTATATACCTCAGCCACTTGATTGGATTCAAAACATTTCATTTTCATACTCTTTTCTTTTTTAACCGGCTCCCACCCCCTACTTTCATCAATAATCATCACACTTCACCGTCGCTGTTTGGCTGGCCACATATTGTCACCGACGTCGCTTACCTCCCAGTAAAACTTAAAGTTAAAAATAATCATTTACATACCTAATAAATTAAATATCCAGTATATTTTAATTATATATAACTAAATCCGATCAAATCAAAATAATTATCCACCTAAGAATTAAAATAATCATATGTATATCAACTAAAATGATCATTCTAAACTAGCTATTAAAATAACTTCACTGAAAGGCTGTGTTGAAACAACGCAATCATGGCATTAACTGTGGTTGCAGTGCTTCGTGGTTTCATGGCGCAGCTGCCGTTGCTATGCAACACGCCAATTGGAGATTTCTGTCTAGTCATTTGTTGGTAATCCTTCGGTTAAAGGTTGATTTCCAGCATAGTCCTTTACCCTCTGATCTCAGAGGCCGATGGGGATAAGTTAATAAGGTAAGGCTTGATGAGGTATTTTTATATTTGAGTGTTTTCATCTGTATTCTATAATGATGATGATAATTGTTGACTCTAACTTTCAGGTATGATTCTCATGAATTTGCTAAGCCTGTTTCTAGTAAGGAGATATGTATCGATGATATACATCTAAGTTCATATGACTTGGAATCGATTATTGTTACGAAAGAAAGGTGGCGCCAAGTGACACTTCGGCGGTGTCGGCAAAAGGCTGCGGCGGCATTGATACGGCTGGCGGGATGCAGCAGTGCAAGTGAGAATTGGAAAATAATGATGACAAATTTTAGATGTGTATCAGAGATTATGATAAAATGAAAAAGAATTGTAAATAATGTAAATGTGTTTAAATATTAATTTTAATTTTTTAAATTTAAAAATTTAAAATTAAATAATTAATTAATAATTTATTTTTTAATTTTATTTTTTAAATTTATTGTTCACAAATACCATTGTTTCTCATATTTTTTGGGTATGTCTAAAACTAGCTCAATAATTATGTGCTTATTAAACAAACCAAATTTATATAGGCCATTAGATTTTATTAGATAAAAATCAAAGGCTAATATAAAAGAAGAGCATTGATGGATTCTAATAAATATAGAATATCTAGTACATAAATAAATACTTTAAATGACAATATTTTAATACACAATATTTTAAATAACAATAAAATCTTGTATTTTTAAATAATTAAATATAAAATATATGAGTAGTTTTTATTTAATAAAATTAATTATTATGCAAAACTTTTTTATAATATTAAAAAATTATATTAAAATAATATTTTAAACTGTAACATAAAAATATAAAATAATTAAAATTTTATTTTATATTACTTGATAAATAATTAGATTATTATATTCAAAATTTATTAACTGACTACTTTTATTAAAGATACTATTATATAATATAATTTTTCATAAAAATATTTTAAAACTAAAATTTATTTAAAATATTATATATATCCGCCGAACCCGCTAAAAAAGGTGGGTCAGGTTAGAATTTGAAACCTGTCAAATTAAAAAATTAACCAAATTATGTATATATGTTCTAATTATGTGACTTTATTTATTTTATTTTACAATTTCGTATATATGTTCAAATTATATGACTTATTTTTTTAAATAAAGATGATTCTATTGACAAATATTATTTTGAAAAAATTTATTGATGTTAAAAATTTTAAAAAAAGTGAGTAAAAAATTATATTATAATTTGATTATTTTTTATTTGTATTTAATTTTTTAATTATTATTTTTTAGTTAATTTTAATTAATTTTTTTAAAAAAGGTTAAACAGCTAGTATTTTGTACCCACTTTAGTTGGCGGGACGGGTCAACCCATCCAACTTATGATGCGGGCCTAGGTGGGGCAGGACGGGGCGGCCCACATTACCACCCCTAATATATATATACTATCTAGTAAATTTTTTATATATTAAATAATTATAATCATATAATAACATTGAAATCAGAAAACATATTGAATCTGTTACTGTATATCAATTTAAAATATCATTTTAATATAATTTTTTAATATTATAAAAAAAATTCTGCATAAAAATTTTATAGGTTTGGCGAATTTTTTTAATTTAACATGTTTCAAATCCTAACTCGACCCACATCTATTAGCAGGTTCGGCGGGTCGGCCCGACGGACTCGACCCGTTTTGCCACCCATATATATATATATATATATAAATAAAAGATTATCACATATTTTACTATATAAAAGTAAAAATTTAAAATAAATAAATAAAAAATATAAGTTTTTTTATTTATTAAGATTAATTATTATGAAATTTTTTTTATAATATTAAAATGATATTTTAAATTATAATATAAAAATATAAAATAATTAAAATTTATTTTATATTACTTAACAAATAATTAAATTATTATATTTAAAATTTATTAACTAATTATTTTGTTAAATATATTATTATATCATATAATTTTTTATCAAAATATTTGTAAAACTATAAAAGTAAAATTTATTTAAAAAATTATATATAATACATGAAAATATTAAAATTTTTATTTAGGTATATATTTAAAATTATATTATTTATTATTTTTTTCTAAAAAAAATTGAAAAAAAATAAAAAAGTTAATATTTTCATGTATTATATATAATATTTTAAATAAATTATATTTTTAAAATATTTTTATATAAAATTATATTATTTAATAATATCTTTAATAAAAATAATTAATTAATACATTTTAAATATAATAATCTAATTATTTGTCAAGTAATATAAAATAAAATTTTAATTATTTTATATTATTTTGTTACAATTTAAAATATTAATTTAATATAACTTTTTAATATTATAAAAATTTTGTATAATAATTAATTTTAATAAATAAAAAATACTTATATATTTTATATTTAATTATTTAAAAATAAAAAAATTTATTTTTTTTAAAATATTATGTATTAAAATATTATCATTTAAAATATTTATTTATGTGTTAAGATATTTTATATTTATAAGAGTCCATCAATATTTTTTTTTATATTAATTTTTAATTTTTATCTAATAAAATCTAATAGCATATATAAATACGGCTTATTCAATAAACACGTAATTGTTGAAGTCAGTTTAGACGTACCCATTTTTCATCATCGAAACATGCCAAACATTATTAATTACACTGCACGTCATATAATAATAATAAACTAGGAAGAAGAGCTGGTTGACACCGAACATTATTGACAAATTAAAGAGCAAGTTGCTTCAATATATTCAGGTTGATAAATATTAGAATACTATTAAAATTTATTATATTTGATCCCTAACGTTTTCCATATCGATTTGCGGAAATACAGTATTTATATGTATAATTGTATATCAAGAAGCTCATACATTATTCTGCACCAATTAACATAGAGCGTAATCATCATAAAGGAGAGTAATATCTTCAATTTCGAATCAACACCATGGACTTCGAAAACCTCCTCTCCCAACCAGCCATATTCACTATGGCTCTGCTATTCTTCTCTCTCTTTGCTCTTTCATTTCAATCAAGAAGCAGGCACATCCACAAAGCCCGAGCAAGAAAAGCACCACCAAAAGCTGGTGGAGCAAGGCCGCTAATTGGGCACCTCCACCTCTTAGGTGGCCCACAGCCACCGCACATCACCTTGGGCAACATGGCCGACAAATATGGACCCATCTTCACCATAAGCATCGGCCGCAAGAATTTATTAGTCGTGAGCAACAGCGAGATAGCTAAAGAGTGCTTCACTGTGAACGACAAAGCTTTCGCTGGCCGCCCTAAAATGATAGCCTTTGAAATTCTAGGGTACGACTATGCCATATTTTCGTTCAAATCCTATGGCCCCAGTTGGCGTAACCTCCGCAAGACGGCCATCTTGGAAGTCCTCACCGGCCACAAGATACATATGAACAGTCACGTGATGTTATCGGAGGTGAAAACCGCAATGAACGATAGTTACAATAATAGCAACAACAAGAGTATGGCGGTTACGGAGATGGATAAATGGTTTGGCGAGATTACCCTAAACGTGATGTTCAGGTTGGTGATGGGAAAGCGTTTCACCGGTTACAGTGAAGAGAACGAACGAATCCGGAAAGCGCTGAGGGATTTCTTTGATCTCGGTGCGTCGTTTGTGGTTGCTGATTCAATTCCGTGGTTGAGATGGTTGGATTTGGATGGGGGAGAGAAGGCATGAAGAAAACGGCGAAAGAGTTGGATGAATTTGTTCAGAACTGCTTAGAAGAACACAGACTTAGCAGAAATCATGGCGCAGAGCCTGATTACATGGACAAGCTTATTTCCAGTATCGATCAAGGCTTCGACGGTCAGGACGTTGATACTCTAATCAAAGCTACATGTCTGGTAGGCTGATCATGTTTTGGTTAATTTAAAAATTAAATCTGTTTTTAGATTAATTAAAAATATTGATTAAAAAATTTAAAAATTAGTTTTTTATATAAAAAAATTAGATTAATCAATTTAAAAATAAAAATTGTATAAAATTTAATTTAATTTTAATTAACCGATTAAAAACTAATTTTTAAAATTTAATTTTAATTAACTATTTTTTAATAATATAAATATAATTTTTAAAATTATTTTATTAGATTAGTTAACCAAAATATAATTATAATTTTTAATTGATTAATCACAATTTGATTATTTTATGAACACTCCTAATGCCTGGTACCTACCTATTTCCTTTTACCAACATCGATCTATCTATCGTAGTGATAATAACATGCTTCTTTGTAATTTCTTTGCAGACATTAATTTTGGCTGGTACAGACACCACGACAGGGACACTTAGTTGGGCTCTTGCTTTACTTTTGAATAATCGCCAAGTTCTAAATAAAGCTGTTCATGAATTAGACACACATATAGGAGCTAATAGAATGGTGATAGAAACGGATCTAGACAATCTTGTGTATCTTCAAGCCATTGTCAAAGAAACATTCCGCTTGTACCCGCCTGTGGTGCTCAATTTGCCTCACGAATCCATGGATGATTGTGTGGTGGGTGGATACCATATCCCTGCTGGCACACAACTTTGGACTAATATTTCAAAAATGCAACGAGATCCTGCTTTATATCCTGATCCATTAGAGTTTCGACCGGAGAGATTTCTAACAACTCACAAAGACATTGAACTTACGGGTCAGCACTTTGAATTGATTCCATTTGGCGCAGGAAGAAGAATGTGTCCTGGAATGTCATTTGGTCTTCAAATGGTGCAGTTAACACTTGCTAATGTGCTGCATGGGTTTGACATTGTAACAGCCGATGGAAAACCAGTTGATATGGTTGAACGTGTTGGGATAACCAGTGTCAGAGCCAATCCGCTCAAAGTAATTCTTACACCACGTCTCTCTACCCAAGCTTATGTTTAAGATCGAAGGAAAGCACAACAAAATTTATGAGAAAAATACTACTTCATTTGCTGTTTTCTGTTAAATATTGTCAGTTATAAATTATTAATAAGTGACTATTTAATTTCATGTGTAAAGTCACCATTAATAATAATATGTTGATTCCTGTGACATCTCTAATACAGAGTCCTAAAAGTTTAATGCACAGCATAGTATTGTTATTAATATTATTATTATTGTTATCATTGTTAGAACATATTCTAATTTGATGTCAACCTAAAGAGTTTAATTAGTGCATCTTGTAAATACCTGACAAAACCACCTCTTTAAAACAAAAGACAAAACAACATAAAGCAAGTTTTCATGGAATCTATAAGTGTGTGTTTGCATAAAATTGATTTTGTAAACTTGATTTTGATCAAAAGTAAGTTTGTGTTAAAGTGATTTATGTTTGGTAATTTTTGTATCAAAATAGATTATAGTAAAATAAATGTTGTATGGTTTATACCATTCAAAATCACTTTTAGATAAAAAATTACTAAAATGAACATCAATTTAAATTTTTTTATATTATCCTATTATTTTAATTTAGATATTTAAATACATCTTATTAGTTAATTTTATAATAAAATTAGTATTTACTTACTAAAATAAAAATAACATATAAAAATAGATAAAATATATTTTTAAATAAAAATAAAAATATATAAATTATATATATATATATATATATATATATATATATATATATATATATAAAAGAATATTTAATCAAATATGATACATTTTTTAAATATTAAATGTTACTTTAGTATTTTTTACATCGTACTCTTATTCTAGTACTCTCAATAATCTTATTCTTAATATTAATTTGAAATTCAACGTTCATGATTTTATTATTATCTATGATTAATTTTTTATTTAATTTATCTTTTTTAATGGAATCATAATCTATATTATAAAAAATTACACTAAAACATAGTATACGAGAATTATAATTATAAAAGAGAATACTGAAAATAATAAAAAAAAATTAAATATTTACTTTACAGTGATTGAAACAAATCTAAAAGTTTTTGATGATCTTTTTATATACTATATTTTTAGTATTTTTGGTACTCGTTTTTTAGTATGTTATAATTTTTTATTATTATTATTATTTACAGTTAATTTTTTGTTTAATTTACTTTATCTAATAGAATTAATAAATTATATTATAAAAAGATAATAACAAACATAATACACAAAAATCACAATTATAAAAATGTATAATGTCAAACAAATAATTGAAAAAAAATAAAAATAATAAATAATAAAAAATAGAACTCATATAAATAGAAACAACAAGAATTTTATAAATAATACAATAACATATACAAAGGATAAAGTTGGTAAAAGGTAAATAAATTGTTAGTATCTATGGTTAAAAGTCAGTTAAGAAAACACAGAAGCTCAAAATAGTCGCTTCTTGTAAAAGTAGTTTTGGCAGTAAAATCACTTCTACGTTCATGAAAAGAAAAATTTGCCAAACCAAAAGTTAAAGCTTTCAAGAAATTTAAACGTACTACTTCTTTTCGGATTTCCCAAACACACCCTAAGTCATCAAAACCAACGTCACTGCTACCGACAGTGCCTCATGCCTCCTGACTCTAACTTGTTCTTTTGTGATTGTGACTGTGATAGCATTCGTTCTTTCTTTAATTTGTCCGATTAAATCTCACTAGAACCTTTAATTTGTTGGATTCATATCACCCTCCATGGCTAACCTATCTTCTTACTTCTTCCAAATTTTATCATTTTAAAGGAATTAGTAAAGAAAAAAATTAATTATCATATAATTTGTAATTACTAATAATTTTTTTTATATAAACCGTAACTTTTTTTTTTGGTTATAGATATAAACCGTAACTAATCTACTTCTTTTTTGGAACAGGCTAATATTGCCACACCCTAGTAAGTTGTTTTTTGTTTTTGTTTTTCGTCAGGACACACCCTGTAAGTTGTACGTTTCACCTAGTCGTACTCATGATACAAGTTTTTTTGGGCTAAAGGTTCAACCTTTTTTTTCTGTCGGGGTGTTATAACTAAGCCAGACGAACTGAAGCCAAAATTTGGGTCATAGAGCCCAATATGAAGTCTGAGGCCTTTGAAAAAATTATTTTAAAGGGCACTCTCAATTGTTTATTGTTAATGGAATCTGATTCTGCTTAAATGATGTGAAACCTCCGCTCACAAAAACAAAAAAAAATTATGTGAAACCAGAGACTTGCAGAAACCAGGGGAGAATTATGGGTATCTGTGGCACTCTGATTCTTGATTGCACCTCGAATGGCATCCCACCGCCCCATGTCCCCCATGCATTTCATTTTTATATTTTCCTTTTTCTCAAAAGATAAAATCAACCATGTAATTCCCAAAAGAAGGTGCCACATCACACATGCCACCCCCACCCGTACCATCTATATAAGTAACCAAACACTTCTAAACCCCAAAATATTATAGCTAGCAATTTGAATCAGTTTCCGTACTACTACTACTACACTACTTAGAGAAACAACGAGAGAAAACAAGAAATGTCTTCCAACGACAAGAAAGTTGAAGTGAGCAAGGGCAGAGAGGAAGATGAAGCAGAATTCGAGAAGGAAGAGTCGGTGCCCACTGTGACAAGCAAATTGTTCTTGAAACCAAGTGAGAACCAGAAGCCTGGGAATATGGATAAAGAAGTGGTTCTGCGGCGAATTCGTCACCGGAGAAGGGTCAACAAGGTCCGAGCCGCTGTGGGCTCCTTTTTCAGCTCACCTTTCTCCACCGACCACCATAGGAAGTGGGTCGACGATCCATTTGCCGCCTTGTAATTTGTAGTTTCCAACCCAACAATCTTTCTAAGTTTGTATATTAGCTTCAGGGATTAATTAGCTTCTTTCTCTACTTAGTTTCTGTTAGTTCCTTCCCTGCGGAATTTAAGTTGGATATATTGTATTCGTACTTTTTTACAAGGCTTAAAAAAATATTTTTTTAAAGATATTTACATGAAATATTATTATTGGATGTATTAATAAATTGATTATTTTTTATTTTTTTAATAAATCAGAATAAAATTAGCTTTTTATAATAACAACAATATATTTAAGGTGGATACTACAATGAAGATGATATAATTGTCTTCATATGAGTATATTTTTTTTTGACCTTTGGATGATGGATTGTATGGTTAGATTTTGATATTTATAAAAATGTTGTTTTTGTTTAAAGTGTGGCTAAATAAATAAACTACACTTTTAACCAAAGCATCTTCATAAGAAGATATTTTTGCCATCTTCATTGTAGTATCCACCTATATTTAATAGTTATTAGATCTGTTGGATCTGGCCAATTTGGCCAATTTACATAGTTCGGATTGGATCATATTTTTTTTTTTTGGTTTTTTTTTTCATTTTTAAAAACTATGTCGTTTGGCAACACTAAACTCTCACTTTCGTCTCTCAACATACTAGGCTAAAGATGGAGCTCTCTCATTCCTGTCATTGTAGTTCACTGCTGTGGCATCCAAACTCCCTTCATCTCTTAGTTTCGGTCTCTGTCACTGTCTCTGGTATCGTCAAACTTGTCGTCGTTCTCTCATATTGGGTCTCTCTCATGGTCTCACGTGCCTTTCTTGTCCTCGTTGTCGCCGGCGACAAAAGCAGCAGGTCCCAGCGCTTCCTCTTCGCCGTCAATTTCCTTTGCGCAACCGGAAGTTGGTCCCAATTTGGTGAGTTTCAACAAATTCTTTTGTTTTTTTCTTTTCTGTTTTGTTGCTATCTTTGATTTTGTTGCTACAAATATCAATGAATTAGTCTCTTTGTCGTTGAAAATAATCACCGACATGAATTTGTTACTGAATATGAACCTTGAATAATTTGTTGATGAAAATTCACTGAGTTAGTTTGTTTTGTTGTTGAAAAATCATTGAGATGAATTTGTTATTGATAACATTAGCTGAATTTTGAATTTGTTGCTGTTCAACTCAAATAATTACTTAACTAAATCATTTTGTTACTGAAAATCATCATTGAGTTAAATTTGTTAATAATTGTACCTTAAATTTGTTATTTAAATTTTGGATTTTAATTAGTAGTGTATTGAGGATGATAGAATATTTTCAAAAAATCAATTAAATCTATTTATTTTACTCAGACAAGATATCTTTTATCGCTCAATATGTTGTTTATCCAATTCCTAGTTATTAACTTATTTGAAAATGACAATCTACCTTCTAGTGTAACACCCTAATATTCAAATCCTTATGCTCTAGTCATAAGTCAATGATATTACGGTGGTACGATCCTCAGGTGAATTTTTAATATATAATTATAAGTATAATTGAAAGGAGTATTAATCGAAAAGTTTGAAAAGAGTAAAAATAAAATCGCGAAGTCATATCACTCATGCATCAACAACTAAAAGTTAAAGCATGAAGTCGAAAACGATATGCAGATAAAGGCATAAAGGATATTAAGAGAAGGACAATATATAGACATATAACATAAGTAAATAGCCACTAGTCACGACCCGCGAAGTTTAGGTTGGCTGGGGTACATTATAATAGTAATTGACAACAGTATCTCATAATCTCTCCCAAAAGAAACATAAGAGCCTTTATAGGCAAGTTCAAAAGAGTTCAATACATAATATAAGCTTTTCAAAACAAAGGTGGAGGGATTCTAAGCGAAAATATAAAGTAGAGTGATAAAGATCTTCGTCATCTCTCAGATGAACCACGGTTCACTTCTGAGCACCTGGACCTGTATCTGAAAAACAAGAGATATATACGAAATGAGAACCCCTGACCCATGGGTTCCTAGTACGGTAAAAGTGTCAAATAAATACAATGCATTACAATAAAAACTCACTAAGCATCCTAAACTTCCTTTCACTAAATATTCACCCTATTTTCTCGCTAATCCATAAACATGCAACTGTCATAAGGAAATGCTAAATCTAATTCATATCTTTCATGCCTCCCAACTTTCTAACTCTCCAACAAATCATAATCAGAATCATAAGCCAAACCATCACCAGTTATTGTGTCTCAGCAATTCTATATTGTTACCTCATATCCTCACCTGGAGCAAGTGAAATCACTTCACTGCGTTTACCCAGGGAGTTCAAATTATCTCATTCTTTACCTGGAGCAAGTGAAATCACTTCACTACGTCTACCCAGGAAACTCAATTACCTCATTCAATAATCATCATCGTTATTCAATTACATCATCAACTCATCTCATCAAAAACATCCTTCAGCATCAACCGACACCAGCATAAGGGACCTCTCAGTTTTACAAATACAAGCAATACAGGCAAGTAATACACAATTAAAGTACAAGTAGAACAAGTAGCACATAATCAGGTAATATAGCATATATGATATAGCAATCCAAAACAAATAGGCAAACCCAAATAATTCAAATATATGCAAATGATGTATGCCTGCCCTATGGCTGATGAGTCTCATCTGTCGGTTATAAAACCAACCCAACAAGTCCTGGTAGCTAACCATTGGACAGTCCCTCTGTCGTGCATCCCCACTCGAGTAATTCTCAATCATAAACATAATCATACTCATAATCATAATCATACAACACCCACACTGGTGTTTATCCACATGGGCGAGTTCATCCGGAACTTTCATAGTGTCCGGCCACACTTACGACATAGGGTCAGCAGAGTATCGAGTCTCAACTTGGAGCACGTGGTGGCTAGTCACTGCCTTCATCCAGGGAAACTCGTATCTCAAATAATCATTTCACATTCATTCATAACATTCCATAATCATTCATCATGACTATATCGTCACTTATACATCACATGATTGCACATTTTATACATCATTTATCATAACCTGGGACAAGTGGGGCGAAACCACAACCCTTGCGTCCACCCAAGGAGCCTCTATACTAACCAACCTGGAGCAAGTGGGGCGCAACCATAACCCTTGCATCTATCTAGGAGGTACGTTCTCATATGCCCAGGAGGAACCAAGGAGGGGATCCTAACCTCCCACCATCTCGCTGGGGGCGATTTTACATTACCAGGAGGAACAAGGAAGGGGATCCTCACCTTCCTTCGTCTCTTTGGGGTCGCACTTTCGAGAAAGAGAGCTCAAGATAAAACAATCATTCAAAGCCATATTTTCATTTCCAACCGTAAATCAATATTTATCATAGCCATCCGGCTCATAACATAACCCATAACCAGCCAATAATCATTATTAAATATAACCCTTTGGCTCACGGCATACACCGCACTTCCATCATCATCCTCAGCAACTCATACAGTCATCATTAATCATAATTCATCATTACTCTCCCTTTACTTCACCCTCAAGCTACCACTCTTCCTAGTCTCTTCTCATTTCTAGGCCTACTATAAGGCTTTAAGACTTAAAGGGTGAGAATGGAGGCTTAAAAGTTTGAAATTTGGCTTTAAAACTCAAAATCAACCTTTGCTGAAAACAGGGTCACGTGTGCGCGTTGCCCACGCGCACGCGTGGAAAGCGGAAAAAGGAAGTGACGTGTGAGCATCGTCCATGTGCACGCATGGGAAGCAGAAAGGTAGCGCGACGCATGCGCGTCAGTGACGCGTACTCGTAGGTGCGTTTTGTGCTCCTCGCCCAAACCTAGCACAGTACCAGCGCAACTTTCTGGATTTTCTACGGGGCACTTGCATCAATACAGTGACGCGTACGCGTCGGCCAGGTGCACGCGTGAGAGAGTAAAAATCGTGAGTGACTCATGCGCGTTGGCCATGCGTGCGTGTCGAAGTACGTTTTACCAAAAATTTTACTAAGTTAAAAAGCTGCAGAATTACATTTTCAAACCCCAAACTTCCGACACACATAACTTCTTCTACAAAATTCCTTTTTCAACTATTTCTGAACCGTTGGAAAGATCGCTGAATAAACTTTCATAAAAATCTAATTTTGATGGATTCCAAACTCCGTGGATTGAGTTACGGACCGCCAAAGTTGGTCAAAAATCAGTTTTTACCCAAAAATAGAAATCACCGATTTTTCCAATGTTCGCAAGTTAAATTCATTTCCACTCGTCCAAATGACCACAATCCAACCACATTCACATAATTACACTCAACTAAAACCAAACTTACCTCATCTACACAATTTCACCCAAAACTATCAAATTTCACACCTCAATTCCTCAAACGTTATTATTCAATAATCAAACAAATTATTCACACATTCAGTATCTAAAATCCATCCAATCTCTTATATCATCACACAATACACACATCAACTTACCTTCCTTACCTCTTTCCGGCCTCTGGCCCAAGATTCGCGGCCTTCGGCTAAATTTCACAATTTAAATGCAAATTCCACAACCCAATTTTCATTATCCAATTCATCAAATTCTCAACACACCAAACATATAAATTCACACAATTCTCAACTTAGTCATTAATTTATATTACATATCAACTATACATATTAGCACCAACCATTTACACAATCCAAACTTAATTCTAGGGGCATCTAGCCTAGGAATTCTCATCACACCACACGGTATTTAAATGAAAGTTAAACCGTAACTTAATGACGGCGGTTCACACCTAACTTGAATTCTCTTCTCCAAGGCCGACAAGCTTAACCCTCCACACCAAAGTTCCACAAGCAAATTGAATCTTCCCATTGTGTACCAAAATAACCAAATACACTAACATAACCAATTTCACATATATACATTAACCTAGGATTCATGAAAATGATAAATGACAAGGGTTTGGAGAGTTTCTTACCTTAACTCACTAAAGCTTGTGATGAATAACACCCATAGCTCATATTAGAGCACTTCTAAATAACCAAAATCACAATATTTCTTCAAAACCCATGCCAAATTTGAATTTAAAGAGAAAAAAGAAAACTAGACAGAGGACAGTGAAATACTCACCACAAAACTTAGGTAGCATTGTGAAGGAGGAAAAGAGCGACGTATGGTCGCAAACGGCCCGTCAATTAGAGTTCTGGATCAAAAGTTATGGTGATTTGAAGTTTGATGGAGTTAGGATTTTCTCTCTTCTTCTCTTCCCCATTTCAGCGCCCCACTCCCTTTTCTTTAGGGTAAATGAGCTGAAATGCTCATAACTAATGTTTATATATGTTGGGTCTTGGGCCCACTTGGGCCCAGTTCACTTGTTTTAGTCTGTTGGCCTAATTTTGGGTCAAAACCTTTAAAATTAAAGTTTTAAATCGTATTTTAAATATTTCTATCTTCCCAAATTATAAATTCTTATTTCTTAAAATTATTCACTTCTAATTAATTTTCTCAGGTACAGTACCGAACAAATCGCAGCCGGTACTGCCGGTCAAATTTCAAGTGCGTATTTTTATTCAAAAAATCATATTTTCTGACTCAGAAAAATTCACTAAGTCCAAATATCAATATATCATATTTAAATTATCAAATTCTGATTGCTAAATTTTCTAACAATATTCGCTCCTATTTAATTTATTATTTAATTAATTACGGTTTGACCGTATTTTACATCTAAAATTTGTTACTGCACAAGCATGATTTAGGATAATAAACTTGATTATTTGTTTGGTTAAAATAGGCCTCTTTTGTATTCATCTAATTAGAATATTGTTGTTGATTTTGAGTATATGACAATTATGCGTAAATTTTTTTGAAGATATCTAGCCCTTAACATCATGGCATTCTGTCCTGCTTCCCTTTTGTGATTTTGTAATCATATCAATATCATCTCAACATGTAATAGATGTCAGCATCGAAGTAAGTTTTCCCATATATCTGATGTGTCCATATATGTAGTTGGAAAGCCTTTAATATCTTAGTTTTGCTCTTTTGCTAAATGACTGTTGGTATTTAAGTATTGTCAATTTGAATTCACAAGGGTCCTTTTTGGTTTTTAATGATATGCTTATTAATTAAAGAACAAATGCACAATGTTGCTTGTAGGGTATTGTAAGGTTAATTTGTAAATTGAACTATTGGTGCTGTTAAAATTTTGAATGTATTGAAATTTAAATGATTTGTAGTTTACAAACTTCCTATTTGAATTGCTATGCTATTGCTATTGCTTAGTCAAAATTGTGCTTGACATGCAAATGCTATAGGTAGGAGCAAAGTTCTAAAAATTGGACTGGTCATTGAATCACTTTAGTTACTAGTTTACTGATTTATTGATCTAACCGATTCAACTGTGATTCAATTGAAATAATTGTAAAATAATAAATAAAATATAAATAAACATACCAAAATATTATTATATTCTAACATAAATCTTAAAATATTATCCAAATTAAAAATATTATATCACCAAAGTGTTATAATCTCATCCAAATACAAACTAAATAAATATCCAAATATCAAAAGACATTAAAATTTGTTATTAATCATCAAAATCAAAAGAGAATAGCGATATTCAAAAACCTTCAACTACTTCTACTTTGTTGGATCAGACACTCTCAATGGTGATTCATTCATTTCTCTCAAACATCTCTTTTAATTTTGTTAGGAGCAATTATTTAATTAAATAATCAAAGCACAAACAAAAAAGGCAAAAAATTATGCTGCACAAAGCATAAAAATGCAAAAACAGCATGACAAACAGTAGCACAACAAATAAACATCAATTCTTCAAATTCATGCAAGTCAGAAGATACCATCAGTCATGAGCAAAATATACTGCAAGATCCTCAAAGGAACATTTCCAAAATTCAAATGTAGCAAATTCATCTCCCTAACCCTATAAGCTCCATATGCTCCACCACCACTACCAATCAAGAATAATAAGAATAAAATCAGCAGTGAACAAAAATCAACAATTAGAACTATCAAGAACAAACACCAATAATCAGCAACAATAATAAACACAATACTAGATAATTAATACAACATCTGAACAGTAAGAATAGTTCCATAATTACTGTAAAAAAATATAAATTACTCATAACAGAAAAATCTAAGAAAATCATTACTCATAACAAGAATAGTTCAATAATGTTCATTACTCATCATCAGTAATAGAACTCACTTTGGAATTAAATCATTGATAATGAACAAACAAACTAAATTATATTGATTCAAAAAATTTAAGAAAATTCAAAACAGAGATCCGCAAGAAATTACTTACAAAAAAAATGAACAAATAAAGATTCATGATTTCAGAGCAGCGATTAAGAAAGAAGGAGCAAGAACACTAAGGACGAGCATAAATCACAAATCTCAAGGAGCAAGAATGCCAAGGAGCAGAAATTACTTTCTGTGACATTTTATGTAATCTCCTTGCTGCTACAACAACACCACACACAAATCGTAACACGATAAAACAAATCGAAATCAGAAAAATAAAAAGCTAAATGAAAAAAATGAAAATCTTTTAAGCAAAGGAATGCAGAGAAACTAGAAGTAGATGAAGAGGAGTGAAGCGAACCATGGTGGTGACGAAGATAGAGGTTTCGAATTCGAAAGGAAGACCAGTGACTGATTGTTGGAGAGGGGTTGGACTGTAAGACTATTTTGCCTAAGCGTGACGAACGGTAGTGCCTGAGCCCAACGAACGGCGGCGTTAAGTGAGGCGAGTGTACAAAGGGGTTGGAGGCGACCGGTTGGATATGGAGAGACAACTGGACCACATGGACAACGACAATGAGAAGAATGGCATCGACGATGGAGGCTAGGGTTGATCACAATGGACGCGGCATTGGTAGAGGCTAGGGCTTCTGTTTTTCTTTGGGGACTGGCAAAAGGAAGGAGAAGGGAGAAAGGGCTTTAGGGCTTGGGGGCACGCGCATGCTTTTTGAATGTTTTCTAAGCGAAATGGCGTCGTTTCATTTGAACTGGCTAGGTCACGGTTAGGTCTGACCGGCTGGTTCTCGGCCAGTTTAGTTGTTTGCATCCGATTTTTGAGTTAGAGGTTTTGTCTAAAGAACCGAACTTTAAAAGCTGCTGATTTACGGTTGGACCGATTCGATTGGTCAATCAAGTCTGATTTTCAGAACATTGGGTAAGAGTATTACTTTAACATGTTGATATTTCATATAACAACGCGCTTTTTTTAAAAATATTAGAAACTATTTTACTAAGAATAATTGAATTGATTTTATGATTATTAAAGTTTAAAGTAATTATGATTTATATATAATTGTTTTATTATAACGAGGGATTTCAAGAAAGGATAAAATATTATTATTATTATTATTATTATCTATTTTGATTAAAATAAAGTTTAGTTAATATTATTATTAAGTTTAAAATCTGTCAGTATGAATAAATATCGATATTTTTTGGTGAATTTAGCTTTGCTAAAGTTTTATTGTATATTTTTTATTACTATGTTACTAATGTCATTTATATTACTAATTCATATATATTATTACTTGTGTTTTAGTATATCCAATTTTTAAGATTATCCATTTAAGATATTTATGTTTTAAAGCGTTGAGTAAGCACTCTCATAATATGACACGTGGCCTCTTATGACACCTCATCATCATCACTTCATTCCCTTCTTCTCATTCAATGAATCAAGGAAACCAAGGAAAGAAACAATAGAAACAAAGAGCCGTGAGTGAGAGAGAATGAGAAGCCATGGCACCGTAAATTTTTTAAACTTGATTTCTTAAGTTCCATAATTCTAATAAAAACTTAAATCTGATTAAAGTATTTGAAGTTAACAAATTAATCAATAAGTGCATCAAGTCGTACCAAGTAATACCTCACATGAGTGAGAGTCGATCTCATAAAGATGGATAGACTGAGTAACAACAATCAAATGAATTACTTAGTTAGGAAAACAAAAAAATGGTATTTTGAGGTTTAAAAGTATTAAAACAGTAATTTAGAGAAATTGGTGTGAAAAGTATGTGAGGAGATAGTTAAGGTTTTGGAGTTGTTTATTTTTTCGGATTAAGTTTTCTTACCAACTATTTTAATCATGCAAGATATATTTTATGTCAAACTATAATTGACTAAACCCTAATTCCTTAGTGATCTAGTCTCTTCTAACCTAATCAACTGCCAATTCCTTGGTAATTTAATGTAGATTAGAGGGTTAGGTTCAATTCTAATTTATTAGTCACAAAAACTCTAATTACCTAAATATAGAGGATTATATATCATGTATCCCGTTAAGTCTAAGTAATTAGCAATTTAGGAGGAATTTACTTTCAAGCTAGTATTCAAGTGATATAATTTTTCCAAGAATCAATAAGAATTCACATAGAATAGGAGTTATTTTTTAATACGCTCAAATTCATAAGATGAAGAACGAAAGTAATCCTTGAAATTAAATCAGTACATTAATTAAAGTAGAGTGGTAAAAATATTAATCTATGAAAATAAATAGAGCTTCTAATCTTAACCAAGAAAGTTTAGCTGCTCATGACTCAGAGAGAAAACTAGAGTTCAGAAGTGTAAAAGTGTGGAATGAGGTCCGAGAGAAGAGATGATAGCGCGAAGGGTTAAATTTTTTTTCCTTTAATATCTAACCTAATTTGATTTGAAAATAAAATAGAATAAAAAATTCTAAACCTAAAAGATTGTGTTTTGAAGTAATAGTAATGATAAGAAAGTAAAATAAAATAATTATTAACTAAATCTTCGGCCATAAAGCCCTTCTTTATGATCCAAATTCGCGCTATTATCGGTAAACGCCAGTTCAGCGTTTAGCGACCTTAGGACAGTGAGATTTCTGTTTTCCTGGCACTAAATGCCAGGCTCGGCGTTTAGCGCCCCACGAGGTAGTGGCTTGGGCACTGGTTACGAGGTACCTGGCGCTAAATGCTGAGTCGTGGCGTTTAGCGCCATGATGCCGGAAGAATAGCATAAATTATTATATATCGTTGAAAAGATCTGAAAGTTGGCTTTCGAATGCCGCTAAAATTGCGTCAATTGGACTTCTGTAGTTTAAGTTATGCTCGTTGGAGTGAGAGGAGGTCAGAGTTGATACCTTTCACTTTTTTTTTTCTGCACGAACTCTATTAAATTTGCCCGAATCTTTTCTGTAATTAATAAAACCACAATGCGTCTCAAAGTAGCATCCAAATGAGTAGATTGAGGATTGAGAGATCTAAAAAGTGTGTTGAGGGAAAGAGAAACGAGAGAAACGTGGAGTGTAAAAATGAAATGTTTAGTATTAGGTTTCTGATAAATGAACATAGCGATTAATATATTTTTTAATTATACATTTATTTTAAAAATCAAATAAAGATAATCATATTATAATTTAAAGTTAAATACTAATAAAAAATATAATGATAGTAGAATGAAGATGATAGTGGGGGTAGCTTTGTAACTTGGTATATATATATCTATAATAACATTTAAAACTTATAATTTTAAATAAAGTATTTTTATTTTAAAATTTACATCCAAAATATATATTTTTATTTATTAATTTTTGGAAATTATGAAAAGAGCTCAATTCAATTATAATGTACTAATTCTATCTGTCATCGTAAAATTCTACAATCAAATTCAATTTTATAAGGTTAATAACAAAGAAAAGATTTACACTATCTAACAACAATATAAAATTTAAATCCTTATAAAAAAAGTAACAAAATTAACTTAAAAACATGTATAAATAATTATGATAACGAAGAAATAATAATAATAATATATTTCATGTTCATATAAAATGAGCTATACTTTACATATGTTCCAAATTCCAAAAATTAATTTTTATAAATATTATAAAAATTAATCTTACTTAATAATTATTATATTAAAAATTTTTTAATAATTAAATATCTCTAATAGTCTTTTAGAGTAATTTTTTTAGACTAAATCTTATAAAATTTTTGAATCTAGTAATAGAAATGGACAGAAACTTTAACTTCAGTCATGCCATAGAGAAATAAAAATCTTAAATAGTTATACTTTAAATATATATTGATGTCGGTAAAATATAATATAGAGGATGCTAATAAGTTAAAAATCATAATTCTAGAAACCAAAAGCAAACCTATTACTATTTTTTAAAAGAATATCATATAAAATCTCATATTTTTTATTTTTATTTTTATTTTTATTTTTTATATATATTAATCTTTTTGTAAAAAAAACAAATATATTTTTAGGTTAATTTTTTTTTATTTTTTTCTTTTAAACATATTTTTTCTCTAATTTTCTATCATACTCAAGAGACAAATATATCTTTAGAACATTAATAAAATGGTCTTTTTAGAGTAGTATCTATCATAGACTAGCGAAAAATTAGTCGTATCCTACAACTACACCGATCCTTTTAGAGTGTAGATCTTCTCCGATCCGTTGATAATTCAGATTGGATAATATTCGTCGTTGTCTTCATCAACGCTTATGTTAGAAAATGTGAATTTTATATTTGATTTGCTTGCAAAGAGAGAAAACAAATTAATGTAGCTAAATATACGTAGTGTATATCTTCTTAAAAAAAACTTTTATGTAATTACTCTTAGCAAGACAGAGACTACTGGGCATAGTTTTCAGTGTACCGTACTTTAGCGCAATGGGTAGGCAGAGGAAGCAACAAGAGCTCCTTTAGCCGCACGTGAAGGAGCTCAGCACTTTACCGAAGAAGCTACGGCTAGCGCTAGCACTAGCCGTAGCTTCTTCCGCTTCTTCCTGCGGCCAAAACTCTTTGAATTCCAGGTATAGTATAGAAACTGTGGTATTACAGGATTATGGGATTAGGGGTATACATAGGCTAGAACTTTTTTGTTTTTTCTTTTTCTTACTTTGACTTTATTTTATGTCATAAAAAATATCTTAATTTCTTTTTAGTACCATATTAAATTCACATTAATATATAAATTTAAATTATAGTTCAAAATCCATCCCCATCATTATGACTTTAACTTATCAAACTGTTAACGAACTAAGTTTGAGTTAGCTAATGCTCTATGTTGACTCAGTTACAAATCTATAAACAAATCAAATTCATGATGTCACTATATTAATTCAACAACAGTTTATCAAAATTTTATTTTAGTACTTGATTAAATTCACATTAATTGCTAGTATTTTATTTTAGACTTGCTCCTGATTAAATTTTATTTTCATTGGTTGTTGTTCCAAAAATAATTCTAATGAATATAGTCTAATTAAGCGAATTAATTTATTAAACATAATTTTTAAATTAAATTTTGAGAATAGAATATTATTTTAAATTTTATTAATGCATAAAAATTTTGTGTTTAATTTATTTTAGATTGTTATACTGATATTTTGTTTCCTAATGTATTGAATATAATTTTATTTTGATATTTTTTATTATAGCATTAATCAATAATTTCTTTTTTAATCTTAAAAAATATTATACATATTAAAATAAAAATTTTCACTTGTAGTTGGATATTGGTCATTTTTACAGGAAAATTATATATATCTTGCATTCATATATGAAAATATTAAAATTGATTATATAATTAGAAAAAAAAAGAAAAATTTGACATTAAATAAAAAAGTTTCATTCTTAAAGATTAGCCATCATTCAAGGAAAAAGAAGTAATTAAGGATTTCAATTAACAATTCATGATTTAAGCAAAACAACACATAATTGATATACATACTAGCAAGATTATATCATTAATTTTTTTTTAACTTTTAATTTATGAAAAGGTATAGTATTAATATTTGATACAATTTTTAAAATTAAATTATAATTTTTTAAAAAGCTATTTAAGTGCTTATGGAGAAGTTAAAAAAAATAACTTTTCTTATAATAAAAAGTTTTTCATCACTCTTCTTTTAAAATAAGCACTTCTAGTACTAAAAAATCAAACACAAAATAACTTATTTATAAGCTACTTTTAATATAAATATTTATTGTTTAAACTCTTTTTTCCAAAAAAAAATTAATTAAGTTATTTACCTAAACCGGATCTAATATATTAGATAAGAAAATTATTCTTACATTAAAAAAGAGTGAATTTTCTTATTCAAAAAAAAAAAGTTTGATTGGTTTAAATTATTAAACTAAAATATTTCTCCTATAAAATTTTAAATTTAAAAATATTATAATTTAGAATAAAATATACCTTTTATTATTAAAGTGTTCAAAAATTTTTAAAATTATTGTTAATGTTTAATTTGAATCAATTTTATCCTTAATGTTTGAGATAATTTTACTTTTATCCCTGTTGATAATATCTTGACAGTCAACATCAAATAAAAAAAATTATAATTTCACAATTTTACTGTAATGAACCACATTTTGAAAATCTAAATATAAATAAGTTATAATTTATTTTATTAATTGAAGTTCCTTATTTTTTGAAATTATTTTATTAAAAGTAATTAAATTAATTTTATAACTATTTGAATTCAATTAAATTCAGATTCTTATATATATTTTTATTATGATAAAATATTTTACATAATTAAAACCATAATTTTAGTACTTTATAAATAATGAAAATTACTTTGAGTAATTGATATTTTTAATTTAAAACCATATATATATATTTGAGTAATTGATATTTTTAATTTAAAAATAAAATTTAATTAATAATTTATTATCGAGCAAGATATCCGTCGATATGAGTAAATATCGGTATTTTTTGATAAACTTAGCTTTGCTAATGTTTCATCGTATATCTTTTATCATTATGTTGTTAATGTCATTTATATTACTAACTGATATATATTATTACTTATGTTTTAATATATCAATTTTTATAATTATCCGTTTAAGATATTTATAACTTAAATCGCTGATTCAGCAGCTTGATTTCGTGACACCCAACCACCCCTTACGTGTCGTCAAACCATTTAAAATCATCCTCATCATTATTAATTACCATCATCAGCATCTCATTTCTTCCTTTAACGTTACAATAAGAAAGAAAAAAAGAGAGAGAGGGAACGTAAAATCCATGGAACCCAAGAGTTTCTGACTTTGATTTTTTGCGATCTATAATTCTAAGAAAAAATATAATCTGATAAAAATGTTCGTATCCTCCTCCTCTACACATTGGCATTACTTTTGTTTGGTAGAAGTCGACGGTGACATAGTTCTCCTTCCCTTTGAATTCGGCCAATTGGTGTTCTAGGAGGTACATGCGATTTTTGACGTTTTCTTCTTCAGTAGCTCGGTCAGAAAGCTTCTCCATAATTTTTTTGTTTTGATTTCGTATAGAGGTAGGATTTGGTAATTTTATAATAATTAAATGTGAATTGGATGAGTAAATGTTGGTTTGATTGATTATTATTTGAGTTTGATTAAGTTTATGTTGAATTTTTATTGTTTGCTTGAGATTTTGGGTCGGCTATGTATAAACAGTCACCTGAGGTGTTTTGGTGAATCTGGGACTATTGTGATGTGGTATTTTTAGATAAATTTGGTAAGGTTTGATGGCCAAGAGAAAAGATTAAAAATTACGAAGAATCGATAATTAAAAAACTCGAGAACGGAATAACGCACTAGTAATATTTTAAGAGAAAAAAGGTTAAGAGTTTCAATTTTAGTATAAAAGAAAGATTAGTAATTAAATTTTATTTTTGAAGGGTAACATCATATTTGGATATAAAAAATTGAGGTACTATTTGTAATTATATAAGTTTTTAGGGATTTTAGGTAATAAATAAAGTACAAGGATAAAAATGGATATTTTGTAAAAGTTTAGTGTTGCTTTTATAAATATTGAGATAAGTGAGGTTTCAAATATAATTTTATAAAAATGTTGGGTTAAAAATGAAATATTTAAAATTTTGAAGTTTAAAACGTAAATAATACGAGTTTAAGAATAAAAGCTTTACAAAGCTAAGTTTTTTAAAGAAAAGCTATAAATATTATTTATTTACCATTTAAATTATCTTATTTATTTATTGTTATCATTTTTTTAAAAATATTTAAGTCAGAGAAGAGCAAACAGAAGAATTCTTAAAAGCTTTAGAGGACGCAGTTGATTTAAGAACTTTATGATTCTTTTTCATAAGACATTAAGGAAAGGCAAGAGAAGAATGTGAAGTTGAATTATGCAAGGTTCAGAAAACCGGACCGGTCATCAAACCGCTCTAGTCACTGGTTCACTGGTTCACTGGTCTAACCGGTTCAACCGATAGTTCAACCGGAAAAACCGTTTTAGAGTAGAATAGTAAATAAATTATAAATACACATCCTAAAATATAATTATAGTCTGATACAAATCTTAAAATATCTTCGAAATTAAAAACACTACATAAAATATCATCAACCAAATACATATGATCTTATCAAAATCCAAACTCAAAAGTTAAATAGTAATAAAAGCATATGTAAATATTAAATCCCAACATCATGGTTTATCAATTATCAAAATCCGCAAGAACTTGTTGCAAATCTGCTTCGGTGGGATGATCTTCACCTTCATTCCCACCCTGATCAGCAGAAGAAAGAGATGCAGCATAAAGACCACTACTACCACCGCCACTTTGATATAAATCAGCATCAATTTCACCTAATAAAATAGAAATGTTATCATTATATTATAAACTAACAAGATTCTAATAAATCATTAGAAACTAAATATACTATACTCACGCAATAAGTCATCCACATTACTAGGAAGATCAGGCTCTTTCTCTACAACCTCTTCAGTCACCCAGAAGTCAACTTGACTGATACTTTCATAATCAATTGGATCATGTTGTGTCTTTATACGTTGGCAATTTACAAAATCTATGTGATGCGGTTAGTCTCAGATTTGAATCTACTGCTAAAAAATAATAATATAGATGCAACGAAATTTTCCAATGCTGATTGAATAGCAAAGGGAGCCGCTCAAGATGATGTTAGAACAACAAAGGGAATGAAATTAAATAACCCTTAAGACATTATACATAAAACTAGATGTGACAGCATGAAATAAATTCATTAACCAAAATCAAACTTCAGCAACTAAAATTGAGTCCGATGCAACGATAAGCCAAAACAACATTTGTTTAAAAGGAAGAAAAATACAAATCAGTAAAAGAAACAAAAAATAAAATGAAACCCCAACTATAATCAAATACAAGACCTAAAGCAAGCTAAAACTCATGCTATTAATCAAACCTCAACTATGCTATAAACAAATTCAGGCAATGAATTAAGCATGCATATAGACCGAACCCAAAGGTTCAATTCATGCAAGAAACAAGTTTTTCTAATTTCTAGGAGCTACTGGGCAAATTGCTCAGATGATTTGGATTTATTCAACAATAGCATGGGGAAAAATTACCACTGATGAACTAAAACAAGCTTAGAAATGAGAAATTAAGTAAAAGCAAGGATCAACAACAACAATAGTAAGAATAAGAAAATTGGTACCCTGCTAGTAACTTTCTTATTCTCCAGAGGTAGAATAGCGAGATAAATGCAACCTTTGATCTTAAATCTGTGACTAAAATTGAAGAAAAAAAGAATCAAATCAAATCAATACCGAAAAATTAGAAATTCAAAATCAAAGTAGCAACTAATTATGTCAAATACTCAAGCTACAAACAAATTCAGTTCAGTTCAGTTCAGTTCACATCACAGTTGACAAAGAGCAAGTTCACAGGAATTGAAATCAGAATTTGAAATTAGAAAATTGAAAGAGCAAGTCCACCGAACACAAATTGAGCTGCACAGTTCAGTTCACAAAAAAGAGCAGAAAATATAGCAGAGGACCAAACACCAAGTTGACCAACAAATAGAAATTGTGCAACAAAGAGGAATTAAGCTACAAGACAGAGCAGAAAATGCACAGTTCAGTTCACAAAATAGAGCAGAAAATGGCAACATGCAATTCAGTTCAGTTCAGTTCACAGCACAGTTGACAAAGAGCAAGTTCACAGGAATTGAAATCAGAATTTGAAATCAGAAATTGAACATTGAGGACGAGGAGAAACAGAATATGAGGACAAAGAGAAACAGAATATGAGCAGAGGTCTAACTTGAGTAACTTCAGTTCAGTTTACAGAGGACGAGGCGAAGGACAAAGAGAAATGAGCAGAGGACGAGTCACTCACCTGGGGTCGATGGAGGGCTCCCGGTGTTGACCGTTGAGGACCGCCGATGAGAGGCTACTGCGTGCTGGTGAAGATGAAGACGATCGAAATTGAGGGCACCAGGTGACGAGAAGATGAAGATGAGCAGGAACCAGGCGACGCCGGAGATTGGAGGGTTGCTGGAGCTGAGGATGGCGAGTGGCGACACCACGGGGGCGAGGGATGGCGATAGGGCTTCAGGCAGCGCCGCTAGGGTTCTTCTTCTCCATTGGAGATGATGATTGCTGAATGAATGGGGTCGGGGCTCGGGGGAAGAAATGGGGGGTGCTCCACGGGCGGGTCGGGTCGGGTTTGGTTTTTTATTTTTTTTTTTTAAAACGCAAAACGGCGTCGTTTAGTGAAAGATGCATAACCGGCCGGTCACCGGTTCAGTCCAACCGGCCGATTTTTGACCGGTTCGCCGGTTCTTGAGCGGTTCATCCCTCTGCGGTTTTCAGATAAGGACCGGACCGCTTGCAGCGCCGGTTCGCGGTTAAACCGGTTGAACCGGCCGGTCCGGTCCGGTTTTCAGAACATTGGAATTATGATAAAGAATTAAAAGAATGAAGAAAAGAAGAGAGAAAGAAAAGAAGTGAGAAAATAATAGAGAAAGATGAGAAAGAAAAGAAAAGAAAAAGAATAAAAAGAGAATGATGTATGAAGTAAAAGACTCTCTGCCACAGAAGAGCAAAGAGCAGTGATGAGAATGATACATTAAGTAAAAGAATCTCTGTCACAGAAAAGTTGAGAGCAGTGACTAAAAAGATTTTAATAAACATCTGCCACAGTAGAGAAGATAGAAAAGAAGGTATTAATTAAAGGGATCTCTACCGCAGTAGAATAGAGAGCAAAGATTGAAAAGAAATTTCTAGTGGGGACGGCGATACGTAACATTCACTTGATACTATAGGGACGGCTCAGTGAGGACGGCGATGCGTAACACTCACTGGAGACCGAAAGGAAGGTTCTCCCATGAGGACGGTGATGCGTAACGCTCATGGAGGGGACGTTGGCTGAGATAAGGTCGGCGGTACAAAACGCTTATCTCAGGACCAGTGTTGAGAATCAGGCAACAAACCGACACATGAGCTCATGGCCTGTATAGGACTAGACATGCATCATACTTGTTTGCGCATATTTATTTGTGATTGTGTCTTTGTAGCACCCTAACTATCAAAATGTCACACTTCCGGCTGCGCCACTCTGATAGCTCGGGTATTACGACGACTCTTATAATAATTAATACTAAAATATGAGCATGTTTAAAACTTAAATCGAATATTTCAAAAACATACATTCATACTTACAGTATAAATTACAATACTCACAGGAGATATATACATACATACATATTAATTTACAACATCTCATATCAAAATCCTATCCCTCTTATAAGACTTGCAAAATTAAAGGCGAGGAAAACATAAATACTAAAACAATACAAAAATATCGTCTGACAGAAAATAAATAATATCTTCTGAACTTCGTTGTCTGTAACCTGAAAAGAGAAGATCTGTAGGGGAGTGAGAACATCATCCTCAAAAGGGTTCTCACTATATGGTTGCAGAATTACTATAACAGGAAATGCGAGATACAATCGTTACAGTGATTAATAACCGCCTTATGTATCTTTTCAAAAACAAAGGTCTACTATAAAAAGTATCTGAAATCTTTTCTGAAAGAGAAAACTGTTCATTTCTTAAAAATTCAAAATCCTTTCAAAATAGTTTATCTATGCTGAACCAGATTAGTTTTTCATACTTTTCTAAACCAGGAATACAAAACCGAAACCAACCATCGGCCCATGTCATATCAACCACGGCCCTAGGCCAAAACAATCCAACAGTAGCCAATCCACCACAATCCAACAGAGTTTCAGTTGCAAACACAAGTAGGATGCTCAAGCACAAACAAACAGTTACATCAAGTAGAACAATTAGCAATTAAACACATTTAATCACATAGGCAAACCAAGTACAATATTTACATCCAAACAATGTCATGTAGATGCAAATGATGAATGTCTGTCCTAATGGCTGATGATATCATCTGTTGGTTATAAAGCCAACCCGACAAGTCCTGGTAGCTAACGATTAGACTGTCCCTCTATCGTGCATCCCCAACTCGAGTTACTCACAATCATAAATCATAATTCATATCCAACACCCTCACTGGTGTATATTCACGGGGATAAGCTCATCTGGAACTTTTACAGTGTCCGGCCACACTTTCGACATAGGGTCAGCAGAGTATCGAGTCTCAACCTAGAGCACGTGGTGGCTAGTCACTACTTTCACCTACGGAAACTCGTATATCAGATAATTAGAAGTGCAACATTCACTTTATCAGCTCAAAATCATTCATATTCATACTCAGCCATCCGGCTCATAACATATTCCACAATCCGCCATAATTCATTATCATATACAGCCATTTCGCCTCATAACATATTTCACAATCAGCCAAAATTCATTATCATATACAGCCATTCCGGCTTATAACATAAAAGCAGTTCCACCATCCAACATCATCAAACTCATAAAATTATCATTCAAGCCATAAATCACTTTTTCTTAATTCAATTTACTTTGAAATCGAAAATCAATTCTATCCAGCCTTGGCCTTAAAATCCCCATTTCACAAATCTTTTCAGGCTCGTAGCCACTTTTCCTCAAACGTAACTTTCTCTTTTCTAAAACAAAGTCACCCTCAGCATCATATTTCCAAAATTCCAAAACCAGGCAAAATTAAAATCTCCTTTGAAGGATTCAAAATCATTCATCCTAATATAGGATTCGATAATAAAATTTCTCAGCCGAGTCTCAAGACTTTAGGGAAGGATAACCTATCTCAATTTCTTAAAAATTCATTGAAATTCTTAAAATCATAGATCTTTGGTTTAAGCAAATAAAAACAGAGTTTATTATAAAACTGGATCATATAAAGTCACAAGTCGCAACCCAATCCAAAGTCAATTCACTTGAAACAGAACCGATTCATTTAAATTAAAACCACTCTCAGGTTCCTCTTTAAAAACCAATTCTCTGACTTTTTCCAAAATGTCACAAACACAATTATTCAGTCAAAGTCCAATTTTTTTTAAAATCACTAAAAGTTCATCTGAACGAAATCTTTAAGTCTAACCAAAAGCAAAAGTCCTTTTTATATTAAAATCAGCATTAGAACATAATACTTTCCTTCAATGACTCAAATAGTAAAATAATTCATTCCTAAATAAGTCGAACTCAAGACATATAGTTTACTTGAATAAGTTAAACTCGAAAACATAAACATTTTCTTAATAAATCAAATAATACAATTTCTCAAATCCAAACATTTCTAAATAACTTTTCAAACAAAGTCTAGGATTTTTATAGAAATTTCGGCAGCACCTCCCCTAAAACTTGGACTTTACCACCCGGTTCAGGTCCCAACTAAACCGTTCCACAATCCTTTTCAATGGTCCAAATCCAAAATCAGTTAAAAAGCAAGCTAAATCCAATAGTCACCTCATTTTCATATCTCAAGGAAAATGTTTCAAAATCAAATCATTATCAATTGATTAAACTCATTTCCAAAACTTTAAAGAAATAGTTCAGCAACAATTCATTTATCAAAACCAAGCAATAATCTAATCAAAACATATAATCATATCCATCCAAGGTAGCCAAACAATACATAAGACTGGTACAATCACTAAAAGTATATAATTCTCACACCAGTATCCATTTATAACAATTCCAGATATAAAATAGCTTTTTAGAAAAAGCCCCTACCTCGACACATTGAAACCACAACCCAAACTCGTTAACTGACTTATTTCGTCTCGACCCGAATCGACTGCAACCAAAACCTCAGCTCCACTTGCTTTCTCAACAACAATAACGACTCTAATCGCAACATATAATAGTCAGGACTCAATCCCACATTACCAAAGCTCAGATTCATTAACTAAACACAATAGAATACTAATGCGGGGATTTCGAAACGAAAACGCTTGCCGAAACAAAGAAAGAATGGCTGAACCGAAACAGCAGCGGCGGCAGCCCGACAACCACCTCAAGCGGCAGCGGCGACCGGACTCCGGCGATGGTAACTGAAACCCACATACAGAGATGATAAAATTTTCAGAATCTTAAACGAATGAAAACCAACTTAAAAACCCTTACCGGCAGTGTTTTCCGGCGGTGATGGCGGTGGCATTCTCCGGTGGTAGAGGCTCGGCTCGAAGATTCAGCGGTGGCCCCGGAAGTCACAGAACCACTTCCGGTGGTCAGAATTACAGAGACACAGCTCCCTTCTCCTGCAACAGCACCTGCGGCGGCCTAAACCCTTTTCTGACTGCGGTTCAGCTTACCATCATCAGTAGCGGCGAGCTCAAATGGTGGCAGTGGCGGCGGCCATTTCAACAGAGGCGACGCCGGTGACGTGAGCATCGGCTGGGCACGGTGGTTGAACCCCAGCTCAGCCTCAGATATCTCTGCCTCCTCTGTTCCCGAGTTCTCTCTCTTACTCTGCCATAAGTGGCGGCGGCTAGTTCTGTGATGAGGACGACGGCGGCGCAGTGAGGGCGACAGCAGCGACGCGATGGCAGCTACCAGACACGGCGCCTTCTCCCTTCTGATCTGGTTCGCGCTCGTCTCTCTCTCTCTCTGTGCTAGTCGGTAGTGACAGAAATGGCGGCCACAAACCCTAGCGGCGGCGGGTCAGTCGCGATGGAGGCACGGCGGTGACGACTGGGCACGGCCCGGTCTCCTCTTCCTTCTTCTTCTTCCCTCGCGGCAGCTCTCTGTCTCTCACCTCGGTCCTGACTTGCGATGGTGCATCGTGGTGGATCGACGACGGCAGTGGGCTCCTTACCGGCGTTGTTCCTCCTCTCTTCCCTTTTCCCAATTCTGTTTTCTCCTTCTTTTCTTCGTTGATTTCTTTCCTTTAGATAGTCATGTGTGTATGTGTTTAGGATAGGTGCTGCGGCTGCGCAGCGTGTGAAAGAATGGAAGGGATGGGTGTGACAAAAATTAGGATTAGGGGCAATTTAGTAATTTTAACAAAATTGAGGTAATAGAGTAATTAAAAACCAAATTTTAATCTAACAATAATATCTATAGAAATACTATTTAATTATTAATTTACAAATTTATTTTCAAATGGATACTCTAACTCAATAATTAGAGATAATTAAATTAGTTTCCTTTAGATCACAAAAATTAAAATTTAAAATCTAATTATTCAAACTAAAGCGGATAAAACTCATTATTTTCCAATCACTAAAGTTTCAAATCAATAATAAGAAAACACTCGATTAATATATAAATTTCTGGAAATTATATTTTCGAGTAAATAAAATAAATCATTAAATAACAATATTTAGTTTCTGAAAATTCGGGGTCGGGGTCTTACAGTTTTCTATGATCGTGTGTGCTTGGGATTGGATTCTATGCTTTGTAATTGTTAGGTTGGATTATACTTTGTTGACTGTTATTATTGACTGAGAACATAATGAAACGAACTTAACTTCTAACTCCGACCCTACTAAGAACTCTTCAGTTCTTACCCTTTATTTTCACCCCCTTTCAGCTACAGGTGCGAAGGTTTAGTGCAGAGCTACAGGAGCATAGAAGAGTATGTTTTGAGTTGTTAGACTTTATTTTTCTCTCATCGTTTATTATTTTGTTTTTAGAGGAGTAGGACTTGTATATATATATATATATATATATATATATATATATATATATATATATATATATATATATATATAATGTGTACCTTAGGTTTCTTTGTACGTAAGTTAACTTTATTCCTGTTTATTCCTGAGCATTGTACTTTTAATTTTGCGATTTTTGCTTTATCTATTTTTTAAGACTCCTCGTATACTACGTTCTTTCAATTATTATACGTATATATATTTTATCTTAGAGATCGTAATACCACACCACTTCGATTTTACGACTTAAGCGTAAAGATTTGTGTGGTAGGGTATTACAGGATTTATTAATCAATTGCTTATTGCTTATCACACTAAGCCAGAAGATTATATGTAGCTAATGATTAAGATGTCTTAATAGTTTATAATGATCTTATAATCGGCATTTGGTACAAGTAATTAGACTCTACTAAAAAATACAAAGAATAGAAGCTAAGAATAAAAGAGGGGTTACAATTTTTTAAGACAAGAGTGTATTTCTACACAAGCTAACACAATCAAATAAGAGGTTGATACAATGAAATCCTTTGATGAACTTCCTTTTGTTCCTTTTTGTATAAAAAGAAAAAGACCCAGATTAGAGAAATATATATAAGAAGTTTGAAGTATCTCATCTTCAGCTTACACACATAGTATAATGTTGCTCAGAACATCAATTCTACCAGAAAAATTCATGCGAAAGAACGATAATGTTACCAAGATGATCAGATCATACTGATTACTGAGGCTTATTTTTAAACCTGATCAAACCTCATTTTTTCCATCATAACCTGATCAAACCTTGAAAAACATTATCCATCATAACTTTTAAACCACCATAAAGACTATAAGAATAAAAAAAGAGGCAATATAGTCAATGCAATTAGCCAATTGCCACTTGATCATTTAAAATATATTCAATCATCATACCTTATGATCACTCGCCGTAAACTGATTTTTCTCAACTTCAATTATATCCATAGTTCAAATTTATCTAGAAATTTAGGTGCTAACCAATCTCAAATGTTTTAACCAATGAATCATATGTATTTAGTTAATATTTGTAGCATCCAGAGACATGTAACAAATAGTAAATCATTGAAAAAATGAACAACTATGCAAATTTGTCATGCTCTAAGCATAACTAAGCATGATCTTAAACAGTAAATTATAAAAAAGGAGAAATAATAATTTTTAGCAGAGATTTCCCTTTAACATTTATTTGCATGTACTAAGTAATTATTCAGAAAGACAACAATAAATTCAAGGTTCAATCACTAACAAATTCAACTTAGTAAGATTTCCAGCAACACAAATATTTAACTAAGTAATTATTTGAACAAGACAGCAACAAATTCAAGGTTCGCTGATGATAATCAATAAAAAATTCATCTTAGTGATAATTTTAATTAACAAAGAAACTAGTTCAACAAATTATTCAAGGTTTAGTGGTGATAATCAAAAATAAATTTATGTCAATGATGATTTTCAGCTAAAAAAATTGTTCAGTGATATTTTCAATAACAAATTAAAATAAAAGTGCAGTGATTTAAATTTCAGCTACTTTTAAATTTTAAATTTAATTTTAATCAGTTTATTTAAACAATATTCTCCAATTTTAGTGACGACTACTGCTCTATAATTCCATCATAGCTTATGCTTCTAATCTATCTACTCCACACTACAATTTAAAGCAAGCTAATCACAACTTAAACTAAGTAAAACATATAGGTTTATCATTTAAAATCCGATTAATAATTAGCTAATTAATTAATTAGTATTTTGGCATTTAAACAACTTTGTGATGTGAAGGAATTATGAATAATAAAAACTTTTTAAATATATCTCTTTTAAAAAGTAAATTGTCAATCAAATTTGTTAAACTTTTTTATTCTTTTCTTTTCTCTTATCAATCAAAGTTGTTAACACCTTAACACCCTCTTAAAGAGATGCATTGCAACATTGGTACTTGATAATATTAAGAGAATGATGTGTTGGCTTTCAAGTGTATGAATACACTTGTACTATGGTACTTGATAATATTAAGAGAATGATGTGTTGACTTTCAAGTGTATGAATACACTTGTACTACAATGCAAGAAACATAGGGCAAAAAAATAAAAATTAAGTAACATTACCAAATCAGAGATCAGCTTTTGGTTGCGCGAAGAAATTTGACGACGAAAAAGAAGCTGACGGCGAAATTCAAAATAAGAAGATAACAATAACGATCAGTCTTGGGACCGGCTACTTCTGCTGCCGACGACGATAAGCATGAGAAGGCATGCAAATGAATGCGAGATGATGACACAAAGAGCGACGAGGATCTTGAATGCGAGATTGGAGATGAGAGAGGAAGAGAGCTTGAGATCGCAAGAGCTAGTGAGCAAAGAGACGAGAGAGCTTAAGTTTCAGTGAGAAAATGAGAGGAAGGAGACGCTAAGGGCTAAGGTTTTTTGTCGGGATAGATTGAGAGATTAGTGAGAGATTGGACTTGGGCTAGTGCAAGGGTCTAGGTATAGGTTTTTCTTATTCAGGGACCTAATTGTATTTTAAAATATTTTAAGAATTTAAATGTCAAAAAAAATTAGGAATATATTTATCATTATCTCAAAAAATTTAAACATGATTCGGTTTAGATTATGTAGACCAATCAAATTGAACCGAATCTGATAATTATAATGCGGATAATTAAGTTTATTGTTGTTAAAATAAATCGATTTTGTTCTGATTTATTAAAAAACAAGTTATTAACTGGTTTAATAAATATATCTAATAACAATGTGACACATGTAAACGTCTTTAAAAAATATATTTTTTAACATTTTTATCAAAGTGGTTTTTTTTTTTACAAACCTTAATATATTATTATGTTCAATTATTATTAAGTAAAATGTATTGGGCTTGAATTTATCATATAGTTATTGGCATCTTATCTTGTTCTTTGTTGCGTCATGTGGTACTTATCAAAAATACTTTATTTTTTAATTATCCTTTTATTTTATTATTATTTTGTTTTTGGTTAACTTTTTTGTGGATTATCTAAAAAATAAAGTTCTAAATTCTCATTGTAATTCGTTTTTTCTTGGACTTATATTAGTCTAAAATTTCAACGTCATTGGATAAAACAATATTAAGCTACAATCAGCAAGGGCCCAAATCATTGATTCAGAAGGTACAAGTCCTACTATAGTTGGGCTTATTTCTTTGATTTTGGCCTTATGTTCACAAAAATCTGCTATATAAAAATCTGTTTGAATTAAAAATTTAAAATAGACGGAAAGAAGGTTTTTTTTTAATTATTTTATTTATGAAAATCGGTATTTATAGAATTATTACTTATTATCGATTTACATTACCTTGTTTATCTCGTTTATAGTGTGTAAACGAGTTGATTAGGACGTATTTCGTTTACACTGAGTTTATTTTGTTTACAGTATAAACGAGATAGGTCCATAATCAATCCTGTCCTATATAAACAACTTATTTACAATGTAAAAAGTGTCATTTTTATTCACTTTTACATTTCTTTTCTCTTTTTTGGACCTTTTTCTTAATATTGCTGACACGCATAGATGTCTAACATAATGATATTAATCGTTTGAACGCGACATAGCACATCATTGAAGTGATCAACTTTTAGATTAGTATAGTTATTTTTCTCTTTTAAATAAATATGCATATAGTTATGGTACTTTTATGGATTTAATATTGCTATATATATTACTAGAATAGATGTTGCGTTAGTACATTATTTAGGTTAATTGGCAATTTAGTTTTTATTTGGTGGTGGAATATATTGTTAGTAACTTACTTTTATGGATATTAGTTAGATTATCCTTAAAAAACTTGTTAAATGTTTGATTTAGAAAATTATTTTCTCTGCAAATATTTATGGATTTATTTAATTTAATTAGGAAGAATAATAAATTTTAAGATGTAAAATAATTGTTTATTATATTTTTTATTTCTTATTTTTATTTCAAATTTTATACTCTTAATTTTGATTTTAAATATCTCATGTATTAAATTAAATTTTTATTGAAATATTTTTTATTTTAATAGAGACCTTACTTGTTACTTCCTAGGCGAGTTAGCCACACCCTTGCACCATCAAACGCCATTCTTCCATACTTGAGGTAGGCCGGGTTTGCCGACATGTGGCAACTCAAGGACTTTGTCTTTGACAACAGCTTGATTGCTGTTTTTGTGGAGCACTTTCACACTCTCTACCCGCCTTGAAGGGAATGCACCATCACCTTGCGCGACATTGTATACCACCTTGGGTTACGCACCAATAAAGAGCTAGTGGGTGGCTATTTGTAGGACTTTCAGGGAAATGGATCCTCTCTATTTTTTTGAACACTTGAGAGAATAAAGTGTGATTTTTCATTTTTAATTCTATAAGTGAGACCAAAATTAAATAGGAGAGAGAGCAATGAAAGGTGAGATTGAACACTGGATACCATCCAGCTTTTTTCCTATTGGAGAGGATCCACTCCCGACTTTCAGACATGGTACCAGCACCCCACTTGAAAATGGGTAAAAGAGCTCCTAGGTGCTAGGCCTCCGCACTTTTAGCAACCGAGGGAGCAGAGGAATGAGTTGTTTTTCATCAGTCTGACGTGACTGAGGCAAAGGGTGCAGCGTGTACCATCTAGCTTAGATTCTACCACCCTTCGACAATACACAAGGTGTTATATTCTGTTATTAATCGGGAGTTACCTAAAGACAGATAAGTCAAATAATCTGGTGTTACATTATATTGCACGTATCTCGTTTACACTATAAACGATATAAGACACAAGAAGGTAGATGTGTATATTTCATTTACAGTGTAAACGAGATATGTTTCGACAAATTTTCAGCAGCTATAAAAGGATGTGCAACCCTTTGTATTCTCCACCAACATTTCACTTCTTCTTCTCTTCCGTTTTTTTTTTTCAAAAAATAAGTCAAAATGTCTAGTAGTAGTGGATATGTGATTGTAAGTATGTATTCCAATTGCCATATGAAAAAAAGTGATACTGGCATGATATTTGAGTGCAAGAATCTCATTTTGTTGCATACCTAGCAAGTAAATTTTTTGTCAGAGCTGAAAAGTCTGATATTGGGTAGCATTGGTAGTAGCGGGAGAAAAAAGATCGGAAGAATAGGGTATCGGTTGCTAGCACAGATAGAAAATAGAATTTTTTGGTTTCATCTGTTTTGGCTCCTGATGAAGAGATAATTTGATGGTATAGAATTTCTCAAAATTAATTCTCGTTGCAAGTATAGTTCTAAACCAACAAACAATCCTCCTCGATCAAAAATTTTGGTTGTCACAAGTATAAACCCCAATAAGAATTAACCGAAGTATTTAAACCTCGGGTCGTTTCACAAGAAATTACAATGAAGTGCTCAATTATTGGCTATGAAGATACAAAGGGGTTTGATTTGGTAATTAGCAAGAAAATAAATGACAAGAAAGTAAAATAACGAACTAATAAAATAAGAAAAAAGAACTCTTGACTAAGACATGGGAAATTGAGATCACCATCATTGTCAACAAATCATATATTGACAATTATGAGGGACCAACCCATTAAGTCTACTTCCAAAAGCTTTAAGTACGTTTAATGACTACTCCTAAGCTTGAAGTACGTTAAATAGGCTTGATCAACATCACCCATAAGTCCTAACCTATCTACCAATTAGCTTAGTAGCGGGTTAGCGTCAATGAGTATCAAATTGACAACATAGGGTTCTCAAATCACCAATTCATTGAGATCCAATGACTTAAGGTCACTCAATCCCCTTAACCTAGGCCAAGAGTAAAGGAAACTACTCAAAAACTAGAGGAAACATTCTATCAAACACCTAATGTGCAATAAAAGTAAACATCATAAAATGCTAGAATTAGTGAAACACATGACTACCACAAGCAAGAAATCAACAACAGCAATTAAGATGAACATAAAAAGGACATAGAAACATAAAATTGCATTAGAAGAAATTAAGATCCAACAATGGTTCATCAACATAAAAGAGAGAAAAATAAGAAATTAACAAGGAAAACTAAGAAGATTAAAACAATAGAACACTAAAATATAAAGAGAATTGAAATCAAAACAAGAATTGAAAGATAAATTTGAGAGAGATTAACCTAACTTTACCCTAATTTCTATCCTAAATCTAGAGAGAGATAGTCTCTAGAATTCTACCCTAAAACATGATAAAAACTCTAATTATGACTACTTGGTTCATTTCCCTTCAATCCTTAGGTTCAATAGCATCAGAAATGGGTTGGATTGGACCCAAAATGCTTCAGAAATCGCTGGCCATGATTTGCCTTAGGTGAGTCACGCTGATCCACCCACGTGTGCGCGTGGAGGACGCGTACGCATCCCTAAACGCCAAGAAACTATGACAAATTTTATATCATTTTGAAGCTCCGAATGTTATCTTTTCAATGCAACTGAAACCGCTAATTTGAACCTCTTTAGCTCAAGTTATGATTAATTGAGTACGAAGAGGTCAGGCTTGACAACTTTGTGATTCCTTCATTTCTTCATGAGTTCTCCCACTTTACATGCTTTTCTTCATTCCTTCAACCCAATCTTTGCCTTCTAATCCTGAAATCACTTAACAAATATATCAAGGCATCGAATGGAATTAAAGTGAATTAAATTTAACTATTTTAAGGCCTAAAAAGCATGTTTTTACACTTAAGCACAAATTAAGGGAGAATTACAAAACCATGCTATTTCATTGAATAAATGTGAGAAATTTTGATAAAATCCCCTAAATTACGCACAAGATAAACTACAAAATTGGGGTTTATCAGATCCATAGAGACGAGCATGTGCGCCTCATGTTGTACATCCATAGGAGAATCATGGTGGAACAAGTGATGGAATTTTCTGTAGAGGTAGGCGATATCGATGGCGGTGGATTTAGCTAGTCCGATTTTGTGCAGGACGACCCTCCTCTCGCACCACCACTGCTACACTTTACTAGTCCAGTGGAAGACATGGACGTTGATGGTGAGGACTCCGACGAGGAGTACGTTGTGGATAGCAACGACAGTAGTTCTTCTGAAGATGATGATGAAGAAAAGTTTGTACCAGAGACACCGGTCGAGTTATCAGTTCGGTATTTTCTGCCCTCCCCGCACCAAATTCTGACCTTATCAGTTGTACCTAGTCACTATCATACATTGGATCTGGACATGATGTATGAGAAAACTCCATTTTTCAATACGGGTGAAGATGATTACAATGTAGACGGTGGTGTGGAGTTTCGGGTTGGCCACAAGTTCAAAAGCAGATATGCAATAATACAAAGTGTGAAGAATTACAATATTTGCAGAACTGCTGAGTACCAAGTTGTGGAGTCAGATCGATCAAAGTACCATGTGCATTGCTAGCAATATGCAGCAGGATGCCCTTGGAGTCTCAATGTTTTTCTCTGACAGAATCTCAGATATTGATGAGTTCAAGTTTAACTGTGGTGTATTTTTTCATTTATAATTGTTATATTTGGATTAAATGCCAACCATGTATGTGTTATTTCGTTGGGGAGGTGCGTAAGGTTGGAGGAGCGCACATGTGTTTAGCACCCATCAGGTTCGAAGACTATAGACAGTTGGATAGCAGCCTCATGTATCGTGTCATTCTGTCATTGATACAATCCAGCCCATCCATCAGCATCCATGTTCTACAAGGTGCAGTTAGGTAAAGCTATCACTTCAAACCCTCGTACAGAAAGGTTTGGATGGCGATGCAAAAGGATATTGCACAGATATATGGTGAGTGGGAAGAGTCATACAATAAGGTGTTGAGATTGCTGCAAGCACTGCAGAGTTATTATTCCGGAACGATATGTGAATTCAGGGCTATATCATACTATGATGGGCACCTTATGGTGCATGACTGTAACATGTTTGATAAAGTATTTTGGGTCTTCCTTGCTTATGTGGAGGCTTTTCAAGTATTGCAATCCATTTGTCTCTGTCGATGGTACGCTGTATGGTAAATATGGTGGTATTTTGCTTATTGCAGTGGCACAAGACGGTCACAGTAATATCCTTCATGTAGGCTTTGCAATTGTTGAGTCTGAGACCACGGAGTCCTGGTCTTTCTTTCTTACCAATCTAAGACGACATGTGGCCCCACACGATGGCCTGTTAATTATTTCTGATAGATCCCATGCTATCAAGGTTGCACTGAGAGGTGATGATAGTGGTTGGTAGCCTCATAGAGCGTTCATGCTTATTGTGTCAGGCACATAGCGGCGAACTTTATGTCTTGTTTCAAGTTTGCCGAGGAAAAGCAATATCTCATAAATGCTACTTATAGTCCAAGCAAGGCTAGGTACGAGTGGTACATGGATGCCTTGAGAGGTTTGTCATGAGAGATGGCAGACTAGGCTGGTGGGTTCAACAAAGAGATATGGCTACAACATTGCGATGGCGATTACCGATTTGGGCACATGATAACGAACCTCTCCGAATGCATGAATGCAGTACTTAAGGGTACACGTTATTTACCAATTTTAGCCATTGTGCGATGCACCTATGAGAGACTGCAGTAGTTGTTTGTCAGGAAGGGAAGGGAGGCACAAGTACAACTAAGGGCGGGGAGTCAATTTTTCCAATGGCTGAACGTTGCTATTGAGAAGTTAAGAGAGGGGATCTCGAAGATGCGCATTACTCACTATGATAAACAAGCTTCAGTGTTTGTAGTTGAGGAGTTAGAGCCTTTCGAGGGTTGGTCGCGAAGTTTGTTCCGTGTTCGGTTGATGGCGGACGTGTGACTGTGGTCTTTTCCAGTCACTCCATTTTCTATGTCGTCATGCGCTTGCCGCCTGTGCCACCACAAGTGTCAAATGGAGTCCTTACGTACATCTAGTGTATAGGTAGGAGGTTGTGTTCAAGGTGTATGAGGTGGAGTTCTCACTTATACCAGACAAAATGCTTTAGCCGGAGTGGTATGGAACACAGCTGCGTCCTAATCCATCCATACGTAGGAAGGCTACTGGGAGACATCCACCAGGTTTCGTAATGAGATGGATGAGGGTGAGCGTCAAGAGAAGAGGTGTGGTCTATCCAGACAAATCGGGCATACCCAGAAATACTATCCGAACCAACCTACAGACGAGGCTTAGTTTAGTATCGCATCTTTGTTCGTCTTTATTAAGTAAAAATATTTACTTAATAAATTAACTTAAATAAAAATTTTATTTAATTACTTAATAACTAAATTAATAAAAATTTAATTAATAAATTAATTTAAATAAAAATATTGACTTAAATAAATAATAACTAAATTGATAAACATGTAGTTAATTATATCTAAATTACTAAATATCTAGTTAATAAATTAACTTAACTAAAAATATTTACTTAAATGATTAATAACTTAATCACCCAACATTTACCTAACAACTTACTTTAAATAAAAACAAAATGAATAACATTTATTTAAGAACTCTAATACCTAAAATCATACCTATCAATTTTTCTTAACAATATATTCATCCACCAAACATGTGTTATATACTGGAACTATAAAAGTATTCTAAGTATGACTACACATACATACTCTAACATAAACAAGAAGAAAACAACACTAACCTCAAAGTCAGTTGTCTCTGCGATGTGTTGTGTCGTGTTCAGCCAGTTGATGTCCATATCATGTGCATCTACGTGCGCCATGGTCGCGGAGTAAGTTGATAATATCATTGTAAGAGGGTAGAAATTGGAGAAAAGTTAAAGAAATAGACGAAAAATTTATCCAAATGATGCCGTAAACAAATTGTATATATAGGCCGCGTTTAGTCTTTTAGACTAAATTAGATTGTACGTATCTCGTTTACACTAAACGAGATACGACCATTACACACCACGTGTACAAACATGATTAAGTCATGTTGTTTTGTACCTTATCTCATTTACACTATAAACGAGATGCGTGCAATCTTATTTCGTTTTTACTATAAACGAAATAAGAAATATGATGAATTTTGGTAAAATTGCTACAAATTGTATATTTTGGTAACTAAAATATTTATTTTATTTATTTTAAAAATTCTCCCTTCTTCCATCTTCTTATACCTCTCTCCCCTTCTTTATTTCTTTATACCCTTTCCACTTTATATATAATTTATAATTTATATTTATATTACTAATTTGACAAACAAAAATATGTCAAAAAATATTCTTTCATTACAATTAAAATAAAATCTTTCCATCAAAAATTAACAAACTCCCTTTCTCCTCTTTTTTCTTCTTTATCTTTTTTTCTTTTTTCTCTCTCATTCTCCATCTCTCTACTTTTCTGTTCTACAAAATATAAATTTAATAAAATAATATAATTTAAATAAATTTATAAATTATAAGAAATATATTAAATTTATAATTAAATATAAATAAAAAATAATTTCGTGATATTGTTCACACAAAAAATATAGTTATTATTATTATTATTATTATTATTATTATTATTATTATTATTATTATTATTATTATTTGAATACTTGTTTTATTTGTTTATTTAGGTTTAAATTTTTACTACTTATCTTTCTAATGTATATTTTTACTTCTCTTTCTTCAAATATTTATTACATATAATTTGAAGAGAATACTAATGTTGTGATTAATAATTAGAATTAAGATTTAATTGTTTTAGAAAAATTAATTTTGAGTTAATTTTATAACTATCAATATAATTTTTTATGCTAATATCTCATTATACTTTTATATATAGAGAGCGAAAAATATTATTTTTAAATAACAAGCATAAAAATTAATTACTTTTATTTTTGCAACAGACTTAATATCTAATCAAATATAAAAGTATACGCATTAAATTCTTTCAAGTTTTAGATAATGAATGTTAGAATTAATTATTAGTAAAAAATTAAACTCTTTCATATAAAAATAATAATTCAAAAGCTTATTATTTGATTTTTTTATCTAAAGAGATCCTGATCTTCTTAGTCAACGAAAACTTTCATTCTCTATGACCTTTTTGTAGAAGTATATTGATTCTATACTTTTTTTATGCCATAATCTATAATGTCAGAATAAAAACAGCATAATTTAAAAAATTTATATTCCCGTAATAAAAATAAAAACTCTAGTAAGAAATAAGTAATTAAATTCTACCTCTATATTTTGTCACAGTGCAAACCTACTTGAAGATTAATGAAAAGGTCCTGAACATGAGAACATGTGTTTTATTTTATAGAAGAAGTTCCTCAACTTGTGTTGGATGTCATTCTTCTTAAGATGAGGATTGGCTAGAATTGTACGGAAATTATGGAGGGTCAGAGTCCACACAATGTGTTGGTGCTGGATATCGGATTATTTATAATTGAGTAAGAAGGAAGTCAAGCATGGCGGCCAGAAAATTTTCCATTGAAAACAAATACTATATAGAGTTAATTGAATTTTAATTAGTTATGTTCTAGCTAAATTAAAAACACACGGGTAGTTCCCTTTTATTGCTCTGCCTATTAGGTACAGTAACATTAATTGACAATCCATGTTGATACGGACAAATCATAAAGGCATTGCCGCAACGAGTATGTATGCTAGTTTCTTGTTCTTGTCCGTTGAAAATTAGTACCGTTTATCTTCTTCACATATGGGTTAGTAACATAAGTGGCCAAGATAAGCTGTGCCTGTGATTCACGTTCACTTTCATCGGTTATCTAGTTGTATTGATTCACGTTCACTTTCATCAGTTATCTAATTATTGTATTAAAATATATATTAACGCTTACAATAAGGAAAATAGCTTTTGATATGGAAAAGGAAAAGGATTTTTGTACTAGCATTATGAACTATCGGATTTGTCCTATATCCATAATTTTTGAGAGAGAGAAATTTCGTTCCTTAATTGCTTTGATTTTTCAAAGTGGCAGGGTGTTTCATCTAGCTACTGTTCTGCCGTGTGCCGTGTTCTATACTTTACTGTTTCTGTATTTTTCATTTAATGTTATTTATATATCCCTTTCACATGGTAAAGGAGAATTGCTTCCCCTAAATCAACAATTAACCATGCAGTGATGCACATAAGGCTACAAGGGTCTTACTGCAGCGAATAAAAAAGGGTTAAAAAGGCTTCAATAACGATCTTAAATCATAGCGGTCAGCGTCTCAAATGTGAACATACAGAACATCCGTGAGCAAGCTTTCATGCCTTGATTAACACCCTCCAATATTATTCAAATGAGCGATCATCCAGAACGGTTTATTAATATTATATTTTTAATTTTTTATGTCATTTCTTTTCCTTTCATGTTTTGTCTTTGTTAGATGTCATTAGAATTAAACTATTCACCTGATGGTGTGAAAAGACGACAAAAGATAGAGATAGATTCATAGGCGTCCAAAAGAAAGCAAGAAAAAATAAATAAAAATAGAAAATAAAACAATTTCCCCCAGTAGTCAAGTCGTCTTAACGGATCATATATGTTTATTTTTTTTATTACTTCAACAAAAAAAAATATACAATCACAATTCTGATACTAATCAACAACTACCACGAAAGTCTTAGCCCAATATTCTCATCGTTCTAACTCATACTACGATCAAGTTGTCTCTTTTCTCTCCTTTCCTTTCTTCCTCCTTTATCCTTCACCTAAATGAGAAATCCCTTTTCTTAGATAAATAATAATCTCTGCCTTGTTGCCACTGCCATGATCATCATCAGAAAGCACACAATTTTGATCCTTCTAGTGTTATGCTTTCTCTTCCTCTCTCTAAGCACAGCACAAGTGAACTACCGAACGTGCAACCAAACATGCGGTTCATCCAAACCTTACCCTTACCCTTTCGGATTCTCCTCCGACTGCGGAATCCGCCTCAATTGTACCACCGACGGCGGAATCTTCATCGGTAAATTCCCAGTCCAAGAAGTAACAACGGACAGCATAATCGTCGGCATCAAAGCACAGTGCAATCGCCCATTTTATACATTCCACGAACTCTTCAGCCACAAGTACGCTCCCACATCGGGGAACGTGATCTTCGTGCAGAACTGCTCCAAAACGGCGTCGTCTTGCACCGTTCCGGAGGCTATGGTGCGGGAATACTTTGACTACTCTGAGGATTGCAGAGAGGGAAGTAGCTTGAGCTGCTACTTCGAAAACAACAGCACCAACAAGTTCTTGAATAAGAGCATCTTGGATGGGTACGGCTGTGGCAACTTTATGTCTTCCATCTGTTCGGAAAATTTGAGGAACAATTCCGGTGCTACGGTGTCGTTGGAGGTAGCCACAATTCAGCTTGGTTGGTGGCTTCAGGGAGCTTGCCAGTGTTCTAGTGATGCTAATTGTACCGAAATTGAGTCCCCCGTTGATCGGAAACCCGGCTTTCGGTGTACCTGCAAGGAAGGCTTTGTCGGCGATGGCTTTCTTGCCGGAACAGGCTGTACGAGAATCAGAGGTTAGTTCTTGCCTTTGTTCTTATTATTTTCTAAAATATTATAATTAGTTAACTTTTAGTTAGATTAATTTAATTTCTATACCCCAAATTTTTAGATACATTGTTATGGTGAAAAACTTTCCTTTGTCTTTGTTATTTTATTTTTTAAATGGCGATTAGGAACAGGCTGAATATATTTTTAATTACGTAATATTTGGTGGTTAGTTGAGTCAGTTGGTTGTCAAGTGTTGGAACGAGGATTAAGACATGAGAACTGGTTCTGAATTGGGGAGCTGCCTCAGCGCATCGTTAATTGGTCAGCAGATGGAGCCACCTACAAAAACGCTCTAACTTTTAAGTTAGTATCCGTATATTGAAACAGCTATATTAGAATAATGATAACGTATTTGGAGAGAAGAATAGGTCTCTCTCCCTTATCCTTATTCGTTCGGATGGGTCTTCTTTTCTCTAAGATCCAGTCTTTTCGAAACTTCTTTCAATTGTTAACTGTCAAGATCTTCGAGCTAAGAGAACGAGTCACGTGGAGGGCGTCTGTCCGTTACGGATGTGAGTGTGTGCCGCTTGGTGGACTCCGTTGTTGAGTTGGTTAGAACAGTGCCCCCAATGCGTCAAGGCGTGAGGTTCACGGTTGGCGCATTTGCCTGCTCGCGTTCCTGTAAAAATAGTTTCTACCCAACGCAGGTTTGTCGGCATGGGTCTAAGCTTCTAGCGGCTTCTTCGAGCGTGGGAGTTGCCTTCAACACCTGTTTCGAAAGCGTCGCTTCGATTATCGTATTTAGAGCATTAAATACACTTGAATGTCATTTGAAAGCGCGCAAAAAAATCAATTCTGCCCCTGACCTTTCACGCTTCTTTTTCTACGGTTATAGTTACCACTTTTGTTTTATATTTTTTCTATTCTTCCGATCCCCTCTTTCTATAACTACCACTACTACTCACCTACTTCTTTCATCTCTCCTTGACTGCTACTTTCACCTTTGCTTAAGGATTTCGTGCTACTGCCGTGAGGGACTTGCCATTTCTAACTTCCAGCACCCTTCTGTGTCGTAATTACTGGTGGTAAATAGCAATTTTATTTATTTTCTACCATTGCTGCTTTGCATCTGTCATTTTTCGAATCTGACATTTGTTAGATAGTTTTTAGAAAGAGTGTTGTAGGTGTCGTTTTTGCGGTTTAGGTTAAGATGATTTAGTGTAAAATAACTTTGTTTTAACTTAAAATCTTTCTTTAACTTGGTGTGATAATAAAAAAATAATAATTAAAAAAATAATAAAAATATGATTATAAAAATTTAATAATAATAATAAATAAAATATATTAATTTAATATTTTAAAATATAATATTTTTATTCATATTTTACATATTAAATATAATTTTATATTTTTATATTCATGTTTCAGTCTTATAATTTTTTAAATAAACCCAGACTATGCGATTAATAAATCCCGTCCTTTTCTGCATTCTCCCACACATGTCACATTTTTTCTTGTAAGATCCCTCGGAATGACATGATTTAGTTGGAGACTTTTCTTTATGTCATAGCAGTTCACAGGAAATAATTCACCATGTTGAAAATGACTTGTTTTATATTGAGTTGCCACTAGCCAGCTTAACCTCTTGGGTATTATAAATAATAAAATAAACAAATAAATAATCATTTTCCTAGCTACTTCCTTTGATCCACTCTCTTTAGTTTGGATACATGCCAATGCCATTCATGATTACAACTAGTACAAATAGACGGTGCGGACCAATAGTTTAGGGTACATATCTTACACGTGATATATTAAATATTTGATAATTATATGCAAATCCTAAACATAACGAGATGTTTTGCCAGTAAATAATTATAGATTATAGATTTGCAGCACTATCAAAATAAAAATCTGAGTCATAATTTTGAAAGATGAGCTGGATAGTGTTAAATAATTGAGGGTGGCCTCAAGCGTAAAAGGATGGTGCAAGTAGGACCGCGTAGCAGCCAGCAAAGAGACGAGAGAAATAATTGGTGGAGCCCAAAACGTAAGTGCCACTTAATTTATTGGGGCAACCCATAATCACGGGGAATTTAAGTCAACAAGACTAATCAATTAGGCCAGTGGTCAAATGTTCTTTCCATAAAATTTGGTCCAAAAAGGGAACTTTACTTTTTTTTACTCTGATGTTAGGACATGGATACAAAACGTGATATAATATGAGACATGTTAATACACAAATTTTAAAATTTTATGTTATAGATATATGCATTCATATAAAATATAAAAATTTTTTTATATAAATCGTAATAATATTTTAATATTTTATTAATATTAAAATATAAATTAAATTTTTTAATTATTTTATTTTAATTATAGTAAGTATTTAAAATAGTTTTTATTTTAATAAACAATAATAGTATACCTAAATTTATTTTAAAAATATATGTTAAAAATAAAACTAGACATATTTAATAGGTGATGGTATTTAGGTGTGTCCAATATATGTGGAGAAAAAATTTTTATTTTTTTATTAAGATCCGGTTAGACATAACAGACACGTGTATCGAATAAGTGTCGGTGAATATTGTATTCAAAATATACAGCAACTCAGCGAAGCGAAGGTTTTTTATTCGTAGGTTTTTTCTTTTTTCTTGTCATACTAGTAGTAGTTGTTGTAATCTAGAAGAGTACGTTCCTCGCAAGAAATGGAAGCTTCGCCTAACTAAATGTATAACTTTTAACTATTAGATGCACTAATTAATTATCTAATTATGAATGCACTGCTAAAGTAATTAAACCAAACAACAAAACTGCTGAAGCGATTAGAGGATAAACCCTTGAATCTCTGTAAGTAATTCGTACAACCAGAGACGCCAATCAAGGAATCCGAATTGAAACATGATCTATGGCCACTAGCTACTACTAATTAATATTATAAACTAAGTTGCTATTAGCTCAACTTTATGTCATTTTTTTATATAGTTCTGGCCTTCTGGGTTAGTAATTGTATTTTGTGATGATGGGATCGTAAATATGCAGCCTCTTCAGCATGCAACGCAGCCAAGTACATGTCTGGCAGATGTGGAGGAACAGCGAGATTTGTCATCTTGATTGCAGGTGCCTTATATTTAGCTAGGAAATGACATACAATAAAACCATACACATTGAATTATAACATACAAAATTGATATATGAGATTACTTTGGTTGACAGGATTTGCTGTAGGAATTTCAGTGATGATAAGTGCGGTTTCAGTATTTTGTTGTTTGTTTAAAAGGCGCAGCAAATTGAGAGTCACAAAGAGCACAAAAAGGCGGTTCACGGAAGCAACCGTCAACTACAGCGTCCCTATCTATCCCTACAAAGACATAGAGAGAGCCACCAACAGTTTCTCTGAGAAACAACGCCTGGGAACCGGTGCATACGGTACAGTTTACGCGGGAAAACTTCACAACAATGATGAATTGGTTGCCATCAAGAGAATAAAACAGAGGGACGCCAACGACAGCATCGAGCAAGTAATGAACGAGATCAAGCTCCTCTCTTCAGTCAGCCACACTAACTTAGTGCGATTGTTGGGTTGCTGCATAGAACACGGAGAACAGATCCTGGTCTATGAGTTCATGCCGAACGGAACATTGAGTCAGCATCTTCAAAAAGAACGAGGAGACGGTCTTTCATGGCCGATTCGATTAAGAATTGCCACCGAAACAGCACAAGCCATTGCACATCTTCACTCTGCCATGAATCCCCCAATCTACCATAGAGATATCAAATCCAGCAACATACTCTTGGATTCCAATTTCGGTTCAAAGGTAGCTGATTTCGGTCTCTCTAGACTTGGAATGACTGAAATATCCCACATTTCAACGGCGCCACAGGGGACCCCTGGCTATGTTGATCCGCAGTACCATCAAGACTTTCATCTTTCTGACAAGAGTGATGTTTACAGCTTCGGCGTTGTTCTTGTTGAGATCATAACTGGACTCAAGGTGGTTGACTTTACCCGCCCTCATAATGAAGTGAACCTGGCCTCCCTTGCAACTGATAGGATCGGGAACGGGCTCTTGGACGAGATCATAGACCCCTTTCTTGTGCCTCAAGCAAGAAGTGATCCTTGGACACTTTCCTCAATACACAAGGTTGCTGAGTTGGCATTTAGATGCCTTGCGTTCCATAGAGATATGAGGCCTTCAATGACAGAAGTGGCAAGCGAGTTAGAACAACTCACTCTTACTACGTGGCCTAGTTTTGGTGACAATCATAATTGTGTAGCTTCTACAGAGTTATCCTCTTCTTCTTCCTCCTCCTCCTCCTCTAATGAGTGTGAGAAACCACTTAGCAGTAGAACCAAGGTCGGGCTACTAACTGGGCCCAAGTTAAGGTCGTTGTTGGATAGGACCAAAAGTAGCTCACCGGTTTCGGTGCAAGATAGAGAAGTATGGTTGAGTGAACAAAGCTCTCCCTCGTCAAATAGTTTCCCTAGCAAGTCATTTGATTGAGATATATTAAGGAAAAGTCTAGGGCAGCAACTTTTGTGTTTTTTGGCCAGTACTTAACCATTTAAACAAAAGTGAGTAATCTTCTACAATTAGATGTAATCTCACACTATTAAAAACACTATTGATGACCAATTAATGATTACAAAACACTAAAATTGCTAGCCCCCTGGCATTCTTCATATATTAAATAGAGACCACTTTGATAAAGACATTAAATATGTCTTTTTTTAAGACATTTACATGTGTCATGATATTATTAGTCATCTTTATTAAATCGGTTAATAATTTATTTTTTAATAAACCAGAACAAAATCAGTTTATTATAACAACAATAATAAACCCAATTGTCTATACTATAATTATTAGACCCGATTGATCCAATTGATTTATACAATTTGAACCGAATCATGTTTAAATTTTTTGATATAAAGACAAATATATCCCTAATTTTTGTTTTGCAGACATTTAACTTCCTATAAATATAAAAATACAATTAGGTCCCTAAATAAAACCTAACCTTAGCCCCAAGCCCAAGCCCAAGCCCAAGCTCAAGCCCAAGCCCAAGCTCTCAATAATCTCTCAAGCTAACCCGAAAAAGAAACAAACCTAGTCCTATCGTCTCATTCCTCTCCCTTTCTCACTGAAGCTCGAACTCCTCATCTCTTTGCTTACTGGCTTCGCAATCGCAAGCTCTCCCTCTCTCGTCTTCAGCCTCGCACCCAAGGTCCTCATCACTTCCGTGTCTTCAGTCGTCAATGTCTTGCATTCAGCCACGCTCACACGCCTTCCCTGAACTCGTCGTCGCCGGCATCAGAAGTAGCCGCTGGCGTCAGAAATAGCCAGTCTCGAGACTGATCCTGCAAAGCCTGATCTCCTTCAAATGCATGACTGACATTTCAGATCTGGGCTTGATCGCTACATCTGGATAATTGGAATTATTTATGCTTACTTTATTCCGAATGTAATCTCATATGCTGGTTTATTTGATGATATCCAGCTATTTTAAATTTGGAATAATGTACTGTCTCAGGTTATAACATAACTTCATATACCAAATGAAAAAAAAATATATCATAATTTAAGCTTAGTACTGGAGAAAAAGAAATGCAGAACATGTTATAACTTTAACCTATTTTAACATGTTTGGTATCATTAAAGACAAGTTTCACAGTTAATTGTATGATTGATTAAAAATCGGAGAATATAAACCTTTATATTGAGAATACTGTTTAGGCCCACAAACGATTCATGTACACAATGTACAAATTACTCAATCTGATATAATCTGAGAAACATCATGTACAACTACCTAATTTGATCACTACCGACCTCTGACATAAGAGTGAAAATGGTGCCATCCAATTCAATTACAGGGAGGGACTTCACAGGAATGTTGCTGGACCTTCAAGAAGAAAATGCTGCTTCCATGGCTTGTAAGATCAATGCAGTATTAAATTTAAAATTCCTGAAGCTCCTGCCAGGCCCTATATCAAGATTTTGAAATTCATTTTCAGACTTTGTGGGCTGGCTATCCATGAATGATGAGCTACTCCCTGTAGAACTGTGCTTTGCTTTCCACACGCAAATTCCTTAACTAATGTAAAAGGCTTGTCAGCAATCATCTAAGCAACTCACTTTTCAATTCTTAACAAAATCCCAAATTAAATACAATGCAGTGCAACGAATTAAACCGTGTGTGTAACCAACTTACCTTTAAGTGGCAAATCAGGCCTTGGAGCCAAAGGAGGTGGATGTGTCCATGATTTCAAGGATCTGCATAAAAGACACCAGTTTTCATAAATTTCAACAACTCCTGGGACAATGACCAAAACTATCAAAAATCACGTGCCGCTGTACTCACGCCAAAAAAGGGGACACCATATAAAGCTTGGGGCCAGTGATTCCACGACATATCACTTCATCACTTGCTGGTTGAAGGTCATCAAGCCGGTGCCACATATAGATTCATATAAATAGAAGAACACCAGTACTCAAATACGAAACCAGGGACAAAATAGCAAATGCATTATAATGAATACAACATAACACTATTAGAAAATGATCCAACCAGATAGAAAACAAAACTTAAAAGTAACATGAGAAAGCGTCACATACATTGATCTCCTTTTTGGTTTGTGGGGTAAATGCAGTATCATGTTTCACACCAGCAATAATGTAAAATTAGCTATGCTAGACTCATCGGCTAGAGATGCAAAATTAGCTAATGAATAGGTCTTTCTCTTTGTGCCAAACCCCTCTTCATACTTCATACCCAACAACCTTTGACTCTGTTTGTGTGCATAACAAACACAAATGCATTCATCATAGATATATCTCAAAAACCCCATGCATAGATTCCTTTACATCATTGTTAGTTATTCGCGCCACTAGTTCTTATTTCAAAGTCCATTTTAATTTCAGTTGCCAATTTTTTGCATAACCCCTTTAATTCTGTTTGATCCCAATTATATAATTATTAACAAAATAGCAAACATTCCCAATTTTGGCTTCAATCATTGATAAAGTTCATGTTTTTATGAATACCCATGTGCCCATATTAGTGATCTTCCCTCAATGTGATTATTTTCAGCAACAAAGAGAATAATTAATTGATATTTTCAGCCAAAAAATCAAAGATAGCAACAAAACAGAAAAGGGAAGAACAGAAAAATTTGTTGGAACTCACCAAATTAGAACCAGGTTGTGCGAAGGAAGCCGAGGAGTTGCTGAAGGCGAGGAGGAAGTTCGGGGACCTGCTGCTTCTGTCTCCGGCGACGACGGGAAGGCGCGAGACTGACTGTGAGGCGGTGACAAGACAGGGAGCGACGACGACGTCCAGTCCTGGGAGCTGCTGCTACTGCCACCAGCGACGACGAGGGCAGGGAAGGCGCACGAGACCGGAGACCGTAGGAGATCGACGACGAGCTTGTCAGAGACAGTGAGAGAGACCGATGCCGATAGAGGGAGAGGACTTGAGTTCGCGTCAATGAGGCAGAGAGGCAGAGTGAGAGATGAGAGAGCTGCAGTAACAGTAATGTTGAGGGAAGAGAAGAGGCTGTGAAACGACATAGTTTCATATATCTAAGGAAAAAAAAAAGGGAAAAAGACAAATAGGTCCCTGACTTTTTAGGTTTTTGACAAATTCATCCCTGACAAAATTTAAATACAAAAAAGTCCCTGACTTTAACAAACGGAGGACAATTTAGTCCTTCCGTCTGTTTCCCTCTCACACATCAAACGGAACTGGCTGAGGTGGCTATAACGGTGTCCAGGTGTCCGTTACGGTGCCACGTTGGAAGGGAAAAAAGATCGAAGGACAAATAGGTCCTTACTGATCAAAACGACGTCGTTTTGATAAGGTAACCCTAATGAGATTTAAACTGGGTTTTGTGAAGTAACATACGCAGCACCTGCTCAGATTTGTTCATGGTGGTGTTGCTGAAATTGATGGCCAGTGATGGAAGCTCATCAATCAAGAGACAACGCGGAGGTGTTGGCAGACGACAGGAAGGCTCTTCTGTAAATGCAGCTCCATGTTCAGTTCAAGCTGGGGATGAGAAAGATTGCATCGCTCCAAAATGCTTCTGCGGGATGTATGCGATATTTTACATGTCGAAGACAAATACCAACCCAAACAGACTATTTTTCGGATGCCCATTCTTCAAGGTAAGCTCACAATTTTTTATGTATATGGATGAAGTTGAGAGTTTTTTTTTTATCCCAACATATTTTCATACCATCTGAATTGATTTAGGTGAAACAACCATATTGCAAATTCTTTGTGTGGGTTGATGACCATATTGGAAGAATTGAGTGCATGGAGCCAACAAAGGAATTGGGTGACAATCAGAGCTTAAATGTTGAAGAACATTTTGGGAAGATAGAATTGGAGAACAGAATAGCTGATCTAGAGCAAAGGATAAATTACCTAGAGAACAAGAAAAGCAGTAACTTCTGGGTCATTGTTCTAAGCTTGATTGTTGTAGTTGTTGGTCTTTGTTTATTTAGAGTATGAAAAATATGAAAAAAATGTGGATTGTAATGAATTATATCTGTTAACTATTTTAGCTAATATAAATGAAAGAAAGAAGATTTTAATTATCCATATCTTGTTGGCTTGAAATAGATACAGAATGCGTGTAACATACATGTTTACTTTCAAGAGATGAACCTAAGTCAGAAACAAGCCATATATAATTCATTCAATCAACAATAATTCATTCATTCAAACTAAACCATAATATAGGAATATTGTCATACCACAACATAATAACATCTAGGATAAGTAACTGTAGCAGGTATATCATCCCTCGGATTCCAAAATACTAATTCATAAGCAACTAAATTGGCTAAAAGAAAGTTTGCCAATATGTATTACAACCAAGTATTGCAGCAAAAAACTAATTTTTGTTTCCAAAATAAGTCAGGAACAAGCTTGTCACTTTGTCTGGTTCTTGAAGCCTGGATTTGGTATAAACTTGAATAGTCCTGTTGTGGCAGAAGTTGTTGCTGCCAGTGTCTCCTTTGATACTCCTCCACTAGATGTTGTTGTCACACTTGTTGAAGTTGGTGGAGCAACTTGAGTCTGAGTTGTAGTTGGTGCAGGTGGCCTTTTGATTGGTTGCTTTGGCCTAAATTTAGCTGGTATTTTGGAATGAGTATGTTTTGTTGTCTTGATTGGTGCTTAGCTGAATGGTGCTGCATGTGAAGAAGTGTCATGTGCTTGTTCAGCTGGAGCTGGCTGTTGTGTATTCTGGTCAGCCTACAACATTTATAATGAAGACACATAAGTCCTTTAACATTTATAATGAAGACACATAAATCCTTTATCTTTTATAATGAAGACACATAAATCCTTCATCATTCATAACGAGGACAACTAAATCCTCACGTGCTTTGTTACCTCAGGCTCTGGAGCAGATTGGGATAATGGAAGTTCCACTAGTGCCTGACTACTTGAGTTCTGGTGCCTTGGTCAATTTTGTTGCTCAGCCAGTGTTGGTCAGCAGCATTACTCCCCATGTCCCTTGCACATGTATGCTCAGATTTAAAAGTTTTAACCTGGAAGCACCTAAGAGAATTATTGTAGGATACATGTACAACCCATGGACATTCTTCTCCTTTGCAGCCCACCCGAACCCTTTCTTTATCATTTTTAATCCATTGAAGCTGCCTACCCTCAGATATGAACAAGTCCTTCACCACTTCTTTAAAATCATCAAGAGTTGCAAACTTGGTGCCTACTTCAAAGTGGCCTTCTCCAAATCCATACTCATCATTGAACTCCGGCCAATGTTGCTTCTCAGCTTCTTCATCAGAGGAAACAGGGGTATGCAAATCCTCTGAATGGTATTCATAGTCATACTCTGAATCAGTGCAGCTTGAGTGTTGGTCAGGCCCATTACTAGGCCCACTATTGTTCAAAGAAGGCCTAGCTCGTTGGTCTACACTGGGCCCAACACCTGGTTGTACATTGGGTCTTTTTCCACCAATATTCGATCTATTCTTCCTTGGTGCATCCTGCCTCTTTATTGGATCCTTCTTCTTCTTCTCTTTCATTTTCCTCTTTGGTACAGCCACTTTTTTTCCCTTGTAAGTCATACTTCTCTTCTTTTTGGTACGTTTCTCTTCTCCACTGCTATTCTCATCATCACTGTCATCATTATACCCCGAAGGTGGATGCTTGTAAGGTTCACCCTCCGTGCTCTCGTAGCCGTCATCAGAGGAGGATGTCATCAGATTATCACAGATATCATCTACATCTACGCACTCAACATTCTCAGTTCCTGCATTCCCGCCTCCTTCTTCTTCTACATACTCAGGTTCATTGACAACATGATCAAAGTAAACATGAAACTCATCTTTTTCTTCATTCCTAATCAAATTTCACACAATTCACGAATCCTATTATCCCCTGTTAAACGATGAAACCCAGATTCTATATCACTGGCTGTACTATCAAACCAGTATATTGCCTTGTAGCCAGGATATCCTAAACCCTCATACAACTTCACCAAATCTCCAAAGTTGATAAAATCTATGTCCATCTCTGGAAATTTGTCTACTTTTTCATCCATATAAACAAGTCCCCCATCACCATTCCTCACAAACTTTCCTCCATGGTGAAAAACAGGAATTACATATCTATCAATCATCTGTAATTTTCAAACAAAAATAAAATCAACCCACAATGCATAGAACCCTCAGAATCTTTCAAATGAAGACAAAATAACTTTTTTCAAATAGATTGAAACAGAAAGCAACCATAGCAGAATGTCATTTACATGCATCACACCATACACTAAATGGAACCCTAACGCGAATGTCATCATGAACGTTGTGGACTTGCTTACCTTGATTGATGATTGAACTTCTTCAGCATACGAACTAAGTCTCTCCTACTCCACCTTCTTCGATGACACTTCAGTTTCGAGCCAGAGGGAAGGAAGCTCTAGCTTGATGAAGGGGTTAGGGCAGTATATGGTAATTTCTGTGTTGGCAAAGGGTTTTTATTAAGAATGGGTTACCTTATCAAAACGACGTCGTTTTGATCAGTAAGGACCTATTTGTCCTTTGATCTTTTTTCCCTTCCAGCGTGGCACTGTAACGGACACCTGGACACCGTTATAGCCACCTCAGCCAGTTCCGTTTGATGTGTGAGAGGGAAACAGACGGAAGGACTAAATTGTCCTCCGTTTGTTAAAGTCAGGGACTTTTTTGTATATAAATTTTGTCAGGGATGAATTTGTCAAAAACCTAAAAAGTCAGGAACCTATTTGTCTTTTTCCCAAAAAAAAAAGACTCGGACTGGTTTATATAAATCGGATGGGTCGAACCAAATTTAAAGCACCTGGTTTGGAGATAGATTTTATTAATCGGTTTTTAATAATCAACCAATCACAGAATGACACATCAGCAACTAAAAAAAAAGTTGTTTTAGATATCTTTATAAGAGTATCCCATACTAAATTCTTCCATTGATTTTATCTGTGGGAAAATTATAATGAATTAAGACGTCTATTATGGCAAAGAAAAATTTAGTTCAGGGGATAATTAATCAGTATTTGTGCATGATTAACCGTACCATTTATCATTCTTTAAATTTAAAAATATTTGATAACAAAAAAAATTAACTAAAAATAGTTAAAATTTATCTTATCTAGCATTTATTAATTGTTACGACAATTAATAAATATTAAATAAAATAAATTTTATCTGTTTTTTTTTTGTCTCCTTAACATTATTGCTTTAAATATATATAGATTAGTCGAATTTTTTTTAATTTAAATTAAATAATTATAATATTATGATAATGTGTAATATGTAGAATATTTATCGATTTGCATAATATATCATATATGGCAAAAATGCATTTCGGTTACTCTATACTCAAAATATGACGCACGCTTTATTGAGTACTCGAGATATGTATATAAAAAGGTCAATTTTATGGTTCCTATGAATTGGTGTCTAAATTTTATCTAATTTACTTTTTGTAGTAAATTTTGATTTTTTAAAAATTATTTATTGTTATATCTTTTAAATTAAATATTATTTTTAACCTTTTTTAGTAAATAGACAACATCTTTTAGACACCATAGCATTCACCGTATAAGAATATACAGAACTTAGTACCAGAATAAGTGTTAGAGGCTATAAAAATGAGTGCAGCCCAGATGTTTGCCTTCATTTAAGATGTTTTTAAAGTTTTGAAAAGTTTAAAAAGCATATATGGCTCAATAAAAGGATTGTGTGTGATAAAAAAGCATTAACAGATTGAATGTAACGTGATATGTGGTTGAGACACTAAATTTTAAAGTTGGTTTTTGTATTTCTTGTGTTACATAGTTACTTAGTTGATATGTTAGGATATTATGATTTATTTAGTTTTAGTTGGGACGTTATTATTTGTTGAATTTAAATAGTTAGAAAATGATATATTAATTGACTTTATTTTTGATCTGGTTGTTACAAATTTAATGTCTTAACTCAGTATTATACACTATAACTCGGCAATTTGAGTTATAACTCGGCGGTTATACATTATAATCAGATTCAACAGGCTACATTTTGGAATAAAACTGTCTGACCAGATATTTATTACTCATTAAACCTAATAACTGCTCATCAATTTAGATAATCAACAAGAATATAATTTACCTGTCTTACTTCACCTATAAAGGTATGATGTTTTATCTTCAACAAGAACACACTGAATTCTCAGTACTAACTTAAGTATTGGAGTGCCTTTTGCAGGTACACTCCCTCTTTGCTCATACTCTCCTTGATGTGACATCCTTCTAGACGAAAAACTCGGATCATCTCAGTTTATAGCTCGACGTTGAAGGCCAAAACTCGGCGTTAAAAGCTAAAGTTCGACGTCAACCCCTGCAGTCGAGGTTACGTCTAGGTTGTTCATACCATAACAGTTCTAATTAATTTGTTGTCAATTTAAGATATTTGAACATAAATATTTAGATGAATTGTTAGCCGTTTTAATATAAAGTGTTCGGATTAGTTAGCTTAGGTTAGTTTAGGTTAAATAATTAACTAATATGATGGTTTATTTGAATTAAATTTGTTGGCAGAGCAGAAAATTAGGTTTTGATGATTTTTATGCTGTTAAATTTAATTATGTTAGAATATTATTCTTGTTGAGGTTGGCCGGTTTATAGCTTGTCTGCTGATGATTGTCTTCAAACTTTTTATCGAGATGAGTTATACGTCGCCAAGAAGAGAACAAGAGGATGGGTGCTGCTGATGCATGAGCATCTTTTCTCTATTTTCTATTTATTTAAGATGTAAATTTATTGAGTTTTAATTGGATTTTAGTGTTTGAAGCTTATTTGGATGCTACTTTGAGTCGCTTTAGTATTTTAATTATTTAAGGTGAAGTTTGGATCGGTTTGACAGAGTTCGTGTAAAAGGAAAGAAGAAAATTTTGAATCTGCCAAGCTGGCACTAAACGCAGACTTGGGCGTTTAGTGCTAGGAAGTCAAAAACGAAGAAGTCTCTGCCACCAGGGGCGCTAAACGCCAAGCCTGGCATTTAGCGCTAGGAAGGTAGAATGGATATGGAGGTTACTGCCTCCTGGGGCGCTAAACACTGAGCCTGGCGTTTAGCGTTAATAATGCGGATCAATCTTCACCAAATGAGCATTTTTAGTGGATTTGACTTCTAATTATTATATTTTATTTTGTTCTAAGTATTTTTATTCCCAAACACAATCTTTTGGGTTTTAGTTATTTTTAGTTTATTTTATTTTCAAATCAAATTAGGTTAGATATAAAAGGGAAAAGATTTCGCCCTTCGGGGAATCTCTTCTTTCTTCCTCGTTCCACACTTTCACATTTTTTAACCCTAGTTTTCTCTCTGAGTCATGAGAAACTAGACTCCCTTGGTTAAGGTTAGGAGCTCTGTTTATTTCCATGGATTGATACTATTGCCACTCTATTTCAATTAATGTATTAATTCAATTTCAAGGATTACTTTCGTTCTTCATCTTATGAATTTGAGTGTATTGGAAAATAACTCCTATTCTACATGAATTCTTGTTGATTCTTGAAAAAGTTATCTCACTTGAATACTAGCTTGAAAGTAAATTCCTCCTAAACTACTAATTTCTTGGACTTAACGGGATATGTTATATATAATCCTCTTATATTTTGGTAGTTAGGGTTTTTGTGGCCAATAAACTATAATCGAACCTAACCCTCTAATCTACATTAAGTGACCAAGAAATTGGCGGTTGATTAGGTTAGAGGAGACTAAATTACTAAGGAATTAGGGTTTATTCAATTACAGTTTTTCATGAAATGAATCTTACAAGTTTAAAATAGTTGGTAAGAAATCTTAATCCGAAAGAATAAATAACTCCAAAATCTTAACTATTTTCTCACATACATTTCACACCAAGTCTACTGTTTGCTTTCTTACTCTCTGAAGTACTGTCTAATACTTTTGAATATCAAAACATTATTTTCTGCTTGCTTGACTAAGTGATTCAATCGACTATTTTTGTTCAGTCCATCAATCCTCGTGGGATCGACCTTCACTCACCGGAGGTATTACTTGGTATGACCTAGTGCACTTGCCAGTTAGTTTGTGGACATTTGAAATTCGCAACACCTGCAAAAGGCACTTCGACACTCAAGTCAATATGTTGAGTAATAAGCTTTGCAGAATACCATGAATCAAATAATCTTCTTACCATTTCTTTTATATCTGAGAAATGAAAGTAACTGTTATGTCTTCGAGTAATGGTGTTTTAAGTGGAGAATAATTTTATATCTAACATTTTGATATTCGTTTTAATGTCAGTTATGGCTAGCTGGTCTTTAACGCTTTATGACCGAGTAATAACTTGTAACCGATGTATAACGGTCACATCATAGACCTCAAGCTTGGTCTAGTGGTATTTTTTATGACATAGGTTGAGCTTTTAGGGAACGTGTTATAACTCGGCGTAAGGAGCCCCCAGTTCAATGTGTTTCATTAAAAAGTATTTAGTACAGTTAAATTCAATTTTGCATTTTCGTAGGGAAAGTAAAAGGAAAATGAAAAAAGGTCATGTCATTAAAAATTGTTTTCAATTTTCAATGAGACTTTATTACCATTGGCCGTTTGGAAAACAACGGTTGTGATCTACTTGAAATTGAATGGATTTTATTAAATGTTTGTTTAAAGTATTTTGGAATCTTAAAAGTTTTCATTAGAGCTATTTTACTTTTATTGAAATGAATTTTTAAAGATCAAGGGATGACTAAAAGAGGTTAGTGTACTCTCGTTTGCTTTTCTAATTTTGTTTCCTCGCTTACTGGTGCACGAAATTGCAATCACACTTTTGCAATTCCGCACAACTAACCAGCAAGTGCACTGGGTCGTCCAAGTAATACCTTACGTGAGTAAGGGTCGATCCCACGGAGATTGTCGGCTTGAAGCAAGCTATGGTTATCTTGTAAATCTTAGTCAGGATATCAGAAATTATCAGGATTGATTGTGAAAAGTAAAAGAACATGAAATAAGTACTTGTTTTGCAGTGATGGAGAATAGGTTGAGGTTTTGGAGATGCTCCATCTTTTGAATCTCTGCTTTCCTACTGTCTTCTTCTTCAAGCACGCAAGGCTCCTTCCATGGCAAGCTGTATGCAAGGGTTTCACCGTTGTCAGTGGCTACCTCCCATCCTCTCAGTGGAAATGTTCAACGCACCCTGTCACGGCATGGCTATCCATCTGTCGGTTCTCAATCAGGCCGGAATAGAATCCAGTGATTCTTTTGCGTCTGTCACTAACGCGCCGCCTTCAGGAGTTTGAAGCTCATCACAGTCATTCAATCATTGAATCCTACTCAGAATACCACAGACAAGGTTTAGACCTTCCGGATTCTCTTGAATGCCGCCATCAGTTCTAGCTTATACCACGAAGATTTTGATTAAAGAATCCAAGAGATATCTACTTAATCTAAGGTAGAACGGAGGTGGTTGTCAGACACACGTTCATAGTTGAGAATGATGATGATTGTCACGGATCATCACATTCATCCGGTTTAAGAACAAGTAATATCTTGGAATGGAAGCAAGCATGATTGAATGAAAAACAGTAGTAATTGCATTAATCCATCAAGACACAGCAGAGCTCCTCACCCCCAACCATGGGGTTTAGAGACTCATGCCGTGGAAAGTACACCAAGAAACGTGTAAAGTGTCATGAGGTACAGAAACAATGTCAAAAGATCCTATTAATAGTAAGCTAGTAACCTAGGGTATACAGAAATGAGTAAATGACGTAAAAATCCACTTCCGGGGCCCACTTGGTGTGTGCTTGGGTTGAGCATTGATACTTTTCGTGTAGAGACCTTTTCTGGAGTTAAACGCCAGCTTTGGTGCCAGTTTGGGCGTTTAACTCCAAGTTTTATGCCAGTTCCAGCGTTAAACGCTGGAAATTCTGATGCTGATTTGCAACGCCGGTTTGGGCCATCAAATCTCGGGCAAAGTATGGACTATTATACATTGCTGGAAAGCCCAGGATGTCTACTTTTCAATGCCATTAAGAGCGCGCCAATAGGGCTTCTGTAGCTCCAGAAAATCCACTTCGAGTGCAGGGAGGTCAGAATCAAACAGCATCTGCAGTCCTTTTCAGTCTCTGAATCAGATTTTTGCTCAGGACCCTCAATTTCAGCCAGAAAATACCTGAAATCACAGAAAAACACACAAACTCATAGTAAAGTCTAGAAAAGTGAATTTTAACTAAAAACTAATAAAAATATACTAAAAACTAACTAGATCATACCAAAAACATACTAAAAACAATGCCAAAAAGCGTATAAATTATCCGCTCATCACAACACCAAACTTAAATTGTTGCTTGTCCCCAAGCAACTGAAAATCAAAATAGGATAAAAAGAAGAGAATATACTATAGACTCCAAAATATCAAGGAAACTTAGCTCCAATTAGATGAGCGGGACTAGTAGCTTTTTGCCTCCGAACAGTTTTGGCATCTCACTCTATCCTTTGAAGTTTAGAATGATTAGCATCTATAGGAACTCAGAACTCAGATAGTGTTATTGATTCTCCTAGTTAAGTATAATGATTCTTGAACATAGCTAGTGTATGAGTCTTGGCTGTGGCCCAAAGCACTCTATTTTCCAGTATTACCACCAGATACATACATGCCACAGACACATAATTGGGTGAACCTTTTCAGATTGTGACCCAGCTTTGCTAGAGTCCCCAATTAGAGGTGTCCAGGGTTCTTAAGCACACTCTTTTTGCCTTGGATCACAACTTTATTTCTTTCTTTTTCTTTCTCTTTCTTTCTTCTCTCTTTTTTTCGAATTTTTTTTTGTATCCACTGCTTTTTCTTGCTTCAAGAATCAATTAAATGATTTTTTAGATCCTCAATAACAGTTCTCTTTTTCCTCATCCTTTCAAGAGCCAACAATTTTTAACATTCTCAAAACAACAAATTCAAGAGACATATGCACTGTTCATGCATTCATTCAGAAAACAAAAAGTATTGTCACCACATCAAACTAATTCAACTAGTTTCAAGGATAAATTTCGAAATCCTGTACTTCTTGTTCTTTTGTGATTAAAGCATTTTTCATTTAAGAGAGGTGATGGATTCATAGGACATTCATAGCTTTAGGACATGAATTTTAAATTTTATTAATTATGAATTAAGAACAAGACTCAAAAATAGATATAAGATTAGACTAGAAAATAAAAATATAAAACAAAAATTTTTAAATAGGCTCCTAATGATAGAGGTTTTCACAGAGTTAGGACTCAACAACCTTGATTTTGAGAAGTGGATTCTCCCTCAACTTGAGATGAGAGCTTTTGGCGTTTCAACTCTTGGAGTTCACGCCCCTGCTTCTCTTGTTCCTTCAGCAATTTGCAGAGCATGCAGTTCTGATTCTGTTGTTCTTCCTTCAGTTGCTCCATAGTTTCTTGTAACTTGATGATAGATGCTTCTAGGCTGGTCCAGTAGTCAATTTTAGGAAATTCAGGGAGGAACTCCTGCGCCCTCCTTTTGATAGAGTTGTCTTGCATTTGTCCTTCCATTGACTTCTTGGTGATTGGATGTTCAATGGGTATGAATTCATCTACTCCCATCTTTACCCCAGCCTCTTTACAGAGCAAGGAGATCAAGCTTGGGTAAGCCAATTTGGCTTAAGTGGAATTTTTATTTGCAATTGTGTAGATCTCACAAGCAATCACATGATGAACCTCCACTTCTTTTCCAAGCATAATGCAATGAATCATCACTGCTCTCTTGATAGTGACCTCAGAACGGTTGCTAGTGGGCAATATGGAACGCCCAATAAAGTCTAGCCAACCTCTTGCAATTGGTTTGAGGTCTCCCCTCTTGAGTTGGTTTGGGACACCCTTTGAATTGGTTATCCACTTAGTTCCAGGGAGGCATATGTCCTCTAGAACTTGATCCAACCCTTTATCTGCTCTCACCATTCTCCTATTAAAGAATTCAGGATCATCATGCAGTTGAGGCAATTTGAAGATTTCTCTTATTTTGTCCAGATGGAAGTACATAACTTTCCCTCTGACTATGGTTCTGTAGGTATGGTAAGCAGTTCCAGTCATTCTCTGCTTATCTGTTAGCCACAGATTTGAGTAGAATTCCTGAACCATATTCCTTCCAACCTTTATCTCAGGATTGGTTAGAACTTCACATCCTCTGTTTCGAATTTGCTCTTGGATCCCTGGATATTCATCTTCTTTCAGATCAAATTTAACTTCCGGGATCACTGACCTCAGACCCATTATTTTGTGATAATGGTCTTCATGTTCTTTGGTTAAGAACTTCTCTTGATTCCAAAGATTCTTTGGATTATTCTCTTTCTTTCCTCTTAAATTGGTTTGTTTTCCCTTAGGAGCCATGATCTTGATGAATCTTGGCTTAGTGATCACGGAAAAGCACACCAAACTTAGAGGTTTGCTTGTCCTCAAGCAAAAGAAAGGAAAGAAGAGAGAGAGAGGAGGAGCAAATTCGAATGGTGTGGGGCAATGAGGGGGCTGAACGTGTATTTATAAAGTGGGGAGGAGAGATTTCGAAAAAAAAAAGAAAAATTTAAAAGGAGATTTGAGAAGATATGGAAAGAATTTGAGAGAAGGGTGAGTTTTTGAACAAGATTTGGGATTGATTTGAGAGATTTGAAGAGTGATTTTAGATTTTTGAAGATTTGAAAGTGAATGATGAAAGGTTGAGATGTATTTATGTAGAAAAGTATGGGTAAGAAAAGGAAAATTTGAAAAAAATTTGATTGGAAATCAAAATCTTGGTTCCCCACCTTTCTGGCGTTAAACGCCCAGAATGGCACCCATTCTGGCGTTTAACTCCCATTTGTTGCCCATTGTGGGCGTTTAACGCCCAGCCAGGTGCCCTGGCTGGCGTTAAACGCCAGAATTCCTTTATCACTGGGCGTTTTTCTAAAACGCCCAGGATGCTGCACACCTGGCGTTAAACGCCCAGAATGGTGCCCATTCTGGCGTTTAACGCCCAAAATGGTACCTTTACTGGCGTTAAACGCCCAGAATGGTGCCCATTCTGGCGTTTAACGCCCAAAATGCCCCTTACTGGCGTTTTTTCGCCAGTAAGCTCTTTTTCTCTGCTTTTTGCGCTGAATCCTTCTGTAACTCTGTGAATTCCTTCATTTTTGATACTTGCCTTTGTAAAAACAAAACATATAACCTGCTAATGACTGGGTTGCCTCCCAGCAAGCGCTTCTTTACTGTCTTTAGCTGGACCTTTACTGAGAATCACTCAAGTCTCAGTTTTGAGCATTCCTGCTCAAAATTGCCTTCAAGATAATGCTTGATTCTCTGTCCATTAACAATGAACTTTTTGTCAGAATCAATATCCTAAAACTCAACATATCCATATGGTGACACTCCTGTAATCACATACAGACCCCTCCACCGGGATTTGAGTTTTCCTGGAAACAATTTGAGCCTAGAGTTGAAGAGCAGGACTTTTTGTCCCGGCTCAAAGACTCTGGATGACAACTTCTTGTCATGCCACTTCTTTGCCTTTTCCTTATAAATTTTTGCATTTTCAAAGGCATTGAGTCTGAACTCTTCTAGCTCATTTAGCTGGAGCAATCTTTTTTCACCAGCTAACTGAGCATCCATGTTTAGGAATCTGGTTGCCCAGTAGGCTTTATGTTCCAGTTCCACGGGCAGATGACAGGCCTTCCCATACACCAGTTGGTATGGAGAGGTTCCTATAGGAGTTTTGAATGCTGTTCTGTATGCCCACAGAGCATCATCCAAGCTCTTTGCCCAATCCTTTCTTCGGGCTATCACAGTCCATTCCAGGATTCTTTTTAGCTCTCTGTTAGAGACTTCAGCTTGCCCATTTGTCTGTGGATGATACGGAGTTGCCACTTTGTGGCTAATTCCATATCTAACCATAGCAGAGTATAGCTGTCTATTGCAGAAATGAGTGCCCCCGTCACTGATTAGTACTCTGGGAACACCAAATCTGCTGAAGATGTGTTTCTGGAGGAATTTCAGCACGGTCTTGGTATCATTAGTGGGTGTAGCAATTGCTTCTACCCACTTAGATACATAGTCCACTGCCACCAGAATGTAAGTGTTTGAGTATGATGGTGGGAATGGACCCATGAAGTCAATTCCCCATACATCAAACAATTCTATCTCTAATATCCCTTGTTGAGGCATGGCATATCCGTGAGGTAAGTTACCAGCTCTTTGGCAACTGTCACAGTTACGCACAAACTCTCGGGCATCTTTATAGAGAGTAGGCCAGTAGAAGCCACATTGGAGGACTTTAGTGGCTGTTCGCTCACTTCCAAAATGTCCTCCATACTGTGATCCATGGCAGTGCCATAGGATCCTTTGTGCTTCTTCTCTGGGTACACATCTGCGGATCATTCCGTCTGCACATCTCTTAAAGAGATATGGTTCATCCCAGAGGTAGTACTTGGCATCTGAAATTAATTTCTTTCTTTGCACTCTGCTGTACTCCTGGGGTATGAACCTCACAGCTTTATAATTTGCAATATCTGCAAACCATGGAGCTTCCTGAATGGCAAAGAGTTGCTCATCTGGGAAGGTCTCAGAGATCTCAGTAGAAGGGAGGGACGCCCCAACTACTAGTTCTATTCAGGACAGATGATCAGCTACTTGGTTCTCTGTCCCTTTTCTGTCTCTTATTTCTATATCAAACTCTTGCAGAAGCAACACCCATCTGATAAGCCTGGGTTTTGAATCCTGCTTTGTGAGTAAGTATTTAAGAGCAGCATGGTCAGTGTACACAACCACTTTAGACCCCACTAGATAGGATCTAAACTTGTCAATGGCATAGACCACTGCAAGTAACTCTTTTTCTGTGGTTGTGTAATTCTTCTGTGCGTCATTTAGAACACGGCTGGCATAATAAATGACGTGCAGAAGCTTGTTATGCCTCTGTCCCAACACTGCACCAATGGCATGGTCACTGGCATCACACATTAGTTCAAATGGTAATGTCCAATCTGGTGCAGAGATGACTGGTGCTGTGACCAGCTTAGCTTTCAGGGTCTCAAATGCCTGCAGACACTGTGTGTCAAACACAAATGGTGTGTCAGCAGCTAGCAGGTTACTCAAAGGTTTTGCAATTTTCGAAAAATCCTTTATAAACCTTCTGTAGAATCCTACATGCCCCAGAAAGCTTCTGATTGCCTTAACATTGGCAGGTGGTGGTAATTTTTCAATTACCTCTACCTTTGCCTTATCCACCTCTATTCCCCTGCTTGAAATTTTGTGCCCAAGGACAATTCCTTCAGTCACCATAAAGTGACATTTTTCCCAGTTTAAAACCAGGTTAGTCTCTTGGCACCTTTTTAGGACAAGTGATAGGTGGTTAAGACAGGAGCTGAATGAGTCTCCATATACTGAGAAGTCATCCATGAAGACTTCAAGAAATTTCTCCACCATATCAGAGAAGATGGATAGCATGCATCTCTGAAAGGTTGCAGGAGCATTACACAGACCAAAAGGCATCCTTCTGTAGGCAAACACGCCAGAAGGGCAAGTAACTGCTGTTTTCTCTTGGTCCTGAGGATCTACTGCAATTTGGTTATAACCTGAATAGCCATCCAAAAAGCAGTAATAATTATGGCCAGCTAGTCTTTCTAGCATTTGGTCTATGAATGGTAAAGGAAAATGATCCTTTCTGGTGGCTGTATTGAGCCTTCTGTAGTCAATACACATACGCCACCCTGTGACTGTTCTTGTAGGAACCAGTTCATTTTTTTCATTATGAACCACTGTCATGCCTCCCTTTTTGGGGACAACTTGGACAGGGCTCACCCAGGGGCTATCAGAATTAGGATAAATAATCCCAGCCTCTAGTAATTTAGTGACCTCTTTCTGCACCACCTCCTTCATGGCAGGATTTAGCCTCCTCTGTGGTTGGACCACTGGTTTGGCATTATCCTCCAACAGGATTTTGTGCATGCATCTAGCTGGGCTAATGCCCTTAAGATCACTTATGGACCACCCAAGAGCTGTCTTGTGTGTCCTTAACACTTGAATCAGTGCTTCCTCTTCCTGTGGATTTAAAGCAGAGCTTATAATTACTGGAAAAGTGTCACTTTCTCCCAGAAATGCATACTTCAGGGATGGTGGTAGTGGTTTGAGTTCAGGTTTGGGAGGCTTATCCTCCTCCTGAGGAATTTTCGAAAATTCCTTTGTTTCCACTGATTCTTCTTGATCAGGTTGAGCATCCTTGAAGATGTCCTCAAGCTCTGATTCTAGGCTTCCAGTCATGTTGACCTCTTCTACCAGAAAGTCAATAATGTCAGCGCCCATGCAGTCATTTGGTGTGTCTGGGTGCTGCATAGCTTTTACAGCATTCAACTTGAACTCATCCTCATTGACTCTCAGGGTTACTTCCCCTTTTTGTACATCAATGAGAGTTCGTCCAGTTGCTAGGAAAGGTCTTCCTAGAATGAGAGTTGCACTCTTGTGCTCCTCCATTTCCAGCACCACAAAGTCAGTTGGAAAGGCGAATGGCCCAACCTTGACAATCATATCCTCTATTATGCCTGATGGATATTTAATGGAGCCATCAGCAAGTTGGAGGCATATCCGGGTTGGTTTGACTTCTCCAGTCAACCCAAGCTTTCTGATAGTGGATGCAGGTATTAGATTGATGCTTGCTCCAAGATCACATAGGACTGTCTTGGTGCAAGCACCTTCTAATGTGCATGGTATCATAAAGCTTCCTGGATCTTGAAGCTTTTCTGGTAAGCTTTTTAGAATGACTGCACTGCATTCTTCAGTGAGAAACACTTTTTCAGTTTCTCTCCAATCCTTCTTATGACTTAAGATTTCTTTCATGAATTTAGCATAAGAAGGTATTTGCTCAAGTGCCTCTACAAACGGAATCTTTATTTCAAGAGTCCTTAGATAGTCTGCAAAGCGGGCAAATTGCTTATCCTGTTCTGCTTGGCGGAGTTTTTGAGGATAAGGCATCTTGGCTTTATATTCTTCAACCTTAGATGCTGCAGGTTTATTACTTACAGAAGTGGTTGAAGAAGCCTTGTTAGAGGGATTACTGTCAGCACTCTCAGGTGTCTGATCCTCCCTTGGCGTCTGAACGCCAGGATTGGGTGGAAAATGGGCGTTTAACGCCAACTTTTCCCCCTTTTCTGGCGTTTGAATGCCAGAACTGGGCAGGGAATGGGCGTTTAACGCCAGCTTTCCCTCCCTTTCTGGCGTTTGAACGCCAATAACATTCCTCTCTGGGCTCTTACTGTCCTCAGAGGGATTTTGAACAGTGGTTTGGTTATCCCCTGTCAATTGTTCCTTGTTTGGCTTTTTGCTACTTTGAGCAGTGTTATTCAGTGTCTTCCCACTCCTCAGTTGAACTGCTTGACATTCCTCTGTTATCTGTTTAGATATTTGCTGTTTTGCTTGATTCAACTGCAGTTCTATGTTCTTGTTAGCAACTTTAGTTTCATGGAGCATTTCTTTAAATTCTGCTAACTGTTCTGTCATCAGGAGCAATTGTTGATTAAGCTCAATCATCTGTTCTTGAGGATTAGGATTAGTGACTACTGTCATGACTTCCTCTTTTGGAGAGAACTCATTGCTAGAGTACAAATATTGGTTTCTAGCAACAGTGTCTATAAGCTCTTGAGCCTCTTCAATTGTCTTCCTCATGTGTATAGATCCACCAGCTGAGTGGTCTAAAGACATCTGAGCTTTTTCTGTAAGCCCATAGTAGAAGATGTCTAACTGTACCCACTCTGAAAACATTTCAGAGGGGCATTTTCTTAGCATACCTCTATACCTCTCCCAGGAATTATAAAGGGATTCATTATCCTCTTGTTTAAAGCCTTGGATGTCCAGCCTTAGCTGTGTCATCCTCTTTGGAGGGTAAAAGTGATTCAGGAATTTGTCTGATAACTGTTTCCATGTCTTTATGCTTGCTGTAGGTTGGTTATTCAACCACCTTTTAGCTTGATCTTTTACAGCAAATGGAAACAGTAATAGTCTGTAGACATCCTGATCCACCTCTTTATCATGTACTGTGTCAGCAATTTGTAAGAACTGTGCCAGAAACTCAGTAGGCTCTTCCTGTGGAAGACCGGAATACTGGCAATTTTGCTGCACTATGATAATGAGTTGAGGATTTAGCTCAAAGCTGCTTGCTTTGATGGGAGGTGTACAGATGCTACTCCCATATGCAGCTGTAATGGGGTTAGCATATGACCCCAGAGTCCTTTTTGACTGATCAATCCCACTTAGGTCCATAATGGATAAAGGGAAATGATATGGATTGCAGATAGATAAATTTTGTTTTTTTTTTTGAATTAACCGAAAAAATAAAATGAAACAAAAGGAAATTAAAATAAAAATTCGAAAATTAAAAAGAAAACAAGATCAAAGCAAATTGAGAACTGAATCAATTAGTTAATTAAAAAGATTTTGAGATTAGCAATTAGAAAGATATGATTGAAAAGTTTTTATGAAACAGATTTGATTTTTGAAAAGAGGAAAGAGAAAAACAACAAAATGACACCAAACTTAGAATTTTTTAGAAAATCAAACACTAATTTTTTGAAAATTTTAAGGGAAAAACACAAAGAGGACACCAAACTTAGAATTTTTACGGATCAAAAAGGGACTAAGGACTTGCAAATTCGAAAATTAAAAGAAAAACAAAAGCATGCAATTGACACCAAACTTAAAATATGAAACTAGACTCAACTAAAAGACTCTAAACCAACAAAAATAAAACAGTCCTAATCTAAGCAACAAGATAAGCCGTCAGTTGTCCAAACTCGAACAATCCCCGGCAACGGCGCCAAAAACTTGGTGCACGAAATTGCAATCACACTTTTGCAATTCCGCACAACTAACCAGCAAGTGCACTTTTCGTGTAGAGACCTTTTCTGGAGTTAAACGCCAGCTTTGGTGCCAGTTTGGGCGTTTAACTCCAAGTTTTATGCCAGTTCCAGCGTTAAATGTTGGAAATTCTGATGCTGATTTGCAACGCCGGTTTGGGCCATCAAATCTCAGGCAAAGTATGGACTATTATATATTGCTGGAAAGCCCAGGATGTCTACTTTCCAATGCCGTTAAGAGCGCACCAATTGGGCTTCTGTAGCTCCAGAAAATCCACTTCAAGTGCAGGGAGGTCAGAATCCAACAGCATCTGCAGTCCTTTTCAGTCTCTGAATCAGATTTTTGCTCAGGACTCTCAATTTCAGCCAGAAAATACCTGGAATCACAGAAAAACACACAAACTCATAGTAAAGTCCAGAAAAGTGAATTTTAACTAAAAACTAATAAAAATATACTAAAAACTAACTAGATCATACCAAAAACATACTAAAAACAATGCCAAAAAGCGTATAAATTATCCGCTCATCACTTACGTATTTTTTGTTCTTGGAAAAAGTGGGTGAGAAAAAGGGAAAAAATTTGCCAAAAGTTGACAATGATGGGTTGTATGATTGGATGAATGAGGATGTTAAGATTCGTGACTCTCTATTTACTGATAAGAGCAGTGTGGATGAGATAGATGTTTCGAAGATAGTGAGGTTTGGGGTTCGGGTAGAATTGTTGCCATGCACAAGGGTTGAGCGAGTTTTTCATAGAAAGAAGGATTTTGAAAATTTTTATATGTATATAGTTGCGTTCTCGAAGAACTACGTGTGAAATTGCCATTTACAACTTTTGAATGCGATGTTTTGAAACAACTTAACTGTGTCCCATCACAGCTACGTCCTATTGGTTGGACTTTTGTGAGATGCTTTGATGTTTTGATGGAATCTCTGGAGATAAAATCGTCTCTTGAATAGTTTTTCTCTTTATTTCAAGCTAAGGTTTGAAAGGGGGTTTGGGTGAATTTGAATAGCGCCCCAGGTTTTTCAGTTTTCAAACTGTATAAGTCGTCTTTTAAGGATTTCAAGGAAATATTTTTGAAAGTGTAGTCGATGGATGAGGATTTTTTGTTTTATTTAGATGAGCATTTAGGGGGAAAATTCTCGATGTATTGGTGCTCACAACCACAACATATACTTGGTTCGGAGCTTATAACTCCCCGGAACAAGTGTATAATAAGATATCTTGTTAAGGTGGTTGATAAAGGCGGTCTGATCTCTATTTTTGACTTGCTTTCATGGGAGGAAGATAGATCATCAGTGATGAATTATCTTGGTGAGAGTGTGTTGAGCTATATGTTCAGTAGGTTGGTTTGATTTTGCTGTTTGTTTGACATTGTTTTGTTCTGATTTGTAGTTGAAAAATATCTTGGAGTATCAATTGTGAGCTTAAGATCTCGGCTGAAGACAAATAATTTTGAAAGGTCATCCTCAAACCGTGAGAAGATGGATGGAGAGGGCAAGGTGGATCAACCACCTCCTAAGAAGAAAAACTTTTTATTTAAGAAGAGGAAAGCTGGCATTATTAATTTGGGCGATGATGGAAAGGAGAAGGATATCCCTCTTGACGAGTTGTCGACCTTTGTGAATAAGTAAGAAAAGCTGCATGTTTTCATCGAGGATGGGGATGGTTCCTCGGTGTGGGATAAGAGATTTTCTTTTAATTTTATAGCTGATGAAGTGGTGCAAGCGTCGTCTGACATTGCGTTGGTTGATGAGGTTGGGGATATTGGCATCGACCAATATCCTCAGATAAGAAGAACTAATCTTTTTTTCAAAAATTATTATAGTGATGAATTGTATATGTTTTAATGCTTTTTATTGCTGTAGGTTTCGGGTTTCCACCTGACAAGTATAGGTCAGAGTCAAGTAAAAAGGCATAGGAAATTGTTGCTAAAAAAGATGAAATCGCAGGTCTTAAGGAGGAGTTAGATTTAAAAGAAAATTTTATTTTAGATTTGAAAAAGGAATTAGCTGAGAGAGAGGAAGAGTTGAGTTTTGAGAAAAATAGTCATGACAAAGATGTGGAGTTGTTGAAGAAAAGGGAGAATGACCTTTCAAATTTGAATAATCAGGTGATTGAAGTGACTGTGAAGTTGAAGAATATGGAGAGTGGCCGTGAGACCAAGATCCTGGATGCGTTCGCCAAGGGATTTGAACGTGATGTGATTCAAGCCAAGTTGTTAGCTCCTGAGGGTTATTTCTTGGCAATGGATCTGAGCAAAGTGGTCCGTGACGGATTGTTGGTTAATGACGAGGATGCTGCCGAGGATGGGGATGACAACCTGGTAGACTGATTTCTGTTAAGAAACTTTTGTGGTAGTTTGAAATGTTTGACTGTTGCCAATTTGTTTTGGCTTTTGTTGGAACTTGTAATAGTTAGCCTTTAAACTATTTTTTATGATAATATTTAATCACTGTTTGATGATATGATTGTTGTTTGATGAGCTAGCCTTTGCCTTTGGCCAAGTTTGTTTTGGCTTGTTTAAAATAAGTGGTGTGTTTAAACTGATAAGGTCTGAAGCTTTGATATCTGACTGGTAGATAGATGTTTGATTTGAATGAGTTAGGCATTGTGCTTACTGGCATGTTTGTCCCCATTACTGATAGGGGTTAGATGGGTTTGAAATCATTTGAGCAAGAATGTTTCATTAGTTCACATTTGTTTGGTGATTTGATTGATGGTTTAGTTTGATTGCGCATGTGGAAACAATGCAACTTTGAATTGAACAATTATCCCAATTAGATAAGTGTTTTGAGATTTGTTGACTATTGATAGTCGTAGTTTGGATTGATTTAGATCGTCTTGACAATGATTGATATAGATCAGATGATGATTGACGTAGATCGAAAAAGAAAATATAGATTAGAAAAAGTAGATAGTAGATATTGATGAGCGGATAATTTATATGCTTTTTGGCATTGTTTGTAGGTAGATTTTAGTAGAATCTAGCTACTTTTTAGTATATTTTTATTAGTTTTTAAGCAAAATTCACATTTCTGGACTTTACTATGAGTTTGTGTATTTTTCTGTGATTTCAGGTATTTTCTGGCTGAAATTGAGGGACCTGAGCAAAAATCTGATTCAGAAGCTGAAAAAGGACTGCAGATGTTGTTGGATTCTGACCTCCCTACACTCGAAATAGATTTTCTTGAGCTATAGAAGCCCAATTGGCGCGCTTTTAATTGCGTTGGAAATTAGACATCCTGGGCTTTCCAGCAATATATAATAGTTCATACTTTGCCCGAGTTTTGACGACACAAACTGGCATTTAAACGCCAACTTTTTGCCCTATTCTAGAGTTAAACGCCAGAACTGAGTTACAAGCTGGAGTTAAATGCCCAAACTGGCATAAAAGCTGGCGTTTAACTCCAAGAAAAGTCTCTACACATGAAAGCTTCAATGCTCAGTCCAAGCACACACCAAGTGGACCCTGGAAGTGGATTTCTGCATCATTTACTTATCTCTGTAAACCCTAGTAACTAGTTTAGTATAAATAGGACTTTTTACTATTGTATTGATATCTTTTGGACTTTTGAATCTTTGGATTATTCTTAGATCATCTTTGGAATGTTTTTCCTTAGACTTGGAGGCTGGCCATTAGGCCATGCCTAGACCTTGTTCTTATGTATTTTCAACGGTGGAGTTTTTACACACCATAGATTAAGGTGTGGAGCTCTGCTGTTCCTCGAGTAGGATTCAGTGATTGAATGACTGTGACGAGTTTCAAACTTGCAATTGTTGGGCGTGATGACAAGCGCAAAAGAATCAAGGGATTCTATTCCAACATGATTGAGAACTGACAAATGATTAGCCGTGCCGTGACAGAGCATTTGGACCTTTTTCACTGAGAGGATGGGATGTAGCTATTGACAACGGTGATGCCCTACATACAGCTTGCCATAGAAAGGAATAAGAAGGATTGAAGGAAGGCAGTAAGAAAGCAGAGATCCAACAAGGACAAGCATCTTCATACACTTATCTGAAATTCCCACCATTGAATTACATGAGTAACTTTACCTTTATCTTCTGCTTTATTTATTATTATTATTCGAAAACTCCATAACCATTTATTATCCGCATGACTGAGATTTACAAGATGACCATAGCTTGCTTCATACCAACAATCTCCGTGGGATCGACCCTTACTCACATAAGGTATTACTTGGACGACCCAGTGCACTTGCTGGTTAGTTGTGCGGAGTTGTGACTAAGTGTGATTCACGTTTGAGAGTGCTACCAAGTTTTTGACGCCATTGTTGATGATCACAATTTCGTGCACCAAGTTTTTGGCACCGTTGCGGGGATTGTTCGAGTTTGGACAACTGACGGTTCATCTTGTTGCTCAGATTAGGTAATTTTCTTTTTTTATTTTTATTTTCTTTTCAAAAAATTTTCAAAAATATTTTTCAAAATTCTCCCTCTATTTTCGAAAAATCCTTTAGAGTTTTTAAGAATGAATTCTAGAGTTTCAAAATGGTATGCTGAAGCTTGGCTGGCCATCAAGCTTTAGACTAACCTGGTATGATTCCTGGTATTTTGATTGAGGACTTTGAATTCATTACTTCCTTTTTCCTATATGTTTTTCGAAAAATATAAAATAAAATCCAAAAAAATAATAAAATTATAAAAAATCAAAAATATTTTTGTGTTTCTTGTTTGAGTCTTGTGTCATGTTTTAAGTTTGGTGTCAATTGCATATTAATTTTGTTCTTGCAATTTTCAAAAATTCATGCATTCATAGTGTTCTTCATGATCTTCAAGTTATTCTTGGTAAGTCTTCTTGTTTGATCTTGATGTTTTCTTATTTTGTGTCTTTTATTGTTTTTCATGTGCATCTTTACATTCATAGTGTCTAAGCATTAAAGATTTCTAAGTTTGGTATCTTGCATGTTTTCTTTGCATCAAAAATTTTTCAAAAATATGTTCTTGATGTTCATCATGACCTTCAAAGTGTTCTTGGTGTTCATCTTGACATTCATAGTGTTCTTGCATGCATCATTGGCTTTGATCCAAAATTTTCATGTTTTAGGTCATATTTGTGTTTTTCTCTCTCATCATCAAAAATTCAAAAAAAATCAAAAAAAATATCTTTTCCTTTTTTTTCTCTCAAAATTTCGAAAATGTGGGTTGACTTAGTCAAAAATTTTAAAAATTAGTTGTTTCTTGTAAAGTCAAGTCAAATTTTCAAATTTTAAAAATCTTATCTTTTCAAAACTTTTTCAAAAATTAAATCTTTTTTCATTTTTCTTATTTATTTTCGAAAATTCTTTAAAATATTTTTCAAAAATCTTTTTCTTAATTTTATCTTTATTTTCGAAAATTATGCTAACAATTAATGTGATTGGTTCAAAAATTTGAAGTTTGTTACTTTCTTGTTAAGAAAGGTTCAATCTTTAAATTCTAGAATATTATCTTTTAGTTTCTTGTTTGTTAAGTAATTAATTTTAATTTTAAAAATTAAATCTATCTTATCCCATCTTTTATATCATATCTTTTTCAAAATTTTATCTTTTTCAAAAATTTGATTTTAAAATATCTTTTCTAACTTCTTATCTTCTTATCTTTTCAAATTTGATTTTCAAATCTTTTTCAACTAACTATTTGACTTTTTGTTTGTTTCTTATCTTTTTCAAAACCACCTAACAATTTTTTTCTCTCTAATTTTCGAAAATACCTCCCTCTTTTTCAAAAATTCTTTTCTAATTAATTAATTGTTTTAAATTTTAATTTTAATTTTATTTGTTATCTTTATTTTCGAAAATCATTTAACTCCTTTTCAAAATTTAATTTCGAAAATTTCTCCCTCTCTCATCTTATTCTATTTATTCATTCATTTACCAACACTTCTCTTCATCTCAAATCATTGCCCTTATCCTCACCCTTGTGTTTGGATTCTCCTTTCTTTATCCCCTTTCTTCTTCTACTAATAATAAGGAACCTCTTTACTGCGACATAGAGGATTCCTCTTCCTTTTCTATTCTCTTCTCTTTCATATGAGCAGGAACAACGAAAAATACATTCTTGTTGAAGCTGATCCAGAACTTGAAAGGACTCTGAAGAGGAAACTAAGAGAAGCTAAATTACAACAATCCAGAGACAACCTTGCTGAAATTTTCGAACAAGAAAAAGAGATGGCAGCCGAACCTAACAACAATAATGCAAGAAGGATGTTGGTGATTATACCACACCTACGTCCAAGTTTGATGGAAGAAGCATCTCAATTCCTGCCATAGGAGCAAACAATTTTGAGCTGAAACCTCAATTAGTTGCTCTAATGCAACAGAACTGTAAGTTTCATGGACTTTCATCAGAAGATCCTTACCAGTTCTTAACTGAGTTCTTGCAGATCTGTGAGACTGTTAAGACTAATGCAGTAGATCCTGAAGTCTACAGGCTCATGCTTTTCCCTTTTGCTGTAAGAGACAGAGCTAGAACATGGTTGGACTCTCAACCTAAAGATAGTCTGGACTCCTGGGATAAGCTGGTCACGGTCTTCTTGGCTAAGTTCTTTCCTCCTCAAAAGCTGAGTAAGCTTAGAGTGGATGTTCAGACCTTCAAGCAAAAAGATGGTGAATCCCTCTATGAAGCTTGGGAAAGATACAAGCATGTGACCAAAAGATGTCCTTCTGACATGTTTTCAGAATGGACCATGATAGATATATTCTATTATGGTCTATCTGAGTTCTCTAAGATGTCATTGGACCATTCTGCAGGTGGATCCATTCACCTAAAGAAAACACCTGCAGAAGCTCAAGAACTTATTGACATGGTTGCAAATAACTAGTTCATGTACACTTCTGAGAAGAATTCTGTGAATAATGGGACGCCTCAAAGGAAGGGAGTTCTTGAAATTGATGCTCTGAATGCCATATTGGCTCAGAACAAAATGTTGATTCATCAAGTCAACATGATTTCTCAAAGTCTGAATGGATGGCAAAATGCATCCAACAGCACTAAAGAGGCATCTTCTGAAGAAGAAGCTTATGATCCTGAAAACCCTGCAATGGCAGAGGTAAATTACATGGGTGAACCTTATGGAAACACCTATAATTCATCATGGAGAAATCATCCAAATTTCTCATGGAAGGATCAACAAAAGCCTCAACAAGGCTTTAATAATGGTGGAAGAAATAGGCTCAGCAATATCAAGCCTTATCCATCATCTTCTCAGCAACAGACAGAGAATTCTGAACAGAGCACCTCTAACTTAGCAAACTTAGTCTCTGATCTGTCTAAGGCCACTTTAAATTTCATGAGTGAAACAAAGTCCTCCATTAGAAATCTGAAGGCACAAGTGGGCCAGCTGAGTAAGAAAATCACTGAAACTCCTCCTAGTACTCTCCCAAGCAATACTGAAGAAAATCCAAAAAGAGAGTACAAGGCCATTGATATAATCAATATGGCCGAACCTAGAGAGGAATGAGAGGACGTGAATCCTAATGAGGAAGACCTCATGGGACGTCTCTCAAGCAAGAAGGAGTTCCCTGTTGAGGACCCAAGGGAATCTGAGGCTCATATAGAGACCATAGAGATTCTATTAAACCTCCTTCTGCCATTCATGAGCTCTGAAGACTATTCTTCCTCTGAAGAGGATGAAGATGTAACTGGAGAGCAAGTTGCTCAATATCTAGGAGCTATCATGAAGTTGAATGCCAAGTTATTTGGTAATGAGACTTGGGAAGGTGAACCTCCCTTGCTCATCAGTGAACTAGATACATGGGTTCAGCAAACCTTACCTCAAAAGAGATAAGATCCTGGAAAATTTTTAATACCCTATACCATAGGCACCATGACCTTTAAAAAGGCTCTGTGTGACCTGGGGTCAAGCATAAATCTTATGCCACTCTCTGTAATGGAGAAGCTAGGGATCATTGAGGTACAACCTGCCATATTTTCATTGCAAATGGCAGACAAGTCAGTAAGACAAGCTTGTGGATTGGTAGAGGACGTGTTGGTAAAGGTTGAAGGCCTTTACATCCCTGCTGATTTTATAATCTTAGACACTAGGAAGGAGGAGGATGAATGCATCATCCTTGGAAGACCTTTCCTAGCCACAGCAGGAGCTATGATAGATGTTAACAGAGGAGAATTAGTTCTTCAATTGAATGGGGACTACCTTATATTTAAGACCCAAGGGTGTTCTTCTGTAAACATGGAGAGGAAGCATGAAAAGATTCTCTCAGTACAGAGTCAAACAAAGCCCCCACTATCAAACTCTAAGTTTGGTGTTGGTAGGCCTCAGCCAAACACTAAGTTTGGTGTTGAATCCCCACATCCAAACTCTAAGTTTGGTGTTGGGAGTCTACAACATTGACCTGATCACCTGTGTGGCTCCATGAGAGCCCATTGTCAAGCTATTGACATAAAAAAACACTTATTGGGAGGCAACCTAATTTTTATTTATCTAATTTTATTTTATTTTTATTGTTATTTTATGTTTTATTAGGTTCATGATAATGTGGAGTCAAAAAAAAATTACTAAAATTAAAAACAGAATCAAAAACAGTAGAAGAAAAATCACACCTTGGAGGAAGGACTTACTGGCGTTCAAACGCCAGTAAGGAGCATCTGGCTGGCATTCAACGCCAGAACAGAGCATGGATCTGGCGTTGAGCACCAGAAATATACCCTGAGGAGAGCTAGCGCTGAACGCCAGAAACAAAGCATGGAAATGGCGTTCAACGCCAGAAACATGCTGCAATTGGGCGTTGAACGCCCAACATAAACATCACTTCGGCGTTTAAACGCCAGAATTGTATGCAAAGGCATTCTACATGCCTCATTGTTGCAGGGATGTAAATCCTTGACACCTTAGGATCTGTGAACCCCACAGGATCATCTCAGGATCTGTGGACCCCACAGGATTCCCACCTTCCTTAACTCACCTTCTCTCTTCTTCACCAATCACCTCAATATCTCTTCCCCATCACCTCTTCACCACTCACATCCATCCATCTCTTCATCTCTTCCCCACCAAATCCCACCCATATGGCCAAAACATACACATCTCTCCCTCTCCTCCATATCTTCTTCTCCCTCCATTCTTTCTTCTTTGCTCGAGGACGAGCAACATTCTAAGTTTGGTGTGGTAAAAGCATAGCTTTTTTGTTTTTCCATAACCATTGATGGCACCTAAGGCCAGAGAAACCTCAAAAAAAAAAAAGAAGAGAAAAGGAAAGACAAAAAGCTTCCACCTCCGAGTCACGGGAGATGGAGAGATTCATCTCAAGGGTCCATAGCTCAGTAGAAGAGCATTTGACTGCACATCAAGAGAGCATGAGGAATTCCCTCATCAAGAGATCCCTGAGATACCTCAGGGAATACATTTTCCTCTACACAATTATTGGGAGCAACTAAGGATAAGAGCACCAAAATCATTAGGGATCATGCAACAAAGGCAAGGAAGAGACATAGAGGAGCTCAAAAAGCACCATTGGTTCTTCAAGAAGGCGCCACCCTCACTAAGGTGGACTCATTCCTTGTTCTTATTTTTCTGTTTTTCGATTTTTATGCTATATGTTTGCTTATGTTTTGTGTCTCTACCTCATGATCATTAGTATTAAGTAACTATGTCTTAAGGTTATAAATAATTCCATAAATCCTTCACCTCTCTTAAATGAAAAATATTTCTAATTCAAAAGAACAAAAAGTACATGAATTTTGAAATTATCATTGAATTTAGTTTAATTATATTGGTGTGGTGACAATACTCTTTGTTTTCTGAATGAATGCTTGAACAGTGCATATTTTTTATCTTGTTGTTTATGAATGTTAAAATTGTTGGCTCTTGAAAGAATGATGAACAAAGAGAAATGCTATTGATAATCTAAAAAATCATGATATTGATTCTTGAAGCAAGAAAAAGCAGTGAAAAAGCAAAAGCTTGAGAAAAAAATGGCAAAAAAATAGAAATAAAAAGAAAAAGCAAGCAGAAAAAGCCAATAGCCCTTAAAACCAAAAGGCAAGGGTAAAAAGGATTCAAGGCTTTGAGCATCAATGGATAGGAGGGCCCAAGGAAATAAAATCCAGGCCTAAGCAGCTAAATCAAGCTGTCCCTAACCATGTGCTTGTGGCATGCAGGTCCAAGTGAAAAGCTTGAGACTGAGTGGTTAAAGTCGTGATCTAAAGCAAAAAGAGTGTGCTTAAGAACCCTTGACACCTCTAACTGGGGACTTTAGCAAAGCTGAGTCACAATCTGGAAAGGTTCACCCAGTTATGTGTCTGTGGCATTTATGTATCTGGTGGTAATACTGGAAAACAAAGTGCTTAGGGTCATGGCCAAGACTCATAAAAGTAGCTGTGTTCAAGAATCAACAAACTTAACTAGGAGAATCAATAACATTGTCTAAAATTCTAAGTTCCTATAGATGCCAATCATTCTAAACTTCAAAGGATAAAATGGGATGCCAAAACTGTTCAGCAGCAAAAAGCTACTAGTCCCGCTCATCTAATTAGAACTAATATTCATTGATATTTTGGGATTTATAGTATGTTCTCTTATTTTTTATCCTATTTGATTTTCAGTTGCTTGGGGACAAGCAACAATTTAAGTTTGGTGTTGTGATGATCGGATAATTTAGACGCTTTTTGGCATTATTTTTAGGTAGTTTTTAGTAGGATCTAGCTACTTTTAGGGATATTTTCATTAGTTTTTATGCTAAATTCACATTTCTGGACTTTAATATGAGTTTGTGTGTTTTTCTATGATTTCATGTATTTTCTGGCTGAAATTGAGGGACTTGAGCAAAACTCTGATAAAAGGCTGACAAAGGACTGCTGATGTTGTTGGATTCTGACCTCCCTGCACTCGAAATGGATTTTCTGGAGCTACAGAACTCCAAATGGCGCGCTCTCAACGACGTTGGAAAGTAGACATCCAGAGCTTTCCAGTAATATATAATAGTTCATACTTTATTCGATATTAGATGACGCAAACTGGCGCTCAACGCCAGTTCTACGCTGCATTCTGGAGTCAAACGCCAGAAACACGTCACGAACCAGAGTTGAACGCCAAAAACACGTTACAACTTGGCGTTCAACTCCAAAAGAAGCCTCTGCACGTGTAAAGCTCAAGCTCAGCCCAAGCACACACCAAGTGGGTCCCGTAAGTAGATTTTTGCATCAATTACTTATCTCTGTAACCCTAGTAGCTAGTCTAGTATAAATAAAACTTTTTACTAGTGTATTAGTCGTCTTTTGACCACGTTACATCTTTGATCAGTTTATGCGATCTTAGACATTGGGGGCTGGCCTCTCGGCCATGCCTAGACCTTCACTTATGTATTTTCAACGGTGGAGTTTCTACACACCATAGATTAAGGGTGTGGAGCTCTGCTGTACCTCAAGTTTTAATGCAATCACTACTATTTTCTATTCAATTCCGCTTGTTCTTATTCTAAGATATTCGTTGCACTTCAACATGATGAATGTGATGATCCGTGACACTCATCATCATTTTCACCAACAAACGCGTGACTGACAACCACTTTCGTTCTACCTTAGACTGGGCGCATATCTCTTGGATTCCTTAATAAGAATCTTCGTGGTATAAGCTAGAATTAATGGCGGCATTCATGAGAATCCGAAAAGTCTAAACCTTGTCTGTAGTATTCCGAGTAGGATTCAGTGATTGAATGACTGTGATGAGCTTCAAACTCGCGATTGTTGGGCGTGATGACAAGCGCAAAAGAATCAAGGGATTCTATTCCAACATGATCGAGAACCGACAGATGATTAGCCGTGCCGTGACAGAGCATTTGGACCTTTTTCACTGAGAGGATGGGATGTAGCCATTGACAACGGTGATGCCCTACATACAGCTTGCCATGGAAAGGAATAAGAAGGATTGAAGGAAGGCAGTAGAAAAACAGAGATCCAACAGGGACAAGCATCTCCATACACTTATCTGAAATTCCCACCATTGAATTACATGAGTAACTTTACCTTTATCTTCTGCTTTATTTATTATTATTATTCGAAAACTCCATAACCATTTATTATCTGCCTGACTGAGATTTACAAGATGACCATAGCTTGCTTCATACCAACAATCTCCGTGGGATCGACCCTTACTCACGTAAGGTATTACTTGGACGACCCAGTGCACTTGCTGGTTAGTTGTGCGGAGTTGTGACTAAGTGTGATTCACGTTTGAGAGTACTACCAAGTTTTTGGCGCCATTGTTGATGATCACAATTTCGTGCACCAGAGTCGCTACCGCTGTGCTCTGGCTGTTGCCGCTACTATACCACGCAAGAGGAAGAGAAGCGATGAGACGCACGAGACGCACGGGAGACAGAGAAGCAGAAACGCGACAAGGAGGGGAAGAATAAGATCCATCCTCGCGCCGTCCTGCTCTGCCGTCACCACTACCGTCAATTAGGGTCAAAACCGTTGCAGTTGCATCTTGTTCCCGTCGATAGAGTCGCCATGGGAATCGCCGCTTCAACTCCAATTGTTCCGTTCTTGAATCCGTAAGCTTTAATCCTTGCTCTGCTTCCATCTTTTTCCTTAGTCTTTTTCTGTTCTGAGTAAGGAAACAAATGTCTCTGTTTAATACTGCTACTCTGTATTTCCTGTTTGCTGCTAGAACCACCATAAGGTATAGTGTTGATGTCATCAGGAAACTGTTAAAGCTGCTGTTGATGAGTCTGATATTGCTACTTCAATTCTTGTGTGTTCTTTTCCTTAATTACAGTCCATTTGGACATTCTATTGTCACTGCCACGCTTGTTTTGATTTAATTCTAGTATATGCCTAGCTTTGAATTTTTCAAAGCTGTGTTCACTTTCCATTCTTATTCAATTTGAATTCTCTATTCTGCTGTAACTATCATTACCTTCATGGGAAGTGCTGCTGCTGCTGTGAGTTCAGACTAAGTAGAATTGTTACGTTAAATAATACACTTGCGATATCGAGGTAGGGGGTTTAATTTTAAATGGTTTTAATTTAAGAATGCCTATAAAGCTTATCAAATAACTGTAAATAGGTTTAACTGTTGTGAGTAATTGATTGATTAAATGAATGTTGAATTGTGACTGTGAAAATATGATTAGAATTGTTGATTTAGTGATATTGATTGATTATATGGATCGTGAATTGTTTGACAAATAATTACTGTGAATTCTAAATTTTTGGTGGATTACATTGGATTGATTGCCGTTTAGCTGGTTGATTGATATATTGTAATGATGGTGAAATTGATTGATGGTTGATTTGGAATTGATTTTGAGAGGTATTAAAGGGGTTGAATTTTGAAATACTAAACTACTTGCTGAAAATCTAAGTTTTGAAATGAAATGGCAACTTTGAGAGTGAACCAGCAACTTAATAGTGATTGGAAAGATATGAGACTAAAAGCTAAGATCCTGGCCATGATCATGGCAGTCATCATCATCATCATGGGCATCTGCACCACCACCATATTGAGGCCACAGAGCTATTTGGTTTAGGTACTCCATCTATTTGTGAATATGCCCAGTTGAGAATTCTATATCTTAATCTATCGCTTTTTCTGTTTTTATGTTTTATCTAAATTCAGCTCTTTTCTGCTGATTCACACATTTAATTCAACTCTTCTATAACTGGCTCTTCTCTTTTCTTCTTTATTTGTAATTTTGATGTTAGACCTTCGGTTGAATGCGCTGGGCTGTTCATTTCTCGTAAGCATGACTTCCCTTGTCTGCTTCATTATCCTCCCTTTAATCTTTGGTAAGTAATTTATTTCTCATTCTATATTGTGGATCATACAATCCAAATTGATCTTTTCAAACATCATAAAGGGACTATTTATGTTGCGTAAAATTGAACTTTTCTAGGTTACTCTACTATTTCAGTGCAAGGGAAACCATCCAAGGCTGTTGTTGATTCTTTGGCTTTATTCGGGGTTAAGTTTCTTCTACTTCCTCTATTTGGCTCGGCACCTTGAATGCTTCTTTTGATTGCTTTTCATTCACACTATTTATTTCATCAAAATTACTACTTTATCTCATCTATTATTTTCCTCAAAAGTATTTTGAATAAGTTCAAACCATGTCCTGTAATTCATTGCTCACTTTACATGGACAATCTAGTTTTGAATTTGATATAAGCCAGACCAGATTGACAAAGAAATTTACTAAGTAATTATCTATCACCAACATAGTAATATTTTCCTTTTTTTCTTTGATTCACATTTTTTTCCCTTTGTTCTCATTGATCATACCTATTACAGGCAGGAGGCTGGGGGATAACTTTCTTCACCAGTTACCGCATGCATTTGGTATGAAATGCTACAAAACCTGTCTTCAATATAATTGATGCCTGAATTTTCACAAAATAAGTTTACTCATTAGGCAAATTCACTGCTCCTTTGAAAATACATTTTTAAAAACTTTATTTGGCACCTCCTCCCTCCAATTGAAAATAAAAAGGAGGAAATTACTTGAAAGAAATTTTTGCTTTCACTGTGAATGTATCTTTTAACTTCATTTAATTTTATTGCTTAAGCAATATTTTAATACTTTATGTGAGTTTAAATCTTATAATTGCTAGTTTTTCATTATTTGATATCATTGGGGGAAGTTATGTTTCTCTCTCTAGCATATGTAGTATGTGTATCTCTCTCTTCCTTTATTATTATTTTTTTTTGAACTAGTGCTAACCCTACAACATTGATAGTTTTCGAGCTTTGTTAGTTTGGTTAATAATGTTATGAAAGCATAAAAATTCTAATTTTTTGTTTCGGTTTTTCTCATTTACAGGAGTGCTAAAATGGTGACAACATGCTACCTAAAGGACTCAAGAATATTTTGATTTATAGAGACACTAATCTATATTAGACTTTTAACTTTTGGTTGAGCTTGTGTAAGAAATATAACTTGTAGAACCAATCAATGTAGTCACTAATGTTATGTTATTTTAAAACAATTTTAGTTAAATGAAGCATGTTTGAATTATCTATGTTTTTAGATATTATATAGATGTTGACTTGCTCAGTAAAATAGTTAATTGAAAAAATAATTTGGTAAATTATGCATGCAATTTGTATTAAAAATAATTGTTAGAAAATAAATATTGTACTTTTGTAACAAAATAAATGTTATAAAATCAAGTTATATTTTGTAACAAAATTTTATGATAGGAAAAAATATATTGTCCCTAAAATTTGAAGATCAAAATTTGTTATCACTTTTGTAACAAATTTCAGCTTTTACATAAAAAAAATTTGTTACAAAATATTACTTTGAATTGTAACAGTTTCATTTTTTATTAGAAAAACTTTTTGTAATGGGACATACTGCAATGACCATTTTTTTTGTTACAAATTCTTTTTGTTTTAAAATTCTGATTTTTTGTAACATTTTTTTTGTTATAAATATTGCTTTTTCTTGTAGTGAAAGTATGGAATGAGAACTGGAGGTTCTCAGTATGATAACAGTACCCAGTAATGTAAGATATAAGACTCTATGACGCTAGAGGCAATCCTAGAACTTCATATCCACAGAAGATTCAACTTAAAGCATAACTAAAATTAAAAACATAACTTTAAAACCTTTATGAAATAGGGTAAACTAACTTAAGGGATTTTTAACTATCAGTTCACCGCTGTCCCACAGCCTTCACCAGCCTAACCGCCATGCGATCCCATCGCCACCGCCTTTCGAACCTCCTCAATCCCAGTAGAAAACACAAATAATAACAATGTAAGTAAAGTACAAGTATAGCATGTATATCAAGAAATTCAAGTAGCAATTAATCATGTTATACAATTAGGCAAGCAATTCAAGTTGGCAAAGCAAGCAAACAGATAGAAGATGCACATGATGAATGCCTGTCCTATTTGGCTATGATATCATATCGTCGATTTAACTACCAACCCGACACATTCCCATGAGAATGGCTACTTTCAGTCTCAGAATGGGAACTCCCAAGATATCGTGCTCGAAACACGGTCCAAGACATAGTTCCTGCACACTCTTTTAATTCCAAAAGGATGCGAGCGGGATACTATTGCCACGGACCTCACATCTCAACATAAGCGGGATAAACCAACCATCCTTACACCGTCGCTGTGACCTCGACAAACGGAATTAACCAACCGTCCTTGCCAGGTGCATAGCGTCTCATCAATCTCAGTATGAAACAGTAATTCAGTGGTTTTCAGAAATCATGTTCAGTATTCAGTCCTCTTCGAGTCTTAGACTCGTCTCAAGCATCATCAAGTCCACAACTCCACAATTTCATCATACTATTCGTATTTACAGCACTCTACCACTTCACTCAGCTAATCCACCCTCAGTACTCCAGAATCCTAAGGCTCCGTCTTCTAAACTTTTTACCAAAAATTATCTAGTTAACCTACTTATGGTATTCTATATATTTCAAAGCCTAAAATCAAGTTAAAGAATCTTAAATAAGTGTTACAAAACTTTACAAGTTTGCCGGAAAGGTAAAATAGTTAAAAACAAGATTTTCATTGAAAAATAGGGTAGTGTGCGTACACATAGAAGGAAAAATTTTCCTTGTTGAGTGCATGCAAAGAAACGTGTGAATGCCCCAACAGAAGGCACTTCCCAGCGTGTGCGTGTGCACGATGTTGTGCGTACGCACAACTTGCAAATTTCGTAGTGTGTGTGTGCGCACTAGAGTGTGCTAGCACTCCCAATTGTAGGTATCTTCATATGTGTGCGTACGCACAAGGATGTGCGTATGCACAAGTCAAAATATAGCCACTGTCCAGAGCATGCGCACAGCAGTGTGCGTGCGCACACAAACCAAAAATCACAAATTTCGCATCACAGATTTCAGGTTTTTGACACCAAATTCCAACGATCATATCTTTTTCTATGAAATTCCAATTTCTACGAAATCTATACCATTTTAAATCTCTTTGAATTATCTTTAATTTGATACAAAAAATCATTCAATTTCAAAAATCGTAGCTCAAGATATGATCCGTCAAAGTTCACCAAAAATCTTTTAGCAAAAATTTCTAAACCTCAATTTTACCAAACTCTCAATCCAAAATTACTTGTTCCATATTCAAAATAGTCCTAATGTACCTAAATCATATTCATACACCTTTTATTCATTCCATAACTTAGCAACACATAAAATCACCCATTCCATACACCAAATTCTACTTGTAAACTCAAATCTCAACAATTTTCATCACAAAATATGATTCCACCATCCTCTATCAACATCAACAAACCTCATCATTTATTACAATCCTCAAATTTATCATTATCCGAATCCGACATCATACATCAACATTATCATTCACCATAATCATCAAAATCATCAAATTCATCATACATCACAATTATCAACAATCAATTTCAATCCCACTAGCCTAAGTGTCCAGAAATATTACATATTACATAGAGGAAACTAAAATCATACCTTGGCCGATTCCCAATATGCACAATATCAAAATTTGAGTCCAAACAAGCTTTCAACCAAAATCAAGCCACCAATTCCAATCCAAATGCTTCCAAATATCCAAGGCAACTCCAACAAGCACCAATGCTCAAACTAACATAATATATTTCACAAAATCAAAACCTAATACTCACAATATACCAAACTACAAGGATTTTTGAGAAACCTTACCTTATCCACTGAAATTTGGGATAGAACCCAATAATTCCTCACTAATGGTTAGTACTTAAACAACCAAAACACAAAATTTCACTCAAAACCAAAACCTAAAATTCGAATTTCACAAGGGCAGAAAACTGGACAGAGATTTTCAAGAAGCTTACCACAATACTTAGCTAGAAGTGACAGACTCGTCGAGAGTTTTGCATAGCCGCAAATGGCACGCAAATCTGCGCTCCGTAGCTCAAGTTATGGTTGAATGAAGTTGAAAGTGAATAGAGTTTTTGGAACCCTTGCTCTCTTCTCTCTCAATTCACGTTTCTGCTAGTGGATTTGCCACTTAAGTGACTAAATTTGCCACTTAAGTGGCTTTATATATGTTGGGCTTGGGCCCAATTTGGGCCTGGTCCAATCCATTAGCGTTTTTGGCCCGTTTGGCCCAACTTTGGGCCAAACCTTTAAAATTAGTGCCCGGTTTTCAACTTTAATTATTTTCCTAAATTTTCCTACTGTTTTTATCATTCTCGCATAGTACTGGACAGATTTAAGCCGGTATTGCTGGTTAATTTACTGGTTCGCATTTTTTATGCGGTTTTTCGCAGAAAATTACATTTTCCAACTCAGAAAATCTACTGAGTCTAAAAATCATATTTATATTTTCTAATTAACATTTTAAATTTTTGGATCCTATTTTGGGCAATTTAATTATTTAATTAATTGGTTAATTAATCGCTGTTCTTACAGTGCAAGTTCACAATTCGCACACCACGCATATTGATCGATATCGATCTGGTAGGCCTTGTTGGTATTTGGATCAATGTATTTCTCGCCATGGGTTTTCAACATAAACATCTACAAAATGAACCTCAGTTAAATCACAAATGAATTGAATTATTTATCAGAACCAGTAAATTACTTAGGGAATAAAAAATTTAGGTTTTCACAATATTCGTCAGCACACAGTATATTTCTTTCTGAAACCAGTGACATTTTCTGTCATTGAGAATCATACACACTGCATTGACCACCTACAGAAAAAAAATTATGAGATATACGGTATAAGAGTTTTTAGAAAAATCATTAATGTTAACGTAATAGGAAAAAAATTTATTGTGTTTTCTACATCTTCTCCGGGCATTAGAGACAAGAAATGATGTCTAAGCCCCTCCAAACGTGTTTCATGGTTCAAGACGAATATGGCGTCATATTCATTGGTAGTATCTTTAGTTTTCTTTACATGTGTCATCCAATGATAACACTTTTCCCTCAGCTCCTCTGTGATTTCTTTTTCTTTCTCCGGAGTTTTGTACCCTGCAGCAGTTGTGAAGCTTGGCTCGGCACTGGTTTCCTCAAGAAGTTTCAATGCCACCGCCACCCCAGTATTTATCACCGCCTCTGCCAGGATTTCAAGCTGTGTTTCCGTCAATTGAGAGGTCGGGGGAGTTAGTTGAGATGTTGGAGGACTTATCCGAAGGCTGACAGAAGGTGCATCATCTTCCTATAAAGAAGGATTAGCAGCACTGCAAGACGACAGAGAAAAGTTTTATGTAATAATAAAAAAGCAATATCATATAACACGAAAGCTAATAAAATGATATTAATTAAAACTTACACATTCAATGGAGGTTCTGGCTCCGTCTTCCTCAGGAAGATTCCTCGCCAGCCTGCTTTTCGGGTTTTGGAGGGCAGCTGTAACAAACAGAAAAGAGTCTAATAAAGAATACATCTAATTGATTTCTGGATTCAAATAAACCACAAGTATACCATGTAATGAACCAAAATTACCCAGATTTGAACAAGCAAAAAACATACAACTCAGGCTGTGCTTCTTCTTTCGATTGCACTGTCACCAGAGCTTCCTTTTTTTACTTTCTTTCTTAACCACCTTCTGTGGTTGTTTTTGTTTTTTGTCGTTGTTTTTCAATTTCTTCTTTTTCTCTGCAATACATACAAAAAGTTTCATTAAAATAACATGATAAAAATTTAAATCAATAGATAGTTTTCAAGAAGTATACTCAGATTCAGATTCAGATTTAGAAAAACTGTCTTGATTGGATACAAATACCAGAGCTATAATTAACTTAACTAGCGCATAAGAACAATTTTAAGTAAATAGAAGCAAAACTAAACCAAATGAACATCAAACAAACAAAGCAATGAACCGAAATAGTCATTTCCCAAACATACTGGTTTACAGATTCACTTGTGCTTTCCGAATCCATCAGACTGCTTTTGTTTTCAAATTCACTTGTGGTTTCCGAATCCGTCGGAACAATTTTTGTTTTTTCACCAGCCTCTGTTATTTTGTTCTTTTGTTTGGCGGTGTTTTCTCGGATTCATATTCAGATTGGGATTCGAAGTCAGAAAAACTGTCTTCTTCCAAAGAAGAATCCAGAACAACAATTTTTTTTTTCTTTCTTCAGCTTTCCCTTCTCTTTTCCCTTCAAAATGTTGTCCACACAAAGGGCATGGGACTTATGGATCGGGGAGGTCGTGCTCACTGTCATCGGTAGCAAGAAGCACTTATGGACAAAGACGACAAAAGTCCTCTTGAACTTTTTACGGTTCTTCTCCCCCTCAACACTCATATCAAGGACATACTTTGTCAAAGATGCCAATGTAGCACTTTTGAAGCTGTCGATTATCTGCTTATTTTGCTCACTAAGTTTGCTGTACTCAACTTTCTCAGGAAAACGATTCGCTACAACATTTTAATAGCAACAAATCAGTCAGAAAGGCTCAGTTTTATTTTCTGTACCCAAATAAACCAAAAATAAAGAAACCAAAGAACCGAAATAAACACAAGTTGAAGGGATATTACCGCTGAGGTTTATGCCCAGCGCATCTGCTACCTTAGCAGGTGTTATGTATATTCTGTCATACAGAGTGTCCAAGTATCCATAATAGCTATCATAGCAAGCAATCAATTCTCTCAAGAGCTTGTGAGAGACATTCATTTTCGGGATATGTGCTACTGCACAGAATCCCATTTCTTCGATAATATCTTTCTTTTGCTGACTCATATTCTTGAACACTCTCGCTATTGCTTTTGTCTGACATCTGAGATTATAAGTTTTCTGCAAGGTTTTGAAACAATGTGTTATGATATATTTATAAAACAAAATAGAGTTTATTTGAATGAAAGGTGATAAATATATTTAACGTGTATATATGCTTACGTTATAGCGCGGCTTCTGCTTTTTGGTCACCATCATCTTTTGCATTTTTATTATAAGGACAAAAAAATTTGGTCAATGCTTCACTCAATATACCGACAAGCACAAGCATGCATATTTTAATCAAGTGAATTAAAATCACAAACTCCAATGCACCAAACTCCATTCATGTTTGAATAAAACGTGTTAAACATTCAATCAGTAAGAAAAATATTTCTGCATGCAAAAGAACTCAATTAAACACATAACAATCAGGTGAATGAAAATCACCAACTCCAATGAACTGAACTCCGATCCATTCATGTTTGAATAAAACGTGTTAAATATTCAATCAGCAAGGAAAATATTTCTGCATGCAAAAGAACTCAACTGAATACAATCACGTGAATCAAAATCAGCAACTCCAATGAACCGATCTCCATTTATGTTTTGAATAAAACATGATAAACATTCAATCAGCAAGAAAAATATTTCTGCATGCAAAGGAACTCAACTGAACACTTAACAATCAAGTGAAACAAAATCACCAACTCCAATGAACCAATCTCCATTCATATTTTGAATAAAACGTGATAAACATTCAATCAGCAAGAAAAATATTTCTGCATGCAAAAGAACTCAACTGAACACACTAACAATCAAGTGAATCTAAATCACCAACTCCAATGAAACGTACTATATATCACAGAAAATAACAACACATTTTCATTCGTATGCCCTAGTTATGCAAAAAAAATATGGAATCAGAATAACTCGATCTACTAAACGAAGCAAATCAATTCACTAAACCTTAAATCTAACTAGGAGAAATGCGAGAATGCAAGATTTTAAATGAACAGTAATTTTTCTCATACCTTTCGCAGTCTTTGTTCTTGATTTTGTTTGTTTTTTCTTCTTCCTTTCGAAAGCTTGACGCGATTCTAGAGTAAAAGCAATTTTCGCAAAGAACACGAACGAGCTTTGAGAGATTTTGAGAGAGATTTGAACTCCAATAGCGGTTTCGAGGTTGAAGAAGAAATGTTTCATATTCAAGGTGCGAATAAATATGCTAACGTTTTAGGAGGTTTGGGCGCATGTAATACACACTCATTTAATGTGATTGGATTTTTTTAGTGTTGGACTAACTTAAATGGACTTGAATAGAAAATTACATGGATGTGCAACCCAACTGGACTTTAATAATGTATGTCGTGGGATAATATACAACAACAACTAAACATGGGTTATTATGGTCATCAAAACCGCTAGGTAACTAATAGGAATATAGTTAACAACGAATAATATTCTATTAAATTGTATTTCAAGGTCCATTAAACATAAGAAACATTCTAATTTCACTTTTATATTTTACCTTCTTATTATTCTTCAATCTCAACAACTCTCTGCCACATCGTTATCGTCATCTTGCAACACCAAATGTTAACGCCGATGTCCTGCCCTACCTTCAGTCGCATCCATTGTTCTACTATGCCACCTCTCGTCATTTAAAAAAATATATTTAAATTATTTTAAAAATTTAACATTATTTTAGAAAATTAAAAATCATTTTAAAAATGTCAAAACATTCAAAACTTAATAAAAACAGATATATGATAATTTAAAAAATTTTAAAATTTAACAAAATGAGATATTTAAAAAATATTCAAAAAATATTCAAAAATAAAAAAAATTAAAATTATTAAAAAAATCATTTAAATTCCAAAAAAATCATTTAAACTTAAAAAAAATCCAAAATTAATAAAAAAATATTCAAAATTTAAAAAAATATATTTAAAATATAATAAAAAAATTATTTAAAATTAATAAAAAAAATCCTCCAAAATTTTGAAAAAAATCCATCCAACACTAGTTAAAAGAATAAGAAGTGGGAAGATGGGTTTCATCGGATTAGGATGTTCACTCACATCAAAAAATTATCCATTTGAACCACCTTCGCTAATTGATGACTCCATCACCACTTCTCCCATAGTATGCTGATTAAATTAGAACTGTAGACTGTAGAGTATGGATGCTGGTGGGCAGGGACGGTTCTACATACATTGTTGGGGTAAGCGCTTTCACTACAATTTGGAATTTTTTTGAGTAGTATATAATAATAATATTTATTTGCCTCTATTAGATTATTAAATTTGACCCTACAATAAATTTTTACTCAACTTTTGGTACTTAATCGTCAATTTAAAAATTTTATATTAGAAATTCGTTAAAACTTAGAATGATCAATTCTCAAATTTAAACGAAATTAGTGTTCTTTTTTAAAAATCAACTCAAAAGAATATTATTTATCTTTTTTTTTAAATTAGCTTTAATTTTTGCATAGCAACTGTATTAATTAAAAGAACTTTTTTAACTATAAATATAAATAAGAATCGACTTCTAATTGTGTTAGGAAGTGAATTTTTAAATAATTATTTAGTAATATATATAAAAAGAGAGAAATTTTGATGGTAGTTAACAGAAAAATTATTTAATTTTTTAAAATATAAAACCTAAAATAATAGAAATTTAAATTATATATTATTATTTAAATTACTATTTTAGTATTGTAATTTATATATTAGATATTTTGAAGGCTAATCATATTTTACAATAATAAAATATAATCATAACAATAATTATGTTATATGTACATAAAAAATAATTATTTATATAAAATATATATTAAAATATAAAATATACATTAAAAATGAGTTAAACAATACATATATTTATACACAGATATATAATAATTAATAAATAATTTAATATTTAATTTTTTATATACATATATTATTTTTGTTATAAAAATAATTATGATGTTATATAAATTTTACCCCATTACCAAAATTTTTTGGATCCGTCACTGCTGGTGGGCGGTGGCCCCTATGAATTTGTGTTAGATGTTTACTGAATTATTTTTCTTTCGGTATTTACAATATTTTGATATTTTATTTTTATTTTTTTTAACTACTTACTATCAACTAATGCTTATTTATACCAAATTACGTCAAACAGTTTAAAGATTAAAAATTTATATTTAAATTTAAAAAGATCAAATTACTCTATTTAAAGATTAATTTTAAATTTTTAAATATCTCTTTAAAAATTAATTAAAAAGATAAAAATTTATTTATTGGTATTATTATTATTTAAATACGTTAAAAATTACAAATTTAAATTTTAAATTTAAAAACTAAAATATTCTACTTAGGATTAATTTTGAAAAGGCCAAAATATTTTCTAGGATTAATGTTGTTTAATAGAGTTAAAATATTAAAATTTAAATTATATTTTAAAAGACTAAAAAATTTTTTTGTTAAATGTTCTTGTTACTATTTATATTTTTATTGTATTTTTTGGCATACAATCAAATTAGCAATACAATTAAATTTATCAATCCAAATAATAGTTGAAAAAATAAATAGTAGTTAACAATTTTTCATGAAAATGATATTTTTCTTATCATTTTTATTACTTGAAACAACTAATAACTTGCTATTAATTATAGATAAAAAAAGAAAAGAAAAGAAGAAAGAACACATTGAATAAAACTAAAGAATAAGGACAAAGTGTTTCAGGTAAGAATTTTTGAGTTGCTCCTTCTTCTTTAGATCAAATCTTTTTTTATGGAGATTGATATATTCTCTTTAATGTTAGAAAGATTTTCTTTTTCATCAACTAATTATTACATCACCATTTATTAGATGTTTCCGTTGGCATAGAAATAGAAAACTTTCTTTCTTTATCTTGAATCTTGATAAAAACGCAACAACTATCCAATTGCTCACGAGCTTGATTCTTAAAGCGTTTCTTGCTGTTTTAATTGTGTAATTTCTTTTTAAATTTGACAGGATATGATATGCATATTAATATTGATAATTTTTATAATTCTATCTTGTTTGATTGGTATTCTTGATTTATTTCTATAATATTTATCATAATAAATTAGTTATACTAAGAAATAATTAATTATGTTTATTATCACAAATTACAAAATCAAATCTTGACTCAACATCTAATATTTTTCTATAAATTATTATAAGAAATTAACACTCATCGAAAACTCATGTGAATAGTGAGACAATATACAACTATAACTAATAATAAAGATGTGTACATATTCACTCTTGTTTTCATGTGGATTTAATTTGTTTTTACAGAGTATATATTATTATATTTATTTTGGACTTCAATAATGTATGTCGTGGGATGATATACAACAACTAAACATGAGTTATTATGGTTATAGTTATTGGAGTATTAACAATACATTTAAATTAATATTTTTCTATATATAAAAGAAAAAATAATCCTATAGAGGAACATTTTACTTTAGATGTACAGGAATATTTTAACCAAAAATACACTGCTAATAGTACAGAAAATTTGATGTTGATACTACATAATGCCATGACCCCATGATGGTCCTCCCTCTTTTTGTACCGATGCTTTTCTTTCTGCCCAGCGTCTCCATCTTTCCCAACAATAATACATATCTCACTCCCAGCATGCATGAATTGTGTGGACCACAAAATGCTACCATTAGAATGGGATAACCACATAGAAATGATGGTTGGTTTAATTTAGAAAGCTTGAAAAACATGTACAAGTTTTGAAGAACTTCGTTTACGACAATATGAAAAAGTAGTTGGAGCCAATAATTTAGCAAACAATTTTCCTTTAAAAAAAATTCTCTATCATTTTAATTTTTTTTTAATTTTAAAATTAAAAATAAAAAATTAATTTAATTAACTTATAATATAATTGATTCTCGTTATTTTTTCTTAAAAATAACACACAACACTTTTTTTTAGAGATTTGCTACACATACAAGTCTTTTTGGCATACAATTCTATACAAATTAGTCGGAAACAACCCTCAATTTAGAGAGCGTATAAACACGGGCTTCTTCAATTTTAAATAGCGCAAAATGAGAAACGGTTCTTTTTCAACGTTTGTATTCCACATTCTTCTTCTTCTCCTTCTTCTTTGCATTTTTTCTGTTCTTTTTATTGTTGTTATTGTTGCTGCATTTTTTTCTCCTCTTATTTTTATTGATTTTGTAACATTATGTATTTTTTTATTTTATTTTTTTTCTCAAGAATTATAAGAAAACAAAAAAAGAATATGAGAAAAAAGAAGTAGTAGAAGATGAGGAGGAAAAAGAGGAAGAATTTTGAATTATGCAGAACTTATAAGAATAAAAATACACTCAAATATCTTCGTATTATACCTAAATATCTTCATGTTACACCCAAATTTACTACAAATACAGAAAAATGTTTCCTCTAATGCTACATTTTTTATTTCTTCTTTTTTTTTTCTTTTTTCTTTCTTTTTTTTTAGTTAAATGAATATAAGTTCATCATTTTTAAGTAATTTTGTAGCATTATGTGTTTTTTATTTATTTATTTTTTGTTTAATTTTTTGTTTTTATTCTTGTTAAGAGAGTAAAATAAGAAGAAACTTGAGAAGATAAACCAGAAAAAAAAAAGATGAATAAAAAAAGAAGAAGAAGAAGATGCTGATGATGATAAAAAAAAGTAGTAGAAGATGAGGAGAAAGAGGAGGAAGAGTTTTAAATTATGTAGAACTTATTAGAATAAAAATACACCCAAAATTTTTAAAATACAGCCAAATATCTTTATATTACACTCAAATATATTCGTGTTACATTCAAATTTATTGCAAATACAGGAAAATATTTCTCTAATGTTACATTTTTTTCTTTAGAATTGACAAAGTGCAATAACTGATACAGTGCGTGAATATAAATTATTTATAAAGACTTGTATATAGAAAAAACATTTGTATGAGAGAATAATTTTTTTTAAATGATTTAACCAATTAAAAGACAGACCAGACATGCATACAAGGAAAATAAATAGAAAGTAATTTAATTTATGTAAGTGCAGATAAAGAAGATAAACATAGTAAATTTAGTTCTAAGAAGTAGCTTTGGCGAGAGAGATGAAGTTAACATCATAACCGAGTGCTGACTTTGTGGCTTCAACCTCAAAGGAATCATAACGGAGAAACATCTCGACCACAAGAAGCCTGGAAACCAACACCACAAAGTCTTTACCGGGACACTGCTTGTTCCTAACACTCGGAGACTCCGTCTCAGGCCCATTCGACCACAAAACATACTTCAGAAGCTTCTCACCTTCTTCACCCAAGAACCTATCCCCAACGAACTCCTCTGCTCTCTCAAATATCTTTGGATCCTTCGTCGCAAACGGTTGAAACCCGAACAGCATTTCCCCTTTCTTCACTTGGAAAGAGTTTTCATGGTTCTCTATAACCATGTCTTGCTTTGCCTTCGCGTACTGAAGCGGCACGGGAGGGTCGATGCGGAAAGTCTCGTACACCACTGACTTCATCAACAGCATTTCTTCCATTGTCGCTATCGTTACCTCTCCGCCGTTGGATTTCACGGCTGATCTTATCTCCTGAGCCAGCCGGGAATGGAGCTCTTTGTTCCCGGGGCCACCGATCCATTTCATCAACGCCGGGAAGAAGATCTTCACACCTCCGAAGGTGTTAAAGCAGGTGGCGAATAAGATGTTATGGCACGCTTCGTCCCTAGAGATGCCTTGGCGCTCGGCTTCTTCGAGGACGAAGCCCGCGCTGCCGTAGAAGAAATCATAGAGCCTCTTGTAATCGCTCTTGACGAAGATGGAGGGAAGACGGAACGTGTGAAGAATGGGATCTTCGATGAACTTGGGGAGGCCAAGGGAAAGCTCTGGGCTGAGATTGAACAGCACCCATTTCTGCACCAGGCTGGGACCGTCGCTTCCGAGGCTCGTGTCTTTGGGATCGGTGCCGTAAAAAGCGCGGCAAAGAAACGTAAACGCCGTTTGGTCGTTGCCGGAGAAACTTGCTTTGCCGTTCTTGGAAAGTTCTCTGTCCAGGGAATCAAAGAGATCAGTGTAGTTTGAATGGAACTGAGGGATGATGTTGTTGCTTCTGGACTTGAGGAGGAAGAAGATGAGGTGCTTGAGCTTCTCGTGCTTTGGTTCGGAAGGGTCGAGGTAGGAGAGGATGCGGTAGCCTCCAGTGAGATTGGTGGAGGGCATGTAAGTTCCGGTGAAGAGGTCCTTCTTCTCTACTTTGGTAAGGTCGAAGAGAACAGGGAAGCTTTTTCCGTCGAGGAGGACGATGACCTTTGGATCGGAGGCGACGAAGGGGCCAGGTGGCATGTTGGCGCGGAAGATGGTGGATTTGTACTTTTGTTGGCGGGACCTGAAGAACTCGTTACGGCCGCCGTCGCTGTAGAAGTACTCAAGGCGGTCCTTGATTGCTCCGAAGGATGGGAGGCCGTAGTCACCGGGAATTATACGAAGAGGAAGCTGCTGCTGCTGCTTTTTGGGTTCCGATGATGGAAATGAAAGCGATTCAGCTTCTGATGATAGTGCTTTCAGTGGAGCTGGCGAGATTGCCTTTGAGGATAATGAAGTGAATTTCACTTCCATTGTTAATTAAATACTATTTCACTCGATCGATGACTCTTGGTTTGGGTTTAGTAAATGAAGTGATGATGAATTTCAATGAAGCGATATATTTTTGGGAGGATGAAGTGATGAGTGCGTGCTAAAGTGGGGTTTATATATGTTGGAAAAATATGAGGTTTAGAGAATACGGTAGTAGAAGAATCAAAAATAATTTTTGATAAAATAACAAATTAGTCCCTGACCTTTTAATCCGCGGATATTTTCGTCTCTGACCATTGAAAAATACATTTAAATCCCTGACGTCTTTGAAAATCAGACGGATCAATCCCTCCGTCCATAACTCACCGCCAGAGCCGCCGGAAAAGGCTGATCTGGCTCTCCCTCTGCTTACCTGGCTCAACAGTGTTCTCACGTGGCACGTTAGTGGGATGGAACTTTTGAAAACGGGACACATAAGTCCCTCTCACTCAAAACGACGTCGTTTTGAGTGCTGCCCTAATCCTAAAATTTGTTTGTGTCGTTCCTCCAGGAACTCAACTTGCTCCGTCGATAGCCGCCGCTTCTTCTCCGCCGGCTGCGTCAAGTACTCCTCCATGCTCTCCTCCCCGTCCTCCTCATGTCCAGAAGAACTACCCATTTTTACACCCCTTCCCTCCTGGAACATCTTCGAAGCTCACCATGGATCGAGAACCTGATCAACTAACATGAACAATTGAACATAGCTCGTTTAAACAATTCAATTAATTGGATAATAAGATTGAACCAATCAAATTTTTGGTGAGTGCGCTTTTTTGATGAATATAAAAATATAATATTTTAAAAATTCTTGTTGTAATGGATTAAATAGCTAACTAGCTAACTTAGATTAATGATTCGATGTGACAAACTTTGATCACATCATCAGAGCCATTACAGAACAACAAGCAATAACAAGTATAAGGAAAAAAAAGAAGAAAAAGGGGTCAACGACGGGAAGAAAATTACGGATCGAGAAAAGGAAGTGATGAAGATAGAAAGAGGGACGGAGGAGGAAGCGGCTGGAAAGATTGGTTCTGATGAAGAAGAACATTGTTACTGTTGTTGGTGTTGGAGAAGGAAGAGCTGAAGAGCCTCCCACCGCCATGGGTGATGATGTGTGTTAAGGGATAAAAGAAAAAGGAATGGAAGATAGTGATGATATATTTCTCAAGGAGCCATGGAAATGAGAACTGAAGCAAAGGATCTAAGACTTATGGCGGAAGAAGCTTGTGATTATGAAATCTGAACAACTCTTCTTCTCACCACGAGCCACCACCATGAAGGAACGACCCAAACGAATTTTAGGATTAGGGCAGCACTCAAAACGACGTCGTTTTGAGTGAGAGGGACTTATGTGTCCCGTTTTCAAAAGATCCATCCCACTAGCGTGCCATGTGGGAACGCCGTTGAGTCAGATAAGCAGAAGGGGAGCCAGGTCAGCCTTTTCCGGCGGATCTGACGAAGGGTTATGGACGGAGGGATTGATCCGTCTGATTTTCAAAGATGTCAGGGATTTAAATGTATTTTTCAATGGTTAGGGACGAAAATATCCGCAGGTTAAAAGGTCAGGGACTAATTTGTCCTTTTCTCATAATTTTTTATCACGAGTGCTGGGAGGTAGTAACTTTTGTGATTTATAGCCACCAAGTAGTCATTAATGATGTATTTAATAGTGTGAGATTTTATCTAATGGTGTAGGATTACTTACTTTTCTTTTACTGATTACATGTTGACCAAAATTTAATAAAGTTGTTAACTCCTAAACTTTTTCATTTTTTATTGTGTAATTAAATAGCCACCACCAAGTAAAATTTATCAATTTAGTTGAATAAAATTTTTCACTATTAAATAATGGGTATACAATTAGTATTTCTTGTAGAATTAGAGTATCTCAACAACACAATATATCATCAAAATTCAAAGAATCAATATAAATTCTCTATAAAGTAATGAGTATTTTAAATTAGACAAAAAAAATACAACTAACAAGTTATATCTTAATATTCATTTATATACCATAAATAACATGCTAAAATTTTATAAAAAAAAGTAAAAAAAATAACTAATTTAATACGTACAAAATTAGACTACCCTATTTTTTTTTCTTCTTCTCCTTGATATCCATCATCTCTTTCATTCTTTGTGTTTATTTTCTTTCTTTTTTCAAAAGTGAAAACACTCTTTCTCTCATGTGATTTATAGTCACTTCTTTATTATTATTATTATTATTATTATTATTATTATTATTATTTTGTTTTAAACTGTGGGTCTCACTTAAGTTGGGAACCCACCAATAAATCTTTCTTTCACCGACTCCAGTAGAGATAATAGGCTGCTCTATTAAATCTGTCTTTTCTTTACAGGAATCAAATTTCATTGCAGGTAAACTCTTAGTCATCATATCTGAATCATTATCATCAATATGGATATTCTCAAGTACATATGACTTCATCTCAAGCGCTTGACGTATCCAATAATACTTCACCTCTATGTGTGATTCGATTTGGAATAAAACGTCGAATTCTTGTTGAGATGGATAACACTTTGGCTGTCACAAAATAATACAAATTTTTTGATTGGTTCCTAATTCCTGCAGAAATTTTTTCATCCACAAAAATTTCTTAGAAACTTCAACAACATCACTATATTCTGCTTCTGTAATAGATAAAGCAGCTCATTTCTAAAGTCGAGATTTCTACGACACAGTTCTCCTGTAAAAGTCATCATATAACCAGAAGTAAACTTTTTTGAATCAAGATCTCCAACTATATTTGTATTTGTGTAACTATTCAATACAGGTTTCTCACTCCCAAAGCATAGACAAACTCTGAAAGTACCATTAAGGTATCTGAGAATCTACTTTACTACTTGCCAATGTTCTTTGCCAGGACTAGAGAGAACCCAACTAACAACTGATGTGTGGAAAACGATCCAACACAAAACTCACTGGCAAGTGTACCGGGTCGCATCAAGTAATAATAACTCACATGAGTGAGGTCGATCCCACAGGGATTGAAGGATTGAGCAATTTTAGTTTAGTGGCTGATTTAGTCAAGCGAATCAAGTATTGGTTGAGTTATTTGTAATTTGCAGAAACTAGATTGCTTGAAATGTAAAGGGAGAGGGAAGAATTGCAGTAAATTAAAGAGCAAAGAAAGTAAAGAAGCTAAATCTTAAAGTGCAAGTAATATAAGGTGCAGAAACTTGAATTGCAAGAAATATAAATGACTGAAGCTTAAAGTGCAAGAAACGTAAATTGCTGGAATTATAAAAGGAATTGGGAATTGGGATTGCAGAATTTAAACAAGAACAAGTAAATTGCAATAAACAAAAGAGTAGAAGATGAATCAAATTAAAGTAGATCTCAAACAGAAGAGTAAAAATGCTTTGAGAATTTAAAAACAGAAAGTGACTAATGCTTAATTTGCAGTAATTTAAAAGAAGGTTGAAGATCTCAGAAGTGGAAGAGACTAGAAAACAAGTCTAGATCTCAAATCCTTCCTTGATCCAACAAGAACAATTACAAAAGAAATAAAGAAAAGTAAATTGCAGGAAGAATAGAAGATGAAGCAGTAAACGGAAAGTGAAATTCAATTATGTAGAGAAAGTAAACAAGAGATCTCAAGGTGAGATTGAAACAGAAGTTCTTCAATTCTCCACCCAAGATCCAAAGCAAGAAAAATAAAAAGTGCTCAAGCAAGAACAAGGAAGAAGAGAGATCAATTCTCCTTCCCAATTCTCTAAGATCTAAACTCAAAAGTAAAATCTCCCAAAATGAAAATGAAAGTTCAGAAAATTTTAAAGTGAGTCTAGAGGTAAAAGTAAAAGAAAAAATATTGAAGGTAAAGGTCCTAACTAAATCAAACTAGCCTATATTTATACACTTTCTATTCTTGGATTTTAGAATTTGGATAGGCTTTTAATTTGGTGAAGAAATGAATTAAGTTGGATTTTTAAGTGAATTTTCAGCCCAAGTGTTGCTCCCAAGAGGATGCTCTGCTCTTGTGGAGACCGGAGCATTGAAGCTTTGGGTGGGGATCCTTGTTGCGTGCCAAGGTTTGTAAGGCAACATGAGATTGCTCTGCTCTTGTAGAGAGCGGAACAGTGGTGCCTTGTATGGTGAATAAGGTTCCAAGTTCGAACCATGGTAGAGACATTTGGACCAATTTCTTTTGTGAAGCAAAGAGAGGTAATGCCTTGCTTTGAGTGGAAGGCCTCAAGTTCGAATCCTAGTGAAGCCATGTTAGCTTATTTTCCTTTCAAGTAGTGTAAGTAGCGCTCCTTGTTGTTTGAGTGAGGCTCCCACTTCGATCCCCAGTGAATGCATTTTGAGGAGCCAATTTTTCTTATGCCCATCAATATAAGGTAGCGCTCAGTTAAGTAAAACAATTGAGTGGCTTCCTCCTTCAATGTTGCGCCACACTCTTTTCTTCTTTTGCCACACTATTTTCTTTCTTGGGCCACACTTCTTAAGTTACGCTTTCTTCTCTTCTTCTTTTCTTCACCTACAATTAATCAAAACAACCAATCAAAGTATCACCAAATTCACAAGGTTCATAAATCATTCAAATATCAATTAATTTTAGCTTGAACCTCATGATTTAGCATCAATTAAAGGGTGGTTGATTGATTCAAATAAACCATGCAATTCCACTCTAAATTACTTACTTATAATGCAAGAAAGTGCATAAAAACTAGTGAAACAAGTGAAATTAGCTTGAAAAAATAGGCATATGATGACTTGTCATCAACAACTCCAACAGTATAAGCAATATCCAACCTGGTGTAAACTATAACATGCATCAAACTACCAACCACAGATGCATATGGAATCTTCTTTATTTTTTTTTCTTTCTTTCTCACTTGTAGAATATTACCGCAAACTCAACTTGAAATGACTAACAAGTAGAGTATTAACGAGTTTGAAATTACTCATACTAAACTTCTCTAAAACCTTCTCAATATACTTCTATTGTGACAACCACAGATTTTTAGTCTTCCTAAAACAAGTGATACTCATGCCAAGAATTTTTTTTCAAAACCCAAATCTTTCATAACAAAGAATTCGTTCAAGTTTTTCTTAAGACTTTCTTCTTAGTATCATTACCAATAATCAACATGTCATCAACAAAAAGTAAAAAAATTGTAAAGTCACCATTATAGAATTTTTTGACATGTATACAATGAATGATCAGAAAAGATCTTACTATATCCATAACCTTTCATAAAAAAAGCACACTTTGTGCACCGCTATCTTGGAGCTTGTTTCAGCTCATATAAGCTCTTCTTCAATTTTCATATAATATGCTACTTTTCTTTAACTTTGAAACCCTCTGGTTGTTCCAAATAATTTTTTTATCTATATCACTATGAAGGAATGTAGTCTTCATATCAAGTTGCTCAACCTCTATAATTGGTGCGCGAAATTGTGAACAATACTTTTCACAACTCTCATAATCCCCGGTCATGAACCCCAAAAACTTGGTGTTCAATACCATGGCATTAACACAACTTCGCACAACTAACCAGCAAGTGCACTGGGTCGTCCAAGTAATAAACCTTACGCGAGTAAGGGTCGATCCCACGGAGATTGTTAGTATGAAGCAAGCTATGGCCATCTTGTAGATCTTAGTCAGGCAAACTCAAATGGATATGGTGATGAACGCATAAAAACATAAAGATAAAGATAGAGATACTTATGTAATTCATTGGTAGGAACTTCAGATAAGCGCATGAAGATGCCTTCCCTTCCGTCTCTCTGCTTTCCTACTGTCTTCATCCATTCCTTCTTACTCTTTTCCATGGCAAGCTTATGCAAGGGTTTCACCGTTGTCAGTGGCTACCTCCCATCCTCTCAGTGAAAATGTTCCTATGCTCTGTCACAGCATGGCTAATCATCTGTCGGTTCTCGGTCAGGCCGGAATAGAATCCAGTGATTCTTTTGCGTCTGTCACTAACGCCCCGCCTGCTAGGAGTTTGAAGCACGTCACAGTCATTCAATCATTGAATCCTACTCAGAATACCACAGACAAGGTTAGACCTTCCGGATTCTCTTGAATGCCGCCATCAGTTCTAGCCTATACCACGAAGACTCTGATCTCACGGAATGGTTGGCTCGGTTGTCAGGCGAGCACTCGGTTGTCAGGCGATCAACCATGCATCGTGCAATCAGGAATCCAAGAGATATTCACCCAATCGAAGGTAGAACGGAGGTGGTTGTCAGTCACACGTTCATAGGTGAGAATGATGATGAGTGTCACGGATCATCACATTCATCAAGTTGAAGAACAAGTGATATCTTAGAACAAGAACAAGCGGAATTGAATAGAAGAACAATAGTAATTGCATTAATACTCGAGGTACAGCAGAGCTCCACACCTTAATCTATGGTGTGTAGAAACTCCACCGTTGAAAATACATAAGAACAAGAGTGATCATTGGCTTCGGTCCCAGAGAGGGAACCAGAAGAACCAAGATGAGAATACAATAGTAAAAGGTCCTACTTATAGAGAACTAGTAGCCTAAGGTTTACAGAAATGAGTAAATGACATAAAAATCCACTTCCGGGCCCACTTGGTGTGTGCTTGGGCTGAGCAATGAAACATTTTCGTGCAGAGACTTCTCTTGGAGTTAAACGCCAGCTTTTATGCCAGTTTGGGCGTTTAACTCCCATTTGGGTGCCAGTTCCGGCGTTTAACGCTGGAATTCCTGAGGGTGACTTTGAACGCCGGTTTGGGCCATCAAATCTTGGGCAAAGTATGGACTATCATATATTGCTGGAAAGCCCAGGATGTCTACTTTCCAACGCCATTGAGAGCGCGCCAATTGGGCTTCTGTAGCTCCAGAAAATCCACTTCGAGCGCAGGGAGGTCAGAATCCAACAGCATCTGCAGTCCTTTTTAGTCTCCGAATCAGATTTTTGCTCAGGTCCCTCAATTTCAGCCAGAAAATACCTGAAATCACAGAAAAACACACAAACTCATAGTAAAGTCCAGAAAAGTGAATTTTAACTAAAAACTAATAAAAATATACTAAAAACTAACTAGATCATACCAAAAACATACTAAAAACAATGCCAAAAAGCGTACAAATTATCCGCTCATCAATAATCAAGCTAGCCGTTAATCCAAGCACAACTCGAATAGAGGACATTTTCACTATTTGAGAGAAAATCTCTTCAAAATCAATACCTTTTTTCTGATCAAAGCCTTTCACAACCAACCGAGTTTTGTACCATAGCCATGAAACATTTTCATTTTCTTTCAATTTAAATATCCATTTATTTTTGAATGCTCTCTTATCCTTCGATAACTTCACCAATTCAAAAGTATGATTCTCATGCAAGAATTTCATTTCTTCTTTTATGGTCTTCAACCAATCTTTTTCATGCTCATCAGACATAGCTTCCTGGTAGCTCTCTAGCTCCCCAATCTCAGTGCTCATCACGTACTCATGAGCAGAATATCTCTGGGAAGGATAGTACTCTCTAGTAGATAATCTCAATTCAGGCTCAATTGATGGTTCAGGTGAAATTTCAACATATAGTGAAACTTCTACATCTGGCACCTCAGGTTGAGGTGTGGATTCATCATACAAATCATCACTATCATTATCAACTTGTACATCTCCTCCATCATCAAAAGGTATATTAAAAGGATTAAGTTTATCATTAGCAGAATATTTAACAGTTGATGCTGGCTTATTTATCTTTTCAAGGTCTTTATATATAGTTTGGTTTTCAAGAAAAATCACATATGTCCTTCCAATTATTTTTTGCTCACCAGTTCCCATAATCTGTAACCAAAGTCTTCGTGACCATAACTCATGAAGATACATTGTTTTGACTTCACATCATGCTTGAACCTTTTATCTCTTGGAATCTGTATAAAATCCTTACAGCCGAACACTCGCAAGTAGCTATAGGAGACATCTTTTTCTCCCTGACGAGCAAAAATTAAAGCTCACAGATACCGACAAGTGCACCAGATTATTCAAGTAATACGACGGTGAGTGGATATCATTTCCACAAGGGTTAATGGATTGAGGCAAGCAACGTCTAATTAAATATCTAATTAGATCAATCAAACCTTAGATTTTGGATTGTAGATCTTGAAGAAAAGAAGAATTAGAGAAGAGAATGCTTGAAATTGAGAGAAAATCAATATATGAGAATGTTGAAAGCTTTGGAGATGTTTGATTCTTGGACAAACAATTCTTATGCTTTCTTATTTAACTCATGCAAAAATCTTTTCACAGCAAATCATTTATAACTAAACCCTAATCCCTTGGAGATTTAGTTTCTCTAAAACCAATTAATCGTTAATCCTTTGGTCAACTAATCAAGAGAAGAGGTGAAGAACAATTTCAATTTTAATCTGCACGACCTTCAAGAGCTAACACTAGTCGAATTATATGTCACGTATTTGAACTAGATCTAGATAAGTGAAGATTATGGAATGAGTTTTAAGCTAATTTTGAAATTAATTTTTCCAAATATAAAATTATAATCTAAGACAGATTTAGAATATTTTTCAATAGTTCTAACCCCTTATTGATGAAGAACAAAACTCAATCTTAAAAAAATAAAGAAGCATGAATTAAAATAAAAAATATTTATATTATTAAACTTTAAACCAAACAGAACTCTTAACCTTCAATGGAGGAGGCCTGTTTAGTGACTCATGATAAAGAAAAAACTAATCTTAATAATGAGAGAGTGATCCTTCGATGGATGATTGATTCCCCTTTTGTGAACAAGGTTCACTTATTTATATCATAAGTTCTATCTAGAATTCAAATTCAAAACTAACCCTAATCTTATCTTTCGGAAGGATAAGATAGCTAACTAATTCAAATTCAAATCAAAATAATTCAAATCTAATTTAGAAACAAATTCTAACAACCAAATCTTTTTATTTTTAGAAGAAATTAATGATAACTAATCTTTTTGAATCTTGAATCTTCAATCTTCGGATGTGATTAAGGCTTCTAACAATTTGATAACTGAATTTGGGCCTTGTCTAGTGTTAAAGCATTGAATCCTGGGAGTTGAGGCTTGAGGCACACTGGGCTTGCATCCTTAAATTTGGGCGTAGGCCCAATTTACAGCTCCAAGGCTTGATGGATGCCAGTTTTAGAGTGAGAGACGCTGGACTTGTGGATCAGAAGCCGAGTGTGCATGCCATTCCATGAGGGGAAGGCCAGGCTTGTGGAAGGGGCTACCAGCGGTGTGTGTGCTTGGAGAGGAAGTGCCGGGTGTTCATGCTTGAAGGCTGGCATCCGGTTTGATGGCTTTTGGACACAATTGAATCGTCCTCTAATCGATTTTGTGTTTTCTTGCTAAAAAGACTTTAATCCTTGATTATTTTGAAATTAAAACACATGAAAATACAATAATATTAATACAACTTCAAATATTTAATAAGTTATGATATTCCACTAGAAAACATAAGAAATTTGATTAAAAATCTAAGAAAACTTAAGAAAATAATTGAAAAGGACCTAAAAACTACTTATGATGACGTGTCATCACAACATCAAACTTAAAACTTTGCTTGTCCTCAAACAAAAAGAAAAGTAAACAAAGTTTATCTTAAGTAAAAAGAATTGAAGAGTTTGCAACTTTAAATTTCAAAAAGTGGGATTTATGATAATCCTTGTGGTTACATTCGACTTCTCTTATTTTTGATGAATCTTGCATACTAAGATTTGAAAATTTCCAAAAACTTAGATTTGAATTGTATTTTGAGAATTCTTTTGGGCTTATATGGCTTGAAGGCAATTACTTCACATTTAATTCGGGGAAAGATCTTTGCGGTTTTGACTCAAAGTGTTTTGTCACAAGGTAGCTCTTAATGGGCTTTCAATTGATAATCCTGGGCCAGTTAGCCTAAGTTACCAAGTGATAAAGCACTCATTGGATCTAATTACCTAAGTCTCTCCTTGGCACAATCACACCACAAGCACATAATAAGGGTCTTGTTAATCTAGACATCGATATCTAGAGTCTCTTTAGATTTCTTAATGTTTTGTCTTAAGGTGACTTTTTAAGCGGGCTTTCAATCGATAATCCCGGTCTAGTTAGCCCAAGTTATCGGGTGATAAAGTACCCCTCGAATTTACTTGCCCAAGTCTTTCCTTGAAACGCAAACATCATAGGCACATAACTGAGCCCTAATCATTGGAGCTCAGAGCTTTATAACTTTTGATTTTTTTTATCTTTCTAGACTTTTCTTTTTTTCCCTCTTTTTTCATTGCTCCAAGGAATTGATGGTCAAATCCTCTCATTGCTTTTTCAAATTTCTATTTTTGAAAATTTTCCTTCCATTTCTATAAGATTCAAATATCTCAAGTTCATCAAATGTAACCACATATTCTTAAGCACCACCACTTTTATTTTAAATTTATTATTCAATTCTTTTTATTAAAATATCTTCCATTACAAAGAAATTACCCGAGAAGCAAGCATTATAAGTTCAAGCACTCAAACAAAGGAAGAGAAAAAATAAAGAAAACATAAACAAAAGATCATATGCACGCAAAAAGAAAGAAAATAAAGAAAAACAAAAACGAAAAACAAGAACAAAGGGAAAAAGAAATAACTAACCACTAGAGGGAATTCATCTTACCCAATCTTCATTGCTTTCTTTATCCGTATTCTTCATTATCCAGAGGCTTATAGTGTTACCAACACCAAACTTAAGGGCTTACACTAAACTTAGAGTTTAACAAAGCTTTAGAAATAAGTGTAAGTTATATTAAAGAAGCATACGTGCATGAAAAAGAAAGGAATAAGATAAACCCTAATCAATGTGGCTTTAAGAAAGGAGGGGTGCCTTTGAATACGCCTGGCTTCAATTCGGGATGCCAGGCATTGATGAACTTTTTACCCTATGGGCCTTGACCTAGCTGGATGCCAGGCTTCTAGGGAGACACGCCGGTGTGTGGCCTTCCCTTGGCTTATGGATGTTGGGCGTCCTTTTTGAACATTTGGCGTTGAACTCCCTTTTTTTTTAAAAGTGCGAAGGTAAAAGTAAAAATGCATGCAGAAGAAGGAATAAAGAAGAAGAAAAAGTTTAACTATGGAATGAAAAGAAAAAAGAAAGAGAAAGAGAAAGAGAACTAACCATAGTTGGGTTGCCTCCCAACAAGTGCTTCTTTAACGTCGCTAGCTTGACGTTAAGTCTGCTAGGTTGGAGCTTGGGGTGCCTCATAGCACCTTCCAATGCCATCTTCCATTAAACATTCATTGTCCAGCTCCTCTTTTGTTTCAAAATCTGTGTGATACAAAGGATCTTCAAGGGTTCTTTCGTCCACAATTTCTTGAACTAAGGTGTCAATCAAGTCAATTCTCATGCAATCCTCTGTTTTGATCGGGTGTTGCATGGCTTTGAAGACTTTAAAAACCATTTGTTCTTCATGCACCCTTAGTGTTAGCTCTCCTTTATGGACGTCAATGAGTACCTGTCCAGTGGCTAAGAATATCTTCCTAGGATGATGGAGGTATCTTCATCTTCCTCCATGTCAAAAATTATAAAGTCAACAGGAAAGATAAACCTTCCGACCTTAACCAATGTGTTTTTCACTATCCCATGTGGAAACTTCATTGATCGGTCAGCTAGTTACAATGAGCTTCTGGTTAGTTTCACCTCCTCAATTCGTAGTCTCTTCACCATAAACAGAGACATCAGATTGATGCTAGCTCCTAAGTCACAAAGACCCTTGCCAATGGTGATATCACCAATAGTGCAAGGAATTTGGAAACTACCGGGATCTTTTAATTTTTGTGGTAAGTTCTTTTGAATGATGGCACTGTATTCCTTGGTGAAAATTACCTTCTCATCTTCTTTGAGTGATCTTTCCTTTGACAATAACTCCTTTATGAACTTGTCATAGAGAGACATTTGTTCAAGGGCTTCAACAAAAGAAATGTTGATTTGTAGCTTCTTGAATACCTCTAAGAACTTTGAAAAGTTCTTCTCTTAATCTTGCTTCTGGTGCTTTTGAGGGTATGGAATTCTTGATTTATATGTTTTCACTTTTTCCTTCTTAAGTTCTACTAGTGCATGAGCTTTCTCTAGATTCTCCTCCCTTTTTTCTTGTTGCGGGTCTTCGATTTTCTTTTCATCCTCCATGGAAAGCTCCTTGTTAATCATTGTTCCAATCCTTAGAGAGATGACCTTACATTCTTCCTTGGGACTTGGTACAGTGTCACTAGGAAAGAACCTGGTAGGACTTTCTACCAATTGCTTAGCCATTTGTCCTAATTGCAATTTGCTTCTTGATTTTTGAAATTTGCTCTTACTTCTTGTATAAAGTCTTGGGTTTATTGCAGAAAGGTGGCATTGGTCGTGAGCTCAGGAGATGATAATTTTTTATGGTTGGCTTGTTGATATGGATTGTTGGAATTCCTTTGTCTTTGATTACCCCAACCAAAATTGAGATTGTTCCTCTAGCCTGGATTATAAGTTTTTGAAAATATATCATTTTTTGGCCTTAAAGAATGTCCCATGAAGTTCACTTGCTCAGTGGATGAATGGCCTCCTGTATATACGTCAGACCTTTCACTTGGATGTTTTCCTCCACACAGATCACAAGAAGCTTGACTTCTAAAGGATGCTACCTGCTTATGCTCCAGTTGTTTTGCGAGTGAGGCTATCGCTTGGACATCATTTCATTTTGTTCTAGAAGTGTGTCTATAGTGTCTAGTGCCATCACCTTTTTTTTTTCCCTTTCGAATGAATACATTAAATTATTGGCCACCACTGTCTCTATCAATTCTAATGCTTCTTCAGGTGTCTTTCTGTGTAAGGAACCTCCAACTGATAATTCAATCATCGTGCTTGAGACTTGAGAGATGTATGGTGTGGACATCTTCTAAGCATCTCTTTGTACCTTTTTCAAATTTTTATAGAGCAATTCTCCCTCTTTTGGGAGAATGAGTTGATGTCATTTCTCAATCGGGCCAGCTTTTGGAGTGGTAAGTATTTAGTTAGAAATTTCTTAACTAGATCCTCCCACGAAGTGATGCTGTCTAAGGGTTGAGTTTGGAGCCATTATGTGGCTATATCTCTCAAAGAGAATGGGAATAGCCTCAACCAGATGGCTTCGGAGCTAACTCCATTACTCTTCACAGTGTCACATAGATGGAAAAAATTAGCTATGTGGATGTTCGGATCTTCTTGAGGGCTACCTCCAAATTGGTATCGCTATACCAAATGGATTAGTAAATACTTTAGTTCAAAGTTATTTGCTTGAACCATGGGTCTCATTATTCTATCTCCACAGCTTTCGGAGGTAGGTATGTTATATTCTCCAAGGGTCTTTCTTGCATTATTTTGATCTTCTGCTATTCTCTCTTCTTCTTTTCTCCTGGCGCTTGCTTTCTTTCTTAATTGAAACAGTTTTAGCTCCATTTCGAGATCGAACTGGAGAGATGCAGGGTTTTCTCTCTCTGGCATTCAAAAACACAAGAGGAGATCAAATGTACCTTACGGTATAAAGAAAGAAGAAAGAAGAGAAGAATATAAATAAGATAAAGAAAATAAAAGAAAAGAATAGAAACTAAAATAAACGAGATCTAAGTTAGGATTTAACCGGACGTATGTTGTCAATCTCAATTAATCCCCGACAACAGATACCCGCAAGTGCAACGGGTCATTCAAGTAATAAAATAAAATAAACCAAAACTTGATAAGAGAAAGTTAAAGCTCATGGATACCGACAAGTGCACCGAGTCATTCAAGTAATACCACGGTGAATGGATATTATTTTCATGTGGATTAACGGATTGAGGCAAGCAACGTCTAATTAAATATCTAATTAGATCGATCAAATCTTGGATTTTGGATTGTGCATCTTGAAGAAAAGAAGAATTAGAGAAGAGAATGCTTGAAATTGAGAGAGAATCAATAGATGACAATGATGTCCTTATCATATTTTATATTAGGAAGACCTCTAACTAAGCATCTCTTTACAAGCTTAGAGATTTGTAACATGCTAGCATGTCCTAACCTCTTATATCACATCCATTTTTCAGATTCCATTGAAGAGAAACAAGTTACATTTTGAACTTTTAGATCATCTAGAGTGATACCATAAACATTTTCACTTCTTTTGGCAACAAATAGAACAGTTCCTGTTTTCTCATTTATGACTCTACAATTAGATTTCCTAAAGGTTACAACATATCCAAGGTCACACAATTGACTTATGCTCAATAGATTATGCTTTAACCCATCAACTAAAAAGACACTATCAATGAAAGTTGAAAAATCTTTGCCAACCTTACCAGTGGCAATTATTTTACCTTTACCATTATCTCCAAAAGTGACAAATCCTCCATCATACTTGTTGAGTTTAATGAAGAAAGTATCCCTTCCGGTCATTTGCCTTGAACATCCACTATCAAGATACCACATGTCCTTTTTCTTCTTGGATGTAAGGCAAACCTGCATGTTCTTCAACTAACCTTAGGTATCCAAATCCATTTGGATCCTTTGATGTGAAATCTTCTTGGTTGTCTAAGAGCATTAAAATCATGAACAACTTTATATAATTTACTATCATTACCAAAAGACCTAAGAAAGATGAAACATTGAGGAGAATCATGACCATTTCTATTGCACTTGTAGCACTGATTCTTGCTCACTGATTTTTGAGGTTTGCTGAATCATTTTGGTTTGAAAAGTTTGGAAGACAAAGCTTCAGATTTTTTAAAGTTTTGTTTGAAAACAGCCTTATTTTCCTCTTTGAATCCAAGTCCAGATTTTTCAGAGCCAAACCTTTGACTAGCAAGTAGTTTTTTCAGATTTTGAGAACCTTGAACAAATTTTGCTAAGTCTTCATTCAAACTTTTTATATGTTCATTTAGCTTTTTGTTTTCAGAAATCAAATCAGTGGAAGCAGTAACTTCATGCTTGAGTTTGAATTTTTCTAATTCAGCTCGCAAGGCAGTGTTTTCTTCTTTTAAAAACTTTTCATTACCAGTTTCATTTGCCTTGACCTTTTTCAAAAGAAGATCATTTTTTGTCCTCAATACCTTATTTTCTTTCTTACATTTTGCATACTTATCCAAGAGTTTCTTAGAGTTCACAGAAATGTCTTTGATAATGTAGTGCAGTTCATCAATAGATAAGTCAGAGAGATCTACCTCATATTCATCATGATGATCTGCCATCAGACATAGTTGAGCTTCTTGATCTGAGCTCTTTGAGCTGGTGTCGTTCTCCAAGTCCTCCCATGTTGCCATCATCACCTTCTTTTTGTCTTTCTTGGATTTTTTGCCTTTCTTAAGTTGAGGGCAATCTAACTTGAAGTGACTAGGTTCCTTGCAGTGATGGCATGTGAACTTGACTTGATCTTTCTTGACGTTAAGTGGATGAAGAGCTTCCTTTGCCTTTGCTTTTGTATCTCAGTAGTCTTCTCATTTTTCTTGCAAAGAGCACCATTTCTTCATCTGAGAAACTGTCATCAGATTCTTCTACTTGGGTTATCATTCTTGATTTTAGTGCTATACTTTTCTTTTTGTCATCTTTGTCTTGAGACATGTGAGTGGTTTCATAGGCCAGCAGCTTGCCTCTCAGCTCATCATAGGTGATTTTGATCAAATCATTCCTTTCAGAGATGGCCATGCTTTTTACTTCCCATTTCTTAGTAAGACTTCTCAGGATCTTTTTCACTAGAGTTTCTTCAGAGTAGTTCCTTCCCATTGCATCCAGATTGTTGATGATTATTGAGAACCTTTCGAACATTTGATCGATGCTCTCATCCTCCTTCATACTGAACATTTCATACTCCTTCATCAGCATGTCAATTATGGTTTCCCTCACTTGCTTAAAGCCTTCATGAGTGAGTCTGAGCTTGTCCCATATTTCTTTAGCCGTTTTGCACCTTGACACCTTTCTGAACTCTTCAAAACTGATTGCGCAGTGCATCAGGTTGATTGCTTTGGAATTGAGTTCAACCTTCTTCTTTTCTTCATATGTCCATTCACTGTCTTCCTTTGCCATAACTTCTCCATCAGCATTCTGTTTAGTGGGGACGTCTGGTCTGTTGAGAATGATCTTCCAGATGTTGTAGTCGATTGACTCCACGAAGATTCTCATTCTTTCTTTCCAGTAAGAGTAGTTGCTGCCATTGTAGTAGAGAGGTCTATTATCAAACTGTCCTTCAGTGAGAGTGAAAGCCACGATGTTAGGACTCATGTTGTTGGCCATGGATCTTTTCTCCAAGCTGTGAAGCTTGCCTCCTTGAGACCTTGCTCTGGATACCAATTGATGGTTCTAGTTGAACTTGAGAAGGGGGTTGAATCAAGTTAGCTTAAAACTTAAAGTTTCAAACTCTGTTTATGCTGTCACTCGAGTTGCAGGAGATTATTTGAAATTATCTCATATGCAGAACCTATAAAGAGCAGGGAAGAGACAATGAAGACCAGCATATATCCTGGTTCGGATTCTTTGTGCAATGAATCTTACATCCAGTCTCCACCACAAACCATGCTGAAATTTTCACTAATCATTCACAGATTACATACACCAATACTATTGAATTTTTCCCTAATTCAACTAGTATCTACCCCCTAAGCATTCATCACCAAAGCTTAGCTTCCCACAGTGATGTCCCAACTAGGAAGGGGAATCAACCAGATTCAATTTCCCCAAGTGCTAACCTAACTTGGTAAGGGGAACTAATCCTAGTTCAAAAACCAAAATTACATCAGAAATTAGTGGCTCTTTTGCATCACTCTTGCCTTTTCACTCATTGGCTTTTCAACCTCACAAGATTAGCCTTTTCTCAAAACAGAAAATGACACAAGATAGCCATAACAAAAAATTCAGAATTAAGCTTGAGTAGAAGAAAGAAATTCCAGCTCTGTGTTAGAGATGGTGCTCTGAGTGTGTGTACTCTCTCTTTCTTGCTTTCAAGTGATGGAATGAGGCTTGTTATATATCTTCATCTTGCGTTCATTTTTGCCTCTTCCAATTCCTTGTACCAGTTGCTCGTTGGAGCTGTCCCTGCTGGCAGGCGGTGCTTTCTTCATCCTACTCCACCACCTCTGCTGTCCGAGGAGCTCGACCACTACCTCTACTATCCTTGGTTTTGTCTTCTTCCATGGCATGCACTCCTTTTTTTCATTCTGCTCCATTTCCTTGCTGCTCAAGGAGTTGCACCACTACCTCTGCTCCTTTGCATGTTTGTGTATTGCTCTCCCGTTTCTGAAATTTTGCTTTACTGTTGTCCTTGGGGTGGTGGGAGTGTAGCAGCTGTCCTTCTTTGCTTTTACGTAGCCACACATGTCCTTGCTATTTTCCAGCTGTCATCATTTACTTTTAGCAAATACTTAACCATTTATTTTGCTGAACGGTGCTATGGAAAGTGTTGGACTTGTTTACTGCACCAAGGAACAAAGTGAGCTGTTCTTCTATTTACTGTGATGGGCTGATGTAGTATGAACTAGGATACTTAGGCCTGCAACAATAAAAACACCCATCAAACAATATTGGGCTTTTTAACCCAAATGAATGTTTGTCATCATAACTTAACTCAAAATCAAACTAGGCTCAACAGGCACCAATCTTCATCTCTTCTCATGAGCAACTAGATCAAGGAATTGGCAATTGTTCAAGGGTAGAAAGATTGAATCACCATGGGATTGGAGTTTAATCACTCATGATTGCCAAGAGATTAATGAGTTTCATGATTGAAGATGAGATGAAAGCAATTGATCTAGAGAATTCAATATCTCTTGATCCCAATGTTTATTTTATCTTTATTTCTTATATTTACTTTATAGTAATTTACTTTCTTGCACTTTACTCTCCCGTACTTTACATTTTTGCCATTTAGTTTCTTGCACTTTATTGCTTTCTTTAATTTCATGTCATTTACATATCTTGTTGCTCATCTCCCAAGGCTTTGAGCATCAATGGTTAAGAGGGTCAAAATTGGCCTAAAATGTTCAAAAAAGTTGCTATCCCTAACTATATACTTGTGGTGTGAAGGTGTCAAGAAAATCTTGAGAGTGAACATTTAAAGTCGTGATCCAATCCTATAAATAGTACGCATAAGAACTTTGAGCACCACTGTCTGGGAATTTAAGAAAAGTTAAATTCGAATCCAAAGGGTTCCCCCAGTTAAGTGCTTGTGGCGTTTATGTATCAGGTGGTAATACTTGAAAACAAAACGCTTAGAGTCACGACTAGGCTCAAAGGTGCAAAGCACCAAAAGAAAAAGTTGTGTTTAAGAATCAAGAAAAACTAAAAGAAGAGAATCAATAATATCATCTAGATTCTAGTTCCAAACGGTGCCAATATTTCTGAGTTTCAAAGAAAAGTGAAATGCCAAAGCTGTTCAGAAATAAAGAGCTAATAGCCCCATTCAGTAATTAGAACTGAGCCCATTGACAACTCTAAAAGATGATGTATTTTTCTCTTCCAATTAGTCCTATCTTGTTTTTTTTTTTTTTTTTGCTTGAGGACAAGCAACAATTTAAGTTTAGTGTTGTGATGCGTGAGCATCTTATACATTTTTTCATAGCATTTTCTAGTTGTTTTTAGTTAGATTTTATTACTTTTTACTATGTTTTAGTGCAAATTTCATCTTTGGATGCTACTTTGCATTTTTTGTGTTATTTTTATCATTTTCAGTGAATTTTGGGTGAAATTGGCAGAATCTTGTTCAGAGATGAAGAAATGATAGCAGATGCTGTCAATCCTGACCTCTATGTATTCCAACGAGCATATCTTTCACTATAAAGGTCCAATTGATGCATTCTAAATAGCATTGGAAAGATAACTTCCAGAGATTTCCAGCAATATATAATAGTTTATACTTCTTTTCTAGATTCACTGCCAAAACTGGCGTTAAACGTCCACATCTGGCGTTTAACGCCAAAGAAGGACTGGCCTACCAAGTTGAATGCCTAAAACTGGCGTTCAACTCCAGCTAAGGAGCAGAAGGCCAACAAGCTCATTCCCCAATGGGTGTTCAACGCCCAAAACCCAAGTTGAATGCCACACTTGACCGAAGCACATGACCAAAGTGGGCACCGAAGTGGATTTTAGCACTCCTTGGCTTATCTAGTCTTATCTTTGTAATTTTTAAATTTAAATTAACATCTTTTAAGGTTAGTATTTACTATTTAAAGAGGAGATCACTTAAGTTTATGGGGATTTACATACATTCACAGACAGATCCTCTTATTTTTATTTTGTTTTCTCTGTAAAGTATGAGTAACTAAACCTCCTGGTCAAGGTTAGGAGCTCTGCTTATTCCTATGGATTAATATTATTACTATTCTATATAAATATATGTTTGATTCCATCCTATGATGTATTTTCGTTCTTCATCTAAATGAATCTGGGGTGGAACAGAAGTTTGACCCCTTTTTCTATATGGGTTCTTGTGATACTCTGACCAAGTTCACTTGAGCTACAGCTTGAGAATACATCTCCTAAACTGTAATCTATCTAGGCTAATTAGATATGTGACACAAAATCCAATTAGCTTTGGGTAATTGAGGTTTTTGTGGCGCTAAACTAGAATGCTGAGCTTCACCTCGTTCGAGTTGAATAACTACTAACCCTAGCTTTTGATGAGAATCAGAGGAGATTAGATTGCCAAGGAATTGGAGTTTAGTCACTTAAAGTTTGCCATAGAACGAATCATTCATTGTTAAAATAGTTAGTAAGAAGTATTAATCCAGAAAGATAAGCATCTCTGAGGTCTTAACTGCTTTCATATATTATCTTTTTACCAATCTTTAATTGCTTTTCTTTACTTTCTTGTTTTATGCGCCTACAACAACAACTCTCTTTCCTTTTCTCCTGACTAAGTGCAGCAAGATAACTATTACTTGCTCAATCCAACAATCCTCGTGGGATCGATCATCACTCACCTAAGGTATTACTTGGACGACCCAGTGTACTTGTCGGTGAAGTTGTGAGAGTTCTAATTTCACGCACAGTAGCAAGTAGTTTATGTGATCAGTTAGGCATTCCAAACAAATTAAAGCACACTAAACAAACACATAGATGCATATGATGTATGTCTGTCCTATGGCTAATGAGTCTCATATGTCGGTTATATAGCCATCCCGACAAGTTCTGATAGCTATCCATTGGACTGTCCCTCTATCGTGCTTCCCCAAATCTCAAATCATACTCATTCATAATCATATAACACACATGTGTATATCCATGGGGGAGAGCTCATCCGAAAAGGTATAAGTGTCCAGCCACATTTACGATATAGGTCAGCAGAGAATCGAGTCTCAACCTAGAACATGTGGTGGCAAGCTGGTGGATAAGATTATGCCAATTCGGAATTTAGACAAAACAGTTCCGTTGATAGTATAGTTCGAATTGACAATCGATCTTCTCTATCAAAGTTTGGAGTAACAAATGGTCATGATTCAAAACAAATATAATTCCGGGAGTTTCAATTCCCGGGTCGTCTCCCAAGGACTAGTGCCAATGAGTGCGCAATTTCGGTTCTGAAGGCAACGCGATTTTCAATAAAGAGATAAAAAATTAAAGGAATAAAAGAACATTCAAATTACAATTAATGAACTAATAAAGGAATTAAAGAACTAGCTATGTAATATGAACAAGTAAGATATAAAAGTGATTGATGTATATATGTGTGTGTGCGTGTGTGATTCAAAGCAAAAATAGAATCTTGGCTTGGGATGAGCTAGGAATCCAATTGTAATGGATTAAGTATAGTAGGTCAAGTAAGCATAGTTGTTCTTAATCCATAAATCCTAACTCACTTGCTAACTGCCTTAACAACAAGTTAGCGTTAGTGGACACAAGAACAATTAACAATCCAAGAATTATCACTAAATGTTGGACATTCCAACTCTAGAAACTTATATGCTCATTTTTCCCAAGTCAAGAGGTGGAAATTTAACCCATACTTAAAATTGACATTTCCAAAAACTCTTAGTGGGCATTAACATTAAACATTGGGAAATTGAGAAAATACTTGAAACTATGAGCAACAAATGATCAAAAGCAACAATAGCAACTCAACCAAGCATGTAATAATCATCAATCATAAAAATTATCAACAAGAGATCAAAATTGCAAAAAGTATATATATTAACACTATGACTTTAACTACAAGAAAGAGTATTAAAATTGTAACTATAAAAAGTAGTAATTAAGAGATACTTACAATGGAGGCTAGCACAAATCCAAGATCAAAAATGGAAAATGGAATTTGAAAATGTAAAACCCTAATGGTGTTGAGAGAAAACTTAAAGAAAAAAAACTAAACCTAAAGCCTCCTACAAATATCTAAAACTACCCTAATGATATGCTATGCTTTTCCAATGTTTGCCCCTTGCAATATGAGCTATGGCCATCAGAATTGGGCCTCCAAGCCCTCAAAATGTGAGTCATGTGCGTTTTTAATGAATGCATGCGCAGGTACCTGTGCGTACACACAGACGTGTGTGTACGCACACTTGGCCGAAATCTCAGGTTGTGCGTACGCACAAAAGGCTGTGCGCACGCACACTTCGCGATACTTTGGATGATCGTGCGACGTGCAAGATGATGTGTGCTCACACACTTTGCTTTGCTTTGCTGCCTGTGCGTACGCACAAGGTGCTGTGCACACGCACACATCGTGATGCTCTTCTCCTTTGTTTCTTCATGCTTCCTCCTCCTTGCATGCTCCTCTTCCATTTTCACTAAGTCATTCCTACCTTATACATCTGAAATCACTCACAAACAACATCAAGGTATCGAATGGAAGGCAAATAGAATAAAATAGGTCATATTAAGCATAAAAGAGCATGTTTTCACAATCAAGCATATTTTAGGAGGAGAACTCAAAAGCATGCTATTTAAGGGATTAAGTGTAGGTTTATATGATGAAGTCCTCTCAATTCTAACAAAAAAATTATCGTAAAATATGGATTCATCACAAGCCACTGCTTTTTCCCAGGAAAACTCGTATCTCAGATATTTGGAAGTGCAACAAATCACCTAATCAATCAAATTCATATAATCATTATCAGCCATAATTCATTATTCAACATAGCCATCAAGCTCATTACATATACCGCACTTCCGCCATTATCATCATTCACTTTACCTCTTTCTTCACCAACAAGTTATCTTTCTCACAGGCCTAATCATACTCCACTACTTAAAATCCATCTACCAGGCTTTAAATAAGAGTTACAAAGGTTTTGAAAGTTAAGGGAATGGTTTAAAAATAAAAAATTCATGTTTCAAAAAAATAGGGGGTCTGCCTATGTGGCACTCTACTCGCGTACGCAGGAAGCAACTCTAGATACTCTCGCGTACGCATCACTGGTCTGCGTACGCGAGCCTTTCAAACTGAGAGTTTTCCCACGTCGCGTGCCATATGGCCACGTACGCAACCGTGAAAAATCCCCACTTCAGCGTACGCGCCACACTGCCACGTACGCGGAGCCTCTGGGCAGTGCCCAATGGCCCCGTTGTGTGTGCTCTCAGGTACGTGTGCATAGCAGAAGGTGCAAAAATCTATGTCCAAAATTCTTGTTTTGTACACCAAATTTCGGACGCGCATAACTTTTTTTGTTTTAAAACATTTTTTATCCGTTCTTCGAATGGTGTAAACCTCTCGAAGCAAATTTTCACTTTTGACAAGTTTAAAATCAAAGGTCCGGAAGCTAAGTTAAACCCTGCCAAATTTGGTCAAAAAATCAAGTACTTCTCAAAATTACCAATCCTAAATTTTAAAAACATTTCAATCTCAAACCCCTTTAATACTTACCAAATCTGCATCAACCAAGTTCAACCATTACTCAACACCCCTTATTTACTCCATAACACACTAATTCACAATTATAATCACTTCACACAATAATTCATAGTCAAGACAACATTTTATATATATATATATATATATATCATCAAAACCACAAAAATGCATTATTTCACCACCAAACGTTTTCATGCCATTAGTCATCAACCCAACTATTCCACAACAATTTGACATAATATACGCACTAATACATTATTCAACCTATCCTAAGTCATCTAACCTAAGTTTTCGTGACACATATTTTAACTACGAGAAACTAAAACCATACATTGGCTGATTCCTCTTAATGCTCGAAACACCTCACAATGCAACATTTTTCAAGCTTCCAAGATTCCAAAATCTCACTAAACAGCCCTGTAGCCACCAAAGTTTGATCTCTAGCTTTCAAATTCTCACTTTGACTCCCACCAACAATCAATTTTCAATCGAACATCACAATTATCACTATAATCAATATAGAATTCATTAATTCAACATTACGCAAAGGATTTGAGGGTGCTTACCTGACCCATAGCTCAAGTGAGCTAGACCCGACAATACCCACAAGTAATTTCGAGTTTAAACACCGAAATTACACAAAATTTAACATAATTGTTCTTTGAATTTACAAAATTTAGGGGATGAGAAGTTGGAAAAGAGAATGAGGCTTACCTATGAAATTGTTCCGATGGATTTGTAGAGCTCGACGCGGTGGTCGCATGGTCGCAAATGGTGCGGCGATCAGAGCACCGAATTGAAGGTTATATGAGATTTAGTGGAGGGTTAGGGTTTGAAGTTCTTCTTCTTCTCCTTTCTATGAGCTTCAACGTTCTTCACATGCATAGGAAAGAAAATGAGCTGAAGCTCATTGTATAAGTGGGTTGGGTTGGTTCATTGGCTCGTTTTAGGCCCGATTTGTCCGGTTCAGTACGTTTGACCCAATCTTGAGCCTAAATCTTTAAAATTAGTGTCAAAATTAATATTTTAATTAATTTTACTTCATTAAACTATAAAATTTTATTTTCTAATTTCTTAGATTAATAATTAATTTCTTGACTAATTATTCGTTAATTATGCGAAGTTTACAGCTTGCACGTATCTCGTTTATACGGTAAACGAGATAAGGCATGTGTACGTAACATGTGTATATGAAATGTATGTGGAGAATGACAAGGGTTGCATATTCTTTTATAGTTGTTGAAAATTTTTTTTAATGTATCTCGTTTACACTGTAAAAGCATTAACTTAATACGTATTTCGTTTACAGTGTAAACGAGTTTGTCTGTATCTCATTTACACTGTAAACGAGATATACATGTGTCACGAGATATAGATGTGTCACGCGCATATACTTTATCTCGTTTATAGTGTAAACGAGATATGTACAAATTTATCTTTTTTACATGATAAATAAGATAAAACTGAAGGACAGATTTTGATAATAATTTTTAAAATTATTTATTTTAGTAATTAATATATTTATTTAATTTATTTAAATAAAAATCTAACCAGAACATCATCTATTTGTAAAATTGTGAGTTTCAAGCTCACAACCATTCACACAGTAATGATATAGCTGTCAGACTGAACACATTTGGTTAAAGATTTGCTTATAGAAGATGTAATTTTAAATCTTGATTATCTAGTTATGCACCTAGTTATATATGTAAATGTAATGTAATGTTAATTAATTCTTCTTTAAAAGAAAGTAGACGTTTTACCCTAACAGTAACACTAGTAAGTTACATACAATGCAAGAGTTAAAAAAATTAAAAAGAAACTTAAAAAGGCGAAATATCAGTGCCAGTATAGTAGAGATGTGACACGTAGCAGCAAAATATCAGCGTATAAAACCGCTCAGAACGTCACAAACAGACTAACAAAGTCATGCACTTTCATTTGGAAAAAAATAGTTAATTTATTTGTAAATTTAACAAATAATTTCAGTGAAAAAAATAAAAACTTAGTTATTGTTAACTTAACTCAAACAAAAATTAAATATTTAATATATTTATTTTAAGGGAAATTAAAAATTAAATAATACTAAATATTCAAAATTTTTTGTTAGTGATAGTATTATTCTAAAATATTTAATATTAAAACATATTATGTAAGAGCAAATTATATTTGACAATATCGCTTAAAAAATATTATTTGTTAAAACCAAATCGATAAATCGATTAAACTATTAGATCACTAATCAAACTGGTTAATTCGATCTCACGTAATTAAAAAAATAAAATATTTAAAAATTTAAAATTAAAATTTAAAATACATCTCTTCACTAATATTTAAATAAAAATTAAATTTTAAATTTTAAAAATAATTAATATAAAAATAAATATAAAAATTATCAGTATTATTATAATAATATCTTAATTTAACACAATAATAATAATTCATGAATTATATTCAAAGAATAATTTATATATATAAAGCTACATCCTGATTAATTTTATTTTAATTTACATTTCTTTTGAAATTATTATTAACCCCATCATGTATTTTAATCATCTTTTAAATTCAATTAATCTAACATTTAAATAATATTTCACAAATTATAATCAATAACAATGTAAAATCATACCTAAATCATCGAAAACTGATTGAAAAATCAACAACAACAATATACAACAACAATAATATAGAACAATAAATTGATTCGTATCAATTTTTTTCTGAGTTTTTTCTCCGGTCAAATACTTCATCCGAATCGATTTTGCGACCGATTACGCCGGTTTTTTCGTTTAACCGAATGAGTTAGTCCGATTTTGACAATTATGATTCTAACATGTTCATAAGTCATAACATAAACGCACCCAGTATATCGAATAAATTAAAAGGAAAAAGAATAAAACCTAAAATAGTTTTTGATAATTATCTTAAAAGATAACGAGGCTCTTAACAAAAAAATTTAATCCGCTTTTTGACAATTATCTCAAAAAGACAACCAGATTTTTGTACCAAAAAAATTAAATTTTTTTTGGCACAAAAGCTAACCATTCCAAAAAAAATTATCAAAGCTAAATTGAGTATTTTTTTTTTCTTAGACTTCATTGTCATTTCAAGATAATAGGAGTCTGATGGATATTCACTCGAAGAAAAAAGACGCCTCCATTTTTCTTCGCTTCACGTGCTTCTTCTTCTTTCTCTTTCGTTGCTCTATCTGTGACTCATCAACACTATTCCCCTCCCTTCTCAGTTCTCACGCAAAGAAAAATCTCTCTCTCTCTCTCTCTAGCTTGTGGTACTGCTGGTTAGTTTTCGCTGATCTTTATCTATCATTCATTGCACTGTGAAATTGTTTTATCATGACTATGATTCGACCCATTTGTCTCTTTCTGCTTCCCGATTCCCCACAACAACTCATCGTACTTTCTTTGCATGAATATCTCACTACCTTTTCTCTGATCATGATTCCCAAATCTTGAAAGCTTTTCGATCCTCTTGAAAGCCACGTCAAAATGCCTTTTTTCGCATCACTCACTGTAATCTTTCAAGTATCAACAACACATGCACACTTATTTACAATGTTGATCATTCTTCTACATTTCTTTATTTTCTGTCATCATCAATTATATTTGGGGCAAATTCTGGATTCTGTGCTTTCATCATCCGTTACCGCCTTTCCTTTTTATCATCATCTTCCTCTCTTGCGGTTTTCTTGTTTGCCCATCTTGCCATGTGGGATAATCTTGACAACGAGATGATTAGTCTTTTTTTTTTTCTTTATTTCGTTGGGTGCGGCATAGATGATTATTTGTTTTGTGTCTCTGCATCTCCACTACTTAAAATAATATTATAACTTTTGAAATTCGAACAATCATTATTTGACGAAGCCAATAATCTTGATTATCAGAAAATGTCTTCTTTTGGGCTTCTAATACTACAAAACATGGAATTTAGCAGTTAGTCGAATCTGATATCTTAAACTTAATGATAACATATCTGCAGGAAATTTGGCAGTAGTGCTACTAGCTACTTGTCACTAGGATCGAAGATGGCTTCCTATCAGATGGAGTGGTCTCAATCTCGGAATCTGAGTGTAAGAAGTCCAGATGCACTGTGTAGTGTGGCAGAAATTGACGAATTTGATTTCTCAAAAGCATTAGTAGAGAGGCCAAGGTCGTTGAACATAGAGAGGCAGAGATCAGCAGATGAAAGATCAATGAGTGAACTATCTGTAGGGTTTTCTCCACGTCCGTCCTCAACTAAAAATGATAACTCTTCTCGCGCAGGAGACACTTTTGATTCTGCTTTTTCTCCTCTACAAAAATCAGGCATCCCAAGATCACTCATATTGGATCCACATCCAATAATAAATGAAGGATGGGAAGCTCTGAGGCGTTCCTTGGTCTATTTTCGCGGCCAGCCGGTTGGTACAATTGCTGCCTTGGACAATTCTGATGAGAAACTAAATTATGATCAGGTACACTTTTAAGGCTTTTCTTTTCTTTCTTTTATCTATCTCTTTTTTTTTTCTCCATAAGTTGTTCTATACTTCTAGTGATATCATATTTCTTTTTGTGTGTTTTATTCATTGTTGTTATACTTGTGCATAGGTCTTTGTTAGGGACTTTGTCCCGAGTGCTCTGGCTTTTCTGATGCACCGGGAACCAGACATTGTTAAGAATTTCATCTTGAAGACACTTCGTCTTCAGTCATGGGAGAAGAAGATTGATAGGTTCCAGCTAGCAGAAGGGGTGATGCCAGCTAGTTTTAAAGTATTCCATGACCCTGTCAGGAACCATGAGACTCTCATAGCGGATTTCGGAGAGAGTGCAATAGGCAGGGTTGCTCCTGTTGATTCTGGATTTTGGTGGATTATATTACTTCGTGCATACACAAAGGCTACAGGAGATTCTTCCTTGGCTGAACGTCCTGAATGTCAAAAGGGTATGCGCTTGATTCTCAGTTTATGTCTTTCGGAGGGGTTTGACACATTTCCAACTCTGCTATGTGCTGATGGATGCTGTATGATTGATCGTAGAATGGTGAGGTTTATGTATTTGTTTATGATTTGGGAGCCTGCAACTGTTATGACTAGTGATGAATGGAAACGTTTCTTACTTTCGAGTTTTGGACTTATGGTTTCAGGGTGTTTATGGTTATCCCATTGAAATTCAAGCACTATTCTTCATGGCTTTAAGATGTGCATTGCAATTACTTAAGCAAGATCCTGAAGGGAAAGAGTTCATGGAACGCATTGTAAAACGCTTGCATGCCTTAAGCTATCATCTTAGAAGCTACTTTTGGTTGGATTTGAAGCAACTTAATGATGTCTATCGCTTCAAAACAGAAGAGTACTCGCATACCGCAGTGAATAAGTTCAATGTGATTCCTGATTCTCTACCAGATTGGGTTTTTGACTTCATGCCTCATCATGGTGGATACTTCATTGGCAATGTGAGTCCAGCTAGGATGGATTTCCGATGGTTCTGCCTTGGAAACTGCATTGCCATATTGTCCTGCTTGGCAACTCCGGAGCAATCCGTTGCGATCATGGATCTCATTGAATCACGGTGGCAGGAATTGGTTGGGGAGATGCCTGTCAAAGTTTGTTATCCAGCCATTGAAAGCCATGAATGGAGGATCATAACAGGATGCGACCCAAAGAATACTAGATGGAGTTACCACAATGGTGGATCTTGGCCAGGTACATATATACTTTCAAGATGCTTATCATGCTATATTAAATTCTAAGATATGTGATCCACATTTTGCAGTTCTTTTGTGGCTTCTCGCCGCAGCCTCCATCAAAACAGGGCGACCTCAAATCGCAAGACACGCCCTTGAGATTGCGGAGACCAGGTTGCTGAAGGACAATTGGCCGGAATATTATGATGGGACACAAGGTAGATACATTGGGAAGCAAGCTCGCAAATTTCAAACATGGTCCATTGCTGGCTACTTGGTGGCTAGGATGATGCTGGATGACCCATCCCATTTGGGTATCGTTGCATTGGAAGAAGACAAACATCTAAAGCCTTTGCTCAAGAGATCAAATTCTTGGAACTTGTGAACTCTTTCTTGTCTTTGATTGATCAATTTTGTCCACCTTATGATAGAGACTAAGACCCACATGATGCTCAGTAATCCTTGTTTACCGTATATGTAGTTAGAAGCAATAGTCAGTTTGTTACAAGTTAAATTGAGAGTAGCTGATGAACATGGAATGTAACTTCGTCATATTTTCCATTATCGCATTTAATATGTGATAAACTTACGTAGATATTCATTCATTCATTCCTCAATCTATGATCTACAAATCTCTGCCTCCTAATAATCTTAGCACTTTCGAGATCAGGGGGAAGTATTAAATACCTTGTGATTTTGTCAATACTGAAAACATTAATATTTTGAATAGGTCAGAATGTGTTCTGTACTTCTATAGTATATTCATATATTATGATTGGAATACTGTAGGGATTTTTATAAATAAAATGATTATTTACTAATACAATTATTTTCTACAAACAAGTCAATTTTTGATACAAGTCAATACAAGTAATTTATATTCACGTGCGCACGTTCTTCTTCGTGCCGTTTACTGCACGGTCTTATTCTTCTTTTTTTTTTCTTCTTGATGCACATTCTTCTTCTTCGTTATTTTTTTTTTTCGTTATCGTTGTCACCAACACCACCTCCTCCTCCTCCTCCTTCCTCCTTCTTTTCTCATTGGAATTTCTTCTTCTCCTTCCTTTTCCTCCTTCTCTTCCATCATCAGTTATCTCGTTGTTGAAGATAATGAATATTTCAAGTTCAAATTGTCAATTGAACTAGAACGAAATTGATTATTGTTTTGAATCCAATCAAGTGGCTGAGGAGTGATTCAATTCTAGTTAATTTTTTCGTTAGTAGGTTATGATTCTGTAAGTGAATAATGTTTCATCGTTAATGGTTTGTATTAAATATAATGTAAAAGTTTTGCGTTAAAGAAAATATTTTTCTGTATTTACAGCATATTTGGGTATAACACGAAGATATTTGGGTGTAACACGAAAATATTTGAATGTATTATTAAAAAATTTTCGGTGTATGTGTGCTGATAAGTTCTGCATAATTCAAAACTCTTCTTCTCTCTCCTCCTCCTCCTCATCATCATCATCATCATCATCATCATCATCATCATCATCATCATCATCATCATCATCACCATCTTTTTTTTATTCATCTTTTTTTTTCTTGTTTTATCTTTTCAATTTTTTCTTGTTTTGCTCTTCTAACTAGAATAAAAAAATCAAAGAAGAAGAAGAAGCACATAATGCTGCAAAATTACTGAAAGAGAATGAAATTACATTCATTCAACTAAAAAAAGAAAGAAAGAAGGAAAAAAAAGAAGAAAAAATGCAGCATTAGAGGAAATATTTTTCTATATTTGCAGCAAATTTGGGTGTAACATGAAGATATTCGAGTGTATTTGTTCCGAGGGTTACCTGAAACTATAGGTCGATCTCGGACGAGATCTTTTGTACTGGTCGGCGCTGTTGAGTCCGACTTGATGATGGTGGCCGGAGCCGCCATGTCTTACTTATAGGACTTGGTGGCGGTGCTGATCCTTCGTCACCAGAGGGTGGTGGTACCTGTAAGGGACTCCGATGCTTAAGTTAGCAAGGGTATTAAGAAGATTTTTAGTAGAATCAGAGTATGAGTTATACCTGGGTGCTCCAGTGTATTTATAATGTTGTAGAGTGACCTTTTTTGGAGATAAGATAGTTATCTTATCTTATCTTATCTTTGAGGGAAGTCATCTTATCTTCAAGGGAACCGCCCTTATCTCTATAGGCTTGGGCTGCCTTTGGATTTGGGTCATGTTCCTCTGTCTGGGCCTTTATTGGGATTTCCTGGTGATTTGGCCGAGCTCTTGGAGAAGAGGTCGGATAGTCCTGACTTGAAGAGGTCGGTTGGCTTGTCGCCGATCATCCCGGGTCGGGCATCTCGACCCAGGGTATGAACAGTGCCCCTGCTTGAGTGCGGTCTTCCTTTTGAGGTCGAGTCCTTAGTTTTAGGACTTCAATCCTTCTCTGGTAAAGCCGAGCTCGAGCATTGTCGATTTCCTTCTTTGTAGAGTTTTCCCTTTGAATGCGGAGCGTTTTGTTTCTTTTAATTTTGAAACAAATGTTCCTTCTCTTGGGATGAACTCCTTAATGCTTCGTTTCTTTCGACTTTTTTCGGCGCTTTTCCTCCTTTTCAGGTTGGTTCTTCTTTTCTGTTTCTTTACTTCTTTCGTCGTTTCTTTTCTTTGAAAATGCTGTTTGGTCATGAAAAGCTTTGATCTTGCTTGCATTTGCGTTGGAAAGTTTGAATCTTTTCTCTATCTTTGTTTGTATCTGATTGCTGCCATAATGTATGCTTTGGGAGTTTCTTTATTTTTTGAATGAATCTCGTCGTATGCCTTGATAGTTGACGCTTTTGGGGCTTTGCATGTAGCTACCGTTTCTGCTTGTATCTTCAGTTTTCTTCGCCTTTTGACATGATGAGTTTGCTTGATTCTGAAAAAAGGGTTGCTTCTTTTCCTTTTGGCGTACGTTGATATATGAAAGATGATTTTGATAGTTGGTTGTCTTTGTGATTGGAGTGTCGCTTCTTTTTTAGGAGAAGGTTATTCTTTTGTTAGGAGGTGTCGGATCGTAGGTTTTAGTCCTTACTCTGTTAGTCCTTTACTCTGTTACTGCCTCCAAAGAATGCCCCCGGGACTTTGGGTTGTGTCCTGGGGTTTTCTTTTTTGTTTTTTCTGATATTCTCCATGCTGTAGTTTTGAGTTTGTATCCATTTTTGTCTGAGCTGTTCTTCCTCACTTTGCCCGAGCTGTTTGATTAGTAACCCCCTTTTTTTCTTTTTGTAGGAGTAGTTGATCCATGTCTTCCCGTAAGAATATTGTCGAGACATCCTCCCAAGTTCCTGCTGGCATGTCCGACTAGGTGGATTCTATGGTTCTTTTATGTATTTCGCTGGTTGACTTTGAATTTTGTGAGCAACTTAGAAAATTCCATAGGATTTGTAGTAATGGTAGTGATGAGAAGAACTATGAGCTTGTATCCCCTACTTCTGAAGTGAGAGTTTGTTTTTCTACTCGGGCTGCTGGAGATCGCCCTTTATTTCTGAGCATATGACTTCTTTTTTAGTCAGATGAATATTACGCTTCCTTTTACTCCTTTTGAGACCAACCTGTTGTGGTCTTGTAACGTGGCTCTGTCCCAACTCCATCTCAATTCCTGGGGTTTCATAAAAATTTTCCAATTGCTGTGTCATGAATTGGGTGTCCAACCTTCCCAATCCCTCTTCTTTTACCTCTTTGTTCTGACAAAGCCTGGTGTGGTTAAGAAGAAGGCCGCCTGGGTTTCCTTCCGAGCTTCCCAGGAAAAAAAGGTCTTTTCCATGTATGATGAATCCTTCCATGATTTTAAGAACTATTTTTTCAAGGTCCAAGCTGTTGAAGGAGCTCGTCCCTTTTTTCTGGATGAGAATGATGAACCTGCTTTTCCCTTGGAGTGGCAACAAAATGTAGTGGTATCTAGATATTCCTGAGAGATGTTGGATGAGGTCGAACAAGCCCTTGTAACTGTGTTGGAAGAGAACTGGGGGCAGTCTCCCCATCTCGATACCAAGAAATTTCTAGGAGATCCTTCACTTCTCCAAGCTGAGTTGGGTAGTGGTCAACTTCTTTTGTATCTGTTGTGTTGCTCTATTTTGTTGAGTTTATCTATTTTCTTTTTTGATTTATAACTTGGTTTCTTTGTTGCATATTTTCAAATATGGTTAAAAATAATGATGCTATGAAGGCCTTTAAAAAGGCGAAGAAGGCGACTGCGGCCCTAAACCTCCCGGCCAAGGTTCCCCAGGAGGGGTCGTCTAGGGCTTCTTTGAAGAGGTCGACCTCGGACGCTTCTGGTCCCAAAAAGATCATCCCGACTCCTAACGTCTGGCTAGCCTCATCTGTTCCTCCTCTGCTGACCTCCAGTGCTGCCTCCCCGTCTGTTGCCGACCCTTCTCCTAAAAAGCCGAGAACTGCTAAGCCTTTTAATTTTGATGCCCCTGATTTCGATGTCGTGGGGTTTGTTGACCAACAAATTGCTCCTTACGGTATGCCTACGGATGATGTATCCATCCTTCACCATCTGGAATTTATTACCCGAAATAGTGTGAGAATGGCGCATATGGGAGCGGCCTTGTTCTGGACTGCTCAGAAAGTTCCTGCTCATGCCACTAAGGCTTTCATGGAGGAGGCCTAGTCGGAGTATGATAGGATCAAGGGGTTGACGGAGGAGCTCGAAAAAAAGGTGGCAAAACTGGAGAAAGAGTTGGAGGGTGAAAAGGTTCGGGCTACAGCGGCTAAGGCCCTGGCAAATCTGTCTGAGGAGATGGCCCAGAAGCATAAAGATAGCTATGTCCGGACCTATAGAGAGATGGTAGAGTTCCAGAAGAGTTTGGAATCTGCTCGAGCTGACTATGCCAAACTCCAGGGTCATCTTGTGGGTAGTGTGAATGCTGCTTATGAGAACTTGAAGGATCAGGTCCGAGTTCTTGCGCCTGAGCTCGACCTTACCCTTTTTAGTTCGGACAACATTGTAAAAGATGGTAAAATTATTCCTGATGACCCCGATAATGATGATGATGTCGTCCCTCCTTCAGTTTCTTCTGCCAAAGCCTCTATTATCCCGCCTTCCTCAACTCCGGCAGTTGAAGCCAGTCAACCGGACTCTGATCCAGACGTCCAGATTTTGAATCGGGATGACGGGACGGTAGATGCAGTTTCCCTTCAGACTCGCCCTCTTTCTCCCCGAGATGTTGCTACTGGGAAGTCTTTGGATCCTTTATAATTTCTCTTATGCATTTGTGTATAGCCCGGTCTTTGTGGGCTTTTAAACTCGTTATTTTGTAAGTTTGTGATCTTTGACTTTGGATACTCCAGTTGCTGTTTTAGCAACTTTTGTTTTGAAAAACAAAAATAGTATCTCTTGCTCTTGGGGTCGGCTTCAAGTGGCCTCTTGAGTCTTGTTTTATGGTAACTGCCTTGTTTCTTTGTAATATGCTTTCCTACAGCTTTCCTTAGCACTTTTCGGGAATCTTCAGTGTTTATTTTCCGACTTCCTTTGATTCCCTTTGTGCTTTGTCACATGTTTAAAGTATCCTTTTTAAGGCTAGTTCTTTTCTTTTGAGTATTCTTTGATGAAACACTTTGTAAATTGATTTTGGCGAGGTCGTGGTCTTTTGGGTCGAGTTGTCTCCCTTTTGACGCGCGCCCTCTATCGGTTAATTCTCTTAGTTGATCTTTTCTTGAGTTATTTCTAGTAATCCCTTGGATTTACTTTTTATAACTCTGTCGCTTTTGGTTGCCTCGGGCTGATTCCTTCATGTCGGTCTGCCCCAAGTTACTTTGAGTAATCCATTTTATTTGGACCTTGTCCGGTCTCTTTTTATGGATTACTTTGTATAACTTTGTAGCTTTCTCGGCCGACTTCGTCATATCAGTCCCCTTGGAAGTTATTTCTAGTAATTCGTTTTATTTGGACCTTGTCAGGTCTCTTTTTACTGATTACTTTTTATAACTTTTTGTAGCTTTAGTCCGACTTCTTCATGTCGGTCCCTGGTGCACGAAATTGCAATCACACTTTTGCAATCCCGCACAACTAACCAGCAAGTGCATTGGGTCGTCCAAGTAATACCTTACGTGAGTAAGGGTCGATCCCACGGAGATTGTCGGCTTGAAGCAAGCTATGGTTATCTTGCAACTCTTAGTCAGGATATCAATAATTATCAGGGTTGATTGTGAAAAGTAAAAGAACATGAAATAAGTACTTGTTTTGCAGTAATGGAGAACAGGTTGAGGTTTTGGAGATGCTCTATCTTCTGAATCTCTGCTTTCCTACTGTCTTTTTCTTCAAGCACGCAAGACTCCTTCCATGGCAAGCTGTATGTAGGGTTTCACCGTTGTCAATGGCTACCTCCCATCCTCTCAGTGAAAATGTTCAACGCGCTCTGTCACAGCACGGCTAATCATTTGTCGGTTCTCAATCGGGTTGGAATAGAATCCAGTGATTCTTTTGCGTCTGTCACTAACGCCCAGCCCTCAGGAGTTTGAAGCTCATCACAGTCATTCAATCCTTGAATCCTACTCAGAATACCACAGACAAGGTTTAGACCTTCCGGATTCTCTTGAATGCCGCCATCAATTCTAGCTTATACCACGAAGATTCTGATTAAGGAATCCAAGAGATATCTACTCAATCTAAGGTAGAACGGAGGTGGTTGTCAGGCACACGTTCATAGGTGAGAATGATGATGAGTGTCACGGATCATCACATTCATCAGGTTTAGGAACAAGTGATATCTTAGAATAGAAGCAAGCGTGTTTGAATGAAAAACAGTAGTAATTGCATTAATCCATCAAGACACAGCAGAGCTCCTCACCCCCAACCATGGGGTTTAGAGACTCATGCCGTAGAAGGTACAATATGAAACGTGTAAAGTGTCATGAGGTTCAGATACAATATCAAAAGGTCCTATTAATAGTGAACTAGTAACCTAGGGTATACAGAAATGAGTAAATGACGTAAAAATCCACTTCTGGGGTCCACTTGGTGTGTGCTTGGGCTGAGCATTGAAGCTTTCATGTGTAGAGACTTTTTCTGGAGTTAAACGCCAGCTTTTATGCCAGTTTGGGCGTTTAACTCCAATTTTTGTGCCAGTTCCGGCGTTAAACGCCGGGAATTCTGAAGCTGATTTGCAACGCCAGTTTGGGCCATCAAATCTCGGGTAAAGTATGGACTATTATACATTACTGGAAAGCCCAAAATGTCTACTTTCCAACGCCGTTGAGAGCGCGCCAATTGGACTTCTGTAGCTCCAGAAAATCCATTTCGAGTGCAGGGAGGTCAGAATCCAACAGCATCTGCAGTCCTTTTCAGTCTCTAAATCAGATTTTTGCTCAGGTCCCTCAATTTCAGCCAGAAAATACCTGAAATCACAGAAAAACACACAAACTCATAGTAAAGCCCAGAAAAATGAATTTTAACTAAAAAATAATAAAAATATAATAAAAACTAACTAAAATATACTAAAAACATACTAAAAATATACTAAAAACAATGCCAAAAAGCGTATAAATTATCCGCTCATCAGTCCCTTTGGAAGTTATTTCTAGTAATCCATTTTATTTGGACCTTGTCAGGTCTCTTTTTACGGAATACATTTTATAACTTTTTGTAGCTTTAGTCCGACTTCTTCATGTCGGTCCCTTTGCAAGTTATTTCTAGTAATCTGCTTTTTAGGGCTGGCCAGGCTTCTTTTTAGGGATTACTTTTTTGTAACTTTTTGTCGCTTTGATCTGGTCTGACTTCTTTTGCGTCGGTCCATTCCAAGTTATTTCTTAGCAATTCATTTTTGTTTCAGACCTCGTCAGGCCTCTATTCATGGATTGCTTTTTATAACTTCTTGCATCATTCTGTTTTTATCGCTTTTCATCTTTTGCTGATTTTGTAGAGTTTGATCCTTGCTTGGTCGATCTTTGATGAACTTGATTTTCATTCTTTGTCAATCACATCGGGCAGTGAATATGGTTTTCACTTTTGCAGATTTGTAGCTTTATAATCGAGCGATGAATTTTGTGTTTTCAAAATAATGCGTCTTGATAAAGAGATTTTGTAGGAAATCTGGAAAACTTTATTCAAAATAGAAAATATGCAAAATATATACATGTGGGTGCTTACCCTAGGTAATTTTGTAGATCTTGGTTTGGTGCCTCATTAAAAACCTTTTTTAGGAAAAAGAGTGCACCTTTGTCCTAAGATCTTTTATTACCTTTTAACTATAATACCTTCTTAGGTTGCAGGCGTGCCATGATCTCGGTAGCTCTCGGCCCTCGAGTTCAAACAATTTGTAGTAACCTTTTCTTAGTACCTTTGTGATTCGGTAGGGTCCTTTCCAATTAGCTACCAGCTTTCCCTCTATAGGTCGACTTGTTCCGATATCATTTCGGATTAGGATGAGGTCATTATTGGCGAAGCTTCGCTGTACTACCTTTTGATTGTATTTTAAGGCCATGCGGCATTTTAATGATTCTTCTCTGATCTGAGCTCTTTCTCAGACTTCTAAGAGTATGTCGAGTTCTTCCCTTTGGAGTCAGGAGTTAGCTTTTTCGCTGTAGAGGATCATTTTGGGGGATCCTTCTTCAACTTCTACCGATATCATAGCCTCCATTCCATAAGCCAATCGGAAGGGTGATTCCTTTGTGGTGGAGTGTGGAGTTGTTCGATATGCCCATAGGACTTGTGCGAGCTCTTCGGCCTAGGCTCCCTTTGCGTCCTGAAGCCTCCATTTTAGCCCGGCTAGTATGACTTTATTGGCAGCTTCTGCTTGTCCATTAGCCTGCGGATGTTCCACGGATGTGAATTGGTGCTTTATTTTCAAGTCGGCTACCAATTTTCTAAAGCTTGCGTCTGTGAATTGAGTGCCATTGTTTGTGATGATGGAGTAAGGAACCCCAAACCTTGTGATAATGTTCCTATATAGGAATTTTCGATTTCTTTGGGCCGTGGCATTGGCTAAAGGCTCTGCCTCTATCCATTTTATGAAATAATCTACCCCTACAATGAGGAACTTAACCTGTCCTGACCCTTGGGGGAAGGGCCCGAGAAGGTCGAGTCCCCACTTTGCAAATGGCCAAGGTGATGTCACGCTGATGAGCTCCTCTGGTGGGGCGACATGAAAGTTAGCATGTTTCTAACATGGTGGGCATTTCTTAACGTACTCGGTGGCTTCTTGATTCAAAATTGGCCAAAAGAATCCGGCTAGAAGTACTTTTTTAGCAAGGGCTCGTGCTCCGAGATGGTTTCCACAGGCGCCGCTGTGTATCTCTTCCAATACCTCTTTTGTGTTAGAGGTCGGTACAAATTTTTGTAGAGGTGTCGAAATTCCTCTTTTGTATAGAATGTTATTTATGATGGTGTAATACTGTGCCTCCCGTTTTAACCTCTTTGCCTCCTGCTTATATGTAGGGAGTATCTCTGATTTGAGGTAGTTAAATATGGGAGTCATCCATCCTTGATCTTGGCCTAATATGGCTAAGATTTTTTCTTCTTCTGAGATTGACGGATTTTGCAGTACTTCCTGAATGAGGCTCCTATTATTGCCCCCTGGTTTGGTACTGGCTAATTTTGAGAGTGCGTCAGCTCGAGCGTTATGTTCCCGAGGTATATGTTGGATCTTATATTCCTGGAATTACCCGAGTTGTTCCCTGGTTTTGTCCAGGTATTTTTTTATAGCCGGATGTTTGGCTTGGTAGGTCCCTGCTATTTGTGAGGTGACAACCTGTGAGTCGCTAAATATGACAAGTTTTTGGGCTCCGACTTCTTTAGCCAGCTTCAAACTAGCCAATAGTGCCTCAAACTCAACCTGGTTATTGGAAGTAGGGAACTCAAACTTTAGTGAGAATTCAATTTGGGTTCCCTGATTACTTTCTATTATCACGCCAGCTCCGCTCCCTATTTTATTGGAAGAGCTGTCCACGTAAAGATTCCACTTTGTAGGGATTTCCGTGGTGTCAGTGTACTCTGCAATGAAGTCGGTCAGATACTGTGATTTGATCGCTGTCTGAACTTCATATTGGAGGTCGAATTCGGACAACTCGACTGCCCACTGTAGGATTCTCATCGCTAAATCTGTTTTCTGCAGAATATCTTTTATGGGCTGGTTGGTCCGAACCTTGATGGTGTGAGCCTAGAAGTATGGACGAAGTCGTCGAGAGGTTAATATGAGAACGTAGGCGAACTTTTCTATCTTTTGATAGTTCAGTTTGGACCCTTGTGTAGCGCTTTGCTGACGAAGTATATAGGTTGCTGTCCACTTTCATCCTCTCGGACTAGTGCTAAGGCTACTGCCCAGCTTCCTACTGCTAGGTATAATATAAGTACTTCTCCTTCCCGAGGTCGAGTAAGAACGGGTGGTTGTCCCAAGAATCTTTTCAATTTTATTTTTATTTTCACTTTATAAAGTCTATATAAGGCATCATTTTTATTTTTGTGAGGAGGTTGGCTCTACTAGAGAGCAATAGGAGTAGGATAGAATAGAGAACTTTTTTTAAAATACTTTAATTTTTCTGCAATTGTCAAATTGGTTTATGAAATTTCATGTTTCTAAATCTTCTTTTCTAAAATTTTGTTTTCTGAAATTTACATGAGTTTACTGTGAGCTTGATTTACAATTCTAAGCAATTTAAATTTTCCTGCACCTCAATTCTCTTTTTGGTAAATCTGAATTTACTCTTCCTGCAAATCTGAGCAATTCTCTTCTTCTGCAATTTCACATTCACATTGAGCTTGATTTACTTTCCTGCACATTTACATTTTCGGCAATTGTTCTGATTGATTGATCTATTTCTTTCTTTAATTTTCAGCACCCAGCCCCCTCTTTACATTTCATGCAATTTACCTTTCTTGTCATTTAAGATTCTGTCATTTTATTTTCTGCAAGCTAGATCTGATGCAATTTTATTTTTCTTGTCATTTAAGCTTCAGCTAACTTACATTCTGCTCTTTACTTTCAAGTCAATTTACTTTCTGCACTTTAAATTCCTTGTCATTTACATTCTGTTGCTTCAGTTTTCACTCAAATCATCAATGTTAGCTTGACTAAACTAATCACCCATTAAAGTTGCTTGATCCATCAATTCATGTGGGATCGACCTCACTCTAGGTGAGTTATTACTACTTGATGCGACCCGGTACACTTGCCGGTGAGTTTTGTGTGGGAATCTAATTTTCACCCATCACCTATTACTTGAGCCAACTCGTGAACTCAAGTCAGCTCGTGAGCTTTCAGTGAGTTGAGTTTGAGTTTAAGAAATATGTTCGATTGTTAATGAGTCGAACCGTGAGACAAGTTCAATTTTCGTGAGTCGAGCTTAAGCTTAGTTTAGTTCGGGTCAACTCGACTCACTTCTAGCCTAGATTTGGGAAAGAAGAAATTATGTGGAGTCAAGGTTCAAGATAAATGGTGAAGTAACTTAGAAATTTGAGTAAAAGATCAACAAAAAATTTATTAAATGGACATTTTAAAAATATTTTTAAAAGGAGTGTAAAATTAAAAATGATATTTTTTTATTTTTAGCTTTTTCAGTTAAAAACGATAAAAATATTTTTAATCTAAAATACGGTGTTTTCAGTTTAGAATTTTCTAATTGACCGTATTTAATCTTTGATTACTCTTTTTATATCATGTTCACTAGGATTAAAAATACTCACTTACATATCGTGAAAAACTATAAATCCAATGCCTCTAACTCTTTTTTCACTGGTTTTGGTAGTTCTCTTTCGTTCTCTTTTATCGAACTTTTTCTTTCTCTACTTTCCATTAAAAGATATCTCTTTCAAACTTTTTTCGCTGTTCAATTAAAAATTTTTTGTTATATTTTTAAAATTAAATTTTAATATAGTGTCAAATTAAATTAAATAGTATACATATTTATATATAATATATAGTAATTACTTTATTTTTTTGTATACGTAATATTTTTGTTTACCTTAAAATGTAACACGAATAGGCTAATGTAGATTTTTAACTGCAAAGAATTTTATTAAAAAAAAATGAGAAGACACTTAGAAAGTCTTATTTTGAATATTTTTAATATGTAATGAATTAGTCTAGATGTTATTAAATTGTTTAAAAAAATCATTTTTTGTTTAGTGCATCTGACATATTTTTAAAAATAAAAATAAAATTATTAAAAAATAAAAATTTTATTTTTTTAAGTTATAATTGTATATTTTTAAAAAAGATATTTTATATTTTAAAAAGAATATTTTTACATAATAAATAAATAAAAAATATTTTTATATTGTTATATCTAAATATAATTAATAAATAAAAAATATTTTGACATAGAATATTTAATTGAATTACTTTTTTTAAAAAAAATATTTATAAAAAATATTTTCAAAAAATCTCACCCAAAAATATCTTGTAAAGTAAAAGCTCAACCAGAATCAAATTTTACGCTTATTTTATTCTTTTCTATTATTTTCGTTTTGATCATACTAAGATAAACTGTTAATTAATTTTATAAATTTGTAATTTTTTATGATATACTATAAACAAATATACTTTTTTGATAGAAAATATACTTTGAGATGAAATCTCGCTTTGATATTTCCTTTCAATTTGTAAGTTTCTCCCGTTGACTAGGCAGGCAATATAGCAACTAATAAGCACAAAAAAAGGCAGGTAATATAACATTATTATTCAGTCATTATTAAAAATTAAGAAAATAAACTAAAAAATGGATTTTAATTTTAACTATTTATGAATTGAATGTTTAAATTTATATCTTTCCCTAAAGATAAAACTCAACCCAGATGACACGCATTGAAAAATATCTATATTTAAATAGAGGGATTGACTTGTAGATGTTGTTGGGTTTGAAGAAGGTGACTAGGTGGGTGAGGGAAGAGTTGAACCGTTGAAGTGCATAAATCTCAAATTACGCCCTAATTCAGATTTTAGAAGGAAAAAAGTTGAAACCTCTTTGCATCTCTCTGAGACTCAGAAGAGGAATGAGGCCTCCGAAAAAGTCGATCCACGCCGTCACCACATGGGTGCGGCGGCAGCCTCCGAAGGTAAAGGCTTTTCTCGCCGTCGTTTCGGGCATGGCGGCGCTCGTGTTTCTCCGCTTCATCGTTCACGATCATGACAACCTTTTTGTCGCCGCTGAAGCTGTCCACTCCCTTGGAATCTCCGTTCTCATCTACAAGCTCATGAAAGAGAAGACTTGTGCCGGTTACCCCTTCCCTTCATCTTCTCACAATTTAATTCAATTGCTCCATCGAATTTCTTGTTATGTATTAAAAATTCTTCTTGTTTCTTCGGTTCTTTTTGAAGACTAAATTGTTTGATGCATGGTTGGAAGGCTAAGAAAACACGACAATGAAAAAGCTTAATTTTTATTTAACCGGGATTAAGATCATTGTGGCCAGAAAATTTTTTTCCCCTTGAGATTATTGGCTTCTTTTGTTTGGTTTCATTTATAAAGCCAAAATCCCTTCTTTCTTTTTTGGGTTATTATTTTTCTTCCAAATTTTGATTCAATGCTAGTCAATTGACCCTAGTCTCATGTTTGCTCTCTAGCTTTCATGTCTTAATGCCATAACTGTTTGTGATGTACAGGATTATCGCTCAAATCTCAGGAATTGACGGCTATGTTTTTAGCTGTTAGGCTGTATTGCAGTTTTGTCATGGAATATGATATTCACACCATACTTGATTTGGCTACTTTGGGTACAACACTCTGGGTTATATACATGATCCGTTTTAACTTGAGGTCTAGCTACATGGAGGAGAAGGACAATTTTGCAATATATTATGTGGTGAGCTCTCCCTATGATTTGATTTTTTAAGTATAAAATCCTTTTATGTTGATGCAAATTAATCACTAAAAGTCACAAAGCAACAATTTGAGGAAGCTTCACTGTTGCTGCTAGCATGATTGATAACACGATTTAATAATAGATTACTTGTGCATTTACCAATTCTAATTTTCAAATTGAATGCAGGTGATACCTTGTGCTGTGTTAGCCTTGTTTATTCATCCATCAACTTCTCATCATTTATTGAACAGGATTTTCTGGGCATTCTGTGTGTATCTGGAAGCTGTATCAGTATTACCCCAATTAAGGGTCATGCAGAACACCAAAGTATGATTTCTTAATCTAATTAAGAATTTTCGTTCTACTCATAAGATATTGGAAACAGGGTTTAATTCTTTTTCATCCTGTCAGATTGTTGAGCCATTCACAGCTCATTATGTGTTTGCACTTGGTGTCGCAAGATTCCTCAGCTGTGCACATTGGGTTCTTCAGGTATGAAGTGTTCATCAAAACTTAGTAATTGCATTAGTCATCTGTTTGATTTATTTGATAAAGTGGTCATCAATTGTTTGATGGTTTGTGCTTTGGTATTTGGCATCAATAAGAAGACCATTCTTTTGCATGGTTAGCAATTAGTTGGTTGATTAAGTACTGAATGCCATCATATCAGATGTAAATGATATAGCGATAACAACTATAACCAATCGTCATTCCTCTATGATTTTGCTTTTGAATATGTGCTTCTGACAATTGAAACTAGGTTCGTATTCATAGCCATTGGGTTATAGCTTTCCTGATGTTGGAATGTTTCTGTAGTGGCAAAACTTATTGGCTATACAAATTATTGGTATTCAACTTAGTTACGAATTCTTGCAACAGGTGTTAGATAGCCGTGGACATTTGTTGGTTGCCTTGGGATATGGTTTATGGCCATCAATGGTTCTTATCTCAGAAATTGTCCAGACTTTTATCCTTGCAGATTTCTGCTATTATTATGTCAAAAGGTTTGTTGTGTGCATCTTATAGTTACTTCTCCTATTCCTCCTTTTCCTTTGTTTTTATGGTTTTATCGACCTTACGAGTTATGGTATCTGGTTTTTGCAGTGTTTTCGGGGGACAGCTTGTTCTTCGCCTTCCATCTGGAGTGGTATAAAAGAAAGTTGGATTGGGCGCATGGTTGCATTTTAAATTAACTTTGATCAAAGCAATGTGTTTGACTACGATGGTTGGAGGTCCATTTTGTGTTGACAAAGGTTGGCTCTGGGGGGGAAGCTTCTTTGTAAAGTTGGGGGGGCTCAATGGAAAACTCGTTATTTATGTCTAACATACAGTAGAGTATTCTTCGTAGTTTGGAACGTGCCTATTCGCCTATTTCACTTGCTCATTGTCGGTTTTAATCGTAGTTGAATATATCCGTTAAATATTAACAATTAGAATTAACATACAGATACAGTTGCAGTTAGTTCCCAAGTTAATTATGGATTCAAATTGGAATTCTGAATTCCGAGAGGCCAACTCTAAATTTTAAATCGACACCATAGAATACAAGAATTCATTATTATCATTATTATATAAAGTATAACAAAGATACTGCCATTATTTTTTCCTCAATTGATTTAAGGTTGAATTCAATCGTGGTGTTACTCGCACAAGTATTTTTGTATTTAAGTCTAATCAAGTTGGTACAAGTTTAACACAAAAAAAATACATGTGAATATACGTATTTTTTTTTTCTCTGTGCTTCTTCAGTACTAAAATATTTGTTGAAGGGTACAGAAAGTTATTAACATAGCACATACGGTATTATAAAGTACATAAATTTTTGTACGGTATATATTTTATTGGTTGGGTGTTAATGTTTCAAATATTTTTCACATACAAGTTATTATTCTGTACAAGTCTCAATAAGCCTTTTTTAAAAGAATTTCATTTCTATTTTCGATTTACGTTCTCTTTTATCTCTGCGTTTTTGTATTCCTTTTCGTTCGTTCTCTACGCTTTTGAAATCAACCTCTAAAACTAGTTTTGAACAGTTATCTCGTTGAAGATAATGAATAGTTCAAGTTCAGATTGTCAATTGAACCAGAACGAAGTTGATTATTGTTTTGAATCTAATCAAATGGCTGAGATGTGGTTCGATTTTAGTTAATTTTTTCGTTAGTAGTTTATGATTCTGTAAGTAAATGACCGGACCGGCCGGTTAAATCGGTTTAATCGAAAACTGGCACTACAAACGGTCCGGTCCATATCCAAAACCGCTGGAAGAAAAACCGTTCAAAAACTGTCAAACCGGCCAAGAATCGGCCGGTTGGACCGGACCAGTAACTGGCCGGTTCGAATAAAACGACGCCGTTAAAAGAAGCAGATCCGTGAAGTGTGAACCAACCCCCTTCTTCCCCCAATCATTCGTCACTCACTCACCCTGGACTAGAGAACTCTGAACTCTGAAGCAAAGGGAACCCTAGCCCTTCTTCGCCGCCGCCGGTCCCAGGTCGTCAGCACCGCCGCCGTCTCCAGGTCCTCAGCGCCGCCGCTTCTTCCTCTTCCCCGTGTCCAGAACCCAGTTGCTGGGCACGTCCTCTTCAACTTCGCTGGCTTCTCGGCACGGAACCCAGGTTAGTGGCTTCTCGTCTTCATCTTCACCGAGGGCTCGGTCTTCTTGGTTTGAAGTTCCGAAATTGTTGTTCTTCGGTCTTCTTCTTCGGTATTCTTCTTCAATTTTTGTTGCATGTTTCTTCAATTCATCTTCGGTCTTGGTTTGAAGTTTGGTTATGAATGTCTTGTAAATTGTAATTTCCTGTTGTTGATGGATCTGTCTTGTACTCTTGAATTTGCTGGTTGCTGATGGTTGAAATTTTACAAATTTGCAAATTCGTATCGTATGGTTTTGAACTTCTGATTGCTCTGTGACTCTGTTATATCATTTGTATCAACCAGAACACCTAATACTTACTCTTTTATTCTGTTTTAGTGTTTTCTAATTGCTCGATTCTCCGATAGTGTTTTACTAGTTCACCAGTTGCTGATGACTCCTAATTTTGTTTGTTCATATTTGCTCATATGGTCTGTGGCTGTGGCTGTTTTTAATTTCTGTGGCTTAGGTTGTTTTTACTGGTTCATATTCTTTTATTTTTCATTGATTTCTGTGGCTTAGGTTGTTTTTACTGGTTCATATTTTTTTTTTATTTTTCATTGTGCTGTGGCTGTTTATAATTTCTGTGGCTTAGGCTGTTTTTACTGGTTCATATTTTTTTATTTTTCATTGTGCTGTGGCTGTTTATAAATTGCTCGATGGCTCTGAGAGTGTTTTACTGGTTTTGTGCTTCTGCTCATTGATTTTGTGCTGCTGCTGTTTTTTCCGTTTCTAAAATTTTTGTTAAAATTTTCTTGCTGTTGCAAAAATTAGAAATCAAATCATTATTGAAATTTTTTTATTTTTGTTTATCTTTATTGATTTCAGGTTTAGTGTGGTTACTTTATGCTTGGTTTATAGTGTTTGTTGCTGGATGCTGATTGTTCTTGATTCTTGGCTCTGTTTAGTCTCTTGTTTTCATGAATCAGCATTTAGTCAAGCAAAGCCACATAACTTTGTGCTAAAAAGCATGATATTCATTACTCTAAAAGTTGTTATTGGTTTGAGATGGAAACTTGATCTGTGTAAATACTCATTAATATGTTTACAACTTATTTCAGATTGCTGCACTAAATCAATTGAGAAATATATTTGGAAATTTGGATTGGACAAACGCGAAGCAGAAGCCATTTCACTTGATGTTAGTTTGGTACTTGATGTTAGTTTAGAAGAAGCAGCCATTTTGGAGTGAAATCAGTTTTACATCTTATTAGTTTGGTGCTTGTTGACTGTACTAGATTAGTAGAAAAATCTTTACCAAAAACTATAATTATATTTTAGGATGTATATTTATAATTTATTTATTATTTTATTTTAAAACAATTTTTTCGATTAAACCACAATTAGACTGGTTAGACCAATGAACCAGTGAATCAGAGACTAAAGCAGCTCGATGACCTATTCGGTTCTCGAAACCCTGATTTTCACTTGCTCATTGTCGGTTTTAATCGTAGTTGAATATATTCGTTAAATGTTAACAATTAGAATTAACATACAGATACAGTTGTAGTGAGTTCCCAAGTTAATTATGGATTCAAATTGGAATTCTGAATTCCGAGAGGCCAAGTCTAAATTTTAAATCGACACCATAGAATACAAGAATTCATTATTATCATTATTATATAAAGTATAACAAAGATACTGCCATTATTTTTTTCCTCAATTGATTTGAGGTTGAATTCAATCGTGGTGGTACTCGCACAAGTATTTTTGTATTTAAGTCTAATCAAATTGTATTTTAAGTCTAATCAAATTAGTACAAGTTTAACCAAAAAAAAAATACATGTGAATATACGTCATTTTTTTCTTTTCTGGACTTCTTCAGTAGTGAAATATATATTGAAGGGTACAGAAACTAATTAACATAGCACATAAGGTTTTATAAACAACAATAACAACAACAACAGAGCCTTGTCGCACTAAGTGGGGTTGGCTATATGAATCAAACGATGTTATTGTGCTCTATCATATATCATGTCTATAAAGAGATTGTTTACATGTAGATCTTGTTTGACTACCTCATGGATGATCTTCTTAGTTTCTCCTCTGCCTTTCGTCCTTTGTCCATCTTCCATCTCATCCACTCTCCTGACTGGATGTTCTATCAGTCTTCTTTTCACATGTCCAAACCACTTGAGACGCGATTCAACCATCTTTTCCACAATGGGTGCTATTCCAAGTCTCTCCCTTATATCTTTGTTCCTTATTTTATCTAATCGCGTATGACCACTCATCCATCTCAACATCTTCATCTCTACCACACTCAGCTTATGTTCGTGCCCCTTTTTAGTCGCCCAACACTCCGTACCATAAAGCATAGCCGGTCTTATAGCAGTGCGATAGAATTTACCTTTAAGTTTTAAAGGTACTTTTTTGTCGCATATAAAACCAGATGCACTCCCCCATTTTGACCAACCTGCTTGGATCCTATGATTTACATCTTGTTCAATCTCTCCATTATCTTGTATAATGCACCCAAGATACTTAAAACTTTTAACTTTTCTTAGGATGTTTTCTCCAATCTTCACCTCTATATTAGGGTTTTCCTTTCTCAGACTGAACTTACATTCCATATACTTCGTCTTGCTACGGCTTATGCGCAGACCATACACTTCTAGAGCTTCTCTCCACAACTCTAATTTCTTATTTAGGTATTCCCTTGACTCTCCCATAAGGACGATATCATCGGCAAAAAGCATGCACCATGGCACAGGCTCTTGGATGTGCTCTGTGAGTACTTTCAAGAGTAATGTGAAAAGGTATGGACTTAAGGATGATCCTTGGTGTAATCCTATACCAATGGGAAATTTCTCTGTCACACTACCTTGAGTCTTCACACTAGTTGTGCCCCCATCATACATGTCTTTAATTGCACGGATATATGCGATCCTTACTCTCCTCTTTTCTAAAACCTTCCATAAGACCTCCATTGGTACTCTATCATACGCTTTTTCCAAATCAATAAACACCATATGTAGATCTCTTTTATTCCAAATCAATAAACACATAAGGTTTTATACATCACATAAATTTTTGTACAATATATATTTTATTGGTTGGGTGTTAATGCTTCAAATATTCTTCACATACAAGTCATTATTCCATATAAGTCTCTTTAACTTAATTCACCTCACGCGCTACTATCTAACTTTTCAATCAATGCGTGAATATATAACTGCCTTTTTCAAAAGGATTTTGTTTCCATTTTTTATATATGTTCTCTTCCATCTTTGTGTTTTCTGTGTTCCTCTTCGTTCGTTCTCTACGCTTTTGAAATCAATCTCTAAAATCAGTTTTGAACATTTATCTCGTTGAAGATAATGAATAATTCAAGTTCAGATTGTCAATTGAACAAGAACGAAACTGATTATTGTTTTGAATCTAATCAAATGGCTGAGGTGTGATTCGATTCTAGTTAATGTTTTCGTTAGTAGTTTATGATTCTGTAAGTGAATAATGTTATTTTTGTTTGTAAAAATTGTTGTTCATCGTTGATGATTTGAATTGAATGTAATGTAAGAGCTCTGCATTAAAGAAAATATTTTTCTGTATTTGCAGCGAATTTCGGTGTAACACAAAGATATTTAAGTGTATTGTTTAAGAATTTTCGGTGTATGTGTGCTAATAAGTTTTGCATAATTCAAAATTCTTCTTTTCCATCATCTTCATCTTCTGTTGCTTCTTCTTCTTCTTTTTTTATCATCATCATCAACTTTTTTTTTTCTTATTCATCTTTTTTTCTTGTTTTATCTTCTCAAGTTTCTTCTTGTTTTACTCTCTTAACAAGAATAAAAAAAATCAAATAAAGAAGAAGAAGAAAAGCATAATGCTACAAAATTACTTGGAAGATGATGAACTTACATTCATTCAACTAAAAGAAAGAAAGAAATAAGAAAAAGAAGAAGAAGAAAAATGCAGCATTAGAGGAAACACTTTTCTATATTTGCAGCAAATTTCAGTGTAACACAAAGATATTTAAGTATATTATTTAAGAATTTTTGGTGTTTTTGCACTGATAAGTTATGCATCATTCAAAACTCTTCCTCTTCCTCCTCCTCATCTTTTGCCGCTTCTTCTTCTTCTTTTTCATCATCATCGTCACCATCTTCTTTTTTTCTTATTCATCTTTTCCTTTTTATTTTACCTTCTCAAGTTTCTTCGTGTTTTACTCTATTAACAAGAATAAAAATAAAAAAAATTAAACAAAGAAGAAGAAGAAACACATAATGCTGCAAAATTACTTGAAAAATGATGAACTTACATTCATTCAACTAAAAGAAAGAAAGAAATAAGGAAAAGAAGAAGAAGAAGAAAAATGCAGCATTAAAGGAAACATTTTTCTGTATTTCTAACAAATTTTGGTATAACACGAAGATATTCAAGTGTATTGTTTAAGAATTTTCGGTGTATGTGTGATGATATATTTTGCATAATTCAAAACTCTTCCTGTTCCTTCTCATCTTCAGCTACTTCTTCTTCTTCATCTTCTTATTTCATTTTCTCATAATTCTTTTCGAATTCAGTTTCACAACTTTCTTCACTTTTCGCGATGATTTTGAGAGATTTTGATCCTTATTTGAATTTTGAGTGTTACCATTTTGATTGAGGGAGAAGAACCGTTTGCACTATTCAAGAGTTAGGGAAGCACGTGTTTACACGCAATCTAAATTGAGAATTGTTTTGTTGGATTTGGGCCAACTTATTTGAACTTGTATACCAAAAAGAATTATATGTGTAGCAGCCCTCTTAATGTTTTAGGCTTGCGATTTTTTAAAAAATGAGAAAAAGATAAATAGATCCTTGAACTTTTGTCACGCGGACATTTTGGTCCCTGAGGATTAAAAAGTACATTTAAATTCCTGACTTTCTCAAAACCAGGACATTTAGATCCCTCTGTCCAACAGAGATTGTGAAACGTAAAGGAGATGTCTGACGTTGATGCCGTTATGCTGATATAGCCATAACGGTGTCCCACATGGATGTGGCAGAAAGGTTTAGGGACAAAAAAATCCTCCAACCTTAAAACGACACCGTTCTATGCTCAAACCAGAAACCCATGCTCAACCCAGAAATCAGACCCGATATTGCAATCCCTTTTCCATCTCACACTCGCTGAAGATTTCCTTTCCTCCATGGCTTCTTCAACGCTCACTGAACGCCTCCTGCCTTGCCACCGTTGGTTGGAAAAGTAAACGATGTCCTCATTCTCTACGTTATCATCGTCCGTTGGTTACTCTCTCTATCCCGAGCAACGCCATTGTTGCATTCTCTTCGAACCAAATCCTGTCGCACCAACCTTCTTCAAAGGACCATCGAAAACATTGCTTGCCTTTGTTTTATTTTACAGTGAGATATCAGTCTACATTAGGATTTATTTTACAGACACGTTAATAAAAAGGAAAATAAAATAATTGTGCTAATTCATTCTTCTATGATTTACATGTACTTTGTTTTTGTTGTTCTCCTTTTTCACTCTCTTATTTGATATACGGATACCTAAAAACCTTGCAAGCCATTGTGGCTTCCCAGTGAAGAGAAAGTAACATCCTAAGAGCACTCCTACCACCACTCCACATGCATATCCCACTACAACAGATTTACAGCTAAATTCAAAATTTTCCTTATGCTCAAATGTTAAAAATGATGAGGTATGTCCATTGTCCTCAATCCCACTGCATGATTTTGACAAAGAGAATCCACATAGCATTTCATTTCCTTCATATGAATCATTTTGGAATGTGTTGAATTGGCCACCTGTAGGAAAAGCTCCCTTTAATTGATTTTTCAAAACATTTAAAACTCAGAAAAAATTTAAAATTGTTAAGGCTAAAGGAATCTCACCCCTCTACTGATTCCATGAGAGGTCCAGCCTTTCCAAATTTCTTAAGTTACCCAAAGTTTGTTGAATAGTGCCACTGATTCTATTGTGAGAGATTGAGCCATCTGAGAAAATTTGGTTCTCCAATTATTTGTGGAATTTCATCCACAAAATAAGTTATTTGACAAGTTTATAGTAGAAAAAGTCATTAATATTTTCACTAGTTGCACTAACTGATATTTTATGTTGACCACTATTGATGCAAAATACGATCTAGAAGAATTGGCATGCATGTATTGCAACCCAATTTGAATGTAATTGACAATCATCAATCCTTGAAAGTTCTTCAAGTATGATACAGACAAGGAATTGGAGAATAAGGGTAGGGAGAGAGGATGATGCTTACTTGAAGAGATTTGACAATGAAATTCTTGTTTTGACGAGTTCGATGGGCAAGTTGGATCCCGAGTTCGGAGACGTGTTGTGGCAAGGATTCATCAATAGGGATACTAATGAATGAAAGGAATGTTGAGAATTTCTTAGAGAGAACTAATAAAACACATGATGCATTCTCGGAGTTGTAGCCAACGGTCAAGGGCAATTTGGGAGGAGGTTTAGATAGGAATGGTGTTGTTTTAAGGTTGACGGACTTTTTTTTCCGTAAACCTTTCTACCACATCCACGTGAGACACCCTTACGGCCATGTTAGCATAACAGCATCCACGTCAGACATCTCCGTTATGTTTCATAATCTCAGTTGAATGAAAGGATCCAAATGTCCTGATCTTGAAAAATTCAGGGACATAAATGTATTTTTCAATCCTTAGGGAATAAAATGTCTGCGTGACAAAAGGTCAGGGACCTATTTGTCTTTTTTTCTTAAAATTTTGTACATTATACTAAAATTTGTGCTACACATCAAAATTTCTGCATTGTGAATCAAAATTTCTATATGCTAGTTTTCTGAACATATATAAGACACGAAGATAATGATGAAAAAGACGTCAGAAATGATGATAAAGATGATAATGAAGGAGATGAGGAAGAAAAAGAAGGAGAAGAAGAAATTTTCGTATTGTATGTATTTTGTTGTTGGGTGTTAATGTTCTAGGCTTGTGGTCCTTTAAAAATTTATGCTGTGCACCAAAATTTGTGTACTATTCATCAAAATTTCTGTGCTTTGAATAAAAATTTATGTTCTCTAGTTTTCTGAACATATATAAGACAAGAAGATGATAAAGAAGACGTTGGCGATGATGATGATGATAATGAAGAAGAAGACGTTGTTGAAGTAGCATGAAGAAGAAGCTCAAAGACAAAGAAGAAATTGTTGAAAAAGAAAGAAGAAAAAGAAAAAAAAATAGAAGTAGATGATGAATGCTAAAGACCGGTTTAGAAATTCACAAGTTATAAAGTTCAAGTTCGTTGTAGCTCTAAACCCGAATTCAACACTCTCAAAGTTTAGCTAGAAAATATCACAATTCAAAATAATAACCAAGAGTTTAATCCCAAGTCATTCTCTCATGGAATCACAATCGAGTGTGTGACACCCTAACTATCAAAATATCACGCTTTCGGCTGCGTCACTCTGATAGCTCGGGTATTACGATGACTCTTAAAATATTTAATACTAAAATATACTAAAATATGATCCTGTTTAAAACTTAAACCGAATTTTTCAAAACATATATCCATACTTACAATACAAATTACAATACACACACACACACACACACACACACACACACACACAAACACACACACACACACACACACACACACACACACACTAAAGTTAAAGGCGAGGGAAACATAAATACTAAAATAATACAAATATCGTCTAAACAGAAAAGAAATAAGCTCTTTCGAACTTTGTTGTCCATAACTTGAAAAAGAAAAGACCTGTAGGGGAGTGAGAACATTGTCCTCGCTGGTTTTCACTATGGGGTTAGAGAATTACTATAATAGGATACGTGAAAATAAAACCGTAACAGTGATTAATAACCACCTTATGCATCTTTTCAAAACCAAAGATTTAATATCAAAATTCTGAAATCCTTTCTGAAAGAGAAAATTATTAATTCTTCAAAAATCCAAAAGCTTTTTAAAAGTTTTTCCTAGACAGTATGAATGACCAAGTTGTTCTAAGCATAGGTTCATTCAGTCTATGCTAAACCAGTTTAGTTTTTCATACTTTTCTAAACCAAAAATACAAACCAAACACGGCCTTCGGCCCATATCATAATCAATCACGGCCCTAGGCCCAAACAATTCAACCAACAGTCAATCCACCACAACCCAACCAATTTTCAGTCACAAACACAAGTAAGAAGGTTCAAACACAATTAAGTAGTTACTTCAAGTAGAGCAGTTAGCAATTAAATATAATTATTCATATAGACAAACCAAGTACAATATGCACACCCAAACAATGTCATATAGATGCATATTATGCATGCCTATCCAAGTGGCTGATAAGTCTCATCTGTCGGTTATAAAGCCAACCCGACAAGTCCTGGTAGCTAACCATTGGACTGTCCCTCTGTCGTGCATCCCCAACTCGAGTAATAAGCATAATCACATAATATATAACACCCACACTGGTGTTTATCCAAGGGGGAGAGCTCATCCGGAACTTTCACAGTGTCTGGCCACACTTACGACATAGAATCAACAGAGTATTGAGTCTCAACCTGGAGCACATGATGGCTAGCCACTGCTTTCACCCAGGAAAACTCGTATCTCAGATATTTGAAAGTGCATCAATCAATAATCATGTGCATATACATACCCATCCATAATTCAATATTTATCACAGCCATCCGGCTCATATCATAATCCATAACTAGCCATAATTCATTATCAAATACAGCCATTCGGCTCATAACATACACAGTACTTCCTTCACAATCCATCTCAAGTTAAATCATCATTCATGCTATATAATACTTTTTCTCAAATCATTTTTTTTGAAAATAACAATCAAATTCATCTTTGTCTCAATTTTGAAATGCTCATTTCTCAGATAGTTTCAAGCTCATAAGCCATTTTTCCTCAAAGTAAGTTCCCTTTTCAAATCAAAGCCACACTCGGCATCATCTTTTCAAAACTTTCAAAACCATGCCAAACTAAAAATCTCTTTTGAAAGATTCAAAATCATCCATCCTAAAACATGATTTTGTAACAACAATTCCTCAGCAGAGACTCAAGACTTTAGGGGAGAATAACATAACTCATTTCTTCAAATTCGTTTAAAATCTGTAAAACCTTAACTTCTTGATTTGAGTAATAAAAATAGAATCTAAGCCAAACAGAATCGTGTAATCAATTACTCCAACCGCATTTTTAAAACCATTTCTTCTACTTAAACCAAAACTAATTTCAACCCCATGACAAAAATCTGAAGCGTTTCCAACGGCTCGGAAATCATTTTAGTTTTGCTAAACCAGAATTCAAAGAATACTTTAAACCTTTCCTAAAACGTTAAAAAGTGAGATTTGTCAATCGAAATCCAAGTTCTTTCAAAGTCATTAAAAACTCCTCTAAGTGAAAATCCTTAAGTCAAATTCAAAAATCATAAACCCTTTTCACCTTTAAGACAGCCTTAAAGCATAAATCTCTTCCGAATGGCTTGCACCCAAAAACAGAATATTTTTCTTAGGAAACAAGGCTATGTCATAATTCTCTTTTCAATAATTCTTTTTAAAACATAATTTCATCACTTCCATAAATAATTTAGGTAAAGATAATAAAAGTCTTAAATTCACAATTCTCCAAGTAAAATAGTAAAGGCCTCAAATTCATAATTTTCCAAATAACATTTTGATGAGCGGATATTTTATACGCTTTTTGCCATCATTTTTATAAGCACCTATCTACATGCATATAACTAAATGCAAAATGCTTCTACCTACTTGGTTAAAAGTAAATCAACTTTCAAGAACATATATAAACAAGTAGGACTAAGATAGTATGATGATTCATGAATTCCACCAATTCTAATATCAAAATGAAGTTCAAATAGACTTGCAAGAAGAAAGCTCATGAAAGCTGGAAGGAATTGAGCATCGAACCCTCACCGAAAGTGTATCCGCTCTAGTCGCTCAAGTGTATAGGGTTGATTCACTCAATTCTCCTCTAATCATGCTTTCCTAGATTTGTTTTTCATCTTACAATCAATAATTATTCAATGCATGCATACATTTTTCATGAGGACTTATTCATAGGTTGTAATGGGGCTAGGGTAAAATGTATATATAAGTGAGCTTGAAATTTGCGTCTTTGATTAACCTAAACTCTCACCAAACACATATAACAACCTATACAATTCTAATACACCACCTAGCTACCCATGGTTCCCACTTTTTTTTTCACACACTCATGCATTCTCTTCAATTCATATTCCATATGCATTGTTATTATTATTTTGCTTTGGGCCATTTTTGTCTCCTTTTTATTACTTTTCTTTTTTTTCTTGTTCTTTTTCTTTTATATATATATTTTTTCTTTTTATTTTTCTTTTTCTTTATCATTTTTTTCTAAAGTATATACAAACGCATCAATGCATATGGTTTTACATATTTAATGCATGAGTATGTACCCAATTCCCAAAATCTTTAACAAAAATACAAAAACACATTTTTACCTCAACCAGTGTTCCCAAGCTTTCCCACACTTAAATGATAAACACTCTCACTAGCTTAAGTTAATCAAAGATCCAAATAAGAGACATTTATTGTTTTTTCCTTTAAGGCTTGTAATGTGCTAAAATTAAGAATAAAAGGGGATTAACATAGGCTCAAAATTGGCTAACAATGGTAGATAAAAGGTAAGGTCATTTGGGTAAGTGAGCTAAACGATGGCCTCAATCATATAGATGCATGTATACATAGAATAATGGACATACAGAATCAAACAAATCAAAGATTACAATCATAGAAAGAGAATAATACACACAAGAATGAAAATAGTGGTTGTTATGATGTAACCACACAATTAGGCTCAAAACTCACATGCTTATGTATTCTTAGCTCAAAAACATGTTCCAAAATAAATTCTTCAAGCAAGTTCACACAAAAAAAAAATTTATTCAAATTGGTAGGGTACCCTAAAATAGTTTTCTTGGAAAGGAAATCATCACTCTAACAAAGTAGTCCTAACATAAAATGGGTAGAATATATACAAACTCTAACTATCATGCAACCTATCATACAATGAAACAACTAACTAACAAAGAAAATTAAGAATTGGTGTTGGAAAAGAAAATCGTTACCCATGGAAGTCGGTCCTCGATCTTCCCACACTTAAAGATTGCACCATCTTCGGTGCATGCAAAAAAGAGCAAGGTGGATGGGTTACTACAACTGATGAGCTCCTTCAAAAGGTTGTGCAGAGGGACTTGCTTGTTGCCCCATTTAGAAAGCTTTTCCTTTCTCCTCTTGGTGGCCAGCCTAAAAAGAGAGAAAAAGGAAGAAGAATAAGCCCACAAGCAAAGATTTAAAAGAAAATAGAATATAGGTGGGGCTAATGCCAAATAAGAGTAGAGTTCTCAACTACATGGTAGATACAACATGTAAGTGAGAAAGCAATATAAGTGAATGGCATATCAATTAACACTTGATGCAAGAGTAAAATCAAAGCATAAGTGAATCGCATGAAGAGAATTTGAAGCATCAAGTTTAAATAGGAAAGAGTGGGTCATGAAAGGCAATATGAGTTCATATTAATGCACAAAGGATACAAGATTCATCAAAGATTAAGCATTGACCTAAAAATTTCTTCACCCAACAATACCAAACAAGTCAAGAAGCACCAAAATGATCCAAGAAATTCTCAACAGTTGAGTAAAAAAAATTCAACACCAATGTTAAAATAACAAACTTACAAAAAAAAATAAGAACAAACTACACAAACAATGTTACAATGCAATGAATGAAAGTATGCAAATACAATAAACAAAAAAATGAAAGATGAGAAAAAATAAGAAGTGGAAATTTAAAAAGAGGGAGAAGGAGAAGTAGAGAAAAATGATTGAAAATGTTTAGAGAAGTGAAAAGAAGAGAGATAAAAGAAATGGGAGAAGGAAAGAAAATAGAAGAAGAAAGGAGAAAGAAGAAAGAAGAAAGAAGAAAAAGGAGAGAAGAAAGGAAAAGAAAACAGGGCAGAAACAGGGCGCGAAGGTGACGCGCGTGCATAGGCCACATGTGTGCGCGAAAAGCAGGAAGGGCAAGTGACGCTTCCCCCACGCAGACGCGTGAGATGCAAAAAAGAGAGGGGACACGTACGCGTCAGTCACGCGTACGCGTAGTCGTAAATCGTGCTCTTCGCACAAAAGCCACACAACTCCAGCTTAAGTCTCTGGTTTTTGTACCAGGAGTTCAAACATAAGCATACGACGCGTGCGCGTCATCCACACTCATACCCATTTTTTTTAAAGAAGCCTAAAAATAGAATTTAAACACTATCCTAACCTGTAAACACTCTAAACTAACCAAAATTCAAATTTAACTAAAAATCTTTTAGTTTCTAAAAAAAAAATTCAAAGACAATGCAAACAAAACTTGCACTTCAAGCAAAATGCAATTCAAAAACAACTATTCTAATGAAAGCATGAACCTAACAAGTAACCTAGCAATCAAAGCAAGATATGAAAAAGTATGAAAAGAGGAAAACTACGTAACAATGGCAATTCAATTCACCCATTGATTATATATACAAAAGAATGGAAAGAGTTTACCATGGTGGGGGTGTCTCCTACCTAGCACTTTTATTTATTGTCCTTAAGTTGGACACTTGGGAAGCTCCTTGTCAAGGTGGTTTATGCTTGTACTCATCCTTGAACTTCCAAAGATGCTTGCTCCTCAAACGGTTGTCAGAATTTCCAACCGACTTCACTAAGTTTGGGTGAAGTTCTTCACAAGACATGAGCTCCCAAAATTGGCATTCATATTGTGATCCGGGATCCCATATCTTATTTTCACATCCATCTTCTAATTGATCATCATTGTTCCATTCGGGTGGTAAGCACATAGAATTCTCATTGGAGTACCAAAGTCTCCTCCTAGATCCATACAATTTAGTATTGCTCCAACCATGGGACCTATGACTTGAGGGTTCAACCTTAATGAGCCTAACATCATTTTGCCAACCACTACACAACTCTCCCTTGCTCTTCAATCCACAAAAAACTCTAAGTTGCCCATCCGTTTCAAGAAAACCATATTCAAGTGAGAAAGTAAAGCTTAGGGATAAGAATTTTACCTACTTGAATGTTATGTTGGATGGTGACTTAGGAAGGGGTAGTCCCAATGATCTTACAAGTTCTACTCTCTTGTACTCTTCTTTGACTACCTCCACTTCTTGGCCAGCATCTTCAATGTCAACTCCTTGTTCACCAAATCCTTCTATACATCCCTCATTACTCAAGCCATGTGTCAGAGGTTGTGCACGGTCGTCCTTGTCATCAATTTCATAACACAATGAGGGAGGTTCACCAATTTTGAAAGACACATTGGTTGGTGTGGAATCATCTTCAATGGTGGAGCTTGCTTGCTCAACTTCTTCCAATCTTTCATCATCCACAATATGCCTAGGAGGTTGTACATCATCCTCCTCAACATCATCTTGAAGTTCAATGGAAGAAGGTTTAACAACTTCCACAAAATTATTAATAACATCACTTGGTGTGGAAGTGTTCTCAAGCTTAAAATTCACCACTTGTTAAACTTCGCATAGGTCTTCAGCCACTTCTTCTTCTTCTTCAACGATCTCTTCCTCCTCCGCTTGTTGCAAGATATACCCCCATCTCCTTGTCCTCATGTTGGGATTCTAAAATCTCCTTCATGCTCCACTCTTCGGTTGATTTCTCACATTCATCCGTGGAGATGCTTTGTCTACGGTATAAATCCCATGAGTCCAAGTTGGCTTTAATTTTGGAAAGGTTAGCCTCGATAGCTTCGTTCATCCTTTGGGCTTCCTCTTGCTCCTTTTGATGGATGATTTCTTGAAGACAATCCATTGCTTCCTTCAGACGATCCCTTGACTCTTGTTCCACTTGACTAATATAAGTAGAATCATGTTGCTCTTGGACCAATGGATATGGATATTCTTCCATGGAGGGTTGTAGTGGAAAGAGGAATTCATTATGTGGTTGGAAATTCTCATACATGGGAGGTGGTTCATCTTGATAATGGTATGAGGGTGGTGGTTCTTGAGGGTATTGGTGGTGGAATTGGGGTGGTTCTATGTATGGTTCAGTTGGCTTATAAAGTGGTTGGTATGGTGGATATGGATTGGGATCATATGGAGGTGTTTGGTGGTATGAAGCTTGTAAGTATGGTGGTTGAGGACTATATTGAGGAGGGGGTTTGGTGCACGAAATTGTGATCATCAATGGCGCCATCAACATGGTACGCTCAATTGCAATCTCAACTCTTTATCACAACTCCGCACAACTAACCAGCAAGTGCACTGGGTCGTCCAAGTAATAAACCTTACGCGAGTAAGGGTCGATCCCACGGAGATTGTTGGTATGAAGCAAGCTATGGTCACCTTGTAAATCTTAGTCAGGCAAACTCAAATGGTTATGGATGATGTATGAATAAAACATAAAGATAGAGATAGAGATACTTATGTAATTCATTGGTAAGAATTTCAGATAAGCGTATGGAGATGCTTTGTCCCTTCCGTCTCTCTGCTTTCCTACTATCTTCCTCCAATCCTTCTTACTCCTTTCCATGGCAAGCTGTATGTAGGGTTTCACCGTTGTCAGTGGCTACCTCCCATCCTCTCAGTGAAAATGTTCAACGCACCTTGTCACGGCACGGCTATTCAGCTGTCGGTTCTCGATCATGTCGGAATATAATCCAATGATTCTTTTACGTCTGTCACTAACGCCCTATAATCGCGAGTTTGAAGCTCGTCACAGTCATTCAATCATTGAATCCTACTCAGAATACCACAGACAAGGTTTAGACCTTCCGGATTCTCTTGAATGCCGCCATCAGTTCTAGCTTATACCACGAAGATTCCGATTAAGGGATCCAAGAGATAAACATTCAAGCCTTGTTGCTTGTAGAACAGAAGTGGTTGTCAGGCACTCGTTCATAAGTGAGAATGATGATGAGTGTCACATAATCATCATATTCATCATGTTCTTGGGTGCAAATGAATATCTTGGAATAAGAACAAGTTGAATTAAATAGAAGAACAATAGTAATTGCATTAATACTCGAGGTACAGTAGAGCTCCACACTTTAATCTATGGTGTGTAGAAACTCCACCGTTGAAAATACATAAGAACAAGGTCTAGGCATGGCCGAATGGCCAGCCTCCCATGATCTAAGAACTAGACGTACAAAGATGATCCTCAGATCTAAAATTGATCAAAAGATTAAAAATGATCCAAAGATGAAAATACAATAGTAAAAGGTCCTATTTATAGAGAACTAGTAGCCTAGGGTTTATAGAGATGAGTAAATGACATAAAAATCCACTTCCAGGCCCACTTGGTGTGTTCTTGGGCTGAGCATTGAAGTATTTTTGTGTAGAGACTTTTCTTGGAGTTAAACGCCAGCTTTTGTGCCAGTTTGGGCGTTTAACTCCCATTCTTGTGCCAGTTCCGGCGTTTAACGCCGGGCAGTTTTGAGCTGATTTGGAACGCTAGTTTGGGCCATCAAATCTCAGGAAAAGTATGGACTATTATATATTTCTGGAAAGCCCAGGATGTCTACTTTTCAAAGCCGTTGAGATCGCGCCAATTGGGCTTTTTTAGCTCCAGAAAATCCACTTCGAGTGAAGGGAGGTCAGAATCCAACAGCATCTGCAGTCCTTTTCAGCTTCTGAATCAGATTTTTGCTCAGGTCCCTCAATTTCAGCCAGAAAATACCTGAAATCACAGAAAAACACATAAACTCATAGTAAAGTCCAGAAAAGTGAATTTTAGCTAAAAACTAATAAAAATATACTAAAAACTAACTAAAACATACTAAAAACATACTAAAAACAATGTCAAAAAGCGTATAAATTATCTGCTCATCAGGGTTCATAGGCACATGGTGGTTGTGGTTGATAACTACAAGGAGGTCCACCATAGCTATTGGATTGGTGTGCATCATGGTATGGTTCTTGATCATAATACATTTGGGAAGGTTGTTGCCAAGAAGGTTAATCAATTCCTTGAGGCTCCTTCCATCTTTGATTGTTCCATCCTTGATGCATGTTCTCATTGTAGTTTCCATCTCCTACAACATAGTTGTAACCACACTCATAGCCAAACGGGTGAGAATTCATAGTGGCAAATAAAAAACAAAAGCTAACAAAAATAAGCAACAAAGTCCTAAACCTAACAAAAACTAGCAAATAAGCAAAAGGCAAACATATTCACATATTTACAATAGCCAATAATATAACACCATTGCAATTCCCTGGCAACGGTGCTAAAAACTTGATGTGAGAATTATTCATTGGTCTAGAATTTCTTAATAGAAAAGAGAACTTTGTTGTAAGTATAGTTCCAAACTAACTAATAACTCTCCAACAAAGTTTTAATTTATTTTGTTACAAGTACAAACCCCAATAAAAACCGAGAGTATTTAAACCTCAGATCGTCTCACAAGGAATTGCAATGAAGTGATCAATTATTGGCTATGAAGAAACAAAGGGGATTTGATTTGGTGATTGACAAGAAAAGTAAATAACAAGAAAGTAAATGACAATTAATTAATAAAGGAAAGGAAAAGAACTCTTGGCTAAGGCATAAAAATTGAGATCACCATCCTTGCCTAACAACCATATATTGACAATTACGAAGGACTAACCCATCAAGTCTACTTCTATGCTTGAAGTAAGTCAAATAGGCTTGATCAACATCAACCCATAAGTCCCAATCTAGCTACTAATTGACTTAGTAGTAGGCTAGTGTTAATGGGTATCAAATTGACCACCACTAAGGGTTCTCAAATTACCAATTTAATTAGACACAATGACTCAATGTCACCCAATTCCCTTAGCCCAGGCCAAGAGTATAGAAAACTACTCTAATACTAGTGGAAATATTTTATCAAACACCTAAAGTACAATAAAAGTAAACATCACAAAATGCAAGAATTAATAAAAGCTATAACTAACATAAGCAAGAAATCAACAATAGCAATTAAGATAAATATAAAAGACATGAAAACATGAAATTGCATTAAAATGGAATTAAAATATACAAGAGTTCATGAAAGTAAAAATGGTAACATAAAGAAGTTAACAAGAGAAACTAAGAGGATTAAGACAATAGAACAATAAAATATGAAGGTAGTTGAACTAAAAATAAGAATTAAAAGTTGGATCTAAGGAAATTTGACCTAAACTACCATAAATTCTAGAGAGAATGGAGAGCTTCTCTCTCTAGAATTCTAACCTAAAACATGATGAAAAACTACACTATGACTACTCCCCCCCAATTTCCTTCCAATTCTTGGGTTCAAAAGCATCAGAAATGAGTTGGATTTGGGCCTCCTTGAGCTCAGAAATCACCTACAGTGTATTGCCTTTAATGAGGTCACGTGCCGCTTGTCACACGTACGCATAGGTCACGCGTACGCGTCACTGGCAACTTTTCCTATCATGCGTATGCGTGAGGCACGTACACGCGTTGCTGGCAAATTTCCTTCCCACATGCACGCGTAAGCCACGTACACGCGTCGCTGGCAGATTACCAAAATCTCATTTCTTCATGAATTCTCCATTTTTGCATGCTTTTCCTTCATTTCTTCAACCCAATCTTTGCCTTCTAAATCTAAAATCACTTAACAAACATATCAAGGCATCGAATGGAATTAAAGTGAATTAAATTTAGCAATTTTAAAGCCTAAAAAGCATGTTTTCACTCTTAAGCACAAATTGGGAGAAATTCACAAAACCATACTATTTTATTGAATAAATGTGAGACAAGTTGATAAAATCCCCTAAATTCAACATAAGATAAACCACAAAATCGGAGTTTATCATTCCTCCGGTGGGAAGTTACTTTAGGACAGTCGCATAAGAGGGTTATACTTTTCAATTTCATTGGTACGCATTACATGTGCATACGCATGCTTAGGGAAAAGTTGGGTTTCATGCGTACGCATGATTTACGTACAACACTCGCATGAATACCTTAAGCCCCTATGAAGGGACCATGCGTACGCATCTCTCATGCGTACGCATGCCTTGATTTTTTTAAAGAGCGTGATGCTAAAAAGGTACCATGATACTCGCACAAAATGGTGTTGGTCTTGTTTTGGTGCCACGTGTACGCATGAGGCATGTGTACGCATGATTTGGTGAACTTTTGGGGATGATGCGTACGCATAAGACATGCGTACGTATGATTGGTGCTCTGTTTTTAAAAAATTTTCAACTCTTTTGCACTAAACCAAGCATTCCAAACTCCCAAAAGATTACCAAAATGCTACCAAACCTTATTAAAAAATAATAAACTACCAAGAAAACTTAACAAACCTAACTAAAACTGAAAATTCAACTTATTCACCAATATATATATACAAAAGGGAAAATTGAAAGAGTTTACCCCGGTGGGGTGTCTTCCAGCTAGCACTTTTAGTTATAGTCCTTAAGTTGGATATTTTGGCAAGCTCCTTGTTATGGCAGCTTATGCTTGAACTCATTTTTGAACTTCCATCAATGCTTGGATTTTCAATATGCTCCAGAATCTTCAGTTAAGTGGGTCAAGCTTTGATAAAGTTCCAAACAAGCTATGAGCTCCCAAAATTGATTCTCTTGTATGTCGGGATCCCAAATCATGTTCTTACACCCGTCTTCTAATTGATCATCATGATTCTATTCGGGTGATAAGCAAGCAGAATTCTTATTTAGGCACCAAACTCTCCTCCTAGACCCAATCAATTGAGCACTATACTAGCCCTTGCACCTAAACCATGAAACTTCAACCTTAATGAGCTTTGATTTACAATGCCAACCACTAATCATCTCTCTTTTACTCTTGATTGCACAAAGAGCCCTAAGTTAACCATCCATCTCAAGAAACCCATATTCAAGTGGAATTAAAAAGCTAAAGGATATGAAATTTACCCACTTGAATGATGTAATGGATTATGGTGACTTAGGAAAAGATGTTTCCAACGGTCTTGCAAGTTCTACTCCCTTGTGCTCTTCTTTGATTACCTTAACCTCTTGGTGGCATTTTCTATTTCCACTTCTCGACAAGGTACTCTCATATTCAATTACTTCCTCACCAACTTCTTCTAGCTATTCTCCATCACTCAAGTCATACCTCGGAGGTTGCATAAAATCTACGTCAATACCCATTTTGAATTCAACGGGGGAAGGCTCAACAAGATCATCGAGGGGATTGGTTAGTGTGGACAAAAAATCATTAATGATGGAATCTACTTCCTGATCAATTTTCCTCAACTCTCCAACCATACCTTTCGGTGCAATTATCTCAACTTCCTACTTTTGTTGCTATTCTTGCTTCAACTCCTCTTTTTCTCGTTAAAGCTCTAATTTTTATTTCTCACTACTCTCCTCAGTTGAGTCTCCATATTCGTCAATGGGACTGTCTTGACTGCATGAGTATAATGAAACTAAACGGTTCATAGCTTCAGCCATGGTAGCCTCCATGGTAGCGACCATGGCTTCTAGCCCTCTTTGCTCTTCTTCTTATTTTTGGAGAAAAGAGTGAAGATCTCTTTGTTTTTGCATTAAGAGTCGAAGAACTTCGTTTAGTAAAGGAGGTGGTGAAGAAAAAGGGCTCATTGTTTGGAAGAAATGTGTCATAGTTAGAAGGTAGTGTATATGAAAGTGGTGGTTCTTGGGAGTATTGGTGTTGGAAGGGTGGTGGCTCTAAGTATGGTTCATATTGCTCATATGACTGTTGGTATAGTGGGTATGAGTTATAGGAAGGTGTTTGGTGATAAGATGTGTGATAAACTACTATTTTATGGTTTATATTGTATTTAATTGAGTGGTTTTATCAAGCTTTTCACCCACTTATTCATAGGATTTGCATGATTTTACAATTCCTTTCTAGTTTAGTTCTATGATTGAAAACATGCTTCTTTGGTTTTAATTTAGCTAATCTTAATCCTCTCCTATTACCATTCGATGCCTTGATCTGTGTGTTAAGTGTTTCAGGCTTCATAGGGCAGGAATGGCTTAGAGAATGAAGAGGAAGTGTGCAAAGATGGAAGAAACACAAGGAATTGAGGAGATGACCAGCGAGAAGTGACACGGTCGCATGGCTCACGCGACCGCGCGAAATGGAAGAAATCAGAGTGACGCGTTCGTGTGCTTGACGCGACCGCGCAGATTGGAAGCTGCACAAACGACGCGAATGCGTGGACGACGCGCACGCGTAGTACGAAAAATGCTGAGTGACGCGATCGCGTGGACGACGCGGACGCGTGACGTGCGCGATCTGCAGAATTACAAAAGTCGCTGGCAGAGATTCTGGGCCGCATTTCAACCCAGTTTTCGGCCCAGAAACACAGAGTAAAGTCAGGAAACTTGCAGAGACTCAAGAGGGCTTTCATAATTCACAATTTTAGGTTTTAGATGTAGTTTTTAGAGAGAGAGGCTCTCTCCTCTCTCTTAGGATTTTAGGATTAGGATTTTTAGAAATTAGGAATATTACTTCTTCATCACAGGTTCAAGGTTCTTTAATTTATGTTTCGTTTCTACTTTTAGATACTCTAATACTTTTATCTGTTAATTACTTATGTTGCCCATTTGATTCATAAATCTTTCCATGTTGGATTTAATTTTATATTTAATTACAATTGAGGTATTTTCAGATCTATGATTTTCATTTAGCTTTTTATATTATTGGCTTTAATTGATTAACTGGAAGCTCTTGAGTTACCAACTATTCATGATTGATTGTTATGTCGGCTAATTAACTGGAATTCCACTAACTCTAGTCTTTCCTTAGGAATTGGCTAGGACTTGGGAAATCTAACCAATTGGTTCACTTAACTTTCCCTTGCTTACGCAAAGGTTAACTAAGTGGGATTAACTTCCATTCTCATAGGAGTAACTAGGATAGGACTTCCGAATTTTCATATCTTGCCAAGAGTTTATTTCATAGTTATTTATTTATTTTAATTGTCATTTGGATTACTTGTCATACTTCTTCCTTATTTCCAAGACCCTCAATTTTACCTTTTTCATAGCCAATAATAAGAACATACCTCCCTGCAATTCCTTGAGAAGACGACCCGAGGTTTGAATACTCGGTTATCAATTTCAAAAGGGTTTGTTACTTGTCACAACCAAAACGTTTGTAAGAAAGGACCTGGAAGCTATAGTTGCAATGGGAATTTATTCTGAATTCTAGACCATGCAAAAATTCTCTCTTCAAAATGGCGCCGTTGCCGGGGAATTGCAAACGTGTGCCTTATTACTGGTTATTGTAAATATTTTTCAAAAAAAAAATTTCTTTTACTTGTTTATTTGTTTTCTCTCTTCCCTCTTATTTCTGATAGCTATTATGAATTCTCACCCCTCTCGCTTTGAGTTTGGTTCTAATTTTGTTGCAAGGAATGGAAGCTATAACAGGACTATGCATCAAGGTCTAGGCAATCAAAGATGGATGGAGCCACAAGGATCTGATCAACCCTTTAGGCAACAACATCATCCTATATATCATGGACAAAGACCATTCTACAATGCATACTCAACTGATAGATTTGGTGGACTGCCTTGTAGCTACCAACAAGCCCCACCCTGTGCTCAGAGACCATCCTCTTGACATAACTTCGAACCACCACACTCACAAGCTTCTTTTCACCATTCACTACTACATGATCCTTATCCACCCCAACGCCAATCCAATTACTCCGAAGAACCACCACTCCCCTATACACCATGTCCATATCCATCAAGCCCAGAATCACAAGTTCGCCTCGAAGAATCAGTAAAACAATTTAATGCAACCCTTCATCAACTAGAGCAAGCAATAAATCAATTATCTTCCAGATATTCAGACACTCAATAGACTCCCATGGCTTCATGTGGAGAATCTCATGAAGAACGCAGCACGAAGAAGACACTAGAGACTCCAGTGGACAGCATAGAGCATAACTTCGTACTGGAACAACTAGAGGGCACTGTCATTGTAGAAGAAGAAGAGTTGGTTGAAGATTTAGGAGATGCTGAACCTCCTAGGAAATACAGAGTCATGGAAGACCACGTCAAGGATGTTATAATTGACGCTAAAGAGGATGTTGCACAGCCTCCAATGCAGATATCTTATGAAGAACTAGACAGAGTAACTCAAGACGCATGTTTCCTTGATGATGATAGTCACCAGTCAAGTCCTCCTAGTGATGAACTTGCATCCGCAAGTGAATTCTTTGAGACAGAAGAATCTTCCCCAAGTAAATACGAAGATGATGCAGAGGTCGACTTTTCTCAACCTCCTAATTATGACTCAAGTGATGAGGAAGATATGGAAGACTTTGACCATGACATGGCTGGAATGGAAAAGGTTTGCAAGGAAGTGGAGGAATTCACTGAAGACCACAAGGGAGTAGAGCTTGCAGAGCCACTGAAAACACTGACCCCAAGGCCACTACCACCCAACACAAACCTCAAGTGGGTAAAATCCTTGACTTCCATCTTCAATTTCCCACTTGAATATGGTTTGCTTGAAACAAATGGCCAGCTTAGAGCTCTTTGCGGCTTTAAGAGAAAAAGGGAAATGACTCGCACTCAGCGCTGGTATGCAAGATTCAATGAGGTTTCACACTTCAATTTGAGGTGCAGGAATTGGTGTCAAGCTCAATTTAAAGGATCTCGGAAGCTGTTTGGTCACTGCAGTGAGAATTTGGATTACTCATCACCCAACTAGAACGGTGTAGATCAAGACAAAGACGGGTGTAGAAGAAAAGTTTGGGATCCTGGAGTCTATTCTGACATTCAACACTCCGGGAGCCTGCAAGCCTGTTTGAACTCACACAAGGGCTTTACGTACTTTGTTTGGGACCCCGGAGGATATTGGCATTCCAAGCACTGGTGGAGATTTCTGGACGAATTCAAGCATAAGCCACCATAGCAGGAAGCTCATCCAATGTCCAACTTAAGGACTTTAACTAAAAGTGCTAGGTGGGAGACAACCCACCATGGTATGATCGTTCCTGTTTCCATTTTATTTCGTTTTTGTTTATTTTATATTGTTTATTTCTATTGAACCTTGATGCTATTCATAACATTTGCATTTAGCACTGCATACTCCATAATTACATACCTGCATAAAAAAGAGAGAGAGAGAGAGAGAAAAAAAGGGCGTGCGACGCGACTGCATCGATGATGCGATCGCGTCAGTTGCGATAAAACACCTTCCACGCGTCCGCGTCATCCACGCGGTGCGTGACCTGGAAATCGGCGTAAAGATCCAACGCCCAGAAAGTTGGGCTGGAATTGTGTGGCCATTGTGCGTTTCGCACAAAATGAACCACGCGGTCGCGTCCCTGACGCGATCGCGTCACATGCACCAACACTAATCCCACGCGACAGCGTGAGCGACGCGATCGCGTCTCGTGGATAGCACACCACTCCAAAGGAGACAGAGAGTTGCGCTGAAGCGACGCTGGAATCGTGCATTTCGCACGATTTCCAGCGACGCGATCGCGTCACCTACGCGATCGCGCCATTCATTATTTACCAATCCCATGCGATCGCGTCAGCCAAGCGATTGCGTCAACTCCCATTCCACCCCGGCCATGCGACCGCGTGCCCCACGCGATCGCGTGGATTCAAATTTACTAACCCCCCAGTCACGCGAACCCTACCCATTCGCGTCACCCCTCACCCTTCTCCTCCCTCTCTTCTCTCCACAGCCACCACCCACAACCTCCAGCAACCACCACCGCCCACCGCAACTCCCGAAGACCACCCAGAAGCCACCACCACGCCACCCCCTTCCTCCTTCCCCCTCTTTCTTCTTCTTCTTTCCCCTTCTCCCTCCACCGCCGCTGACCCCCCTCCGCGATCGCCACCCACCGCGCCGCCATCACCGCCGCACCCCTATCCGCCCACAACCACCACCCTTAACCCCCGTCCCAACCCTTCCCCTCCTACCCCCATTACCCTTCCCGAAGCCCCTGCCTCCGAACAGCCACCACCGACGCTGCACAACCCGCCTCCGCCGCGTCGGACGCCACCACCACCATCCCCCAGCCACTTCTCTGCCTCGCCTTCATTCATACGTCTACCAGGTTCCGCAGAACGCAAGGACTTTTGTTAGTCTAGAAGTTATACTTGCAATGGAAATTTATTCTAAATTCTAGACCACGCAAAAATTCTCTCTTCAATATGGCTTGTGAGTAGGGCTGATAACAATGTTGAGGAGTTGGTTCATATTTGTGTGCATTATGGAGTGGATTGTAACCATAAGATATTGGAGGAGGTTGTTGCCAAGAAGGTTGTCTATAAGCATACGGCTTCCCACTCAATTAATTCCACGATCCATGATGCGACCCATCATTGAAATTCTCATTTCCTACAATATAGTTAGAACAAAACTCATAGCCAAAATGGTGAGAATTCATATTGAAAAGAGAAAATAAAAACAAAAGCTAATAAGAAACAAAGAAAAACAAACTCCTAAACCAAACTAGCAAACAAACAAAAAGTAAACTATTCAGAATATTGACATATAAACAATAATAATAACAAGCACACATTGCAACTCCTCGGCCACGCAGCCAAAAACATGAAGTGAGCTAATCGTTGGTTCATAATTTCACAAAATAATTCCGTTGCAAGTATTGTCCAAACCAACAAATAACTCTCAATCAAAGTTTAATTTTATTTGTCATGAATGCAAACCAAGAAAAATCGAAAGTATTAGATCTCAGGTCATCTCTCAAAGAAATTTCAGTGAGGTATACATGTTATCGGTTGTGAGAATTGATGGAGGATAAATGTCGGTCTAGAAAATTCTAAGGTTTTCCAACTCGAACATCGCAAGTATAGTCTAAACCGACAAGTAATCTTCAATCAAAGTTTAAAAGAGTGTCACAACAATCAAATCAATTACCGGGAGTAGAATCCCGTGTCAATTTCCCTAAGACTTGCAATCGAGTGCACATCATTGATTAGGAAAAGAGGGGGTTTTGAATTGCTTGCGGAGGAAGTAAAATGACTAGAATTCTAAAAGCAATGAGCAATTAACAATTAAGTTAAAACAACTAAAAATATCAATAAAGTAAATGACTATCTAACAAGCATGCAATAAGATGATAGCAATAAAAAGTATATATCACTAAGAAATATGAAATTACGCTAAGATAGCTAAGGAATTAAAATCAATAAAAAGGGATGACAATCAATCAATCAATCAATCTAAAAAGTCTTGGCTAGGAGTGAGAACTAGGCTTCCTATCCTTGTTGTTAACCACAAATGATGCGTGAGCATCTTATACCATTTTTCTAGTTGTTTTTATATTGTTTTTAGTTAGATTTTATCAAATTTTATTATATTTTAGTGCAAAATTCACCTTTGGATGCTACTTTGAGTTTTTCTCGTGTTTTCATGATTTTAGGTTAAATTCAGAGCAGTTTGGAGAAGCCTGGTGATGCGTGAGCATCTTATACCCTTTTTCATAGCATTTTCTAGTTGTTTTTAGCTAGATTTTATTAAGTTTTGCTATGTTTTAGTGTAAAATTCATATTTGGATGTTACTTTGAGTTTTTTGTTATTTTTATGATTTTAGGTGAATTTTGGGCGAGTTTGGCAAAGCTTGTGCAGAGCGAAGAAATGATAGCAGATGTTATCAATTCTGACCTCCTTGCATTTCAACGAGCATAACTTGAGCTACAGAGGTCCAATTGTTGTGGTCTTAGTAGAGTTAGAAAGCTAACTTTTAAAACTTTCCAACGATATATGATAGTTTATACTTCTTTTTCAGAATCACTGCCAAATTTGGTGCTAAACATCCAAATCTGGCGTTTAGCGCCCAAAGAGGAGTAAGCTCAACATTGAACGCCCAAAACTGGCGTTCAATGCCAGCCAGGGAGCAAGGACCAGCAAACACACCTCCCCTATGGGCATTCAACGCCCAGATTGGAACTGAACGGCAGGAAGCAACCTAAACGTTCACCAAAGTGGGCCCCAAAGTGGATCTTAGCACTCCTTAGCTTATCTTATCTTATCCTTGTAACTTTTAAATTTAAATTAACATCTTTTAGGTTTATCTCTTACTATTTAAAGAGGAGATCACTTAAGTTTATAGATATACAGATTCAGATCGATCTTCTTTACTTTTTATTTTGTTTTCTTTGTAAAGTATGAGTAACTAAACCTCCTGGTTAAGGTTAGTAGCTCTGCTTATTTCTATGGATTTATATTATTACTCTTCTATTTTAATTAACGTTTGATTCAATTCTAAGGTGTTGTTGTCGTTAATCCTATGAATCTGGGGTAGAACGACAGTATGACCCCTTATTCTACATGAGCACTTGTGATTCTCGACAGAGCTATCTCGCTTGGGTTACAGCTTAAAAACACTCCTCGAAAATTGAGGGCTACCTGCAACTGATTGGGATATGTGACATGAAATCCTGGGAGCGTGTCTTCGACGTCTAACCATTACGCGTGTCTTCGGTGTCTAAGCATTTTTAATAAAAAATTTCTTCAGATATGTTGGGACACACATAAATATCATCTCCTGTGAACGTGTCCAACCTTATTCTTAATATGTATTCTTGAAATGAGTTTAGAAATAGTATATTATTATTTATTAAAATAAAAAATATTTTAAATACTTTATATAATAATAAAAAAATATTAAAAACAGTTAAAAATTTAATTTATATTTTAAAATTAATAAAATATCAAAATATTATTACAATTTATCAAAAATTACTTTATATTTTATATATATGACGTATCCATGTATCTTATACAAATTTTTAATTCGTGTGTTTACATATCTTGTATTGTATCGTATCTCGTATCTGTTTATCATAATTTTTCATTAATCAATTAAATTAGTATACTTTTATGTGTTATAATATGATTTTATTAGATGTTAAAATATAAATAAAAACTAGATAAAAATAAATCTTTTGAATTAATGAAGAAATATGTTAGATAATTAATATTTTTTTGAAATATTTATATTATATTTAAACGAATATTAACTAATTATTCGTTTCCCTTTTTAACTAAAAATATCGGGCTAAGATTTCAGAAAATCTAATTGATCATGTATATGTTAGATTAGTTGTATAGTTTCATCAATGGTGGGCAATATAGGTCCCTTCTTAATAAAGAGTGGCAGTGAATACTCTAACAAAGATTTTATAATTATTTTTATATAAATATATTTTATTTTAATTATTAAAAATAAATTTAAAAAATTTAATTTTTATATATTATAAATATATTATTTTTATTTAAATTATGATAAAATAAATAAATTATACTTTTTAAATTAAAATCATGATGAAAAAATATTTTTGATATTTTTAACAGAATAAGCAATTTTTTTTGTCCCAGCACCCAACAAAACACTAAAATTTGCTTGCATTGCTGGTAGCGCTTTCCTCTCCTTCCCAATGGCTGCATCCCTCTCCAAACCCTCTTCTATTATTTTTTCACCACCCAACTCTTGCTTCCACACCAAACCACTCCAAAGCTCCATCTTCTTCCTCAGACACGCACAACCATCCTCCTTCTCCCTCTCATGCAACAACGATGGGGAGAACACGCCCCGCGAAGAGTGCGGCTTCGTTGGCATCCATGGTGACCCGGAGGCCTCTCGCCTCTGCTACCTTGCCCTCCACGCCCTCCAGCACCGGGGCCAAGAAGGCGCTGGCATCGTCGCCCTCAACAACAACCACCTCCAATCCACAACCGGCATTGGCCTCGTTTCCGAAGTTTTCAACGAGTCCAAGCTCAACCAGCTGCCGGGAATTTCCGCTATTGGCCACGATCGGTATTCGACAGCAGGACAGTCTATGCTCAAGAACGTTCAGCCATTCGTCGCAGGCTACCGTTTCGGCTCGGTCGGGGTTGCTCATAACGGCAACCTCATCAACTACTGCTCCCTAAGGGCCAAACTGGAGGACAAGGGTTCTATCTTCAACACAAACTCTGACACCGAGCTTGTCCTTCATCTCATTGCCACCTCCAAGCACAGGCCTTTCCTCCTGAGGATCGTCGACGCCTGCGAGAATCTTCACGGCGCTTACTCCTTTGTCTTTCTTACACAGGACGACAAGCTCGTCGCCGTCAGGGATCCCACGGCTTCCGGCCCCTCGTTATAGGCAGGAGAAGCAACGGCGCCTGTCGTTTTCGGATAGGAGACATTTGCCCTTGATTTGATCGAAGCCACGTACGAAGGAGAGGTGTACCCTGGTGAAGTTTTGGCGGTGGACCATAGCGGAGAAGTTCAATCTCTCTGCCTGACGTCTCATCCACAGCCGAAGCAGTGCATATTTGAGCACATATACTTTGCACAGCCCAATTCTGTTGTGTTTGGGAGATCCGTGTACGAATCACGCAAGAAATTCGGTGAGATTCTGACCACTGAGAGCCCCGTGGATTGCGATGTTGTGATAGCGGTTCCAGATTCCGGCGTGGTGGCTGCGATTAGATATGTGGAAAAAGCGGGTGTCCCTTTCCAGCAAGGTCTGATAAGGTCACACTATGTTGGAAGAACGTTCATTGAACGTCGCAGAGGATTAAGGACTTTGGGGTGAAGATGAAGCACTCCCCAATGGGCGCGGTTCTGGAAGGGAAGAGGGTTGCGGTGGTGGATGATTCCATTGTGAGAGGAACTACTTCAATTCATCTCAGATTGTGAGGATCATAAGGGAGGCTGGGGCTAAGGAGGTTCCATATGAGGATTGCGTGTCCTCCGATCATTGGTTCGTGTTATTATGGAGTTGACCCTCCCACCTCCGAGAAGCTCATATCCAATAGGATGAGTGGTGTGGATCAGATTAGGGACTTCATTGGATGCGACTCGCTTGCTTTTCTTCCCCTTGATAGCCTCACCAGCTCCTTCGGACCTCACTCTTCAAATTTCTGTTATGCTTGCTTCTCCGGGGTCTACCCTCTGCCTCTGGATCCCAATGCCTTCGGTAGTGGGATTCAGCACGCTTCCCTTCAACCGCACCCAAATTACCAAGAGCCCAACATTGTTACTCTTTGAGCCTTTCACTAATGGCTTCGTCAATGCCATTATGCCAATACATTTATTACATAGATTTGGATTCTAAGACAGTGCAGGATTAATAATTAGAACTGATGAGGACAGTTTTAGGTTTCTCCTGTTATTAATAAGAGATCTTGTTCCCTTAGCAATTAGCATATGCTATTAAGGAGTTTTCAAAATCCCAGTTCCACTTAGGATTTCGTTTTTTCTCGTTGTTTATCCATTCTCTATATTGACGGGAAATTATGGATAACATAATATTATGACGTACGTTACTATTTGCACACTGCAGATAAAATTACTTCCTCAATCTACAAAGTAATGTAATACCTTTTGAATTAGAAAATATTATTGAAATCCTTTGCTACTCTCTGTATGCGTTCTCTGGGGATAACTGTTTTTCTTTTTTCCTTTTTTTCACCAACTACGTTTTCATGAAGAATATTAAGTTTATCGCTATTGAAATGAGACTATCGCCTAAAAAAACAAGGCAGGGATTTTAGCCTTAGGTTACAAGGTGCATTATTAATGAAATGAAATCTTGGGAGACTTTTCAGACTTACTTTGCCTACTAATCCGCTCCTTTGTCTCTCTCTCTCTCTCTAAGTGTGCCAAAATTTTAGCTCCCAATTCCTCTTATGAGAACCTCCAGGTGGTCTGTGATATTATCTGTCGTTGTAAGTACCTTAATCACTCTATTGCATCCAACTCTACTATAAATCTTCTCAGTTCCCAATCCCAAATAACTTTTAATCCATGTATTACCTCACAAAATTCTGCCTAAAAAGTAGCATAAATTCCAATTTTCAGTATGAAGCCGACAATCCATCTTCCCTAGTAGTTGCGGACCCCGCTTCTTGCTCTACCAGAAGCTTCTGGCAGCTACTGAGTTTTACCAAACTAAACATGGACCGCCTCCAATCCGAATCGTGTATAATACACGAAAATTTTTAAATGTTACTAACAGGGTGTGCATGGTTCAGTTTTTCTATAAACTGAACTGAAACTGTACTAAACTATTTTAAATGGTTTAAAAACTGAACCAAACTGCTTTGTCACATATGAAACTGGGCGCCTGATTCAATACTCCTAAAAGGTTTGGAGTATTAAAACTCTTCTTAAAGAGTTAAACAAAAGTTAACGTATTTGGAGTTTTAGTACTCCTTAATTAAGAAGAGAGAGAAGAATCATCATTTAATTATTAAAGAAAGAGAAAAGAATTAGCATTAAATTCTATTTGGGTTAAATTTTTTGGTTTAATTTAAATTTATTTTATTTTTAGATTGATATTAAATTATTATAAAATTATGATAAAAATAAAAATTTAAAAGAATTAAAAAGATATAATACTCTTACTATTCTAAATTTTTTCTATTTAAACAAGCATATTCATATTATTTTAAAATTAATACGAATAAATTTATTTAAAATTTTTAAATTTTAAATAAATATATTCATCTTATTTTAAATAAATATTCTCGTATTAATTTTTTAAAGCGCTTAAACATGATTTTTAATATCTCAACAAAAGAGATAGATATATGTAATCTTTCAAATTAATAATATTAGAGTGTATATACAAGTACATAATATCTGAAAAGATTAATAAATCTTACCTAGAAAATATAGTTAGAGATATTTTTTGCTTAAGATAATAAAAATAATACGAATACGTTTATTTTTATTAAATTAAATTATTAATTTAAATTATATCTATCTAAATTTTAAATAAAAAATTTTAAAAGTTTAAAATTCAAATATGTGAATAAAATTAGATTAATAAAAAAATAAAAATATACGAATACGATTTAAATTGTACAAAAATAGAAATAATTTTGTCGGTGAACAAATTCATTATTTTCAATGAACAAAAGAAGATAGTATATTAAATAAACTTTATGAAATAAATTATCATTTTAAATAAATAATTAAAATAAATAAAATATAAAATTATTAATTAATTAGATTTTATTAACTAATTAAATAACTTATATACTAATAGAGCATATTAAATTTCTTATAATAATTATAATTATCATTTATTAAAAATATATTTTATAAGTTGTAATTAATATGTTTGTAGTTTTTCAAAAAAAATATTAATTGTTTATTGATTTCATCAGTATGCATTAAATGTTAACCTAAATCAACGCAAAATAAATTAAATTTTAAATTTTAATAGTATTTTTTTGTTAAAATTATATGGAGTTTTAAAACTCCAAATATTAAGGGAGTATTGTAATGTACGTTGGCACAATATCCTAGAGAATTCCATTAATGAAGTTTTTTATGTATATTGACAAAATTATTAATTAATTAATATATATTTTTTTTGTAAAACTACCAATACATTAATTATAACTTTTAAAATATATTTTTAATAAAATAGCAATTATGATTATTACAGAAATTTTTTTTGATAACTTACTATTGAAAATTTAATATATTCTATTGGTATATAAGTTATTAAAATTATTAAATTCATTTATAAATTCTAATTAATTAATAATTTTTATTTTTATTTATTTTAATTATTTATTTGATATTATAATTTATCTCATAAAATTTGAAATTTTTAAATAAATAATTTAATTATTTTAATTATCAAAATAAATAATTTATAGCGTACTTACCAATTTACACTGCGTTTATTTATTTCGTTTACATATGTATATTTTTGTCAATTTTTATATATCTTGTTTACACATAAAAATTATCTCGTTTATAGTATAAACTAGATATATGTATTTATAAATAATTAAATATAATTTTTAAAAATAATAAAAAATATTAATAATTTAAATTGGATTAAACTTTGTAACAAATTTTGTACAACCAACTTAAATAGAAAAAATTTTATATTCAATGCCAATAGAGTCGTGATCTTCATTAACTGTGTCATCAAATAAATCACCTATATTTAAATTATATTTTAAACTTTTATACACTCTCATGTGACAAACAAAATTTGAAATATATATAATTTAAATTTAAAAATTAATATTCAAGAGAGTACATAAAAAATTTAAAAATTTTGTCATTTAAAAATTTGAAATATTATTGAATTGCTTTAGAAATAAATCTAAGAATTATTATTAACTTTATTGAAAAAATAAAAAACTTTAAATTTCACAAAATATTTTTTTTAGTGTTTGGGATTCGACCTAAACTAATTATCCTATATATTAAAAATAAAAATAAAAATTTATATAATTTTTATCTAACCTTATCAAACTTTAACTATCATTCACATCTTTTTATTCTTATTTTTTTCTTTGCAAATTTTTTTTCTTTTTTTTATTAAAGAAATTTAATTCTAATTCGATATTCAAATCAATGCAAACTGATATGATCCGTCTGGGTTTAATTACAAAAACATATTTACACCCTAACTTCATGAGTTAAATATCAGAAGCAACAACTCTAGTTACAAATCTGACGATAATTTAATACTATTCTGCTCTTTGGTTTGTGACTACTTATTTAAAATTATTTTTAAATTTAGTTTTAACTATAAAAATTTAAAATTAAATTTAAATAATAACCTAAAATTGATTTAAAATAACACTTTAAAAAAATATTAATTCTGTTCCTAATATATATTTATATATATCCTAATTAAATGGTATGTTATAATATAGTTAATTTTTAAAATCATGATGTTATAGATAAAAAAAGTAGTATACGTGATAAGTTTTATGAAATAAATTATAATATTAAATAAATAATTAAAACAAATAAAATTTAAAATTATTAATTAATTAAAACATAAAAATAAATTTTAAAAGATAAAAATATACCAGTACGATTTAGATGGTAATGTAATGAGTTTATGAAATTTTAAAACAAAATAAATCTTAAAGATAAAAATAAAAAATTGTTATGGAAAACAATCATTTTTTTTATTTTATTTCAATAAAAAAATTAACACTAATAAAATACTAATTAAAAAAAACGTTGCTTAATAGATAAAGATATATTTTATGATTATTTTATGGTTTTTATTTAAAAGTATAGTTTTATGTTAGTGTTAATTTTTTAAATATTAATTTTTTTAAAAAATATAATTTATTGACATTAATTGTTTGATGATGTTATTAATATATAATAAAAGTTCTATTAATAGAATACCTATTAGAAAATTGTGCCAACACATATTACAATATTGATAATCTAAAAGGAGTTTCAAAATTCCAAACATAAGGGGAGTATTGTAACATCACCATGAAACTGGTTCTAAACCAGTTTATAATACAGTGCACCAGTTTAAACCAGTTCATAAATATAAAACTGGTTTTAATTAAAAAAAACCAGTTTAAACTGGTTTATAGGCTAAAACTAGTTTTCACACTCTCCCTCTTTCTTTCCCTCTCTCTCTCCCCTCTCTCTCCCCACTCTCTCTCTCCCTCTCACTCTCTCTCTCCCTCCCTTCCTCTCTCTCTCCCTCCCTCCCTCTCTCCCTCCCTCCCCTCTCTCTCCCTCTCTCTATCTCTCTCTCTATTCCTCTCTCTCTCTCTCTCTCTCTCTCTCTCTCTCTCTTCTTCCCTCACTCTCTCCTTCTCCCCTCTCTCTCCTTTCTCTCTTTTTTCTCTCTCTTCTCCTCTCCCTCTCTCTCTCTTTTCTCTCTTTCTTTCTCTATCTTCTTCTCTCCTTTCTCCCCTCCTTTATCTCTCTTCCTCCTCTCTATTTTCCTTTTCCCTCTCTCTTCCCTTCCCCTCTTTCTCCCCTCCCCTCTCTTTGTCCTCCTCTCTCTCTCTCCCTCTCTCTTTCTCTTTCCCTTCTCTCCCTCTCTATCCCTTTCTCTTATTCTCTCTCTCTCTCTCCCCTATCCTCTTCCTCTCTCTCTCTCTCCTTTCCTCTCCCCCCTCTCTCTTCCCACTCTCTCTCTCTCTTTCTCTCCCTCTCTTTCCGTCCTCTCTCCCTCTCTCCTTCTCTCCCTCCTCTCTCTCTCTCTCTCTCTCTTTCTCTCTTCCTCTCTCCTTCCCCTCTTCCTCTCTTTCTCTTCTTTGC